>NC_135905.1:30253313-31486221 GCF_964194155.1 Cetorhinus maximus
ATGATTCCCTTGGCTGTGTGGTTGGGGGAGGAGGGCGGGGTCTAGAACCATGGGTCACAGTCTCAGAATAAAGGGCAGGCCATTGAGGACTGAGATGAGGAAGAATTTCTTCACTCAGAGGGTGGTGAATCTTTGGAATTCTCTACCCCAGAGGCTGTGCAGGCTCAGTCATTGAGTATGTCCAAGACAGAGATCGATAGATTTCTACATATTAAAAACATCCAGGGACACGGGGATAGTGCAGGGAAATGGGATTGAAGTAGAAGATCAGCCGTGATCTCACTGAATGGTGGAGTGAGCTTGAAGGGCCGAATGGCCTCCGCCTGCTGCTATTTCTTATGTTCTTCAGGTCCGATATATTTCAATTCACTTTGAGTGGGAAAATCCCACAAAATGGACTCGGGCAGCAGAAAATATTCAACTCATTAGTTTTACAGCAACAGTCGTAACCTGAGCAGGTTTAACAAATGCAGGGACCCTGATGACCTTGTGAATTCCCTGGACGCTTTTTAATACAGCTCCCTTCAGACTCTCCGCCGTGTTGGTTAAAACTTTGCTAAAGAGCCTGGCTTTTATAAAGGGTTTTCTTTTCTCTCCACCCGCCCCCGATGGAAATTTTCTCGTTCTAGATCCTGGACAAGTTGTTGGACAGAGAGAGCCAAACGCATAAACCTCAAACGTTGAGTTCGTTCTACTCGTCAAGCAAGCCACTGGCCGCCAGTCAGAAATCTCCATCAAAGCACGTGTCGCAGGCAGCCTCGAGTGTCCATCAGATGGCAAGCACATCCTCAGCACCTCAGCAAGCTAGCGTGGCAGCCCCCGTGCAGAACACTCCAACAGAGAACTTTCCGGAAGGATCCACACAAGGTATGATTTCCTCCTGCACTTACTTGTTTTCGACGCTTCACAAATGATTCAATGAATAAGCTGTCAAAAAGAATCATTTCTTCCCACTCAATTTCATTTTAAGAAACAAAACTTGAAAGATCATCTTCCATGATTGATGGGGCCTATAACATGGGTCCAATGCAGAGGTATGTGGCCATGCTCTTTGGGCCTGGGGTTGCCAACTCTGATCAAATGTTTTCCTGGTGGTTTCATCACATGATTTGCCCCCACGCTCCGGCCATTAGTCGGCCAACACATCCATCCTCGTGACATACGGCCTTCCTACACCAATTGGAAAGCAAAAAGACTCATTACCTGATTGGATGATGCTTGACCGTTAGCCAAACAGCCTTGCCCCACCCCCCCTCCCCATTTTCAATATTTTTATATCTGGTAAAGAGAAATGTTCAAAGAAAATGACAAAAAGAAAACTATCTTTTTTCACGTCCCCATGAATTTTCTCCAGGGTTGCACACAGCAATGTCCTGGAGATTGATCTTCAATTCCTGGAGACTCCAGGCCAATCCTGGAGGGTTCCCAACCCTAGGCACGCCTGATAGTTGAACCTGTGCAGTAATACAAGGCCAGCATTATAAGCCCCCTATTTACTTGCAGGAGAGCAACATCACATCTCTAGATGGGGGGTGGGAGGGGGGAGAATCACACTACAATATGTTGCTGTAGATAATGATGTCATTATAAATGCATTACAGCATAATTGTATTTTAAACAAATAGCCGAGAAATTGTATTTATTTTCCCTTTTACAGCAAAGAGCAAAAGGTGTCTTTACTGCAGCGATTGTACATAACTGCTTTCCCTCAGGGGGTCAGGATGATTCATCTCTTGTGCTTGCAGGGAAGGGCATGTTGTGCATTCTGTAGTAGTTATTGCTGAAGGTGGTGCAAACTCCTGTCACGCTGCGAGTGCTATATTCGGCTGTTTGTGCAGGCAGTGTGCACTGGGAGGGCTTGGATTTTCCATTTCATGCCTGGTGCCTTGGAAGTAATGACAAACCTGCCCCAGTAAATAACAAGGGTGCTGATGGAATGCCCTGTCAAGCCTCTGGAGGTTGCGGTTGGTTCCACCCCCTCTAAATAATTAAGGGCCTGATGAAATGATCCAGCGGTTCGAAGCTGGCTTAGGCCCTGGACTGGGTCCACAGGAATTCAGCGTGAGGTGGAACATTTGTAAATGGGTATTCAGCCGAGGTAAAGAGGGTCCAGGTCACCGCTGTTTGTGCTTTCAGCTTGATTTTTTTGGCGAAGGTAAAATTTCGCAGTTGATGGTGGCTGTGTTATTAGGGGTCCCGGCCAGGGGGAGTTATTCCGA
This sequence comes from Cetorhinus maximus, assembly GCF_964194155.1. Taxonomy (NCBI): domain Eukaryota; kingdom Metazoa; phylum Chordata; class Chondrichthyes; order Lamniformes; family Cetorhinidae; genus Cetorhinus; species Cetorhinus maximus. Next base: position 30,255,533 of record NC_135905.1, read on the forward strand.
GCTGAAAAGGAGTTTCCTCGACACGCTGGGATTTTCCGTTCCCACCGCGGCGCGTTCCCCAGCAGCGGAGGAGGCAAGGTATTCAAACCTCTCTCCACTTCGGCAGGACCGGAAGATCCCGCCGGCGGGAGGGGACTGGAAAACCCTGCCCCGCGGTGTTTGAAATTCAGCGCTGACGTCAGTTTTGCCCCCTGACATAGAATCACAGAATAAAAGAGCACACAAGTAGGCCATTCAGACCATCATGTCTCAAGCGTCTTGCGACACCATTGGCCATAAATAGCCCACGTATGAAACAAACTGCGGGAAATTTTTTTAACGCTAACTAATGTTTAGATTTTTCTTTATCCACGGCAACCCCTCGAGCGCTTGGGTGGACTTGCCAACCAATCAGCACCCTTTTCTCCTGTAGTATAAGTTGTTGGGAGTGTTTGAAATTTGGAATTCTTGCATTTGTCCTGGTGAGTGTGAGATGAAAAGCTTCAGCAACAAGTCTCTCTTCAGCGATATTTAAATTTATTTTGGTTAAAAAGGGGTAGGGTTGATGATGATCTTTAACCTGTACAGAAATTGTTCGTTTTTATGGATCCCTGTGTACACTGCATCCTAGATGTAAATCAATTTGGTCTTTACTTATTTAAATTCTCCTTTGATGTACGTCTCTTTGATAGTGCTGTGTTAACAAATTCACACCTGTGCTATCCATGTCCCTTTTCTCTGTGTAAAAAAAAATGGACTCAAAACCTCACGAGGGAAAGCTAAAATGTTATCTGAAGCAGGTTGGTGGAGATACGCTGAAGCATGTTGCTTGATGTAGAAGGATAACTGCATTTGTGAAGCCTTTAGGATGCACCGTGCGCTTCTGAACGGAGTCGAATTAAATATGGGGAGCCGAATTCCAAACTTGTATCATCCCATACCTGGCACCCGACATCCTGAATATGTGCACAAATATTTCTTGGAGATGGGAACTGTCTTTTATTAATTTGCAGTATTTATGATGATGGCCGTTAAGTAGATTTCAGTTGTGTTGCTGATGCATTCACTTATCTGCCATGCATTCAAAGTAGATGAACCTTTTAAAGCAGGAATGGAAGCTGGTTGATTATTTTTTTAAGCCTGTTGTGTGGATATATTTGCATTAAAATTTGCTTTAGTGTTTGACTGTAAGAGGAGCAGGTTCTAAAATCTGTTGATGATTATTATTGTTTATCCAACTTTTGCTGGCTTTACCCTTTCTAAGGGGATTTAATAAAAAACGACCCACGATGCATTCTGAACAAGGATTGTTAACAATCTCTCCTGTAAACTGTTCAACAACCTGTGGATGTTGCCCGCAAGATGGGGGAGATTGTTATCTCTCCATCTTTGCAGAACAAAAGATCTACTTTTCCCACTTTAACCGGGATTTTGTTTTTTTGCTTGTTCCCATGCCCCAGTTATCCAATTTGTAAACCAGCACTGGCTCTTCCCAGTAATGGCTTCCCTTTCTGCCTCACCACTGTTACCTCCAGTGCTCCCCCACCCACCCCCCCCCCTCCCACCCAACCAAGGATCTATCCATTCCGCCCTTCCTCTTATCTCCATGCTATCCCTTTGGTGTTAGCATCTGAAGACATGGCATTAGCTTCCACATCTAAGCTGATGAGTTCCAGTTCTACCTCACCACTACCGTCTCAACATCTGCACTGTCTCCTTGTCAGTCATCCATTCCAATATTAGCTACACTTCTCTTTAGTTGAATGTTAGGAAGACTTGAAACCCTTGTCTTCAGTCCCTGCTACAACCTTTCCATTGATTCCATTCCCCTCCTAGTCACTCTTTTTGTGACCTTCATGTCTCATTTCACCCAAGCATAGCTTCCGGTCCCTTGTCCTCTGCATCACAAACACTGTCTACTTCCATCTCCTGCATTGTCCACCTCTTGCCTCAGCCCATGTGTGGCTGTCACCCTCGTCCATGCCTTTGCCTCCTCCATTAAACATCAGCTGATCTAAAACTCTGCTGCCTGTATCCTAACTCAAGACAAGTCCTGCTCACCCACCACCGCACCCCCCCCATCCTTTCTAATCGACTCTCACTCCCAATCCCCAGCACCTCGGCGTTATAATTGACATCCTTATGTTTAAATCCCTCCATGGCCTCACCCGATAATTTTCCCTCAATCAACATCACACAAAACAGATTATCTGGTCATTGACATTTGTGGGAGCTTTCTGTGTGCAAATTGGCTGTCACGTTTCCTACATTACAACAGTGACTACACTGCAAATGTAATTCATTGGCTGTAAGACACTCTGGGTTATCCTGTGGTCATGTGCTGTGTAAATACAAGTTCTTTTTTTCAGTCTTTGTGCCCTCCGGTTCCTCTCTCCCTCTCTCCTTTTTAAGTGTTTCTTCAAAACTCCCCTTCACCCAAGCTGTGGGACACTCCCAATATCTCCTTCTGCTGACTTGACTTTGCTTGGGTTGGGCAAGGTGGGGGTTTTGGGGTGAGGGAGAAGCTTGTGCTCCAGGTTGCTATGCAACGCCCCTGCTGAAGTGTGAATATACACACCTTGGGCAAGGATGGGGTGAAGGTTTGCATTCCCCCCTCTGTTCAGAAAAGATTGAACATCTTACTAGTGTTTACCATTTGAACTTGAGGCTTGCACTATTTATAATGTATCTAGTAATGGATTTTGTAAAGTGATCCAAATCTCAGAAGCTACCATTGCAAGCAAGTAAGGTCCATCCTGTGTCCATTGGTGGAGAATGAGGACCGTGCCTGTAGAATGGTCCACCCTTGTTTATGGATTGCAATCTTTTCTTGAACATGAGGATTAGATGGATCCGTATGGAGCTAAATTAGCATTCGGAACATGCCGTGCTGTACTGTCTGTGGATATCTGTTGCGTCAATGGTAGAGGAAAAGGAAGTAGAGCAAATTGATTGAGAAGGAGTTGGCCTTAATCCCAGATTCAATTCCCAAGGTGTAACTGCAAGTGTCTTTGATCTTACCAATGTATAAACATGTGAACAGAAATTTTATGTATAATCTATTTCAACAGGACATAATATGACCCTTGGATTGGTCCCAGTGAATTGTTGATTTTGGTGCTGTGTCTACACTGTTTCTAGGTGATTTGTTTGAACCTTGTTTCAGCCCACTGGTATCCTTGGACGCACCATTTCTCATGTCTTTAGCACTCAAAGGCAATCATGAAGTCCATTATCTTGCTATTTATTTCACTGCCACTCCTGTGCTCATTGACCTACATTGGCTCCCAGTGGAGCAACACCTTGACTTAAAAATTCTCAATCTTGTTTACAAGTCCCTCCTTTGCCTTGCCCCTCCCTATCTCTGTAATCTCCAGCCCCACACCCCTACGAGATGTCTCTGCTCATCTAATTCTGTCCTCTTGTCCCGATTTTAATTGCTCCGCGGTTGGTGGCTGTGCCTTCAGCACGATCCAAAAGTCCGGAATCCCCCCATTAACCTCTCCGACTCTCTGCCTCTCTTTCTTCCTTTAAGATGCTACTTTGGACTTACATCTTTGACTAAGTTTTTGACCATCTGTCCTAATATTGCCTTATGTATCTTGATGTCTAATTTTGCTTTTAAGCTCTCCCATGGAGCACTTGATGTTAAAGGCGCTATGTAAATATAAGCTGTTGAATATAATTACCTTAATAGTTTTGTGTGTATGTTTATAGGTATGTGATGTGGTGAAGATAAATATAATTACATGATGGGGGATGGCGGTAATGTCACTGGACTAGTAATCCAGAGGCCTCGGTTCCAATCTCACCACAGCAGCTGGTAGTATTCAGTTCAATGAATAAACCTGGAATTGAAAGCCTGTCATCAGTGACATGAAACCATCAACGATTGTCATAAAATCCCATCTGGTTCACTAACATGCTTTGGGGAAGGAAATCTGCCGTCCTTACCCAGTCTGGCCAACGTGTGACTCCAGACCCACAGCGATGTGGTTGACTCTGCCCCCTGAAATGGCCGAGCAAACCACTCAGTTCAAGGGCAGTTAGGGATGGGCAACCAATGTTGGCCTTGCCAGTGACACCCAAACCCCCTGTGAAAGAATAGATTTTTAAAAAAAGAGAGCAGGAAGTAAATTGGAACGTTGTGAGGTGAATTTGGTTCTGGACTAGCTTAAATCAATCAGGAAAAAGGGTTATGGACTGTTTTTTTTGTGTTGTGGACACGTTCAAGGTGCTTGCTCCATTATTCTATTTATAGAAAGAAGACTCTTTGAGTAAGGATTAAACTGTGAAGGGTGTTCAAACACGTCTTTCAGATATAAACTGGAGTAGTTAGGAGTTTTGTGAACTGTAATACCATCGCCAGATTTACACCCACTAAACATTTTCACTTCACAGCATTTTGAAGCTGTAGTTTTTCTAGAGGATGTGAAATTTCCTCATTGGCTGAGTTTGCTTAAGGTGCAATTTTGATGGTGCAAGTAATTGAATTAATGTTCATTACAGCAGTTTAATTAAAAAAGATGGCGATTGTTGAACATGGGCGATGAAATTTGGACATTTTATATCATTATCCCTGTTAAACAATTGTTGCTGCTTCCTCTGTCCTCGGTTCTCCACCCCCACCCCCCTCAAATCTCCTCTTGAAAATGTAGCTTCAAGAGCCACCTGCCTGTTTACTGACTGTGGGCGTTTGATTTCACACGCAGAGAATGTTCAGCGCACCCCCAGCGAACCACCAGGCGAGACTGGCACTTTCAAACAGGAGGGGAAGATCCCGAGTCGATTGACGCTCGGCAGCAGAGGTGGATACAATGGGCGATGCTGGGGATCGCCAGTCAGGCAGAAGAAAAAGCACACAGGTATGCACAATGCGCGATTGCAGCTCTTTCATATCTGACCACCTCCTTTTATTTTGTGATGTTCTCTCACAGAGTTGGATCTGGCTCGGAGTGTAAGGCAGTTTAAAGAAAAAACAATTCTCAGACTAGCTGACTGTTCCTTAATTTTAACTCCACTGGGACTCGTGTTGTACTTTTTAAATGTTATTACAAGCTGACCTTACCAGTTCAGTCGCTGTGCAAGTAATTTAGACTGAGAAATGTGGAACTTCTCTATTGATTGTGTGTGCCCTCAGTTTCCTAATGAATAAGGTTTTCAGGAAGAAAAAAATATGTAATGATTGTTAATCTTAATTCTTGGCGATGGTTGCAAAACAAATTGCTCTGGTTTACATCGTTCCACCACCGCCACTCCCCCACCTTTATCTCTCCTGAGCATGTTCATGGTCTCCTTGGAGATGACTCGGTGAGTTAACCTTCAGCACCTCACCCCAAGTGTTTGGGAGTCATGAGGAAATTCAGAATATGAATGTCAGCATCCTAGTCAAAGGCAGTGAACAACGGAAACACGATCAATCCTGGTCCTCGCTCCATGTGCAGTTTGAGCAAAGGATTTTATTGGACTGATCCTCCTCCACACCCCATGCTACCCATCCCATCAACCCAGCTGCCAATTGTAGCACACTTCCTGGGCGCAGCCTGGATTCGAACCTGGAACTATCCTGGTTTGCATAGCTCAGTTAATGCATTAAATAAATTATTGAGGAGTGAGTTCACGTGGCTTCAAAGGTTATTGTCTTGTATGCTAATCAGGTAACTGCCTTTGTCGGTTTGGGATTTCACTTCTCTTTGAAGAGATTTTTAAGGGCCATGTCTTATTGAAATGCTCAGGCGTTTTGTGATTATTTTTAATGTTAATTTATAACCTCATCTAATTAGAGGGAGACAAAAACAGAAAATGCTGGAAAAACTCAGCAGGTCTGTGGAGAGAGGAACAGAGTTGACGTTACGAGTCCATATGACCCTTCTCCAGAGCTGGAGAGAAGTGGAAAAGTGATGAAATTTATACTGTTTAAGGGGGTGGGGCAGGTGGAGCTGGATGGAAGGCCGGCGATAGGTGGGGACGAAGGAGGGATTGATAAAGATGCCATGAACAAAAGGACAAAAGGGATTGTTAATGGTAGTGGTGAGGGATAAAAAAGGTGCTGATAGTGACATAAAGGTAAGAAAGCAGAATGTGATAATAGAACAAGGGTAAGCACTCTGTGAAAGAACAACATGGAACAAATAACAGACGGCCCTGTAGGGGATGGGGTCGGGGGAGGGGATGGTGGCATCAACTCTGTTTCTCTCTCCACCGACGCTGTCAGACCTGCTGAGTTTTTCCAGCATTTTCTATTTTTGTTTCAGAATTCCAGCATCCGCGGTATTTTGCTTTTATCTTAACTGGACTGGGGTCTGTCACTCCTCCACTGGTTTCTATTGGCGATGCAATGCCAGTGTGAGGTTAGTTTAGTTTGTGTTATTGAGTTAGTGTTTAGACCCTGTATTCACATTGAGGGTCTCCAGTGGAATTCTAGTCTTTCCTGTTTGCTTTCTGTCAAAGCTGTCAAACCAAAGCTCTCAGCGGTGGTTAGTTTCGGCGGTGGTTAGTTTCGGCGGTGGTTAGTTTCGGCGGTGGTTAGTTTCGGCGGTGATTGGTTTCGGCGGTGGTTAGTTTCGGCGGTGGTTAGTTTCGGCGGTGGTTAGTTTCGGCGGTGGTTAGTTTCTGTGGCTGGGCAAGTGAGAGGCCTTTAGGTTAATGCTGCCCATGGAAGTTCCTGCTTCATATTGACAGCTGCTGTTGACCGCACTCCTTCAATGTAAAATATCCTTTTCTCGTATGTGTCTAGCTTTAATCCCGCTATAGCCTGTAGATAATTTCTTAACTTGGAGCCCTGAAATAACGAGGTAAAAATGGAGCCGTGTGATTCCCGATCCCTTAATTCAGGGCTACTCTGAATCGGGTCTTGTTGGGCGGCCTTTTTGGCTAAGTGTGGACCTGGTGTTTTATAAATGTCTGCAATTGCCTAAAACTATGAGAGTAATGACCTAATGACGTCCTCCATAATCTAGAGTTCATCCTGTTCAAACAGTTAAATTATCTTTTTATTCTCTTGTGGGATGTGACTGTTGCCGGTAAGGTCCATTGTTTACTAGGCCATTCCAGAGGGCAGCTAAGAGTCAACCACATTGTTTTGCGTCTGGAGTCACATGTCACACCAATAAGGATGGCAGATTTCCTTCTCCTTATTTAAGGAAGGATGTAAATGCGTTTGAAGTAGTTCAGAGAAGGTTTACTAGACTAATACCTGGAATGGGCGAGTTGTCTTCTGAGGAAAGATTGGACAGGCTGGGCTTGTGTCCACTGGAGTTTAGAAGAGTAAAGAGGCAACTTGATTGAAACCTTTAAGATCCTGAGGAGTCTTGAGAGGGTGGATGTGGAGAGAATGTTTCCCCTGGTGGGAGAATCTAGAACTGATTGAAAATAAGGGACAGAAATTTTAGGTCGGTGAGTCCGGGATTGACCGGTGAACGGACTGCGATCAGCCCCCGACCGCGATTTCACGTTGGCTGGCCCGTTAACGGCCAGCAAGAGTGAAGCACGCACTGAGAAAGCTCAGTGCTGCCTGGGTGGGGGCAAAGGAGGGTGGGCGTGGGCGAGGGCTGAAAAACATTAAATGAAGTTTTTAAAATCAGGAAAAAAAAATGTCCAAGCATCACAATCAGTCACCTGAACATACAGATTATAAAAATGCTGTCCGTAGATTTTTATTTTTCTTTCATTTAATAATGGATGAGGTTTCATGGAAAATGCACTCTGCCTGGCCGATTTGCCCACGAAATATCGGAGACAATTGAACCTTTAATAACTTTAATTGGCCTCTTAACTGTCGGTGGGCGCACTTCCAACTTTTGCGTGTGCCCGCCCACCGAAATATCACACGAGCGCTGGATGACATCGGGATGGTTGTCCGCATCACCTTGTGCGATTTTGTGTCTGATCAGGTCGGACAGGCGCCCACCTGATCAGTGTAAAATTCTTCCCAAGGGGTCACCCGTTTAAGACCGAGGGGAGGAGAAACCTTTTCTCTGAGGGTAGTGAGCCTTTGGAACTCTCTTCCTCAAAAAGCACAGGTATGTGGGAGGCTTCATTCAGCTCAGCCGCGATCTTATTGAATGGTGGAGCAAGCTTGAGGGGCCGAATGGCCTCCTCCTGCTCCTAATTTTTATGTATGTATTAGAACATGTATGTGTTATTGGAGAAATAGATGGGTTTTTGCAGCAATCGACGATATTTGTCATGGTCACCATTACTGAGACTAGCTTTATATTCCAGATTTATTAATTGAATTTAAATTCTACCCATTTCCGTGGTGGGATTTGAACCCATATCCCCGCAGCATTAGCCTGGGCCCCTGTGCTGCTGGTTCAGTGATATTGCCGCTATCCCACCGTCTCCCCCTATATTATAAAAACAAGGAATTTGGGCATCTGAGGCTGAAGTCACCTCACCTGAAAGTCACCTCACCTGAAAGTCACCTCACCTGAAAGTCACCTCACCTGAAAGTCACCTCACCTGAAAGTCACCTCACCTGAAAGTCACCTCACCTGAAAGTCACCTCACCTGGAGTCACCTCACCTGGAGTCACCTCACCTGCACAAATCAGTTCTGCCATTTTGTTTTTACTTTTGATTCTTTTTCAAAATATTTTTTGGAAACCCTATTTTAAAAAAAAATAAATAACGGGGCCTTGGAGCTAATGCAATGTCAGTTCTACACACCCGTGCGCTCACATCACGATGGTACCAAACCCACCGGACACACCTAACAGGCAGGGGCCTGGGAGGCGTCTAATCAGACACACGAAAGTCTGATTCTTAGACGCTGTTGAGTTGAGTTGTGACCAGAAGCAAGTGAGTCGAAGGTGAGGGGATGTAGCATTTGCTCACGTTACTGCTTCATCAGGGCAACAGCACCCGTGCCCATGTGACTGGATTAAGATGGTGCCAGGGCAGCAGTAACATAAACACTGCCAGCCAGAGAGCCCAGCACCCGGGACAAGCCTCGCTCGAGTTGCCCCAAGTAGAATGCGATCAGCAGGATTCTGCACTGGAATATGGAATCCCTGCCAACTTGGACCCATTTGAGATGCTGCATTTTAAATTAAAAAGCAGTGACTCATCAAAGGAAGGCTTTAGACTCCCCTTGGGAAGAGGGGTCTGCCTCGCGATCTAACAGCAGAATTTATTAATGGATGGTAATTCAGAAATCTAAAGGCCTGTAGAAGTGTTGGTCGGTGATGTGCCTCAATGAGCTAAATCAAAAACAAAATTAAAATGAAAAAACTTGATGCTGTGATGTCCCCATAGATTCTCATACATAGTCAGATCCCCTCAGAGGTCAAATAGTTTGACCGAGCCATTGGGGATAATGGCCCTCGGCGTCAGTCCTATTCCCCTTGGAGCACTTGGCTTTCTAGCTTTGGAGACTATTTGAGTAAATGTGTTTTTTCCATCAATTCCTTTTTGTTTTTCTTTTTCTCCTCTCTCTTGCAGCCTTTTACCTTTATTCCCTTTTTAGAACAATGGCTTGTTTGTTTCATCTCTGAATTTCTGACTTAAAAGGCTAATTGGTGTGAATTTGCCACAGTAAATACTTGATTTAAATGATGCAGCATCATAAGATTTTTTTTGGTCTATTCATTCATGGAACATGGGCATCGCATCACTGGCTGGGCCAGCATTTATTGCCCATCCCTAGTTGCCCTTGAGAAGGTGGTGGTGAGCTGCTGCCTTGAACTGCTGCAGTCCATGTGATGTAGGTACACCCACAGTGCTGTTAGGAAGGGAGTTACATGATTTTGACCCAGCAACAGTGAAGGAACGGTGATATATTTCCAAGTCAGGATGGTGAGTGACTTGGAGGGAAGCTTCCAGGTGGCGGTGTTCCCATGTGTCTGCTGCCCTTGTCCTTCTAGGTGGTAGCAGTCGTGGGTTTGGAAGCTGCTGTCTAAGGGACCTTGGTGCACATGGTACACACTGCTGCTACTGTGCATCAGTGGTGGAGGGAGTGAATGTTTGTGGAAGGGGTGCCAATCAAGTGGGCTGCATTGTCCTGGTTGGTCTCAAGCTTCTTGTGTGTTGTGGGAGCTCATCCAGGCAAGTGGAGGGTATTCCATCACACTCCTGACTTGTGCCTTGTAGATGGTGGACAGCCTCACGCAAACCTGTCTTGGGAAGGCTAAGCCCTTTTAACGCTGCTGGATCTCACAACAGTTCATTTTATGAATCAAGTTTAATTGTAAATATGTTTACATCTACTTGCAGTGATTCCTTTTAATACAAAATTTCTTCCGATTTGGATAGGATTTCAATTGGATCAGGAGTGATGCAAACTACATTGCGTTATATGACTTTCTAGATGCTTTTACCTGTAGCCCAATTTGCCTTGGCAGCTGTCATTGTACTAGTTTAATAGGCAGTGCTGTGTGGTGACAAGACAATCAATGTCTCTTATCTAGATGTCCCTTTATTCTGGTGTTATGGAGAATTTGTATTTAGTGTAGTGGATACTTACTTCAGTTTGAATTGGGCAGTGCATGGATTATGTGACTATAATGTGGCTTATTAAACTTGATCACAAAGCTTATACAATGTCCAAAAGGGGTACCTGGCACCCAAGTTCCTTTGGCATTTGATCGTCCCAAAAATAAGTCTTCTAGGGCTAGTGGCGTGGAGCTGTGCGTTGCCAGAACCAGTGCACAGTGTGTAGTTGTGAGCGGGCACAGGTTTAGCTCTGTGTCGCCCACACCCTTGAGTTCACAATCTCGGTCTGATCAGGTAGACGGGGTTGGAGGAATTGAAATTTGCACTTAGTTTTTTTTCCTTCTCTGTTAACGTTTTCTGCTCCGAAAGGCATGGCCAGCATTGACAGCAGCGCTCCCGAGACCACCTCGGACAGCTCCCCCACGCTGAGTCGCCGGCCAATCCGCGGAGGGTGGGCGGCCGCATCCTGGGGAAGAGGACAGGACAGTGACAGTATCAGCAGCTCATCGAGCGACTCCCTAGGATCATCCTCCTCCAGCGGCAGTCGAAGGGCCAGTGGTGGCGCTCGCACAAAAAGCACTGACGTTGGGAGGTAAGATCAAAGTTCAACTCTTTTTTAAAAATAAAAAAAAATATTTTTGGAAAGCTATTTAATCATGTTTTTGTTTCCATCTCCTGCAATTATTTATAGCAATACATCAAATTTTCAGCACAGAAACAGGCCATTCAAGCCAGTTGATCTGTGCCAGTGTTTATCCTCCACACGGACTACCACCCGCCCTTTTTCACCAAACCCTGCCAGCGTATCTTTCTATCCCTTTCTCCCTCTTGCACTCACCTACTTGTGTTTGAAGTTTCCTTATGTTCTTCAGTGTCAATCTTTATCGGATAACGCTCCTGTGAAGCACCTTGGGAAGTTTTACTGTGTTAAAGATGCTATATAAATGCAAGCTTTTGCTGATATAGAGTAAAAGGGGCAGTTTTATCTCTCGCAAGGGTAATAAACTTAAGAGGAGATACCTAGGCTGCTTAGCTTGAAAGAGGCCACTGTCAGGTGATCCTGGGATTAGATAAATACGAGGTAGATCCAGAACAATGCTTCAATTGCCTGTGAAAGTAGACATTACTACTTTTATAATCGCCTAAACTTAATGTGAGAAAGAAAGTTCATCACTCAAAGTGATCAACATATGGGATGAACTCTTGGATAAGGTCATGGACGTTTAGTAAACAGTTGGATGCTGTGACTGGCTGGGTGGCGGCGGGTGTGGTTAAGGGGATCTGTCAGGTGAATGGATGGATGAACTAAGATGGACCAAATGGATTTTCTAATTTGTCTCTATCCTGTAGATGTAAAAAGCTTGGAACCAAAGGCAGTTTTGCTCATCAAACCTACTGCCATCCTAAAGATGTTGGCCCCTCCTAATTGAGCCTAATACATAAAACAAAAGCCATGGGGGGAACAATAGTTCCCTGGTGCATTCTCGATGCCAATCAGGTCTGCTTGCCAACCAATCAACTCCCTTTTCTCAGAGCAGCATCAATTTTTGTTCCCTTTGAAATTTGGCATTCTTCCATCGGTCCTGATGAGTGCAAGATGAAAATCGTGAACAGCATGTCTCTCTTGTTTCAGTAACACTCAGATTTTGTACAGCCAAGTGGCAGTTTGATAGATTTTTATTAAGCAAGGGTATTAAGGGTTACAGGACCAAGGTGGGTGGATGGGGTTGAGATGCAGATCATCCATGATTGAATAGATATTAATTACATTATTTACAATTAATTATTATTAACCCACAAATACCTGCATTTAACCATCTAGTAACACTACACGCTGTAGAACAACATTAGTTGAATTATATCTAAGCTTACCTTGGATGTGCTGAATGTGATTGTTTTTGGTTTGTTTCTCTTCCAGATACAAAGGCAGACGTCCGGAATGCCATGCTCCCCATGTACCCAACCAGCCATCTGAAGCAGCTGCCCATTTTTACTTTGAGCTTGCAAAGACTGTCCTTATTAAAGCAGGAGGCAACAGCAGCACATCCATTTTTACCCACCCTTCAGCCAGTGGAGGACACCAGGGTCCCCATCGCAACCTCCATCTCTGTGCGTTTGAAATTGGGCTGTACGCACTGGGATTGCACAATTTTGTGTCGCCAAACTGGCTCTCGAGAACTTACTCTTCCCATGTCTCCTGGATTACAGGTTTGAGAAAAAAAAAACACCTTAGTGACAACAAATTAAGGTCCGGCCCTTGTGTAATGTTCAGCTCTTGGAGTTAACCGGCCGCACCATGACTGTGGTTTCTCTGCGCACGGAGGATGTTCTTGTTGTATATCTGTCCACTGTGTTGAACCTTTGCTCTGCAGGCAAAAGGAACATGTCCAGGCATCGCGCCTTTTATGAATTAAACAAAAGCATGGGGGAACAATAGGTCCCTGGCCCATTCTCCATGGCAATGCCTTGACCAATCAGAGTTGATTTACCAACCAATCAGCACCCTTTTCTCATGTATAAATTGTTGCTCCCTTTGAAATTTTGTATTCTTGTGTTTGTCCTGATGAGTGCAAGTTGAACAGCTTCAACAGTATGTCACCTTTTTTTTAGCAATACTTAAATCTTTGAATTGTTATGAATTCTATCAACAATAATCTGTGTTCTTCTGTAGTTTTTCAAGCTACATTTTTCCAACTTGGTCACAATCTTGGAATTTCCCAAGGTTGAAGGTTAAAAGCCGATGCGCTGTCACTCAGTGGCCCCTACCCAGCATCTCTCTGGCTTTCAGTTGAAGAGATGGGGATGCTGGACTAGGCACTGAAAAGGTACCTGATTATCCACCTGATCCCTAACCTTGGGAATGGCAAAGTACCAGAGTGATGGAGTTCCCTCCAAGGAAGTGGTAACATTTATAGTTTGTATTAAAAGATGAAGTGGAGGTCGGCCCAAACACAGCACAAGACCATTCTAGGGCCGCATTCTGGAGTATTTGTTTGGGGTAATCATATTTCCTCTGGTCCTTCTTTCAATGTGGCTGTTTCATGTGGTTTTCAGATCTGCTCCTTTGCTGCCAGGTGTAAAAAGTAGCTCAGTGCCGGTGCCTGCAAATGTATCCAGCTGCCAATGAATGCACTGGTGCTGTTGGTCATTGATGTGCAGAGAATTTGAGGCACAAACTCTTTTCTTCCACACTAACACATTATGTTGACATTGTGGTTCTCAATTAGACTCTTGGGGCTGCATTTTACATGCCTTCGTGGGGCATGATTTTGGTGGGGGAGGCACATAAAATAGGGCAAGTGCCCAACTTTCCCTCACACCCCCCCCGAGCTCAACCCCATAATATTGGGGGTGGGCAGGTGCAGGAATCAGGTAAATAATCAAGGGTCAATTAGGCTTGTTACCCAGCCAGTTGACCCTGATAATATGCTGCCCACACCAGGCTTGGGCAGTCGGGCGGGGGTGGGCAGGCTGATGACTGATTTTTCTTTTAAAAAAAAATTCTTCAGAGAATGGGAAGAAAGCGGGGGCTTCTATCTTCAGGGGTTACCCTTTTCACAGCGCTGTGAAACCCCCCCTTCCCCACCCCCCCACAACAAAGATAGAACCCCCCTCCCCTTTTCTTCCTACCTGCCTGCTGTCTTAAACCCACCGCCCCTACCCTCTCATCCACCTCCCTAACCTGCCCAAATCCTCCCTGCCCAAAGCCCTGGACTTACCTGTTTCCAGGGATCCATTGAACTGCCCTCTGCTTCCTCGTTGCAGTCCCGGCAGCGCCCACTAATGTGCTCTTGGCGCTGCTCTGGGACTGATGGAGCTATTGGACAATTGGATTGGCCGGCAGATCCTGAGGGCGGGACTCCCTCCTCAGTGAGGGGTGGAAGACCCATATTGCCCCCGTTTAGCTTGCCCTGGGGTGGGTCGGCTCCATACCATCTGCGCCCCCATCCCCCCCCAACCCTATAACATTCAGCCCATGGTCAAGGCAATTGAGCCATTTCAGATGTTTCTTTACCCCCTCCCCATTTTTTTTTTTTAAGTGACCATTTTAGTTTTCTGTGGTGTTAATAATTGCTTTTGAATCTCTTCAAATGCAATAGGCCAGGCGATGGAAATTGGTAGTGCGGCACTGAACATTTTGGTCGAATGTTGGGATGGTCACCTCACACCCCCGGAAGTGGCATCTTTAGCAGACCGTGCATCACGTGCCCGGGATCCCAACATGGTCCGAGCTGCAGCAGAGTTGGCTTTGAGCTGCCTACCCCACGCCCACGCTCTGAACCCTAACGAGATCCAAAGAGCATTGGTTCAATGCAAGGAGCAAGTATGTTTAGTCCACTACACTGACAAGACTGTTGATTTTACTCCAATTAAGTATATGGTATAATTAATCTTGGTATAATTACTTATCGTAAAAGATTAGTGTAGACACGATTGCAGTGATGGATGTTGTGTGCGTTGGCTTGGTTTAGTTGGTAGCTCCTATTTCTTCTGGGTTGAAACGTCGCCTGTTCAAGCCTTGTACCGGAGGATTTGCCACGATCTCTGGACTTTCACTCAAAGGACAGACCTAAGGGATTGTTGCATTGTGAGAGGTGCCACCTTTTTGAAGTAGCAGTTAAACCAAAGCCCCATCTGCCTGCTCTTGTGGATCAGGCAGGTGTCAACAATCCCAAGGTACCGTTCACAGAAGAGCAAAGAACTGGGATCCCATTCAACAATCCTCCCTCAACTGGCATCACTAAAAACAGTGTAACTCATAGTTGACTGTTGGATCTTAATGCTATCCTTGCACGTCAAAGCTATTCATTTCATGTTTGGGCCATTTCTGAGAGGCATGGGGCTTTGTTTATATATTTTTTTGAGTTTTCTTCCTCTTCTCCCTGCTGCCTTCCTCCTCCCCTCTTCCCCTTCGCCCCTTCATTCCCTCCTCCACCCCCACACCGTCCTCTCCAGCACCACCTTGAGTGCAATTAGGAATGGGCAATAAGTGCTGGCCTCTCTAGTGATGCCCACATCCCATGAATCAGTAAATAAAAACTCACTCACTCAGCTTTCAGCTTCTTTGCAATTCCATGCACTTTATGCCGCTTTTTTCCAAAGGCAATAAATGTAACTCTGAAACCTTCCTGGAACCATTGTTGCCATGAGGTCATAATAGGAGCAGGAGTAGGCCATTCAGCCCCTTGAGCCTGCTTGCCATTCAATGAGATCATGGCTGATCTGATGATGGCCTTAACTCCACTTTCCTCTCTGTCCCCCATAACCCTTGACTCCCATGTCGATCAAAAATCTGTCTAACTCAGCCTTGAACCTATTCAATGACCACTGTTTTCTGGGGAAGAGAATTCCAAACACGAGTGACCCTCTGAGAGAATGAATTCCTCCTCATCTCCATCTTAAATGGGGGACCCCTTTTTTTTTAAGCTGTGCCCCCTTGAGATTCCCCCACAAGGGGAAACATCCTCTCAACATCAACCCTGTCAAGCCCGCTCAGAATCTTAAACATTTCAATAAGACCACCTCTCGTTCTTCTGAATTCCAATCACACATCCATTGTATTTTTGAGCAACTGATACATTGCACCCAAGATACTTTTTGCAGATGGTTAAGAGATCCTTCGTCAACAGCTAACCGTCCTTAACTAGCTCTTGTAGTATTATGGCAATGTAAACATGAGTGTGAGCGACGTATCCATTCCACAGCTGGGCTGAGGTGTTGATTTGTGTGTGTGTGCGTGTGAGAGAGAGAGAGAGAAGCTTATTGAAATTTTCAGTCTAATGTGACAGCTCTGTTTGGGCTGAATTGCCTGTTTCTGTGCTCTACATATTCTATTGTTATGTTATTGTTGCCCAGGATAACACCATGTTGGAGAAGGCTTGTATGGCAGTGGAGGAAGCTGCCAAAGGCGGTGGTGTTTACCCCGAGGTGCTCTTCGAGGTCGCCCATCAGTGGTACTGGCTCTATGAGCAAACAGCTGGCGGCTTGCAGCAGCAACGGGAAATGTCGGCAATCGGCGGCCGTGGATCTCACGAGGCGGGCAGGGCAGCCACGGAACACTCGCCGTTAACCGACGGCTCAGCCACAGTGACGGTGGCGGCTACGGTAACGGCAACTGCCGTCGTGCCGGTCATCACTGTCGGATCCACCATGTACCAACAGCACACCATAGCCGGGACGGCAATCGCACATCCCCACGGACAGGTCTTCCCAACCAGCCCAGCCATGACCCATCCCTACACTACAATCCAAACTCATATACCATCTGTCTGTAACGCTGCCTACCTGGGACATCCGATACAACATGTCCCTCGACCTGCAATTTTTCCTGTTGCTGGAGCTGCCTATCCTCAGGTACTTCAATACAGTACCAGTCATTTCAAAGGGTTAGGGAGGGGGGGTTCTGTGTAAATGCACTAATAATAAGATTTGGAACAGCAATATCAAAACCCCCAAGCAGATTGCATCATCAATGCATTCGTTTGAAATTGTGCCCTAGGCTGAATAAGCCATAAAGAAATGACACCTCTGATATCTTTTACATTCATGTGTTTGGAGATGCAGTTAAATATCTCCACATTCTCTGGTCTATTGCACGTGTCTTGTCACCCTCTCCATCCTGCATGTACCCTCGAGGCTGAACCAGTTTGTCTCTGTACTCTTTCTACATAATTCTCTCCCTAACTAGCCTCCGCCCACTTAGTTTGCCTAATCTTTGCCTACACCCGCAATCCTCCCCCAATCCGCCCTCTCTTTACGCTGTGCGTCATCTCCCACTCTTCTCCAACTTCTGTTTGTGCGGTGCCCTCTCTGCCCCCGATAAGTGTCTCTGCTCCGTAAGGGGAACTTGTTGCTGGACATTGCTAATGCTGCAGTTCTTTCACTTCCTTGGCAAAGCAACATTTTGCCAATGTTTAGTTTTGAGGCAGAGGCAACTGTCGCTAAAATAATTCCCCTTTCCACATGTGAAGCCAGCCTACACTGTCTGCGACATCCCGCGTCTTCTGAGTGTTGAGCTTGTGTGGAAAGCTAGAGGGAGCAGACCGAAACAAAATGGAAAGATTTAGGCTGGAGTATCTGCTGAGCTTTGCCTGTGCAAAGGTTTGGACAATTTTAAGTGCAGATTATGATCAGCCCAACTGTAATTTCCACAATCATTTGCACTAGAAGCTAACCCCACCTGCAAAACTGGTCATATGTTCAGAATGAGTTCATCCCCATGGCGGGTTTCCTTTGGGACATGCAAAATAGCAATGTTTAAAACCCCCAAGCCGATTGCAGCATGAATGAATGCAGATGAATAATCCATAGAAAAATTACGCCTCGGATATCTTTTACATTCATGTGAATGGAAATGCAGCTAAATGTTACCCGCATCTTGTGTGAAATATCTCTGTCTCCTCTAGTCTGTTGCATGTGCCCCAGCACCCTCCCCGTCAAGGCTGAACCAGTCCACCTCTACGCTCTTTCTACACATTTTTCCCTCTAACTAGCCCACATTTTGAATGCAGTTTAAAAAAAAATACTCGGAGACAGACTACACCACTAGCGAATGGTTCTGTATGTTTTATAAAAAATCATTTAAAATTGGGTTTTCCACTATACATGATATTCAAAGTGCTGATTTTGTTTTGTGAAATACCCATTCTCAGCTATATTAATCAAACTGTACCTACTTACCACTCAAATATATCATGGAATATTCTTTAAATTGGTTTTTTAAAGTTATTTTTTAAAATGCTGTCCCAGTTGCACTGGCTGTTGGCACATCTTGCACTTGGTCAATGGGTAAATGAACAGACATTGAGGGGAAAGAGCACTTTCTGTAACAGGCGCAATTTTGGGCACAATTTTCCTCCCTTTTACCAAACTCACCCAAGGCAGAAACTCTACACCCTGGTGTATAAATTGCTCCCGATAGGGGTGGTAAAGATAGCTTGGTTTTCCTGTGTGTCCGTAGGTGTTTTGTGCTCACACCCCATTCCTGGCCAGGATCTGGGTGGACGCTCCAGTGCAACACTGAGGGAGAAATGAAATGAAAAGCCTTTTTTGGCTGTTTGGGTGGACTTTTCGAAGAAGAAGCAGTTTTGTGCTGGCCATTGTTGCTCCCTCCTCCAACATCTTCGCTGTGGATCAAAAATAAAGTCCTATTTACCCGATATTTCTTGTGTCATCTGATCATTATGCTGCTTCATGGGGGAGATGCAAATGCTCAAGTGAGTTAAACCCAAACATTTAGGCTGATGTCAGGAAGTTATTTAAGCAAACTTTAGCTAAACAGAGTTTTGGATTGATTGGTGGAGGAAGAAAGCCAGGGAGACATTTCAGAAGGAGTTGTTTGCTTAGCCGGGGCAGAGAGTGTTCAACTGTTTCAACAAACAGAGAGTTGCGTGACTCTTTTCTGGGTCTATCTCATGATCTTGGTTGAAATAAGTAAACTCAAAAGACTATGCGTATTGAGACGTTGTACAGTTGGAGCCAGGGCACATTACTAATCGGACTGAAAACATGCTAGTAATAAACTGAAGGCAACAGAAGTAGGATGTGCAATTATTTACTGGTCTGTAATCTGTTTAGGGTATGCACCCGGCATTCATTGGAGCTCAGTACCCTTATACAGTTGCAACCACCACCCATCCAGCCATGGCTGCTCCACCAGTGACCTTCGCAGGGGTTCCTGTGCCCCCTATGACACCAATGGCAGTGCATCCCTACCAGTCTGATCCAAGCCTGCCCCTGGCATCAACTGTAGCAGGTATGTGAGTTCTTTCAATTGTTAACGGAGGTAGATGTGTAGTAACTTTTAGAATAGTGCTTTAAGACGTGTGCCCATGTGGTAGTGAATACAGCTGCACACTCTGGTTCCCCCACATACACACACCCCCATCCCCCTGCCCCTGCTCACCTTTGCATTGGGTTTAAGTGAGTGAATGTTCATCAGTGCAGATAGATGTGGGGAGCAGAGTAGCAAAGCGCACATTAATGTATCTCCTCCTATGACAAATACTCCCTCTGATGCCTGAACATGGAATAGTCATCAATGAAGCAGCTTTCAGTGTGTCCACTCTACAAACCTGAAGTACAAAATCTCTCTCAATACCTGGGCCAAGACCAGGCAGAGGGGAAGTTTATAAAGATTTGCAGCTGATAAATTTTAATAGCTTAAGAAAACGCTGTTATTTAGAAATTGTCTCCATTTAGCTCTGTGATTGCAGCAATTGGAAAAATCGAATTAAATAAGTGTAAACTCTCACTGAAACATTGACTTTGTTTCACTCCCCGTAGGGAATGTCTGACCTCGTAAATATTTCCAGCATCTTGTTTTTATTTCAGATTTCCGGCATCTGTAGTATTTTGCTTTCGTATTACCCCCTCGGTTCAAGTAGCTCGTGTTTCTTTTATTCTTGGCTGTTTTCACTGATTTTTCCCTCCTGCTTCTGAAGACAATGCCCCTGGTTGCCTTACCCAATTGGCCTTTATTCCATTGCGACCCTTGCCTACAAAGAGCATCACTAGTTATCCTGTTCCTGCCTCTCTCCGATGTCCAGCAGGGATTGCTGAATAATGCTTGCTGATTTATTTTCCCCCCCAACCCCCTTTTCCCTGGACCAGGACCAGTTGGTAGCTTCACCACTGCCGCTCTGGCTGAGATGAGCTGCTGAACTCGGGCCAGGCATCAATCCCTTGCCTGTGTGGCTCACTAACTTGTTGGATGAACTGGCTGCCAGTGCAGCAAAATACTTCACGTTTAAGCAACTAACATCAGGCATTGCGAATTATGGAGTCTGATCCAATGAACTCTTTTTTTTTTGACCAAACTTTTGGTCACCGGTCCTAATTTCTCATGTGTCTTGGCTTCCAATTTTATTGTATTACAGCAGAGGAACTCCCGACATCCAGTATAGGCGGCTGCACTCTGACATTTAAAATAATCCATCTGACCCAAGACCAGGGCTTAATAATTAAGATTATTGTAGGCAGGTCTCTCTAAACACTACTTCACCATTATTCTGAGTCCTACGGAATCAATGTGCCTGTTTTATTTGTACTGTACTACTTAATAAATTTTAACAAGGATTCGAAAGCGGTGAGAGCATTCCAATTAGGTGGAGAATTGGCTGTGAAAACCTCTTGCCCTAAGTTGCACTATTGCAGTTGAACGAGCCGCAGTTATAACTCTGCATTAACCCTTAGATTGAACTAAAGACATCGTACTGCCTGGCGACAGCGATGTTACTGAGCTGGACAATGATCATTGTCTTGAAAAGAAAATTGGGAATTGGCGCCTGTGAAGTGTGTTCCATGGTCACTTGGGGTTCACTTTGATCAGCACAATAAGATGAAATTGGACAAACACCTGCAAGTGATCAGGGAGGTTTAACTGTGCACTAACCTGCAAAAACTACTTGTGTTTGTGTATTCTGTGATAGAAACGTCGAAAATAGGAGCAAGAGCCGGTCATTCGGCCCTTCGAGCCTGCTCTGCCATTTAATGTGATCACGGTTGATCCTCTATCTCAATGCCGTAGCCCTGCTCTCTCCCTTGACACCTTTAGAGTCCAGAAATCTATCTATTTCCTTCTTAAATATATTCAGTGACTTGGCAGCCTCTGGGGTAGAGAATTCCACAAGTTCACCGCCCTCTGAGTGAAGACGTTTTTCCCTCATCTCGGTCCTAATCTCATCTTTAAATCATCTCTTTTGCATGATTCAGTTTACCTGAATTATCTACAAAACTGGCCACACTCCCAGGTTGGAACTGCGTGATCCTACAGATTATGCTAGGCCAGGAAGGCCTTTCAAATTATGCTCAATTCTTTTAGGCGATATAATGCATGCTGTAAAAACTTCCTCATATCAAAACAAACTTGATTTACTAAAGCAAGTGCACACTAATCAAACTATTAAGCAGTTCAGTTGGGTTTTTTCCAGTGATTTTTTTTTTTGTCAGGTTACTCACAGCTCAACAGCCAGACAGCTTCATTAAAAATGTTTTATTTTTTGTTGATAAACCCATTTTCAACTGTTAATAAAACCACATCAGGTTAGCACTCTTGCGCATACCAAGGAATACTTTTTCATGGGAAAAAAACAGTTACGTTCTATTACGATGCTCCTTTGCACTGGTTCAGTGAAGATTTTGCCTTGTAATTATGCAAACGAATTTTTGCAGAAATCTGAAGTCTAATCTAATCCAGTGCATTTTGGATGCAATTTGCCAATGGTGCCTAAAGGCGTTATTCTTAGAGCTGAGCTCTGATCATATCTAACAACTGCTTGGAGAGGGTAGGACATTGAATGGCTCATCGGGATTTTTAGTTACTCCAATGCTAAATGCTATTTATAATCTTTGTGAAGAGCTAAACTGATAAAAGTGAGAAATGTATTGTTTAGAAAAGAGACTAGCTGTTGAAGTTCTGGATTGGACAACACTTAGTAAACAATCCTGATTGTGCTAAGAATTACACTGACAATCAATTTAAGATTATCACTTGGGCTCACAGTGTGGCTAGAAGCTACATATATTCACACACAGGGCCCTGTCCTTTCCAAATAGAAAAAACATGTCCACACATTGCATCTTTCTCAACTAAACAAAAGCAAGGGGGACAGCCATTCCCTGGTTCATTCCCCATGTCAATGCCTTGACTAATTAGAGTTGACCTGCCTGGTTTGAATTTCAACAAACGCTTGGCAGATAACTGTACCCTTGTGCATTCTCCATGGAAATGCCTCTTCCAATTAAGAGTCCACTTGCCAACCAATCAGCACCCTCTGCTCATGCAGTGTAAATTGTTGTTGCCTTTGATATTTGGAATTCCTGCAAATCTGTCATGATGAGTGCAAGACGAAAAGCTTCAACACCATGTCTCTTTTTTTCAACAATACTCAGGAATGAATGTGTTGCATTGTATCCAACTGCAGTTTTAATTTCTTACTTTAGAGTTATACCTGGTTATATGTTGAATATAATGGCTAACGTTGCCTGTTTCTCTATCCCTCCCCTCCAACCCCCTCTCCAGTTGCCAGTGTGCAGGCTGGAACCACTTTCCAGGCTGTTCAAGGAGCATCAATGCCAACCTTAACAACACAAGGCCCCTCGATAGTAGCCCCAACCTTCCCTACAGAAGATGAACAGCACTCTCAACCTGTCAGTCCTCAGGGACTGCACTACCTGCATTCAGCTTACAGAGTTGGTAAGTGCACATTCAAATAATCCTACATTACGCGAAGACTGGCATTTCTACAGAGCCTTTCACAACCTCAAGAAATCCCAAAAGTGTTTTACAGCCAATGAATTACTTTTTGAAGTGTTGTGGCTGCTGTAATGTAGGAAATATGGCACCAATGCAAGAATACTCCAATTTTAGTGATGTTGGGATCAATCTGGTGTTCCTTTGTTGCATCCCTCTAAGGGACGTCTATCCTTAAGTAAGGGCACCAAAACAGTACACAGGCGTGGTCTCACCAAAGCCCTATATAATTGCAGTGAGACTTCCTTACTCCAACCCCCTAGCAATAAAGGCTGATGTATATTTGTATGGCAGAGGCCTGTGAACTGTTTTGCCTACCTGAAGCTTGCCAAAGATAGGTGCTTGGACTAGAGAGTAGGAAAAAGTTGAAAAATTGAAAAGGAGTACTATTTTGACTGACAGCTGAATGAGTTTGCTTTTTTTTTTTGCAAAGCTCAGATGGTGCACAGGATACAAACATACGAAATAGGAGCTGAAGTCGGCTATTCGGCCCCTTGAGCCTGCTCCGCCATTCAATAAGATCATGGCTGATCTGTTTGTATTTTGAGTTCTGCATCCCCATCTACCCCCGATAACCTTAGATTCTTCTTAGGCAAGGGAATCTATCTACCTCCGCCTTAAAATATTCAGTGACCCCGCCCCCACCGCATTCTGAGGCAGAGAGTTCCAAAGTCGCACAACCCTCAGAGAGAAAAATTCTCCTCATCTCTGTCCTATAAATGTGAGCTCTAATTTTAAAACTGCTGGTCTCACCCACCAGAGGAAACATCCTTTCCAAGTTCACCTTGTCAACACCATTCAGGATCTTATATACTTCAGTCATCATCCCTCACTCTTCTAAACTTCAGTAGAAGCAAGCCCGCTCATTCCAGGTATCAATCTAGGTAAACCTCCTCCAATCCGCCTCCAACACATTTACATCTATCCTTAAATAAGGAGACCAAAACTGCGGACAATATTTGAGATGCGTTCTCACCAGTGTCCTGTATAACTGAAGCACAACATCCTTACTTTTTATGTTCAATTCCTCACGTAATAATTAGTCTTCTTGATTACATACTGTACCTGCATACTAAGCTTTTGTGACTCATGCACGATAACATCTAGATCCCTCTGCGTCTTGGAATTCTGCGGTCATTCTCCGTTTAAGTAATGCTCTGCTTTTTTATTCTTCCTGCCAAAGTGAACAACTTCATATTTTCCCACATTATGCTCCATCTGCCAGATTTTTGCCCACTCACTCAACTCATCTATATCCCTCTGCAAACTCCTTATGTCTCCTTCACAACATTCTTCCCTGTCTACCTTGGTAGCTAAATTTGCAGATGATACAGTGTCTTCGCTCTCAGCATCTAAGTCATTGAAGTAAATTGTAAAAAGTTGAGGCCCCAGCACAGACCCCTGCGGGACCCCACTAGCTGCATGCTGCCAATCAGGCAAAAGACCCATGTATGTATACTCTGTTCTCTGCCAGGTGGCCTATCCTCTATCCAGGCTAATATGCTACCCCCTACATCATGAGCTTTTATTTTCCACAATAACCTTTGATGTGGCACCTTATCAAATGCCTTCTGGAAACCCAAGTACAGCACGTCTACAGATTCCCCTTTACCCACAGCACATGTTACTCCTTCAAAGAACTCTAATAAATTTGTTAAACATGATTTCCCTTTCACAAAACCATGCTGACTCTGCCCGATTACCTTGTATTTCTCTAAGTGCCCAGCTATAACCTCTTTAATGATCGACTGTAACACCTTCCCCACGACAGACATAAAGCTAACTAGCCTATAGTTTCCTGTTTTCTGCCTCCCTCCTTTCTTGAATAGATGGGTTATATTTGCTACTTTTCAGTCTGATGAAACCTTTCCAGAATCTAGGGAATTTAGGAAAATTAACACCAACACATCTACTACCTCATTAACCACCTCTTTTAAGACCTGAGGATGAAGTCCTTCGGGACCCAGAGACTTGTCAGCCCACAGCTCCATCAGTTTGCTCAGTACCGCTTCCCTAGTGATTGCAATTTAACTAAGGTCCCCTCTCCCCTCCACCTCCTGATTTACAGCTATTACTGGAATGTTTTTTATATCCTCTATAGTGAAGACAGATGCGATTATCAAAAACATATTCCATTATCTGGAGTTCTTCTCCTTAAAAAAGAGAGGAGATTTGATAGAGGTGCTGAAAATCATGAGGAGTAATAGCGAGATACTGTTCCCATTGGTGGAAGGGTCCAGAATCAGAGGATACAGATTTAAGGCGATGGGCAAAAGAACCATCAGCAATATGAGGAAAATCTTTTTGACACAACAAGTGGTTCTTATCAGAAATGCACTGCCTGAGAGTGTGGTGGAGGCAGATACAATTGGGGGCTCCAAAAGGCAATTGGATAAGAACCTGTACAAAGAAAATTTGCCAGGCTACAGGGAAAGGGCTTGGGAGTGGGTCTCGTTCTTGCAGAGAGCTGACAGGGAGAAGATGGGCAGAATGGCTCCTTCTGTACTGTAACCATTCTACGATACCCTCTGGCCAATATTTATCCCTCAAGAACACACGAAATGAGAGCAGGAGCAGACCATTCGGCCCATCGAGCCTGCTCCGCCATTCAGTATGATCGTGGCTGATCCTGGGTTTCAGCCTCACTTTCCAACCCGCTCCCCACATTCCTTGATTCCTTAAGAGACCAAAAATCTTATCTACCCCAGCGCTAAATGTATCCAACGATCAGAGCATTCACAACCCCTGGGATAGCAAATTCAGAATCAGCGTCATAGAAACAGATGAAATGGAATTCACATCAAACATTGATGTTTGTGGGGGTTTGAGCTGCGCAAATTGGCTGCTTTGTTTCCTACATCACAAAGGTGACTAGGATTCAAAAGTACTTCACTTGGCTGCAAAGCCCGTTGAGATTTCCAGTGATTGTGAAGAGACTGTATAAACGCAATTCTTTCTCGTTGTGAATTCATTCCTCTTTTCGCTTGTGCTTTTCACACAGTCACCGTTTCAAAGTTTTTCTCTAATGTAGAGGAAAACCATTTTCTTGTGCGATGCTGGTTTTGAAGCTGCGTTTGTCCTTTACAGGAATGCTGGCTTTGGAAATGCTTGGTAGACGAGCTCACAATGATCACCCAAACAATTACTTCTCGAGGAGTCCACCTTACACAGAGGATGTGAAATGGTTGTTAGGTTTAGCAACACGGTTGGGTAAGGAAAATGTTTGAAACAAATGCGATGGGACATGTGCCGTAATTTGGAAAATACACAAGCGACTACAGGGCCTGGGGCTCCAGGTACAAAAGCACAAAGTTAAAATTAACCCATTAGGTGCAATGAAATGAATGGCCAGTTAATCAGTTTTGCTGGTTTTGGGGTTGGATACTGGCTACCCAAGGAGAACATCCTTCTCCTTGTTATAAAAAATATTTGGGCAGGGAAACCTTTCCATACATGTGAGAAAGCAAGTGTCTCAGCTACTTACCATCAGCCTTAGATGTTTAATGTCTCGTCTGAAAGAGGGCACCTGTGACAAAGCAGCACTCCCCTCAGTTCTGCACTGAAATGTCAACCCTAATAAAGTGCTCAGCAACAGACCCCACAATCTCATGTCTGAGGTGTGAGTAGTACCAACTGGGTCAAACAGACTCGGTTTATGTGTAAATTATTTGATTATTATCCTTGGGCCCAGACTAGTTAATCTAGTGTCAATAGAAAATAGGATTGTTTAAAAAAAAACTAGCATAACTTTGTGTCATCTAAATGATTTTGAATGGTATAAATAGACTGAGTGACAACTCTGATATTCAGCTTATATTTAAAACTAATCGCAAGACTCTGTCCATTCATCAGTTAGAAGGATTTGTTGGGACTGTGATGGTTTTTATGAAGTTATTGACCCTGTTAATGCAGGATTGTGAATCACTCTCCTCAATGTCTCCAGCCTGACCCTCTGCACCATCACCATTACCAACACGTTGGGTTTTCTCTCCCTTAAGGTATAAACCATTATTAGGTCAATTCAACTCACTTCCATTCACTTGCCTGTTGCTTGGCCGCAGGCCCCCCCCTCAACATCTCCGTTCAGGTCTCGGCATCTTCAGTTGGCTGACGTTGTGGTGAGTGGGCTGGGTACCGTTCACCCCTGTTGCCCCACCCTCCTGCCCTGCCCCCTTACCCCCACCCCCACCACAGTGAATTTGTTGCTCAGCTTGTCATCTCAGGGAGGTTGAGCACTGAGGTTACTGATTTTGTCACAGGGTGGGAAAAGTGTAGCGTCTCGTGTTCTGAGCTGAGGTGGTCTGTAACTGCAAAGGAGATATTTATGGGGAAAGAGTCGGGGGAGTGGGACCAATTGAAAAGGTTTTTCCAAAGCACCGGCACAAGCATTATGGGCTGAATGGCCTCCTCCTATGCTGTATGATTCCAAGAAGGACATGCGGACAGGTTTGGAAGGTGTCCCCTCTGGAAGGAGCAGCAGAAAATAAACTCCTCAGTGACAAAGTAGCTTGAGAAACAATTTTGGTTCGGTGATTCTAACTGCATGTTCTGTAAGGTGGACTGACAACACCGGAGCGACAGGAAAATGGGAGGATTTACCTGATGAATTTGCACTGCTGATGTCCCATTGTCTTGTAGATTCCATTGTGTTGAATAAAGATGACAGTTTTTTAAACAAAAATACATTTCTTTTGATAAATGCCATGGATTAGCTATATACCCTTGACTAAGTTTATTGTATACAATATTGGAAAGTTGTTAAATTAGTAAAAATGCTGGAGAACATTGCAGTGATAGTGTTGGAACCTGGCTATCATTTTAACCTTCCTTTGCCACAGCGGCGTGTGCTCGGAGCTGCCAGTTGAGAATCTTGTTCTTTTGTCTCTTGTGTCACCAGGTGTGAACTATGTCTATCAGTTCTGCATGGGTGCAGCCAAAGGAGTGCTGAGTCCGTTTGTACTACAGGAGATAATCATGGAGGCCCTGCAACGCCTTAATCCTGCTCATGTACATGCCCACCTTCGAACCCCTGCATTCCACCAGCTTGTTCAGAGATGCCAGCAAGCATATATGCAGGTAAAATTAAAACTAACCAAACGAGTAACCTTTCATGTATAAATATATATTTTACTTGGCAAACTGCTGTGATTTTGCACGTGGGGCATTAAAACTAGGTGTAGTTTTCCGATAGTGCCCAAGACAAAGCAGCCTGCTTGATCGGCACCCCATCCACCACCTTAAACATTCACTCCCTCCACCACCGACGCACAGTGGCAGCAGGGTGTACCATCTACAAGACACTGTAGCAATTCGCCAAGCTTCCTTCAACAGCACCTTCCAAACCCTTGACCTCTACCACCTAGGACATGAACAGCAGACACATGGGGACACCACCACCTGCAGGTTCCCCTCCAAGCCGCACACCATCCTGACTTGGAAATATATCGCCGTTCCTTCATTGTTGGTGGGTCAAAATCCTGAACTCCCTCCCTAACAGCACTGTTATGGATGGACTGCAGCAGTTCAAGAAGGCGGCTCACCACCTGCTTCTCGAGGACTATTAGGGATGGGCAGTAAATGCTGGCCCAGCCAGTGAAGCTCACACCTCATGAGAGAATAAAAAATAGATTAAGTGGGGTTATGTTTCTTTGGACCACGATGAGCAATCACTACCTTAAAGTCTTAATTTTTATTTAGTACTGGAACTTTCTATTATTTGTAGTTAATTAGCAAGGGGATGGAGTATAAAAGTAGGGATTTCTTGCTATGGCTGTACAGGGCATTGGTGAGAATTGCAGAATTTTAATGGCACAGAAGGAGGCCATTCTGCCCATCATGTCTACACCGGACTTCCAATTGAGCATTATGGCTTAGTGCCATTGTCCTACATTGTCCTACAACTAGAGGACTATACAATTTTGGTCTCCTTACTTAAGGAGGGATATACTTGTATTGCAAGGAGTGCAGAGAAGATTTGCTAGGTTGATTCCTGGGATGGGGGGGGATTGTCTTATGAGGAAAGGTTGAGCAGGTAGGGCCTAACCTTATTGTAGTTTAAAAGAATTGAGAGGTGATCTTATTGAAACATATGAAATCCCGAGGGGGCTTGACAGGGTAGACGTGGAGGTGATGTTTCCCCTTGTGGGTACAGTTTCAGGATGAGGGGTGTCTCATTTGAGATGGGGATGAGGAGGAATTGCTTCTCTGAGGGTTTGTTAGTCTGGAATTTACTCCCAGAGAGCAGTGGAGGCTGCGGGTGGGGACCACAGGCAGAGGAGAGAAGTTAAGGCCACAATCAGATCAGCCATGACAGTATTGATTGGTGGGCCGACTCCTGTTCCTGGTTCTTGTGACTTTATGAAAATGTTGTAATTGTTTGGGAGATCGGACAGCAGAGTTGGTTGGGGCACTGGGAGCTTTTCTGTAGTCCCGACTGCAAAGCTGAGACTCCACATCCTCACCACCGGCAGACTAGTGTATGTACAGTGTGGCCAGTTTACAGAGGCAGTCCCCATTATCAATGTGGGCACAGTCATTAACAGAAAAAGCTGACATAAAAGTCTGACAAAAATGTGACAGCAGACGGTTTTGCAGATAAGTGTGCACAGACATGTGGTCTTAAAACATATCATGAAGATACCAGATTATTCCATTGCAATGCTTGTTGAATCAGAGGCTCTTTAACAGATAGGGTGTTATCAACAAAGTGTGATAGGGAAAGTGTGACAAATTGTGGCTGTGCGTCCACTTGTATGGATTTGCAAAAACTGGCAGACTTGTAGATAAGGTAAGCAGCTGAGATTGCACAGAAATTGAAATTCTGCCTGTGTGGTGCTGTTTCTGTACTTGAGGGAGTACCAGACTGGTTCTATACACATGAGCTTCAGAAAGTCTCTGAATTCCCATGTTATTTAACTGGAGCTTGACTAGTTCTGTTACTGCAACCAGTGCTTATGGTGAATTAGCAGATCCTTCGTTATACTTTGTGCTTATGGGGAAAATCTAAGCAAAATTCTCTCAAAAAGGAATCTATCTTATTTGGATATGGTTCCTATAAGATGCCATTTTACTTGTTCTTTTGCCAGTAGCTCCCCCGATATGAATTGTACAGGTGAGCACTGGTTTGTTGAAGACCGTGTTTTTCTATACAGGGCGAGGAGGGTAGAAGATCCATGATTATTGAATGGGAGTATATTGCAAGGGCTGAATGTCCTAATCTTGATCTTATATTTTCTTTAGCTTTAGAGCTAATAGAGTCTACTCTTAATACAATTCTAGGATAATCAGTATTTTTAATACCTAAAAGAACTGATTATTTTAATTGTACTCCTGATAGTTCAGAGGACACAAGTTAGTTTACAAAAGAACCAGAGGGGAGATGAGCAGGAATTGTTTTACGCAGCCCGTTACAATCTGGAATGCAGAGGATGGCGGAAGCAGATTCCATAGTAACTTGCAAAAGGGAGTTGGTTAAATGTTTGGAAAGGAAAACTTTGAAGGGCAATAGTGAGACTAATTGGATAACTCACTATCGGCAAGATGGCTGCCGCCTGCACGTTTTAGGATATGTTGCGTTCGCTGCCTGGTACGTTTGTGTTTGCCTGTAGATTTTTCCAAAAACTCCTGCCTTATCTCCTCTCTCTACAGTGCATCCAGTACCGATTGTACCACATCGCGCCAGCAGATTACGATGATTTTGTAAACATCATCCGTAGTGCACGGAGTGCCTTCTGCTTAACACCTGTCGGAATGATGCAGTTCAACGAAATACTTCAGAATTTAAAACGTGCAAAGGGTCAAACTAAGGACTTGTGGCAAAGAATCTCATTGGAAATGGCAACCTTTTCTCCTTGATGTCTGTTGGTTTGTGCAGATTTAGGTTTAATATTACCCACCCTCCCCTTCCCCCTTTTTAAACCACTCTTCCTGTACTCTTTACTGCTACATTCCTCCTTTAAACTAAGGTTTTAAATGTCAGAAAGCCACAATAGTTTTTTTTTTTAGTTGTTGGTCTTGTGAATTACTGCCAGGTTTCAAGAGCAACTTCTTTCTTCCATCAATCCACAACCCTTCCTCCCCACACAAACAAAATAACCTTTTGTATGAGGTAGTTATTATTCATGTACATGTCTTTAACTGTGTGTTTATAAAGAAATAAGTGTGCTGCCAGTGCGACTGGGTAAATGGACAGCACGGTTCTCCGACTGTTCAAGGAGGAGAGGCCCATCTACAGCAGCCACCCCGAATAGACTGTGGTTTTTATTTATCGGAATTTCTCTTTTTTTTTGCCTTTGTTTCTTCAATATTAATGTTTTTTCATACTTAAAAAAAGTTTTCAATTGTTTAAAAGAATTATATATTCAGATTCCAGTGCCACTGGGATAGTTAAAGCTTTGACACATTTTTCAGTGTTACAAATCAGCTTATGTAGGTTTCTGCACTGACCCACCCTGTGTGTTTTCTGTCTTCTTCCTGTAATGTTAATATTTTACAAATCTGTTCTTAAGTTTTGGTCCGCATCTTTTTTTCTCCCTGTAACGGCCACACAGGTAGTCCTGATGCTGTCTGTGCTAGGAAACTTGCATGAATGTTTTGTGTGGGTAGTTTTGTTGACAACAAAAAAAAACTTTATTATCCAACCATTCTGTGCTGTGTTGAATACATACACAATTATTTTTGATTAAAGTACACAAAAAAAATGCAGTACTCTGCTTGTAAAGGCCCTATATTAAATGCTTGGTTTTGGAATGGAGATGCTTAGATTGCAGTTACTGAAGTTAAGGAAGATAAATTGATCTTGCCGATTTTTGCTTTACTTCACAGTTGAGTGAGGAATTCCAGGAACCTGTCAGATTGTTAGGCTGGCTGGATCTTTTTTTTTTGTACATCATAGTTTTGCCCAGCTATTGTGGAGAGAGTTTTAAGGCCTTGCAAAGTACATCACATCAACCACAAAATTTACACCAAAAAAAAAAGCACTTAATCCACTGGATGTTGCATTGCAGAAAATATGTTCAGCCTGTTGAGAGTAAAATTCTCCAATAACATCATTCAATGTGAATGACACAATAGGTGAAACGTACTGTGAGGCGGAAGAGTCAAAGATAAAAGGGGCTTTCTGCGCTTTCTCCTCCCAGACCAACGAAAGCTGAAATCCTCACCTTAGCCCATTTAAAAACCGTGTGGTTGCCTTTTAAAATGTAGCAACTGTAAGGAACTTTTAACAGCCCACCTGTTTAAATTTAAACAGTCCACCTGTAAGCAAGGTGACATTTTTCACACCAACACTGATTTTTTTTTTTTAAAAACTAAAGTTGCACATTTTTCAATGCCATTTTTCAATGACTTACAGGGACTATTCAAAGCGGGGCATCGTGAAACAATTTGAGGTAACTATCTGAGGAACAGGCCCTGTTCTCCTGTGATACTCATGCCCATTTCTCTGCACTGTAGCTGAAAATTATTGCCTCAGGGAAATTATGTACACATTAAGTAATTAATTGGTATGCACATGATTAGTACCTGGAGTAGAGCAGTGTTGTTAACACGGTGAAGGGCATAAACTAATCCCAACAATGTCAATGTTTAGTGGACAGGACACTACCATTGTAAAAGCAGCTGATGTAACGATCATTCCACAGCTTGACACTTGAGGGATACACTTCAACACCACAAGGATTAGGGGCAGGTTCTTGAAAGTTTCCAGTATTGGGGAAGTCCGAGGCTGTCACCAACGATGGTTCCATTGCTCACCAGAGTGACGTCCCAGAGTGCTCCTGGTTCCAGCAAAGCTGACTCGAATCTTTTTAAGTTGATGTGTCAAGCCTTTGCAAATTTGTCTTCAGGAACCTAGAATTGTGTCAAACTCCATTGCCTCCTTGAACATGCTGCTTGTGTCACATGAGTTGATAAAATGGAAGAGAGGTCAGTGGGCATGAAAGTGTCCTAAGAGTGATGGCAAAACTGACCAGACCCCTCACTCTTCAACTCCAGCTGCTATGCTGTAGTTCCTCCCTCAGCCAACTGGGCAGTGACTGTCCCAATTTGTTTAGCTGTTTTGATAGTTCAATGTTGTGCTCCCTGAAGTAATTGGTCAGGAATGTCCGGGACTAGGAAACAAAAACAAAAGCCAAATGTTAGTTTGAGGGGCCTCCCAGTCTTTCTCTTCTCTTAACTAGACAAAAGCTTAAAGGATAAAACAGAACCACATTGGCTGCATATCTCAGAAAATTAACTTCAACTGTCTAGTTAAATACCCATCACCATTAGACAAGTAGCTGGGGCTTACTTAGCCCCTTCAATGTGGTAAAGCATTGCAAGGTGTTCAATAAGGTGCCATCAGCCAGCGAGCAGGAAAGTTAGGCTGAAGTCATGGGCAGTGATATCACAAGGAAGAGTGTCCTAGAGATGGGGCCCAGATGATTGAGGACTCTGGCACTGATGGAGGTGCCGAAGGGGAGCTGTTGTATGTTTTATATATTTGATTTTCCTCAGAGCAAGGCAGAGATGATACTGTGTGCAGGAACTTTATTCACAGAGTTTTTGAGCTGAAGCATGGAGTAGCCAGATAGCTTATGTCTACTTAACTCTGAGTCAACGCCCAACCAATCAAGCACAGTGAGCATAGATCTGTTACAAGCCTCTCATAATCAAACACAGAACAATTAAACACTACAGGAGTAACTGGCCAAGGACACCTGTATGTATTTGCAGCTGGGAGGCCTGGATGGATTTGCAAACAAGGAGAAGCTGGGCCCAATGCTGTCTGGTTCTGTTTTTTGATTTCGGGCTTTAGGAATCCAATTCCAAGATTCTATCTACGCTTTTTCCTCCACAAATGACAACACAGAAGAGATGATTTTCTGCTGGGTGTGAGCAGGATACACTCACCGATGAATCCATCTCTGGATATTTTCTTCCTTTACTTTTGCCTAAACACTTTGACTTGCCACCTTCCACCATCTGGCACCAGAAATTCTTGTTGTCGTCGTACCTGATAGGGAGAGGGAGCAGTTTAGAAGCTGGATTTGTACCACAAAATGCACTGAAAAAATACAATCTAACACCTGGTTACTGCAGATTACATTCTTACAGCAACATGGCCTCACAAGATAGTCAAAAATAAGGCCCAGCCATCCAGGGAAACACCTACATTGTTCCCCTTCCATCACAACACGACATCAGACTTCACTGTGACAACAAAGAAAGTCAACCAATCTCCCTTTACGTGAAAGAAGAACTTGCTTCATGAAGATAATCTGCCCAAGGTGATTTTGGAACGAATGAATTAGTGCTTTGCAATGCCATTTCATATCTTGTATTAATGCAGCCTCGCAGTAAAGCACCACACAGATTTTAAAATGTATAGCGATGGAAAAGGTGCACAGAATGCACAGGTGGAAACCACTCTGTTACGAAAGTGAAGTATTTCAGGCAGCCCTGAACTTAGTGTTGCAGGTTATACCTTACTAAATTCACTAAAAGAGCTAACCTGGGTGAAGTGGAATATACAGATCACTCAAAATAGAAGGCAGGATAACATAGCCATTTCCCTCAATTTTGCTCCCAGGAGTTTCATAAAACTCCTACAGGAACAGTAGACCATTCAGGAATCCTATTCAATTGGATCAAGGCTGACCTGTATCTCAACTCTTATCTACCTGCCTCGGTTCCATATCCCTCAACAGTTTTGACGAACAAAAATCCATCAATCTCAGTTCTGAAATTTTCAGTTGAAATCCACCCCAGCCTCCACCTCCCACCAAATCAGGTTCAACAGGTTTTTGGGGAGAAAGTTCCAGATTTCCAGTACCTTTTATATGAAGAAGCGCTCCCTGACATCACCCTTGAACAGCTTAGCTCAAATTTCAAGGTTACACCCACCTTGTTCTGGACTTGCCCCCTCACAGAAAAATCATTTCTATTTACCCCATCAAACCCTTAATCATCTTAAACACCTCAATTAGACTGTCCCTGTAATGATGGGGAATACATGCTCATGTAACATGCCCTTGGATTTTCCAGCTCCAGTATCTACACTGCAGAACCCAAAGCCCAATATATCCTTCCTGAGCTGTGATGTGCAGAACCAAATGCAACCCTGGAGGAACTAGACATATTTCATCTCTATCAGTAAAGTTACAAATCATTGACTATCACTTGTATCGTGCATTTTACAATCTTGGGATGTCTCAAAGCACATTACAGCCAGTAAGCTACTTTTGAACTGCAATCACTGTTGTAGGAAGCACTACACGCTCCCACAAGCAGCAACGTGAGCATGGGCAGTTAATCTGTTCTAGTGATGTTGGTTGAGGGATAGACAACTGATCAGCACATCAGGGAGAAATCAGCTCCACTTTTTCAACATAGTTCTATGGTATATTTACATCCAGCTGAGATGGCAGACACAGCCTTGGTTCAGCATCACGTCTAAAAGGCACCTCCAACAGTGCAACTCTCCCTCGGTGCCGCTGTTGAAGGGTCAGCCTGGATTATGTGTTCAAGACTCCGTGATGGGGCTTGAACTTTATGACTCCAAGGCAAAATGCTGCCAACTGAGCCAACCAACTGTACAGCGTTTTGGTGAGATCACATCTGGAGCACTGGGTACAGTTTTGGTCTCCTTACTTAAGGAGGGATATACTTGCATTGGAAGCAGTTCAGAGAAGGTTCACTCAACTGATTCCTGGGATTAAGGGGTTGTCTTATGAGGAAAGGTTGAGCCTATACCCACTGGAGTTTAGAAGAATGAGAAACAATCTTATTGAAAAAATAAGATTCTTGTTGGGGGCGGGGGTGGGGGTAGGTTCGCAGGGTAGAAGCTGGGAGGATGTTTTCTTTTGTGGGGGAATCTAGATCTAGGGGACTTGGTTTCACAATAAGGGGTCCCCCATTTACGATGGGAGATGAAGAGGAATTTCTTCTCTCAGAGGATTGTTAGTATTTGGAATTCTCTTCCAGAGGGCATTGGAGGCCAGGTCATTGAGATTTAAGGCTGAGGCAGATTTTTTGACCAACAAGGAAGTCAAGGGTTATGGGGAAGACAGGCAGGATAGTCAGATCAGTCATGATCTTATTGAATGGCGGCGCAGGCTCGATGGGCCGAATGGTTCCCATTTCTTATCATCTTATGTTGATCTGCAGAACAGGAGGCACGAAGGAAAAAGACACAGAAGCCATGAGTTACTCTTCCAACAGATGGAAAAGGAATTGATGGAAATACATACATCAGAGCCTGAGTGTAGTTGAAGTGAGGGGCAACACCAAGGAATTTCTGCACACTCTCCATGACAGCCACAGGGTTGTTGCGTAACTGTAAGCCATTGACAACGAGAAACTACAAGAGAAGAAGAAATAAGCCTTTTAAATGTCAACCAGAAGGAAGTTTCACATAGAATTTATAGCACAGAAACAGGCCATTCAGCCCTATTGCTCCATGGTGTCCTCCACAAGACTCCTCCCACATTATCTCATCACAACCCATCAGCATAATCTTTCTCCCCAATGTTTTCATCTCGCTTCCCCCTTCAATGCATTCACCTCAACCACTCCCCATGGTAGCGAGTTCCACATTCTCATCTCTCTCTCTTGTGTAAGGGAGTTTCTCCTGGAATCCCTTAGTGGTGCCTATCTTATATTGGATAGGAGGTCCTGTGGCGCCACCTCTGCCTCTGAGCCAGAGGTTCCAGGTTCGAGTCCCACCCCAGGACATGACGGCCAAGGAAGGTGTGTTCATATCACGGCCAAACAGGTAGCGTATCAACCTGAAAATCCAGCAGGTGGGTACGAGTGGGAGAGATTCCTAGTCGGCCACATGATGGAAAGAGTGTTGGAGCCCCTAGCATCACTATCCATAGCTCCAGACGACAATGTGCATGTAAAAGTGCCTGTTGTCACGGCAACTCGGACTCCCTGAGCTAACTGTAACACGTCACCATCATTAATATTTATGCCCCCCTCTCCCCCCAGTTTTGGTCTCCTCCACAAGTGGAGACATGTCTGGATCCATCCTATCAAACCTCTTCACCATTTTGAGGGTTTCGGTCAGCTCACACCTCAGCCTTTCCCTTTTTGTTTTAAAAAGAGAAAAGTAAGAAAAATTAGTTGGTACAAACTTGTGGCTTTCGGGGATGGGGGAACAATCAGATCACAAATTTGAGCGTTAAAAATATTTGCTGTTAAAGTTGGAGCTGGAATTGGAGAATTTGAGAAGGAGCCTTTCTCATTCCTTTCCTTTGTTCTGAGAACAAAAATGTCCAAGCGCTTAGTGGGCTGCTCAGAAAAGTACTCGAGCTGTTGAGCCTAACAAGTCTTTAATGTTGCTGAAAAGAGAGACATGTCACTGAAGCTTTCTGTCTTGTACTTATCAGGATAAATGCAAGAATGCCAAATTTCAAATGATCACAACAATTTATATTACTGGTTGACAAGTTGGCTCTGTCTAGCCGAGGTGTTGCCATGGAGAAAGCAACAGGGAACTACAGGCTCCCCTAGCTTCCAGGTAATTCAAAAAAGGTGCAAGGCTTGAACATATTCCTATTACTTGCAGAGGACAAGGCTCTGCGTATGAATGTGTGTTGCTTCCAGCAAGTGTTAATGAGCCAAGTTACAAGCTCAACTGATTATCTTAAATTGGTTGTTAGTGTAGTTATTAGCGCACTCAGGATTAGTCAGCAAGTGCTGCTCAAGACAGAAATCACATCTAACAGTAGAACAAATCTTTATTTTCTGATTTATTCATCACTTGCTATGACTCAGATCTAAGGAACAACAGTGGAGGGCAGTTAGAGGCCCTCAGCAAAGAATATAATACAAATTCATCAATTCTACATTCAGAAAGGGAGGGTCTCACTTGATGGGAAGGTGGATTGGGGATCAGTGTTGTAATCTGGTGTTGTAATTCTGTCTCTGTCCCTCTTGGGAATATGGGATCACTCTTTTACCACTTTTCTTTTGCTGTCATCACTGTTTTTTCAATTATTTAGGGGTAGTGGTAGTGAAGGCTCTTTTGCACCTCCTACTTTTGATTAAGTCACCACACAAGCTTTCCAAAATGTTTCCCTGCATATCATACTGGTACCTCCAACAGTGCAGCACTCCTTCAGGATTGCATTGAAGTCTCAGCCTAGATTTTGTGTTAATGGAGAGATAATAATTGGCCAGGGCACCGGGGAGAATGCCGCTGCTCTTTTTCAAATGGTGCCATGAAGATCTTTTATGCCCACCTGAGGGGGGCGGATAGGGCATCAGTTTAACATCTGATCTGAAAGATAGCACCTCTGGCAGTGTAGCATTCCCTCAGTACTGCACTGGAGTGTCAGCC
Organism: Cetorhinus maximus; assembly: GCF_964194155.1. Classification (NCBI taxonomy): domain Eukaryota; kingdom Metazoa; phylum Chordata; class Chondrichthyes; order Lamniformes; family Cetorhinidae; genus Cetorhinus; species Cetorhinus maximus. Next base: position 30,293,523 of record NC_135905.1, read on the forward strand.
TAGATTTTGTACTGGTTTCTGGGGTGAGATTTGAACCCACAGCCTTCTGACTCCAGAGGCAAGAGCCACAGCCAACACCTAAGGATGACAATGGAAGCAAGTCGTACCTGAGAGGGTTGATAGTAAGTTAGCCACCGTTCAATGTGGTTGGCGTACCAGCCAGGAACCAGGCAGCGGTTCTTCAGAATACGAAGATCTCTTGGGGAATCTAGTCCTGCTGTGATCACCTGATAGAAGGTGTAGTTCAGGGCTGCAGAGTCATGGTGAGCTCTCTGGTGCTGTGGAAAAACCAACAGGTCAACATTCTGCGAGGCATTGGCTGCTACTGAGAGACAGCAACTGATAGCCTTTTGTTTAGGCAAGGCAAGTTACAAAACTGTGGTAGGTAGACGGAGCTCAGAGACAGACCTGCCATGATCTAACTGAATGGCGGAGCAGGCTCAATGGGTTGAATGGTCTCCTCCTCCTGTTCCCCTCCGAAAAGACACCAGTATAATTACCACAAAGATCCCTGTTTGATCTTAAGGAAACAAGAGCCCTTGATGACTCTTGGTCAACACAAGGTACACTGCTCCTATATCTCTTCTAAGATATCACTGTTTGCTGTGGAGACATTAGCAGCCCTGCTCAAGAGTTCACACTGCTTGCGTCTGTATAAAGTAACATAAAATCACACACATGCGTGTTTTAGCTCCCATTTTTACTTGAGTGCAGCACAATCATTTGAAAGAGAGAAAGTCCTCCATCTGATTCCTCCTCCTCCAGGTACCACGCCCTAAGAGGTCATGGCAACCATGGACCTCCATTGGATTGGTCCATGACTGTGCTTGGCAAAGTACTGCAGTGGTTTGCCGTTGCCTTCTGCAGTATGGCTGACCAGGAAACTCTCCCACTCTTTACCACCTGCCATCTGGCGTATTGGAAGGATTTAAAGGCTGATAATCAACCTGTTACGAACACACCCTCCATGGCCATCGAGTCCTGAAGTGGGACTTGAACCCGGAGGTTCTGACCCAGAGGTAGGAATGCTACCCACTATGCCACAAGACCTCGCCATCTGATTACTGATGCCAAATAATTCAGAATTTGACAGCACAGGTGACTTTTTGGCCCCTCAGTCCTGTGCTGGGTCTTTGAAAGAGCTTTTCAGTTAATCCCACTTCCCTGTCCTTTTCCTTTGGCCCAGCAAATTTTCCCTTTCGGTTTTTATCCAATTCTTTCTTTGAAAGTTTTGATTGAAACGGCTTCAGTCCTTCATTCAGGCAGGTGCGTTCCAGATCATAACAGAATCACCTCTGGCTCTTTTGCCCTTTACCTTAAATCTGTGTCCTCTGGTTACTTGGTCTCCTGCCAGTGGAAACAGTCTATCGCCGTTTTACTCGAACAAAACCCCTCAGAATTATGAACACTTTCTAATTAAATATCCTGCTAACCTCTTCTGCTCAAAAGAGAGCAACCCCAGCTTCTCCAGTCTCTCCACGTAACTCAAGTCCCTCACTCCCGGTTAAACCTCCTCTGAGTTACGTCAAGGCCTTGCCATCCTTCCTTAAGTGTGGAACCTGGAACTGGTCGGAATTCTCCAGCTGAGGCCCAGCCAGTGACTTGTAAAGGTTTAGCACACTTTCACTCTAAAGGGGCGGAATTAAGCCGAACTTTAACTAGCCTTACTTTAACTAGTATCGGTAAGCAACAAGGCAAGATCACCTTGTGATATAGAAAACATTCATTTCAAAGCTTTTCATGTCAGGCTGGCTCGGTTAGAGTGCGAGTCAGGAGGTTGTGGGTTCAAGTCCCATTCCTGTGGCTTTAAGGGCATAACTGAGGCTAATACTGTCCAATGCCATCCTTCAGTTTTGATGTTAAACTCATGTCCTGCTTTGGTAATTCAGCTGTGAAAATCCCTCAGCTCTACTTGTGGAGGAGCAAGGAGTTCTTGAGTTTAGAAGATAGAAGGGTGAGTAATTCGAAACGTTCAAAAGGATGAAGGCACTCGACAGGGTAGATACAGAGAAACCAGAAATGGAGGATGTCACCTTAAAATTCAAGCTAGGCCATTTGGGAGTGTAGGGCCTGGCTGGGGGAGGGGTCTAGAACCAGGAACAGTCTCAGAATAAGGGACAGATCATTCAGGACTGGGGCGAGGAGGAATTTCTTCACTCAGAGAGTGGTGAATCTTTGGAATTCTCTGCCCCAGAGGCCTGTGGAGGGTCAGGCATATAGTATGTTCAAGACGGATAGATTTCCAGATATTAAAAATATCGAGGGATATGGGGATAGTGCGGGAAAATGGCATTGAGGTAGATGATCAGCCATGGTCTAGTTGAATGGTACAGCAGGTTCGAGGGGCTGAATGACCTACTTCTGCTCCCACTTTCTATATTCCATGGGTTACACAGCAGTAATCAATAGTTTATATGTTTGACCATCATCCTGAATGATTTTAATCTTGGTTGACATTTTAGTCTGGGGAGAAAAATACCGCTGCTGCACTTAAAATCTGTGTGTAAAGTAGTAAGAATAACTTCAGTGAAAGGGTGAGATGGAATTGAACTGCCCCTTGGATTTCTCACACAGAACTTCAAACAATAGTCAGTTGGCCTGCCCGGACTCTCCTGTTATTTCCACCCTTCCTATTACAGCGGGAGGATGGTTGTCCAGGTGCCTTGCCCCTATTCATAAAGCCTCAGCTACTGTACGTTTTTATTAACCGCACTCTCAATCTGCCCTGCCACCTTCAATGACATTTGCACATAGACACCCAAGTCCCTCTGCTCCTGCGCCCCCTTTAGAATTTTACTTTTCATGTTGCATTGTCTGTCTGTGTTCTTCCCACCAAAACGAGTCACTTCACACTCCTGACAACTGGACTGAAAAAAACCCGGCTTTTTACCTCCTCTCTAGCTCTGGTGAGGTTTGGATCCACATTGTGAATCAACAACAACTCGCATTTATATAACACCTTCAATGCAAAACATCCCAAGGCGCTTCACTTCACCCGGTATCAAACAAAATTCAACATCCCAAACCACACAGAGATATTAGAATAGATGACCGAAAGCGTGGTGAAGGGCTGGGTTTTAAGGAGTGTCGAAGAGGAGGTTAAAAAGAGGAGTTTACGGAGGGAATGCCAGATTCAGGGTGCAGGCAACTTGTGGCTCGGACACCAATGGTGGGGTGAAGAAATCAGGAATTTGGCAAGGGGCCGGAATTGGAGAAACAGGAGAGATTGTGGGAGGGTTGTAGGACTGGAGGGGGTTAAAGAGGAGAATAGTCAGAGAGAGGTTTGGAAACAAGGTGAGAATTTTAAAGTCAAAGTGTTGCTCAAACATCTAAAACGGAACGGCTGTCTGCCTTACATCCACAAAAGCCAACAGTTCATCACCGGCGGGGAGGAGGGGGCACGAACCTGGTACCAGGAGTATGCTCGCTCCGCCGGGTTGATCAGAATGGTAATGATCTTCACACGAGGCAGCAGTGCTGCCACCCTCTTGGGGACCACCTCAGATTCAAAGTAATTTGCACTCTTCTCGAACATAAAGTCTGTGCTTGCGTTTGACGGGATCGGGAAGAACTCCATGTACCTGAAAAATAGGAGCCAGATTTTGAGGGCAGGGTGATGAATAGGCCACCTCTCCCCCCTCTGGGTGAGATACAATGGGAGGTGGGGTGGGATACAATGGGAGGGGGGCTGAGATACAATGGGAGGGGGGCTGAGATACAATGGGAGGGGGGGTGGGATACAATGGGAGGGGGGATGAGATACAATGGGAGGGGGGATGAGATACAATGGGAGGGGGGGGTGAGATACAATGGGAGGGGGGGTGGGATACAATGGGAGGCGGGGTTGGATACAATGGGAGGGGAGCGGGATACAATGGGAGGGGGGGTGGGATACAATGACTGCTGCCTAGGAACCATGAAGCAGTCAATTACAATGACTTACATTTGTGTAACAACTTTAAACATCCCAAGCAGCCATCAGTCAAAATTCGACACAGTCACGTAAGGAGATTTTGGGACAGATGACCAAAAGCTTTTTAAAAATGATTTGTTCATGGGATGTGGGTGCCATTTATTGCCCACATTATTTCAGAGGGCAGTTAAGAGTCTGGAGTCACATATATGCCAGATTTCCTTCCCAAAAGGGTATTAGTGAACCCCGGATGGGTTTTTACAACCATCGACAATGATTTCATGGTCATCATCAGATTTCTAATTCCAGATTTTTACTGAATTCAAATTTCACCATCTGGTCATGGGATTTGAACACAGAGCATTACCCTCGGTCTCTGGAATACTAGTCCACTGACAATACCACTATGCCAACCCCCTCCCCCTCCCCCTCGGTTAAGGAGGTTGGTTTCTAGCAGACTCCTAAAAGAGGAGGTAGAGGTGATGAGGCAGACAGACTAAGTGGGGGGGATCCCAGAGCTTAGGGCCTCGGCAACTGAAGGTGCAGCCACCAATGGTAGACCTGGAGACATCGGGGCAATCCCAGTGTAAAGGATTTTCAGCATGATTCTTGTGAAGGGATCCCAGACACCATCAAACATTTTCAGGGATTCCTCCGGAGCATTCCAATATTTACAGGGGTTCCTTACACAGACGAGACCAGAAACCACAGAATTTACGTGAGTGACTATTTTTGAGTGAGAGCTGTTCGGTTATGTATTAGTGCTCCAAGTTACACCGCCCTTAGAAAACACAATCTAGAATGTTCCAATGCCTCCAGACCACTTGAGTATATAAAGCTGACCAGAATCGAATGTAGACGTTTTGAGTTAACAGGGTCTTTACCAGTCAATTCCCTTGTGATAATTGGCTCCATTGAAGAACTGGATCTCCTCATAGGTGACCGGGCTGGGGAAATTACTTGTGACTCCAGGATGTAAGGACAGGAAAAAGTGCAAAGCTGTGGTACCTGAGGAGAAGGACAGTGCTGATTATTCAGGCGCCACTTCCAAAAGTCCATTTCTTTACCATCTATGCTGGAGTTTAAAGGAGAAAACTGCATCTTTCCCCCAATTGACTTTAGAATCATGTTCAAACTAACAAGAAGATGCGCGTATAAATAGCACCTTCTCACATCTCTTAGCAACACCTCAAAGTGTGTCAGACAGTGAACTACTTTTTAGTGCATTGATTGTCAGTGCTTAAGCAAACAGGATAGCCAATTGGCAGCCTGCCAGTATCCCAAACATCTGTTAACATATTTGTTTTCTGGTATTGTTTTCTGAGCATACGATGTTGTGCAGTACGCTCAAACTCTTCTGCGCTCCTTCGAATAGCGCCAGGGTATCTTTAACGTCTACCTATACTTGCAGATCCGATCTCGACTTGGCGGCACCTCTGACAGTGCAGCGCTCTCTCAGTACCGCATTGGAGCACCAACCTGTCTCAGTATCGGTCTGAGCTCTGCACTCTAAGAAAACCCGGATTATTTTTTTAAAAGCGGATCATCTTTCCACACAAAAGAAATGATGAAACGACTTGTCCCTGACGCGGGAATTTTCTGTCTCTTACAAATGCCAACATTAAAATAATGCTACTTCAAGGTTTAAATTAGTAAGCTGAGTGAAATCGAAACATAAAGGTTACCAGTTTTCTGTGGGCCGATGATTAAGAACTTGGGAAGCCGGTCACATGTTTTCTCTTTGGACCAAATGTCTTTGTGCCGTTTGTCATCACACGGGTTCTGAAAAAGAATATTTGACTCAGTAAATCTCGAGGGTGTGTAGATTGTGCTCCAAAGATTTGGATGCCCAAGAAACTTCATCACAATCCGGCAACTGCAATTGTCTTGAGTTGGAGGGTCTCAAACAAGTGCCTTCAAAGTCTGGACTGAGGTCAAGCAAGAGGCTGTGTGATAGTCCCCATACTGAGGTCAAGCAAGGCTGTGTGATAGTCCCCATACTGAGGTCAAGCAAGGCTGTGTGATAGTCCCCATACTGAGGTCAAGCAAGGCTGTGTGATAGTCCCCATACTGAGGTCAAGCAAGGCCGTGTGATAGCCCCCATACTATTGACAATTTACCTGATAGTGGCTGCTCAACTCATCAAAGACTAACTTGCCCTCTGCTGTGAATATTAAATACAGCCTGGATGGAAAACTCTTTAGCCTCAGTTGCCTCTGTATCATATCTAAACTGGCCACCATAGACATACACGATCTCCGGGTTACAGATGACCACAGTGTCGTTGCCCACTCTGCACTAGGTTTGCAAGCCACTCTCGGTCTCTGCAATTCTACATACAAGAAAGTCGGCTTGTCCTCGGCTGTTGCCAAAACAAAACTTATATCAACCCACACCTGGTCAGCCAAATAGTCCACCTCCCATGTATGATGAGGCACACTCTGCAATATGTTGAGCACTTCCCCTACCTTGGCAGCCATCTCTCTCAAAGGACCACCATTGACTAGGAGGTCCAACAACTGATCAGCTGCACCAGGGGAGGCATTGGCATAGTGGCATTGTCACTGGACTAGTATTCCAGAGACCCAGTGTAATGCTCTGGGTACCTGGGTTCGAATCCCACCAGGGCAGGTGAAATTTGAATTCAAAAAAATCTGGAATTAAAAGTCTAACTGATGACTACCATTGCCAATTATTGTAAAAACCCGTCTGGTTCACTAATGCCCCATTAGGGAAATAAATCTGCTGTCCTTACCTGGTCTGGCCTACATGTGGTTGACTCTTTTTTTAAAAAAATGCCCTCTGAATGGGCAGTTAGGGTTGGGCAATAAATGCTGGCCTTAGCGATGCCCACACATCCCATGAATAAAAAAAAACAGCTCAGCCTTCTACAAATACAACAGTGAGTGTTTGACAACAAAAGTCATAGTGCACAGAGCAATTACCATCACCACACCGCACTGCGGAGAGACCTGGACTGTGTATCAGTGACACATAAGAGCGCTAGAGAAATGCCTCCACCACATCCTCCGGATTCAATGGGAGGACTGTCAAACAAACATTAGAGTCTTTCTTGAAGTCAGCTCTCTGAGCATCCAGGAAAATCTCCTGCAAAATCAACTGGACACTGTGGCTGAAAAACATCTACCGCATCACTTCCTGCTCTCCCAAATCGTCAACGTTCCAGGGGAGGGCAAAGAAAATGTTTCAAAGACACCCTGAAGCTCTCCTTGAAGTGCGGCAGCATTGACGTTAATGACTGGGAGGAGCCTGCTACAACTTGTCCATCAAACTGCATCGCGCTTCCAGTCACAACATCTAAACGATGAGGCAGAGCAGCGGCAGAGAAAGAAAAAAAATGGAAGCAAATCTTGCGCACCGGACCCCACTACCTCATGGGATGGGTTGAAAACCTGTCTGTTCAGTCATATAAAGACCCATAGCGGAAACTCGCAACCCTGAGTAGACGTCATCCTCAAATCGAGGGACAGGCGCCCACGAATACTTTAGCTTTGAATCAGCTGTAGGCCATCTGCCCTAATATCACTTTGTGTGGCTCGGAGTCAAATTTTGTTTTATAATGAAATAACAGAAAATTCTAGAAAAACTCAGTAGGTCTGGCAGTGTCTGTGGAGAGAGAAATACAGTTAACGTTTCGAATGTGTATGACCCTTCTTCACAGCGCTATTTGTTTTGCTTTATACTGTTCCTGTGAAGGGCCTTAGGGCATTTTACTATGTTAAAGGTGCTATAGAAATACAATGTGTTGTTATTGATAATGTGCAGCCAAGGCAGGTAAATGGAGTTGAGGTACAGATCAGCCATGATTGTATTAAACGCCAGAACAGGCTTGAGAGGTTGAATGGACTCCTCTTGTTCCTAATGGGGGAAGCAGTTGGCCAATAGGAAACCATTAAAAAATCCAAAATGCGGAATCCAAATTATAACCAGAACGCAAAAAAAAAGTAAATTTGACACAAACTTACATTGATAACCCTCGGACATGCTGGAACATATTTACCAACAAAGTGTTTCTTTCATAAACAGGCAGGCGTTGCTCAGGTGGGTTCATGGTGCTGTTTCACTGTGTTAAACGGCGAGTTAGACAGATCATCAAAAGTGGGATTTCTGGACCCCGGACTTGTGATGGATCCATGAGATCCTCACATTCTCTCTGTCTTTGTAAACTTTTTGATGAGGTTACTTCTGCACATTAATAAAGATTTTTGTTGTGGTTGCAAAGTCAATACTGATTTTCTTTCAGTATCTGGCATTCATTTCCAGCAGTTAGGACAGGGCTCCCCAGGAATATATCCTCTATTCTATGTAAAGTCGGTCTAAGGATGTTGGTAACAGTGCCCATCCCTAACTGTGGCAGTGACTGGTTTAGTGTCAGTGTGGTTTGCTAGGCAGCAGCAGATGACACTGGCAACCAAGTTGGTAGAGTAGGACTGGAGTCACATGCCAGTGGGACTGGAGTCACATGCCAGTGGGACTGGAGTCACATGCCAGTGGGACTGGAGTCACATGCCAGTGGGACTGGAGTCACATGCCAGTGGGACTGGAGTCACATGCCAGTGGGGCAGGAGTCACATGCCAGTGGGACTGGAGTCACATGCCAGTGGGACTGGAGTCACATGCCAGTAGGTTTGGAGTCACATGCCAGTGGGACTGGAGTCACGTGCCAGTGGGACTGGAGTCACATGCCAGTGGGGCAGGAGTCACGTGCCAGTGGGACTGGAGTCACATGCCAGTAGGATTGCCAACCCTCCAGAAAATAAAATTTAACCTCCAAGAGAAAAATCATAGGCGTGTTAAATAAATAGTGTTCCTATTCAATTTTCCTGAACACCTCTGTTTACTAATTATGAAAGCGTTGGAAATTGGTGAAAGAAACAGGCAAAAGTCAATTGTTAAGGTAATTAAAAAAAAGAGTTCATTCAGTTTCCAATTGGTGAGGGGGCAGCATTAAAACCAGCAGGGTCTTAGACAACAGATGGCAGGAATGTGGGCTGGGGGCGTTTGGAGACACCCAGGTCAGATGTTGGGAGCTCCAGGAATGTGTGCCCACCAGAGTTGGTAACCCTACGTTTACCAGACCAGCTATGGGTAGCAGATTCTCTTCTCCGAGGGGAATTTGGGTTTTCAACGACCACACAACAACTTTCAGGATTAAAAGCTGATACTGCAGATGCTGGAGATCTGAAATAGAGACAGAAAATGCTGGGAAAACACAGCAGGTCTGGCAGCGTCTGTGGAGAGAGGAACGAGCTCCCGTTTCGAGCCCTACTGACTCTTCCTCAGACTTTCAGGATTACTTTTCTGGTGACAGCTACCAGCCCGTCAGATTCACCGAATTTAAACATCACAGCTCGGTGGGATTTGAACAACGGCACAAGAAATAGGGGCAGGAGTAGACCACACGGCCAATCGAACCTTCCCCACCACTCAGTACGATTATGGCTGATCTTGGGCTTCAACTCCATTTTCCCACCCACTGCCCACATCCCTCGATTCCCTGAGACACCAAAGATCTGCCTACACCAATCCTAAATGTATTCAACAATGGAGCATCCACAACCCTCTGGGGTGGAGGATTCTAAAAGTTTACGCTCTTTGAGTGAAATAATTTCTCTTCAACTCAAGAAGTACGAAGCCAGCACCATAGCCACTATGTTGCCAGATTTCCATTAAACCCAGTGAGTGTTCTAGTATTCCGGGAGGGTCCTCTAGTATAAACCTATCCACATATTTACCGCTCCCTTAATGAAAATACTGCTTAGTAATTATAGACACCACTTTCTGATAGACAGCAGAGCATCAACAGTTAACTTTTCAAGAATTAAAGAAGAAATAGACGATAGGTTGGAGAGGTTGGGACTGTTCTCCTTGGAGAGGACGAGAGGAGATTTGATAGAGATGTTCAAAGTCATGAGGGGGCTGGACAGAGAAGCTGTTCCCACTCATAAAAGGGTCAAGAACGAGAGGGCACAGATTTGCAAAAGAAGCAAATGTGACGTGAGAAAAATCTTTTTCAGTGGTTCTGTAATGCACTGCCGGGAAGTGTGGTGGAGGCAGGTTCAATCGAGGCATTCAGAACGACTTTAGATGATTATTTGAGGAGGAACAATGTGCAGGGGTACGGGGGAAAAGGCAGGGCAATGGCACTAGGTCATAATGCTCATTTGGAGAGCTGGTGCAGACATGATAGGCCGAATGGCCTCCTTCTGTGCCATTAAGATTCTGCGATTCTGTGAGATGATGCTCAAAAGGATGAGCAGAGAGGGTTTTCTATTAGCTGTAACGATACTGGAATTCCAGTAATTCCCGTTTCACAGTAGTTTGAATATATTATGACAGCTCAAGCAAGTTAGTAGCATTTCTAAAACAAACAGAACGCTGAAACTGTACAGAAATGTATAAGTGTTTCAGGTATAGTAAAAACAATTGCCATTTACTAGCTAGAACTGGCTGATGCTGCAAGGAGCTGGGAGAACATGGATGCTCTTACCTGCCACAAGGGGTCCTTCTCCTCCGGGAAAAGCTCAAAGTATTTGGCTGCCAGTTTTACTGGTGGCAGAGTCTGCAGCTTCAGGTTGGTCCAACACTGGACAAACTTCACTAGACTTTCAAACGTGTACAGGCCCAGGCGATCGTTGCCGTAGTTTGACAGGTGGGTCATGAAGATGCTGATCTGCAAGCCAAACGAACGTGAGCTGTGAGTGACCCTTAGCATTTCAAGCATTGCAAAAATATCTCCTGTTCACAATGGGTCTTGGGAGTGTTTCAGGGCCACAATTCCCTATGACACGTTTGTTGAAGACATGTCTTTTTTTTGCCTGCCTGCAGAAAATATTCTACATTAAAAGTTGCGAGGGGTGGGGGTAGCGTGTTAGCATTGTGGTAATGTTACTGGTCTCGTAATCCACAGGCCTGGGCTAATGCTCTTGGAGATGCAAGTTCAAATCCCACCAAGACAGCAGGGGGAAAATTTAAATTAAATTAATAAATCCGTAATATAAAACTAGGCGCATTAATAATGATAGTGAAACTAGCAGATTGTTGTATCAACCTATCTGGTTCACTGTTGCCCTTTAGAGAAGGAAATCTGCCATTCTTACCCTGTCTGGCCTACATGTGACTCCAGACCCACAGCAATGTGGGTGACTGCAATTACCCATCAGGGAATAGTTCTGTCCAATTGTGTTGATTAGAGTCAGTACCTGTGATAAAAGCGAGTGGTTTGAGGAATGAGTCAGTCTCACCCTCGCTGCACAGTAACCAGGAGCAGGAATTCCTGCTAATCTGTTCTTATCCCCTCATTCACAATTCCCCTTGAGGTCAGTTAATCTGACACAAACTGGTACAGAACAAAAAGTTCCATCAATTCAGCGCCTCTTGCATAGTAAAATGTCCCAAGGGGTTTCAAAGGAGAAGTATCAAACAAAATTTGACACTGCGCCATGCAAGGAGATACTACGGTAGGTAGGGGACCAAAGCGTTGGTCAAAGTGGCAGGTTTTAAAGAGCTTCTTAATGAGGAGAAAGAGTTGGAGAGGCAGAGACGTTTAAGGAAGGAATTCCCGAACTTGGGGACCCGGCAGCTGAGTGCGTGGCCGCTAATGCTGCAGCCATTAAAACTGGGGATGCGCAAGATGCCAGAATTGCAGGAGCACAGGGCTCTAGGAGGGTTGTAGGGCTGGAGGATGTTACAGGGATAAGGTGGGGTGAGGCCACGGAAAGATTTAAAACAAGGGTGAGAATTTTAAAATTGAAGTGTTGCGGGATCGGGAGCTAATGTAGGTCAGTGAGCGCAGAAGTAATGGTTAAATTACCAGGGGCAGTGACCTGCAATCAGCTCCTTCATGTCTCACTCAGCATGTCTGTCATCAATTGCACTTCACAACTGGGCCACTAGAGGAGCCATAAGCTGCAATTTCATGCTTCATGACCGAGTTACTCAATGTGAAATAAAACATATTCAAATAAATTGAATGGTGCTAGGGAGCTGTTTGAAATGTGAATGTTTGTGTGATTGCTGAAAAGGATTACATCTATTTTCACAGCTGCAGAATGTGCCAACAGTCTCCCAACTTGGTTCAGTCACAGAACGTAAAGCACAGAAACAGCCCATTCTGCCCAACAGGTCCATGTTGGTATCTAAATGTTTCCCACAAGCCTCCTCCCAGCCCCTCTTCACTACACTCTGTCAGCATAGCCTTCTGTTCCTTCCTCCCTCATGTGTTTATCTCGCTTCCCCTAAATGCATCAGTGATGTCTTCATCTTTTTGTAATGGTGCAGGGAAATGAAATTTTAATCACTGAGAAACTAACCAGTGAGGCTCACAATTCATACTGTTGCACTTTGGAATTCCCCTCTTCCTCCCTGTCCTCATTTAGGACATCCCTCACTTTAGGAACCCCCTTCTTTGACCAAACACTCGATTTTTGGCTCGACATTTGCAAATGCACTTGTAACCTGGGGGGCCATGGGCCGAGAACTGGAATGTGGGATCAAGTTGGATCAGGCTTTCCCGGCCAGTACAGACGCGATGGGTTGAAGAAATGGTAGAATTAGGTCAGTTTGCAGGAGCATCAGTTTTACTTCATTATGGAGCCGATCTTTCATTTCATCCCCAGTGTCATCAAAGAGCAAACTTTCATCTGTCACCTGTGTTCATTTCTATGTTTTATTGAAATCCTTTTTTTCTCCCTCTGTGAAATGCTGTGGGAAACTTCTCACCATTAAATATGCGAAATCAACTGTTGATTGAAGCTGATGTTGATTTGACAGCATTATCTAAAATATTTTCATTTTGCAGCCTGCTATTAAGTCGAAGTAGGTGATAATTCCATTTTGAAGCACTAACTAAATTCCCACTTCGTCCATGTTATTTGCATTTCTTTTTGCACTTCAAGAAATTAAGCAATGTTCAGGCACAGACTGTATATGAGAGGAGGTTTGGGAAAAATTAAAGATTGTATCGAGGAATGAGATCTATTCATTCCTCAAACCACTCGCTTCTATCACAGGTTCTGACTCTAATCAACATAATTGGACAGAACCATTCCCTGACGTGTAATTGCAGTCAAATGCACAAAGCCTGCTGGTCTGCTCTGAGCAAGAAGCAAAATTAAATTGCACCCTCACAGCACAGCTCAAACCACACGAGCGTAGCATCACCTCACTGAGTCATGTCGTTTAATGACAAGGAGTCCGCCCTCTGTTGCCCTCCCTGCCACCTGCCCTGCTACCATCGAGAAAAACTCCAAAAATAGAACAAAACTATCCCCAACGGCCTCGCCTGGGCTATGACAGCGCAGGCCCGACTGCCTTCAAGGACATGACACCTCTTGGACTTACAGAGCACCGATACTCTGCTCAGTCCTGCGCTGCCTTGCAATATTACACATAGCCGACATATAATTCTCAACCTAATGTTCAAAAATCCCATGGCCTCTCCCCTCCCTCTCTACGTAACCTCTTCCAGCGCTACAATCCTCTGACATCCCTGCGCTCCTCCAATTCTGGCCTCTTGCGTGCCCCACACCTCTCCCCCTCCCTCCACCCCCCATTTTCATCTCAGTTGTGTAATAAAAGCAGATACATGACAACTGTAACTGCCGCCTTTGTTACCAGTGCACACAGACCTGAAGAAGCGATATCTGTTTCTATATGATCTGTTCTTGGGATGTGGTAAGGCAGCATCTTTATTTCTCTGTTGGGTTTATACAACAAAGGGACATTATAATGCTGATCTCCTCTGTCCCAGCAGCTCAATGAACAGGTTTATTAAATTCAACATCTAATCTTGTCACGGGAGGTTTATGAACTCACCACCTCTTGGTTGATGGTCCTGGGCCATAACCACTCTCCTGTCGGCCTATCCGAGGATAGAGCGATTCTCATCTTTGTGTTTAAATCCCCCCTCAATCGGCCGTCACCTCCCCGAGTGGCGGGACTGGCTCCTGGAGCTGAATGGCCTCCCCTTGTTTGTATGTGTCACAGTCGCGAAGATTTACTTATCGTCTTCGATTAAATATTACAGCAGCAAAACCCCCCCCCTCCCCCTCCGGGTCCGCGCACAGGGTGCCCCCCCTCCCTCCCCCGGGTCCACGCACAGGGTGCCCCCCTCCCCCGGATCCGCGCACAGGGTGCCCCCTCCCTCCCCGGGGCCTGTACAGAGACTGTTGACTCTGTACAAATCCCAGCAGTTTCCCACTGTGGACCCACCTTCACCAAACGCTGACCTGTCCGGCACAATCACTCTATAAATGAGGAAACACTGAACTTATAAACATTAATTTGTGACTGAAGCAATCCAAATTAAATCCAAAAGCACCTACCAATTGAAAGGGATCAGCCATTATTATATAAACCACCAGGGGTAGGGGAGAGGGGGGCAAAGTGTAGGGAGTTTACCATAAGAAACAGGGTCAGGAGTAGGCTATTCGACCCAGTGAGCCTGCTCCACCATTTAACAGGCTCCTGGCTGATTTGACTGTGGCCTTTCCTGCCCGTCCCCACAACCCTCCACTCCCTTGTCAGTCAAAAATCTGTCTGACTGCCAAGTTCAGTCATGTTGCTGCTGAGAACGCTCCCTGTTTCCTACGTTCTTAATAACTTACTCACACCTGTCGAAATGCCTATTGTGCAAACTGCAGCTTTCGAAGAAGAAGTGGGGATCTTGTTACCTCAGTGAAGAGGGTTTCGCGCCGGATATCCTCACTATCTCTAAAATGATGTGAACCTACGTTACCAACTTAAAAAACATCCATATAAACAACCCCGCTCCGAACGTTCTGCTGTGAATTACACACGGGTAACCTGGGCTCCGCGGCCGATCACTACTTGCTGTGGTACAGGGCTGCACAGACTCTGAAGGTCGTATGTTCGATTCCTGCTTTGCCCTGGACCAAGGTTAGCAAGGGCCAGGCACTAAAACTGCCCTCCGCATCCCTGGGTTTTGATCAGTCAGGATTCCTGCTCCTGACCCCTACTAGAAAGTCGACACGTGCAGAAACAGCTAAAGACAGGGTCAGACTCCAGTGTGGGGCCCTCCCTACAATTATACACTCGCTGACTGGGCGGACCGGACAAGAATGCCCATTTGGGTGAGATGCCAGAGGAAAGGCCATTGTTTTTTGGAATTGGTATCCCAGCACCAAAAGGGCAGCACAGCACAGCAGGAGGCCATTCGGCCCATTGAATCTGTGCCGCTCTTTCAAAATGAGTCCCAGTGTTGGCAAGAACAGATAATCAGAAAACCGGTCACAGCCCCAGTGTTTTAAACTGCATTGTGCCCACAGGTTCAATTGTACTTCACAGGCTCAGAGCTACCAGGCCACCCGCAACATTCTCAGTCATTTCTACATGAGAAAAGATTGAATAATCCACTTGTTGGAATTAACCTACAGAAATAACATAGGAAATGGTAAGTTAGTGCTTTAAAATAGGAACCGAACTCAGGTAATTTTGCTTATTTGGTTTTGAATTAAAAGGAGTGGCTGATTGACCTCTCTCTTCTGCTAAAGCAAGAGTTCATTCTGGACTGAAGCACATAAGGAAATGGGACTTCATCTCGATTACAATAATTTAAATGATAAGGGGGAGATGGTGGTGTAATGTAATGACACTGGGCTAGTAATCCAGAGTCCCAGGCTACAGTCCCAGGCTAAAACCCATCACAGCAGCTGGGATTTAGATTCAATTAATAGAATCTGCAATTGAAAGCTAGTCTCAGTACTGGCGACCATGAGACTATCATCGATTGTTGTAAAAACTCATCCGGTTCACTAATGTCCTTTAGGGAAGGAAATCTGCCATCTTTACCAGGTCTGGCCTACATGTGACTCCAGACCCATAGCAATGTGGTTGACTCTTAAATGCCCTCTGAAATGGTCTAGCAAACCACTCAATTCAAAGGCAATTAGCGACGGGCAACAAATGCTGGCCTTGCCAGTGACACTCACACCCCATCAAAGTATTAAAAAATAACAAAGTCACAGCTATAATTTAATTATGATGTATTTTAGATATAAACGTACCTGCAAAAGGAGTAATGCTGCAATTGTAAAGGCTAAACAGAGAACTAGTCTCATCTGATCGGGGAATTCAAATCCAAACTGATAAGGGGACCCAGACTAGAATAAATACATGCACAACAAATAAAATCATGCATTTTTTGGGGGGCATTTTCAAAACATTTGGGATTAAGCTATGAAGAGAGTAACTAAAGTCTCAAGGAAATACTGTGGGGAGGTTTTATCCAGGTTAAAGTACGGATAAAGTTGAGATAGGAAAGATAATCAACTTGGTCAACAGGGTAACAGCTAGAGGAGACAGGTATATAATTCACCAGGCCTGAGGGTTTGAAAGTTGAAGAATATTTCACCCTGTAACACTGAAGGCCCAAATAAGGCACTTTCAAAGAAGGGATAAAAACGGAAAATGCTCGAAAAACTCAGCAGGTCTGGCAGCGTCTGTGGAGAGAGGAAGAGTTAACGCTTTGAGTCTGTATGACTCTTCTTCAGAGCTCTTTGTAACTGTTGAAACTCCAGATCACTGGAGAACAGGCATGCTAATGGAGTTTCTCACTGGGTACCCTGTGACAGTTGAACCAATCTCACCAGCTGCTTTATTGGTTTTTAAACATTGCGATGCGGGTCCAACTTGGGCGTTGACCCACAGAAATAGAATTAATTTGATGTCCACATTTGAAAAAAATATGCTAGGTTATGGAGAGTCATTGTATGGCAGCTACACAAAGCTAAAGGCTTGATGAAAGAAGGTACTGTCAGCAATGGAGCAGTGGAGGGAGAGAGGATTGTGTCGTGGGTTAGAATCAGAAGACCAGAGGGTATGAGTTGAGATACAACAACAACAGCCGGCATTAGAATAGCATCTTTAACATAATAACACATCCCAAGGTGCTTCACAGGAGCGTTAGCAAACAAACTTTGTCACCAAGTCGGATAAAGAGGTATTAGGACAGCTGATCAAAAACTTAGATCAAAGCTTCAAGGGGGAGAGAAGTGGAGGGACAGACAGAATTAGGAAGAGAGTTTCAGAGCTTAGGGCCCAGGCAGCTGAAGGCATGGCCGCCAATGGTGGACAAAGGCAATCAGGGAAGCACAAGATGCCAGGTTTGGAGGAGTGCAGATATCTTGGAGGGTTGTGGGACTGGAGGAGATTACAGAGATAGGGAGGGGCAAAGCCATGGAGGGATTTGAAAACAAAGGGTGAGAATTTTAAAATTGAAGCACTTCCCGAGCGGGAACCAACGTAGGTCGGAGGGCAGGTGGGTTGTGATGGGTAAAAGGGACTTGGTGCAAGTTAGGACACAGGTGGCAAGTGTTTTGGATGAGCTGAGAGTGGAAGGTGGGCAGTGGGTCAGGAGGAGGTTGCAAATGCCTGGAGTGCCGAGGCACTTGTGGGAAGGGCAAGGCGCCTGAATCAACGTGCTGGGGGGGTGCAGGGGGCTGTGTCTGTCCAGCAGAGACAGGTGAGGCTGGAAGTGGTTGGGGGAGTGTGGCAGCTGTTTTAGGGCTGCACAGGTGGTGTCAGGTGAGGTTGTGTAGGTCCGAAAAGGAATCCCAATATCTTGACAGAAACAAACAGAGAAAAATCATTTTGATGGGGTGGTGCTCATTCCTGAATTTAAACGGCCCAATTCACCTCTTCCACTTGACTGGGGAGGTGGCACATCTCCAATAACAGACATGCAATACCACTTAATGTTTGGATAGTGCTCTTTGTTACAAACGCTATGCAAACAAGGCTCAATGTTTTTCAAAGCCCTAATGTGATCAGTCAGTCGGTTTCCTACATTTTCAGGTTGGAACAAAGCTCATTTCATTTAGTTTAGCTTTCACAGAGATGTCTTTATCACAGGGAAGGATTGTACATTGTCAATGCAAAACAGCACCCTTTGGCAGGTCCCAATGAATCGCACACAAACCTTGGTTCAATTTACTTTCCTTTTTTTGTTGCTGCATAGAGAACTCTGGAAAGTTGTTTGCTTTTGAAATATAGGAGAGAAATCTGCCCTATTCACGGGACAGATTCTGAACGAGTCTGTTTAAATATTAACTTCAGTGGAGCATGTGTACTCCGGAAATGAACAAAAGAGATCATCTCATTAACTTGGCTCAGAGAGGAGGAAAATAAACTCCATTCACAGCATAATCCAGCTCAATATGTGAATCAACATGGGCTGACTGAAAGGATCTAGCTCCTGTCCCTCTACCAGATCTGAGGGGGACAGTTCCTCAAGCAGTGCTGCTTTTATTGCATATTCAGAACCTGCACATTCTTTGCTTCCTTGCAAAATGGTTGAGTAGGGTCAAGCATCTTGGTGATATCAGGCAGGTCTGGAAAACCTCCTGAGTGATCACACACCGTCTCTCCGAGCATACGAACAAGGAGCAGGAGTAGGCCATTCAGCCCCTCGAGCCTGCTCTGCCATTTAATAAGATCATGGCTGATCTGATAGTAACCTCAAATCTGCATCCAGCCTACCCCCGATAACCTATCACCCCCTTGCTTACCAAGGATCTATCCACCTCTGCCTTAAAAACATTCAAAGAATCTGCTTCCACCACCTTTTCAGGAAGGGAGTTCCAAAGACTCACGACCCTCAGTGAAAAGGTTTTGCCTAATCTCTGTTTTAAATGGGCGACCCCTTACTTTTAAACAGTGACCCCTAGTTCTAGATTCTTCCACAAGAGGAAACATCCTCTCCACATCCAGCCTGTCAAGACCCCTCAGGATTTGTTTCAATCAAGTCGCCTCTTACTCTTCTAAAAGCCCAGCCTGTCCAACCTTTCCTCATAAGACAATTATTCCAGGTATTTGTCTGTTAAACCTTCTCTGAACTACTTCTAATGCATCTACATCCTTCCTTAAATAAGGAGACCAATACTGTACACAGTACTCCAAATGTGGTCTCACTAGTGCCCTGTACAACTGAAGCATAACCTCCCTAATTTTGCATTCAGTTCCCTTCACAATAAATGATAATGTTCTCTTCGCTTTCCTAATTACTTGCTGTACTTGCATGCTAGCTTTCTGTGATTCATGCACTAGGACACCCACTGTACATCCCTCTGTACCTCAGAGCTCTGCAATCTCTCTCCATTTAGATAATATGCTTCTCTCTTATTCTTCCTGCCAAAATGGACAATTTCACATTTTCCCACATTATAATCCATGTACCAGATCTTTGCCCTCTCACTTAACCCATCTATATTTGTTTGTAGCCTCCTTATGTCCTCTTCACAAATTACTTTCCTATCTATCTTTGCGTCATCAGCAAAGTTGGCAACCATCCCTTCAATCCTTCATCCAAGTCATTTATATAAATTGTAAACAGGACTTTTTGTTCAAAAACATTTATTGACATGCTAACTATTTACAAAGGTTAAATAAGACCAAGGCGTAGCTCTTAGAGATTCTTCACACTCATCTCATCTCCCAGTGAGTGACATCACTGTCACATAGCTCCTTACGCACATGCTCAGTGGCTATCATTAGAGTTAACCCTTTACTCTACAAGAGGTTAGTTTCAAGGAGCATCTTAAAGGGCGAGGGGTGGGAGGAGAGGCAAAGAGGTTTAGATAGGGATTCCAGAGCAGGGTTTAGGCAGCTGAAGCATGGACATCAAGGGTGCAATGAAAATTGGGGATGCTCAAAGGACAGAATTGCAGGACTGCAGAGATATCGGTAAGTTCCCTGGAACCATTTGTGAGACGACTGGTGCGATAGAGAAGTTCTCTTTGAGCTCCCAAGCAGGTATTTTAAGCTTAAAGTCAACCATTATTGCCTCCTGATCAAATACAGCAGATGGAGCCCTCCCACCTTAAGAGGGGGAGGGAAGTCAGTCCCCCAACTAGATGTTAGAGTGTGGAGATGGAAGAGAGTGACTGAGACTTGTAAGGTGCTGGAGAAATTGACTGTATGACTCAAACTGCCCAAAGTATTATAAAGCCAATGGTAAATTCACTCTGAGCAATCAATGCTCCTTCACCCAACTACGCTTGTGGTGTTTGATGACTATGCAGTGGCCCGTTAACCCCAACACAACCTAAAACCTAGTGCAGAGAATTTAAAAGTGAATTTCTAGGATGAAAAATCTGTGATTCATTACCAATACAAGGACATGTATTTTTATTTTTGATTACCTAATTATATCACATGAAGTCAATCAGATCTCCAAAAAATCATCAGATGGTACAGAATTACACTGGAAGCCAACACTTATTGATCAAAATACACAACTGACCAATAAAAACAGAGAAGAACTCATGACCTATCTAGCATTAACCTATCAACCAAGAAACTGATCTGAAGAGCCATAGAAATACTGTGGCTACAAGAGCAGGTCAGAGGCTTCAAATTCTGCGGAGAGTAACTCACCTCCTGACTCCCCGAAGCCTGTTCACCTCTGCAAGGCACAAGTCAGGCGTGTGATGGAATACTGCCCACTTGCCTGTACGAGTGCAGTTCCAATAACACTCAAGAAGCTCAACACAATCCAGTACAAAGCAGCCCACTTGATTGGCACCCCATCCACCACTTCCAACTTCCATTCTCTCCACTACCGATGCACAGTGGCAACAGTGTGTACCATCTAACAAGATGCACTGCAGCAATTCACCAAGGCTTCTTCGACAGGACCTTCCAAACCCGTGACCTCTACCAACTAGAAGGACAAGAACAGCTGATGCATCACCGGCAAGTTCCCCTCCAAGTCACTGACCATCCTGATTTGGAAATATATCGCCGTTCCTTCACTGTCGTTGGGTCAAAATCCTGGAACTCCTTCTCTAACAGCACTGTGGGTGTAACTACACCACATGGACTGCAGCGGTTTAAGAAGGCAGCTCACCACCACCTTCTCAAGGGCAATTAGGGATGGACAATAAAAATGATGACCTAGCCAGTGACGCCCACATCCTGTGAAAGATAACTAAAAAATAAAAAATCAAAACTCATAGTCGGCCTCATTCCCCAATTTCTATTTTGGAAAGTTGGCTTGATGACATTATCAAGGAAATAATGGAGCCAGGCACAAATGCTTTTACCTAGCTCCGGAAAATGTAATTTGTTTGAAAGGAACTATCTTAATAACAGTGCAACCATGTCATGCAGGATAATTTATTCACTGTTCACCAATACGCAATTTAGGCGCACTCAGCTCTGCATCAAACCAACACAATCAATATTCTTACTTCTAACCCTGAAAATCATCCAATATAGTCAAATGACAGAATGGGAATGTAAAACAACACTGTCAAGGTTACTGAGAAAAATTGTCCATCAGCATTCAGCGCTGAAGGCTGCGGCCTTGCTTGATGTGTGGGATATTCATCACCTCACCAGCTTAATAACTTGTACCTCTATAGCTTAAATGAAGGAAAATGTAAGCATGGGTTGGGGGGAAGCAATGGAGACAGTTTGTACTGTCCTCCAGTAGTTTTAACTGAAATATCTGAGTATTATCATACTTAAAAAGGAAAATTACTAGATCTTTTCTGGTGCTGAGAGGATACTCTGCATTGAAAATAGTCTCCTTTAGTTGGTTTGTCCTTTAAACGTAACCTACTCCAGACAGACAGAGCTACAAGTTTTACCTGAATTCAGAACTGATCTTAAATGGAGAATTCACTTCCTTTAACTAGAAATATGAGTGGCATTAGGCTGTATTGTAGACTACTCTTGAAGCCTTAGGGTGAAGCAAACACTCTGCACTGACATTACAATTACAACATCAACCTGCATTTATCCAGCACCTTTACCTTAGTGACACCTCCCAAGGCAGATGACAAAATGTTTGGTCAAAGAGGTTGGTTCTGAGAAGCATCTTAAAGGAGGAGAGAGAAGCACAGAGATTTAGGGAGGGAATTCCAAAGCTTGGGGCCCAGGCAGATAAAGGCACAGGCTACGGTGGTAAAGATGCGCAAGAGACAAGAATGAGAGGAGTACAGAGATTTTGGAGGTGTGTAGGGCTGGAGGCGGTTACAGAGATAGGGAGGGGCAAGGCCATGGAGGGATTTGAATAGAAGTGTCATTTTATTTTTTCATTATATTATTGTGGTTTATTGTAAAGTAGGTTTATGGGTGTGAGTGCCAATGGTTCTGTCTGTGTGATTTAATTGAATTAAAGTCAGATAGACTGCAAGCTTGAAATGATCCAAATTAGGGATAAAAGACATTTGAAATGCTGATGAGTAAACATGAATGAGGGCTGAGCATGTCGGGCGTGAAGGAAACTTGCATCTTTAGATAAGTGAAGGGGTTGTTTAGGTTTCAAAGAGATCATAACTGGCAACACAAGCAAGGCCAAACGGTGTGTTTATTTTTCCCAAAAGTACTGACTATATTGGCAACATGAAAGAGTTTTATATTATGGGAAAAGTAAATTCCCAAAGACATATAGAACAATGGAATTTACAGATTAAAGAGAGAGAAACATATATAAAGGATGGAAGGTTATGTTGTGGGGGTCCTGTAAGATCCAAAGGGACCATGTAAAACAGCCTTGGGTAGCTTCTAGCCACTTGTGCAGAAGTCTGCCGTGTCCAATAACCAAAGGTGGAGGGAAAGCCCCTAGTGGCTACCTATAAAAATTTAAAATCTATTTTGGACTGTTGCCTTAAAGGGAGTGTCTAGTTGGAAGTCAGGTTAATTAGGGATTTTGGGATTTGTTATGGTGTTAAGTAACTGTAATCTTATGTATGTGATTGAAATCTTTTATTTTGTTAATAAATATTTTAAATTAGTTTTGTTTTTAATCTCTAAAGGTGTTAGTGGACCCCTTACTTCTGAACTCAGTGCACAAATCTTCTCATAATAAATACAAATTGCAAAACTGTTGTGATAGCGTGGCCAAGTTATCCTTGTGGGTTTGGTCCGCCTGGGACACATCACTTGCCATGTCATAACACAAGGGTGAGAATTGTGAAATTGTCAAGTAAATCCTGAAATGTGAATGCGTCCTCAGTCTCATTTGCAAGAAAAAATTCTATTCTACTAGAACCTATTTTTGAGATTGGGACAGTGACCTGCAACACACATTAATGCTAATGGAATGCTGGCTTCTAAATCGAGAGGACTAGCACACAATGGGGTAGAAATCATACTTCAGCTATACAAAGCCCAGGTCAGACCATGCTTGAAGTTACTGTGAGCAGTTCTGGGCACCACATCTTAAGGAAGGATATATCGGCATTGGAGGGAGTGCAGTGTGGATTTACCAGAATGAAACCTGGACACGTTGGGTTTGATTATGAGGAGTGATGACACAAATGAGGATTGCATTCCCTGAATTTTATGTGATTAAGGGGCGATTTTATCAAATGAACTAACAGGGTAGATAGGGAGAAACTATTTCTACTGGCTGGGGAGTCTAGGACTAGGGAGCATAGTGTACAAATTAGAGTCAGAGCCTTCAGGAGTGAAATTAGGAAACACTTCTACACACAATCTTCTTTTCTTCAAATTGGAGTTGACATTAGATTAATTGTTAATTTTAGCACGGAGTTTGATAGATTTTGTTAACCAAAGGTATGAAGGTATATGGGGAAAAGGTGAGGATATATGAGGTTAGGTTGCAGATCGGACATGACCTCACTGAATGGCAAACAAGATCGCGGGGCTAAATGGTCAACTCCCGTTCCTAAGATGGATGACACCCCACATGTTGGGGCCATTATATTACAATGTCAGTTCTGAACAATGGCAAAAAAAGCAAGCTTGTGTATTTTGCCAAGAGGTAAAGGATGATTTTAAATTTTCACTGGTGGTGGTAAACCGGCGATAACTGATACACACCCTGCCCAATTTTCTTGTGCATTGGAAAATCTGTGGTCCATTAGTTTTTCTTCTAACTGACCCAAGAACATTCCCCAGTGACTTCTGGATAAAAAATAATTTGCCATATGAATGTTTAAATAGTATGCATCTCATTGGATTGTGAGATATGCTCTTATGTACACCTATGTCCGGACAGGAAAAGCCCCTGATCCATTTTGACTGTCCCATATAGTTGTCATATCTTGATACAAAGTAGAGTTGCCAACTGTCCAGAATTAGACTGGAGTCTCCAGGAATTGAAGATCAATCTCCAGGACACTGCTGTGTGCCACCCTGGAGAAAAATCATCGGGACGTTAAAAATTATTGGGTTTTTTTGTCATTTTCTTTGAACATTTCTCTCCTCCAGATGTAAAAATATTGAAGGTGAGAAAAAAGGCTGTATGACCGACAGTCAAGCGTCATCCAGTTGGGTAATGAGTCTTTTTGCTTTCCAATTGCCGTAGGAAGACCGTATGTCACAAGGATGGATTTGTTGACTGACTAATGGCTGTAGCGTGGGACAAACCATGTTATGAAACCTCCAGGAATACATTTAATCACAGTTGGCAACTCTGTGGTATAGATGCCCCACCCGACTCTTTTGGAGAGGTGAAAAACCAGATTTTAAACCCAGGCCAATTTGAGGGGGGCGTGGGGGGGGGGGCGGGGTGTATGGGCAGAAAAATCTGAAAGTTGCCTCTGCAACCCAAGGATTCAAAATGGCTGCCATCGTTCCCTACATGACAACAACAGTTAAAGGTATTTGATTGTACAGGAATTGGATTGTGACACATCGTCAGGCCCTATTAAAAATACAAGTCCTTACTAACTGAAGAAACAAGTTCGACACAATTGTAGAATAGGACATCTGCCCTCTAGTTAGATCAATGCGTATTCGCTGCCCTCCAGGGTTTTCTGCACAAACTGATGGCATAAGGCCCGACAGCCTCAGTGGTTTTGCTTCCTAGAAATGAGCTCCATTCATTTCTAGGAAACATCCCAGACTCATTTATAACCCAGGGTTGCCATAGACGTCCCAGTTTAAGAAGCAGTTTGACAAGACCGCATATTTGGCAGTACTGGAAAGGTGTTAGTCTGTAAAGGGCTAACTAAAATCAGATGGCTAGCACACAGTGACAGGTGGCACAATGTTTGAGCCAGACTATGGGAGTGGTTCATTTATGACTCAGTTTACCCAATGAACTGGTAATTTTAAATCAAAATCTTCCCATTAGAATGTGAAACCCATCCATAAATCACATCAATTAAAGGGTTTAGCTTTCGCAAGTATGATGAAATGAAGCCAGCTAATGCACAATTTCAACAATTCTTTTGTGTTTCATTTGGCAAAGGCATTTCCTGATTTGAATGAAGGGCTCCTGGGGGCACCATTAATGTTTCAAGTGATTCCCAATTCTGTGTTGGACTAGCTGATCTCCAATGAAACAGCAGTCTTACATTAACTCTTAGACTCCACATGCGTGTGTTGGAGTTTGTAAAGAAAAAAAGACTTGCTTTATATGGTACCTTTCACAATCTCAGGATGTCCCAAAATGCTTTACAGCCAATGAAGTGCTTTTTGAAGTGTAGTTACCTGTTGCAATGTAGGAAACGTGGCAGCCAATTTGCACACAGCAAATTCCCAGAAACAGCATAACTAGATCATCTGTTTCTTGTGATGTGGATTGAGGGATAAATATTGGCCAGGACACCAGGAACAATGCACCTGTTCTTCTTCAAAATAGTGCCATGAAATCCTTTGCGTCCACCTGAGAGCACAGGCTGGTGGTGGTTTAATTTCTCATCTGAGCGGTGGCATCTCCGACAGTGCTGCACTCCCTCACTACTGCACTGGAGTGTCGACTTTGATTTTTGTGCTCAAGTCCTGGAGTGGGAGTTGAACCCTCAACTTGCTGACTCAGAGGTGTGTGTGCTACCACTGAGCCACGGATGGGTAAGACAGCATTTCACTTCCTCTTAGACTCTACGCTTTAGGCCCAGTGTCACTTGTCTACACAGTGAACTTTAGCACCAAGAATTTCTCAAGTTATGGAGATGATAACTTGTCTCCACCTATTTTCAGGCCTCTACAGCACTCACCTTGGTGAAAAATAGGCAGCATAATATTAAATTTCAGAAGAGTTACCCAGTTCCAGAAAAGTATTGGCAAATGGATCGGTGAAAATCCTTTGACAATTCCTGAGTACAGATGGCATTGAAATTAAAACATGACGAATGATCATCGTTTATGCCTGTGTAGCATAGTTGGCACCATCTTATCTGAGTCAGGACACTGTGGGTACAAGGCACAATCCAAGACCTAGCACGAGATTGTATGCGTGGTATTGAGGGAGTGCTGCACTGTTGGAGATGCCATCCTTCAGGTGAAACATTCACCCCACATCACATCTTCCCATTGAGGTGGATATTAAAAATCCTGTTGCACTTTTCAGCCACGAGTTCTCTCAGTCAACACTCCAACCTCAACCAAATACCATCTAAAAACAGGTTAATTATTTCACCGCTTTTCTATTTTTACTTGGTTCTGTTGAAGAGTCGTGCGGACTCGAAACGTTGACAGTGTTCCTCTCCGCAGATGCTGCCGGGCCTGCTGAGTTTTTGCAGGTATTTTTGCTTTTGTTTTTAATTGTTTCTTCATTCACTGCTGCTCATGCAAGTTGTTTCCACTTGACAGAGACTCATTGCATGAGAATAACCTTTGGAATTTGGAACCATTTGAGAGGTGTGATAAGACACTACATGAATTGAAGTCTTTCGTTTGGCTAACTTAAAGCAAAAATATCTGTTTCTATAAACAAACCAGCGTTTCAGTGAGGTGGCCTTATCCTAACGCAGGGCGTTTGTGCCAGGACGATGAGGAAATTAATATAATGGACTCATGGCATAAGGCCATAAGTGGATAGATTCTCAAAGGTACAAGCATTTCCAATTCTGATTGAATGCACACATCCAGCTGTATTATGTCAGAATTAAGTACTTAATGTTACGACCAGAGTCTACTTTCTGAAATTGCTGGATGGTTCTTGCAACAGGCAGGAAGCTTTGCTCTATCAGAATCAATGGCATATTTCACGTTAAATTTGGTTGAATCATGTGCTGCAGAATGTGTGTTAAATCAGAACAAAGCACAAATTCACTTAAGGCTGCCAGCAAACCCTACAGAGAGCTACGGAGACAATTGGAGTGTGGGATACAACAGGGTAGCAGCACACTACCATTATCCCAAAAACCTGCTCGACACAGACAGACGTCCGAGTAAAGCTTCCATCTTCTCCATTCCAATAGTGCCTTTTGCAACCTTCAGGACATCCCTGAGTGTCTTGCAGCCAATCAAGTACTTCTGATGTGTTATCACCACAGTAATATGCAGATTGATGAAGAACAAAGGAATTCACCCTGATGTCCTGGCCAACATTTTTCCTCAATCAACATCACAAAGACAGATTATCTGACCATTATCAATTGCTGTTTGTGGGAGCTTGCTGTGCACAAATTGGCTGATGCATTTCCAACACTACAACAGCGACCGCACTTCAAAAGTACTTCATTGGCTGTAAAGCGTTTTGGGACATCCCATGGTTGTGAAAGGCCCCCTAAAAAAAAATGCAAGTCTTTCTTACAAGTGGTAGAAATTTGTCTCCGCCTGTCTTCAGGCCTCTAGAGCACTCAGCTAAGCTGGCAAGCCCAAAATTGGCACCTGGGCCTCAATAACATTTTATGGGCGAGTTGCCAGGCCAGGGTGGGGGTGGGGGTGGGGGTGGAGGTGGAGGTGGGGGTGGGGATGGGGGTGGGGGTGGGGGGGAATATTCACAACATCTGTGAAGGGGCAGTCTACCCTCCATTGAAGATTCCCTTTGCCAGTTAAGCTTAAAAAAAGAACCTCACCTTTCATTGATTGAACAATCGAAAGAACATTCTTTCCGCTCATCCTAAGCAGAGGGCTCCTTCAACAGGCGTTAGGCCCCCCAACCAACAAACAAATGCAAGGAAGCCTATTGAATTCTGTAGGCCGCTCAGAACATCTAAAGAGAATGGGCCTGAGTATAACGGTGGCTTTGACACACGTGCAGTTTAGGAGAGGGTGCCATTCATCTCACTGCTACATTTTTCAGCATCCCACTGGTTTTATTTCCAAAATATGGGCACAACACATGCCAAATTGCACCCTGTAACAATCACATGCAATAACAACTTCAAAATAATCTTTTGCATATGAAGCACTACGAGCAATACAAGGTGCATAAAAATGTAAATTCTTTGTTGTTGAACCCTTAGATCACACTGCAGGGCTGAAATATAAACTACCCTGTTAAGGTAATAAAAGTGAGAAAGAGTCAAACTTGCTTCGTTATGAAACACTCGTTTCTCAGAAGCAATCGATGGAAGTTATTGAGCAACGAAGAAAAGTCTTTCACTTCCTGTGAGTTGCTCACTGCCTTCGTTTCAACACACACGCTAATTAAAGAGCGTGAGACGCGCACACACACACAAACACACACACAAGCACACGCATACACACACACACAAGCACATACACACAAACACACTCACAAGCACATACATACACACACACAAACACACTCACAAGCACATACATACACACACACACATACACACACACACACAAGCACATACACACAAACACACACACATGCACATACACACTTCCCACATTGTCCTAATTCAAAACTCAAGTTGTTTTAACACTACAAAAACTTACCCGAAACTAGAAACCGCCCCCACCCCCCAATTAGAAAGAACTTATGTTGAGGCAACCATCTATTGCTTCTAATACATGGACTTAGGCCAACAGTCACACATTCCGCCAGCCAGATATATCACCATTATATTTTTTCTGCTTGACTGGAATCTTGATTGTGACACATTGAGAGCTGAGGGCAATAAATTCACTGCAGAAGCTTTTATTGTAGAGAGCTGCGGGTATCCAAGAGTCATTACATGGCCCAAGTATAATCAAGGGATTTATAAGAAAGCTTGGAAGTTGAAATATAAGTAAATGCTGGAAATGCATTCCGCCACAAACACTTTTCCTTCAGATGAATGGCCGACCTGCCATCTGGTCCCAATATTCCCTTGTATTTCTTGCAGTGCATAATCATGGGGTTTGGGCAACATCAAAGCATGAGGTCCAATCCATTATGTTAACACTCACGGTACAGCCTCCTTTACACTAGGGAGATCAAAAGCAGATCGGGTGGTCGTTTTGCTGAACAATTCTGTTCAGATTGTAAGCATGACCCTGAGCTACTAGCCATTTGCTGCTTTAATTCTGAATCCCACTCTGACCTCTCTGTCCTCGGCTTATTCCTACGGTGTTCCAGTGAAGCTCGAGGAATAGAACGTCATCTTTCCATTAGGTACTGCACAACCTTCCAGTTTCAACATTGAGTTCAACAATTTCAGATCATAACTACAGCTCCCAATATTTTGGACAGAATGTGTTGGAAATGATTCTGCTGTTGCCATTTACACCTCCTCCAGATCCATCTTTTCTTTATTTGCCCCATTACGTTTTCCTTGCCCGTCATCATTAAGGTCACTTAATCTCACCTTTCCCCCAACACAGATCTTCCCCCTCTTTCCTTGCCTCTGTCCTTCCTTAAAATCTGTTACATCTCAAATATTTTCTAGTTTGAGTGAAACATCGCCAACCAGAAACGTTAATTCTACTCTCTTGCCTTTCGGCCTGTAGCCTGATTTGCTGAATATTTCCAGTGTTTCCTCATTGTATATCTCAGGTTTGACGACAGCTTTGAACTAACTGCCTGGTACCTTAAAAAAATTGGAGTTTGTTGGTCGATCTCCCAATGCACTGAAACCAGGGAACGGAGCCCGAATATGGTCTCTGGGTGAACTGGGGTTAGAGGTCAAAGGATGATTACAGCAGGGCAAGACGACTTCAGATTTTCAATAGGCTAAATTGAGCTGCTTGGAGCTTTGTGAGTTTCTTTACAGTAGAGGTTGTGGAGCTTGGCATTGCTAAACTGACAGGCTATAATGTTACTACTGGTGGGAAGGTATCATTACAGTGTGACAGGTTTACATAGGTAATTTCCATTATAAGCCTGGGCACAGGAATTCATAATGCTGACAAACTGTGACAAAAGCATCGACACAGAAATAAAGGTTTCACAGATTGGACGATTTTTTGATACTTACACAAAGACCCAAATTAATAGTGGTTGTACAGTACTAGTTTTAACCAGCTTTTGTTCCCAGTTTCAATGCAGATACCAATTGCTAGGGCACTCCCCATTCATTGATATCACAAGTGTGATGCCGCTAAATTGTATTTTTATGCAAAAGTTTGCACGTGTAGTGCCAGAATATTCCGTGCTTTATAAATTACTCGCAGAACTCCTGTAGAGTTGCTCGGGCAAGTTGGGTGACAAATTGTCTTGTGATAGCACAAGGATTATCTCAATGTAAATGTCTTGTATATTATTCAGCTGCTAAGTTGCTCCTACGTTGAACATGCCCTGCTCCTTGAAGCCACCAAAGTCTGATTGCTGTAAACATTCTGAGAACAATTACAGATGAAAGAAGTTTGCACACTGCTTGTAAATTTCTGGCTCCAAGTTACTCAGTAAATAATTCATCCCTAATTAACCCTAGATTGCATAAAATTAATGTTATTCTTTTTGTATATTTTTTTAATACTTTTACACTTTGGGATGAGAGGCACTCTCCAATTTTTTTACATATTCCTGTGGATTTTCCAAGGCATTGCTTTCAACAACACTTTCTTTATTCTTTCATGGGATGTGGGTGTCGCTGGCAAGGCCAGCATTTGGTTCCCATCCCTAATAAGAACAGAAGAAATAGGAACAGGAGTAGACCATTCAGCCCCTCGAGCCTGCTCTGCCATTCAATAAGATCATGGCTGATCTGCTTGTGTTTCGAATTCCACATTCCCATCTACCCCCGATAACCTTTGATTCCCTTGCCTAACAAGAATCTATCTACCTCTGCCTTGAAAATATTCAGTGACCCCGCCTCCACCACCTTCTGAGGCAGAGAGTTCCAAAGTCGCACAACCCTCTGAAAGAAATTTCTTCTCATCTCCACTGCCCTTGAACTGAGTGGGTTGCTCGGCCATTTCAGAGGGCAGTTAAGGGTCAACCACATTTCTGTGGGTCTGGAGTCACCTGGAGGCCAGACCAGGCAAAGACGGCAGATTCCCTTCCCTAAAGAACATTAGGGAACCAGATGGGTTTTTACAACAATTGATGATAGTTGTCATGGCCACCATTACTGAGACTAGCTTTATATTCTAGATTTATTAATAGATTTTAATTTCCACTCGCTGCCACAGTAGGATTCGATGCCCTGTTTTATAAGGGCCCAGAAGTGTTTTGCCAAATAACGCACAATGCATCCTCCTCCTCGGTTGATGCTATTTCCATTTAGGATCACAATGGATAAATGATAAGTGAACAGAGTGCTAACTCAATCAGTTTAATTGTTGTTTGATCAGGGGACATTGCAGTTGACGTTTTGTCTGTGGATCAGAAGCATTCAGCGTTTTCACATAATTCTGCATTTACAACAAAATGTCATGCCTACTCCCTGCTGCTGAGATACAGAAATTGCTTCATGTTATGTATGTTTTATTACCCGCACCCCCTAACTCACTCAACAGATCGAGTTGTGTTGGATTGATTCCTGAGCTGGAAGGCTGCCCTCTGGGGAAAGACCGAGTCGAATGGGCCTCTGGAGGGGATCTTCTCACTGAAACCCAGAAAGTTGTTTGAGGGCTTGACAGGATAGAGAGAGAGGCTGTTGGCTCCCTAGCTGAAGAGCTTAGAACTAGGGGTCACAGTCTCAGACTAAGGGGCCAGCCACTTAGGTCTGAGATGGGGGGAAATTTCTTCACTCAGAGGGCTGCGAACCTTTGGAATTCTGGACCTCAGCTGGGTGCCAAAGGTCAGTCTTCGAGCATATTCAAAGCTGAGACTGAGAGATTATTGGCCACTAAGGGGATCAGGTGGGAAAATGAAAAATCAGCCATAATCTTGTCATTGGAGTCAGAGGGCTGTGAAGTTCTACTCCAGAGACTGGAACGCACAATTCAGGCTGATACTCCCAATGCAATTCAGAGGCTGGACTGCACAGTCAGCCATAGTGTGTATCGGATCGGACCGGCCCAGATCGGAAACCAAGGCTCCGTTTGCCCTTTTTGGGTAAACGCAAAAGATTCCATGGCACTATTTCAAAGAACTAGAGAGTTCTCCCTGCTGCCCCGGCCAATATCTAGCCCTCAACCAACATCATTAAAAGAAGCAGACTATCTGATCATGAACTCTCTGCTGTTTGTGGGAGCTTGCTGTGTGTAAATTGGCTGCCACAATTTCTATATTAAAACAGTGACAATAGTTGAAAAGTACTTCATTGGCTGTAAAGCGCTTTGAGGCTGAGAAAGGTGCTATAGAGGCGCAAATCTTTCTTTGCTAAGTTAGGTGTTACAATGCGTTGAGTGCTATCAGACGATAGCCATAAGCTTTGGTGCCTAGTCAGAGCAGGGGCTTTAGATTCTGTGCATGACAGACTGGCTGAATTTCTGTCAGGAATGTCCCATTAACAGGGTTTTCAGCCAAGCTCCACCCATACCTGTGATCGACAGGTTTAATCCATGAAGAAAGGTGTGTTCTTTGATTTCTGCCCCAGTGCAAAGCCAAAGGTGTTAAAGTGAGCAGAGGCCCTTATTAGTCCCTCTAGCAGCATCTCACTGCTGTGAGAGTGGAAATATTCCCAGCGTTAAACCTGTTTTCAATCTCACTTACCGGATTCAGGAGCACTGTAAGAAAGAGCTCGCCACCCCGAATACTTTTGTCCAACTCCTTGGATCCTCCTGGATACTCGTTGTAAAAGATGGTATGTGTGAACAGCCCACAGGTTTGGCGAGGCAAAACCTGGACAACGTGGAGAGAAGGAGAGAGAAAAAGAAGGTTCACCAAGCTTTTGTCAACATAATCAATTTAAGCTCGATTCTGTAGACAGGAATTTGTTGTGGCACATAGTTCTGTCTTGTGCAGTAGACAAAACTCGTAACACAACTTCCGTAATGAAATCCAGTGAGTTGACACAGTTCTGAGTGCTCGGATGTGATGAGGAATTCCAGATTGCTGGAATACAAGTTACCTGATACTTAACTAGTTTCAGCTTCACTCTACAGGAACACTGTGTAAGATAACAAACCTGCCCACCCACTATCTTAAAAGCTTATGGAAGACAATTTTGAAATCTAAAAGTGAAACGTTCCTGAAACTCTTGACA
Organism: Cetorhinus maximus; assembly: GCF_964194155.1. NCBI lineage: Eukaryota > Metazoa > Chordata > Chondrichthyes > Lamniformes > Cetorhinidae > Cetorhinus > Cetorhinus maximus. The sequence goes on from NC_135905.1 coordinate 30,326,610, forward strand.
GCATTACCCATAACCCCGAATAAAAGGTTGAGATTAAAAGCCCTTGGCAGATATTTTAGTTATTCTCCTGTGCACTGTAGATTCTACAGAAAGTGGTGCCCATTCTGCAAGGTACAGCTGCTATTTATTCTACGCCAAATAATTGTAGAATCACAGAATGATACAGCACAGGAAAGGGCCAATTAGCCCATTGCACAGAAAGGGCCATTGTGCCTGCGCTGGCTCTTTGGTCAAGCGATCCAATTAACCCCACTCCCCTGCTCTTTCCACACAGCCCTGTAATTTTTTTTGCCTTCAAGTATTTATCCAATTTTGAAAGTTTTGAAAGTTACTGTTGGATCTGCTTCTGCCGCCCTTTCAGGCAGTGCAATCCCGATTACAACACCAAACTGCGCAGAGAAAAATGTTTCCTCGTGTCACCTCTGCTTGCTTCGCAAACCATCTTGAACAGAACTGTTTATGAAGTTACTGTACATATCTGCAGATTACATAACCTAATCACTGAAGATGCTATTGTTCTTGCTGCACAATTTCAACTGTTTACACACAATTTTAATTATGAATTAATAAACCCGATGTATCCATTGCTGCCACTGCTTATTAGTGAATTTTCTTTCAAGCAAATGGCAATCTCTAGTGCCAATTAATATGCTTAGTTATCAACATTGTAGACCAGAACTACAAGTTGCTCAGTAGTTGGATGCACTGTTTCTTTAACAAGCTGCACTGTGGGATGACAGAAGTAGGTAGAGGGCGGTGATCACTCAATCGCTGCTGGCAGCTCTACTTGGAAATGCACTTTCCCCTGAGTGTGGAGAAGTGGGGAAGGAGTGAGGGTGGGGGGAGTGGAAAAGGGGCTAGGAGAGTGAGGGAGAAGGCGAGGAAATGGCAGAATTGAGGTTGAGGGAGGGTGGAAGGATGGAGAGCGAGCTGAGGGCGAAGATCACAAATGAGGAATAGGCACTTGGCTGAGGAACAAAGGGCAACTGGCTCTTGATAACCTGTTTCCGATTTCCACTACCCTTTGTGTGAAGAAGTGCTTCCCGAAATCACCCCTGAATGGCCTAGTTTGAATTTTAAGGTTATGTCCCCTTGTTCTAGACTCCCTCCCCCATTAGAGGAAATAGTCTCTCAATAACTATCCTATCAACTCCTTAAATCAACTTCAACATCTCAATTTCATCGCTCCGCAACCTTCTATGCTCAAGTGAACACAAGTCTAGTCTATGCAACCTGCCCTTATAAATTAACCCATTCGCTATCATTCTGCTGAATCTGTACTGCACCCTCTCCAATGTCCCAATGTGTTGGCAACTTACTGGGACAAGAGAATGGCTGGGAAATCCACGGGTTATTGACAGCCAGTTGCCCTCTACTTCTCATTCAAGTGCCTATTCCTCACTTGTGATCTGAATACTGTGACCATGGCGGGGTGCGTGTGGGGATACATAGGAGAACCTGGTCCTGCTCCCACCCAACATGTGACCTGTCCATCAGTAAATACTCAATAGCAACCTTGCTGGATATTCCTCTATTTGTAGCACAGCAGAAAACAAAAGGACACTTCATTGTGCTCCAAACGCTGAGATGAGCAACTCAGCACACAACAGTGTTTGAACCTGGGACCTCCAGCCCTCAGCTGTGTCTCAGCGGCTAGTGCTCCTGCCTCTCAGTCAGAAGATTGTGGGTTCAAGTCCTATTCCAGAGATTCAATCTGACACTTCAGCCTGAATTCAAATGCAGTACTGAGAGGGTGCTGCACTGTCAGAGGTGCCGTTTTCAGGTTGTGGCGTTACACTGAGGCCCTGTCTGCCCTCTTAGGTGGGCATGATGCCCTGGTCAATATTTGCCCATGAACCAAAGTAAATAAAGCAGATTATCTGGTCATTATCACATTGCTGTTTGTGGAGTTTGCTGAATACAAATTCACGGTCACGTTTCTCACAACAGTGACAACACTTCAAAAAGCACTTCATTGGCTGTAAAGTGCTTTGGGTTATTGAGAGGTTGCTTATATAATCACAGGCCTTGTTTTTACTCGATTTCTGGTATGTATATTATTGAGCAATTCCAATTTGAACCACTGGGGGAAACTATAACACAGGAAACTCACTTGTAATTTCAGAGAGAGAGAGACAGAGAGAGAGAGAGATTTACAAGGCTGTCATCTGTGGCCTGGTGATCTAGATTGACTAGCGCTAGACAAACCGCTCAGACATACGAGCTTTTGAAAGTCAACAATCACGGAAAGGTCTCACCTCGCCACGAGATTAGCCACTCACCATGATACCGTTGTGAATGAATCCTCTACGGTATCGCGCTGGTTTTAAATGGGGATACTCCTCGGTGCTCGTGACCCTGATCCCCCAGATGGATTTCCATGCTTCGTACAGCTGCCTGTGAACTGGGTACACCCCTGAATGATGCGGTGCCACAGCATAACCCATATCGATTGGGATTCCGTGGTCCTGGAAGGGTTTGGAACTTTGGTGAGAAATGGTTTTTTCAAAAAAAAAACCAAACAATTAAGTGCACACAGCCCTTTAACCATAATCCATTGGAACCCTGCCTGATTTCAATACAACACAAATCAGGCGAGTTCTATAACAGTGAATGTTAAATGGAGATTTAATGGAGCCGGCCTAAATTATGAGAAGTTTTGACAGAGTAGATAGGGCAAAAGTGTTTCCACTAGCTGCACGCGTGATAACCAGCGGACGCCAGGTATAAAATAATTAGTAAAAGAACAGAGGGGAGTTAAGGAGATTTTTAGAAAATACTGCGATTTATGATGGTGATCTGGAGTTCACTGCCTGATAGGGTGATGGAAGCAGGTTCAACTGTAACTTTCAAAAGAGAATTGGATAACTACTTAAAGCTAAAACCTGCAGGGCCATGGGGAAGAGGCAGGGCAGTGGGGTCCAATCGGATGGCTCTTTCAGAGGGCTAGAACAGGGATGATGGGCTGAATGGCCTCCTTTAGTGCTGTATATGATTCTTTGAACTGGATTACCACCCAGGCAATGAAGACAAAAACCTACCGAGATTTCTCCACTTCAGTCACAATCTGTTTTTAAGGTTGTGTTCACAGTGTTGTGTTACTTCTCAAAGCGCTTCTGATATTATTGGTCATGTTGATGGGAGGCAATGGTTATGCAGGCAAATGTGTGGCTAGTTAATCCATTCTTAGTGGTGTTGGTTGAGGGAGAAGTATGAGCCAGAAGACCCCAGTATCCAAATACCACCAACGGATCCTCGATATTCACCCAAACAAGGCTTTGGTTTACTAGTCCATCTTAATGAATCTTGCTAAAGTGCAGTGCTGTACTGCAATGCCAGTCTAAATCAGGTGCTCACTCTCGGGAGTGGGGCTTGAACCTGCAAACTTCTGTCTCTGCAGCGAGATTCTTTCATCAGAGCCGGACCGTGACATTAGAATTTAGTTCTAAAAGTGAATTAAAAGCTGAGCTGAATGGCTGGCATGTTGTGACAAACACAGAAGAATGAGTTATCGTTGCCAAGTTTCTTAAGAGCTGCAAAGCAATCCATCATTAACAGAATCTTTTGTGCTACTTCATAACATCACAATTCTTTTTACATGGCCTTTTAAGCAAGTCAGCCCACAATACCCTACTCTGCATACATGTTGGCTTTCATTTGGTCCACCACAGGTGCTGCAACATTCCCTCCCTCCCTCCCTCCCACCATACTGGCCCCTCCCAGATAGTTTTCCTCCATACCTCAGACAACCTTCCAACACTTGTGGTGCTCACCGTCCAGTCAAAGATTGAGCACTGGAGTCAGTGGACACTGGGATCGAGAGTCTCCCTGTTGTGCACCTAGCTGGCCCACCCACAGTGGTTACATTTACAGCATCGTCGCTGATCAGCTACACTGGTCTGGACCCTCCCCTCCAGCTTTCCCCATTTGCTTCACATCCATTGAATGTACAAGGCCCCCAGGCACGTTTTCAGTTTATATTCAGCCATTTGTCAAGTCCTTTCAACGATCCCCCGGAGTACCCGGTCACAGAACAGCTGTGATGAGATGATGACAAGGAATCGTTGCTACTGGATTCCTTGTATAGGCTGCTCTGCAATCTTTAAATACAAATCCAAACTCATCTGAACCTTGTCGATCAACAGTTTACCCATTGCAATCAACTGTTCAAAGCCATTGAGCACATTAGAAGCAGGGAAGATTTTTGCCATGCTATTGATGGTATGGTATTGATGCCATGCTATTGATGGTATGGTACTGATGCCATGCTATTGATGGTATGGTGTTGATGCCATGCTATTGATGGTATGGTGTTGATGCCATGCTATTGATGGTATGGTATTGATGGTATGGTATTGATGCCATGCTATTGATGGTATGGTATTGATGGTATGGTATTGATGCCATGCTATTGATGGTATGGTATTGATGGTATGGTATTGATGCCATGCTATTGATGGTATGGTATTGATGCCATGCTATTGATGCCATGCTATTGATGGTATGGTATTGATGCCATGCTATTGATGGTATGGTATTGATGCCATGCTATTGATGCCATGCTATTGATGGTATGGTATTGATGCCATGCTATTGATGGTATGGTATTGATGCCATGCTATTGATGCCATGCTATTGATGGTATGGTATTGATGCCATGCTATTGATGGTATGGTATTGATGCCATGCTATTGATGGTATGGTATTGATGCCATGCTATTGATTTTATGGTATTGATGCCATGCTATTGATGGTATGGTATTGATGCCATGCTATTGATGGTATGGTATTGATGCCATGCTATTGATTTTATGGTATTGATGCCATGCTATTGATGGTATGGTATTGATGCCATGCTATTGATGGTATGGTATTGATGCCATGCTATTGATGGTATGGTATTGATGCCATGCTATTGATGGTATGGTATTGATGCCATGCTATTGATTTTATGGTATTGATGCCATGCTATTGATGATATGGTATTGATGCCATGCTATTGATGGTATGGTGTTGATGCCATGCTATTGATGGTATGGTGTTGATGCCATGCTATTGATGGTATGGTATTGATGCCATGCTATTATTGATACCAATTAATGTACACAGGGGATCAAGAATGTGTTTACATTTTCAATACGAACAGCAAACAGAAATCTTCAACCTCTGGTGCAATGAAAGCTCCCGCTGTAAAAAGTTCTTTGTCGGTCCATGATGTACTGTATTCATTCAACTGAGTACAGCCGTTGGAAATGGCACAGGATTATTGATAAACTGTTCTGTATGATTATATTTACCTCACAGACGGAGCTTACGCATTTTCCCTCCAAGTCAGTCACTCATCAAAAACAACAGGACCAAACTAACAGCGACTACATTTTAAAGAAGCACTTCGCTGGCTGCAAAGCACCTTGGGGTATGCTGAGGTCACATAAGACACTATATAAATTCAGTTCTCTCTTTTAAACCTGGCACCTAAAAGCGTGAAGAAATGAGAGGGCGTAAATGCAGAAAGCAGAAATGGATGGTTCTACAACACTGGAACTTCAGTTTGTACAACTGACTGTGTTACAGGCGACAGCACTGAAGTTTATGTTCAATAAACAGTCAAATCTAGTCACATTACAGAGCTGTAGGGATCAGAAAAAAAACAGCTCTCTCTGCTCAGCTGGAGTTGGGAAGGGCGAGAGGGGATCAGCTTCTCAAGGCTCCAGCTGTTGCACTGGCTGATAATGGGGCTTCTGGACTGGAGGGACCACTGGGAAATGGTCCATTATAAGTGCATGATCTCTGATAACAGACATGGCAACTGGAGCCCGGCCTAACGTGCACTGGCGTTTGTGTGGCCCAGAGAGGGGAGACCAAAGCCATTTCACCACTCAAGGTTTCTGACACAGTGCTACATTTTCATTTCACTCTGCCAGATAAATTCTGATGAATTCCCATTACTCTGGCCTACTTGAACGATTGAACGCAATCACCAGTCGTCGTAATGTAGCTCACGGTGATTTCAACTCAAAAGAGATTGCATAATACATGAGGAGCTGGCAGCAGAATGGATTTTCAGCCATGATTGAGGGCAAAGGAGGCTACAATTTGAAAGGTCTGTCAAGTGCATCTAGCATCAGATGGGAAGTCTCACCCGCTTTTCTGCCCTGACTCATCCTGAAAGCATCAGCCCTGCCTGTTAGGGGCGTTAGGGAGAAATGATTCGGTGTCATGTTGGTATCCACATAACAGGACTAAAGTCACTAGTCGAGTTGCCACTTTCAGGGTTAGGAGTACAAGCCTTACAATGTTGGGCCATATCTCTGGAAGTCAATGATATTTTATTTCTAATGCCGAGGTGTCTACAAATATTGGAGTTGTGGGAATAGTATAGAGAGAAGTCCTTGTGGTGCAATGGGTAATGTCCCTGCCTCCAAGCCAGGAGGTCAAGCCCCATGTTCCAGGAGGTTTGATCACATGGCCTCCCTCCTCCAGCCCCACAATTCTGCTACTGGTCTATTAAAATGTCAATCCTCACTCTTTGTTACCTGATTGGAATATTCTTGACTGGTTGCCAGTCCTTCCTCTCAACTCCAACGTCCATATAATTAATAATCAAAAGTGTTTAAGGAAGGTAGGCTGTTTTTCTTAATGCTTATGGTTTTTCTCCCTGGTTGTTCCTCCTCCTACTATTCCTTATGCTCTGGTTCTGCAGTCCAGGATAATCCTGGACAGTTGGCAACCACGGTGCCAAAAAGTAGCTGCCAGTCAGAATTATTCTGGGAAGATCCCAGAGTACGTCTCCAATCCAATGTCTGGAGTGGCTCATCCCATCTTTTGGGATCTCCCAAAAGGAAGCTTCTTCAATTGCACTATCAAAACCCACAACCTCTATCACCTAGAAGGACAAGGGCAGCAAATGCATGGGAACACCACCACCTGGAAGTTCCCCTCCAAGCCACACACAGCCCTGACTTGAAAATATATTTCCATTCCTTCACTGTCGCTGGGTCAAAATCCTGGAATTCCCTCCCTAACAGCACTGTGGGTGTACCTACACCACATGGACTGCTGTGGTTCAAGGAGGCAGCTCACCACCACCTTCTCGAGGGAAATTCGGGATGGGCAATAAGTGCTGGCCCAGCCAGCGACATCCACATCCTGTTAATGAATTTTTCAAAATCCAGGATTTGGCTTTGGCACACCCAAGCTTGATTGCCTGGAATAGTAAACATTTTAAACTTAAAGGAAAATCTTTTGCTTTGGAGCCAACAGAATGGGGTTGGCATTAGTGAAAGAGGAAGTTGTCTTCACTTACACAAGGTTTTGTTGGACATTTCCCACATTCCTTCACAGCAAAGCTATTGTGCGCTTGTGTGTGCGTTACAGCAATGGAGAAGCCAGATTAAAGTCATAAAACATTTTGATTAGCTCAAGAAGGAAATCCCATTCTAATCTGTGGTCACAAAGCTGATCCACCAAAGCTCTAGAACAAGCGACCTACATACCAGCCTGAGCTGAGGGCAGACATAACAGCATTGGACTTTTCTTCTGGACCTGCACATCAAAGACAGAATTCAAAATCACAAACTAATCTATGAAACGGTCTTATTTGCTATTATTTTCTGATCACTTTCCTCTCCTCCCTTGCTTGGCTATGGTGCAGTCCCACACAGAATCATACAGTGCAGAGGGAGGCCACTCAGCCCCTCATGCCTTATTCTAGTTCTTTGAAAGAGCTATCTGACTAGCTCCACTCCCTCTGCTCTTTCTCCATTGCCCTGCAAGGTGTTTTTTTCCCCCTTTTCAAGTACTTACGCCTTTCCCCTTTGAGAGTTACTCCTGCATCGGTTTTCACCATCCTTCCGGACAGTGCATTTCAGCTCCCTGCAACCTGCTACATCAAAAATAAAACTCCTCATCCCACCACTGTTCTTTCGCCATACATTGTCCATATGGCCTGCATTCACAGGGGTGAACACAGGAAACTCTGAGCCTATGCTCACCTGCAGTCCACACCTGTGGACTTTCAAGCTGGGTGGTTGGGGGTGGAGAAGTGGTTTTGAGGGGGTGGGTTGCTAATTGGATGGGCCGATAAACTGAAGAGGTTTTGCCAAGGTGATAACCAGCTCGTTGAGATCAGCTAACTTGACAGAGATAAGGGACTAAAGAGGCAGCATTCATAATTTCTTTGGGCTTCCTATATACATGGCTAACCCTACTGAATCCTCTGTGGAAGTCATTAAAGTATCTTGAAACATGAATATTCTGCCATAAAAAATTTTGAAAACCCCAAGATATTAGTTCCATAAAGCCTTGGAATGCAGGCCACGTTGTAAAATAATTTGCAGGCAATTAATTAGACTTGTTAAAAAAAATCCTACTTTCTATGCACCCATAAAATAAATCATCTGTTTCTGATTCCAGTTAGTATACTTTCTGCTGTTCGTAGGTTTGTGTTTTTGGAAGGGCTGTGTGAGTAATTCATGCCTGTTAATTAACCTGTTCCGCAGCCCGTGTCCCAACTGAATGCTTTCCACAAAACGCAAAGGATCAGATTGGCGATCACTTAGCATTTTTAAAAAATAATTCAGCGCTGTTATTTTGAAGATGTGCTAACAAAGAAGCAAAATTCTACCCAGAAAATCACCGCATTCAAAACACCTTTCAGCCATCTGCTTCCTGGTGTTGCTCTTTTTAATTACTGACGCCTACTGCCATTTCTGTCAGGAAACGTCAACAATTGCCACGAGTGGCAAAGTGTTAATCGAATACAAGAATACTGAAGAGGGGGGGGAAGATTGTGGTGTAGTGGTAATGTCACTGGACTAGCAACCCAGAGGCCCAAGCTAATGCTCTGGGGGCACAGGTTCAAATCCCACCACAGCATCTGGTGAAATTTAAAATTCAATGAGTAAGCCTGGAATACAAAGCTAAAGGCAATGGCAAGACTGAGAAGTTATCATTGATTGTCATAAAAACACGTCTTGTTCACTAACATCCTTTGGTGAAAGAAATCTGCCATCCTTACCCAGTCTGGCCTACGTGTGACTCCTGATCCACAGTAGTGTGGCTGACTCTTAACTGCCCTTCAGTCACTCACTTCAAGGGCAATTAATAATGGAAGAAATGCTGCCCACATCCCATGAAAGAAAACATTAAAAAGACATTTCAGAATTATTTTCTTTCTCAATTAAGCCAAGGTGAGCCACAGGCAAATTATAGGAACCACAAATTATGAAGATTAATGAGGGCCCTTCACTTAGAAAAAATGTCTTCAGCTATTCATGCAGCAATTTTAATCTGCAGTTTAAATAGGCTCTTATTTCAAACCCCTGACATTCTATAAAATTCTCCAGTTTTTGTTTCTCTTTTTGGGGTTAAAAGACTTAAACTTTGAGGACAGGTTGTGTAGACTAGGCTTGTATCTCCTTGAATATACAAGATTAAGGGTTGCTGTAACTGAGGCGTTTGAAGGATTCGAGAGGGTAGATAGAGAGAAGCTATTTCCTCATATGGGGGAGGGCAGAACAATGGACATCACCTTAAATTAGAACCAGGTTGCTCAGGGGTGACATCTTCACACAAAGGAGAGTGGGAATCTGGGAAGTTCTCCCTCAGAATGTTGCTGAGGCTGGGGGCCAATTAGAAATTTCAAAATTGAGATTGATAGATTTGTTAGGCAAGGGTTTTATTTTAATCGTTCGTGGCATTGAGTTGCTGGCTGCGCCAGTATTTATTGCCCATCAGGAATTGCCCTCGAGAAGGTGGTGGTGAGCCACCTTCTTGAACTGCAGCAGTCCATGTGGTGTAGGCACGCCCACAGTGCTGTTAGGGAGGGAGTTTTAGCATTCTGACCCAGCGACTAGTAATGGAGCCTAAGGTGGGTAAATGGAGTTAAAACATAGACCAGCCACGATTTAACTGAATGGCAGAGCACGTCTGAGGGGCTGAATGACATCATGCTCCTATTGACGCTATGTTTTCCAAATTAATTCTGCACGGATTGGCTTGAGGACTGCAGTATCTTACCAATTTAAGCATCTGGCACTCAGCACTGTTCGCTTCAGGCTTCATCTGATTCAGGTGCAGAGTAAAGCTCCCATTCCTACTAAAGATGGATTCCAGGATAGTACCGATGGAGGAGGCACTGGAGTCTTAAAACATAATCCAGCATCAGCTACTGCTCAATGCACAAGGCAATGCTGTGTGCGAGCGGGGAGGCAGATGATTCTGCTACACACCCCTCTAGATAGGGGTATATCTGGGGGTCAGGGGGTGCGGTGCTATGTTCTGGGTACTCTGGCATTCCCACCCCTGGAAGTCCCAGCAGTACCTACATTTGCTAAGAGCAGGTCCCTCAGTGCTTGTCTTCAACCCTCGAGAGGTTTTCAGAAGAGTTTAATGGAATGGTACTCGGGATGAGAATCTTCAGTTATGTGGAGAAACTAGAGAAGTTGGGCTTGTTATCCTTAGGCCAGAGAAGGTTGAGAGGAAATTTGTTCAAAATCTGGAAGGGTTTGATAGAGTAAATAAGGAGATACTGTTTCCAATTACATAAAGGCCAGGAACCAGAAGACATTCATTTAAGGTGGTTGGCAACAGAACCAGAGGTAACATGAGGAAAATTATTATTTTTTTAAAAACAGTGAGTTATGATGATCTGGAATGTGCTGCCTGAAAGGGAGGTGGAAGCAGATTTAATAGCAACATTTAAAAGGGAACTGGACAAATATTTGAAGGGGTGTGAATTAAGGGGAGATAACAGGGGTGCAGATCTCATTTGATAACTCTACCAAAGATCTGGCACAAGTGTAATAAGCTGAATGGCTTCCTTCTATGCTGTATCATTCTGCAATTTGGTGATTTAAATATTTTTATTGAGCCCATTATACTGAGTTAGGCACTGGGAAGGTTTGGAGAATACAATGATTTGTGGAATGGGCATCGAGAATGAGAAAACTGGTATCACAAAGTCTTCACCACCTTGTCCACAGGAGAAAAAATCCAAACTCACAACTTACCAGAGCAAACTGCTTGTTCAGTTTCATCTGCTCGGCTAAAACTGTCTCATTGTGGAAGAGGTGTGGCTGCATGTGACTCCACATGTGGGGAAACCACCAGAATTCTTTCCTGTGCTTCAGCAGCATGTCATCACCTTCATCCTCCTCGTTGGCCCCTGGAAAGAAACATTCGAGAGAGCAGAGTTCTGACAGACGGACGAAACAAGTCAGCTAAAATAGGCAACTTCCCCAAAGCCCTGACCTGCAATCTGTTAGACTCAACGTTAGAGTAGCACCGGATTGAAGGGGTCCAATCCTAAACTATTCATTGTGTTTAGGTTACTTGATAGACATAGGGGTCTGAACTACGAAGGTTGAGGGGGGTGGGGGTGGGGAGAGGTTGCGGTAGATGAAGAAAATGTTTGTATAAGCACAGGAGAGTTATGATCTGGAATGCAATGGCTAAGGGTGGTGAAAGAGTCAGAAGGAGCACGATGGGATGAATGGCTTCCTTCTGCATGATTCTATGTGTAGTGAAAGCTATGAGCAATTACGCTTGATGGGCAAGTAGCCAATTCTCATGCACCCGTGACCAGAATCAACATTTCTGTTTAAACCACATACTTGTCCCTAAATGACTCACTTGGTGAAAGCAGAATGAATGAACCTCAAGCCCAAATCGGAAAGGCTGTGGACTCAACTCAACAGTCAGGGCTGAGAGAGATGGTGCCAGTTAGTGGATCAGTAGATGCTCTAAAATTATCAGCAGGACTTGATATAATGACAGAAAAAATAAAATTCAGCCCAAGTGAGATACACAAGATTGAGGAGCAAGAGTAGGCCATTCAGCCCTTTGAGCTTGCTCTGCTATTTGATAAAATCATGGCTGATGTGACTGTGGCCTCAACTTCACTCTGCTGTCTGCAACCCCACACCCTCACCCCCACAACCACTGACTCTCTTATCGATCAAACATCCATCTAACTCAGCCTTGAATATATTCAATGACCCAGCCTCCACTGCTCTCCGAGGTAGAGAATTCCACAGACTAATGATCCTTAGAGAAAAAAATTCTCCTCATCTCAATCTTAAATGGGAGACCTTTAATCTTTAAACTGTGTCCCCAAGTTCTAGACTCACCCACAAGAAGAAACAGCCTCTCAGCATCTACCCTTGTCGAGCCCTCTCAGGATCTTATATGTTTCAGTAAGATCACCTCTCATTCTTCTAAACTCCAATGGGCATAGGGTCAATCCCTTCATCCCAGGAATCAGGAGTGAGAGATCCCATGATACTTTGATTGCTCCTGACCACAATCCAGCGATCCCTACTGGAGGAGTGCACGTGAGGCAAAAGGTTGAGGCTAGCATTGAGGTAAATCTGTAATTAAATAGTTCACTATCTAGATGTGAAGGGCCAACTTGCACAAGTTGTCAAGCTGTTACCAGCTGTTACCAGCTGTTACCAGCAGCGCCCTTGAACAAGTCAGTGAAGTGGGTGAGAAAAGGGAGAGAGAGAATATGAATGGAAAAAGTATGAAAACAAAGAACTTGCATTTGTACAGAGACTTTTCAATTCCTCAAGGTCCCAAACTACTTCACAGCCAACAAAATATTTTTGCAGTCAGTGTTTTGTAGTCAAACTTGCAGCCAATTTGCACACAGTAAGATCCAACAAACAGCGATGCGATGAACAAAAAGTAACCCAATGTTGGCCAGGACATCAGGATCTTACATGTTTCAGTAAGATCACCTCTCATTCTTCTAAACTCCAATCTTCCAAAAAAAAACCTCACAACGGCTAAGGGATCTTTTGCATCCGGGCAGACTGGAGAGGCCTTTGTTTGAGGTGTTATCTGAAAAAACGTCACCTCTGACAGTGCAGCACTCCAGCAGCACTAAGCTGAAGTAACAGCTTTGATCACCAGTGGAACATGAACCCATTGCCCCTCTGACTCAGAGGTGAGAGTGATACCCACATCACCAAGCTGACACATTTTATGCAGATTTAATCTTGGGTTAAATTTTGTATTCTGGTAATAATGCTTCAAACATTTCCGGCTACAGGTTGAGCTACTTATTTGTGCCAATCAACCAATCAACCCTGTGCTCGCTGACCCACATTGGGTTCCAGTCAAACAACGTCTTGATTTTAAAACTCACGTCCTCATTTCAAATCCCTCCATGGCCTTGTCCCTCCTCACCTCTGTAACCTCATCCAGCCCCTCAACACTCGGACATATCTACGCTCTGCTAATTCTGGCTTTTTGAGCATCCTCAATTTTAATCACTCCATCATTGTCAGCTGCCTTCAGGCGCATTGGGCCCTAAGCTCAGAAATTCCCTCTTTATTCCTCTCCAAACCTTTTCTCCTCGTTTAAGATTGTCCTTAAAGTCTACCTCTGGCCAAGCTTTGGGCCATCTGTACCAACATACCATGGTACTCGCTGCTCAATGTTGTTTCATATTGCTCCTGTGAAGTACTTGCGATGTTTTATTGCGTTAAGGGCACTATATTTGTACAAGTTGTAATAATTAAGATTGAGTGAGCCACATACTTCATTTAACATGTTCTCGTAACAGAGGATGGTTTGTAAGCAACTGGAGTGAACCCTTTGCTTGTCAGCAACACCAGAGACAATAGAAGGTAACCTGAAGCTGTCTGCGGAGTTGGCAAAGGACACCTGGGAAACAAAACATCTTAAAACCCACAAGATTGCTTTTCCTTTACAAAGACAAATAGTTTTGTTGCTTAGCACTATAAAAATAGTGCTGAATGTAAACAGGAACCTGGGACTTAATTATTTTTCAGATTCAGCTCTGAGTCATATTGTGATCTTGATGTAGGTTTCACTGTAAAGTACACTTATCCAAAGTAGTTTTTTTTTTAAAGTTGCTCCCCTGGTTTTAGTGTCCAGTTAGGATAGTTGTGCAACATTACTAAATGGACCTGAAAATGGGATAATGCCTCTGTTAAGAAAGGCAATAGGAATTTTATTCTAAGGCGTGTTCAGTATAATATCACTCACTGCAATTCCATGGCCTTTATCTGTGAGATTATGGGCTGGGCATTTCAGGAGATGAGTCACATATAGGAATGTGCTAAATCACCAGATTTGCAACCAAGCTCCACCCCAGAGGCTTCAGCACATAATCTAGGCTGACACCCTCGTGCAGTACTGAGGGGGTGCTGCACTGTCGGAGGTGCCGTCTTCCAATGCGACTTTAAATCAAGGTCTGTTTGCTTTTTCAAGTGGAAATGTAAAAGCAAAAACCCCTTGGTGCTGTTTGAAGTGCAGCTGATAATTTTGCTGTCTTCCAGCACCAGCCGACTAACTGGTAATTCAGCTCCTTTACCATTTGCGGGACCTGCTGCACATAACTTGGCTGCTCCATTCCCCCAGAGGAAGGAAATGTTGTAAGGCCCTTTGCAATCTAAGAAGGTGAGAGAATGCTGTATAGAAGTGAGCCCAGTGGGGGGGCTAGAAGGGCAAATCCCCTCTGCCAGAACCGTGTGGCCTGAGCTCCCACAGATATTGAGCCTCGGGCTTTATTGTTGGCAGCTGGTAAGGTACAACGGTATACGTCAAACACAAAGCCCAGTTGCACAGAATCCTGCAGCACAGGAGGCCAATCAGCCCATCGCATCAGCGCCAATTGAAAAGGAGCTATCCAGGCTAATCCCGCTTCCAGCTCTTGATGGTAACCCTGTTGGTTATGGCATGTCAAATACATATCCAAACATTTCCTAAATGCGATAAGGGTTTCTTCCTCTACCATCTTTTCAGTTAGTGAGTTCCAAAACCCCATCAACCTCTGGGCAAAGAATTTTTTCAACTCACCTTTAATCTTTCTACCATTATGTTAATTCTATGCCCCCTGATTACTGAACTCCCTGCCAAGGAAAATAGGTAATTCCTATCCAATCGAACTTTGCACGCCTTAATTAATTCCCCCCTTAGCCCCCGCGTTCCAGAAAACACAAACCCTGCCTGCCCAATCTCTCCTTGTTGCTAAAATTCTCCACTCCTGACAACAACCTCATAAATCTCCCCTGTACCCTCGCGAGTGCGATCACATCCTTCCTGTAATGTGGCCAGTTTGGAATAGGAGCAGGAGTGGGCCATACAGCCCCTGGAGCCTGCTTCACTATTCAATAAGATGACAAGTTGATATTCTACCCCAACTGCACTCTCCCATCTGGTCCCTATAGCTCTTGATTCCCTTGAGATGGAAAAATCTATTGACCGTGCCTGAACCAGAAATAGGTCTTTGACTACTAACTACTCCAATTGCACAACCTCTTACCTTTTCCCTGTTATCTTTTCATATTCTTCCTTTGTATCTTTGGTGCATATATTTAATGTGCCTGGAACTCTCACCTCCTCACTCCAACCCCTACAACATTGCTAAGCCACCCAACTGTGGCATAATGGTCCAGCAATAAAGTAGATCTGAAGGCTACTGCAAAGCCCGAATGAAGTGAAGATTGGAACAGTTTACACTTTGCCTTCTGGCCTGCTTCAATTCAACGTTAGCTGTAACTTCGGGATACAGAAATAATTGAGTATTGCAATAACATTCCTTTCCTCTTTTAAACCGAACAACTTATACAGCCTCACTGAAATTCAAAGAAATCTTTAGCCCTGTACAGTTCCACAGCCGCCAGTTGCCCTCCTGCACTATGCGGCTATTATTCATGCATGCTATTCGACCACTGAGTGCATCACAGCTGAGCCCAGTCACATTCTTAGCTGCTGTATACAGGGCGCAGCTGTGATCCCTGCTGATGACAGTTTGTAAACTCCTCACTGCCTGGCTGCGTTCAGGAAAGAGGTGGTGAGGGAGGGTTAAAACTGGAAGTTTCCTCGATCGAGCAATTCTGTTACTCACTGGACAAACCCACTGAAACATTCATGGTGAGTACCGTTTATTATCTGATCATTAGCATTCAATGTGAGCCTTTTAAGTGGTCTGTGCATGTCTCTGCTTGTGTCAAACTCAGCAGGTCTGGCAGCATCTGCAGAGAGGAACACAGTTAACGTTTCGAGTCCGCATGACTCTTCAACAGAACTAAGGAAAAATAGAAAAGGGTTGAAGTATAAGCTGGTTTAAGGGGGGGAGTTGGGACAAGAAGAGCTGGATAGAGGGCCAATGATAGGTAGAGGTAACCAAAAGATGTCACAGACTCTCCCTCTACACCTCCATCCCTCACCAGGATGGTCTGATGGCTCTCCGCTTCTTCCTCAAACAGAGGCCCGAACAATCCCCATCCACCACTACTCTCCTCCGTCTGGCTGAACTTGTTCTCACACTGAACAATTTCTCCTTTAACTCCTCTCACTTCCTCCAAATAAAAGGTGTGGCTATGGGTACCCGCATGGGCCCCAGCTATGCCTATCTCTTTATGGGGTATGTGGAACATTCCTTGTTCCAGTCCTACTCCGGCCCCCTCCCACAACTCTTTCTCCGGTACATCGATGATTACTTCGGTGCTGCTTCATGCTCTCGTCTGGACCTGGAAAAATTTATTAACTTTGCTTCCAATTTCCACCCCTCCATCATTTTCACATGGTCCATCTCTGACACTCCCCTTCCCTTCCTTGACCTCTCTGTCTCAATTTCTGGTGATAGACTGTCTACCAATATCCATTACAAGCCTACCGACTCCCACATCTACCTCAACTACAAACTGGAGGAACAGCACCTCATCTTCCGATTAGGCACTTTACAGCCTTCCGGACTGAATATTGAGTTCAACAATTTTAGATCATGAACTCTCTCCTCCATCCCCACTCCCTTTCTGATCCCCCTCTTTTCCAAATATTTATATAGATTTTTCTTTTCCCACCTATTTCCATTATTTTTAAATGCATTTCCATCCATTGTTTCATCTCTACCTTTTAGCCTATTTCAATCTCTTCCCCCCACCCCACCCCCACTAGGGCTATCTGTACCTTGCTCGTCCTGCTTTCTACCCTTAATGTCACCTATTATCACATTCCTTAGATAATATCACCACCTTCAACACCTCTTTGTGCTTTTGTCTATGACATCTTTTGGTTATCTCCACCTATCACTGGCCCTCTATCCAGCTCTCCTTGTCCCAACCCCCGCCCCCTTAAACCAGCTTATATTTCACCCCTTTTCTATTTTTCCTTAGTTCTATTGAAGAGTCATACGGACTCGAAACGTTAACTATGTTCCTCTCCGCAGATGCTGCCAGACCTGCTGAGTTTTTCCAGGTATTTTTGTTTTTGTTTTCGATTTCCAGCATCCACAGTTTTTTGCTTTTATCTCTGCTTATGTCTCCTGCTAACTGTTAAATTTGCATAATATGCCTAACATAACAAGGATTCGGAATTATGCAGTAAACTGTGCAAACATCTATCTGCATGTTCTGTGTTGCATTTTGAAATGTCACTCGAGTTTACAGTCTAATTCCTTACAAGAAGAATTATTGTCTAGCTTATAAGGTTTTAAGCAATCCGAAGTTTGCTTTTTGCACTAATAGGCTGGAGTTGGAATTAATACTGATGGCCTGCGAGCTCAAATATGTTGACAGTATATTTCCACCCCCTAACTCAGCTCATCTGCTGCTGAAACCCTCATCCCTGCCTATGTTCCCTTCCAATTTGACTAGTCCAATGCTCACCTGGTCAGTCTCCCATCTTTCACCCTGCACGGACCTGAGCTCATACAAAACCCTGCTGTCTACATCCTAACTCGCACCAGATCCCCCTTCGCCCACCACCCCTGTGCTTGCTGACCTACACTGCCTCCATTTGAACATTCCCCTCCTCGTTCTGCAAGTCTGTCCACAGCCTTGTCCCTTCCCCATCTCTCTAACCTTCTCCAGCCCTTCTTCACACAGAGACTGTGACTAAACCTGGGATGGGAGCAGAAGTCGCATCATTCAGGGTGAAGCTGAATGCCGTGACTATCAAAGGATACGTTACATGGGACAAATAGTCCGCCTCATCTGGACTTATCTCTATGATCGCACTTTACTTCTGTAACCTATTTTCTGAAAACCTCAATGTGTTTGTTCCATAGCTTTCCTCCAAGTGCTTACGGGTAACTGGTAGCTGTGGAGTAATACAACCTCAACTAAACCTGGAGTAACCCAACCTCAACTAAACCCGGAGTAACACAGCCTCAAATAAACCTGGAGTAACACAACCTCAACTAAACCTGGAGTAACACAGCCTCAACTAAACCCGGAGTAACACAGCATCAACTAAACCCGGAGTAACACAGCATCAACTAAACCCGGAGTAACACAGCCTCAACTAAACCCGGAGTAACACAGCCTCAACTAAACCCGGAGTAACACAACCTCAACTAAACCTGGAGTAACACAGCCTCAACTAAACCCGGAGTAACACAGCCTCAAATAAACCCGGAGTAACACAGCCTCAACTAAACCTGGAGTAACACAACCTCAACTAAACCTGGAGTAACACAGCCTCAACTAAACCCGGAGTAACACAGCCTCAACTAAACCTGGAGTAACACAGCCTCAAATAAACCTGGAGTAACGCAGCCTCAACTAAACCTGGAGTAACACAACCTCAACTAAACCTGGAGTAACACAGCATCAAATAAACCTGGAGTAACACAGCATCAACTAAACCTGGAGTAACACAGCCTCAACTAAACCTGGAGTAACACAGCATCAACTAAACCTGGAGTAACACAGCCTCAACTAAACCTGGAGTAACACAGCATCAAATAAACCTGGAGTAACACAGCATCAACTAAACCTGGAGTAACACAGCCTCAACTAAACCCGGAGTAACGCAGCCTCAACTAAACCTGGAGTAACGCAGCATCTACTAAACCCGGAGTAACACAGCCTCAACTAAACCCGGAGTAACACAGCCTCAACTAAACCTGGAGTAACACAGCCTCAACTAAACCTGGAGTAACACAGCCTCAACTAAACCCAGAGTAACACAGCCTCAACTAAACCTGGAGTAACGCAGCCTCAACTAAACCTGGAGTAACACAGCCTCAACTAAACCCGGAGTAACACAGCCCCAACTAAACCTGGAGTAACACAGCCTCTACTAAACCCGGAGTAACACAGCCTCAACTAAACCTGGAGTAACACAGCCTCAACTAAACCCGGAGTAACACAGCCTCAACTAAACCTGGAGTAACACAGCCCGAACTAAACCTGGAGTAACACAACCTCAACTAAACCTGGAGTAACACAGCATCAACTAAACCCGGAGTAACACAGCCTCAACTAAACCTGGAGTAACACAGCCCCAACTAAACCTGGAGTAACACAACCTCAACTAAACCTGGAGTAACACAGCATCAACTAAACCTGGAGTAACGCAGCCTCAACTAAACCTGGAGTAACACAACCTCAACTAAACCTGGAGTAACACAGCATCAACTAAACCTGGAGTAACACAGCCTCTACTAAACCTCCACAGACTAGCTCGTGTTCCATCAAACACACAAAGAAACAGAGTTTAGCCTCGTTCCTCCGAAAGTCTGGTTCTGGATCAGATTACAACTTATTTCATATCGGGAAACTTGCACTAAGCAGATACCCAAAGGATTTCCTTTAAAGTAGTTTGTTTAATCCAGTTCATTAGCTGCACTCAACCCCAAGGTCAGCATTTAGGTGACTCCCATTCATCTCTTTTCAATTGCTCAAATTGTGCCTTTTCCATTTCTCTGGCCTCAGTCTCCTTTTGATCTTGCTGCTCAACAATTTTCTATCATTCCCTTACCTGCATCACATTCCATTTTCTGTCGCTATTTTTTTTTAAAAGCTGTCCGCTTTTTGCCAGTTTACTCCATGCTTCACTCTCTGCCTTTCCCCACCTGACATGTTCCAACAACGTGCATTTATATAGCACCTTTAAAGTGCTGCAGCATCTGGAAGTGCCTCACAACAGCCATTGTTAAAACCAAATTTAACGCGTGGAGACCCACACAGGTGACCCAAAGCTAACTATTGTCTTGTCAAATATTCCTTATACAGATGTGAAAATCATTAATTTCTGACAGTTCTGCCCCCATCTCTTCAAACCTCAGCTGTTGGTTTTGGTTCTGCAGCTATCCACACCACAGGGACTGCAGCAGTTCAAGAAGGCAGCTCACCACCACCTTCTCAAGGGCAATTAGGGATGGGCAATAAATGCTGGCCCAGCCCAGCAATGCCCACATCCCTTGAGCAGATATTTTTAAAAATTTACACCGCCTCTAGACACATCATGTGTTTCTTTACCTGTCCCACCACCTGCACCATCATTCCTTCTGACATTTTTTCATTCCTGTCTTCCCTCCTATTATAGAGCCTCACTATTGTTCTTCCCCACCACTCCCTCCCTCCGTCCGTCCCTCACTCACTCACAGAAAACCTGTTACATCTCCAACTTATCCCAGTTCTGATGAGAGGCCATCAACCTGAAATGTTAACTTTGCTTCCCTCCCCCACAGATATGGCCTGACCTGCTGAGCATTTCCAGTTTTAGTTCAGATTTCCAGCATTCACTGTATTTTCCTTTTGCATTGGATTCTGACAGTCACACAAAGCCAGACTCTGCAAGAGCAAATACATCTTGCAAGGTCCCAGCAGGAAAGCTTTTGGGAAGCTGTTGGGTTCAAAGTTAAAATCCAAAAATTCTGTATTTCTGACTCTACTTTCTGAGATAAATCCCTTCCCAGTGTAAAATTATCAAGAGCACTGCTGGTTACAAAAAGCACGATCCACTCCTCAGATTGATGTTACTGCCTGGTTTAAACACTGAGCTTCTTTATTGTGTACTGATGCCAAATACAATGTACGAGAGAAATCACAGACTTAAGCCGAGATGCAATTTGTACGATAATCATAACCTACCACCTGGGTCACAGGCTTACAGTGGCAAAAGAAGCTAAATCCCATTTTTATGACATGGGATTCCAGGCTTCTGATTGATGTTTCCAGTACTGTACTCTGCAATTCCAGGTCTCTCCGTGCAGACTGAAAGCTTTGTTCGATGTCTCAGAATGCAGTGGTGATGACCTGGCATCACCGTGTAGCCTTGCCAACGCAATATGGCCGTGCAAGGTGATGGGACAGAAGCTGGGATTGCAATGGTTGGAGAAAGGGAAGTGCGCAGGCAACAAATGCAGCCGTTATATGAAGTTTCAATACTCTCTGCAGCCCAAACCTGCAAGGCTGAAATTTATAATTGTGCCATTTCAGTGGGCACAGCACCCAAGCTGCACATGCCAGTCATATCCTTAGATCACTTTGCTCAGTTCTACAACAGCACAACAAACAAAAAACATCTTGGAGACATGCTGGAGGAACAATCCCCACTTTCTCCTCCTGGGCAACACCCCCGCAGAACAGGGCTGCAGCGTCAGGCTTAGGCAAAGTGCTCCTGAAATGGGGCTTGAACCCCCAACATTCTGACCCAAAGGTAATAAAGACAAGTGAAAGGCAGTTTATAAGAACACAGGAACAGGTGTAGGCCATTTAGCTCCTCAAGCCTGCTCTGTCCATTCAATAAAATCGTGACTGATCTGATTGTGGCCTCAAACTCCACTTTCCTGTCTGCCCCTGACAGCCCTCAACTCCCAGGTGGACCAAAACTCTGTCTAGCTCAGCCTTGAATATACTCAATGACCCAGCCTCCACTGCTCTCTAGGGAAGAGAATTCCAAAGATTAACACCACCACCCCCCCACTCCCCTCCAAGAGAAGAAATTCCTCATCCATCTTAAATGGGAGACCCCTTATTCTGAAACAGTGCCCCCTAGTTTGGGATACCCCCATGAGGGGAAACATCCTCTCAGCATCTACCCTGTCAAGGTCCCTCAGAATTTTATGTTTCAATAAGATAAGCAGACTAAGATGATGGGGTTTCTGCATGGACAAGGCAGCAAACAAACTCCACCAATTATCTGGCATTTCCATGGAAACCATCGTTAGGTATCGCAATTTATTTTTACTATCCTGCTTTCTTGGCCCACCACTCCCCCTGATCTTTCGGGAAGCATTTATTTCGAAAATATTGCTTAATAGCCCTTAAAATTAATATCACACAACAAAAGCTTAAGCAATCTGGGGAATAAAAGGACAACATAAATGATTTATCACACACTGTGAGCAATATCTAAACGAGTCAACCGGTAACATCTATCCTAGAACCACATCCAAAACAGAAGATGAAGTAACTTACTTCATTGCTGTTTGTGGGAGCTTGCTGTGCGCAAATTGACTGTTGCATTTCCTACATTGTGACAGTAACTGCACTTGTTAAAAAAGGTTTCATTGGCTGTAACGTGCTCTGCTACATGGTGAGGTCGTGGAAGGCGCTGTTTAAACGCAAGTCAATATTTCTCATCCAGGTGGAAGAATAAGCATTTCTTTTGTCGGCTGGCGTGACACAGTCCACAGGGGTCATAAATAGATAGTCACTAATAAACCCAGTAAGGAATTCAAGAGAAACCTCTTTACCCAGAGAGTTGTGAGAAGCAGGAACTTACTACCACAGGGAATGGTCGAGGTAAATAGCATAGATGCATTTAAGCAGAAGCTAGATAAACACAAGGGAGAAAGGAATGATGGGCTGAGATGAAGTAGAGCGTGAGATGGTGTGTGGAATATAAATGTTGCACCAATGGGGCCACATAGCCCGTTTCTGTGTTGTGAATTCCATGTCTCCTCCCATATTATTCCCATTAAAAATGCTGCTTGTTATTTTCTACTTTAGCAATGTCACGGGTGCAGAGATGACTAAATCCTACAAAGGAATGAACAAGACAGAAACTGAACAAGTCAAGACACTTCCCACTATCCTAACCCTTAACAGCTGGGGGAAAAAAGTATTTATACCATGCACAGCTGCAACAGAATCAAAATAAAATTCAATTTACAGAAGGTCTTCGGTTACAGCGAAATAAAACAGAAAAAGATGGAAACCACTCAATAGGTCAGGCAGTATGTGTGCAGAGAGAAACAGATTAACGTTTCAGGTTGCTGACCTGTTGTCAGAACTGGAAAAAGTTAAGAGACCTCCTAGGTTTTAAAGACGTGCAGAGGCAGAGAAAGGGGAGGGGAGGAAAGAACAAAAGGGGACATGTGTAATAGTGTGGAAGGAAGGAGAGATTAAATGATAAAAAGAGATGATGGTGCTAGACAAAAGGAGTTGGTATTGAGACAGGTAGAGAAGCAAAAAGCTAGGTCTAGAGGTGTAGACAGCGACAACAGAATCACAACCAGCAACTGCTATCTCAAAAATTGAGTATGAAACTGTTGCAGTGTTGAGACTGGAAGGCTGTGAAGTGCCTAATCATAGGACAAGGTGCTGTACCTTGAGCTTCTGTCGAGTTTAATTAGAACAGTATAGGAGGCTGAGGTCAGAGAAGTCCGGTAGGAGCACTGTATGTCTAACAGTGGCCTGGTGCTGTTGACTGGTGATTTCACAATGAAGCCACAAAAACGATGCACAATCTGGGCAGAACAAGCCAAGAGGTCGACCACAATGGCATGAGCATTGATGCAATGCCAACATATTTTATAAGCTTCAATTTACTCAATCCTCCACCAGCACCTCTGGTTTAACCACATCTTAAAAATTGGCATATAATCCAACAAGCTCTGTTTAATCACACGACCCCTACATGCACAGCTTGCACTTCTCTCAGGTAAAATGATCATTTCTGTTTGGCAGCATTCACCACATTGTAAAGCTCACAAATCCTGACCTGCAACTGTCGAATCCTGCAAATTGAAACCATATGTAAGTCAGCTTTGGATTCCCAGCTTCCTAAATCACTTGTAAGCCACATGTCGACTGTGACAATTTCCCCCATCTGTCAGCTGTGCTTCCACCTCATTTTCTGACATATTCTTCTAGTCTGCCTATTGCCGTTTCTCTCATTGTTCACCTCCAAGACGGCATTCCCCAGCTAATGTGAATCCACCATCTGCTAGACACACGAACGCCGAAAACTCTCTAACGACCTTGTTAGTTGGCTCCTATGGGCAGAGTCTGCTGCATTCATCAATTCAGATTAGGAGTGACTCAGGGTCAATGATTCAGGAAGCAGTGTGACTGCAATGCTATAGCCAGCTTTATTTACAGGAATCCAGGGGAATTCATATTAAAATTACTCATCCCAGCCTCTCATTTTATCTCAAAGCCCCACACCATTTTGTTGGCAGGGACATCCACTTCCTCCCTCACGTAGAAATTGGAGTAGGTCACTGGGACCTTCGAGCCTGCTCCGCCATTCAATATGATCATAGCTGATCCTCTATCTCAAAGCCGTACTCCCGCTTTCTCCCCATACCCCTTGACGTCTTTAGAGTCTAGAAATCTATCTATTCTCTTCTTGAATATATTCAGTGACTTGGCCTCCACAGCCCTTCGTGGTAGAGAATTCCACAGGTTCACCACCCTCTGAGTGAAGAAGTTTCTCCTCATCTCAGTCCAAAATGGTCTCTCCCATATCCTGAGACTGTGACCCCTTGTTCTAGACCCCCCCAGCCAGAGGAAACATCACCCCTGCATCCAGTCTGTCCAGCCCTGTCAGGATTTTATACATTTCAATGAGATCCCCTCTCATTCTTCTAAACTCCAGTGAATACAGGGCCTAGTCAGCCCAATCTCTCCTCATACGACAATCCTGCCATCCCAGGAATCAGTCTGGTGAACCTTCGCTGCACTCCCCTGGGAAGTTCAGATCATAGAGCAATCCTTACATCGTGTCTGAACCTCTACTACCTTCAACTCAAGCAATCTAGGAGTAGAGGAAAAGGAGGAGCCCCTCCAGCCTGTTTCACCATTCAATGAAATCAGGGCTGATCTGTGACCTAACTCCATATGCCTGCCTTTGCCCCATATCCCTTGATAAATTTCATTAACAAATATCTGTCAAGCACAGATTTAAAATGATCAATTGGTCTAGCACCAAATGCCTTTTGCAAATGAGAGTTCCAAACTTTTACCATATGAAGAGCTGTTTCCCAGCTTCACTCCTGAAAGAAAAATTCTGAAGAAGAGTCATACTGGACTTGAAACGTTAACTCACTTTCTCTCACCACAGATGCTGCCAGACCTGAATTGTTCCAGCTTGGCTCTAATTTTTCAGCTACTAGTCCCCTAGTCCTAGCCTCCCCAACCAGCAGAGATGGGGTCGACAAAGAGAAACTATCAGCTCTTTTCTTAATAGCTCATCTATCTTAATCTACTTCAATCCCATTGCTCTGCCCTATCCCAAATCCTTTGATATTCTTCCATCTCAAATTCAAGCCTCCTCACTTTTAAATTGGGTAGCAGCTTATCTAGGCCAGAAAGCAGTAAACATTAACCATTTGGGTAAATAACAATTTCAGCAGTGCTATTGCAGCTCCGTTTATTTCAGAAACAGCTGCAGTTATTTATTAGTCTGTGCTTCATTGCACTGCATGGAAAGTTAGAGAAGGGCCTTATTATTGGGACAGGCTCTTTCTCTTGGGCTTTTATAGTCCAGGTAGGAGCCTGGCCTCAGCAAAGTCACTGCGTGGAGGACTTTGGGACCTTCAGACAAGGTGCTATCTAAATGCAGGGATCTTTCCTTTCTTCAGATGAATTTAAGGGTTTGATGAAGTGAAGTCCAAACAACAACTACAGAAACTTCAATGCTGCAGCCCTAGAAAGTAACCATCAACTTTCTTTATAAGCTTTTATTTAGAGCTGCTCATTGCAACCATGCACCTCCTAACCCAACAACCCCATTTCATTCTGTTCCTATTATAAAAGCATAAAACTTAGGCACTGAAGCAGGCCATTCGGCCCTTCAAGCTTTCTTGCTACCAGGCAGGTCCGAGGCACTGACATTAATAAATGCCTCATAAACAGTACTAGAGTTGAAATAATCAGAAATAATCTGAATTCAAAAGGTGTGCACTGGACAATATTTTAAGAATTGATTTTTAATTTCAACATTGCTACCTTATACATATATATATATAGTCACATATAGCTAGTCACATATAACTGGCAAATCAGTGTCCCATAAGCATGGCACTATATTGCACTCATCCAATTTTTTTTGGATAACAATACAGGCCATGCAAAGTCTGACACTAGCACTGAAGAAGTGCTGCACTGTCAGAGGTGCTGTCTTTTGGATGAAACTGAGGCACTGTCTGCCCTCCCAGGTGGATGTAGAAGATCTCATAGCTCTATTCTGAAGGAGAGCAGGCGAGTTCTTCACTGGTGTCCTGGCCAATATTTATCCCTCAGTCAACATCACTCAAAAACATTCACTAAACTTATCGATATCTCTTTGCAATTTTAGGTTTCCATTAACACTGCCCACAATGCTGCCCACCTTTGTGCCATT
Organism: Cetorhinus maximus; assembly: GCF_964194155.1. Classification (NCBI taxonomy): domain Eukaryota; kingdom Metazoa; phylum Chordata; class Chondrichthyes; order Lamniformes; family Cetorhinidae; genus Cetorhinus; species Cetorhinus maximus. The sequence goes on from NC_135905.1 coordinate 30,352,950, forward strand.
GACAAATTTGGATATGTGGCTTTCTATCCCATCAGCTAAGCTGTTAATAAATGTGGTGAATAGTTGCAGCCCAAACACAGATCCCTGCAGCACGCCACAAGTGAAGGACACGTTGAGAAACTTAATTGGCCTGTCATTACACCCTGGTCAGGGCGAGGAGGAGTGGAACAGCTTTTAAAATTCAATAAAACAGACTTGAATATTGCACGTAGACAGCCGCGGGGAGTCTTTTCTGAAATGTGGGCTGCTTTTGAAATGATCACTCTTCACCGGCCATTTAAATCAGGTTGTTAATCCTGTTCAGTCTTGGAAAGCTGCCAATGATGGGAAAAGAGGACATTTTGTTCAGGTAGCCAAACCTGAGTTTATCTCCTCCAATAACAATGAACCATAAAGGAATGAAGGTTCTCAGGTCTGTGTAGGCTGTTGGCCAAACCAAGTGCATCATGAGCAAGGCCAGCAATAATCAATCTGCGGCAGTCAGTCGTTAACAGGTGATAAATGATAATCCTGTTTGTGGGAGCTTACTGTACACAAATTGGCTGCCACCTTCCCTACCCTACAACCGTGGCCACATTTCAAAAGTATTTCAAACCTGTTTGGGTCATGCGGTAGTTGTGAATGGTGCTATATAAATGCAAGTCTTTCTTTCTTTAGGGGAAAGGTATTCATAAAATGATGCCTACACGGAGAGTCGTTGCAGGAGATTGGGGAGGTGGTGGGGTCTGGGAGCATAAAGGCTCATTGGTGTTTCACGTTTCTCTCCTAAATATGTTAAGATGGTTTGTCTCACCAACATGGCCAACGTGAAAAGAGCATCTGGGGAGGAATCAGGTACTGGCCGGCTGTCTGCATTAGAGGTTGAGGAACGCTCCAAGGGTTAGCCAGAGAAGGGTAGAAAAGGGATTTTTTTAATTTTATTACCTGTGTGGTAGAACTTCCCAGAGAATCCAAGATTAAAGGTGAAATTTGGAACCAGAGTTTTCAGTTTGTTTTGTGTGGTCAGTAATGCCTGTAAAAGGGGGAAACAAAGAGAACAAAGCAGTTTAGAATTAGACAAAGCAGTCCCGGGAACGACATGATCGGTCTCCATAGCAAGCAACAGCCAAAAGTGTTCATTTTTTGCTTTCTGTTTTGCCCATTCCCCATTCAAATCCCAAGAAACATTTTAAACTGCATTAACACTGACCAGTCATAAGTACTGACACTCTGCATGTGGCAAACCTGTTTGCACACAGACAGGCTTTTTCCATGTTTATTCTAATGTGAAAAACATTCTGATCATTATCCAACTAGATACTGCCAAATGACAAGTCAACGTCCAGCAATTCAATCCATGAGGGAGCCCTTCCCTTGCATTGCCTCTGCCAGTAACCATAGTGCAATGGTAATGTCACTGGACTCGTAATCTAGAGAGCCAGGCTAATGCTCTGGGGACATAGGCTCAAATCCCACCACAACAGCTGGTGGAATTTGAATTGAGTTAATAAATCAGGAATATGAAGCTAGGGTCAGTAATAGTGACGGTGAAACCATCATCAATTGTCATTAAAAACCCATCTGCTTCACAATTTCCACCCTTTAGGGAAGGAAATCTGCCATCCTTACCTGGTCTGGCCTACATGCAACTCCAGACCCACAGCAATGTGGTTGACTCTTAATTGCCCTCTGAACAGCCTAGCAAACCACCTCAGTTCAAGGGCAATTAGGGACGGGCAACAAATGCTGGCCTTGCCAGTGACGCCCACATCCCATTAAAGGGTAAAAAAGATCACTTCTTCCACATTTGGGCCATTCCCTGGTATATGTTGAACACCATGGGCGGAATCCTCTCATTCACAAAATGGTCACAGGCAGACAATGGACATAGTGCAGCCAAAGGAGCAGAACTGAAAAGTTTCAGTGTTGTCTACTAGTGAAGTGAAGATCAAACGCTTTCTAAACCCTTGCAGCATTATGAGGGCTGTACAATAGATTGCGGACTATAAACTTTGTGTTAGGTTTGTAATAGTCAACACTCCAATGATCTATCTCAAGTGAGTCAGTGATCTGACAGGGTGCAGAACACCCACCTTTCTTTCCAGTCACACATATCATACAGGACAAAAGGAGGGCCATTCAGCCCATTGTCTCTCTCCTGGCTCTCTGACAGAGCTATCCAATTAGACCTACCCCCCTGCTCTTGCCTCAGAGCCCTGCACCTCCGACAATGTAATCCTCCCCAAGTATCACACTGAAGTACCAGACAAGATTATGTGAAGTCTCTGGAGTGGGGCTTGAACCCACAAACCTCTGACCCCAATGGCAATAGACAAAGAAGAGCAGAGAATTCTCCAAGCACCATATCCTACAGGCTCTCAACTAACAACTGGCCAATCATCCAATTGGGCCTTTGTGAGTGCCTGTTGTGCAGGTGTGGACCATTGCTTCAACTACACAACCACAGCGAGGTGTCAGCTGTGGCTCAGTTCATAGCACCCTCGCCTTTGAATCAGAAGGTTGTGGGTTCATGTCCCACTCCCGGAAAACCAAGAACTGTGAATGTACTCGAAAGAGTTACATTCTGTGACTGTTGATAACTCGAAAGAGTTACACAACCACAGCGAGGTGTCAGTTGTGGCTCAGTTCATAGCACCCTTGCCTTTGAGTCAGAAGGTTGTGGGTTCATGTCCCACTCCCGGAAAAAAAAAGTCAAGAACTGTGAATGTACTCGAAAGAGTTACATCTCCTTAACGAGGTGTCAGCTGTGGCTCAGTTCATAGCACCCTCACCTTTGAGTCAGAAGGTTGTGGGTTCATGTCCCACTCCCGGAAAAAAAAAGTCAAGAACTGTGAATGTACTCGAAAGAGTTACATCTCCTTAACGAGGTGTCAGCTGTGGCTCAGTTCATAACACCCTCACCTTTGAGTCAGAAGGTTGTGGGTTCATGTCCCACTCCCGGAAAAAAAAAAACCCAAGAACTGTGAATGTACTCGAAAGAGTTACACAACCACAGCAACTCAACATCAAAAAAGTAATTAATATGACTTAAGTTCGATGGATGCTTCAGGAAGAAATGAGACATGATATAAGACCATAAGACATAGGAGCAGAAATTAGGCCATTCGGCCCATCAAGTCTGCTCCGCCATTCAATCATGGCTGATAAGTTTCTCAACCCCATTCTCCCACCTTCTCCCCATAACCTTTGATCCCCTTACCAATCAAGAACCTATCTATCTCGCTCTTAAATACACTCAATGACCTGGCCTCCACAGCCTTCTGTGGCAATGAATTGAATGCAAGTTTTTTTTTTGCTCCATTGATTCAGTTTCTAACACTGCTGTTTAGTTAAACACACTAGCTGTTTCTACTTTAGGCTTGAACTGACTTTTTGCTTAAATTGGCAAGGACAAGAACATGAATCCTTAACTTGTAGTGCGGTTGACAGGTGATTGCTGTTAGTAAGGATCAGAGAGAAGCAAGTTGAATGCTGCCTTGAATTATTGCAGTATTTCTGCTGCTTTGCTGTTGAACTCACTTCTCCTCCAGGAATGCTCAGTTTGAATATAAAAGCAAAATACTACGGATGCTGGAAATTGGAAATAAAAAACAGAAAATGCTGGCAAAACTCAGGAGGTTTGGCAGCGCCTGCGGAGTGAGAAATGCAGTTAATGTTTCGAGTCCGTGTGACTCTTCAGGGCTCTGAAGAGGGGTCATACAGGCGCAAAATGTTAACTGTTTCTCTCTCCACAGAAGCTGCCAGACCTCCTGAGTTTTGCCAGCATTTTCTGTTTTTATTTATGCTCAGCTCTCCCAACAGGATTTCTGTTTGTCTCTTTAACCCTTTTCATCTTGCTGGCATTCTGTTTCCCTCCCCGTGTTTGATCTCACTTGCAAGCTGCTCAGCTCTTAATCACTTGCAGTTGTGACCAATTAACCTCTGGTTCATTCTCTGCTGAGGCTGCCTGACCAGCTGAGCGTTTTCCAGCATTTTCCGTTCTTAATCCCAGCTTCCAGCTCTGCCCCGGTTTAGATCCTGCCCTAACACATGCAAAGTAGATTCAGAAAGCTAGCCTTGTGTGACAAGCAACTGGCCAGGTCAAGTTCCCTGTCACAAAGCAGGAACGTGCCATACCAAAATATAAACCCGTGAAAATACCACCATGCTGTCTCAACCTGTTAATTTAGATGCAAATGATTAAATGCAAATTCCTGCACTATGCTTTGAATAACTACTTTTGAAAAGAATGCATGCTATTTATTATGGCACCAATTTTCCAACTTTTGCCTCAATTACAGTCCGACTGCCCTTGTGGTAAATGAGATGCAGGTGGGACAAAATACATCCCAAAGCCAATGGAGCCGAAAACTCAGAAGTAATTACAAAGGTTAGTTATTGACAATAGAACCATTATTCATCTTAATATTTAACTTGTGGCAAACATTGATCCCTGGCACAATACTTAATTACACTTCCACTGAAAACATGCAGACCTGAGAAAGGTTCTCAAGAGCGATCCAAACATGCCCTTCCCACAATAGTTACAAATTGGAGTGATTCAGAATGCATTTAAGTAGAAGTCATGCAAGGAGGAGGAAGCAAAGGAACTTCAGATTCATTCTATAAAACAGATTTAAAGATCCTTCCTTTATGTAATGATTTAAGATGATTCATTTTAAGATTTACTGGGGTGGGGTACAAATTCATCAGAATGATAGCAGAGCCCTGAGAATATTCCAGCAATAGTACTGAAGACTTGTGCTCCAGAACTTGCCGCGCCCCTAGCCAAGCTGTTCCAGTACAGCTACATCACTGGCATCTACCCGGCTATGTAGAAAATTGCCCAGGTATGTCCTCTACACAAAATGCAGGACAAATCCACCCAGCCAATTACCCTCCCATGAGTCTATTTTCGGTCATCAGTGAAGTGACAAGGGATTGTCAACAGTGCTACCAAGCGACACTTACTTAGCAATAACCTGCTCACTAACACCCAGTTTGGGTTCCGCCAGGGCCACTCAGCTCCTGATCTCATTACAGCCTTGATTCAAACATGGACAAAAGAGCTGAACTCCCGAGGTGAGGTGAGAGTGACTGCCCTTGACATCAAGGCCGTATTCAACCAGGTGTAGCATCAAGGAGCCCCAGCAAAACTGGAGTTAATGAGAATCAGGGGGAAACCACTCCATTGGTTGGAGTCATACCCAGCACAAAGGAAGATGGTTGTGGTTGTTGGAGGTCAGTCATCTCAGCTCTAGGACATCGGTGCAAGAATGCCTCAGGGTAGTGTCCTAGGCCCAACCATCTTCAGCTGCTTCATCAATGACCTTCTTTCCATCATAAGGTCAGAAGTGGGGATGTTCATTGATGATTTCACAATGTTCAGCACCATTCGCGACTCGTCAAATACTGAGGCAGTCCATGTCCAAATGCACAATGCCCAGGCTTGGGCTGACAAGCAACATTCGTGCCACAGATGTGCCAGGCAATGACCATTTCCAACAAGAGAGAATCTAACCATTGCCCTTTGACACTCAATGGCATTACCATCACTGAATCACCCACTATCAACATCCTGGTGGGGGGTTACCATTGAACAGAAACTGAACTGGACTAGCCATATAAACACTGTGGCTCCAAGAGCAGGTCAGAGGCTGAGAATCCTGCGGCAGGTAACTGACCTCCTGACTCCCCAAAGCCTGTCCACCATCTACAAGGCACAAATCAGGAGCGTGATGGAATACTCCCCACTTGCCTGGATGAGTGCAGCTCCAACAACACTCAGAAAGCTTCTCACCATCCAGGACAAAGCAGCCTGTTTGACTGGCACCCGAACCACAAAAATTCACTGCCTCTACCACCGCAGCAGTGTGTACCATCTACAAGATGCACTGCAGAAATTCTCCAAGGCTGGTTCGACAGCACCTTCCAAACGCACGCCCACTACCATCTAGAAGGACAAGGGTAGCAGACATATAGGAACACCACCACCTGGAAGTTCCCCTCCAAGTCACTCACCATCCCGACTTGGAAATATATTGGCCGTACCTTCACTGTTGCTGGGTCAAAATCCTGGAACCCCCTCCCTAACAGCACTGTGGATGTACCTACACCACATGGACTGCAGCAGTTCAAGAAGGCAGCTCACCACCACCTCCTCAAGGGCAATTAGGGATGGGCAATAAATGCTGGCCCAGCCAGCGAAGGCCACATCCCTTGAAGGAATTTTTAAAAAGGACCACGAGGGCTAAATTACAAGGACAGGTTACGTAGACTTTTTTTTTACTTAGTTCTGTTGAAGAGTCATACGGACTCGAAACGTTAACTGTGTTCCTCTCCGCAGATGCTGCCAGACCTGCTGAGTTTTTCCAGGTATTTTTATTTTTGATTTGGATTTCCAGCATCCGCAGTTTTTTGCTTTTATTTTTGCATAGACTAGGCTTATTTTGTTTTTTAGTCTTTTGTTTTTAGAGTAGGGGTGAGGAGCCTTTGTCCCATGAGCTGGATCTGGCCCATTGCTAAATTTCATCCAACCTGCAGCAAAATATAGACCTACGGCAGTAGTGCCTTCAAAATAGCATTGATCATCATTGTTACAAATTGGCTTTGGAGAAAAGCGTCAGCGAAATTACTGTAATAATAATTAACATAAGTTGATTTTTGCGTGTGTGGCCCGTGACTTATTTTGTCTGTGTGCGAATGGCCCATGATAAGAAAAAGGTTCCCCGTCCCTGTTTTAGAGGATTAAGGATCTAGTTGAGGTATTTCTGCTTGAAGGAGTTGTGGGGCAGACAGAGAGAAACTGTTTCCTCTGTGGGTGGTGGTGGTGGGGGGTGGGGCTAATCCAGAAGGAGGAGTTAGAACCTTAACATTACAGCTAGGCTGTTTAAGGGCGATGTCAGGAAGCACAAAGGGTAGTGGAACTCTGGAACTCACCCCTCCAAAAGGCTTTGCGGCTAAACTGTAAAGGGATATGTAATGGAGGCAGGTAATTTTATTTTTATTCATTTACAGGATGTGGGCAACACTGACAAGGCTAGAATTTACTGCCTCTCTCTAATCTTGGAAAGGTGGTTTCTACATTTCATGGTCACCTTTACTGATACTAGATTTTAATTCCAGCTTTATCTAGTTAACTGAATTTAGATTCCTCCGATGCCCTGGTGGGCTTTGTATTTATCTCTCTGGATCATTAGCCCAGTAACATAACCACCACACAGCCAGCACAGGAGGAGGCCATTTGGCCTGCCATGTCTGTGCTGGCTCTCTACAAGAGCAACACAGCTAGTCCCACTCCCCCACCCTTTTCCCATGACCTTCAAGTGCTTATTCAATTCCCTTTTGAAAGCCATGATTGAACCTGCCTCCACCACACTCTCAGGCAGTGCATTCCAGGTCATAACCTCTCACTGCATAAAAAGTTTTTCCTCGTCTTGCCCTTGGTCCTTTTCCCATTCACCTTAAACGTGTACCCTCTGGTTCTCGACCCCTCCACCAATAGTTTCTCCCCATCTACTCAGTTCAGACCCCTCAAGATTTTGAATACCTCCATCAAATCTCCTCTCAGCCTTCCTGTGTCAAAGCAGAGCAGTCCCAATCTTTCCAATTTATCCATGTAACTGAGGTTCCTCAGCCTTGGAACCATTCTTGCAAATCTTTTCTCCATCCTCTCGAAAACCTTCACATCCTTCCTGAGGTGTAGTGCCCACAATCGGACACAATACTCCAGTTCAGGCTGAACAAACGTTTCATAAGGGTTACACACCAACTTGCTTGCTTTTATGCTCCATGGCCCCTAACCAACCCCCACCCTCCCAATAAAGTGGAAACGCATTTTCTCTACATCTAATCAATCGAACTCCTTCATATCTTTCAAGATCTCTATCAGGTCACCCCTCAGTCTTCTCGTTTCTAAAGAAAAGAGCCCCAGTCTGTTTAGTCTCTCCAGGGTTACATGAACAATGTTTGGTCGAAGGTCGATGGGAAAATCTCACCATTTAAGGAGGTCAGCATGGGTCTTTCAGGCAGCCTCAGTTCATGGAGAGCCTGTTCCAACAACCCCACCTCCACAGTTCTAACAGCAGCCTGCAGAGCCAGTTTAATCTGTGGTTTTTATTGGGGGAGAGGGCAGGGGGGCAGGCAAGGGGAGATGGGGTAGCTTTTTTAATGATCTTTCAAAAGTGAGTGTGTACATATATAACGCCTTCTTACTAGGCCAGGGCATTCCAAAGTATCTCAAAGCTGATTAATTATTTTCAAAGAGCATCCACTGTTATACTGTAGGAAACACGACACCCAGTTTGCACTCAGCAAGATCCTATAAAGAGCAATGAAACCAATGACCAGATTTTTGGTGTTTTGCAGTAGTTTTGATTGATGGAGGACTCCAGGCCACTTTCCCTCGAATAATCCCATGACATCCCCGTTAAACCAGCACACTGGACCTCAGCTTAAAAAGCACATATCAAATTTCGACATCTGATTTATAGAATCTTTATACAGAAGGAGGCCATTCAGCCCATCAAGTCTGCACTGGCTCTCTGAAAGAGCATTCTACCTAATCCCTCTCACTTGCCTTATCCCCATAACCCTGCATTCTCTCTTTTCAGGTAGCAATCCAATTCCCTTTTGAATATCGATCAAACCTGCCTCTTCCACCCTCTCAGGAAGTTCGTTCCAGACTCCAACCACCGCCTGGGCGAAAATAATTTTCCTCACATCACTTTTAATCCTTTTGCCAGTAAGGTGAGGGAGTCCAGAACCAGGGGTCACAGTCTGAGGATACGGGGTAGACCATTTAGGACTGAGATGAGGAGAAATTTCTTCACTCAGAGAGTGGTGAGCCTGTGGAATTCGATACCACAGAAAGTAGTTGAGGCCAAAATATTGTATGTTTTCAAGAAGGAGTTAGATATAGCTCTTGGGGCGAAAGGGATCAAAGGATATGGGGAGATAGCGGGATCAGGCTATTGAGTTGGATGATCAGCCATGATCATAATGAATGGCGGAGCAGGCTCGAAGGGCCGAATGGCCTTCTCCTGCTCCTATTTTTTATGTTTCTACATTTCTATTTTGAATCTGTGCCCTCTACTTCTTGATGCTCTCGAGTGGGAACAGTTTTTCACTATTTACGCTGTACATACCCCTCAGGATTTTGAATATCTCCATCAAGTCTCCTCTCAGCCTTCTTTTCTCCAAGGAAAACAGCCCCAACCTCTCCAGTCTATCCTCACAGCTACAGTTGTTTATCCTGGGAATCACTCTTGTGAATCTCCTCTGTACTCTCTCCAACACCTTCACATCCTTCCTCAAGTCGTTGGCAGTGGTCCCTCGGAATCAAGGATGACATCCGACTGGATACAGTTCTCCAGATGAGGCCTAACTAGTGTCTTATACAAGTTTAACATGACCTCCTTACTCTTGTACTCAATGCCCCTATTAATAAAGCCTAAGATACTATATGCTTTATTAACTGCCCTCTCAACATGCCCTACCGTCTTCATTGACTTATGTCCATATACATCATGGTACCTCTATTCCTGCACCTCCTTTAGAGTTTCTCCCTTTATGTTATACTATCTCTCCATGTTCCACCTGCCAAAATGAATCACCTCACACTTCTCTGTATTGAACTTCATCTGCCACTTGTCTGCCCAATCCACCAACATGTCTATGTCTTTTTGAAGTTCAAGTCTATGCGCATCACAGTTGACAACATTTCCAATCTTCATAACATCTGCAAATTTTGAAATCATGCCCTGAACACCACAGTCTAGGTCATTAATGTACAACAGGAAGAGCAAGGGTCCCAACATTGACCCCTGGGGAGCTCCACTACAAACCTCCCTCCAATTTGAAAAACAACCATTTATCACTACTCTGTTTCCTGTCACTCAGCCAATTTGTCATCCAAGTGCCTACTTTCCCTTTTATTCCATGAGCTAGAATTTTGCTCACAAGTCTGTTGTGCGGCACTGTATCAAATACCTTTTGAAAATCCATAAACACCACTTAACAGTGTTGCACTTATCAAACTTCTCTGTTACCCCTTCAAAAAAAATTCCAGCAAGTTAGTTAATCTGCTGTCTTAATGGAGCATAAATTCATCGTCCTATAGCTAGGAGACAGATGATTTGACATGGACAGATTAAGCATTTGAAGCATGACTTTAGTCAAAGTCATTCCCCAGATCTATATTGTTAGCTTAGACCATGCTAATGACGTAGTGACTTAATCATCTACCTCAGTGACACGGTTTTAGCGAAATATCCCAGACTTTTCAGCAGAAAGACAATATCCTGCTGCTCAGTTGGCTGGGCGAGTGTAACTGAGCCATACAAGCCAGCAAGCTTCAAGGTTTTATGCCCAGTCTGTGCGCTGCTAGCTGTTGTCTCACTGCCCTGAGTTAGAGAAGTAGGAATGGGGATGTTGGGGGTGGGGTAAATGAGTATGTGCAGCGTTCCCGATTGCTACCCGGGAACTGCAGATGTCATTTGAGAACAGGATTTGACAGTAGTGCTGACTGGGCACCCCTTCCCCTCCCTTACACTCCCAGCCATGAGCAAATAGTTGGTCACACTCAAGCTTTTGGGTGAGACACCAGAGGGGTCAGTTTCACTGTGAACTGTATCCCATCGAGGGACCAACACGTTCAGGAGGATGAGATAGGCAGAGATAAATTTAGAACAAAAATGCTCCGTCAGTGACAACAACTAGAGATCACAAATAACCTCCAGAATGGTTGTATCAGCACAAAGAGCTGCTCGTTATGTCAATCAACACAATATTAGATTGATTCCTGGGACAAGAGGACAGTTCTATGAGGAGAGCGCAAGCCATAAGAACATCAATTCTCTGGAGTTCGCATTGCAAGGTCCAAAAATCTTAAAGGGCTTAACAAGGTAAATGCTGAGAGGCTGTTTCCCCTGGCTGGAGAGTCTAGAGATAAGGACCTTACACTCAGGGAAAGGTATCGGGCATTTAGCATTCGGATGAGAAGAAGTTTCATCATTCTCTTTGGAATTCTCTAACCCAGAGAGCTGTGGATGCTCAGTCCTCAAGAGTTTGGGGCACTAAGGGATATGGAGATAGTGGAGGAAAGTGAAATTATTGTAATCCATTTTAATGAGGGGCCTTACTTCTGCTTAAGTTTCTCACGTTCTTAAAATTTCCCTCGTGTGGGACCAGGACTAAATATAGGGAGAGCTGAAGGTAGAATGAGTGGCAATGAAGCAGTCTTTCTGAAGGTTGGTGAAACAAATCATATCCACACAAGAGCCAGTGACCTGTGATAGGTTTTTTTTCTAAAAACCTGTCTCCAAGCGCCATGAAATGAAATGCTGATCTGTCATGTTAATGAGCCATAGTCTCGCACTCGCAAAATCAGCATCGCTATTTCTGGAAATCCCTGTATCATATAGGAGAAATAAAAACACTTGTAGTGTGCAATTACAATACCAGTAAGTCAATTCCACCTCCTTCACCGTCAGTTGGACTCAATACTGTTGAAGAATTCTCTCCCCCTCCAGTGCTAGTGAAGACAACCCTTTGTAAAGGCTGAAACACTATCACGGCAAAAAAGGAAATCCAATGAAAGCCCCACTTATTAAACCCATCAGCGGTTTCAAGGGATTATGCAGAAATATTCTGAGTCTGGTCGCTTCACAAAATATTTTGGCAACTACTGATTTTAATCAGCATCCGAGTTCCAATTTGCCTGATAACCTGCAGTAAACATTTTCAGGTACAGTCCACTGCCGGAAAGGTCCTTTTCTTGCTTGGAAACAAGTTTCAATTATTGTATTGTTCATTAAACCATTGGAAGATAACAGATTAAGGGAACTTTCCTTCACACGTTTCAAGAGCGATTTACCTGAATGGCACCAGGGATGAGGGAATTCAGTTAGGTGAGAGACTTCGAGAAACTGGCATTGTTCTCTTTGGAGCAGAGGATGTTAAGGAGATTTTAGCGGTGGTGTTCAAAAGTATCTGAACCTAGGCCATATCATGCTGCTGATGAAGGTAGTGCTCAGAGTAACACTTTTTGTCCGGTTGATTATCTCATCTCCAACAACACTCATGAAGCTCGACGCCACCCAGGACAAGGCAGCCCACTTTGGCACCCCATCCACCACTTTAAACATTCATTCCCTCCACCACTGACACACAGTAGCCGCAGTGTGTACCATCCACAAGATGCACTGCAGGAACTCACCAAGGATCCTTGAACAGCACCTTCCAAACCCGTGACTGTTACCATCTAGAAGGACAAGGGCAGCAGACACATGGGAACATCACCACCTGGAAGTTCCCCTCCAAGGCACACACTATCCTGACTTGGAAATATATCACCGTTCCTTCACTATCTCTGGGTCAAAATCCTGGAACTCCCTCCCTAACAGCACTGTGGGTGTACCTACACCACATGGACTGCAGCGGTTCAAGAAGGCAGCTCACCACCACCTTCTCAAGGGGCAATTAGGGATGGGCAATAAATGCTGGCCTAGCCAGCGACACCCTCATCTCCTGAAGAAACATTTAAAAAGAATCCCTTTATAATGACTTTCTTAGAGAATTCTCTTCCAGACTGAAGAGCCTAACTTATGTAGTCGTAGCCAATGTTTAACTTTAACTCCCTCCTTTTGGTAGCATTTCCAATTTCTAGAAAAAATGTGGCCACCAAGGAAACTATTCCGCTTTTCCACCCCTTGACCCTGCATCGTGCCAAGATGCTTCATCTGTGACTGGTGGACCAGCCAAGGGTCTGAGATCAGCAGGTAACCACAAGAAATCGGTAACCACAAATAACATAAGGCAGCTCAACTCCCCACCCGCCCCTAACCATCTGGCTAAGTGGGAAGTGTTCCCACCATCTGTGTACCCCCAGGCTCTCCTCAAGATTTACATTCTTTTGTGCTGTGTTTGTGTGATCCATAAGTCAGAGAGCTGAGGTAATCCATCAGTATTAATTGAGCAGTACAAAAACTAAAACACTGATTAAAAAAATAACAACATAACACTGGAAGTATGTTTATAGTTGCATTGACTACTAAATTTCCACCCTTCTACTCCAAGTTTGTGATGTGTTTATGATCAGAAAATCTCTGACCAGCTTTGTATTTCTGTCTATCCATGCAGAACTTCATAATTGTCTCTCCTAGGTTTCCAGCTCTGTAAAATCTGTCAGCTTTCACAGTAACTGGAAGCCTGTTGCTAAAAATGTGCCCAAAACCACATCAACCAAAAAGGTTCTTCTTTAATTAATCGGCGGGTTTATTTAATCAAAGAAATGTTTGAACAATATCCACTGCTTACGATCATATTCATCATCCCGTAACCATGGAGATACAGAGCACTGAGGGTCTGAACACCTTCGGAACACACTTAGTGCTGCCAACCCTCCAGGAATTAAAGGTTGATCAGCAGTGAGAAATCCCGAGACAGGCATTCGAGATTATCCAGGAACATGCCCAACCAGAGTTGGCAATGCTAATCATGAAATGCACTTCAAACCAGCTCTCCCCAAGAAACCGGGAGTGAACTGGAGCAAGAGAGAGGAAGAAATGACTGCCACTCAGGTTTAATTTACTCCCTTCCAAAAAGAAACAGAATATGAAAACAGTTCCAGAGCTTTACTCTCCAGTGAAGTGGAAGAGAGGATGACATCTTCACACCAAATCTACATAAATGTTAATCACTCGTTTCCCTTCTCATAAATAACACTCCGAAAAAATCTCTGCCAGCCGGCTAGAAAGAGTCAAAAATAAATCAACTGCCGTCATTCATTCTCCCCAAGTGCTGTTCCACCTCAGGTGAAAATACAACCACTTCACTCGACTGAATGTGCAACAAAAAACAAGGTATAAATAACCCGGTTACTGACACTCAGGCAGGGTCCCATCAGGTTTTGGATTTGGGAATATGTTTTTTCTGGCTGTATTGTACATCGTACCTATAATGCAGACTTGTGGAACTGATTGTTGGCAACATTAAACTGTTGACAAAGCTGGGTCCATACATTCTTTTAAAAGGGATTCAGATCATGGCTTGGAAAAAGAAAGTAATATTGAGTATGGGAAGTGAGCAAGAGAGTGTGAGATTGTGGTGCAGATGCAACATTCAAGTGGGTTGTTCCTGTCCATTTCTGTGATGTGACAGATACATGTTTGTACACCACTCCTCTGCTAATTATTGGTGTTAATTAAAACAATTTGCATTTATATACTGTCTTTGATGTTATACATCATACATATACATTACACATTCAGCCATGAAAGTCATCAATAGCTTCCAGTTTGTAGTTACACCAGACTTTGTGTTTTCCTTTGCATTTTAAGGGCTTGCATTTATACAACTGTGTTCGTAACCTCAGAATGTCACACAGTGTTTTACAGCCAATCAAGTAACACTGTAATGTAAGAAACGCAATGGCCAATTTGTGCACAACAAGCTCCCACAAACAGTGACACGGTAATCGCCAGATAATCTGTGTTCATTTTGCAGGTTGAGGGATGGGTATTAGTCACCTGAAAAATAAATGGACTGGATCTCATTTTAACACTTCATCCAAAATGGTGCCCTTGACGCTACAGCGCTCCCTCAGCATGGCACTGGAGTGTCAGGCTGGATCATGTGGTCAATGGCACTTGAACCCACTACTCAGGAGGTAAGAGTGCTACCAAGGAACCAAGACCAGCATCTTAAGGTAGACACTTCTTACATCTTCCTCAACCTACTATCTATGTGTATTCAAAAAAAAGTCAACTGATTGTCTTTAAAAGGTCTGCATAATTTGGCCCAATTTATATCCCACCCTCTAACCCTGCTTCACTTGAAGAGCACCTCTTGGTCTTCAGTCACTGTGTGCACTATCGCAGGAGATTGACTAGTGATGTACAACTGCAACAAATGCTGGCCTTGCCAGTGCCTCCTGCATTCATGAAAGAATATATAATAAAAAATAAATATCCAAACCCCATTACAGCCACCAGTGCCCTAATCTCCTGCACTTCCCTCGGGTGTTATGTGCAATTGCCCTAGCACGACGCCAAATCTCCGCCTTCTTACATTTAGCATTCCTTCCCTCCAACTCTTCCTCATCTCCTAAATCTCATCCCATGAAGACACTAAGCTCTGCTTGGAACAACGTTCTTAACATCAGACCAGGTGGCGAGATTCAACACCACAGCTGAGCTCAATCCTTGGTTCACCAGAGATCCACGTCAGTTTACTGTTAGCCTGGGGGTGCTGTGCAACAATCAGAAGCCAAAAGCGCGTGGCATTTTTCACCACCATGCCTTAACCTGGGAATACTGAGGTTAGCTGTGGTAGCCCCTACCTCAACTGGTTGACATCAAAAACTAGGTCGGTCGCCAAAACTACTTCGATGTAATATCCTTAACTTCCATCAGACAGCTTCTAAAATATGTTAGATACATGCTGCAATAGGTTCTGACACAAATTCTCAATCGCTTAGTACACACGTATGAAACACAATAAAGTACTGGACATGCAAACTGGCATCAAAGGTCTAACAGGGTTAGACAAAGAGGAGGTGGGGGGGGGCATGTGGGCAGTATAAAGACCAGCATGGAACAGTTGGACCGAGTGGCCTGTTTCTGTGCTGCACATTGTGTGTCATAAATGTCACTTTCATGTTGACTCTATGTTTGCCTAAGTGATCCCATAAAAGGATATTGCATTTACATGTTAGTGACTCTAAGAAACTGGAGAGCACTCAGAGAATATTTTAACTTTGCGATACTGAAGCCTGCCTTCCATGCAGCGCTTGCCACAGCTATTTGTCACCGCAGCAGAATTATGTGGTGCCATGAATCAAAGTTGGGCAGGATTTGTTAGCTCCCGTTAATCTTCAATCAACCTTGTGACAGCTGGCAGCATTTAGAATCCACTCTGTTGCAACAGCATTCTAGAGAATGTCTTTGTTTGGGTGCTATCTAAACAGAGTGCAAGGCACGGGAACTTAGCAGGAATAAAAATGAAGCTTTGCTTTCGCAAACACCTTCAAAGCTTCAGAAGAGATTCCTACCTGCAAACACCAAAATCCACAAATGGGAAATTATTTAAAAAAATAAAATGGATACGTCTTGCAGCCCAGGTTCAGTTAGGCAGGATTTGGCCGCATTACCACAAATTTGAGGCTTGGAGGTGGATTCCATGCAGCGGCTTAAAACAAATACACAGCGGCTTACAAAATATTACGACATATTTACAGCACAGAAACAGACTATTTGGCCCAACTGGTGTTTATGTTCCTCATGAGCCTCCTCCCGCCTCACTTCATCTCACTCCATCAACATCACCTTCTATTCCTTTCTCCCTCATTTGCTTATCTAGCTTCCCCTTAAATGCATCTTCAAGTGCGCACTATGGTAGCGAGTTTCACATTCTAATTACACGCTCAAGCTTAATCACATGAAGGGGAATATAAACACTGGTGCAGATTAGACCAAACGGCCTGTTTCAATGCTGTAAGTTGTATGTAATCCTTTGAAGAGCTCGTTCACTCCTGATTTTCTACATTTGCAGTGTTTATGGAATTCTTAAGCAGTTTCTGGAATCCCAAAAGCATCGCCATTTTGCTGAGTGTCACACTCTCGGGATGTGAGAGTTGGACTCTGAAGAAAGAGAGTGAGAGGAGGAGAACAGCTTTTGAAAGTGGGTGTAGTGGAGGATGCTCAGAATCAACAGGATGGACAGAAAGACAAATGAGCGGGTTAGATCAAGAGTAGAAGCTCTGGAGGAGACCGGAGATCACATGATGTAACCTCCAGGGATACATCCAACCAGAATTGGCAACCGTACTGCTCCCAGGCCTCAATAAAAGGAAGAGGGAGAGCATCAGAAAGAAAAGGAGCAGAAAGTCAGGTGAGTAAATAAAGGATCCCAGTGTGTTATGACCCAGCAATTGGTAAAGCTGAGTTATTTAAAAATCCCAGAGGGAAACTTTAAACAACTGTCATAACCTATAATTTTAAGTAGTTATGTTTGAGATGCAATTCTAAATTCAGGAATCAGACCACCAGTTCTCGAGAGGTTTTATATCAAACCAACAGAAACATTTTATTAATTTACATAGGTTAAAATATGGCTACAAATTACTGCTATCATAACTTTTAACAAATTCCCAAACTAATCTCCATTAAGGCAACAGCGACCCATAGACTTAACCAGACACCAGGCAAAGCATTTTCACCTTACAAATTCAAAATGAGGTTCTTTTCACTTAGGTTCCTGTGGAGACAGTTGGAGGCTTACAGCTGCTTTGATCTTACATTGCCTCTGCCCTGCACACATGAAAACTGCTATCGGTTATATCCAGCACATCTCATTGAATGTAAATTCTCATTGTATCACCAGCCTCTTTGAACTCCACCTCTTCTGACAATAAAACCCCTATCATAGTACCAATTTTATTAGTAATATAAACATATTGCTTGGTCTCTGCTAGCTGGGTGCCAGATTTCACCCCACTTCTTGAATGCTCTATTCAACAAAATGCAAATGTTTACATCTCAAAACTAGTGCACATCAAAGCACCCAGACTAGCTGGCTTTAATCCAATTAAGACACACCCACACACTAAACCTCTACTTTAAAAGAAAAATATTTTCCAATAATATTATATACATTAATAGCTTCATGACAACTGAAAGGAAGCGATCCAAAAATGTAGGAAATGAGAGAAACATTAAAAGGACCAAAGAAAAATGAAGAAAGGGCAACAAACGGAAAAGTGAATACTAGGATAAAAATGCCATCTGTCAAAATTTTAAGTGGACTCAGTATTTGGAATTGTCCACTCTTTAGATTTTGTAATTGGGATTGGAGATTGTCATTGACAATGTATCGGGCCGGTTGTACGCTTTATATCTTGGATTTCTGCAGAGATGACACTAGTTTATATGTGTGCAACAGGTTTTATTCACAGTGCTTTAAAATGTCTACTCCATGCTTCTAGCTTTCTAAAGTTTTGTTTAATTTTCACCTAGTCCATATCCAAGCTTAACCAATCAAGCACAGTTGAGCATCGATAGTAAGCAAGCTCAAAGAACCAAACACAGAACAATTGAACACTACCAGCAAAGATGAGTATAGCTGCTATGGGGAGAATAAAGGTTCAGTGGAACTTCCCTCCACACCAGATCAGCCATGATCTTATCGAACGGAGGATCAGGCTCGAAGGGCCAGATGCCTCCTCCTGCTCCTAAGCCCGATGTTTCCTATGCTCCTTCTACCAGCTTTCACTTCCAGTTTCCGTTCCCCATTCCAAGAAATGCTTTGCATCTATTTTAAGTTTCAAAGTGAGGTTGCAGAGAGCTATGCTGAAAATAGTTTTAAATAACTTGCACATTATAGAATTGACTTGGAAACCTGCCTCTGGATAAGTTACACAAGGAAAATGCCTGGCATTTATTTTGGCAGTTCCAAGTCTTTTTTTTTAAATTGGCTCAAAATTTAAGTTCCTTGTAAAATAATACTCTTTAACAGAAGTAGGAGCATTCACTATATCTGTATTCTACTGTATCCTAAAGCGTAACAGGTTCAAAATAAAGGATTGTCTTGAAAACCTACTTTGGAGAATAGGGATGGTGGTAAGATTGAGGCAGCTACAGCAGTACATATATAAACCAATAGTGTCTATGGGGAAAGAGCAGGGGAGTGGTACTAATTGTGTACCTCTTTCAAAGGGCCAGCAGAGACATGATGGGTCAAATGGCCTCCTTTTATACTGTTTGATTCTAAGATAGGAAGCAACATTTACCTCTCTGGAAGATATGGCTTCTTACATAGGGAGATGTGTTTCTCTGGTCAATGTTAAGCTGCACTAGAGCAGGATATTAAAATAATACTAACCATTCTTTGATTCAATGACAGATTAGACAAATGTAGGCTGCGTGTGATTACTAGGCTAAAAGTGGCATCTGTCAGCATTTTAATTGGACTCTGTATTTTGAATTGTGTCAGCTTGTCCACGCTTCAGATTTTGCAACTGGGATTGGAGGTTGTCATTGACAATGTATCAGGCCGGTTGTATATTTCATATCTCGCAGAGATGACACTAGCTTCTATGTGTGCAACAGGTTTTATGCACAGTGCTGTAAAATGCCTACTCCATGCTTCTAGTTCTTTCTACAGCTTTGTTTATTTTTTTCTCTGAGCCCACACTCAGGCTTAACCAATCAAGCGCAGTTGGGCATCAATAGTAAACAGACTCACATAATCAAACCCAGACCAATTGAACACTACAAGGCCAACTGGAGAGTCTAAATTACCGATGTCTCTGTTCAATGCTCTCCCCCTTCAAAGATTTGTGATGAATTACTTGCTAAACATGCAGCCTTGACAATCTTTTCGTTCTCTGTGGAAGAACTTTCTGGCCTTTGCTCAATAGTTAAGGATTGACATTCTTCAAGATTAGAGAGGGCGCTGAAGAGATTTACTAGAACATTTCCAGGGATGGAAGATTGCGACTTACATGGACAGACTGGAGAAGTTGGGGTTGTTATTCTAAATAAAAGGAATAACAAAGTAACTAAGCTAACTTTGTGGCATAAATCCTCTTCAATTCTTGAACATAACATTATGATAAGGGAAGATATGTATTTGGAAGTTTCCCATTTAAGATCTTGCGATCTCTGAAAAGTAATTTCACTTAGTGGAATCCTGCCAGTCATAGCAGTGCAACTCAAGTATATCTGCAGCCATCAACTGAATGCAACACAAATTCTAAAAACCAAAGATGATCTTCAAAAGGAAGGGATCCAGTCACTTAATCTGCAAAGTCCCTGCAAAGAGCCTCATGTCGACAAAACGTATAAAAAATTTATCAGCATGATTTGATTTTAATTATCAAGGTTTCATGTTTCAGTACTTGAGCTGAATCGGAAATATTTTCTTGGGGCTGAAGTAAAATTCCATATTCCTCAAAACAAGCAATGGTTTGGAAATTCCTTAAAAGCCACCACTGAGGGGTTGGGTGGGGTGGATCTGCCATTGTGAACAATTATGCTGCTGAGCTAATATTCAGAGAAGGTGAGTGCAAATTTCACCTTGGCAGGTTAAGAATTTGAATCCAGTTTTAACTTAAGGAAACAGTACCAGGGATAAGAGGCAGAGACTGTGTTGTTTTTACATCTGTTACGATCTGGATTGTGCTGCCTGACAAGTTGGTGGATGCAGATTCAACAATAATTTTTGAAATAGAATTGGACAAAAACTTAAACAACAACAACATAACCGGCAGGGCCACGGTGCAAAGGACAATTTTGACGGCTCATTCAAAGGCCGGAATTCTACAGCCCCTCCCGCCCGCAGGATGTTACCGTCCTGCCGAAGTCAACAGAATTTTGAATGGCTCGTCACATATTCTGGCCACATCCCCGCTGCAAAGGCCCAAAAAGTCAGCACAGGAACGATGGGCTGAATGGCCTCCTTCTGTGTTGTATCATTCTATGATTCATTGAAAACATTTGGGACTGCTTACCTCAACGTCCATGACTTTCATCCTGGTCCCTTCCTTTCCCACAAAGATGTCGTCAATGTCCACTAAGAGGTAACGGTCGAGGGGCAGACACAGACGCTTGCCCGTAAGGTAGGCAATCGCGTCCACGAAGATCAGCTTGTGGAGCCAGAAGTTTAGGTTGTTTCCAAAGAAGACTCGCTGAATGCCATCGTGCAGTCCCAGGTCCTGGACCACCGTCGCGTGCAGTGCTTTGTGGGTGCTCAGGTGGGGGATGAACTCTGCCGACTTTGTGCTGGCCAGGAGGACCGGTTCATAGGTGCTGTGGTTGGACTGAAAGACTGTCCAGTCATCCCCTGGTAAGGGACCTTGTTCCACTTCGTTGGCCCGCGTCACGTAAAGTAGCGGGGCATTTGGGTTGATGTGATAGTCCTTCAATCCGAGGTTCGAGTGCAGGTACAGAGGGAAACCCTTGAGTTGAGCGCTTAGCAAGCTGTTCTCATTGGCTTTGAAGAAACCAATAATTCCAACGCTATACTCTATACAGTATTTATCCAGCAGCTCCCTGTTCCAGGCATCCAGGTTCACATATTTCAGAACATTTTCATATACAATGAGGGCATATCGCCCCCGATCTTTGTCTGTTAAGGTTGGCACATCCCCTTTTCCTGGGGCTATTTCTATCCTATATTTAAAGCGGCTGGACTCCAAAATGGCCACAATTTCTTGACCTAGTTGCGAATAAATACTTTCGGCAAAAACCAGGACCACTGGGTCAGTCCTCGACGTGTCCACTGCGGGCATAAAGCGCCTGAGTGACTGCGGCGGCAGGGACATTCTGTGCTGACTGTTGCAATCACTGATAGGCAAGGGCAGGGCCTCCTTAATCTTCGGGCTGTTGGTCACATAGTACGCCAAGAAACACATGGAGATCAGGCTGAACGCTATCAGCAATAAAATCAATCGGTGCAGCTCCAACTGGCGGAAATTCCGTACAAACTTCCAAAAATTAACCATTGTGA
This sequence comes from Cetorhinus maximus, assembly GCF_964194155.1. NCBI lineage: Eukaryota > Metazoa > Chordata > Chondrichthyes > Lamniformes > Cetorhinidae > Cetorhinus > Cetorhinus maximus. The sequence goes on from NC_135905.1 coordinate 30,374,436, forward strand.
GCACGGGGTGGCTTTAGCCTCAGAGAAGAGTCTGAGAGAGGTCCACACAATAGCAGTGATGACCAGCAGCAGCAAGCAGTAATCCACTCCTCAGTAACTGCCATTTATTCTACGTGACCATGGCAAAACAATCCCATCGCTCTCTGGCTGGGGCTCGTCCTTCCTCCTCACCACCCGCCCGCCCGCCCCACCAACCACTCCTCCACTTTCAGGCTTCAACTGGCACTAGACTGGGTGCCGAGAACCCAGCCATCTTGAAGAACCCAACACTGCCGCTGCCACTTTGCCTTGAAAGGTGACCGTTCAAGTTCCTTGCCAGGCGAGATCATCAGACATTCTCTCCCGGGGGTGGTGCCTTGGAAACCTGCAACACACAAACAAACAGATACAGGTGAATGACAGCTCACAACGCCAACTAACCGGCGCCTTATCAGCTTGGGAGTAAGACATGTGATTTGCGCCCATGGTGATCGATCTGCAACAAGTGGGTTGAATGGCTCGCTACCCGTGTACCACAATGAAGCTGGAAAAGTCCCAGAGGCTCCGCAAACCATTTCTGACTGATAACAATGCACTGGCCTCGCATGTGCAATTGCATTTATATAGCACCTCTAACAGAGTAAACCATCCCAAGGCTTATCAAACAAAACAACACATAAGGTATTATTAGGACAGATGACCAAAAGCTTGGTCAAAAAAGTAGGTTTTCAGGAGCACCTTAAAGGTGGTATTGAGGGGTTTAAGAGATGGAATCTCCGGTGTTAGGGGTCCAGACACACTGGCATGGACATGATGGGCTGAAGAGTCTTCTTCTGGTGCTGTAACGATTCCATGATTCTAGTACGCGTATTGCCAAAAAGTATTGGATAAGTCAAACAGCTAAGCTAACAGTAATGAGTATAAAAGGTGCAATATAAATCTGTTCTTTTTAATCACCCAGCTAACTTGCTGAGACAGAAACAAAAACAAAAATAGCTGGAGAAACTCAGCAGGTCTGACAGCATCCGTGGAGAGAAAGATAGAGTTAACGTTTTGAGTCCGTATGACTCTTCTTCAGAGCTGCTGAGACAGAGGCTTTTCTCTGCCCCAGCTACTTTGGGAATCTGTTCCCAGTTTTGCACAGCACAGTAACCCTCCTGTTTTTTTTCAGCAAAACCTAATCTGTTTTAAGCTCTACATTTTTGAATCCTTGTTTGGTTTCAGTTTGGTTTCAGTTCTCGCACTGGCAATCTTCCTCACCCCTCTCCACTGCTTATATCAAGACAGGCTCCACTTTCCTCCTGGAAGACTCCCACCCTGGTGCAATATCAGTGTCAGTGTCTGGTAAGGACAGGACTGACCCAAAAGCCAGGTTCTTGCTTCAGCTTTGTGCAGTTTGCCTCCGTGCAGCATCGGGACGCTGACGTGTTTTCAGTGCACTGACATAAGCCTCGGCACCTGCCTGGCTGCATTCCAAAGTCCAAGGTTTACGGCAACGTAAACAACACTGACCTCAGGCAGTTGCGTCTTATCTCAAGCACTGGAAGACACACACACACCAACAGCTAAACCCACAAGGAGCAAAAGCAAGATACTGTGGACGCTGGAAATCACAAAGAGACAGAAAATGCTGGAAAAGCTCAGCAGATCAGGCAACAAATAACAACAACTTGCACCTTTTGTGTAGTGAAATGTCCAAAAGCACTTTGCAGGTAGCGTCTATTGAGAGAGAAACGGAGGGTTAATGTTTAAGGTCAGCTTGACTTTAATTGGACAGGCAGGATTTCCACAGAATCAGGAGGAACGCTGATTATCTGCTCTTTCTCAATATGAAGGGTATAATCGAGTGGGACACAGAACTGGCATTGCACCCCCCATCCTACCAGACAGAGTCTGGTTAAACTCACCCTGGTTAGCACTGTGCCTTTCCACAGATGCTACCTGACCCTGAGTTTGCAGCATTTTCTGTTTTTGTTTTGTGATAAACTAAAGGCCATGTTGATCTGAGTTCATACTGATAGGAGAAATGTTGCACAGCACTGATGGAACTTTTTCTACCTCTGAAACTACAAAGTAGCAGTGATTACACTTGCCTTCCTCGGCAAGATAACTTTCATACATCAGCCTACTGCAAGATAAGGGAAAGAACATGGAACAGGAGAGGGCCATTCAGCCCCTCGAGCCTGCTCTGGCATTCAATGAGATCATGGCTGATCTCGTATCTAAACTCCATTTACCCTTGCTATCCCTTAACGTCCAAAAATCTATTGATTACAGTCTTGAACATTATCTTCAACATACTCAACAGCTCCCTCCCTACACCACATGGACTGCAGCAGTTCAAGAAGGCAGCTCACCACCACCTTCTCAAGGGCAATTAGGGATGGGCAATAAATGCTGGCCCAGCCAGCGAAGCCCACATCCCATAAATGAATAAAAAAGAACTGAGCATCCACAACCCTCTGGGCTAGAGAATTCCAAAGATTCATAATCCTTCAGGTGAAGGGATTTTTCATCTCAGCCTTAAACAGCCAACCTCTTATCCCGAGACGTTGATCCCTCGTTCTAGACTTTTCAGACAGAGAAAACAGCTTTGCAGTGTCTTAGCAAAGAACTTGCATTTGTACATCACCTCATCCTGCCTCTAGGATGCCCCAATGTATTCACAGTCAATGATTCACCTTTGCAAGTATAGTCACCACTGAAGTATAGGCACAACATCGGCCAATTTGTGCAAAGAGAGACCCAGAAGCTGCAAAAGGAATAAGACCATAAGACATAGGAGCAGAAGTAGGCCATTTGGCCCATCGAGTCTGCTCCACCATTTAATGAGATCATGGTTGATCTGATAATCCTCAACTCCACTTTCCTGCCTATTCCCCATAACCCTTGATTCTCTTACTGATTAAAAAAATCTGTCTATCTCAGCCTTGAATATACTTAATGACCCAGTCCCTACAGCCCTCTGCGGTAAGTAATTTCACAGATTCACTACCCTCTGAGAGAAGAAATTCCTAATCTTTGTCTCAAATGGGTGACCCCTTACTCTGAGATTATGCCCTCTGGTCCTAGACTCTCCCACAAGTGGAAACAACCTCTCAGCATCTACCCTGCCAAGCCCCTTAAGAATCTCATAAGTTTCAATAAGGTCATCTCTCATTCTTCTAAACTCCAGTGAGCACAGGCCCAACCTACTCAACCTCTCCTCATAAGAAAATCCCTCCATACCCAGGATCAACCTGAAAGATGGTATGATCAAGATTGAGATGTCAGACTGGATTAGCACTGGAGTGAGGCTTGATCTTACAACCCTCAGACTCAAAGTGAGAGTGCTGCCAACTGAACAAAAATCGAAGCCTATCAAACTGACACTTCAGAAATTTCACACTAACAAGTTATATTCATGTTCCAGAACAACTTTTTTTTTTGAAGTTTTCAAATTCAGAGACTGTTTACTTTGAAAGTAATTATGTTGTGGGAAATTCACTACTGTACAACACAACTGCCCGTGCTGCACAAGAGGCATTTTCACTTCCTAAAGGTAGCTGGGTTAGTGAGTGTCCAAAATCTCTAACATCAGCTCTAAACTGTCCTTAACAAAATGTAAACGACTAATAACCAAAAATCACTGCAGCGTGAGTGAAATTTCCGTGTCTTCAACACAAGTGACCACAAACCCCAACTTTGAGATCCCTTGTTTCACAAGGGGCAATGGAGCCTTCTCTGTCCCCACATTTTCAATCCTCTGTCACCTTCCTTTCTCACCCTGCAAACCCCAGGGTAATTCTGCTGCAGCTGTTTCTACTCCCTCTGGACACAACGTTTTACAATTTATATAAACGACTTGGATGAAGGGACTGATGGTATGTGCTAAATTTGTTGCTGATGACACAGAGATAGGTAGGATAGTAAGATGTGAAGAGGACACAACAAAGCTACAAATGGATAGAGAAAGTTTTAATGAGTGAGCAAATACCTGACAATTGGCATATAATGTGGGAAAGAGTGAAATTGTCCATTTTGGAAGGGAAAATAAAAAAGCATATAATCTAAATGGTGAGAGATTGCAGAGCTCTGGGATGCAGAGGGTTCTGGGTGTCCTAGTGCATGAATTGCAAAAGGCTAGTATGCAGTGAGCTAGTAGAGTGTTATCATTTATTGTGAGGGGAATTGAATACAAAAGTAGGGAGGTTATGCTTCAGTTACACAAGGCATTAGTAAAACCACATCTGGAGTACTGTGTACAGTATTGGGCTCCTTAATTAAGGAAGGATGTAAATGCATTGGAAGCAGTTCAAAGAAGGTTTACCAGACTAATACCGGGAATGGGCATGTCATCTTATGAGGAAAGGTTGGCCAGACTAGGATTGTATCCACTGGAGTTTAGAAGAGTAAGAGGTGGCTTGATTGAAACATATAAGATCCTGAGGGGTCTTGACAGGGTGGATATGGAGAGGTTGTTTCTCCTTGTGGGAGAATCTAGTACTAAGGGTCACTGTTTAAAAACAAGGGGTCACCCATTTAGGACAGGAATGAGGAAAAAATTCTCTCTCAGAGGGTTAAGCCTCTTTGGAACTCTTCCTCAAAAGGCGGTGGAAGCAGAGTCTTTGAATATTTTTAAGGCAAAGGTAGATAGATTCTTGGATTGACAAGGGGGTGAAAGGTTATTGGGGGTGGGCAGGAATGTGGGGTTGAGGTTACATTCAGATCAGCCATGATCTTATTGAATGGCGGAGCAGGCTCGAGGGGCCGAGTGGCCTCCTCCTGCTCCTAATTTGTATTTTTCTATGTACATCTGTTGTTATTTTACTTGTCCTATTATCACCTCCTTTTGCTTTGCACCATTATCAGTTCTGTCATTTAAATCATCGCTGCTTTGCACAGACTTTCCCACCTGGATCTTTCCCTGTACCTGTAAATCAGTAAAACCACTGCAGATACTGGAAATCAGAAAATTAGAACAGAAAATGCTGGAAATACTCAGCAGGTCAGGCAGCGTCTGTGGAGAGAGAAACAGAGTTAACGTTTCAAATCAATGGACTTTCTTCAGAGCCAAAAGATGATCATCTCTTTGCAGTTTCCAGGCCTGACTGAAGGTTATTGAGCTGAAACATTGACGCTGTTTCTCTCTCCTGAACTCCAGGGGTATCGCGTTTACTGTGCGAGAGAAAATGATCCAAATAATTGAATGTGGTCTTCAAGCCGGTTCCAGAGTGATGTCTGTAGCCACTAAATGTCAGGTGATAATTGCAAAGTGTTGCTGCAATTTCCTGTTCGTCTGAGTGCTCGTCTCGAGGCAGTGAAACCATCGCTCATTGCCACAGGAGAACATAATACATTGCCAGATTGTGACCAGCATCTATCCCCATGTATCACAGTCTTAAAGAGCACTTTTACTCAACATGAAACACATAGGGGCTCTCCTTCCCACATTTTGCTCTCCTGAAGGTGTGGATTGAAATGGCAGCCCCTAGTAACATGTCCAAGTGGCCATCCTGCTGGTGAGAGCATTTAGGAACCCGTCTCCAGACCAGTGCAGTACCAAGGGAGTGCTGCACTGTCAGAGGTGCTGCCTTTCGTTAGAGACATTGAGCTACAACCCAAGGTGCAGCCCAAAGATTCCTTGATTGGCACTATTTTAATGAAGACCAGGGGAGCCCTGGCCAACATTCATCCCTCAATCAACATCACAAAAGCAAGTCATCTGGTCATTATCAAATTGCTGTTAGGGGAAGCTTGCTGTGCGCAGATTGGCTGCATTACAACAGTGGCTACACTTCAAAAAAATATTTCACTGACTGTAAAACGCTTTGGGATGTCCCGAGGTTCTGAAAGGTGCTACAGAAATGCAAGATTTTTCTTTTTCAATCTTTCATTCCACACTTTTCCACAGTGGCACCAAGGTGCAAAGAGTTTTCAAAATCGACAGCTAAAACTCTGAATAACTTTTGGTTCCTTTGCGAGTGATTGCAGCAAACATCTAAAGAAAGACCTTGCGTTTCTCACAAACCTTAGTTTTTCTCTCCCGGCATCCAGAGGCGCGTCGTGCCAATGCTGGGAACGTGCAAATGAATTTGCAGACAGCAACAGTCCCTTAAACAGCAGATGAGATGAATCATTGAATCTCACAGCATAGGGGAGGCCATTCAGCCCATCATTCCTGCTCGAGCTCTTTGAAAGAACCTTCCAATTAGTCCCACTCCCCTGATCTTTCCCCATAGCTCTGGAGATTTATCTATATTTCTGCTCAGCTGTTGCTTCCTCAATATTACCAGCCCCTCACCAGAGCAGGTTTCCAAGATGATTATTCATTTAAAACACAGGTTACTTGAAACTATTGCATTTAGCGTACAGTTGAATATGGATACAATGAACGTTCCTCCTTCTGTTCAATAGGTATTATTTTATTTAGGACACACATTTTGAACAGGCTAAATGACTTGGAACTGCCAAAATAAATTCCAGGCAGTTAGTTTGCATGGTTTGCTCCAAGGCACATTTTCAAGTTAGGTTTTTAATATGCCAAGTTATTTAAAACTGTTACAGACACGGTGCTAGGTGGAGTTGCTTGGCACAGTATCCCAGCTCTGTATAAGCAGTTCATCCACTTTTCTAGGGGAGTTTTTGGGTGAGTTAGGAATGTTGGCCAGAACAGCAGAAGAAATCTCAGCTCTTCCAATAGTGTCTTGGGCGCTTCACACCCACCCGAACGCGCTGCTGGGGCCCCAATTTAACATCCCATCCCAATGTTAAGGTGCTGAAATGCCAGTCTTCATCATGTGCTCAAGCCTTGCAGTTTTTGAAAAATTAAGAGAAAAGCTGAAGTAGAATAGAGGCTGAGGGTTACAAAATGAACTGCAGCAAAGTCACAAGGATGTTCACTAAACTGTCATGGCGGCCAAGTGAAACTTGCACATTTTGCCTATTAAACCCCCCATGCACAGATTGCATTACTCCAATGCTCTTCAGCCCAAACTCCCACTCTCTATCCTTAGCTCATCCACAACTGTACTGCCAGCACTAATGTTGTGCTCACCCACCACTTGCGTGTGCAGTGACCTACACTGGCTCACGGCCGCCCCCCCAACCAGTGAATCACATTTCACATTCGCACCCTTGGGTTCGAATCCCTCCATAGCCTCGCACCTCCCTACGTCTGTCACCTCCTGCAGCCCCTACAAGCCCTGAACAGCCATTTCCTTTGTCTCTGTTCTCCCATGGATCCCCTACTCTGCGCCCTACCCCAACATTCACTTTATCCATATCCAACTGTATGTTAAATGCAATCATTTCAAGTGACCTGTGTTTTAAATGAAATGAATAACTGTCTTAGAAACCTGCTCTGGGAAGGGGTGTGGGTTGCCAGTCCTCCAGGATTGGCCTGGAGTCTTTAGGAATTGAAGACCAATCTCCAGGACACTGCTGTGTGCAGCCCTGGAGAAACATCATCGGGACTTTAAAATATATAGTTTTTTTTTGTCACTTTCTTTGGGCATTGCTCTAAGATAAGTTGAAAGTGGGAAAGAAGGCTGATGGGCAAGCATTAGCTTGGGGAATGAGTCTTTTTGCTTTCAAATTGGAGTAGGAAGGCTGCATATCACAAGGATGGATGTGTTGGGTGACTAATGGCTGGAGTGGTGGGGGTGTGGGGGGAAAGTCATGTGGTGAAACCTCCAGGAATACATTTAATGGTAGTTGGCAACCTAAGGGAGTGGAGATATTGAGGAAGCAACATCAAAGCTACAATATGGATAAATCTGCAGGGCTGCAAGGAAAGTGCAGCAGTGGGATCACTGCTGGATGTCTCTCCGTAAAGCATTCCACCCCACCCCTCTCCCGACCTCTTCTTTAAGACTCACCCAAAGTGCATCTCTTCGACCAGATGTTTGGTCAGCCCTCCAAACATTCCTCCTTTCGCTCAACATTGTGTTTTTCCTAATGTCCTACGAAATGCGTTGGACATTCTTTTCTAAAGGCACTATCTCAATGCAGGTTGTTATTTTACCTCTTCCTCCAAAGCTAAGTTGAGGCTGGAGAGACAGACTGAGCAGTCCAACAGCAAGCTGCGACCCCAACCTGTCACTCAGGGTGGGAGATGGTGGATTACGAAGCGTATTATTCTTTAAGCCTGCCTTCTCTGCAGCATGTAGATACCAGCGAGCTAAATGCACCCAACAATTTGTGTAGAGACCAGTATTTGGAGTCTGCAAGCTGTTTCAGAAACATTACTCTGCGGGATTGAAACAGCTAATTGCACTTTACCCAGAGTTAATTTTCCTTTAGAAATTAAATTAATAGATTCAGCCCTAACTTCCTTGAAAATATATAGCTGAAGGCAATTGCTAAATGTGCTTTCGAATCAGTAATGCAGAAGAAACATCAACCACAGTATCACAATACTCACTCTGCAGCTCAGTTTAGTTGACACTGCGGTAGTTTGGAGCCTTTGAAAGACCTGAATACACTATTAGTTTTCCCTCTTTCACACTGTTGCACATGTTACAGAACAGAAAGAACATGTAAAAATGCCTCTCTTCACCTTTGAAAATCAACAAATTATTTTGAAGTGTAGTCACTGTTGCTATGTGGGCAAATGTAGCAGCTAATTTCTACACAGCAAGATCCCGCGCACAGCAAGGAGTTGGATGACCGGTTAATCTGCCCTTGGTGGTGAATGTTGATAGATGAATCTTGGCAAAGATACGGAAGAACTCCCTCACTCTCAGTTCCTGGGCTTTTTCCAGCATTCCTTTGCTCACAGAGGAGCTGTTTCACGAATTTTAGAAGCAGCTAGATTGGTCTTTGGGCTGAACAGGCTGTCTTCTCCCAAACAAAGTCTCGGTGGATTCACTGTTCTTTTCATAAATCATACCATTTGCATGTCTCTGCTGGATTCGATTTCCAATGCCAGTAAACAAGCCTTGCATCTTTCAAGATGAGATTTTTCTTGCTCGTAATTAAACCCTGAGGATGGGTCACATGATCTTTTCATACCTCAAAGACCGAGCGTCTCCAGTTGCAATGAACTGCTACTTGTTTAATTTGGGAATGACAGGAAATTGTGTTAACACTTCAAAACAGCCAATATATAGGAGCAAAGCCAGGCTGGCGCTAAAGCCAAGTCCTACGCTGCCCTCATGGCCTCCTTCTGTGCTATATCATTTTATTCTACAATTTCCAGCAGGGTGCACTGCCTGGGATCTCTGGGCAACTTCTGCTTGCCTAGCCTCATGGGCTGAAGCCGATTCTAGCGATGACTTGACAGAGACTAAATACAGTATAGTCTAGGGGCTAGTCCTACAAACTTCCCATTATCTACTTCCCAGGACATGGCTCCGTTGGTAACACTCTCACCTCTGACTCACGAAAGCTGTGGATTCGAAGTCCCGCTCCAGAGACTTGAGCACAAAAGTCAAGGCTGATGCTCTTGTGCAGTGCTGAGGGAGTGCTGCCCTGTCAGAGGTGCCATCTTTCAGGTGAGACATTAAACCAAAACCCCAGCTGCCCTTTCAGGTGGATGTAAAAGATCCCACGGAGCTATTTCAAAGAGGAGCAGCGGAGTTCTCCCCAGTATTTTGGCCGATATTTATCACCCAATCAACATCACAAAAAACAAATGATCTGGTCACTATCACATTGCTGTTTGTGGGAGCTTGCTGTGCACAAATGGCTGCCGTGTTTCCTGCATTGCAACAGTGACTATACTTCAAAAAAGTACTTTGTTGACTGTAAAGTGCTTTGAGATAACCGGTGGTCATGAAAAGTGCTACATAAATGCAAGACTTTCTTAACTTCAGATAGAGTCTCTGGGCCAGGAAGCCTGGGCCTTGCTTTTGCCTGGATTGAAAATCTTACTTTCCAAGTTGGAATCATTTCCGCAGCATGTTTACATTGAGAAAGGTGCCTGCAGGGCAATGTGAGGCCAACCGATCATCACCTGCCCAATGAGGAGAGCTTTGTGGTGGTAAAACTACTTGGGCCCAGATACCCCAAAGCAGCAACAAATGCCCCTTTGTTAAATTAGTAGTGTGCTCCATCACCCATCAATCACAGGCACTGGCTCACCTGGTTCTGTTTTCGCTGAATTTCATTGGACAGTGGAGTGGGCATTAAAAACCAGCAGGAAAGTAGTGGGAGATTAGGAGAGAGCTCAAGAAAGACCACTGGGGCAATCAAAAAAACACTCCTAGTATCAGCTGGAAGAAGTAATTTCTGTGATGTTCATGCCTCTCCGTGAACCCTCAACCAGAGTCCTCTGTTCCCTTTTCTTTTTACTCTTTTCATGAAATGCGGGCATCACTGGCAAGGCCGGCAGGTGTTGCCCATCCCTAATTGCCCCTGAACTGAGTGGCTTGCTAGACCATTTTCAGAGGGCACTTAAGAGTCAGTCACATTGCTGTGGGTCTAGAGTCACAGTGGCCAGATCCAGGTAAAGATGGCAGATTTCCTTTCCTAATGGACATCAAAGAATCAGATGGGTTTTTACAACAATAGATGGTAGTTGTATAGTTTTATATTCCAGATTTCTTAATTGAATTTAAATTCCACCAGGTGGGATTTGAACCAGTGTAGCTGGAGCATTAGCCCGGGCCTCTGGATTCCTAGTTCAGTGACATTACCACTACGCCACCATCTCCACACTATTCCTTCCCTGTCCCAATTTTCTCATCCCTTTATTCTCTTCGTCCCCTGAAGCCAATGGTTAATGATGAGCTGCACACTCATAGGCACTGCCAACTCTCCGATACCGTAACACTGTATTCCTTCTGAGCTCAATACCCTACCTAAGGTATGGTGCCCAGAACTGCTCAAAATGCACCAGGTGTGGTCTAACCACAGTTTTGTAGAGCTGAAGAATGACTTCTAGCTGCTGCTATTCAAAGCACGTAGATATAAAGACCTGTATTCCATCAGCCTTTCTGATTATGTTCAGAACCTGTTCATGACATTTTAATGATCTGTGTACTGGAATCCACCACCGCCCTGCAACCACTCCCCCCCACAGCTCCAGAGTCCCCTCAAACACCCACCCACCCCCACCCCCATTGCTAACTTACCATCATTTAGAAAGTGACCCCTTCTATCCAAGCCTCACATTTGCCAACACTGAAATCCATTTGCTGCAGTTTTGCCTATTTACTTAGACTATATCTCTTTCTAATTGTATTTTTTCACCCACAATACTGCCCACCTTTGTGCCATCGACAAATTTGGATATGTGGCTTTCTATCCCATCAGCTAAGCTGTTAATAAATGTGGTGAATAGTTGCAGCCCAAACACAGATCCCTGCAGCACGCCACAAGTGAAGGACACGTTGAGAAAATTAATTGGCCTGTCATTACACCCTGGTCAGGGCGAGGAGGAGTGGAACAGCTTTTAAAATTCAATAAAACAGACTTGAATATTGCTCGTAGACAGCCGCGGGGAGTCTTTTCTGAAATGTGGGCTGCTTTTGAAATGATCACTCTTCACCTGCCATTTAAATCAGGTTGTTAATCCTGTTCAGTCTTGGAAAGCTGCCAATGATGGGAAAAGAGGACATTTTGTTCAGGTAGCCAAACCCGAGTTTATCTCCTCCAATAACAATGAACCGTAAAGGAATGAAGGTTCTCAAGTCCGTGCAGACTGTTGGCCAAACCAAGTGACCAGCAGTAATCAATCTGACAGTCAGCCACAACCAAGCAACTTCAAGGTGTATCCAAATCACCTCACCCAACATAGATGTTGGTCATGAACTGGAGGATATTGTTATTGTTATTTCCGTAGTTTCACATTCTTTCCCTCGAAACTTTTCAGTCGCTTTGGAATTCCCCCCTAAACCTCTCCGCTTCTCTCAGAACCAAAGCTCTGGTGAAAGCTCGTCAACCTGAAGCATTAACTCTGTTCTCTCTCCACAGATACTGCCTGACCCGCTGAGTGCTTGCAGCATTTTCTGTTTATAGTTCAGATTTTCAAGTATCTGCAGTATTTTAATCTTTGCTTCCTCTTTCCTCCTCCCTCTTTAAGATGCTCCTTAAATCTTACCTCTTTGACCAAGCTACCTCCACCTTGTGTGGCCTGGAGTCAAATTTTCATTAATAATGCTTCTTGTAAAGTAGCTTGGGACATTTTACCATGTTGAAGATGCTACGTAAATGCAAGTTGTTGTCAGTAGATACGAAGTATCACAATCGTTTGAAAGGTAAATGACACAAGGTCTGGTGAGGGTGGTATAAAGTTTAAATCAACACGCAGGGTCATTTGCAGATATCTCAAGTTGAATATTTCTGAGAAGAGAAATTACCAGAAGACTTGGGGAGATTACAGTTCCCCAACTGCTTCTCCATGGCAACATCTCGGCCAGAGTTCACTTGTAACCAATCAGCACCCCTTTTCTCCTGTAGTATAAGTGGTTTTTTTTAATTCATTCATTAAATGTAGACTTCGCTGGCTGGGCCAGCATTTATTGTCCACCCCTAATTGCCCTTAAGGTGGTGGTGGTGAGCTGCCTTCTTGAACCGCTACAGTCCCTATAGTGTAGGTACACCCACAGTGCTGTTAGGGAGGGGGTTTCAGGACTTTGGCCCAGCGACAGTGAAGGAACAGCAATATATTTCCAAATCAAGGTGGTGAGTGACTTGGAGGGGAACTTGTAGGTGGTGATGTTCCCATCTATCTGCTGCCCTTGTCCTTCTAGATGGTAGAGGTTGTGGGTTTGGAAAGTGCTGTTGAAGGAGCCTTGGTAAGTTGGTGCTGTGCATCTTGTAGATGGTACATACTGCTGCCACTGTGCATGAATGGTGGAGTGAGTGTATGTCCAAGGCAGTGGATGGGGTGCCAATCAATGGACTGTTTTTTTCTGGATGGTGTCGAGTTTCTTGGGTGTTGTTGGAGCTGCCCTCATCCAGACAAGTGGAGAGTATTCCATCACATCCCTGACTTGTGCATTGCGGATGGTGAACAGGCTTTGGGGAGTTAGGAGGTGAGTTACTCGTCTCAGAATTCCCAGCCTCTGACCTGCTATTGTAACCACAGTATTTATATGTCTGGTCAATAGTAACCCCCCACCCCAGAATTTAATACTGGGGATTCAATGGTGGCAATGCCATTGTGTGTCAAATATCGTGATTGTTTGAAATTTGGCATTCTTGCATTTGTCCTGATGAGTGCAGGGCGAAAAATGTCAGCAACACGTCTCTCTTTTCAGCAAGATCAAATGTCTGTACTACCTAGCGACTGTTTGTATAACTCAAGTTGCTGATGCCATCATGATTTCAGGGTACCCTACCAAGGAAGCACCATGAACGGCCCATTTAAACTAGAAAAATTGGGAAATAGCTAATAAGGCTCAACAAGTCAGGACTACTTCAGGAAGAAGCTGCCAGGGTTAAGGGAAATTGGCCCAAGGACACTGTTGAGTAATAAAAGTTGGTGTGAAAATTACTTTAATTTTTGACATGATGTATGGATTTTACTTTTGAAGTATTGCCCTCTCATCTATAGAAGTAGATATAGCAATGCTTACAAAGCATAATTATTCTTTTCATGGAGGAGAACTGATTAACGCTTTTCCATCAATATATTAGTCAGCTGTGGAAATATCAATAGTCATTTAAATCGCAAAGTAACTTCACAAGATCGATTCGGCTGAGATAAGTCAAATAGTTTTTGTTGCCATTTTCTCCACGAGTGTAGTTAGTGATACAGAGTTCCTGGTGTCAATGACTTTCTTCATGCATGATCTAAAAATGGGAAGCCTTTGGCCCGAATCTCAAGTCTCCGTATCCCAGCACAGATCACTGGGTAGTTAACTATCAGAAACAGGAATTCTGGAAAAGGAGAATTAATGGCAATAGATCACCTAAACTAGAGAGCCCGAGAGGGGCAGAGGAAAACTTACTCAAATGGAACAAGGAATGAAAGACTTCAGTTATGTCTAATGACTGGAGAAGCTGGGCTTATTCTCCTTAGAGCAAAGAAACCCGAGAGGACAGTTGATAAGGGTGTTAGGTTTCCATTGGCGGAAGGGTCAGTAACTGGAAGGCAACAATTTAAGGCGATTGGCAGAAGAATCAGAGTTAACCCAAGGATAAACAAATTTATGCAGCAGGTTGTTAAAATTTAGGGTGGTGGAAGCAGATTAAATAGTAAAAGGGAATTAGATAAATACTTAAAGAGAAAAAAATGCAGGGATTTGGGGTAAGAGCAGGGAAATGAGACTAGTTGAAGCAGGCACAGACACAATGGGCCAGACAACCTATGGCCATTCCCCATCACCTCAGTTTCAACAGAAACCCCTCCATATTAAAGCCATGAATTTTCAAGAAAATGATGATAACTGTACAGGTGAACGAAGTAGGAAGATGGCTCAGGGCAACTTGTTTACGGATGATTAGTTTTAAAAGCAGCTGTAATTACACTCTTTAATGCAGAATAAGAAATAGCAGTAAGATGAATGGCCGGTTAGTGTGTTTTTGGCGGGGCTGAGGGAAAAAATGTGGTTTAGTGTACCAGAATACCCTGGTCACGGGAGAAATGTTAGCCAGGACATACTGCTCTTCCTTAGATATCATGGGATCTTCACAGTTTATCTAAACTAATGCAGACAAGACATTGAAGCAAAAGAACAAGTCCATCACTCCTGTACTGGGTGTGTCAACTAGAAAGGATTGCAAAGACTATAGCACATGATTATCTTTCATGGTCTAGATCAACTCCATCAAGGTAAATCCACAAGAGGAGGAAAATAAAAGATCAAACAGTAGCACAAATTTTCTAATGTCAATTTACAGGTGAAGCATGTTCGAACAGGAGGACAAAAAATTCATATATCAAAGTGGCTGGGCATTTAGAAACCTCAAATAAGACTCATGTCTAGCACAAAGGAAGGTGGTTGTGATTGTTGGAGATCAATCATCTTAGCTCCAGGATATCACTGCAAGAATTCCTCAGGGTAGTGTCCTTGGCCCAGCCATCTTCAGCTGCTCCATCAATGACCTTCCTTCCATCATAAGGTCAGAAGTGGGGATGTTCGTTGATGATTGCACAATGTTCAGCACCATTCACGACTCCTCAGATACTGAAGCAGCCCATGTCCAAATGTAGCAAGACCTGGACAATATCCAGGCTTAGGCTGACAAGTGGCAAGTAACGTTTGTGCCACACAAGTGTCAGGCAATGACCATCTCCAACAAGAGAGAATCTAACCATCGCCCCATGACATTAAATGGCACTGCCATTGCTGAATCCCCCACTTTCAACATCCTGGGGGTTAACATTTACCAGAAACTGAACTGGACTTGCCATATAAATATTGCGGCTACAAGAGCAGGTCAGAGGCTGGGAATCCTGTAGCGAGTAACTCACCTCCTGACTCCACAATGCCTGTCCATCATCTACAAGGCACAAATCAGGAGTGTGATGAAATACTCTCCACTTACCTGGACGAGTGCAGCTCCAACAACACTCAAGAAGCTCGACACCATCCAGGACAAAGCAGCCCGCTTGATTGGTACCCCATCCACAAACATTCACTCCCTCCACCACCGACGCACAGTAGCAGCAGTGTGTGTACCATCTACAAGATGCACTGCAGCATCTCGCCAAGATTCCTTCGACAGCACCTTCCAAACCCACAACCACTACCACCTAGAAGGACAAGGACAGCAGACCATGGAACACCACCACCTGGAAGTTCCCCTCCAAGTCACCCACCATCCTGACTTGGAACTATATCGCCGTTCCTTCCTATTGTTGGGTCAAAATTCTGGAACTCCCTCCCTAACAGTATGGTCGGTGTACCTACACCACATGGACTGCAACAATTCAAGAAGGCAGCACAGGAGCATTAGAAAACCAAGAAGACACTAAGCCAAGTAAGGAGATCTTAGGTCAAATGACCAAAAGCTTGGTTGAAGAGGGGAGTTGAGTGTCTTGAAGGAGGAAGGCTAGCGGTGTATGGGGGGAATTTCAGAGCTTAGGCCTGGGTAACTGAAGGCGTGGCTGGCAATGGTGGAGTGATTAAAATTGGGAATGCACAAGGGGCCAGAATTGGAGGAGTGCAGGGATCTCGGAGAGATGTAGGGTTGGAGGAGATTACAGAGATAGGAAGGGCAAGACCAGGAGAGACTTGAAAACAGGGATGAGAGTTTTAAAATCAAGTTGTTGCTTGCCTTGGAACCAATGTAGGTCAGCAGGCACAGGGGTGATAGGGGGACAGGACTTGCTGCGAGTTTAGACATGGGGCAAGAGTTTTGGATGACCTCATGTTCACGAAGGGTAGAATGTGGGACACCAGCCAGGAGGGGATTGGAATAGTTGAGTCTAGAGGTAACTGCAGGCAGGAATAGTTGAGTGGAACAGATCACAGGCAAGAATTGGAGTTATAAGGTGACTTGCATTGAAATAACAACTGGGGAAATGTCATAAGATCAATACTGGCTGAGAGAGAGAGAGAATTTGCATTTATAAAGCATGTTACATTTCTGGATCTTGTCTAACCACACATCTAGATTATTTCAACACTCATGGGAGAATCCCATTCACCATACATTTGCGAGTCTCTACTCTTACCCCAAGATCTATGTAATCTTTTGGTAATGCACCAAGGAAACAAACAGCAGTTTCTGGTTAGCAATTGCTTTGAGCTATTGGGTTTATGCAGCATTTTCATAAGGCCTCACTGCAGTCATCAAAGATGACAGATAATCACATCAAATCTTGATTTAATGTTTTTTAACCTTAAATCAAGAAACTGGGGAAAAGCCTGGTAGTTATTTAAAGAAAGAACTGTACATTTACTTAGCGCTTTTCATGTCCTTAGGGCATCCTGAAGCACTTCGTGGCCACTGAAGTACTTTTTGAGGTTTGGTCACTGCTATAATGTAGGAAAATGGGGCAACTAATTTGTGCACCAATGTTTTTTATTTGCTGATAAAGAAAGACTTGCATTTATATAGCATCCTTCAAAACTTCAGGACATCTTAAAGTGTTTTACAGCCAAAGAAGTACTCTTGAAGTATAGCCACTGCAGCAATGAAGGGAGCATGGCAGGCAATTGTGCACAGCAAGCACCCATAAACGACCAGTTAATGTTTTTGTTAATTTTGGTTGAGGCATAGTTATTGACCAGGTCATTGGGAAGAACTCCTCAGCTCTCAAGCATTTAATGTCCATCCTGATGGAGCAAATGGAACAAAAGCAAAATGCTGCGGATGCTGGAAATCTGAAACAAAAACAGAAATTGCTATAAAAACTCAGCAGGTCTGGCAACATCTGAGGAGAGAGAAAAAAAAAACTCTTTGGAGTTATCAACAGTCACAGATTGCAACTCTTTTGAGTACAATCACAGTTCTTGGTTTCCAGGAGTGGGACATGAACCCACAACCCTCTGATTCAAAGGCGAGGGTGCTATGGACTGAGCCACAGCTTTTTTTCTCTATCGTCTACTTCCTACCTGTAGGAAACTCGTTCGAGTTACCAACAGTCACAGATTGCAACTCTTTTCGAGTACAATCACAGTTCTTGGTTTCCAGGAGTGGGACATGAACCCACAACCCTCTGATTCAAAGGCGAGGGTGCTATGGACTGAGCCACAGCTGACAGAGTTAAGGAGTCCGTATGACCCTTCTTCAGAGCTGAAGAGAAGTGGAAATGTGATGAAATTTATACTGTTTAAGTGGGTGGGGCAGTTGGAGCTGGATAGAAGGCCAGCGATAGGTGGGGACAAAGGAGGGATTGACAAAGATGTCATGAACTAAAGGACAAAGGGGGTGTTAATTCTAGTGGTAAGGGACAAAAAAAGGTGCTAATAGCGACATAAAAGATAAGAAAGCAGAATGTGATAATAGCAGAACAAGGGCAACATTGTGTGAAGGAACAACACGGAACAAGTAAGAGATGGTCTTGTAGGGGATGGGGTGGTGGGGAAAAATGGAACCTCGGTTTAACATTTCATCTGAAAGACAGCTCCTCTCTCAGTTCTGCACCGTAGTGCAGGGTGTAATCAGAAACCAGAAGTTTTATCAACAAACTGAAATGCTCCATCATCACAAGAGAAGAGAAAAAGAAACATTGCAATATGATAAAAATCACTAACTTTGCACGGGCAAGTTAGTCTTGGTGCCATTTAAGGATTTAGTGACTGACTTCACTGTGATCTCGGGGGTTTGGCCTAAGGCACAGCTCTCGTAGTTCAACCCAAGTGCATTTCCTACATTACAACAGGGACAATACTTCAGAAGCACTTAATTGGTTGTAAAGTGTTTTGGAACGTCCTGAGGTCATGAAAGGTAAGCTGGTCTTTCCTTCTTTCTTTTGCCTACTTGCATTTATAAATACATCTTTTAACTTCCCATCACCTCTTTGTTTTTGACAGTACTGCTACAGGATGTGTTTTCACCCATCAAAATTTAAAAACTCATTGGCCCAGAGATGCTTGGTGCATTTATCTAAAATCCCTCCCTCACTGATAGTTTTATGGAGATGTTAGATCTTTGAAGTAAAAAAGGCTGATGCATTGGTTGAAATAACACAGGGAGGGGACATTAAGCATTCTGACCTTATAGCTCGAGTTCGTGCTCTGATAAGTCTTTGCTTTTAAGGTGCTCTTAAAATGAGAGAATGAAGTGCAGCAACATGGCTTCAGCCCTTCCCACGGCTTCTTCACTGACACAATGTCCTGACTCCACTAAAGAAGAAAGTTTCATTTGATTCCTATTACCGTTACCAAGTTTCTGGAAAATCTTACGTACAGCGACTGAGGAAAGAATCTAGCGTACTACTAATGTTTGAAAACCTTGTGAAATTCCATTCTTTCACAATAAGAGAGAACAAACTATGATGCCTGCAGGAATGTTCAGCCAATACTTTTCCCAGAGATGTATTTGACTCATAATTTTAGCTAATTCACTAACCTCACTCCTTGATAACTCAAGATTTGTCCCTGATCATTTACTTTTCTTTTTATTCTTTCATGGGGTGTGGCCAACATTGGCAAGGCCTGCATTAGTTGCCCATCCCTAATTGCCCTTGAGTGGCTTGCTAGGCCATTTCAGGGGGCAGTTAAGAGTCAACCACATTGCTGTGGGTCTGGACTCACATGTAGGCCAGACCAGGTGAGGATGGCAGATTTCCTTCCCTAGAGAACATTAGTGAGCCAGATGGGTTTTTTTTTTGCTTATGACAACCAATCAATGAAGTTTCAAAGTCACCATTAGAGACTAGCTTTTAATCCCAGATTTTATGAAATGAATTTAAAATCCACCAGATGAAAGGCCATTCGCCCAATAAAAGGAGTGCACTTTTCAGGCCCTGTACTGTGTGTTGAGGCAGTCATGCCGAGTTTCGCCATTAACTGCCCACCGTATTTGTCATAAATAACGCCATTTGGCATCAGGCGCAAGTCAACATTCCCTTTGCTGCTGACAGCACCAAGCGCTTTGGCTTGATCCTGGATGGCTGCAATTATCAGGAGGGATTCACAAACTGTGTGGTCTTCAAAATCAGAAATAAAGGCTGCAAGGTAGCTCTGTGTTATCGAATTATACAATTCTTCCTTCATTTGAAACCCTTGTGACATATTGCTGTAAAACTAATTAACTTCCAATTCTTTGCAAAGCCAATTAAGGCATGAAAGAAACCGCAACCATAACTTGTTTGGCCGAATTAACTCAGTTTATCATGAAATATTACCTCACATTTTTTGTATGTATTATCCGCCAATCATTGCTAGAATACTTCAATCATTTATTTTCCACTAGTGCACTGTTGGCACTACAGGTGTTTATTCTTCAAATCTAACACTCTTTCAAAGCAACTGCCTTGTATTTGATGCACATTAAAACAGCTCAATATTTTTCTTAAAGCTACTGCCATCTGTTTAACTCTGATAAGGAAGGAATCTGGAACTTCAGAAACATTTCCAGTGCTGCACGCGTATGTCCACCTCAGCCAGAAGAATGTAGTACAAAGGTTCAATTAAGTTATGAAGCTTTCACGTTGGAACAGCTGGAGACACTACAATTCAATGCCAGCAAATAAGGTTGTGGGAATGGGTTTCCACAATGCAACAAATGTCGTCCTAACAAAAGTATACAAATTTTAGTTGCTTTGTAGCCTATTCATGTTACAACTTGAGTGTCAGTGCAAACCAATTTCACATGAGTGAATGAACCGACTCAGGAATCGGGGCCACCCAGAGTGAGATTCCTTGGAGGCTCAATCCATATCATTCTCGTCAGGACGCTGATATCTGACTTGCACCGCACACATCCCACAATTTTACTCTGAGACTAAACTTGTGTGTTAAATGCACCCTAAGTTGGTCTTTCAGTTGCAAGTGCCTGAGGTGAGGTAGACAACAACCACTATATTTATTTGGTTGTCCTGTTCTTGAATTGTTTTGCCTCTCGTTGGTCACTGTTACACCAGATCGGTTGCTGCATTTGCCTATGAACCTACAGTGACCAAACTTCATTCCACTGGACGCCATAAGGTGTCATAACAAATGCTAATTCTTTCCTTTTCACCAGCACCATTAATGGAGGTAATGATAAATGGACCCCAAGCCAAATAGTGAAATACGAAACTAGACACAAATCCTTTTCTTGATAAAAGCAAAATACTGCGGATGCTGGAAATCTAGAACAAAAACAAAAATACCTGGAAAAACTCAGCAGGTCTGACAGCATCTGCGGAGAGGGATACAGTTAACGTTTCAAGTCCGTATGGCTCTTCATCAGAACTAAGGTAATAGAGAAATGAGGTGAAATATAAGCTGGTAGAGGGGGGTGGGACAGGTAGAGCTGGATAGGGGGCCAGTGATAGGTGGAGGCCAAGAAGAGATTGCCAAGATGTCATAGACAAAACGACACTGAGTTCAACAATTTCAGATCATGAAGTCTCTCCTCCATCCCCACCCCCTTTTCGATCCCCCTTTTCCCAACAATTTGTAATTTTTTTACAAATATATTTTTCTTTTCCCATCTATTTTCAAATTTATTTCGATCTATTGCTTTATCTCCACCTTCTAGCCCATTTCTATCCCTTCCCCCCACCCCACCAGGGCCATCTGCCACTAGCTTGTCCTGCTTGCTACCCTTAATGTCCCCATTAGCACATTCCTTAGATAATATCATCACCGTCAACACCCCTTTGTCCTTTTGTCTATGACATCTTTGGCAATCTCTACTTTACCTCCACCTATCACTGGCCCCCTATTGAGTTCTCCTGTCCCAACCCCTTCTATCAGCTTATATTTCACCTCATTTCTCTATTTCCTTAGTCCTGATGAAGAGTCATACGGACTCGAAACGTTAACTGTGTTCCCCTCCGTAGATGCTGTCAGACCTGAGCTTTTCCAGGTATTTTTGTTTTCGTTCCTTTTCTTGATAGGTAATGCTGCATTCTGTAATAAACTATGTCTATCTCCTACCCACCAACCCTCAGTGTCCCAGCAGTCCACCTTTATATTCTTCTGTGTAAATATGAAACCAATGAACAAATTAATTAATTAACCACCCCTTAAAGGGATACTGCACCAAAAAAAAACAAGGAAACTTATCAAATTAAAGTAACATTCACAGAGCTGATGATGTACTCTAGCCCCTGCAGTGCCCACCAGCTGCAGCAGTGTACCAGTACACACACATGCTCCCTCTCCAAGGACACTTGGGCAAGGACGTAACCCTGAAAGAGTTGTAGTCAGTTGGGTTAAATGGCTCCTTCAGCCGTCTGCTGCTTAGACCTGTTTACAGCCAACTTGGCCAGGTCGAGGAGCAGGCCCTCTGCCCTGCCTGCCCCCACCCCCACCGTGCCCCCTCCCCCCTCCCCCCATCCACACCGGGTGGCCAAAGGTCAGAAGCGTGGGGCTGAAATGTAAACAAAACGTGTGCCACGGTCCCTTCAAATAGTGGAACAGGGGCTGCAACCTCAGACAATCTGTATAAACACCAAACATGGACTCCTCAAGGCCACAGAAATTACAAGCAGCCCGAGACCCCATGAACCATCTTAATCTTTTGTTACACAGGACTGTTGTGTGAACAGCCTCCAGGCCAAATCCCCAATGGAGATGGGGAGGACGCCCAGGTACAGAGCCTCCCTTTGGGGGCCCCTGTCACCACCAGATAGCAGGATGGAATGCCAATGGCTTGTCCGGATGGCCAACAGTCCTTTTTTATATATGCTCAATGTATCTAATCAATCAATACCACCCACCTGTTTAACCTTAACAACCCAATTAACAGCAGGTCTGATGTCTCTCTCTGTCTGATACACTCCATTGTGTTAACAAGCCTTCCTTCTTTAACCTGAAGGCGCCATGCAAAAGTGCCACGATGCTCTGCTGCTGTGATAAGGGAGTTGCCAAAAGCATTATAAACACAGGTTGAACATGTCAATCTGCCCAACCCACACAGAAGGGTCAAATATCAAAATATATACTATCTCTGCCTTGTACAGCAGACTCAGCCCACAGAGATAGACAAGCAACATAGCCAAAGCTCCAAAGTTCCTCCATAATGAGATGCTGGTGCTAGATATCAGCCACGGTTCAGTGGACACCCATTCGTGTCTCTGAGTAAGAAGGTCATAGATTTAAGTTCCACTCCAAAGATTTGAGTGCGTAACCTAGGCTGACAATCCAGTGCAGTACTAAGAAAGTGCTGCACTATTGATGGCACCATCCTTTCAAGGCAATGTTAAACAAAGGCCCCTATCTATCCTCTCAGGTGAACATAAAGGATCCCATGGCACTATTTTTAAGTGGTGCAGGAGAGTTCTCCCCAGTGTCCTGGCCAATATTAATCCATCAACCAACTTCACTAAAACCTATTATCTGGTCGTTCTCTCAGTGCTGTTTGTGGGAACTTGCTGTGTGACAATTGGCTGTTGGCTTTCTTAAAACAGTGACCACATTTCAAAAAGTACTTCACTGGCTGTGGGCTATCCTGAGATGATGCAAGACACAATCTGAACGCAAGTGAGTTCTTTCTTTCCTCATTCTTTCCCCAAGGCCAGGTATGAACAAATTTGCCTCAATCATCAAGCTCTCCCACACTGAGAATTTGACATCCGAGAAACTGTAAGTGCATATGAGGGCCTTACCGTGTACACCAAGCCTCTGCAACTGCAGGCCTCTCCAGCAAACTCCCAGTTTGAAATACAATTGCTGCACAGTCGAACTGAGCTCCCACCCTAGTCAATTCAGTGCCTTGCCCTCAGAGACTTGACCTTCCCTCTCTCTTTTCTTTGAAACCTCCTTTTCTCCCTCTCGCTTCAGCACCACAAAGGAACGGAAGCAAAGCTGGTACTAGCCAGCACACTATAGAAAGCCAGGTCACTCACTCCAGCTTCTGTTGCACCTGCAGGCTTCCATCTGATACCCAGCCCGAGTATGTGGCTGCCATCCATCATTCAGCTGAATTAACACACTGTTTGCCAGGACAATAGGTTCATTCATTCCATGGCTGAGACACCAAAACAAGTCTTGTTTATTAGAAAGAACCGAGAACACATCTAAGTATCAAATTGCTGTGCAGCAATCTGTTAGACAAGATCTACTTACCAAGAGCTGATGCAAAAAGAAAATTCTTCGTTACAGTGGGCATCTGTATGAAATTTGAACAATCCCACAGCACCATAAATCCTGACCTTTTTTGAGTTACAGACTTTCATTTTTTGTTTGTGATGTACAGATTCAGACGAGGTCAAAAGCAATTAGGGAACAACAACTTGCAGTTTAAGGTGATTCACTGGAGCAGTATCAGACAAAATAGGGCACTGAGTTACATATGGAGAAGTAACAAAGTGCTTTTTTAAAATTTATTCATGAGATGTGGGCATTATTGGCTGGGCCAGCAATTGTTGCTTACCCCGAGTTGCCCTTGAGAAGGTGGTGGTGAGCTGCCTTCTTGAGCCGCTGCAGTCCAGGTGGTGTAGGTACACCCACAGTGCTGTTAGGAAAGAGTTCTAGGATTTTGACCCCGTGACAGTGAAGGAACGGCGATATATTTCCACGTCATGATGGTGATTGGCTTTGAAGGGGAACTTGCAGGTGGTGCTGTTCCTATGCATCTGCTGCCCTTGTCCTAAGTGGTAGAGGTCACAGGTTAGGAAAGTGCTGTCGAAGGAGCCTTGGTGATTTGCTGCAGTGAATCTTGTAGATGGTACACACTGCTGCTACTGTGCATCATGGAGGAGTGAATGTTTAAGGTGGTGAATGGGGTGCCAACCAAGCGGGCTGCCTTGTCCTGGATGGTGTCAAGTTTCGTGAATGTTTTTGGAGCTGCACTCATCCAGGCAAGTGGAGAGTTTTCCATCACACTCCTGACTTGTGTTTTGTAGATGGTGGACAGGTGTCTGGGAAGTCAGGAGGTGAGTTACTTGCTGCAGAATTCCCGACTTCTGACCTGCTCTTGTAGCTGCAAGTCCAGTGGCTAGCCAAGTTAGGTTTCAGGTCAAAGAGGTAGATTATAAAGCAGTATCTTAAAGGAGGAGATATAGATAGATGGAGAGGTTAGGTCGGGAATTCCAATATTTGGGGCCTAGAGAGCTGAAGGCATGTCTGACAATACTGGCACAATAAAAATCAGGGACGACAGAACTGGGGTAGTGCGGGGATCTCAGGGGGATTGCAAGGCTGGAAGAGTTTATAGAGGTAAGGATGCAGCTGAAAGTATGGCCACCAGGTCTGAAGCAAAGGATATTGGGGATGCACAAGGATAAAGCTGAAATGACCTCGTCTGTTTGAAATCACAGGTTTACCAACTGAAGTGCTGGATACTAGAGTTAAGAGATGAGAAGGATGTCTGAGGTCATTATATTTCTACCCAACTGCCACTGGTTTTCTTTACTTGCAGACTTATTAGAGACAAGATCTTACAAATAGCAACGAAATGAGTGTTTTTTTTTTGTTTTTGGTGGTGTTGCTGGGGGGAGGGATGATGGACCAGATACTGTTTGTAAGCCAGCACTGCTTTGGTATCCTGGACTGAGCTACAATAGATTAGGGTCCTGAGTTCAACTCAGTGTAAGTGAATGGGTTTTCAGCGAGTTAAAATTGGGTGTTTGGGCAATGAACTAGTAAGAGGTCGAGTGTTCGAATCCCAGTGAGAAGCTGTTGCCCACTTTCCAAAGGAGAAGCAAATTCTCCCTAGCCAAACATGATTCATCTCAGTTTGGTTATAAAACAATTCATTAACTTTAGGCTATTGCGGCTGTTTCTTATCAAATATCACTCAGTATAACGATGCAGCAACATCTGCTTGAAAAGGGATCTCAGATGGGAGGGGACTAGAAACAAAAACACCATTCCAGAAAAATGTGCTTTATTGCTAGTGTTGGTGTCTTAAATAAAAATAAATCTAACATTTAACTGTGAAGAAAAATTCTTACTTTAATCTAAGGGGTAAGGCTCTGGTTGGTGCTATTTAATTTGGTGATTCTGTATTTAGATATCTTGCGATGACTAATCAGCTAGCTGTCTTCAACTGCCTTCTCCCTCCCAAGCATCTCAGCTGTCAACGGCCAGTGAAATATTACTGCATTAAGCAAGAAAATTTCTGACTCACTTTCCAGTCAATACTGCAGCATCACCAAGCTAAGTCTTGACATTCCAGGAACATTTATAGAATCGTTGAATGTAGCAACGACAGAAACAGGTCATTCTGCCCAGTTTGCATTCACTGGTGTCCTTCTCCACACCTAATCTAATCCAACTCTATCACTTGCCTGCAATACCCTTGAATATTCATGTGCAAGCAACGAGCAAGTCCCGTATTAAAAGAATCGATAGATTCTGTTTCAGTAACAGCGTGCATTAATATAGCACCTGTACCACATAAAACATCCCAGAGTGCTTCACAGGAACATCAAACAGAAATCGACACCAAGCCACATAAGGAGATATTAGGGCAGGTGATCAAAAGCTTGATCAAAGAGGTAAGTTCTAAGGAGTGTCTTGAAGGAGGAAAGAGAGGCAGAGAGTTGGAGAGGTTTAGGGAGGGAATTCCAGCGCTTAAGGACTAGACACAGCTACCAATATGAGGCAACCACATTTTCCACCAACTTCTCCTTTAAGATGAAAGATGGACTTGCATTTATAATGAATAACACACTTTATAATAAAGTACTTTAAGTGTGGTCACTGTTGTAATGTAGGAAATGTGGCAGCCAATTTGCACACAGCAAGCTCCCACAGCAACGCAATAAAGATAATAATAATGCAGAAAATGTGTTTTTGTCCTGTTGACTGACGATACATATTGACCAGGGGAGAACTCTCTGCTCTTCATCAAAATGGTGCCGTGGGATTGTTTACATCCACCTGAGAGAGCAGGTTTGGTTTAACATCTCATCCGAAAAGTCTTCCTATAGTGTATTTTTCAGCCTGAGCTTTTCTGCTCAAATCCTGGAGTGGGACCTGTACGAGGAACCTTGTGACTCAAGGGGTGTGTGTTCTACCAACTGAGCCACAGCTGACACCCTGCTCTCAGTACAACATTAATGAAGTGATTTTATTGGCACAGGTACAAGGCAAACAATAATGAGACATTTACACAGGAAAACCTTAATTCCCTTAACTGTGCCTGCTCTTTGACCTCATAAGAGGCAGTCAATTCAATGCAGCATTAGAGAGATTCAGGATTAATTAACAATGCTGCTGTTATGAAAAATGTCCAAGCATTGTAGTTTTATAGATTACCTCAGTAAACAGTTTGTGATGAGGATCAAAATTGAATCGATTACCTTGTTTAGTGAGCAATTTGCTTGCCCTCCATGTAACAATGAAAGTGCTTGGAGCTGGAGGCAACCATGTCTGTTTAGACAGATCACCTCAAATTAATTTCCAGTTAATTGATCTAACTGGAGTCTGTTCTAGGACCTCGTTTACAGAGAGTCTGTCCCTGGAGCAGTATGCCTGTTCAATGATATCAAATTACCATCCAGCATATGTTTTTTCACTGAACAAAGGCAGGGTATTCTATGGGGTATTCAAATGAGGCCACTTATATGGATCCAATACGAGTGATTACATTCACTGCTGTTCCGAAACCAAGCACACAAGATGCCCGTCTGCCTCACAGTCCAAAATGGACTATAATGTACTTGTTCATCACTTCACAAAACAACTAACTGTCGATTCAAGTACAAACTGTTTGTAGCTACACACAGCTGGAGATTTGTTAGTTTCAGTTTGGATGTTGAAATTAACGTGTGGGGTGGGCAAAAGTAAGAAAGACTTGGATTTGCTAGCAAAAGCGGGAATATAGCATTGAAATAGAGAATCAACCATGATCATTTTGAATGGCAGAGCAGACTTGAAGGGCTGAATGGCCTACTCCTGCTCCGAGTTTCTATGTTTATATCGCGCTTTGAATTGGTGGCCCAGAACTTCCGATTTCTGTGGAGGGAACCCTCTCCCCCACCCAACAACTGCATGGGAAGCTCAAACTTCCAATGGGCAATGACCCAGTACTGGGAACCATCCACTCCCATTTAAATCAGAGACTTCGGATGCTTCTGACTCTCTTTTAGCAGAATAGTTACCCAGAAAAAGTTAGAAAGATTAAAACTACTTCAACTCCTGGGCAATTATGATACTGAGCCCCTTGACCCCGCACACCAGATCCCCTGACTACCCACCCGAATACAGTCCCGATCCCCAGACTACCCCCCTACACCCCCTGACTGACCGCCTGACCCATCCTGCACCCCGCCCAACCCACTCTACTGCCCCCCACCCCCGACCCATCAAACCTACCCCACCCACCGGGGAGAACATCCTGCTCTCCCTCAAAATAATGCCATGGGGCCTTTTATGTCTACCTGAGAGGACAGACAGGTCCTTAAGTTTAACATCACATCTGAATTTCTGACAGTGCAGCACTCGCTCAGCACCAAACTGGAGTGTCAGCCCAGATTGTGTGTTGGAGTGAAACAAAAATCAAAAATGCTGGAAAAACTCAGCAAGTCTGACAGCATCTGTGGAGAGAAAGGCAGGGTTAACATTTTGAATCCGTCGAGTTGGTTTGTGGAACACCTTTGGTCTGTCCGCAAGCATGACCCAGACCTCCCTGTCGCTTGCCATTTCAGCTCCCCACCCTGCTCTTATGCCCACGTGTCCATCCTTGGCCTGCTGCAATGTTCCAGTGAAGCTCAATGTAAACTGGAGGAACAGCACCTCATCTTCCGATCCATCCCATTGTGCTGGAGTGAGGCTTGCACCCACAATCTTCTGATGCTCCCCACTGAGGTATGGCCATAGATTTGATCTTTCGGATGAGACGTTTAACCAAGGCCACAGCTACCCTCTCATTTGGATGTAACACTTAAGAAGATTGACAACGTCCAGGGCAAAGTATCCTACTTGATTGGCACCCTATCCGCAAACATTCACTCCCTCCACTACCCACGCACAGTGGCAGCAGTGTGTACCATCTACAAGATGCACTGTAGCAACTCACCAAGGCTCCTTAGACAGCACCTTCCAAACCCATGAGCGCTACCATCTAGAAGGACAGGGGCAGCAGACACATGGGAACACCACCGCCTGCAAGTTCCCCTCCAAGCCACTCACCATCCTGAGTTACAAATATATCGCCGTTCCTTCATTATTGCTGGGTTAAAATCCTGGCCCTCCCTCCCTAACAGCAATGTGGGTGAACCACTTCAGAGGTTCAAGGTGGCAGCTCACCGCCACCACCTGAAGGGCAATTAGGTGGGTAATAAATGCTGACCTAGCCAGCGACACCCACATCTCTTGAATGAATAAAAAGATAAAAGATCCATGGTATGATTTCAAAGAAGAGATGAGGCATCCATCCATGGTCAACATTTATCCTTCAACCAATATCACCAATTATTTGGTAATTTCACAGCGCTGTCTGTAGGAGGTTCATTACCCACAAAGGTGGCTACACATTAAACACACTTTATTGGTTGTAAAGTGCTCTGGGTTGTCTTGAGGCCATGAAAGGTGCTATATAAATTCACGTCTTTCCTTCTAATCTCGAAACGTCAGATAGTTCCTGCATCAACATGGAAATGGATTCCACAACCTCCCTTATGTGAAAAAGTTTCAAGATTGCTTATATTTTATCTTTTCTCTGTAATCTCTATTTCATGCCACAAGAGACAGGGAACATACTGGGAAACTGCAGAGACCTTTACTGAAGCCAATAAGGATCAAGGCCCACTCGAATCTAAATATTTCCCTTCCCCTGTTGTTTTGATGTGGTCTGATTGGGGATAATGTCTGATCAATACACAACTGGAGAACAGATGGAGAAAATAAAAATAGTAGAAATTCTAAATTCTGAGTTCACATCTGGTTTCCTCCAACGTAGATGTAAAGCATTATTTTGTTCCAAGTTTCGCTTCATGGTATAATGAATCAGAAACAAAGCTTTTAATCAAAATTAAGGCAATGGCAACACTTAGTTCCAGGGCTCCCAGGCACGTGTTGGAACGTGCAAGTGCAGATAGGTGAAGGAAAGGCTGGGCTTGGGTCTGATGACCCTTTGGCCACAGCCATTCAACGCCCACTCTCCATTACCTGCTCCTCACACCCCTCTCGTTATTGCGATACCAAACACAGGACACCAGCAAAAGCAAAAAAAAGTCAAATTGGGAAGAAATAACACGTGCGCAGGAAAAGACCATCTGGTCCATCAAGCCTGTCCCACACTCACGATGGCTCGAGTACATCATTGAATAAACATTTCCCTGCTTCCCTCACTATATTGTTACTGGCTCACATGCAGGGACATAGTGGAGGTTATAGTACAATGTATTGAGCCTAACCACTATTTATTTAAGGATATGAATGAAGGTTAAACATGTGGAGGTTAAAGTTTCAGCTTCAGCTTAGAAGCTTTGATTGTGCAAGAGCACATTTTGGAAAACAGGCACACAAATGAGATTTTCCATCCATTCACATCAAGTCTTAGGCTATGAACTTGAACGGGACACCACTTAGGAGCAGGAGGAGGTTATTAAGCCCCTCGAGCCTATCCCACCATTCAATTAGATCATCACTTATCTGCATCTTAACTTTATCTACCCTCCTTGGTTGCCCTTAACACCTTTTCCTAACAGAAATCTAGAAATCTCAGTTTTGGAATCTTCGATTGGCCCCCAGCCTCAACAGTTTTTTGAGTGAGAGTTCCAGCCTGTGTGGTGAAGAAGTGATTCTCTATCTAAAGTACATCAGATGTTGGTTCCAAGAGACAGCAAATGGCCCAAGGTCAAGGTGACATGAGTAGCTAGAGGTAAAAATTCTAAGTTTCTGAAATCAGGAGCTCATTTTGAATATTATTCCATTTTAGAATCTATGATTCATGTTGAGATTAAAGCCAAGTTCCTGTCTTTCAGATGTGATGTTCCTGTCTGTGGTTAATGGATGACCATTTAACACATTTGTTTGACATTTTTTCCCTCTGATACTTTGAAAAAGGTGTTGAACTGTTTAAAAACAATGGTTAGATGCCTCAACATGGTAGCAGAATGGCAGATAGAGGATTATCATCATACTGATATCACAGTCAATGCCAGGCTCCAAACTACAATGGCATTAGTGGACTATTATTCCAGAGGCCTGGACTAATTACCCAGTGATCCAGAGTTCAAATCCCAGTCAATCTGAATTCAGTTTCAAAAAGAAATCTGAAAACTGGTATAGTAGGCGGTGGTTAAGTTGTTGGATTGTTGTTGAAAAACTGCCATCTTAACTGCATTCTGAAGTGGTCTCAGGAAGACAAGAAATAGGAGCAGCAGTAGACCATATGGCCTGTCGAGCCTGTTCAGCCATTTAATACAATCATGGTTGATCATGGGCTTCAGTTCCACTTTCCCATGCGTTCTCCATATCTCATGATCTCCGAGACAGCAAAAATCTGCCTATCCCAGCCTTAAGTACATTCAGCAATGGAGCATCTGCAAACCCCTGGGCTAAAGAATTCCCAAGATCCACAGCCCTTTGATTGAAGTAATTTCTCCTCATCTCCATTCTAAATGATCAGCCCCTTATCCTGAGACTCGCTTGCAAGCCGTTCTGTTGCATCACGCAAGGAGATGGCTGCCACCTTCTCAGTGGAACAAGGCATGGACATTCAACGCCAGCCTTGCCAGGGATGCCTACATTCCAATGGGAAGTCAACTGGCATCTGTCATGCTGGAGAATTACTTCTAAACTCTGGTGAAACTCCAGCACATTTTTAATGGGACAGGGAGCTACTCAGTAATAAGCATCCCATCAATCTGTGGTTGCTTCACTGTGGCTGTAACGGCTTCATATTAACAACAATTGGCTCGAAAATAAAGGGACTGATTTTGCTCATTCTAATACAATTACAGTAATGAAGACACTTTAATTTCTAAAGAAAATACTGTATTCTAAAGTGTAACTGAATACACCTAATCATTTTTGCAATGAGATTCTAAAAGGTCATTATATACTTGGAGTGGAAAATACACCCACGCAGACTGAAGAGCAAAGAATGGAAATGATTATATAGAAGTCACTTATTTTAGAATTAATTACAGACAAACTGTTACAAGAGAAACAGATCCAAAAATCTTGTACTTTGAGGCCTTCCTGATAACACTGTCAGAGGTGCCATTAACCAAATCCTGTCCCCATGGCGAGCATTAAGGCTCTCATGCTCTCGGGACTCTATTTGAAGAGGAGCACAAACTCTCCTTATATCCTGGATAACATTCCTCCCTCACCCAAGAGAGAAAGAGGAGAGTGGGATTAATCGAATAGCTTTCAAAGAGCCAGCTCCTCAGATACTGAAGCAGTCCCTGTCCACAAGCAGCAAGATCTGGACAACATCCAGTCTTGGGCTGATAACTGGCAAGTAACATTTGTGTCACACAAGTGCTGGGCAATGACCATCTCCAACAAGAGGGAAGCTAACCATTTCTCCTTGACATTCAATGGCATTACCATTGCCAAATCCTCCAGGATCAACATTCTGGGGGTTAGGTGAACTGGACCAGCCATATAAATATGATGGCTGCAAGAGGTCAGAAGCTGGGAATCCTGCAGCGAGTAACTCACTTCCCGACTCCCCAAAGCCTGTCCATCATCTACAAGGCACACGTTAGGATTGTGATGCAATACTCTCCACTTGCCTGGATGAGTACAAGACTCAAGGTGCTCAACAGCATCCAGGACAAGCAGCCTGCTTGATTGGCACACCATTTTAAACATTTATTCCCTCCACTACCAGTGCACAGTACACAAGTTGCCTGCAGCAACTTGCCAAGCCTCCTTCGACAGCACCCTTCCAAACCCATGATCTTTACCATCTAAAAGAATAAGGACAGGAGGCACTTGGGAACACCAACAATGTGCATCTCCCCTCCAAGCCACGCACCATCCTGACTTGGAAATATATCGCCGTTCCTTCACTGTTGCTGGGTCAAACCCTGGAACTCCCTTCCTAACAGCACTGTGGGTGTACCTACACCAGATGTACTACATGTTCAAGGCAGTGGCTCACACCACCTTCTAAAGGGCAATTAGGGATGGGAAATGAATGCTGGCTTTGCCAGCAATGCTCACGTCCCACGAATGAAGAAATAAGCATAGACATGGCAGGCCAAATGGCTTCCTTCCCTCTGTGCTTTTAAATTCTATGACTTGATCAAACTTTGGTTTGCGAAATGCAAGGGACAGTCTTTGGAGGTGCAGTGCTGCAGTGAGCAAGAATCAAAGAAGTGTCATTATAAACCGTTCAATGTATCGGGAAATATTATCTGACTGCAATGCTTCACTATTCAGCAACCAGAGACTCCTGGTCAACCAGGTGATGGAAAGAATGTTGGAGCCCCTACCATCAGTATCCATAGCTCCAGGCTACGACATGCATGTAAAAGTGCATGTTGCCACAGCAACTCAGATTCCATGAGTGAACTAACACCAGTGTAACACATACCATTTAAAATAAAATAAAATGTGTTCATGGGATATGGGTATTGTTAGCAAGGCTAGCATTTACTTAACATGAGCCGCCTTCTTCAGCCTCTGCAGTCTGCATGGTGTAGGTACACCCACCGTGCTGTTAGGGAAAGAGTTCCAGGAATTTGACCCAGCGACAGTCAAGGAACAGCAATATATTTTCAGGTGGGTGACTGTGCAGTGGTGGTACCCCCCATGTGGTTGCCAGGTGACAAAGGTTGCAGGAAGGCCCTGTCCCAGAGCCCTTGGCAAGTTGCTACAGCGCTATATCCTGTACACGCTACATTCACATTATTACCCAATGTAACAGCCAAAGTAACAGGCTAACCTTCCATTACAAGCTGTGTTTTTTTTTTGAAAAGCTCTGGGGGTCGGTATAAAATATTTCATCCAGTTGATGCATAATTGTGGAAATGCCAGACATTGACTATTTCTTTCAAAACAGTACAAAAGAGAAAACAGTTCAAGAGCATCAAACCCTGACAGCTCGTAGCAACGATTGGAGATAAATATTAGTTATGGACGAAGAGGCAACAATTATTCTGACAGCAGAGTTGGAATTCAAATCCAGACAGAGGCTGCAAGGAACCACAATTCCACTGGGAGAAGCCTCTTCTCAAACATCAAACCGCTGACAAGGTTACTGTGTGCTCAGGCTGGTGAACTGGCTGCGCTGTGTTAGATGAAAGCACGGTAAATATTGCAACAAGCAGTCTGTAAGTGGGGTGATAATGTCAAGCCTTGGCACAAAGGAGGAGGTGAGAAAACACAAGGTCAATTTTAAATTTTAATGCAAAAGTATTTTTAAAAAAGATTGAATGCAGACAAAATTAATCAATTGTCCTGATCAAAACACCACTGACAAGAGTGTGTAAAAGCTTCATTTTGTGATCTTTGGCTTTCCTGCTCACTCTGACTGCAGCTGTGATGGCTACTGACTTGATAATCGCAACAGGGCGAAATCACTTTAGCCTCGAGGATTAACAATTCTACAAATGCAAGCAATGGTGTTTTGTATTCCCAGTATGGAGAGATGTGTGTGCATGTGCACGCACACGAGTGTATCTCTGTCTGCATGACCATGTGTACGTGTCCGTGCGTGCATCTGTGCACATGCGTGCCTGTAATCACCCATAACCCGTGTAACAGCCGACACAGGTGGGGAATTTTAAAATGCAAATTCAGACATTCAGCAATGGCGATGTGGAACCTCACTAGATGGGAGTACAGCTCAGAGATAGAGCTATAATACCACCAGGCTGCCTCTCCTTGCAACCTTTCGAGTAAGGTTCTATGCTGGGAGTTTTAATTGCTGAAATTGTTCCATACTTCCATATCTACAAAGCAACAATTTTTCAAATATAAAACTATCTTTGTAATTTCAGAACTGCATAGCAATAGCTGCAGTGTTCAAGCATCTCTTGAAAATAAAATGTGTGCTGCCACCCAAGGAGAGAGACTTTAGCGATGGAGAGCAGAACTGTGCACATATCAGACACCACATGTCAGCATCAAGGTACAGTACAGCCAGAGAGGTGGTTCCCTGCACTCCACCACCACATCCTGTCTCAGCCCAAACCTCAGAACTGGACCCCTTGCAAATATCAGTGCAGGTTTTCCTTTTTCCAAATCTCTTACCAACCTCCAGAATTCAGACTGCCTATTGGTGCCTAATTAAATACAAAATTGTGCTTATAGGGTCAGGGACACAAGGAACTGAGAAGACCAAACTCATTTTACATCAAGCATGTCCTGTCAGCAGGTTACGATACCTTCCACCCCACAGATTGGGTTGGATTTTAACACGGCTCCCAAAATGGTAAAACACCTAATCTTTTGCTCCATTCAGTGATTCGAGGTCACCAATCTGATACGTCATATACCTTTTAGACAAGTATTGTAATGCAAGGTCACATGATCTTAATATCCAACAGCAGAGTAGCGTGGGCTACCTCTATGTGAGACAGTCTTGAGTTAGTCACTGGTGAGTGAAGACAGAGATTTACGTCGTGAGCGCACAAGTTTAGCTGCAGAGTTTAGTTTGGAAATAAACAGCATGTGTTTATTCTAACAGCGACCTCCTGATGTTCTCTGTCTCTGTACCAACTCGGTTCCCCTCAAACAAGTGTGATCCTTTAGCCCCAACAAACCAAGAGCACTGGATCCAACACCATCTCTGAAGC
The DNA here is from genome assembly GCF_964194155.1 of Cetorhinus maximus. Lineage (NCBI taxonomy): Eukaryota > Metazoa > Chordata > Chondrichthyes > Lamniformes > Cetorhinidae > Cetorhinus > Cetorhinus maximus. Next base: position 30,409,546 of record NC_135905.1, read on the forward strand.
ATGTGAATCCCCAAGAAAATCGGGTCTATTCCTGCTCTCAACCACAGCTGGTGCAGGATAAATCGGGGGTTCACGTTCTGAGTTAAGAAAGGGAAGCAAAAAAAAAGGCCAATGTTCCAGCCCCTGTTGGGGGTGCTGCTGGAAGTGGGGGTGCTGCTGGAAGTGGGGGTGCTGCTGGAAGTGGGGGTGCTGCTGGAAGTGGGGGTGCTGCTGGAAGTGGGGGTGCTGCTGGAAGTGGGGGTGCTGCTGGAAGTGGGGGTGCTGCCCGTTGGGGGTGCTGCTGGAAGTGGGGGTGCTGCTGGAAGTGGGGGTGCTGCTGGAAGTAGGGGTGCTGCTGGAAGTAGGGGTGCTGCTGGAAGTGGGGGTGCTGCTGGAAGTGGGGGTGCTGCCTGTTGGGGGTGCTTGGCAAGGTCCAGCTCGGATGTGATGTTCTCTATGGTGACTTCATGTCAAGGCTCAAAATGAATAATGGCTGCACGAGGGGAGATACCATCAACACCCCCCCCACCCCAGGGCACAGAGGCACCTCCCCCCTGGAAGCCAAACCTCAGTTAAGGTAATCAATCCCTTCAAGGGAGCTGAGAGAAGGGGAAAGTAAATTCAAAATACAGGGGAGAGAGAAAGATCCCTCCAACAAACCTAATGTTGGCTCATAGCCCAATAGAGTAACAGAGACAGTTCTAATGAGGAATTTGGTCTACACTTTCTGGAATGTCAACAAAGAGTCTATGAATTTCAAAAAATGACTGAAGAGAATCAACTAAGTGAGAGAATATTACCATTCATACTCACCATTAATCCATTTAATGTACCTTTAAAATATTAATATACTCAGTGAATAATCTAGCAGCTGTAAACCAAATGATATTCAAGTTCCTCATTAGCAGCTTTCTGCAATGCACATCTTTCATATTAGGCTTTAAGATAACCTCAGGTGCAGCAACAACTTATACATATTGCACCTTTAAGGTAATCAAACATCCCAAGATGCTTCGCAGGAACATTATAGAACAAAATATGACACTGAGCGACATAAGGAGATATTAGGCAAGGTGACCACAAATTGGGTCAAAGAAGTAGGTTTTTAAGGAAGAATTTGAGGTGGAAAGGTGGAGATTTAGGGAGGGAATTCCAAAGTCTAAGTCCTAGGCAACTGAAGGTATGGCTGCTAATGGTTGAGGAATTAAAGTAAAGGATACTCAAGAGGCCAGAGTTAGAGGAGTGCAGATATCTTAGCGGGTTGCAGTGCTGGAGGAGAGTATAGAGGGAGGAATGGGTGAGGCCATGCAGGGATTTGCAAACAAAGATGAGAATTTTCAAGCTCGCTCTCTGCCCTCGGTTTTGAATTTGCTCCTTTTCCATGCTCCTTTGAAGATGAGTGCCTCTTATTGGTGAACAGCCTAGGAAGTGCGGCATCTAATTTCTCATCATAAGTTTCTTCCAGTTGCAATCGTCAGGTCAAAGGAATAAAATAGTGAACTCAGCCTAAGGGAACTAATCTCTGCAAACCTGGGGCACACCTACAAGCCTAGGAAGGAAATGCAGCAAGTTCACACTAAACCTTTTAACTTGAAAATGACGTTAAGTTGTGTCCATGTGGGGGGAAGGAATAGGGAGTGAGGGGTAGTGATCACAACAGTGCAATTATCTAAAACAACAACCCAAAGCCATCTCAAACTCAGCTCAAAATTGAGCTGTCTCCTCGACAGCCTTCCAACTTCCTACTGCTCCCCGTCTTAATGGAATGTCAGTTTCCTGGCCGTATACATAATTTAGCAGCAGTTCAATATTCGTCAGTTGCTATGGTGACAGAAGGGAAAAAAACAAACTGAGTGTCTACTTTGCTGCCTAAGTGCACAACTCAGTAAAAAACAAAGAAAGCAATGAAATGGCTGCAAGTGCCAGAAATTAAGGCACAAACAGGTAAAAGGGTTTAAACAACCATATGATTTGCTCCATCTCAAATACTTAAGAGCTTTATGACTGGTTTCAAAGAAGTCAGTCAGGTGCCAAACCAGCAACATATACCCACTTTGTTCATTCTGTCAGTTTTCCCAGTGCCTCAACGAGATTCATGTGGCTCATACCATCAACACAGGAAATCACTTCTACAACACACATGTCATGAAGCTATTAATGTATTTACTATTATTGGAAAATATTTTTCTTTTAAAATAGAGGTTTAGTCTGTGAGTGTGTCTTAATTGGATTAAAGCCAGCTAGTCTGGGTGCTTTGATGGGTACTAGTTTTGAGATGTGAGAGAGGTGGAGCGCATTTACATTTTTTGAATAGAGAACTCAAGAAGGCAAGTGAAATCTGGCACCTAGCTAACAGAGACCAAGGAATATGTTTATATTACTAATAAAATAGGTACTATGCAAGGGGTTTTATTGTTAGAAGAGGCTGGTGATACAATGAGAATTTACATTCACTGAGCTGTGCTAGGTATAGCTTCAGCAGTTGTGTGTGTGAGGGGAAGAGGCAATGTAAGATCAAAGTAGCTGTAAGCCTACAACTGTCTCCGCAGGAAGCAGAGTGAGAGGAGCCTCATTTTGAACTCGTAAGGTGAAAAAGCTTTGCCTGGTCTCTGGTTAAGTCTATGGGTCGCTGTTGCCTTAATGGAGATTAGTTTGGGAATTTGTTAAAAGTTACGATAGCAGTAATTTGTAGCCATGTGTAAATATTTAACTTGTGTAAATTAATAAAATGTTTCACTTAGTTTAATATAAAACCTCTCGAGAACTGGTGATCTGATTCCTGAATTTAGAGTTGCATCTCAAACATACAAAACTAAAATACAGGTTCTGACAGTTGTTTAAAGTTTCCCTCTGGGATTTTTAAATAACTCAGCTTTGCCGAAAGGCTGCCTCATAACAATGCATCTAAAATCAATCAGGAAACTTTGGCATGGATTTAGGGATGGGGGAAAATCTCTGAAAAAGTGAACAGGGAGTGGGGCTGACAGCAGAGACTGATGGAATCCGATCCAGGATTTTATACTGGAGATCTTTTCAAATCCTGAGAGAATCCTGACTGCAGAATGTCTAATGCCCATTAAACAAAATCTTTGTGGACCACGGGGCTTAATTTCAACTCTTTTCATTGCTGTTTGACCTCTTCAAAATCTTCACTCTAGCAAATACCTGTACTGTATGCTGAATAACCAACTGTAATTGATGTGTTACACCAACTGGATTTAATGTTTCTTACAGTGCATTAAACTGATTCTTTGCTGTCTTGGCACTTTATCACAAACAGAAGTTTGCAACTGAAGAAAGAACAAAATGTCTCAAAGTCCAATTTAGTCACCTCCAACGATTGATTCTCTGAAATATAGACATAGCTATTGATATAAACATGGCAGCTATTTCTGCGTAGTGAAATCGAACCAGTGAATTCGATAAAATGATCTGATCATTATTTCTTGGTCATACTGGTTAAAGAACGGGTGATAACCAGACCACAGGGAAAACACTCTACTACACTTTGTATAGTGCCATGGGATCTGTTATGCATCCACTTGAATAGGCAGATGGAACAATCCTTGGTTTAATGGAAGACTACAGCACTCAAGTTGCACTGGAGAACCAACGTAGCTCAGGGCCTGTTACTCGAATGTGAGTGTGCAAATGAGTCAAGTTGGCATTTGTTTTCACACAAAAAATGCATACAATGAGTTTCAGCCATTGACTTCAACCTGACTCACAAGTATTAAACTTCTTTAAAAGGCAAAGGGGCATTGGAGGAGCTAACTGAAGGAGAGATTGTGTTGGCGGGTTCGGAGGAGGTTTTGAAAGTGGAAAAAGACCCAGAAACATGAAGCCATAAGGAAAGCAACTGAGAGAGAGCAGTGCTGAAAAGGCAAGTACGCCAAACGGAGTCAGGATCAGCAGAGGAAGCAGTAATCTGCAGTCCAGACTCGGAGAGTGTCTGTCATGACTTAATGGGTAGTACTCTTGCTATGGGTTCCAGTGCCACTCCAAAGACTTGAGCCCAAAATCTAAGCTGGTGCTGTGCTCCCGGAACAGTAGTGAGTGAACGCTGCACCCTCAGGGGTGCTGCATTTCAGATGAGACGTTAAATCGAGGCCCCAACCTTTTTGCCATGTGTTCAGGGTCTAGACTTTTTTGGGGTTTGTCTATTCTCCCAAAGTAAGCTGCTTGAGACTGTATTTTGTTAAAACCATTACTCTTTATTTACAGCTACTATATACATATTGGATCTCTACATGAAGTTGCAACTTCTCCTCCCTCCAGATTTCAGTTACTCAATCATGTGATGTTACATCATCATCATGTGCTTCTGATAATAACCCTTTACTCTACATCTCCCCCACCCCCAACTCTTTATCCTAATTATATACATCCTCATATCTCCTCCCAAAGCCTCAGACTTCACACGGTTGGTCTCTGAGGTTCTTTGACCAATCTCCCTGATCTTGTTCTGATCTCTTTCTGAAGTCAAGGACATTCTGCACTCTCCCTTCTGTTGATGACTGTTCTTGACCTGGGTGGGTCTGGCACTTTGTCTCGTTTCTTCTTCTTTGTCTTGATCAGGATCTCAGTAGTAAGCCCAAATTTCTATTGGCTTTCTTCCCAAGGATATTAAGGCGCTGTGGGATCTCCTTACAATTCCCTGGTCCGTCTCAATCCTGTACGATCTCAGTTGTGGAGCTCTTTTGATTATTATACCTTCCTTCTGTTAGTCTCGTACCCATACTCCCTCCCCGGGCTTCAGCACTGATAGGTCTTGTGCTCTGGTGCCTGAAGTTAAAGTTTTGAGCCTGTTTGTTCCTCCGATCTTCCTCACGCTGTTTTACCCTCTCGTGGTCGTTTGAGGTAAATTAGGTTTCAGATTCTGTTACAGAGCTGGAAGTTGTGTCCCCAACCTCCTTCCCATCAACAACTCTGATGGTGAGAAACATTTTGTAGTGGTGAGGTTCGGTAACTCAGAAGAGCTAAATTAAGATCTTCATTCTCCCGCCCCTGTGTTTAATTTAAAGTCTGTGGGGTGTCCATCCACTTCAAGTTTAATATTCCAGTTATTTATTTTCCATTACATTTATTTCCCCTAGGAAAGTTATTTCTTCTTTCCAAGGGGAGGTGGTGGTGTTGTGGTAATATCACTGAGCTAGTAATCCAGAGACATAGGGGACAGGGGTTCATGGCAGCTGGTGGAACTTAAATTCTGTTAATAAAGCCTAGAATAAAGCTAGTTTCAGTAATAGTGGCCATGAAACTATAATCAATTACTGTAAAAACCTATCTGGTTTTTCCTTCTTTGGGGAAGGAAATCTGCCATCCTTACAAAGAAAAGTACAGCACAGGAACAGGCCCTTCGGCCCTCCAAGCCTGCGCTGATCATATTGCCCGTCAGCTAAAACATTTTGCACTTCCGGGGTCCGTATCCTTCTATTCCCATCCTATTCATGTATTTGTCAAGCTGCCTCTTAAACACCACTATCGTACCTGCTTCCACCACCTCCTCTGGCAGCGAATTCCAGACACTCACTACCCTCTGCCTCATGGTCTGGCCTACATGTGGCTACTGATCCTTCTGAAATGGCCTAGCATGCTACACAGTTCAAGGCAATCAGGGGTGGGCAGCCAGCGGTGCAGCCTTGCCAGCGATGCCCACCATCCAGTGAAAATAAATTTTTAAAAAGCTTTTACTTCTTGCATGTAGTTTGGCTTTAATATTTTGTCCTTCTTTTGGCAGGCTGTGTTTTAGATTGGCTGATAATTTTAACATGTCCTAATTTTCCTCACAGTTGCAGCACTCTGCTCTCGCTGATGGGCATTCTTTCCGCATGTGCAGGTTTTTCCTGCCACACCAAGAGCATTTCGAGATGGCAGTTGGCGAGCTTTTCCCCTTTTTCGCGGGGTTCTGCTTTGGTGCTCTCCCTCTCTTGTGGCCTGCATACTGAACGAGGTCACTCATTCATTTCCATGGGACCTCACATTCCCCGCGAACAAATGCCCTATTTTGCTTTCTGAGCTCTTGCAAACGAGAGAATATTTAACTCTAATCTAGACAGTATAACTTGAGTTTATACCGTCTTGATTAGAGTTAAATTTTCTCTCATTTGCAAGAGTTCTGATAGAGCTTCATGTAAGACCCCAACTAGTGTGCGATCATGAATCAATTCTTCCCTCAATATTTGGTTGTCATAATTTTCTGCCAGCCTGTATAAATCAATGATAAATTAATCCATGTTCTTACCTAGTCTTTGTTTTTGCTTGTTAAATTTTGCCCTTTCCATAATTAAATTTTTGTGAACACCGAAATATGAATCAAATGCTCAAAAGAATTCATCGTAAGAAGTTGAAGTCTCATTGACTCCCTGCCTCGTTATTATGTCATCTGCAATAGCTCCAACTGCATAGAGTAATGTACTGACCCGATTCCTTTGTTCTTTTTGAAGAAATCATGTGTTTCTTATGTTAATCCTTTACTCTACATCAACTGCTCTCTCAAGTGAACATAATAAATTCCATGGCAGTATTTGAGAGAAAAGAAGGGATGCTATCACCAGTGTCCTGGTTGATACTCATTCCTCAGCCAGTATCTCCAAAACAGTTTATAGATTGCCATCACATTATTACTTGCTGTATGCAGATGGACTGCCACATTTCCTACAACAGTGCCTACACTTCAAAAGGAGATCACTGGCTGTAAAAGTGCTTTAGGACGTTTGGCGGTCATGAAGGGTGCTATATAAATGCAAGTACTTTTTATGTCAAAAGGAAAAGAAAGTACAAGCTGAGATTTTGGGTTGGGGATGAGGGAGTGCAGCTTGGCTGGACCGAGGCATGGAGAGACCCATAGATCAGGACAATGATTTAAAACTCCATGTTTGGAAAGAGGGCAGATAGCTGACATTAATTTTGCAGCCAGCAGTCTCAAGTTGCAGACTCTTCTATGTTACCTGAACAGCCAAATTATATTAAACCTTACAAAGCTTTTTGTTCACGTATGCTTTAAACCGACCGAGATTAAACTCATTAATTTAATAATCCTCAAGTGTGTGCTTTTCAATATTCTAAAATATCGAATTTAAAAAAAACATTAATTTTGCAACTGCCTTTGGCAATGGGCCAGGTTATCAAAGCTGCAGCAGATGTATGGCTTTTTTGCTTTTTCTTAACCACATAAAATACCTCTGCACTTTTAAGTGTGATGCCTTGCTCTAGATGCAAGACTTGAATGGTTGGCGGAAGATGGGGCAGAAGGCTGTGTTGTTAAAGTTCTTTCAATATAAGCCAAATAAATAACTGAATATGTTCCCACAAGGTGATAAACTAGGGTTATGCAACAACCAGCACTGTTTGGCCTACTGAATCTCAAGGCCAGCCAAGATACCCACAGCTGCAAGGACACAGCAATATTCTGAACTTGGCACTACTATCCCCAAGTCAATGTGCATTTAAGTGATACCTTTAATGGGAAGATAGATAAGCAAATGAGGGAGAAAGGAGCTGAAGGACATTGTGTGTTGATTGGAGTGGGAGAAGGTTTGTGTAGAGTATAAAATCCAGCATGGACCAGTTGGGCTGAATGGCCGGTTTTTCTGTGCTGTGAATCCTACGTGATGTTGTTAAAAGCTGAAACCGAGTGAAACACAAACCCGATGGCATTTTGTAAAAACTTATTCTTTCATGGGATGTGGGTGTCACTGGCAAGACCAACATTTGTTGTTCCATCCCTAACTTCCCTTGGACTGAGTGGCTTGCTCAGCCATTTCAGACAGCAGTCAAGAGGCAACCACATTGCTGTGGGTCTGGAGTCACATGTAGGCCAGACCAGGTAAGGATGGCAGGTTTCCTTCCCTAAAGGGCATTAGTGAACCAGATGGGATTTTATGACAATTGATGATAATTTCATGGTCACTATTACCAAGACTAGCTTTCAATTCCAGATTTTATTCATTGAATTCAAATTCCACCAGCTGCCATGGTGAGATTCAGACCCATGTCCCCAGTGCCATTAGCCTGGGCCTTTAGATTATTAGCTCAGTGACATTACCTCTACACCACTGTCCCCCCCCTTATCTGGAAGATCATGCCACTGTTTGAGAGACGCAGAAGCTGTGAAGCAACAGAACAACAATGTTCTGAAAATATGGAGCAACCAAGATGAATATGCTACCGAACAATGAGATATGTGTTTAGGCAAAAATAGAGAACCATCTCCATAATGTGATGGAAAGGTCAATGGTTAATGAGTTCAAGCTAATGTGTAACGAAAAGCTGCATTGGTCTGAGTGAATGCAGCGAGTACAATGTTCTGCAAATTCCCACCTCCACAGCAGCTTCCAAAACCCACTGAGCCAAGATGTGAATCTCAACGGTCAGCCAAGGCAGTGACAGGTCTGACTAGCAGCTCAGCACTGATCCTTACAGGTGAAGGCAGTCAACGGCTGGACAAGCTTTTCCATCCGTCAGTTTTCGAGTACTGATAATATCTACGAGAGGAATTCTCACTGCATGACAGTACCAAAACTAATAAGTGCATCCCACAGACAAGGTGAGACTCAGGATTGCCCTGTGAATGTTGCTTTCCATTGCTGAGCCAGAGGAGAGCAGGGGGGAAAAAAAAAGCTGGACAAAGACCCAATGTAAAAAATGAAGATATTGCTTACACTCAAGAGGGAAAGAGTCTGTGGATGTTGCAACTCTTCCTATATTTATACCTGTTCTTTCGTGCTGCTGAACAACAGACAGAGACACAAACAATCTGGAGAACACATAATGCATCACATGTTCACAAGTCACAAAACAAGTGTATTCTATTTTCTCCATAGTTTTGGAACAAAGTGTTTTCTCAGAAACTCCACGCGCTCTTTTTTCTGTTCTCTCAGGGTTGAAATTGGCTGGCGGGGGGGGGGGGGGAGTTTATTACGGAGATGGGCTGGGGGTGTGGGGGGGTTTTTTTACGGAGATGGGTTGGGGGGGAGTTTATTACGGAGATGGGCTGGGGGTGTGGGGGGGTTTTTTACGGAGATGGGCTGGGGGTGTGGGGTGGGGGGTGTGGGGGGGTGGTGGGGGTGGAGTTCTCCCCAGAGTCCTGGCAAATATTTATCCCTGGACCAATATCACAAAGCAGGGTATCTGATGATGATTATTGCTGTCTGAGAGAGCTTGCTGTGCACAAATTGTCTGAAGTATTTCTTCTTTTACAAAACAAAAGGTTTGCATTTATATAGCACTTCCACAACCACTGGACATCTCAAAGTACTTTACTGCCAATGAGGTACTTTTTATTTAAGTGTTGAACTGTTGTATTGAAGAAAACACAGCTGCTAACTTTCACACAGCAAACTCTCCGTACCACATGTGATAACAACCAGATAATCTCTTTTTTTGAGATGTTGATTGACGGGTAAATATTGGCCAGGACACCAGGGAGAGCTCCCCTGTTCTCCTTTGAAACAGTGCCAGTTGGATCTCTTACATCCACCGAGGAGGGAGATGCAGCCTTGGTTTAATGTCTCACCAGAAAGACAGCGTCTCTGACTCTGCAGTCCTCCCTCAATACTGCCCTGGAGCGTCAGCGCTGATTTTTGTGCTGGAGTGGGGCTTGAACCCAGAACTTTGTGATTTAGAGGCGAGAGTACTACCAAGTGAGCCACAGGTGACAGTGACACAGCAGAACCTACACTTCAGAAAGTACTTCATTAACTGTGAAGCACTTTGGGATGTTCTGGAGGTGATGAAAATCTCTATATAAATGTAAGTTGTTTCTCTACTTTAACCCCACTACACCACAGCTGCCATCCATAAAATTCCTCTTCAGAAACCAATTTCAATATCCAAAAATGCCTTTTGTGTATTACTTCCACAATGCTGAGACATTTTATTGAACATTTGCTTAACACAGCTGATCTTTTAAGTAAATGAGTTAAATAGACAGAAAGTTGCGGGCAGTGATAATGCAATTTTCCCACATGAGATGAAGTCTCCTGTGGACAGCACATACTGGGCAAATTGCCCATATAAACCTGATGGAGAGAGAGAGAGAGAGAGAGAAAGAGAATGTAATTAAGATTACAGGAAGTAGATAAGGGTAATTCCCTGCAGTCTTTTAGTCTAATTGGTTTTCCAAAAGTCCACTCCACATTGCCACACTGAAGGGGTGTGTGAGAATAAGTGTTTATTATCAATATTGTACCTTGTATTACCTGATGTTCTGAAGTACTCCTTCTCTGCACAATAGTCTTTTGCAGTGACAGTTGCACTAGGGGTCACTATTCCCGTCAGTCGCATATAATGAGTTGTTCTCCATTGTATCTGAATGAGCCGGCAAGGTTTTTGTACAACTCTGTAACGAGCTTAAAAAATGATTGAAGAGAAAAGGCACAGCTTAATCAACTGGGAATCAATTCCATTTATCCACAAGCTACAGAGGCAGGAAATTCATCCGATTTCAACCTCTGTTTCAAAATGGTTACTTTCCATGCCTCTTCCATTTTGACAGGTTCTAAGTAAAAACCAAAAACCCTATATTTTTTTTTAAAAAAGATACAGCTCCTTTAATCCTCTTAATCCGTTTTACTCCACAGCTGAATTCAATCAGACCCTGGCCAGCAGTCTGAACCCAAAGATCAAGAGTCACACTTCTCAATCCTGCCGGAAGGTCAAGAGTAGAAGTTGCCCAAAATTCAACCAAACAGGATTTATCCAGTCATTTTACCAGTTCACAACTTCCCCAAACGCTGAAAAACTTCTGAAAGTACATTTAAAGCATAGTCAGTGTTACACGGAAAATGCAGCAGCCAAGGAGCGCATAGCAAGATCCCACAACCAACAGTGAGCTGATGACCATTTAATTTGCCTTCTCCGTAGGATCTCAGTGGGCAGTCTGAGCCTCGGTTTAAAGTATCATGCTGAAGAAGGTTCTCCCTCCCTGCAGCACTCCCCCAATTATACAGTGATATCTAATGGATCTCAGTCTAATCCATTGATGGGATTTAAAGGGTGAAATTTATCTCTTCTACCTGATAAACAAAAACCTTCTAGATGTAGCCCAGTACTTGATTAATCTTGCCGAGGATAGCTTCCCTATGACTGGCTACTTACCACTTCTTTTCAATGAACATTCTAACTAAATTAATTATGCTCATTAAAAGGCACGTTCCGAATGGAAAGAGACAGCTGAAAGGAAATTCACTCTTGACCCCATGATGCTTCACCGAAAATATAAATTAGTGATAAAATATTTATAGTGGAAATAATTTGTTAACAATTCTAGGGTAAAAAAAATTTCACAGTAAAAGGTCACGGATAATTAGAAATGCGAAAAGTGAAAGATTGAGATCGAGACAAATGATTCACTGCTCTATGTTTGATCTTCTTATCGTGGAATCATAACCCCAATCCACTTCCATTCATTGGTTCTCTACACCAAGTATTCACTTGAGCCCAATCCAGGCTGGTGACCTAGTGCAGTACTGAGGGAGTGCTGCACTGTCACAGGTGCCATCTTTCGGATGAGACATTAAACTGAGTTCCCCCCCTTCGTCCTCTTAGGTGGGTGTTTAAGATCCCACCACATCATTCAATGGAGAAGGGGGGGCTTTCTGGAGTGTCCTGGACCACATTTATCCCTCAACCAATGTTACCTGGTCAGTATCACAGTGTGTTTGCCAAGCCTCACTGTGTAAACTGGCTGTCCCATTTCCTACATTACAAACTCCAAAAGTACGCCATTGGATGAAAAGTGCTTTCGGAGGTACTGAGTTCATGAAAGGTGTTGTATAAACACAAGTTTTTCATTCTTTACACTAACATTAAAACCTAGAAATTATTGCATTGAATGAATGCTCAACATGCTCCCATCAAACCACGTCTCTTTGTTTCAAGGCCAAAACTAAAACTGCAGACAGACAAATTCGACAAGAACGTGCCAAGTTCCCATACAACCTCGTACACATTAACCCCAGAGAAAAAAGCTTCTTCTCCATCTCCCCTGAAAGTATCGGTTTACTGACGACCATTAGTAGCAATATCTAATATCCAGGCCTCGTAAAATTAGGCATTACAAGATAATGAAGTGCTCACACCGTAAATAATTTGCACTGCGAACACATTACAGTCAGATTCTTCAAGGTGAATGAAGATAATGCTTCAGCTCATTCCTCACTTCACGGCTTATGCTCCCAGTAGGATGAAACTCAAATCCAGTACCAAAAATGGAAAGCTAATCAATCAGTGGATGTGTAACGATGGGGGATCAAGGGGCAGCCCCATGACAGAAGGTAACACCTTAAATGACTCCAAAATATTATTTTCTAATGGTGATAAACAGCGGTTATGTTCATCAGTGAATTATTCTAGAAAATTCCACAGACTCTACCCAGCACAGGTGAAGCAGCGTTCATGGAGATGTAACGAGAAGTTTGATGTGCAGAAAATCTTAACCGGTATATATTTATATTTTTAAAAAGCAGACTGTACTTTTGAGCCCCAGCTGACTAGGCATCAGGATTGGCAAAATAAAAACAGAATTACCTGGAAAAACTCAGCAAGTCTGGCAGCATCGGCGGAGAAGAAATCAGTCAACGTTTCGAGCCCTCATGGCCCTTCGGCAGAACTGAAGCATAGTTTCAACAAGGGAGAAATATAAATTGGTTTAAGGTGCCCACCTTAAACCAATTTATATTTCTCCCTTGTTGAAACTATGCTTCAGTTCTGCCGAAGGGCCATGAGGGCTCGAAACGTTGACTGATTTCTTCTCCGCCGATGCTGCCAGACTTGCTGAGTTTTTCCAGGTAATTCTGTTTTTATTTTGTTTTGGATTTCCAGCATCCGCAGTAGCTTTTAGCTTTTTGTTTTTATCAGGATTGGCAACCTCCCTCCGAGTGCAGCCCCCCACCCCCGCCCCCGCCCCCCCACCCCTCCACCCCCCACCCCTCCACCCCCCCCCGCCCACCCACCCCCGCCCCCACCCCCCCACCCACCCCCACCCCCCCACCCACCCACCCCCACCCCCCCACCCACCCACCCCCACCCCCCCGCCCCCACCCACCCACCCCCACCCCCCCGCCCCCACCCACCCACCCCCACCCCCCCGTCCCCACCCACCCACCCCCACCCTCACCACCCCCACCACCCCAACTGAACCGATAACTCAATAACTTTCTAACCAGGAAGTACTTACTGTAAAATCAAGGCATTGAGTACTATAGAAAGGGGTGATGTGAGAAAGGTGTGTAAAAAGCTCAGCTCAAGGTCCTGCTTCAAGGCATGCAAAAGGGAATTAGTCTGTTATTTGAAAAGAAATAACGTGCAGGGTTAGGGGGAGAAGGCAGGAGAACAGGACAAAGTAAGCTGTTCAGTTGGACAGCCAGTACAGTCGCCATGGACCAAATGGCCTCCTACAGCGCTGTAAAATTCTGCGATTCCATCCCAAACACAGAACAGGAACAGTGGCACAGCTTGGCTTCAGATGGCCAGAACATAAGAGAATCGGCGAATCCCTCAACCATCAGCCCAACTTAGGTTGCAAACTTAAATGGAAAATTGTCACCCTGAACCCCCATTCTACTGTCCAGCAACACTCGATATACTGTCCAGCAACACTCGATATACTGTCCAGCAACACTCGATATACTGTCCAGCAACACTCGATATACTGTCCAGCAACACTCGATATACTGTCCAGCAACACTCGATATACTGTCCAGCAACACTCGATATACTGTCCAGCAACACTCGATATACAGTCCAGCAACACTCGATATACTGTCCAGCAACACTCGATATACTGTCCAGCAATACTCTATATACTGTCCAGCAATACTCGATATACTGTCCAGCAACACTCGATATACTGTCCAGCAACACTCGATATACTGTCCAGCAACACTCGATATACTGTCCAGCAACACTCGATATACTGTCCAGCAACACTCGATATACTGTCCAGCAACACTCGATATACTGTCCAGCAACACTCGATATACTGTCCAGCAACACTCGATATACTGTCCAGCAACACTCGATATACTGTCCAGCAACACTCGATATACAGTCCAGCAACACTCGATATACTGTCCAGCAACACTCGATATACTGTCCAGCAATACTCTATATACTGTCCAGCAATACTCGATATACTGTCCAGCAACACTCGATATACTGTCCAGCAACACTCGATATACTGTCCAGCAACACTCGATATACTGTCCAGCAACACTCGATATACTGTCCAGCAACACTCGATATACAGTCCAGCAACACTCGATATACTGTCCAGCAACACTCGATATACTGTCCAGCAACACTCGATATACAGTCCAGCAACACTCGATATACTGTCCAGCAACACTCGATATACTGTCCAGCAACACTCGATATACTGTCCAGCAACACTCGATATACTGTCCAGCAATACTCTATATACTGTCCAGCAATACTCGATATACTGTCCAGCAACACTCGATATACTGTCCAGCAACACTCGATATACTGTCCAGCAATACTCTATATGCTGTCCAGCAATACTCTATATGCTGTCCAGCAATACTCTATATGCTGTCCAGCAATACTCTATATACCGTCCAGCAATACTCGATATACTGTCCAGCAATACTCTATATACTGTCCAGCAATACTCTATATACTGTCCAGCAATACTCTATATGCTGTCCAGCAATACTCGATATACCGTCCAGCAATACTCGATATACCGTCCAGCAATACTCGATATACCGTCCAGCAATACTCGATATACTGTCCAGCAATACTCTATATGCTGTCCAGCAATACTCTATATGCTGTCCAGCAATACTCCATATACCGTCCAGCAATACTCGATATACCGTCCAGCAATACTCGATATGCCGTCCAGCAATATTCTATATACTGTCCAGCAATACTCGATATACTGTCCAGCAATACTCGATATACTGTCCAGCAATACTCGATATACTGTCCAGCAATACTCGATATACTGTCCAGCAATACTCGATATACTGTCCAGCAATACTCGATATACTGTCCAGCAATACTCGATATATTGTCCAGCAATACTCGATATACTGTCCAGCAACACTCGATATACTGTCCAGCAATACTCGATATACTGTCCAGCAATACTCTATATACTGTCCAGTAATATTCGATATACTGTCCAGCAATACTCTATATACTGTCCAGTAATATTCGATATACTGTCCAGCAATACTCGATATACTGTCCAGCAATACTCTATTACATGGCCAACACCTACAAATTTCTAAGAATACAACACAAAAAAACCTCAAAGACTAGCACAGGCTATTTGATTGATCAAACTCCACTGTTTAGAACACCAGCTCTCCCAATCCAACATCTAAATCCTTTCTGAACCCCTCACTATTTGTGACTCCCCTGCTTTCTTGGGTTACTTCTAACATTTAAGACATTTTCATCCGAGACTAAATTTGCCCTTCACAAAATTAAATTCATATCCCTCTGTTTGCCCGGCTTGGCCTGGAAGTGACAATGTAGGGTCAGCTTATCTAACCTTTAACTTGCCAGTGTTTTGAGATGTGGGCAAAGCAGCATTTATTACCCATCCAGAGGAGATTAGGAGCCAGCCACATAATAACATGGGACTGGAGTCACACGGACGCCAGACCAAGCAGGAGGGGAGAAACCGTCTTGTCTGAAGGACAGAAGTGAACCAGTCATTTTTTTCATTATTATATACAACAATCTGGCAGCTTTCATGGTCAGTTTATTTGATGGTAGCCGACAAGTTGAATTTACCAACTGGGAGTTGGACTCTGGGTTGCCATAACCACTGGGCTCCAGTAGCCAATGTTTACTTCAATGAAGCCCCCAAACCTCTTCTCATTCCAATTTACAACTTAAGCTTCTCTAGTCTTTCCTTACCACTGCACTAGGGACCAATCTTACTTCCAAAATCAAAGCAAAACACTGTGGATGCTGGAAATCTAAAATAAAAACAAACAAAAGGTAGAAAAGCTCAGCAACTTTCCAGCATTTCCTGTTTTTATTCCAATCTTGCTGCTCTTCTCTTTGCCTTTGCCACTGGAGGTAATGTCCCTTCTGAAGTACGGGCACTAAGGCTGCACCTATCACTGCAAATGTTGCCTGACTAGTGCGTTATTAACCTCTGCATTTCAACATTCCTGGGGAGGTGCTGGGCTAGTTAACCCAGAGACCCAGGGTGATGCTCTGGGGACCTGGGTTCGAATCCCACCACAGCAGATGCTGAAATTTGAATTGGATGGAATTAAAAGTCTGATGAAGACCACAAAACCATTGCCGATTGTCACGAAGACCTATCTGGTTCACTAATGTCCTTTAGGGAAGGAAATCTGCTGTCCTCACCCGGTCTGGTCTACACGTGACTCCAGACCAACAGCAATGTGGTTGGCTCTTAAACACTCTCTGAACAATGGGTAATAAGGGATGGGCAATAAACACTGGCCTAGCCATCCCATGAACGAATATATTAAAAAAAAGGAACACCAGTGGAGTGGACTAAGTCATCACAGGAGCTGTTATAAGCTGCCTTGACAAACCTCACATCTTTCAGCTCTGTAGTTCAAGTTAAGTCATTAATAGTTTACCTGTCACAGCATTCTCCTGAGCAAATCGCTGGTGTCAGGCAAACCAGCTCAAAAGCATCGGCAGGCCACTTGAAAACAGGGGAGAAATCGAGCAAAATAAGTTCAAGGGTGCAATAAACCTGGTAAAACAGAAGGGCTTTAGGAGATGACAGAGCGTTGAGAGGTAACAAGACAGAGAGAGTAGGGGACACAGCTTCAGAGATCAGGGGCTGTGAATGACAGAGCAAAGGAGCAGGAACAAGGCAGAAAACAAGACGATGACGGAGCGTTAGAGAAATTCTGCGTGATTGATGGAGTGAGGAGGCGGGGGTTTGAAAGCACAGAGGATTTTGAAATCTAGGAAGATGGTAAATTCATTTGTGCTTACACATTTCCTTTGCTGTGGCTCCTATATAGTAACTCCGCATGTCAAGACTACACCAAGATTACTTGATTCACAATCCAAAACCAAGCATTCAGCTAAAACTGACTAGTTAAAACTTGCACTGCAATTAAATCATATTCTCCAGCATTGCCTAGGGGTCAGGATTTGATCTGTTTTCAATATTACTGCTCCATTAATATTAAACTGCTGGGAATGACTTAATGTTTGCTGCAATTGTAAATGCCTGGTCAGAAAAGCCAATTAGATTATAACACTAATACCTTTCCAAGATCGGTACTGTAGTTTTGCTTTAATCCAGGGGGAAAATTTCAATACTATTGATGTGCTTACTACAACTACCAGAGAAGAACAGTGCAATCGTAACCCTTTGTAAATATTTACAAGGCTTAAGCGTCGGGCTTGATCTCGATAAAAAAATAACAAAGTGTTAAAGGAATGCACAATATTTTTAATGCACAAATCCACCAGAAACTGCAGGGGATGAAGAGATATGAGGCGAGTTGTGAATCTCCAAAACCTGTTGGTTGACTTTATGACATTCTGCTGTTTCCTTCTTATGAATGGCACGTGCCCTTAGCCTTCTCATTATTTTTAAGACCTACAGGTTTGCACATTAATTACCCGTCAAACTCACCACAGATGCTAGAGCTGATCCTCGATGGCGTTAGTACCTTTTTAACGATGTGAGTACTGTTGGTGTAATCAACCAATCAACGTCACTGGCCCTGGAAGGGAACAATTTAAACTATTCAACCTCATTCCTGCACATAAGAAATTGCTTGTACAAATTTTAAAATGTCAAATTTTAATGTTTTTTCTTACTCTTCCTTTGTCTCTTTCTCTCTCTCTTTCCCTCTCTATTTCTATTTCTGTACCTGATTTTACTATGATTCACCACTCTTCTCATTGGCATCATCCCTTTGCTCGCCAACATACACTGCTGGCTCCCAGTCAGCAATGCCTTGATTTTAAAATTCTCATCTTGCTTTTTGAGTCTCTCCTTGGCCTTGCAGCCTCCAATCCCCATAGCCTCTGTAAATCTCTTTCGGTCTCACAAGCCTCTGTGATATTGGTCATCACCCAATTCTGGCCTCTTGAGACAGCCCAAGTTTGATTGCTCCACCTTGGTGGGGAAGCCTTCAGATGCTTCAGACCTAAACTCTAGGAATCCTTTCCTAAACCTCTCTGCCTCCCAGTCCTCCTTAAAGCCTGCCTCTTTAACCACTACCACCCCACACGGTGTTTTGGCCATTGGGAGACTGAAAAGCTATCATTTGACACCATTTTAATCTTAATTTAAACTGTCTGGGGAAAGGAAAGACTTGCATTCCTATGGCGCCTTTCATGACCTCAGAATATCCCAAAGGGTTTTACAGTCAACGAAATTCCTTTAGGATAGGTAATCACTGTTGTAATGTAGGAAACGCAACAGCCAATCTGCGCACTGAAAGCTCCCATGAGCAGCAAGGTACAGTCATGGTAAAAACGAGCTGATCTGTGGTTTTGTACACGAGTAGCGGGGACCAGTGGGGACCAGTCTCACTTTGACCTCCCTGCCATTCACATCGCAGGGCAGTGACAGTTAAGGGTACACATGAATACAGCGTCAAAGATCATCTGGGCAGAGACACAATAAATGCAGCAAAGGAAACGTGCAGAGATGTAAGGACAGCATTAAAATTCACAGAGCTAGTACAGCAGTGAGGGGAGCAAAGAATAAGGAGGAAAGGTAGGCGAATATTTGCTAGGATGAAACGGATGCTTGTACTGTTAAATAGTGAAGTGCGGAAATATTTTCATTTCCCTGTGGGCATTTTTAATATTAAGACTTTCACTATATACAGAACCTTTAATTCTCTAGATATGTGTAACACGTGTATTCTTGATAAGGCAGCCTTCCATCTCTTAAGATGATGGTTTATGCCATCATGGTCAGCTCTGTGTTACACATCGCCTGGTGGGGCTCAGGAACCCCACACTGGCATGGCAGCCTCTGACGCATTTCCTGCAGGGGAAGACAGTGGGCTGAGAGGGTGCACGATTCGATGACCTCTGTTTTCTCTGGGCGCCTGTATTCTTACCAAGCAGCATTTTACCAAGGGAACGAATATGTCCACTCCAAAAACACTTGGTCGATGTTTACACCACAACATTAGCAAAGTGAAGTCATGTGAAACTCTCTAACACTGCACAACGAAACCACAGGAATGCTGACCATGTGTAACATACGCTGCGAGTACATCAACATATTTTTGTACAGCCTTACTATTTAAAGGCTTTGCATTTTTATAGCGCCCTTAACAACCTCAGGAAATCCAAAAATGCTTTCCAGCCAATGAAGTGCTTTTGAAAACCTCGTTGTTTCCTAGACTTTAAATGGCCTCTTTTTTTTTGGTAAAACTTCTAAATATTTGCTTCCAAAGTTTTTGCTGTGTACTGACATTCTAATCAAGTGCAATGCCGGATGTGTAAAATACTCATTCGACTCTAATTTAACTTTCCTTTCACAAGAACTTAGCAAAGACAACAGTAGGTTTGGAAAACCTTTGTACTGTATCCACATGAACTGTGAAAGAAAACTGATGCAGCAACGCGATTATCGATTTTATCCTCCTGGTTCAAGTTGTTGTGCCTAAAGAGAGCGTTATCGATTATGTAACACTGGGGCGAAGTGTTGCTGATTACAGGAGTTTCAATTCAGTGAGAGCAATGTGTGCTGATGAATTAAGAATATCGCATCGCTGGAAACCAGTTAAAGCAGACAGGTTTAAGTGAAATTTGAATTTACTTGCACGCATCTGACAAACAACCCCAGTGATAATTCCAAAAACAAATATTCTGCATTCACCATTCAGCTTTCCACAGATAACATTCCAACCTGAAGATTTCACCAGAGATAACAGTAAGCTTTTGGACAAGGGTGTAAATCACACTGAGACAATCACAGTAAACACAGAATTAGGTACATGTAGCACAGAAACAGGCCCCCACTGGTGGGTACGTTCCCCACAAACCTCCTCCCATTCATCTCGCCCCATCAACATAACCTTCTATTCATTTCTCCCTCGTTGCATCTACGCTGTTCACCTCACCCACTGCCAGCGGCAGCCAGTTCCATATTCTCATCATTCTCCCAAATACCCTATTGGCTTTATAAGTGACTGCCTTACATTTATGGTCCCTAGTTTAGACACCCACCCATAAGTGGGGACATTTTTTCCACGTCACCCATATCAAAGCTCCTGCATAATTTTAATGGCCCCGGTTACCCTTCAGCCTTCTCCTCTCCAGAGAAAGGAGCCCCAGCCTGGTCAGATTCTCCTGAAAAGCCGACCCTTCTCTGTTCTGGGAGGATACGCCACCCAGCTTAAAGATGACGATAATAAGGAACGTGGTTTAAAGATTCAGACACACAGAAGGCCACTTGGTGTGACAGCAGCAATGTGACTGACATCCCGTAAAGCACACTTAACATTTCCAATAGCAGTTTTGAATTTATTCTTCATTATGGGTGTTGTTCTATTTGCCTGGTACAGCACCCTGCCCAAGGGATATGAAACACTTCATTCACGTGGGCTTTCCACCTATTGTATCTGCAATGAGTACAAACATGGCTGCTTTGTGTTGTGTTTGAAAGCCGACCAGCTGCCAAAGGTGGGAAATTCAATGCCAAAGGTGTCTCCATTTTGCTTGGAGTAATCTCATTGATATTTGGTGAGCTGCACGGCGTAGGGTAGCCCCTGTCGATAACTTCAGTGAGAAAAACTGCGAGCAAAATTTCTTATCATTAGCCTAAGTCAGTAAAACGATCAAAAAGTAGGCACCTGATCCCACGCAGACAAGCCAACACATCACAGGTTACTTAAAACTTCGAGAAGCAATCATTTTATCTGGTGGTACTGAGCTCAAATCAAAACTAGACTGGTGATTAGTCAGAATCATGGAGTCATTACAGCACAGGTGGTCGCCATTTGGCCCATCGAGTCCATGCCAGCTCTCTGGAGAGCAATTCAGACAGTGCCATGCTCCCCACTCTACCCACATTGCCCTGCTATCTTATTCATGTGCCCATCCAATTTCAAATCAGTATTTGTTTCCACTTCCACCATCCTCATGGGCAGCGAGTTCCAGGTCGTTAACACTCGCTCCGTAAAAATAAATTTTTCCTCACATCTCGCGCCCAAGAACTTCCCCCCACCCCTAGTCCTTGTACCATTAGTACTTAGTAAGGCCATTAGTAGGAATCACTAATGATTAGCATTTATTGTGGCAATACAACAAAAGTTTTAATATAAATCTCTGCTTAAAAATTAAGTCAATTGATGAAAGAACAAATACCATAACATCTGAATAAAGAAAATAACCTTTATATAAAACTGAAGGAAAACAAGATTATATGACTCATATTCTAGTTTAACTGCTTTAGTATTAACTTTAACTGGAGTAAACACCATATCATTAAAATATTTAGTTAATTATACTCGATAGTTGCATAAGCATCATGTTTCGATACCAAGTAAATTGCAAATTATGATGAAGCTGGGAACTAAAATCAAGTGGAGCAAACTTAACAGGCCAAGAGGAGATTTAATGGAGGTTTGAAAATGAAGGGTTTTGGCGGCCGTGTCTTCTGTTGTCTAAGCCCAGAGCTCTGGAATTTCTCCCTAAATCTCCCTCCCTCCCTCTCTCTCCTGCGAAACACATCTGAAAAACTAACTCTTTGACTAGGCTTTTATGTCACCACTCCCAACGTCTCCTTCTTTGGCTCGATGTCAGTTCTTTGCCTGTCTACGGCACTGTGTTGGGCCTGGAGACATTTTGCCAAGTGTTTGCTGCAGAAATGTAAGCGGTTGAATAGGAAAAGACTATTTTCATGACCAGTCATGTGGGATCGGCAATTTGAAATGATTGCTAAGTGTGCGGTGAGGGAAAGGGCTTTTGGACCGTAATGTCTTTGCCACAGGGAGTAATTGAAGGTGACATTGGATAAGCTTTTGAAGCAGAGGAAGATGAATGTTATGGATGTTAAGGCCCGTCCAGCGTGACGTCTGCCAGGGAGCGCTATGCACTCTCTGTCCGGGCAGCGGGGGTGGAGATTCCCTCTGTCCGGGCAGCGGGGGCGGGGATTCCCTCTGTCCGGGCAGCGGGGGCGGGGATTCCCTCTGTCCGGGCAGCGGGGGCGGGGATTCCCTCTGTCCAGGCAGCGGGGGTGGGGATTCCCTCTGTCCGGGCAGCGGGGGCGGGGATTCCCTCTGTCCGGGCAGCGGGGTTGGGGATTCCCTCTGTCCGGGCAGCGGGGGCGGGGATTCCCTCTGTCCGGGCAGCGGGGTTGGGGATTCCCTCTGTCCGGGCAGCGGGGGTGGGGATTCCCTGAGCCGGGAGTGGGCTCTTTCGCCCACGCGTTGTGAAAGAGTGCACAGATCTCCCTGAGGCTAAGCGCTGCCTCAGGGGGATCAGTGGAAGTAATAAAAATTTTTTGAAGGGTAGAAAAAATGTCCCTGACATGTCCCCTCATGTGACACTGTCACGTGAGCTGGGAAATGTCAATTTCTTTATTTAAACATTTTACAAAAATTTTAATACCCTCGTAAAACCTCGTCCCGCCCGTGGATGAGGTTTCATGTTTTTTCTGAAGCCCGCCAGGGCTCCCGGCCTGTCCACCAACATTAAGGTTGGATTGGCAGGTCCATTAGTCATGTTAATTACTTTTTTAATGGTCTTAATAGGCCTTTGACAGTTTGGTAGGCGCACAGACAAACTGCGTGTCCGCTGAGCTGAAAATCTAAATGACGCGGGGTGACGTCAGGACACATGCCCACTTGGCGAGGGGGGCGGGGCCCGGTGTCACCCCACATCACCAACCGGGCCCCACCCCCTCGCCAAGCGGGCCCCGCCCCCCTCGCCAACCGGGCCCCGCCCACTCGCCAACCGGGCCCCGCCCACTCGCCAACCGGGCCCCGCCCACTCGCCAACCGGGCCCCGCCCCCCACTCGCCGACCGGGCCCCGCCTCCCCACTCGCCGACCGGGCCCCGCCCCCCCCCACTCTCGCCGACCGGGACCCGCCCCCCCACTCTCGCCGACCAGAAGATGCAGCCCCATCTTCCCTGAATGCAGTTTAGACAAAGAATGAAATTGAAGTCCGACAACCGCTACCCTTCAGCAACTTTCCGAAACTACTCTACCCGGAACTTGGTGGTGGCAGGAGACACCCGGAAGGGCAGCAGGAACACTTTAGGGATGTCACCAAAGCGTCCCTGAAGAGGTCAAACATCCCCCGCCAACTCATGGGAGACCCTGGCTTGTGGCCAACCCAAATGGAGAAGGTTCATCCGGGAAGCCCCCGGACAAATTGGAAGACTTAATCAGGAATGTGCAGAGGCGGAGTTGAGGTGTTTCCAGGGAACTCACAAACCTCCAAAGAGCCCACCTTTCCAACCCTCCAAACACCAGCGGCCCCGCATGTGGCAGAGTCTGCGGATCACGCACTGGAGCCATCGAACCGGAGTGGATGTCAGGCATCCTTGATCCCGAGGGACTGCCTAAGAAAAGGAGCCTTCAGCGTCACATGTCAGCTGTTTGATAATCCCGAAGCCTTTATTTAAGATTGTAAATGTAATAATGGCACTGCCAACACGATAGCAAGTACATGGAGGGCCTCCAGCAAACAGAAATACCTTGTGCAAGAATGATCGTGCTAACGTTAATAACTCTGAGCTTCTCAAAACTCGGAAGTTTGTTCTTTTATTTAAATACTGAGGTGACGACAAGGCTCCCAGCTCAAGCAGCCCAGATAGCAAATCGGTTCAACCTTTAAACTCCTCTATCTCTCTCTCTCTCTGCTGACAGCACAGTTATGCTAAAAGAACTTGACACTTTGCTGCATCCTTCCAGTAAACTAATCCCGGCTACTAATCTCTCCTCCTTTGAATTGTGTCCACTTTCCACACAATTCTGTGAAGCACCTTGGGATGTTTTCCTACATTAACAATGGTGTATCAGAGCAACAACATCCCTTGAGTGATCAAACCATTCAACAGCTCCATAAAATATATAGAAACTCTTGAAAATTTAATTTAGGAAAAAAAAACACTGCAAGATACCTCATTTCTAAATGATTCTTCCACTTTAACTTCAATCTTCCTGAAGAAAAAGCAATTTGCAATGAACAAACTGAATGAGAAAAACATCATAAAAGGAAATGCGCACTGACCCTTCATCACTGCGTTTGAAGATCCAATTTTTACCACAAAATTGGTGGTTTATTATAAGCCGTCTTAGCTATTATAGGGTCAGGATATGAAATAGTGACACACTATACAGCACAGTGTATAAGATGACCCCATTTCTTTAGCCCCAAAAATCATGTCTTTGCATATACTCGGTGTATAAGTTGACCCCACACTTTTCAGCCATGAAATGCTATACTGTACATGTTATAATCAGACTCAATTTTTCACCCCACACATGGATGTTTTGCTTACCGCTGAATAAAAGGATCAATCAGGCAATATGGGCTGTGCGGTGAAGATGTGCGGGAGTTTAAGACACACCCACATAAAGCAGACCCGGCTCAGCAAGTGAGAAAGATGGCAACAACTATAATAGGTCTTGACGGGATAGCAGCATGGCGTCACTGGAAGGGAAGTGTGTCATGTGATCCAGGTACAGTTTCACTTTTGCCTGTGAGCAGAACACAGCACACACAGCTCTGCTGCAGGTGTCTTCAAGCTTTCTACCTTTGTACAGCTATTCCTGTGCAGGCAGTCTAAATAAGTCAACCTAAAATGTGTTTATCCCATCCCCTGAGTGACTGGTGCCTTTATATCATTATCACAAGAGTGATAACCCACACTGGTGGTTCACTTTTTATACTCAGTGTATAAGTCAACCCCTGTTTTTGGAGGGATTTTTTGAGACTTCAAAGGTTGACTTATACACTGACATCTACGGTAAATGTGTCTGTCATTCCCCAGTGTGTAGCACTCTCCCCTCTGAGTCAGAAGTTTATGGGTTCACGTTCCACTGCAGAGATTTGAACACATAATCTGGGTGGACACTCCAATGCAGTACTGAGGGAGCACCGCACTGTCAGAGGTCAGCTTTTAAAAAAAATCCCACAGTGCAATTTGAAGAGCAGCAGGTGAGTTTTGCTCCCTGTGCTGGCCATTATTCATATCTCAACCAGAAACCACCAAAAGAGATTATCTGGTCTTTTAACTCATTGCTGTTTGAGGGATCTTACTGTGCATGAATTAACTGCTGCATGTTCTCCATTCACACAGTGACCACAGCTCCTATAATCAGCAATGAGATAAATACTACATTCTTTCCTGGGATGTAGGCATTTGTTGCCCAACCCTAATTGCCCTTGAACTGAGTGGCTTGTCAGACTATTTCAGAGGGCAGTTAAGATTCATCCACGTTGCTGTGGGTCTGGAGTCACATGTAGGCCAGACCAGGTAAGGGGGGCGGATTTCCTTCCCTAAAGGACATTAGTGACCCAGATGGGTTTTTATGACAATCGATGATAGTTGTCATGGTTACCATCACTGGGACGGGCTTTTCAATTCTAGATTATTAATTGAATTTAAATTCCACCAGCTACTGTGGTGGGATTTGAACCCTTGTCCCAAAACTAGCCCAGTGACATTACCACTATGCCACCATCTCCCCTGACCAGATAAGAGCTGTTTTCATTCTTTGCCTGAGGGAAGATATCGACCGGCACACTGGGCAGCATTCTCCAGCTCTCCTTCAAAATAGCAGCTGCAAGGGGAAGGGGGGCCATGGTTTAATGTCTCGTCTGAAAGATCGCACTTCCAACAATGCAGAGGCCTCTCTCAGTACGACAGTGCAGTGTCAACCTGGACTATGTGCCCAAGTCCCTGCAGCAGGGCAGGAACCTACAACCTGCTGACACTACAGTGAGAGCACTGCAACTGAAACCAAGGCGGACATCTCCCACATCAAATATCTGTTTCCTATATCATTATGCACATGAAAGAACACAATTTTTAAAAATTAATTCATGGGATGTGGGTGTCGCTGGCTAGGCCAGCATTTATTGCTCATCCCTAATTGCCCTTGAGAACATGGTGGAGCTGCCTTCTACCTGGTTTACACTGCAGTCCATGTGGTGTAGGTACACCCACTGTGCTGTTAGGGAGGGAGTAGCAGGATTTTGACCCAGCGACAGTGAATGAACGGCGATATATTTCCAAATCATGATGGTGAGTGGCTTGGAGGGGAACTTCCAGGTGGTGGTGTTCCCATGCATCTGCTGCCCTTGTCCTTCTAGATGGTAGTGGTCATGGGTTTGGAAGGTGCTGTCTAAGGAGCCTTGGTGAGTTGCTGCAGTGCATCTTGTACATGGTACACACTGCTGGCACTATTCGTTGGTGGTGGAAGGAATGAATGTTTGTGGATGTGGTGCCAGTCAAGTGGGCTAATTTGTCCTGGATGGAGTCGAGCTTCTTGAGTGTTGTGGGAGCTGCACTCATCCAGGCAAGTGGGGAGTATTCCATCACACTCCTGACGTGTGCCCTGTAGATGGTGGACAGACTTTGGGGAGTCAGGAGGTGAGTTACCCGTCGCACGGTTCCTAACTCTGACCTGTTCTTGTAGCCACAGTATTTATATGGCTAGTCCAGTTCAGTTTCTGGTCAATGGTAATCCCCAGGATGTTGATAGTGCTGCATACTGTCTCAACATAAATCTCCATGTTTGGTTTGACCTCATTTGCTGATTGGAGAAAGCAAGCTGAAGCAATTTCTTTGTAAAGAAATAGCTACGAGGAAAGTATGTGAAGAAGGGTCAATGCATTTAACAGTATTCTATTGAGAAAGAGGATAAGAACTGCTTTCCAATCCTATAAGAACTCGTAGTTAAATCATTCATTTTGAACGCTAATAGACTAGTACGAGGTATTAGTTACTAAGTGCAGCACTGTCTAAGTTTACAACCACAAAACCTTAATAGAAAAGGGAAACTAATCAAAAATGTATTGGACTGAAGAGTCTCCGAGCTAACATCTGGCTCCTTGTGAAGCAGAAAGTTTGCTTTCTTGGTAAATATGCCATAAGCAGATTAGTGCAGGCAGTGGGGATCTTAGATCAGATTCCACAGTGGAAACAAGAACTTCCTCCTCCTCCTCCCTTCAGAGTGAGGTTGTCTGGGGGCCTCCGAGGCAGGAGATTCCCATCGGGGGAGCATAAACCAGTTGACACGAAACATCTGTTGAGTCCAGCTGCAAGTCAAAACTGAAGGAGACACACACTAGGCTGTAATCTAATATAGCAGCTGACATGGTGCCGGCCTTCAGTACAAACTCTGGTGGGGTTACATTCAGCACAGGTCACTTCAAGCCAAAACTGCACAAGGGTTGAGGAGTTGGTGATGCCTGCACTCCCAATCAGGTCATTTACAAAGCAAAGTACAAAACCCTTCCGATGGAGTCAACAAGTCTTTATGCCTTTGGCTGTGCTGCGCTCGCTAAGGTAGGAAGACTGCTCAGCAACGTGATATTGGCCAAGGATCGAGCATGAGTCACCATCCAATCTATTTTCACCCAGCCAGCAAATCTGGAACCTCGACCAGGCCACAGAACATGCACGGAGCTAACACACACACACAAGAAGTCTGAAAATACACTCGGGTTAGACAATCTATTACACAGTCAATTAGCAGACAACAACATAAAGGAATAGATTTCCATGGGATCCACGGACCCTGAACGGGGGCATGGATGTTCAATGAGAAGCTCAGAGTTTGGAAACCTACCTTCTAAGGTCCTTGACTTTCAATTTATCTTAAGCATAACATGTGCAGCGAACGCACGTCACCTTGTGGTCCGTTCCCTCTTATCTACCTGCATTCTTGCAAAAACATGACTATCGTGGTTGGGATCAGTGGAAGTTCAGCTTTTCCACTGATTCATACCTTAGCTTAAACCTCAGCAAAAAACACAAAAACCCACAGCATCTGTAGACCTACCAGTTTCTATTCCATTGGGTAGCTGACTCTGTTTGGAAGCTCCCTTGTTAACAGCACTGGGTGTACCTACACCGCACAGACTGCAGCAGGTCAGGGCAGCAGCTCACCACCACTTTCTCAAGGGCAATTAGGGATGGGCATTTGCCAGTGATGCTCATGTTTGTGCATCTCAAGTTCTTATCCGCAGCTTGAAATTAGTCTTCCTTTTTCCATTTTAGTTTTGTTTAAAGCTACCCACTCATATTTTTAAAAGATTAAAACTAACTCGACACAAGATTTAAAGCTGCTTTAAATTTGGATTAGGCTCAGGAAAGACCCTCTGGAACTAGCTGGATTGTTCTTACAGAGGGCCAGCAGGGACTTGACAGGTTGAATGGTCTCCTTCTGTGCTGTAACCATTTTATGAAACATCAGAGAGCTGTAAGAAAGGGAATGCAGGTCAGAGAGTCTGGGCCACAGTGTTAGCAGGTCCTATTTCCAACCCAACACTCCATTCAGCTGCAGCTCATCCATGAGGTTGGTTAATTTACCCTGTTTGAAGCGGTAAAGGCTTTTCATACTTTTAACAAGGCAACTGCCCTCTCATTCCCTCCAGAAACTGAATACTGCCTCTCTCCGCTATCTTGAAATTGATGAACGTTGTTTGACTGCTTTGAGAGAAGAGCTCCAAGGCAAAGCTCCAGAGAGTTAGATAAAAGGCTCCAAGTCTCAGAGCCTTCGAAACCAAGGTTCTTGCATTAGGAGTAAATTAAAGCCAACCCTGCAGACTTTGATCTGTCAGACACCAAAGCTCCCAACTGCCGTAACAACAAACTCATTTCATGCACTAAGGGAGGCCTCTGAATCCAAGCTCCCTCATTGAAAACTGTTAATGAGATTCTTTGAACCTCACTGGAGAGATGAATGTTTTAGGCAACGTGCTTGAACTTATGACAACACAAACCAGCATCATCACAGACTCAACAGTCAACTGATTGGAACAACATTTCCTCATGAGATCACCTGCACATTTTGCAACACATAACATGAATAGTGAGGTTGCTGACCAGTGAAGACTCATTTAAAAGAAAACCTGGCCTAACCAAAGCTCCCACCCAGCTGAGCAAATCTGGCTAGTTTGCTTTGAAGTTGTCACAGGTTATCCGAGATGCCATGTCAGGAGCTGGTGGCATTAGCAACAACTTGCATTCATACAGAGCCTTTTCACATCGTAAAACATAGCAAGGTGCTTCACAGGAGCAATTATCAAATAAAATCTGACACTGAGGCTCATGGGGAGTTATTAGGCAAGATGACCAAAAGCTTGATCAAAGAGGTTGACTTTAAAGAGGAAAGAGAGGTAGAGCGATGGAGAGATTTAGGGAGGGAATTCCAGAGCTTAGGCCCTTGGCAGCTGGAAGCACAATATGAAGGCACCTTAAAACACAACAAATGTGGTAACAAGTGCACTCCCATTGTCGAAGAACAGTGATTATTCTTACAGAATGAATACTGACACCACTGTGACAGCCAATGAACTGGAGGCAGGGTGGGATTTACACCAGGACTCATAGCAACCAGAGTCTATTGTACTACAAATGGCAAACGGAGTCTCTACAAACTTCAGCTTCCTGGTAAAAGAACAGAAAATGCTGGAAAAACTCAGCAGGTCTGGCAGCATCTGTGGAGAGAGAAAGAGAGTTAACGTTTCGAGTCCGTATGACTCTTCTACAGAGCATTTTGAGGAAGAGTCTGAAGAAGGGTCATACGGACTTGAAACATTAACTTTGTTTCTCTCTCCACAGACGCTGCCAGACCTGCTGAGTTTTTATTCCAGCATTTTCTGTTTTTATTTCAGGTTTCCAGCATCTGCAGTATTTTGCTTTAGCTTACACCTTCCTGGTATCGGCCCTGAATGGCCCACTTTGAATTTTAAGGTTATGCCCCCTTGTTCCAGACTCTCTCACCGGAGGAGATAAACTTTTACCCCATCAACTCTTTTACCATCTTAAGTACCTCAGTTAGGTCACCCTTAATCTTCTATACGCAAAGGAATATACATCCGAGATAACTTTCTGTCCTTACATTACAGTGAGGGGGACACTTACCTATGAAGAATTCACAGGCCCTCCTTTCTTACCTAGAACTTTGTGTTCGTGTGTACAAGACAGACAATAAATTCTGGAAAAGGCAAATTAATGGGTATTATATTTGTTATTAACCTTTAAATGAAGAAATAATGGCTCATATTAAGGGAGAACTTAATTTTTAGTCTTTATTCATGCGGAAGCAATGTCTATTTATATTTATCGGCTTCTCCAGTGCAGTGTGCTATTCCCATGTCCCCACTGTACAATGAACTTCCAAATTCCTATCGGTATCTCACAGGATTGATATAACCCTTCCTGTCATCCGTGGCTCAGTTGGTAGCACTGTCCGCTGGCTCAGAGTCAGAAGGTTGTGGGTTCATGTCCCACTCCAGGGCTTCAGCACAGAAACCTGGGTTGACACTCCAGTGCAGTACTGAGGGAGTGCTGCACTGTCAGAGAGTCAGTACTGAGGGAGTGCTGCACTGTCAGAGGGTCAGTACTGAGGGAGTGCTGCACTGTCAGAGAGTCAGTACTGAGGGAGTGCTGCACTGTCAGAGGGTCAGTACTGAGGAAGTGCTGCACTGTCAGAGGGTCAGTTCTGAGGGAGTGCCGCACTGTTGGAGGGTCAGTACTGAGGGAGTGCTGCACTGTCAGAGGGTCAGTACTGAGGGAGTGCTGCACTGTCAGAGGGTCAGTACTGAGCGAGTGCTGCACTGTCAGAGGGTCAGTACTGAGGGAATGCTGCACTGTCGGAGGGTCAGTACTGAGGGAATGCTGCACTGTCGGAGGGTCAGTACTGAGGGAGTGCTGCACTGTCAGAGGGTCAGTACTGAGGGAGTGCTGCGCTGTCAGAGGGTCAGTACTGAGGGAGTGCTGCACTGTCAGAGGGTCAGTGCTGAGGGAGTGCTGCGCTGTCAGAGGGTCAGTACTGAGGGAGTGCTGCACTGTCAGAGGGTCAGTACTGAGGGAGTGCTGCACTGTCAGAGAGTCAGTACTGAGGGAGTGCTGCACTGTCAGAGGGTCAGTACTGAGGGAGTGCTGCACTGTCAGAGGGTCAGTACTGAGGGAGTGCTGCACTGTCAGAGGGTCAGTACTGAGGGAGTGCTGCACTGTCAGAGGGTCAGTACTGAGGGAGTGCTGCACTGGGGTGGGCGCTGCCTTTCAGATTAGATGTCAAACCCCAGGCCACCTGCCCTCTCAGGCAGACATAAAAGATCCCATGGCACGGGTTCGAGGAAAAGCAGCAAAGTTCTTCCTGGTGGTACTGGGGCCGATACTTATCCCTCAATCAACATCGCTAAAAGGCAAGATTAACTAGTCATTATCACATTGCTGTTTGTGGGATCTTGCTGTGGGCAAATTGGCTGCTGTGATTCCTACATGGCAACAAAGACTTTGCTGGAAAAGTACTTCACTGGCTATAAAGATTCATTGCAGGAACTCACCAAGGCTCCTTAGACAGCACCGTCCAAACCCGCTACCCTCTAAAAGGACAAGGGCAGCAGGCACATGGGAGCTCCGCCACCTGGAAGTTCCTCTCCAAGCCACTCACCAGCCTCACTTAGAAATATATCGGCCGTTCCTTCACTGTCGCTGGGTCAAAATCCTGGAACTCCCTCCCTAACAGCACTGTGGGTGTACCTACACCACATGGACTGCAGCGGTTCAAGAAGGCAGCTTACCACCACCTTCTCAAGGGCAACTAGGAATGGGCAATAAATGCTGGCCCAGCCAGCAACGTCCACATCATGTGAAAGAATATTTTTTTTAAAAGCACTTTGGGATATGCTGAGATTGTGAAAGGTGCCATAGAAATGCAACTCCCTGTCTTTTTTTCTTAATAAACACTCCCATCGTGTTATCCAATTGTTGCTTAAACAAAACCAGGATCTTCCCTCCCATTATCTGACTGTCCAAAAACAGAAAAAAATTGCATTTATATAGCGCCTTTCACGACCACCAACATCCCAAAATGCTTTTCAGCCAATGAAGCAATTTTGAAGTGTGGTCAATGTTGTAATGTAACGTCCATGAATAGAGAGCACCTGAACCTCTCCCCACTACACACATTTACACTGCTCACTCTCCTCTCCTCTCCGCAGCGTATCTGTATGTTGAGTTCATAGAGCTCAGGTTAAATACTGGTTCATTCAGGGGGAACTCCACACTGCCACACGAAGCAGCCTGAATCTATTCAGCTCATTTAACTTGGAATATGCATGTGACCTTTGGCGACCACTGCTGCTCCTCCTCCTTCACCACCCACCCCTCAACCCCCACCGGTTTCAAGCAGCAGTGACAGGCTGGAGAACCAGCGACAATAACATGCAGAGTTTCAGCAACTCTCCTGCAGCAAGTCTGCTCAAACAGAAGGCCATTGTCAAACTGCACTGCCTGCGCTGCGGCCGGTCAGCCAAGTCCACGGACACATCACCCATGGCCAGAAAGTCTACCGCAGCACAGGACAGGACAGGACAGGACACCGAAAGCCTGTAGGTGATGTTACAGGAACGCTGAAAGTAATTTTCACAACGCGAGGTAGGCCCAAGGAAACAGGGGAGAGCAGCTCAACTCAGCAGAGAACAAACACTTTACTTCTCCTGGGCTGATAAGCCAAAGTTCCAAAGAAGAGCCACATGAACTCGAAACGTTAACTCTGTCCCTCTCTCCAAAAGGTACTGTGGGGCCCACTTGGCTTTTCCTGCATTCCTCTGATTTTATACTGGAAAATGTCAAGTCGCTTACTAAAGATAAGCTTAAAAAAAAAACATAAATTGTAGACGAAAATTGAAATAGCTTTTTGCAGTTTTTGTATATTTAGAAATCTTTTTCTTCAAGGTTTTTCCAACACTGACATCATCCCAATTACAACAACAACTTGTGTTTAAATAGCACCTTTTAAGGTAGTAAGACATCCCAAAACGCTTCACAGAGACACAATCTTTGAGCAAATTCCACTTTTTAAAAATGTATTCTTTCATGGCAAGGTCAGCGTCTGTTGTCCATCCCTAATTGCCCTTGAACTGAGTGACTTGCTAGGCCATTTCAGAGGGCAGTTAAGAGATGGCCGTGGTTGTGGGTTTGCAATGTGCTGTCTGAGGAGCCTTGCTGTGGGTCTGGAGTCACATGTAGGCCAAACCGGGTATTTGAACATGGAGAATAATCTGCTGAAACTCATTTAAGCTCTGTCAAAGGCTAAGGTGCGAAGTGTTCCATGTAGCTGAACCAATCAGACCATGTGCAAGCAACGTGTTAGCTTTAGATCCTAGAGTGTGGCAGGTTAGGTTGATCTCAGACACTGCAATGACCCTAGCCCTCAATGCATCAGAAGTAGGCAAGGTGCGGGTTTCTGCTTCTGAACATTATTCAGTCACCCCTGGCTGGAAAGAGCACTTAAATGTCACCGTAGCTCAGTTGGTAGCACTGAGTCAGAAGGTGCCCTCTCCAGAGCACAATATCTAGCCCGACATGCGCAGTGCAGTACCGAGGGACAGCTGCACTGTCGGAGGTGCCAACTTTCAGGTGAGACATTAAACCAAGGCCCCAACTGCTCTCTCAGGTGAATGTAAAACAGAACCAACTGAGCAAGAACACCCCACCTTCAGGAGACAAAGAACTAGAGAATTGACTAAAAGATAAACATTGTGCTGTATAGTGCAAATTACAAGTTGACAATAAAGAATTTCTAAAATTGTCACCAATAATTACTCCAGTTTGTTCTAAAATTCACATCATGGAAAAATCCTTTAATAGCAAACCATTGCCCTATGCAGTTTGGGACTACCTCTTACAGGTTACACTGAGCCAATATTATTTGAATCCTACTTTCATAACAAAATTACACTCAAATTAAACCCCTCCACCACTATAAGAACAACATTCACTTTTAAAATGCATTTAGCAAAGTAAAACCTGACAGGTGGAGAGATGGAAATCAGGAATGCTCAAGAGGCCAGGATTGGAGGAGCACAGAGGATTGTAGAGCTGGAGCAGGACGGAGACATAGGAAGCAGCAAGGCCATGGGGGGGATTTGAAAACATGGATGAGGATTGTTTTCACTGTGCCAAGAGAATGGGACCCTCTAGTGCACTGACCATGCACAGCCCCAGTGGAGACATGAATCAGTTTGTAGATTTTTACAGTGACTCATGTAAAATTGGAATAAACAGATTATTGTGTCGAATAGTGAGGGAGTACAAATGATCACTTCACTTACTGTTTTGGTCCCAGGTTACACCTTCACCCATGGTTACAGCCCACGCTTCAGCTTATTGGGCAATTTCATTAAGGTGTCGGCTTTTGCAATCGGTGCTGGTTACTGAATGGAATGTCCGAGAGGTTTCCCGTCTCATACATCGAAATGTTGAATGGAAAACAATTACCGTGGGAGAATGTAGAAAGTGCAAACAACAGGTGAGCTACCTAGCAGGGGGCACTGGCTCAGTAACACTGAGGGACAATCTGGGAAATGCTAAAAACATGCAAGGTACCTCGGATAAAGAAGTCTTTTTTTTTAAAAAAAGGAAAGATTATACAGACAATTCAAGAAGTTACAGCTGACCTGATGTTTATTGTGAAGTTCAACCACATAGTCAGAAGCTTTGATACAACACTGACATTTTTCTGAAGCTACTAATAAATTTGACCCTTATATAAAAAAATCCCACAAATCTCCCTGTGAAGCTTTGTGTACAAACACGGAGGGACACAGCGTGGGAACCCGGCTTCCCGAGCCGATTGCATTCAGAGCTGAACAACTCCCATGGCTCAGTCCCCAATAGCACCTGGCCTGAAATGTTTGGATACAATGCAGTGGTTAAAGAGGACAAGGCGGGAGCCAGTTGTCAGGAAAGTTAGGTGACGGTTTCCCCTTAAAGCATTTTCTTTTTCTTCCATTGGAGCATGAGCCATTGGAGAGTAGAGAAAACAGGACCAGTTTTTTAGGCGGGGGGGGAGAGAGGATTGTTTCAGCCACCCGGACCCTGTGTCCAGTCCATTGTAGTTGATTTTGCAGGAATTACACCCGAACGTTTTTGCAGGTGCCTCCAGAGAGGCACACACTCCAGTGAGTGTACACTCACATCTGTACAATGGTCCTCACATTGGATCGGAGGATGTTGCCAATGGAAGGATGTGTTGGTAGGGCGAGGTGAAGAGGGGCGAGGTGAAGAGGGGCGAGGTGAAGAGGGGCGAGGTGAAGGGGGGCGAGGCGAAGAGGGGCGAGGCGAAGAGGGGCGAGGCGAAGAGGGGCGAGGCGAAGAGGGGCGAGGCGAAGAGGGGCGAGGCGAAGAGGGGCGAGGCGAAGAGGGGCGAGGCGAAGGGGGGCGAGGTGAAGCTCGAGTGCAGCATTAACACTGGCGCGGACCAGTTGGGCCAAGTGGTGTTTCTCTGCTGTAAATACTTGGCAATATTTTATGCTGACGGAAATTAGTCAGGTTACATGGAATTCCAGGATGTTTACTGTTGTTTTTGGGATCCTGAAATTCCAATCTGACTATTTTTTTTTCTGAGGAAATCATAAATCAGTGTCTAGGAAGCTACTGCAAACTGTTTACAAAGCAGCAATCTTATCCACTGGATCACATCATCATCATTTTCTACATGAATTAAACAGCAAGTGGCATTCAGCAAATAATCTCAACTGGCTGTCATGTTAATGCGGAGGGAACTTGAAACATGTCAAGGATAAAACACAGGCGCTGCCGTCATATTGAAACACGAGTAATTAGGATAACGTTAGCTGTCAGAATTTGTCAATCACAGTCCAAGTTCTCAGCTTCTTGCAGTAAAGATAGACAAGTATCAAAAGAGGGGCTGAGGATTCCAACCTAATCAGCATTAGCTTGGTAACTACTTTGTAAACAAAAGCCTTCCTGAAGCCGGGTGGATAGTGTACACAGAGCAACATAAACAGTAACCGGTAGAGACAAGCAGTAACATGGGTAAGTGATTTTCCCCTACAATCTGGGTCAGTGGTTATGCTAAGGAGGTGGGACACAGGAGAAACATCTCATCAGCAGTCTGCAAAGGACATCACGATTACTCTCAACAATGCAAATCGTTTCAGTCGCTGCAGTGGTTACCAAAACAGTTCATATACAAAGTCAGTGTCTCTCACACACACACACACACAGAGCAAGGGAGACACACTCACACACACACAGAGCAAGGGACACATACACATACACACACACACACACACACACACACACACACACACAGAGCAAGGGACACACATACACACACATACACACACACAGCAAGGGACACACATACACACACACACACACACACACACACACACAGAGCAAGGGACACACATACACACACACACACACACACACACAGAACAAGGGACACACACACACACACAGAACAAGGGACACACATACACACAGAGCAAGGGACACACACACACAGAGCAAGGGACACAAACACACACACACACAGACAGAGCAAGGGACACAAAGACACACACACACACAGAGCAAGGGACACACACACACACACACAGAGCAAGCGACACACACACAGACAGAGCAAGGGACACACACACACACACACAAGGGACACAAACACACACACACACACACACAGAGCAAGGGACACACACAGTGAGTGATGCGCGCAGAGCGAACGATGCACATGTGCACACACAGTGTGTGGATGAGATTTAAAGGCTTCAGTTGTGCTCCCCATAACCTCTAGAAGTGGCATTTCAGAAGTGATTCCACAGCTTTTTTTAATTCATTCACGGGATGTGGGCTTCGCTGGCTGGGCCAGCATTTATTGCCCATCCCTAATGGCCCTTGAGAAGGTGGCGATGAGCTGCCTTCTTGAGCCGCTGCAGTCCATGTGGTGTAGGTACACCCACAGTGCTGTTAGGGAGGGAGTTCCAGGATTTTGACCCAGCGACAGTGAAGGAATGGTGATATATTTCCAAGTCAGGATGATGAGTGATTGGAGGGGAACTTCCAGGTGGTGGTGATCCCATCTATCTGCTGCCCTTGTCCTTCTAGATGGCAGTGGTTGTGGGTTTGGAAGGTGCTGTCTAAGGAGCCTTGGTGAGTTCCTGCAGTGCATCTTGTAGATGGTACACACACTGCTGCTACTGTGCATTGGTGGTGAAGGGAGTGAACGTTTGCGAATGTGGTGCCCATCAAACGGGCTTTGTCTTGGACGGTGTCAAGCTTCTTGAGTGTTGTGCTGCACTCATCCAGGTGAGCGGAGGGTATTCCATCACACTCCTGACTTGTACCTTGTAGATGGTGAATGGGCTTTGGGGAGTCAGGAGGTGAGTTACTCGTCACAGGATTTCTAGCCTCTGACCTGCTCTTGTAGCCACAGTATTTATATGGCTGGTCCAGTTCAGTTTCTGGTTGATGGTAACCCCCAGGATGCTGATAGTGGGGGAATCAGTGATGGTAATATTGAACGTCAAGGAGCGATGGTTAGATTCTCTCCTATTGGAGATGGTCATTGTGTGGCACAAATGTGACTTGCCACTTGTCAGCCCAAGCCTGGACATTGTCCAGGTCTTGCTGCATTTGGACATGGACCATGGACTGCTTCAGTATCTGAGGAGTTGCGAATGGTGCTGAATATTGTGCAATTATCAGTGAACATCCCCACATTTGACCTTATGATGGAAGGAAGGTCATTGATGAAGCAGTTGAAGATGGTTGGGTCTAGGACACTACCCTGAGGAACTCCTGCAGCGATGTCCTGGAGCTCTAACAACCACAACTATCTTCCTTTGTGCTGGGCATGACTCCATGTTTGGCCACAAAAGAAGATTAATCCAATTTCCTATCTCGCTGCTGTTTGATTTTGCTTTCCAATCGACTTAGATTAACTGCAGCAGAGGAATGGCACCAATTTCCTTCAAACATCTGTGTATGTGGGTCATGCACTGCAGCATAACGTGGTGTTCTATTTACCTCTTTCTGTGCAGGCTTCCTGCACACAAGCCCCGTGTTCTCCCCCGTCCGATAAGCACAGACACATGCTGGTTTTGTTGGGCAAGGACTATGGAGCTGGGTCAGACAGATGGATTCAAGATACACATCAGTCATGATACAAACGAATGGCAGAGCAGCCTCTAAGGGCTGGGAGGTCTCCGCCTCTCCCTAATGTTACCCATCCAAAAAAAATCAATGGCGTTCACCACAATAAAATAACAGAAAGCTAGAATTTACAATAATAGACATCTGCTGACGGTTTGGCAGAACCTGGTAACCCTGCAGATTTCTAACAGTCCGGGCAGCTTTGTTTGAAAGGTTACGGTGTTTTATCTTTTGCACAGATCAGTAGCTTCACTCACCTCCGCGAGGGAAGAAGTGAATGAAGTAAACCAGGAATGGAGCGCAAGCCTTAAAGAAGAACTTCAGAGCAGCCAAGGAAATGGCTCCCTGGTCAGTACAATGAGTTAGTGAGGAGTTTCGCTTACATCAAATCCTGAACAATGTACTCTTTCGTTTGCCGTATTAAACTGACCGCTCGAAATAAAATGCAGCTGAATAGACCACAGCAATCTCGAGCAGCTCTGGCATCAGATACCATGTGTCATATTTCTACACATTAACTCCCATGCATTTATAGCATAAGTTTCTATTTATTTTTAAACAGAATCATCTCTCTCATCTGTCGCACAGCTGTTGCCTTTCACCCCGACAAGGAGCTATCTTTTTCTAAACTCTGCCCTAAGGTGCATTCTGAGGGCCAACAACCAGCAAACAGACAAGGGCAACTAATAACGTTAAATCAAGGCCCTCAGCTACCCTCTCAGACGGCTGCAAAAATCCCATGGCGCTATTTTGAAGAGGAACAGGGGTGTTCTCTTCCCCAGTGCCCCAAGCCAACATTTTCCCTCTCAGCTAGCGCCTAATCCGGTCGTTTATGGGAGCTTGCTGTGCACAAATTGGCTGCTGCATTTCCAACATTACAACAGTGACTACACTTCAAAAGTACATCATTGGCTGTGAAGCATTTTCAGATGGTCCAGTGGTCATCTAAGGTGGTCTACGTCCTTCAAAATTTTTCCCTTTCTTTAACCATTGCCTCTAGTGAGCTTTGATCAGACTGTTGTATTCACAATGTCCGCTCTATGCCATATTCTTCCTTTCCTACTCATGGCTCTCTCTCCCTCCCTCTCTCTCTTTTCTCCCATGGCAGCCATTCTTATGGAACAGGTTCATTGTCATTCTTGGGAGTGACATTCTTTATGAATTCCGGTATGGGGAATGGGGTAGGGTGTGTAATGATTTACAGAAAGCGACTTCAATTCCAGGAATCTATGGAAATTTTAAGGAACATCAGTTCAGTTTATGTGATTTTTATGGTTTTATTGCCTCATTGATTATTCTAAATGCACTGAAATAATTTTTAACATACATTTAATCAGAGTCAGATTTTTGTGGTGATATCATTTTTCATTTTCATTGTTAATTATTTATTTGTGTGCGATTTTCAGTGAGCAATGAATTTCCATATGGCCAATAAAATCAGAATTGAATTGGTGCGCGGCATGGTATCATACACAACGAAGCCTTGCCCGAATTGTTTGTCTCCTTGGCTTTGTCATTCAAATAGTGCCCGTCTTTACTTAGAACAATTGGAAACAATCTATCACCTAACGCAATTACTCAGAAAACTAAACCATAAAACAAAGGAAATTTAAAAGTCAATGACACTGTCACCTGTGTCCACTATGTCCCTGGAAGACCTCAAGCTGACTGGCCGGCACCTCGTCCTCCATTGCCAGGGCAACCTGGGCAAGGGCTTAGCTGCGAATGAGGAATAGGCAGCCTGAGAGACCCCTTCCCCACCACTGGCCACACATCCGTGATCTAAATAAGACCGGGCTTTTTCATTTGATGTGCTAAAAAGTCACACAGGACAATGTTTGATCTGTTCAGGTATCCACACACCAAGAATTACTTCAACCCCGTAAGGAGCTATACTAAATATTCCACATTTAGTAATAGCTTTCACAATTTCAGGATGTCCCAAAGCTATTTACAACCAATGGAAAAGCTTTGAAATGTTGTCAAATGCAGCAGCAATTTTGCTAACCGGCAAGCTCCCACAAACAGCAATGCGATAAATGACATGTTAACTTGTTTTAGTGGCCTTCATTGATTGATGAGAACTCCCCTGACTCTTCTTTAAAACAGTGCCACAGGCTTTTCCACATCCACCCGACTAGGCAGATGGAGCCTTGGTTTAACGACTCGTCTGAACGATGGCACCTCTGACAGTGCAGCACTCCTTCAGTGTTGCACTGGGAGTAGCAGCCTAGGTTATGGGCTCTAAGTCTCGGGAGTGGGGTTTGAACCCATGGCTTTCTAGCTGAGACAAGAGAGTGTTACCTACCCACTGGGCCGAAGTTAGAGCCACTTTGAATCTGAAACACAACTTATTTAGTAAATTCAAAACCATGCTTAGGAGAAAAAAAAGTGATTTTTCTGGCTCTGAAACAAATCAGTTACAGGGAGGATTTAAGTAGATGAGCTACAATTTCCAGTTTTCTGGTACAGAGAATACCTTTGCTGTCC
Organism: Cetorhinus maximus; assembly: GCF_964194155.1. Classification (NCBI taxonomy): domain Eukaryota; kingdom Metazoa; phylum Chordata; class Chondrichthyes; order Lamniformes; family Cetorhinidae; genus Cetorhinus; species Cetorhinus maximus. Next base: position 30,450,133 of record NC_135905.1, read on the forward strand.
AACTGGATAATCAACATCTCTCTCATTAACTTTGGCATTTAGCTTCAGTACTGCAGCCTGAAAATGATAAACTACATTTACATCAATTTATTCAGTCACTCCATATCTAAGTAAAGTACCTTAGATGATGCTCTACTGAGCTGTACTGGCCAGGGAGGTTGAAGAGTAAACCTATGGTCTATGCACAAGGAACATCTCTGTCTAAACGCCCAGAATAGGAAGGTGACTCCATGATAGGGACCGTTTAGGAGTGTCCGTGCATGGAGTTTAAGTCAGGATAGCACCGAGTTTGGGAAAAAAAGACTTGCATTTTTATAGCGCTTTTCACAACCATTGATTGAAGTACTTTTGAAGTATGGTCACTGCCACGTTTTTATAATGATATAAAGGCACCAATCACTTGTAAGGGATTGGCTAAACACGTTGCAGGTTCATTTATTAAGGCTAGGCACATGAGGACATTTATACAAAGGTAGAAAGCTTAAAGATATCAGCATTAGAGCTGTGTGTGCTGTGTTCTGCTCACAGTCCAAAGGGAAACTGAGGCTCGATCACATGACACTTCTCTACTGATGACATGCCACTATCCCTGAAAGGCATATTGCAACAGCCACTGCAGAAATACAGGAAACTCAGCAGCCAGTTTGCTCACAGCAAGCGCCTACAGCAATGTGATAATGACCAGCTGGTCTGTTCTTGAAATGTTGATTGAGGGATAAATATTGGCCAAGACACTGGGGATTAACTCCTCACCTCTTCTTCAAAACAGCGCCATGGGATCTTTTATATTCCCCACCCCAGCCCCAGGCAGGCAGGTCGGGCCTTGGTTTCACAGCTCATCCAAAAGGCAGCACCTCCGACAATGCAGCAGCACTCCCTCAGCACTGCGCTGGAGAGACAGCCTTGATTTTTGTGCTCAAGTCCTGGAGTGGGACTTGAACCTGGAACCTCGTGTCTCAGAGGCGAGAGTGCTACCAACTGAGTCACAGCTGACAGTTTATGGCCATTATGCTGACCGGTTATTTGCCCCATAGGGGCAATCCATGCCTTTGCTTTGTTTAGAACTGGTTCACTCCTGATTCTCATTTCTGCCTTAGTATATGTCCCTTGTCATGTCTAAAGCAACATTCACGCCCACTTACCATTCTGCGTTTCTCCATCTCACCATCCAACGAAAATGCTACAACATTGTCTTCTTTATCAGGAGTGGAAAAGTGGTGCATTTAAATGTTATTGATCTGAACCCACTGCTTTAACATTCGCTGTCTCCTTCCTGGGCTGCAAGCCTTATTAGTACAGTCACCACATTTGAGCTAAGACCGGCTGATAATTGTCTTGCTCAAACATGATGCTTGGCACCTTCCCAATTAAAGCACTCCAAGGTTTCCATGCTAATTGGCACCGAGAATGTACAGGCAGGCAATGTCGAGCGCGTTATAAGTATAAAGTGAGAAGGTTCTGGAAGGTAGAAAGAAGACACAGTGCTCAAAGGATGAAAGACAAGAATCAGAAAATATCCCAAAATTTGTCCACTGCAGAAACTGCTACCCAGAGGGTCACAATCACACGGAGTAGTTGAGGCAAAACTCATGGATGTATTTAATGAGAAATGGCTTAAGCACTTGAGTAAGAAAGGGAAAAAGACTTACATTTATATAGCACCTTTCGCAATCACCAGACGTTCCAAAGAGCTTTAAAGCTAATGAAGTACTTTCAAAGTGTAGTCAGTGCGGTGGGGGGGTGGGGGGGGGTGAAATGGAGAGGAGTGGGAGGAGGCTGGTGTGAAGCATAAACAGCAACATGGACCAGTTGGACCCAGTGGTCCTGAGCTTTTCTATCTATGGCTTCAGCAATTGGTCAAATGGCGACTTGCATGGACTCCATCTATACTGGGTCTCCAGAGATGCAGTGTGGTCACTCAGCAGCTTCTTTCCTGAACCCTATCAACATTATCTTTCTCTTCCTTTCTCCCTCATGTTCACCTGGCTTCCCCTTACATAAATCCATTCTACTCACCTCAACCATTCCAGCTAGTTCCAGATTCTAATACTCCACTGGTAAAGAGGTTTCCCTCGAGTTCCTTATTGGATTTATTGGTAACCATCTGATATTGATATAAACAATACATTTATATTTCTGTCGGGATGGCAAGTTTTCTAAAGGAAATTTGTGAATCCGTTTTTTTTGTGTTTACAAGTCTGGCAGCTTTCACGGCTACTTCTGGTACCATCACAAAAAAAACCTACCAAATGTATTCAAATGAGGGCAAACAGGAGGGTAAGTAGCTATGTTACTGGCCTGGTAATCCAGAGGTCTTGGTTAAAGATCTGGAGACCCAGGTTCAAATCCAATCCCAGCTGGGAAATTAAATTCAATTAATTAAATACATCTGGACTTAATAAAAAAACGAGTATAGTAATGGTGACTATGAAACTGGTGGATTGTTGTAAAAACCTATCTAGTTCACTAATGTTCATTAGGGAAGGAAATCTGCCGTCCTTACGCAGTCTGACCTACATTTGACTCCAGACCCAAGTTGTCTAGGGATGGGCAATAAATGCTGGCCTTGCCAGAGACACCCACATCCTGTGAATGATTGAAAGGAACTTGAGTATTGCTGAGAAGAGAGACATGTCGCTGAAGCTTTTCATCTTGCACTCATCGGGACAAACGCAAGAATGCCAAATTTCAAACAATCACAACAATTTATACTGAAGGAGAAATGGGTGCTGATTGGTTGACAAGTCAAATCTGATTGGCCGAGGCGTTGCCATGGAGAAAGCAATGGGGAACATTAGGCTCCCCAAGCTCCCGGGTAGTTCAAAAAAAGGCGCAAGATTTGAACATATTAAAGAAGTTTAATAATCAATAAACCACCATAGCTGTTATATTCTTGGGGTTTTGACTCTTGATATTTTTCTCTGGTCCGATGTTCTAATGTCTCCTGCTGTGGCTTGATGGAAATGTTTTGTTTGATAACACTCGTGTGAAGCACCATGGGATGTTAAACTCCAATAAAAAGTAGCACATAATTGCAAGTTGACATCATTTTCTCCAATATTGAGGGGTTGTGGACAGTGTGTGCTGTTCAATTTTCAGCACACAAAACTTTGGTTGTGATTTTAAAATAGGCTTCTCTGTTTTGCAAACCATTTGCGCTTATTGCCTCGAGCACAATTCTGCCTCTTGTTCTGCCCGGCGCTTACAAACTACCGAAGGGACACATCCCAGGGCGTTACATCGAATGCCCATTACTGGGGACCACAACAAATATATTTTCAACCTGAACAGTTCCTTTCAAATGTTAAGCAAGGAATGTGGGAAAGCATAAATGAATATATAAGGGCAATTCTGAAACCTACAGGGAAAAGCGACACCTATAAATTAGCTTCTCCAGAAAAAACCCAACAGTTGAGTTAGCAGCTAATGGATTATTCAAAGCTTGTTTACCAAACACCGAGGGGATAAAAGAACGTTTATGATTTCTTTGTCTCCACACCCCCTCTACTTTCTGCATTTGACAATTATAGAAGAAATAAAGTCCAACTCAATGAAACAAACACACTAAAAAGCACAACAAGGAAAAAAAAATGCATCTAACCACCGTGGGACTTGTTGGAAAATGCCAATTAGAAAGCAGGCATTATTCTTGCTGGGAACAAAAGGACGTTTGACAAGGCAGATCATCACTTGATGTTCAAAGAAAGTCTTTATGAGATGGAAGGCCAAATTGTAGTAATTAAAGGAAATCTCCAGGCCCTCCAAAAATAACTTCTGCACAGACAGAACAACCTCCAATATCTGCTTCCCAGTATCAATTAATTATTATTATATTTACAATGCATTTTCTACCCAGCCTTTTTGGGGGGGAGGGGATTGGAGACAGGTGGGTGGTGGTGGTGGTAGGGGGGCGGTGGGAGGCAAATTTTGCTGGTGGAATTTTTTCCACACACTGTCCAGATTACATCATCATCAGGTGGCTTGTTAATACTGACCAAAAATACACAGGAAGCCGGAAATGTCAACATGGGAGGGATTTTTAAAATTAGATTTTATTAAAAATAGATTCCTGGCTTAGCAGTGAAACGGAAGAACATTGCTCTGTGGTAAGAAAAATAATAGATGCTCAAACCACAGGCCCAACTCCTAGATTTGCAGAGCTACAGGCAAACGGCAGGATCAATTGGATAGCTCTTTCAGAGAACCAGGGGGAGCACCGATGGGCTGAATGGCCTCCTTCTGTGCTGCATCATTCTATGATTCTACAGTGGGGGCAGCAGCAAGGCACGTGATATTATTCCCTGACAAGAGAGCAAGGCTGCCAATCTCACCAGATCCAGTAATGACTGTTATCAGCAGAAGCCAAACCTCAGAAAGAAGATTCTAATGGCTTCAGTCTGTGAACTGGTTGTGGGAGGGCTGGCTGATTTTCATTCATTATTAAGTCATTTGGAACTTTAAAAAGCTGATGGCACTCAGGTGCACCACTGGTGTGGTACAGTCCCATGCCCCACGTGTGAGATGCCATGGGCTTGCTTTGCACACTTTGAAGGATCAAAAGTACCAACAACGCAGTAACTAGCAAGAGAGCTTTCAAACATCTCTCTTCCACCACAGCAGCAAATGACTGGAGGGCAAAGGCCACACAGGGCACCCACTGCAGCACATTGAATCTCACTTTAATGTTCTATACATGACTTCATTGCCGCCCCCTCCCCACCCCGCCATTGTGTCAATCAACAATTCTCACAAAGGCTCCAAATGGCTTCTGAGAGAAAAATTCCATTTTTATATTTTTCAAAATTTCCTACCCTTCCTTACAGCCAGGAAATTCAGACCACAGTCAACTCCCTGCGATGCTACACATGTCACATCCCACAAGGGGATCCAATTTTAATTCCCTCCCTCAATCAGTCTAGCAAGGTCTTGCATGCCTGCCCATGAAGAGAAGATCAAATCTGAATGTCAATTTGGACGCTTCAACTCTCCTACTTGATGATCCTGTCACCCGGATCCTGAATCGGAAAAACACACTGGATAATTCCAATATTCTTTTGTTGTACACAGTAACTTGCAAGTTGTTTAGAAAGTTCAGGGCTGCCATTGCTGATTGGGTGTATTATTTGTCACATGACTTGCTGCCTCCAACTACCCCTCCCCCAAACTCCCACCATTGGTGGTCCACAACATGTCAATCCTTGCATATTCTGCCTTCCCAAGCCAACTGAACAGACTCTTAACTGACCAATTGAGGTGTTTAAGAGACTAAGGGAATTGATTGTTTCTCTCTATCTACCCTATTTCTTCTGGTGGAGGGAATCCAGGAGGCTGCATAGCTTTAAAATTAGAATTAGGCCATTTAGGGGCGATGTCAAGAAGCACCTTCTTCACAAAGGCAGTGGAAATCTGGAACTCACTCCCCAGAAAAAGCTGTTGAGGCTTGGCGGGGCGAGAGGGGAGGCGAGCTGGTCAAGTGAACATTTCAAAACTCAGGCTTATAGATCTTATCTGAGGGTTTGGAGTCGGGTAAAATGGAATTAAAATGCAGGTCAGCAATGATCTAATTGAACCGTGGGACAGGCTGGAGCAGTTGCATGGCCTCCGCTTGTTCCTCTGCTCCCAGGATTGAGCAAATAATTGAAGGCAAGAGGTCAAAGAACTGCCTATTGAGAAGGCCTTTCAAGGTGTGGAGGAGAGGGTTAAGTTTTATAATGCAGGGCTGAGGTGATAGAAGAGTGGAGAAACCAAATCATCAGAAGAGTAGAGCCACAGAGCTGGGGCTGTCAAAGAATTGGATGGAGCAAGGCTTTGTCAGGGCAAGGCAGTTAATAACAACCTTGAGGACTTCCACATGTTTCAATGACATCTCACTTATTAGATAAATTGCAGATTATATTGAAGTACCCCACCCCACCCCCAAACCTCTTCAAAAAAATAATCAGCACTGGCTAATTTGTATTGATCATTTATGCAACATTTTCAAATCCAGGACCTGTCCAAAGCGCAAAGTGTAAGCAATCCAGATCTTCACACCAGCACTATTCAAACACTCGATCCGCATTAAACCACTATCAGTTCAAATATATACACCTGTGTTGATGTACACACTGGTCTGAGCCTCTGTGCAAGCTTGAAATAACTGACACTGACACAAGCCTAAGGTCAAATGCTCATCTTGTCACCACATTGGTCTGCGAGTACACCAACAATGAACAGACCAAATAAAACGCCTCTACCGGTCTCGCTGAGATTGATGTCAAGAGCAGGATGACTAAATTCAGCAGAGTTAGGTTCTAATATGTTTAAGAACTCTCTTCATGAAAACTTATGTGTGGTGTATCACAGTACTGAGAGACCAATGCTGGTACAATATACACAAAGATAGATAGTGCTGCTAGCTTCCTGTGTGTGAAATGTTACATTCTGTGACAACGTTGTGCTGCTCAGCACTTGCACATGCACTCCCTTTGTTCCAGTTGCAATGAGATATGGACAAGAGAAGGCCATTCAGCCTCTCCGGCCTGTTCTGCCATTCAATTAGTTAATGAATCGTCACCATTTTAACTCTAGCTATCCACATTAGGTCCATAGCCCTTGTCGAACAAAAATCCATCAATCTCAGTTTTGAAATTCTTCCATTGACCCTACCAGCCTTGACAGCTTTTTGGGGCTGAGTGCTTCAGATTTCCACTCCCCTATGTGTGAAGAGTGGTTTTTAACCCTTTAATGGACCCTGAACAGGTTGTACAGATGACCTTTGCCTTGCTGTTGGGCCACTGTGACTGGGAAGGACCCAGGTTTGACCCCTGTGCTGACAGCCAATCTCGTCAGGGCATTAATGGAGCCACTGTGTTTGTCTCTGGTGCTCTCAGTCTAAGAGCGGGGAAAGGCAACCCAGAGGCTGTTGAGTTTCTACATGAGTGGCTCGCTTCGGCTGCCGAGGCCCCCAAGCTGTGGAATTCCCTACCTAAACCTCCCCTCCTCTTCACCTCTCTTTCTTCCTTCAAGACGCTCTTTAAACATAACTTTTTGGCCACCCATCCCAATATCTCCTCAGGTGGCTCAGTGTGAAACCTTGTTCGATAACACTCTTGTGAAGCGCCTTGGGGCATTTAATACATTAAAGTGCGTTCTATAAATGCATGTTGTTGTATCATTAGCATCCAATATTATGGCTACTGTATATCAAGCACACATTTTTTACCTGGCAGGTTTACAAGAATGGGCAGTGTGCTGTTAAAATGAGTTGCATTTTATCAGGCCGGTTACTATGACTATTATTACTATACACAGGCTGTGCTAAAATGTTAGGTGTGATTTATGAGAACTGTTAACACCTACCACAGTCTGCCTCTGTCCCTAGTTAATCCAGAGTCCATTACTTCACTGCTTTTAGTTTCAAATGTGTTTCTGTAAGTCGGACTTTCATCAAGGTCCTTGGTTTCGTGGATGTGGACCTAAACTGTTGGGTACCGTGTGGCTACTTGAGTGAACATAGCTTTCCCTTGAGTTCTGACACCTGTGAGATCTAATGAGAGGCGACCTTATTGAAAGACATAAGATTCTTAGGGTTCTTGACAGGGTAGATGCTGAGAGGTCGCTTCCCTTTGTGGGAGAGTCTAGGACCAGAGGGCATAATCTCAGAGCAAGGGGCCGCCCATGTAAGACAGAGATGAGGAGAAATATCTTCTCTCAGAGGGCGGTGAATCTGTGGAATTCTTTACCGCAGAGGGCTGTAGAGGCTGGGTTGTTAAGTATCTTCAAGGCTGAGATAGGCAGATTTTTAGTTAGTCAGGGAATCAAGGGTTTTGGGGAAATGGCAGGAAAGTGGAGTTGAGGATTATCAGATCAGCCATGATCTCAGTGAATGGTGGAGAGGACTCGATGGGATGAATGGCCTCCTTCTGCTCCTACATCTTATGGTCTTATCTGTACAATAAACCAACCCAAAACAGGTGTACAGTGCTATATGGTATACATTCACCTCGGCTCCAGTTAATAAAACAAAGCAGAAACACACACTTGGTGGCAACAATCTCTTTGGAAAGTGCAGCAGCACAACAGCATACACGGAATGGTGTCAGTCATAGGAGGACTAGGAGGCCATTCGGCCCCTCAAACCTGTTCTGCCAGTCATTTAGATCACGATTGATCTGTATTTTAACTCGATTTGCCCGCTTTGTTTCGATACCCCTCGCCTAACGAAAGTCTATCAATCTCAGTGTTGAAATGTTAAATTGAATCTCCCCCCCCTCCCCAGCCAGTCTCAGTAGCTTTGGGGAGTTGGGGGCGGGGGATGGGGTGGTGGAGGAGTGTTCCAGATTTCCACTGCCCTTTCTAACTTACTGTCTTGCACAGCGGTAAAGCAAGGAAATCTCTGGATGAATTACTGGAATAAAAGACAGTGCTGCACCTTCAGGACGGACATGCTGGGTGACACCACTAACCGCCCCCCCACCCCCGCCGTTTTTTATAAAAAGAAAAAACAAGTCGTACTTAAGGGACGTCTGCATGTCGACCCTGGTCATTTTTCAGTAATATCAGGGACACGGTGGTTTAGGGAGCCGGGCAACATTCGCATTGATTTGCCCCAAACCAAATATTAAACCATCAGGAAATAAAAAGTGACAAGAAGATAAATAGGAGAAAGCTCAGAATTCCGGTGGTGAATCTGGAGTGAAACTCGAAATAGAAGAAGTCGCAAATCAACTGTTGGGAGAACCTACAGCTACACAAAGACGCTGCTAGGAATGAGTTAAGTGCACATTAGGAATTCAACGGTGAGGCACAGAGGCAGTTCAGTCCTGCCATGCAGCAGTGGTAATGAAGTCGGCAATACTGTCAGACCTCTATTCATCAAGAGGCAAGCAGACAGGCGCTTGGGCAGGAACCAAACAGAAAATCAGCACAGCTACCTGACCCATGTCAGCTCAGGAGAGGCAAAGGGTCACCGAATTAAGCCATAAAGTGACTGCAGACCAATGTCTGACACGCAGACAAAATGGGGAAAGGAGAAGGCTGCACAAAACACACCAAACACGGAAAAATAATCGTCTTCCCCCAGCGCCGTGTGTACAGAGGAAACTCACCACAGGCAAAGCCCCCGGAACTTAAAAAACCCTCGGGTCCATCCAACTGTCCGCCCACGCCAAGTATCAGTTGGAGAGATCACAGCAACACAGGCTCCCGCCCCCCACCCCCCACACCACCACCCCCCGCCCCCCCACTTCACCCCACACCCCCTCACCCCCCCACACCACCACCCCCCTGCCCCCCACCCCACACCCCCACCCCCTGCCCCCCACCTCACCCCACACCCCCTCGCCCCCCAACCGCCACTCCACCAACCTCCCCTGCCCCCCACCCCGCACCACCACCCCCCGCCCCCCACCTCACCCCACACCCCCCGCCCCACAACCCTCCATCCCCCATCCCACACCCCCCTGCCCCCACACCACCAACCCCCCGTCCCCCACCCCACACCCCCCATCCCCTCGCACACCCCCCACCCCCCACACCACACCCCCCCCACCCCGCACCCCACAAAACCCCACAAAACCCCACCCCCCACACCACCACCCCCCCGCCCCCACCTCACGCCCCCGCCCCCCCAACCCCCTCGCACCCCCCACCCTACCAACCCCCCGGCCCCCACCCCACACACCCCCCCACACCCCTCCCCACACCTCATGCCCCCCCACAGCTAATTTCCAACCTCCTCCCACGAACATCAGGCCACAGGGAAAGCAGAGAGAAAAAGTACATCCATTCAGTGAAACCAACAGGGAGAGGGGGACAGGCAAAGAACGACAGCTTCCACCTGTCCAGGAGCAAATTCAGCAACATCTGCACAATCTTTACAGCTCCAACCAGGTCGTCAGCTTCTAAAACCGACACTAAATCCTGCACATACCAACCACGTGAAGTCATCCTGTTGGATCGGGGGAGGCGGGTTTTGACCCTTGGACCCCGGCAGCTCTGTTCATTCACAACATTGTGCACAGGCAGCTTTACTACACCCTGCTCAATGCTCAACTGTGTAGCAGCTACATTTTTTCACATCATGTTTGTTTTGAGACATGTAGGACATTTTGCCCAGAAAAGCTTCAGTAAAAAAAAAGAATTTAAGCAAAGAGTCTGATATTTTTCTCAAAAAATTACACACAATTTCTCATACCTGACAGATCACTTTGTCTCAAGGTTGTAGATTTTTGTTCACATATTTCTTGGAAAACAGCCAGCAAGACTTCCACAAAGTCCTGTCATATGAACACCACTCAGTATGTTGGCAGAGTCACAGATCTTTATCTTTCAGTGAGACTAGTTGACACAAACAAGCCGCTTTAGCCCCGTCGATCCTGGGGTAACACACACAGAAAGCGAGAGCCTCATCAATGACCGACTGGAATCCTGTTTAGAAAAAGCTCCCATTAGCTCCTGGCCCTTTGCAGCAAACTTCATTTCACTTTCAGCGAAGCCTACGCTCAAGCTGATTTGCATGCTAATAGTAAGGGAGGCGGGGATTTAACTCCTCAGCAGAGTTGCAGGGCGATTGTGTCCCTTGCTGCTTCTCAGCACGGCTGGCTGATTCATGGAAGGAGGAAGCAGCAGCAGCAGCAGCATTCTCAAGCCTCGCCTGTGAATCACGTCTTCCTTTGCTGCCAAGGTGCAGGAGAGTTTGTGCTGCTCTTCTCGGAGGGGGGGAGGGGGGGGTGGGGGGGAGGAGGTGTTGGGGGGGGTGGGGGGGGTTGGGGCTCTGGTGCCTCCAGCCCAGCTGTCAGCACAATTCAGCTTCAATCTGAACTCTCTTGCCCGCTGGCCTCTCTGCCTTGCTTTCAATGGCAAGATGCAGCGGTGACCTGCTGACCCACACCCCCAATGGTGTCCAGCAGATGGAAGCAGACCACAATGCTGCTCTGTAACCATGGGAATAAGCTGTTCTTGCCCTGAAGGAACTCCCGATACATTCCCTGGCGTTGATGCTGGAATTCATGGCCTGGCTTGTAGCTACAGGTATCTCCTGCTCTAATTAATCATTAACCCTTAAGGTTTATGACAGCATCAGAAGCCCCAACTTCTAATTAAATCTAATTACCAAATCGAACACACAATAGTTCACTTGTCAGCAACCAGGAACATCTTGAACAATCAGCAATGCTGCCTGATGATTGTGCAAAGCAACAAGGTAGTGACAGGAACAGTCCCGTGGTATCGTCAAAGGAAACTATTTTGTTTGTGTCTGCGGAGAACCTCAGGGGCATCTTTCAAGAATCCCTCACAGGAACCGCCTCAAAGAGCAGCGCCTCTTATTGCGTATGGCATTAGGTGCAGAGGAAGATCCCACGTTCAAGAATGAAAACAAATGACCGGTTACTCAATTTTTGGGTTTTTGCCGCTTTAGGGAGTAAGCCATAGCCAACCCTTTTGTGCAAAGCAAGATCCCACCAAACAGGACCGAGTTGAATGACCAGTTGTATAAGTAGTCTTAAGGATTTTTGATTGAGGGAAGAATTACTGGCCGGCACTCTGGGAAAACAGAGCAGTGCAATGGAATCCTTAACCTCCGCCAAAAACAGGCAGACAGTATCATGGGCTTCATGGAGGAGGTATTTTCATGGGTTGAAAATCAGTTCTAGAAGAGTGGGGGGGTGGGGGGTGGGGGTGGGGGGAGGAGACGTCAGCTCCAGCAGCTCACCTACCAGGCAGAAAAACTGAAACACCTCACTGAAAGATCAGCTTATGGAGATGAACCTGCATTTTTCCCAACGTGACTCTCAATACAAGAATCACTAGTCCCAATTTCTTTTAAAAGCTTTAATAGTTGCAACCTTTTTTGGAAGTAACTTAATTTTTAAAAATTCATTTATGGGATGTGGGCATCGCTGGCTGGGCCAACATTTATTGCCCATCCCTAATTGCCCTTGGGAAGGTGGTGGTGAGCTGCCTTCTTGAGCCGCAGCAGTCCCTGTGGTGTAGGTACATCCACTGCGCTGTTAGGGAGGGAGTTCCAGGATTTTGATCCAGCGACAGTGAAGGAACAGCGATATATTTCCAAGTCAGGATGGTGAGCAGCTTGGAGGGGAACTTGCAGGTGCTGGTGTTCCCATGTGCCTGCTGCCCTTGTCCTTCTAGATGGTAGCGGTCATGGGTTTGGAAGGTGCTGTCTAAGGAGCCTTGGTGAGTTCCTGCAGTGCATCTTGTAGATGGTACACACACTACTGCCACTGTGCATCATTAGTTGGGGGAGTGAATGTTTGTGGATGGGGTGCCAATCAAGCAGGTTGCTTTGGCCTGGATGGTGTCTAGCTTCTTGAGTGTTGTGGGAGCTGCACTCATCCAGGCAGGCGGAGAGTATTCCATCACACTCCTGACTTATGCCTTATAGATGGTGGACAGGCTTTGAGGAGTCATGCAGTGAGCTACTTGCTGCAGGATTTCTAGACTCTGACCTGCTCTTGTAGCCACAGTATTTATATGGCAGGTCCAGTTCAGTTTCCGATCAATGGTAACCTCCTCCCTAGGGCTAATAAGACAAATGCCTTGCGGCTATATTGTATTGTTAACATAACTAAACATTTCAAGGTGCTTCACAGAAGCATCATCAAGTAAAATTTGACACCAAGCCCCAGAAGGAGATATTTGGACAGATGACCAAAAACTTAGTCAAAGAGGTAGATTTTAAGGAGTGCCTTAAAGGAGGGGAGGGTGGCAGTGAGATGCAGGGAGGGAATTCCAGAGCATAGGGCCCAGGCAGCTGAAGGTATGGCCACCAATGATGAAGTGATGAAAATTGGGGATACATGAGTGGTCAGAATTGCAACTTACTTACAAGTTTTAGCACAACTAACAGTCGGGCAACTCTCCAATTGGAGACGTTTTGGTGATGGGGGAGGGGTGGTTAGTGAGGTGAACAAAAAGAGGAGACTCATCTCAGTTTACAATTGCAAGAAATTATCCTGTATGATGTGGGGTGACTCCCAGAATCCACTGCATAAAGTTCCAGTGCTGCAATGAACACCCTGCTAAGTATAACTGGTCTCGTGTACAGGCACAAAAGTAATCATTCATGGGTTAGAGAATAAGTTCTCAACCAGGAGATAGACCCTCAAGGATCTGTGGAAGATCTTAGGGGGATGGTCAAGGTTATCAGGTTTCTGTCATTGGATTTGCTGACTCACTAACACAATAAAACTCAGTTGCTGCACCGATAACCCAGTTTTCACATCAGAAAAAAAATGTCACCAGCATTGACTTTTGAAAGTTAATACAAAACTACATGGTTGTGTGCCAACACTCAATAGGTCTAACAGGAGAGTAAAGTTTGTCAATCACTGGGTTAGAGTTTAAAAAATAATTGTCCAATTGGATCAATTTTGTCACACCAGCTGCCTAATACCAGGTGATCAAATCCCAATCGAGATAGGAGAGATTTTCAGCAGTTCACCAACATGACTTGCAAAAACCCTTTCAATTTATGTTTCTTCCATTCTCTGCTTCCTCGTTTTCCCCTCCGGTTTTAAGAGGGGGTGCCTCCTTGCCCATTTGATCGGGTAAGCAGATACTCTCTGGGAGTGGGCCTCTGTAATTAGAGAACGGTGCCAGAGTTCAGGGTGAATTGGCCTTCAGTCACCCTCTGCTGTAGAAAAGTACTCGCCTTCGGCTCAGAACCTTTCCTTTCGTTTATTCTTTGGGGTGTCCAGCATTTGTTACTCACGCCTGACTGAGCGTCTCACCAGACCTTTCTCAGGGGGCAGTTAAGTGTCAACCACATTGTTGCGGGTCTGGAGTCATGTGTAGGCCAGGCCAGGCCAGGATGGCAGATTTCCTTCTCTAAAAGGGCATTAGTGAAACAGATGGGTTCTTACAACAATCGATGATAGTTGTCATGGTCACCATTAAATTTATATTCCGGGTTTATTGATTGAATTTAAATCCTGTCAGAGCATTAGGCTGGGCCTCTGGACTGCTAGTCCAGTCACATTCTCACTGCGCCACTGTCTCCCCTCTTGATAGCTGGGTTAAGTTACCGAGTGGGGATCTGCAGCTGTAAATAACCCCCTTGCTCCAGCAATCTCTTCTACAGAGCACTGCTACACCTATATCCATTACACTGCTCAACAGGACCCAGTTTGTTAATGCAAGGTTGGAGCTCAGGCTCTGCTGAGGTGATGATCCCAGCCCTATAATTATCATCTTAGCCAGCCAAGGACATCTTCTATAAGAGCTTTTAATTCATGTCATTACCACTAACTGCTGATATATGGTTGTCCTGCTGTCCACTGCGGTCTTCAAAGGAGCCAAACTCCAAACAGCGTGTTGCAGCACAAACCCTAACTCTCCCATGCTGAAACCACACTCATTTCCCGTGGCTGACCATACAGGAGCTGCCTTTGGGACATCAGTGCATTGCGTCAGAAAGTAAAATCACTAGACAGATAAGAGCTGCCTTAATGCAGCACCTTTCATATCCTCGTGTGGTTTTGCAAGTGCTCCACCGCCAATCTGTTGCTTCTGAAGTGTCGTCGCTGTTGTACTGGTAACCAGTTTGCACACAACAAGGTTCCCCAGGCAGCAAATGAGATAAGCGACGGGCTAACCTGCTGTGGTAACGCAGCCAAGGAAGAAACGTTGATCAGGAAGGTCGGACAAGATCATCATCAACTTTAACTTCTCCTCCAGGCCACGCACGTCTGGACATGAACAAATACTGTTTCTTCATCATGACGTGATCAAATTCCTTCCCTAACACGCCCTCACCTTCGTGTCTTCCATACATCTGACCTGGTCTAACCACCATGCCCAATAACATTCAGCATGTGCCCTCTGCAGATTGACTGGAAGTTCCCTCTTAAATAAACGAAAATCGCACAGAACACCATTTAGCTGTGGGATTTGGGTTATTTCTTTTCTGAACAAACCATTAAAATCCAGGCGTCTGTATGCAGCTCACAGAAGGCACAGCGGTAGCTGCCAATCACGCACAATCTGTCTCTTCCATTTACCATCACATTGCAGCGAGAGGTTTGCATTTGAAACATCAAAATCTATCAGCTTCGAAAATGTGTTTCCAGTTTAAGTGCAGGCACCCCAAGTGATAGGAGACAACTCACTGAATCTTAAATGTCAACATTAAAGACACAAAAGTGTGCAAATAACCAGGGAAAAGAGAATTGTGTTTAAGTTTTCTGATTGATTTATTTAAGGCAGACATATTGAGCTTTTTCCTTATTTTCAGGTGCATCTAAGCACTCTTATGTAAACGTCACTTAATTTTCACTGCAATTTAGCAGCCTCCTTCCTCAATAGAGGAGGGTTTCTGACATGGTTGAAACTAAAATCTCAGGTCTTCCTTCATTTGCTTATTAAAATTCCCTCCTGTCAGAATCAGACACAGATATAACCAATCATTTCGCAAGTCAGGAGTGTGGTGGAATACTCCCCACTTGCCTGGATGAGTGCAGCTCCCGCAACACTCAAGAAGCTCGACACCATCCAGGACAAAGCAGCCCGTTTGATTGGCACCCCAACCACAAACATTCACTCCCTCCACCATCAATGCACAGTGGCAGCAGTGTGTCCATCTACTAGAGTCACTGTAGCAACCTGCCAAGGCTCCTTTGACAGCACCTTCCAAACCCACAAACCACCTCGACCACCTAGAAGGACAAGGGCAGCAGATGGGTGGTAATGCCACCAGCTGCAAGTTCCCAAGCAACAGACCATACTGACTTGGAACAATATCACTATTCCCTCACTGTCAATGGGTCAAAAACCTGGAACTCGCTCTCTAATAGCACTGCAGGTGAACCTACACCATATGGTTCAGTAAGGTGGCTCACCACCACCTTCTCAAGGGCACTTAGGGATGGGCAATGAAGGCTGGCCTAGCCAGTGACACTCACATCCCAGGAATGAATTTTTTAAAATCCAAAAGCAGGTGCAGTTACCTGGAGACTTTCACCAATGCCAGTCTGTCAGGGCCAAAGGTCCAGATATCACCCACCACCAAGCGGCCTGTGCAACTTCAATTGGACACGTTCCAAAGACAGGTGACAGCTTGGCAACAACCCAGTTTTCTTTTCTGGGACAATTTCTAAATTATTAGTCAAAAATGATTCCTAGGCATTGCATCTTCATTCTATCTACTCTTCCCTGAGCAGCAAGTGAAGGCTTCTTCAGGATGAGGACTTTAGCCTTAAAAGCTCACGTGGAAGAGCCCTCTCTCCCAGTGAAGCCCACCACCAGATTGCCCTGACTTCCGGACTCCGAGTCTGGCATTCGAAACAACCTCATCCTTACACGACCGGCCATTGGTCACAGCCAAAGTTGAAAGTGAACTTCAGCTGGACGAGGCTACATAAAAAGAAATCCTTTTTCTTGCAACATTAACACATTTCTAGAAATGCACACACATGGCAAGAGGACCCCCTCAACTGATGGAAGACATTTCCACTGAATGAAAAATTCCTTCTGGATGAAAACACCTCCCCATTGCAAGCCTCAACAGAAACACTTTTACATCTTCCTTTCCATCAGCTCACTTTCAAACTCACCATTGTATCAATGCAATTTGCAAATCTGATCACATTAATTATTGTTGGGTGGGGGGGGTGGAAAAGAGGGAATCCAGTCATACATAACTCACCTAACTTGAGCGTTCGGGGGTAGAAGGCACCGCAGGTGTTGTGAATCGACAAAGAATTCTTCCAATAAGAATACCCACTCTGCGGCTGCAAAAAACAACGCAAAGAAACCACGGATTAGCAAAGTCAATAACTCCCAAACGATTTCAAATATTTGTTTGGGAAAAGTCTCAGGAGCACGAGTCTGCTCCTGCACCAATAACTCTCTGTTAAATATTAAAGACAACTCCTACCGACTGGTAACTTGAAGTTTAACTCTTTGCAAGGCTTTGCTGCAATCCAGTGAATGTTCAAAACCTTTGGAGAGAGCTCAGCATCTCTCAGCAATTACTGTAGCTTCTCCAGGACTCTCAGTTACAGAAGGACAGCAACATCTCTGCTATGCTGTAGTTTTGAGACCAAACAGCACAGAGGCTGGAGATCTGAAACACAGGCAGCAAAACTGCTGCAGTACCACACAGCGTGTCACCAACATCTGGAACATTAACTTGTCTGCTCTCCTCTCTCCTCCCTGGATGCTGACTGACATTTGCTGTATAACTTTAATGGAATACTCCAGACAGAAGAGGGAGCAGTGGATATTGTTAAGCTCCCTTTCGCAATACAGCATTACAGGCTGAGGGTTTTGTGGCTCCAAACCTGGTTTCTTGCGCATCCCCAATTTTAATCGCTCCTCTACCAGGCAGCCGTGCCTTCAGCTGCCAAAGCCCCAAACTTGGGAACTCCCCCCCTAAACTTCTCCATCTCTTTACCTCTCTCCTCTTTTAAGATGCTCCTTAAAACCTGCCTCTTTGACCAAGTCTTTGGCCCGTCTGCCCGAATATTTCTTTCTGTGGCTCAGTGTCAAGTTTTATTTTGTAATGATCTTGCGAAGCCCTTTGGGGCATTTTGATACATTAAAGGCGCTGTCTATATCAGCGCAAATTGGCTGCACAAAACATATTCCTGATTGGAAACAGTCAGCAGTTTTAGATTTGGTAACAGTTGATAAAAGTGGATGCAAACAAAAACTAAGCTTACGAATGTTGACTGTGATTTTGACCCCAGTTCAATATTTATCCAGGAGCTGCCAATTCAGAACAAAATGCAGATTTTCCAAACTACCGTTCAAACATACAAGCTGAAGGTGTCAGTGGGTAGCACTCTCGCCCCGGAGTCAGAAGGTTGTGGGTTTGATTCCCACTCTGGGGACCTGAGCCTGTAATGTAGCCCAAAACTTCAGTGCCGGTACAGAGGGAGTGCTGCACTGTTGACAGTGCCGTTTTTTTAATGAGTCTATCAGCCGAGACCCCAACTGCCCCCTTAGGTGGGTATAAAAAAACTCCGACTGCGCTACTAGAAGAGCAAAGGAGCCCTCACTGGACAGGATAATGCAGGAAATGTGCCAGCTAATTTGTGCAGAGAAAGCTCCCACAAACACAAACCTGATAATGACCAGATCTTTTATTTATAAAAACGATGTTGGTTGAGGGATAAATATTTGTTGGAACATCGTGGAGAGCTCCCCTGCCCTTCTTTGAAACAGATGGAATTTTGTTTACATGCTTTACACAGAATGGGAGAGAGCCGTGCCTGGTTCTAGTATCCAGCGGTTGGAACAGGGGGAATTTTTACATCAAATTGATCTTAATCTTCTAGGAATTTTTTTCCCCAGTACCGGTCCACCGAGCTGGTCACCCACTGGAACTTTGCCCCAGGAACCGTTCTTGAGGTGCGAGTGCTAGACGGCTGGCTATTCCAGCAGCCAAGCCAATCCTCCCCTCAGCAGATATCCAAATTGATGCAATTTTCTGCAGAGGTCACGATGGCAGCAATCAATGAGTGTTGAGGTCAATTGAGGCAACCATCTATGAACTGTAGCCCACAGAGTGGAGCCAAACCTGGGGTCTTTTGGTGTGCTTGGGACAATTACAAAACTGAGTTGAGGACTAATTTTCAAGCTGTGTTATCCCATCCATCTTAAAACAATGCCAGTCAAAAATTTAACAGCAATCACTTTCTAATTTAAGATAGAATCAGAGCATCAGGAGGCCATTCAGCCCACCATTCCAATTCTTTAAAAGAGCTTTCCAATTGGTCCCACTCCTGTGTTCCTCCCCATTGCCCTGTAAATACTCACCATTCAAGTATTTATTCAATTCTCCCTTTTAAGTTACTATTGAATCTGTTTCTCTCACCCTATTGACTAGCACATTCCAAGAATTTAAGAAATAGGAGAAGTAGGCCATTCAGCCCACCAAACCTGCTCTGTTATTCTATAAGGTTGTGGCTGATGTTCTACCTCAACTCCACTTTCCCAACCCTATTCCAATATCCCTCAATTCCATTAGTATCCAAATACCCATCAATCAATCTCAGTTCTGAATATGCTTCAGCAATGAAGCATTCACAGCTCTCTGAGGGATGGAATTCCAAAGATTTACAGCCCACTGAATGAGGAAATCTTTCCTGATCTCAGTCCTAAATGGCCGATCCCTTATCCTGAGGTTATGCCCCCTGGTTTTAGACTCAGCAGCCAAGGGAAACATCTTATCTACATCCACCCTGTCACGCCCTGGAGGAATTTTGTAAGTTTCAATGAGGTCACCCCTCATTCTTCAGAACTCTGGGGAATAAAGGCCGAGCTCCCTCAATCTCTCCTCATAAAACAATCCCGCCATCCCAGGGATTAATCTGCTGAACCTCCATTGCACTCCCTCTACGGCAAGTATACCCCTCTTTTGATATGGGGACCAAAACTGTACACAATACTCCAGGTGCGGTCTCACCAAGGCTCTATACAATTGCAGCAAGAAATCTTTACTCTTGTACTCGAATCCCCTCGCGATGAAGGCCAACGTACCATTTCCCTTCCTAATTGCCTGTTGCACCTGCATGCCAACTTTCAGTGATTCTTGGACAAGGACACTCAGGGCCCTTTGGACACCCGCAGTTCCCAACCTCTCACCATTTAAGAGATATTTTGCTTTTCTAGAGATGGCTTTCAACATGTCGACGCAACATATAAGACTATTCCGTTCATCTCCGAAAATCACGTTTTTGTATACACAGTATAAAAGCTGATGCTCCTTTTCAGTCACGACATGCTGTACAAGGAAGAAAGATTTGCATTTATATATCACTTTTCACAACCACTGAACATCTCCAAGTGCTTTATAGCCCATTGACGCACTTTTTGAAGTGTAGTCACTGTTGTAATGTAGGAAATACAGCAGCCAATTTGCGCACAGAAGCTCCCACAAACAGCAATGTGTCGGTGAGCAGGTCATTTTGTTTTTGTGATATTGATTGAGGAACAAATATTGGCCAGGGCACCGGGGATTACTCCCCTGCCCTTCTTCAGAATAGTGCCAAGGGATCTTGTATATCCATTCAAGCAGGCAGATGGAGCTTTTGATCCAAAAGACAGCACCTCCAACACAGCCCTCCCTCAGTACTACATTGGAGTATCAGTCTTGATATTTGTGCTCAAGTTCTGGGGTAGGACTTGATCCTGGAACCTTGTGTTTCAGAGTGAAAGTGTGAGCAGCTGAGTCACGGCCAACATTATTGGCCTCCTGCACCTTGACTGAACATAAGAAAGAGCATCAGGAATAGACCATTCAGCCCCTCGAGCCTGCTCCGCCATTCAATAAGATCATGGCTGACCTTCTTGTGTTTCGATTTCCACATTCCCATCTAACCCCTATAACCTTTGACTCCCTTGCCTAACAAGAATCTATCTACCTCTGTCTTAAAAATATTCAATGACCCCGTCTCCACCACCTTCTGAGGCAGAGAGTTCCAAAGTTGTACAACTCTTTGAGAGAAAAAAATTCTCCTCACCTCTGTCCTGTGGGGGCATGAGTCTAAGCAGGGAAAGAATTGGGCTCAGCTGTGATGCCCCACATGGTCCAATTGCCCTCCGCACCTCAGCCAGGCTCATACACACTAGTGACAGGCGCGTGATACAGTGCAAGATGGCAGTTTCTACAATGGACCTTCTGAGCAGAAGGGGAGAGGACAAAAATCAACAGAGCAAAACAGCCAAAAGTGGGGAAAAAGAAAACACAGTCATTTGTTCTCTTCTTCCTGAAACCTGTTCAAGTATAAAGGTTGAAAGGGTTAGAGAATGATGGATTTGTGCTTTCAGGCCATGTATTTTCAGCAAAGTGCTGGAACGTGTCCAACTCCAGCAATAACCTAGTAACGCAAATGTTATACACTCTATTCCCATTACATTCAAACTGGCTTCGGTTGCTGTTATAGTGGTTTAGTTAGGTGGCAAAACCTGGAAGGGCACCCAGAGCTCCCACAGTGTATGTGCCCACGATTCAGTCAAAGGCCTCGCTGGCATGGCCCTGTATTGCCTTTTAAAACTGGGTCTCTCTGGCCTTAGAAAATTCGCCAACACATGTTTGCCTACATACCAACAATAATTACACTTCCAATCTGTTTAACTGGTCACAAAGGACCTTGGGGCCTCCTGAAGATGTGATAAAGTGCTCAATACACACGGGATCTTTCTATGCATGCATCATACACACCCTGCCGGTCAATCATGAGCAATGCCATGACCAGCCATCCAGAATAAAGAACCAACCATGAACCATTCGTGGAACATCCTTGCTTTCTACCTGATTCAAACCTTCCTTTCGTTCTTTTGAAATACATTGAGCTTACAAACAGACCACTCGGCATATCAGGTCCATGCTGGTGTTTCAGCTCTACACCAAGAGTCTCTCAGGCTTCTCCTATCTGCACACTATCTGCATATACTTCTATTCTTTCCTCCTTCATGTATATATCCAGAATCCCCTTAAATGCATCTGTGCTATATTCCCCTCAAATATTCCTTGTGGTGTGAGTTCCACATTCTAACCACCCTCTGGAGAAAGGAGATTCTCTGGAATTCTTGGCTGGCTTTATGGGCAACTATCTTGTATTTTGGCTTCCCATCTAATACACAGGACCAAGTAATAACTGCGTTCAATTGTATAAAATGCTGGTTAGGCCACAGCTGGAATTTTGTGTACAGTTCTGGTCCCCACATTACAGGAAGGACAGAATTGCTCTGGAGAGGGTGCAGAGGAGATTTACAAGAATGTTACCAGGGCTGGAAAATTGCAGCTATGTGGAAAGATTGGATAGGCTGGTATTGTTTTCCTGAGAACAGAGGAGTGACCTAATTGAGGTGTACAAAATTACAAGGAGCCTAGATAGGGTAGGCAGTAAAGACATGTTTCCCCTTGCTGAGGTCAACTACCAGTGGACATAGATTTAAGGTGATTGGTAGAAGGTAGAAGGTAGAAGGGGACTTGAGGAAAAACATTTTCACCCAGAGGGTGGTGGGAGTCTGGAATTCACTGTGTGAGTTGGTGGTTGAGGCTGAAACACTCAACTCATTGAAAAGGTACCTGGATCTGTGCCTGGCATGCTATAACCTGCAAGGCTACAGACCAGGGGCTGGAGAATGGGATTAAAATAAGCGGCTAGTTACTTTTCCTGACCGGCACAGACATTATGGGCTGAATGGCCTCTTTCTGCACCGTAACTTTACTATGGTTCTACGGCTAAAGTTTCTGAAGGAATGTTCACAAAATCTTGATCGGCGCTGTTGGGGATAAAGGAGGGAATTCTGCTCTCATTTTCTCTACAATGTCTTCTCTGAAGAGCCGAATTAAGACAAGCGGTTGTGTGTCAGGAGAAGCTCAGCTCTTGCTAACCCCCAGTTTCGCAATGCTGAACAGGACTAACTCAGGGCTCTTAATGATTTACAGCAGCCAAACCGCCCTTAAGAAAGACAGAGTCAGCATTTGCCAGTTGCAAAAAGTGAGGTGATTGGGCCGGGGATGGGTGTGGGGTGGAAGGCAGTGGAGGTGAAATAAATGCACAGTGCCGGGGACACACACACACTTCAATATCGGCCTTGAATCTGCCACGTTTTCATCAGCAAGTCCCCCCTTCATCCTCCCCCCGCCACCTAATTTGAAAAAACAAGCTGTCAGACAGCCTGAGAAAAATGCTGAATTTCACCATCAAATCAATATCTTTCTCCACAGGTGAGCAAAGGGCAGCAATTTTCAACTACTGCGTCTCACATGAATTAATGAGGACTCGTGTGACGCTGCAAAGCTGCGGAAGGAAAAATATCAAACTTTATCCGTCCCTCTGCATCTTGACAATGGGACTGAAGATCCATTTACAGGTTATCCATTGGCGCATATGTTTTGTCTCGTTGCCCTTGATCTCACTGTCGTGGCGAAACCTCTCAAACAGCAAAGCAGCTTCAAAAGGTACAAGATTATTCAAGTACAATCCCCGGCCCCGACTGCATTGCCTCTCAGACTGAAACTGTGAAACTGGACCACAAGCGACACAGGTTTAATCATACAGAGTGTCTGGAAAAATCATCAATTTTGGATCTGCGCTTGCTAACAAAAGCAGGATTTGACCGCGCGGCAATTTTCTTTCAGCCGGTCTTGTCAGAGAGCAAGACCGAGGTTAATCCCAAACAGTTGGATGGAAGCGCGTAAACGTGAAATTTAGCCTTGAAAAGATCAAATCAGAGGAACAGAAACGGCTGTCCTTCTGATTACACAGAGGAGTGCGAGCTTCAGAGTCGAGCATGTAACAGGATTTTGTTTTGTTTAAAAGAAGGGGGCAAGGGGAACCACTTCAGACGTTCACCAAGTGCGGGAAAGCTGACCGGCACACAGAAAGCAAAATCCCTCCGGTGATGTTTTAAAGCAAGACAACCAAAGCCAATCTGGTGAAAGGAGAGACACACTCGATGCTTTTTTTTAAACAATGCAAATGATTCACATTCTTCAGCAAACCCTCCATTCATTAACCCTGCGAACACTGCCCTGGTATGAGAAACCCCAGGAAAAAAAGAGATGAAATTCACTCATGACTGAAAATGATGTTTTTTTAAACTCCTCCAACACCAAGTTTTCTGTAACTATTTTTTCTGTAGCCTATACCAGCCCTGCTGTTTTATGCAGTTGTCAACAGTCCTAAATTTAGCTGCAAAAATTTTGCACTGATTTACAAACCAGGTTTCTTTCTTGCGACAAATCTCAAACCTCAGAACTGAACATACTTGGCGTGACTTCCAGACCAAGCACAATGATGGCGGCGCTGGAGACCATGTGGAGTTGGGGGCTCTCAGTTAAAAGGTCATGTCTTTTGAATGAAAAGGCACTTTCTCCTCCATTTCCAGTTTGCCCTGTTTCGATTGCTGATAGACCTCGAGGGGAGAGCAGGCAATTGTCACTTAAAATCTCGTCCAGGTCTCCCGTGATGGCTCAATGCATGAATGCAGCGGGTAGCTGGGCCTTATGAGGCAGGCATGTTGCTGGATTAGACGGGGTGGAAACATTTCTAGGGTGACAGAGTTTGGAGTTTTCTTCCAAAAACTGCAATTGATGTGAGTTTAATTGTCAATTTCGAAACTGAGGTTGATAGATTTATGTCAACCGAAGGTATTGAGAGATATGGGCTAAAGGTGGGAATTATAGCGTTAATTCAAACATGCGTTCACTGAATGGCAGAGCAGGTGTGAAGAGCTAAAGAGCCTCCTCCTGTTCCTATTACCTATCTTGTCAATTATCACTTTCCATTTACCTGCATCTACCACTCCTCCACCCAGAACCCCATCGCCTCCAAATCCTTCTCAACTCGAACCTTTGGATTCTCAGTATTTGACACTACTTATAACAACAGATTACTGTAAAGGTCATGGATAATTTTAAAGAACACACCAAGTGAAGTCAGGATTATAGTAGTGGTGTGACTCAGTGAGTAGCACTTTCGCCTCCATGTCAGAACATTGTGGGCACCCCAGAGACTTGAGCACAAACTCCAAGAGCAGTACTGTTTTATGGGTGGGATTTTAAACTGAGGTCCTGTCTGCTCTCAGGGGCAGGTAAAAGCTCGTACGGTACTATTTTCGAAGGGGAGCAGGGGAGTTTTCCAACCAGTGCACTGGCCAATATTTATCCCTCAAGCAATATTTTCAGGGAGGCAGTGGTTTAGTGGCAATCTCACTGGACTAGTAATCCCGAGATCCAGGCCAATGCTCTGGGGACATCGCCTCAAATCCCAACAGTTCATCTGGCGGAACTTAAATTCAATAAAATCTGGAATGTAAAGCTAGTCTGAGTATCGGTGACTATGATTGTCATAAAAACTCATCTGGTTCACTATGATCTTTAGGGAAGGAAATCTGCCATCCTTATGAGTCTGGTCTACATGTCACTCCCTCCAGACCCACACTGACTCTTAACTGCCCTCTGAAATGGCCTAGCAAGCCATTCAGTTCAAGGGCAATTAGGGGTGGGCAACAAATGCTGGTTTTGCCAGCGCTGTCCACATCCCATGAATGATAGAAGGAAAAAAATATAGCAGGTTGTAAGCACATTGCTACTTGTCAGAGCTAGCTGTGCACAAATGGGTCACCACATTTTCTACATTACAACAGTGACTGCATTTCAAACCTACTTCATTGGCTGTAGCACTTTGGAACATCCTGAGATCATGAAAGGTGCTATATAAATGCAAGTCTTTCTTTCTATTATCAGTTCAAAGGTGTAATTATTCACATGATTGGCAAGACACAAACTGTCCTTTGTGCCTTGCAATTAGACCCAAGGTTTGAATATTCGCTATTCATATAAGTGTTCCAGTGGGTCTTGGGCAGAGTTTGTTCTCTGTCTGGTACTTCAATTGCTCCAAAGGAAGAACATGTCGAATAGCAAGACTGCCAACACCTAGCACGGATCCGTATTCTCAGGATGGTTGAATGCACACACACTGATTACTGTCCACTTGGTTCTAAGATCACTGCTCAGCAGCTGTGGGCATGAGGGGAGTGGGATCGCTATCCACTCCCACTGCCATTCAATCTCTGTAGGGAAAAAAAACTTGGTTTACATGAGCTCACACGGTCAGGAATGCAGCAGAGAGGGAACTAGAGAAAAAACTGTATCGCATCACTCAAAGGTACTGCTTTGTTGAGGTGTCTGATTCGCACCATCCTTGTGCTCAGTGTGTAATCCTGCAGATCGACAAAACAGACACCCTCCTTTGCTAGAGATCACTGGGAAATTGCGCATCAATTTGGCTGAAACTCGGACATTCGAGAAGCCTGTGTGAAAAGAAGCAAACTCGGAACGTCCTTCTCATCATTATCATTGAGAGCTTAATATTCATTCACATGTTTCTCATCCATTTGCTTCAAGTCACGAATTCAATTGCACTCATGTGATGCCATGTTTCAAACAATGTTGATGAATCATCACAGGGAACAAACTTTAGGAGAAGCTTCAAAACACCAGCCACCACATGCAGCAACCTCCCTGCACCAGTACAAGTTTAATTCACTTGTACTGGCTTTTTTTTTTGAGTTTCATTGGTCTGTTAAACTAACTTGATTATTTGGATAGAATCCAGTAATCTGTACATGATTACATCTGTACTTGAGTCTGGGTTGGATGCAAGATTTCAAGCAATTTGTCAAACTGATCGACAGCTTAGTTACCATAACTCAGCCGACATAGGGTTGCTCAGAATTTTAAGCACTGAAACAGCCCATTTGGCCCATCTAGTTGATGCTGATGCTTATGCCCCATTTGAGCCTCCTCTCATCTTACTTCATCTCACCCAACCGTCACATCTATTTCTTTGTACCCTCAGGTACATGTCTCGGGAAGCTAGATAATCTGTAAGAAATAGTTCCAAAATAGCAAACATATGGAAGCTTATTGTTCATGATTTTGTGGGCAGCCAATGAGAAACGTGCCAATGGTCACATAGGTTTAATTCAAAAACCATTTTTAAAAGGCAGTTGTTTCAATTCATCCAAGCTCACAATAATAAACATTATTCCAAGATAATGGCACAAATGCCACAGAGAAGTAGGCGGAATTTTCTACTTCAGTTTGCGGCAAGCGTCATGGCGGGCGGGGAGGGGGGAGGGGGTTAGAATTCAACGGGAGGGGCAGAAATAGGTGCCCGGCATGGAGGATCGTAAATCCCGAATCCTTCGGGAGGCCGGCATGGAAACAATTTGCATCCCACTAATGGGATGTAAAGTAAGGCCCGTCCGGAATCATCGCCCCCCACGCCCGATTTACCGTTCCACTGACAGGAAAACACGCCGGTCCAAGGCACGTCTGAACAAGTGTGACGTGCAGAACTCCGGACTTACCTTTAGTGCCGCGGTCAGGCCGCGAGCATCCAAGGAGATGATGATGCTGGAGGCCTACAGCGACTGGGCCCTAGAGAAACAGACACACTGCCTGGTGCGTGGATCCTCAGGCACAAGAGTCCACCGCAAAGCAGCACTCGGACAGCGGGAGGTCTCCACGTAGCAGCTTTGACTGTTGAGCGTGTGAGGGGGCAGAGGGGACCGGTAGGGTGGGAGGGCGAGGGCGTGTTGGTACCAGGAGAAGGGGCGGCGGGGGTGGTTGGTGAGGACATAGAGACAAACACAGACGCTAGGGGTGGGAAGGAGGAGGTCAGGGGAGGTCAATGTACATGGGGGTGGGATTTTTAGGAAGGTAGGGAATGTGCACATTCACCTCGACACTCGTGAAAGAAAAGGGATCAGGCTGTAGGGTAATGGTGGGGAGGTCAAAGGTGATGTCGGGGGGGTCAACTGTGATGGGGAAAGGACATGGGTGACTGGGGGAGGGGAAAGACAGCGGAGCTCATCAAGAACTTAATAACTACCACGTTGTGCAAACTGAAAGTGAGCAGAGCCTTGTATTGGACGGGCACAGGTGCTGCATGGGAGTGTGGTCAGTGGGTGGGCGGAGATGCGGCTCAGCTCAGATGGACAACGGACAGAGAACCCCAGCAGGCAGCATTGAAAATGCTCAGGACAGTGAGATGAGTGTGATGGAAGGAGGCTCGGTGTGTGTGG
This sequence comes from Cetorhinus maximus, assembly GCF_964194155.1. Taxonomy (NCBI): domain Eukaryota; kingdom Metazoa; phylum Chordata; class Chondrichthyes; order Lamniformes; family Cetorhinidae; genus Cetorhinus; species Cetorhinus maximus. Next base: position 30,477,685 of record NC_135905.1, read on the forward strand.
GTGAGGCTGGCACGAGGCTCTGAAAGGCCCTGCCTCACACACGCTTCTCCCTCCGGAATCACTCGTGGTCTGACTGCCTGCAGCTGAACTAATAGTGGGGGTGGTGCAGGGGGAGGACTCGCAAAGCCTGTAAATGAAGCTGAAAGACAACATTACACGTTATTCAGTGAAAGCGAATATATTTTCAGATTATAAAGTGACAAAATGTGTTCACCTGCGCAACCACTTGTGATCAGAAATACTTCACTTTTCTAGGCCTGCCACTTCTTCTAGGTGCTGCCCTGACATCCGCAGCAGGGGTGGAGACAGCCTGTACAATGCTTGGCCCTGTTGCCTCTGGTGATTTCAGCGTGTGTCTTCTGGAGAGCCGAGGCCTTCAGGGCCCAGTTTGCTCTGGTTGTCCTCCTGTGGGCAGCTGCTCGCTCTGCGGTGGGGGCGAGGGCAAGGTTGAGGGGGTCACAGGCAAAAGGGACTGAAGGGTGCAGGCAGCCTCTGAGATTCCTATGCGGGTGTCCAGCTGCCACTCCTCCTCCCTTCAGGTGCTCAAGGGCCCCAGACTGACTCCTTGAGGGGAAGGAGCACCTGGAGGGACACCAAGGTGCCCTGTTTCCCTCTCGCGTTCCAACTGCAGGAACTCACCCATAGCTCCCGCGATGGAGTGCAGGTCTGCACACATCTCATCGTCCTGCTGGACCAGGGTCTCCATGGCATCCGCCATCCTTCCCATGGAAACCCCGTACATGTGGGCACCATCTCATCAGAGAGCAGACAGACGCACTCCTCCGACTCACGGGTCACTCTTTTGAGGGCTTCCAACAGCGTGATGTTCCCACGCCTTCTGATAAGGTGGTTGACTTACCCTGGCGGAATGGATGAGACCATTCACCCTCTTCCTAAACTGGATGGCTGACCTCCTCTGTGCTCTGTTCATGCTGACTGCCGCTGCCACTGCCTCTCAGGCAGGATTGGTGACTCTGGTGGACCTCCTGCAGCCAGAGCAGGGTAGACAACTTCGTGAAATGCCGTCCAAAAGGCATCACTAAATCTGGGGCTTGCCGTCTTCTTTGCTTCCAGGACCCTCTGTCGCCTAGAGCAGCCCTGGGCTGTAGGCATGAAGTCGGCTGTGTTCCCGTGCGCTTTAAATATGGTGTCCGGAGCAAGGAGGCGCTGAGGTCATAGTGAGGCGGGCAAATCCAAGCCCTCTCGCCAGCGATCCAGCGTGTTTACCGTGAATGAGTTATATTAATGAGATGGGACACACCAGGAAGCGGATGATACGGCGCAAAATCCCGACATTGCGGCCTGCGGGAAAGACACGTTTTTCACGCTCACTACCGCACTTAGTGCAATTCTGAGATGATTCTACCGTGTGTGTGGGATCCCCAACACATCCTCCTGTCTTCTCTAATTACTGGAAAAGGGTGCACTGGCAGAACCTTACAATCAGGCTAAAAATTAGCTGTCATATTTATGTTCAAGTTTGAAAATTACATGGAAGCGATAAGCCATCAATTAACATCAAGAAAAGCACTTACACATCAACAATATAATCAAATTAAAATATCTTCTTTCAAATGTATTTTTGCATTGAGATAATCTGCAATGCTTTTGGATCAAACCGCCTGTTATTATCATTCACATATGACATTGAACAAGGATATCATTCATATGTTGATCTCATGGGAATGAGCTTCACAAGTGAACTGAACTGAATTAAGAATTAAGGATGTTGAGCAATGTCTCCAGCTCACAGCCCAGGCTCAAAAATCTCTCAATGGAGAGCTAGTGATCAATCTGGTGTGAAGGTAACAGGGGAGGGAGACGTTTACACTCCACACTTGTCCAGGTTTCACATATTTCTTAGCGTCCAGGCCTTATCTATGCCAATGGTTATGTTTCACATGAGCCTTCTCTTGACTTACTTCATCTAATCTTATCAAGATGTCCTATCCCTTTCTTCCCCATGTACTTATCTAGCTTCCCCTTAAACCTATCTATTCTACTTGCCTCAACTACTCCTGCGGTAAAGAGTTCCACCACCACACCACATTAGATTCATCCTGTGACAAAACTTAACTGTAATAACCTTCCAATGAGCACGCTGTACTCTTGGGTCCCCAATATTATCTATATGTACCTATAAAAAGTTCATGTTGATTTTATTTCCCCCTGCCCTACACATGATCATTGAACCACAAGTCTTGCTCAGCTGGCTGAATCTGCAGGATAGGGAAAGCGATGTCCCCTCACTGACTCCCTATAAGCAGTCTGTTCACCTCCAAACTCTGCCAGCATGGCGGAGAACTTGCTGGAGGCAGTAGGAGCTCTGGAGGAGACCCAACATGCTCCACTGGCAACCTTAACAATTCTTAGTCACCACCGCTGCAGAATTGTGTCTGAGTAACACAATGCAGGTGACAGCACAGACTCACCACAACATGAGGCACCAAGGAAGTGCATTTCAGTGAGAGGACTATTGATCCTTTCTGAGAGTGTAGTATAGATGGAGAGCATACAGAAAGAAATTGATGAATTAGTCCATCCAAATCACACTGCCCTCCATGGAATCATTCTTCATGTATTATGTACCTCATTTTTCCAGTTAAATAGACACTGAAATACTTTTTGTATCTGCCTTTCAGGCTGTTGGCTTTACAAATTGCCCATTTTCAGAGATCACACTCTTGCCATATTGTTGAGTTCGGGAGCATAGTTGTTGTTGCTGGACTAGCAATCCAGAGAACAGGACTCATGGTCCAGAGACAAGAGTTCAAACCTCACCATGGCAACCGGGGAATTTAAATTCACTTAATGAAATAAATCTGGGATAAAAAAAATTACTATCAGCAATTGTGACCATAAAGTTAAAAGATTGTCAAATCCAGCTGATTTACGAGTGTCCTTTAGGAAAGGAAATCTGCCAACCTGACCAGGTTAGACCTATATCCTGTGGACCTGGAGTCACAATGGGGGTGACTTTTCACTGCCCTTTGAAATGGCAGTTGTGTTAAAGGCAGCTCATCGCCACCTACTCAAGGGCCATAAACACTGGCCTTGCCACCAATCCTGAGAATGAATAAAAAGACATCCTCTCAAGCTACCAGCCTTTGTTTTACCTCTCTCTGTAATCTCCTGCAGTCCCACAGTCCACCCAAGATATCTGCGCTCCTCTAATTATGGCCTCTTGAACATTCCTAATTATAATCACTCCACCATTAGTGTCTACGTCTTCAGTTGCCTAGGCCCCAAGCTCCGGAATTCCCTCCCTACGCCTCTCAACTTCCTTTAAGGACTCCTCAAAACCTACCTCTGTGAGCAAGCTTTTGGTCACCTGACCCAATATCTCCTTATATGGTTCGGTGTCATTTTGTTTTATCATGCTCCTGTGAAGCACCTTGGGATGTTTCAGTGTTAAAGGCGCTATATAAGTACAAATTGCTGCTGTTGTTCTTCTGTTCCCGATGGAACGTGCTCTTTAGCCAATTCCAACTTTCTCCTGGTTGAAAAAGCAATAAGTTAATTGTGCTTAGGGAAGAATTATGGCACTACAACTGTAAGGACGTCACTCCTGCTGCTTAAATATTTGATATTATTAATTTTAGAATTTCCCTCCTCTCTCGCAGACTGTATGAAGACATTTGATTTCCTGGTCACTCTGTCCCTGCCTCAACGCATCAGCTGTTGAAATTCTTATTCCTGCTTTTACCACCTCCAGGCTCAACTATTCCAGGCTGGTCTGTTATCCCCCCGCCCCACTCCCCGACCCCTATCCGTAAACTCCAGCTCATTCAAAACTCTGCTGCCTCTATCCTAATTCATGTCAAGCCCGGTCCATCCACTATCCACTGTCCCTGCGTTCACTGACCCACATTGGCTGCTGGTCCAGCAATGCCTCAAATTTAAAATGCTCGTGCTCACATGATCCTTCTAACTCTGAGGAGCGGCTGGGGCCAACTGAGCCAAGGCTGACACTGTTGGACCATTATCATAAAACCCCCTCCCCCACCTTCAACTCATTTTCAAAGTCAATTGAATCAAGGAGAAAGTGAAGGAACTTGCCGCGGGAGGCAATTAAATCCCACGCCAGGGTTTACCCAATAACTCACAAGTGACGAGACAGAAGTGAATTATTGTCTGCTGCACTGGGGAGAGATAGATCATACCCTACAGCTCTTCTACAATGTCTGCTATTAATAGCACACATTAGGTGATAATTAGCACCTCATTAAAATGATAAATACGGGCTCACACTCCAGTGTAGCACTGAGGGAATGTCACATTGTCAGAGACGCCATCCTTTGGACAAAGCTTTCAAACCGAGGTTCTGTCTGTCGGCTTGTTTTTTTTATCTGTGCGTGGGATGTGGGGCCACTGCCAAGGCCAGCGTTTGTTGCCCATCCCTAATTGCCCTTTGAAAGCAGTTAAGAGCCACCCCCATTGCTGCGGGTCTGCAGTCACATGTAGGCCAGACCGGGTGAGGATGGCGGTGAACCAGATGGGTTTTTAACAACGATCGACTATAGTTTCATGGTCACCTATACGGAGACTAGTTTTTTTTAAAAAAAATCCACATTTATTTATTAATTGAATTTAAATTCCACCAGTCGCCATATGGTGGGATTCAAAGCCATGTCCCCAGAGCATTAGGCTGAGCCTCTGGGTTACTAGTCCAGTGACATTACCACTATGCCACCACCTCCCATTATTGTGCCAGTCCGACTGAGTATTAAAGAACCCCACAGTGCAACCGACGAACCAAAGCATTCTTTTGGGGTCCTGGCCAACATTCTGCTCCCCACCGACCCCCAAATTAAAAGATCAGCCGGGCATTCATTCCACCATGGCTTGTGGGATCCTGCTGTGCGCACAACAGTGGTCGAGTTTGGCACTGTCAGTCAGAGCATCCAAACTCCTTGAAGCGTTGTCAGGCCGCCCCCTACAATGATGAGATATGCAAGCACGAGCCAGTGATTATTCTTCATTTCCAACTGACAACATTAAATTTTAATTTGAAATGAAAGCCAAATTGATGTTTGGATTCAAACCCATCACGGCAATCCTTTGATCCCACGGCAACGCCTCTTCTCAATTTGTGGCATCATCATCAAACAATGAAAAATACTCTCTGGAAACAATATCACAAGTGGTACAGGCTGCATTTACAAATGTCTGTAATTAACGATGAGCGCGTAAAGGCTGACAGCAGTCCAATAAATTGGAAACAGATTCATCATTATATAATTTTGAATCTAACACAGAGCAAATGGCACATGAACATTCAAGGTGGGAAACTGGATACTCACTGGATAGATATGTCTGGAGGTGTACGCTAACTCTCCTGGAGATATGTCTGGAGGTGTACACTATCTCTCCTGGAGGTATGTGATCACGTTGGCTAAACATTGTTTTCCCAAATTGTCCACTAAAGAAATGCAACCCAACAAAGGCATCACAGTCGCACCCAATCTTGTCTGAACCGAACATCCACAGCTCCGAGCAGGAATGGCCGAGTTCAAGAGAGAGGACCCTAGTTGATTCCCCGCCCCCCTGACCCCGCACCCTTTGTTACCTTCCGAGCCCTGTGATGCTGAGACTAACTGCAGTTTTCACACCGTCTTTCTTGTTCTCTTCAGCTAAAACTAAGGACTGAACCTGAAGCCTTTCTTGGCTGAATGGCAGAACAGCACATCGCCCAGCAAATTCACGATTCAAGCCATCAACAGAATCAATTTAATTCTCACAATTTCCAGCCTGTTTGTACATAAACCTCGGAGGAGGTAGAGGTAAAAGGTGACACCGTTTCAAAAAGAAAGCAGGATAATTATTCCTGGTGTCCTGGCCAACACGGATCCTGCAATGAATATCATTATAAGACAAATCAGCTGGTCCTTACCACATTACAGTTTGTAGGAGCTTACTATTCAGAAATTGGTTGTTGCATTTCCTACATTACAACAGAGGCTACAATTCCAAAGTACTTCACCGGCTGTCAACGTTCTTTGGCGTGCCCTGGGGTCATGAAAGGCACTATATAAATACAAGTCTTTGTTTCTTTCATGAGATAACCATCAGGGACTCCCACTCTATAGCAACTCAAAGCTGTCTCTCGAGCTGTTTCATAACAATGATTGTTCAGTTTGTTCCTGCAGTAATCTCCAGAGCATCACTCTGTACACAGCCTCATTACAAAAAGTAACCATTGCTCTATCTGTCCACTACCTCCAACAATAACAAACGCCAGTTATTAACCCGCTGCTGGGGCTATTTTGTGTTTGGCTCTCCTGATAAGAAGTAATTTCTAATCTTTTGTTTGTCTATTTTACTGAAAATCTATCTGACATGGAGTCAAACAAACTGTTATGTTTGGCCACCCCTGGAGTTCATTAAAAGCTTGCAATGCCTTAAACCTGAGCTCCATCCTTCATCACTGCACTGAAACGCACCTTTTCTTCAATCAGAAAGAATATACTCCCAGTAAACTCAAGTCAGCCATTGCAACAGCCACAGCACTCTCACTGATCACCTTCCTGCATCAAGAGAGCTTCTTATGAATAATGTCTTGCCCAGTACAGCAATGAAGGTATTACAAATTTTAAAGCTATATTTTAAAAAGTGGACACCAAAGGCTGTTTAAGATGGCTGTAGCATATCATGCAATTTGGCAATATTCCGCTCCGGACAGTACTGAATCTTAAGCCAATTGTCTATAATTAAACATGGGCAAACAGTGCCACTTGTGAACATCACACATCCCTTCTTCAGGATGGACCGTCAATAGAGAGGACTATATCATACCAGCCGACTTGTCTTTCTGCTTCACCATGAACAATAGAGACATCAAAATTCAATGTTAGACAAAAATGAAGTGACCTTTCATTGTATTGTGATGGCTCTGCATCCCAAACACAAAGACCTTGGCTGTCTGAAACTCTCAGGGTCTGAAAAGCCACAACACAGGATGTTTAGCGGTCTAACGCACTACCATATTTGGAAAAGGACTTTGGACTTGTAACAGGTCACATGGGTAAGGCAGCTATATTTGTTACCTAAAAATTCTTCTAAAAATAACAGCAGAAGCTGTTCTGGGACAGATACCATCAGAAACACCATCTGAAATCCATTGAGCAGCTATAAGACAGCTATAGGCAGCCAAGGTAATAAACAGTTATACCTTGAAAGTGGGAGAAGGATTCTCCCCCCTCAACCTGTCCCAACTTCAGGTTCACTTGAGAGCTGACCTCCTGGCAATTCAACTATGGGATCCTCTACTTTTACAAGACCTCCACTCCAGCTAAAGCATCAATTCATCAAAGAAACTACAGGGCTGCTGTGAAAGAGACGGAAGTAATTCCAGATTGTAATCATATTCTTTTTTTCTTCATCTGTATCTAACATGTGTGTGTGATAGTGCGTGAGAGACATCATGTTTTAAACCTCCGGAGGAACTGTGTGATAATAAATAATCTTATTTTTAAATTCACAAAAGCTTGCTGCTGGTATCATGTAAATTGGGACAGATCACTCAGTGGGTAAGAAAACATACTGGCCTCATACATAAAAACACTTTGATCATGGGCACCAATAAAACACACAAATTCTGTCCGTGACAATAGGTTCTACTTTCAAGTAAAGCAAAATTTAAACATGGTGGCTTCAGTGGAGTGAAACAGTCCCAACATATGAAATTCCAAATTTATTCAGGCTTGAGATTTTTTTTTTCTCTGTGAAGCTGTCCCATCTAAGGTACTAGGCACTAAACGCCACGATGGGCATAACTCTGCTACATCCACTACCCAAATAATCTCCATGCACTCCCCCCTCCCCCACAAACCCCCCCCAACCGATCTCAATGCCGGGTCTGAAGAGGTAAGGGGCTGTGATAGACCCCCAATTCCTGGGGGACATTAGTGAACCAGTTTTGTCTTTAGGACAAGCTGACAGGTTCCTGGTGTCAGCCCACAACTTGTGATGGTGGAAGGTTAACTAGTAACTAGCGCAATAAGGTACCCTATTTTGAAACAGATGGACTGCAGCCCACATTTACACGAAATGTATAGCACAGAAACAGGCCATTCGGCCCAACTGATCAATGCTGGTATTTATACTCCAGATGAGCCTCCCCCCTCCATCCCTCTTTAACTAAACCTATCATCATATCCTTCGATTCCTTCTTTTCCCTCCTCTGTTTACCCAGCTTCCCATTAACTAAATCTGCCACCTTTGACTGTGAAAATATAGTGAGTTTGCACCTAATCCCCAATTAAAACAAACGTTTTGCTTTAAAGGAGGGTAACAACTTAATATAGGAACAGCAGAGAAAACCCTCAACAGCTGCAAATAATTAATAAACAAAAATCAATATAGTTATCTTTATATATTTCAAGCTGCCCCTCGTACTTTGTGAATGTACTATGAAAGGATGCTTAAACCACCAAACACTGTTTATTCCCCTTATGGAGTGCGGAAGGAGCTAATTTATAGATAAGTTTATAAACGAGTTTCTCAAGTGATATAAATTCTGTATTTCACAATTCTGCAATGTATTTGGGACAAGAGCAGTGGCAGATAATTGAATAACTATTTCAAAGAGCTAGTATGGGCACGATGTACTGAATGGCCTTTGTTCTATATGACCCATCATGATGGCTTCTGGCTACTGGCTGAGTTTTGTACCATTTATTTGAGCTTTCTTGATGGGATATGAATCAATGGGTGAATTCCAAGGACGGAGGGTGGGGTTGGGGATTGGTGGGGGGTGGGGTGGGAAAGACATGTGATTGTGTGGGAGGGTGGGGGGTGGGGATTGGCGGGGGGTGGGGTGGGAAAGGCATGTGATTGTGTGGGGGGTGGGGTTGGGGATTGGTGGGGGGTGGGGTGGGAAAGGCATGTGATTGTGTGGGAGGGTGGGGGGTGGGGATTGGCGGGGGGTGGGGTGGGAAAGGTATTTGATTGTGTGGGAGGGTGGGGGGTGGGGATTGGCGGGGGGTGGGGTGGGAAAGGCATGTGATTGTGTGGGAGGGTGGGGGGTGGGGTTGGGGAGTGGCGGGGGGTGGGGTGGGAAAGGCATGTGATTGTGTGGGAGGGTGGGGGGTGGGGTTGGGGAGTGCCGGGGGGTGGGGTGGGAAAGGCATGTGATTGTGTGGGAGGGTGGGGGGTGGGGATTGGTGGGGGGTGGGGTGGGAAAGGCATGTGATTGTGTGGGAGGGTGGGGGGTGGGGATTGGTGGGGGGTGGGGTGGGAAAGGCATGTGATTGTGTGGGGGGGTGGGGGGTGGGGGGTGGGGTTGGGGAGTGGCGGGGGTTGGGGTGGGAAAGGCATGTGATTGTGTGGGAGGGTGGGGGGTGGGGATTGGTGGGGGGTGGGGTGGGAAAGGCATGTGATTGTGTGGGAGGGTGGGGGGTGGGGTTGGGGAGTGGCGGGGGGTGGGGTGGGAAAGGCATGTGATTGTGTGGGAGGGTGGGGGGTGGGGTTGGGGAGTGGCGGGGGGTGGGGTGGGAAAGGCATGTGATTGTGTGGGAGGGTGGGGGGTGGGGATTGGGGAGTGGCGGGGGTTGGGGTGGGAAAGGCATGTGATTGTGTGGGAGGGTGGGGGGTGGGGTTGGGGAGTGGCGGGGGTTGGGGTGGGAAAGGCATGTGATTGTGTGGGAGGGTGGGGGGTGGGGATTGGCGGGGGGTGGGGTGGGAAAGGCATGTGATTGTGTGGGAGGGTGGGGGGTGGGGACTCCACCACCTTCCTGCCTCTGTCCTGATTAAGTATGGGGCAGGAAGCCTGTGGATGGTCTTCAGGCCCTGCTGCCAATTGAGGCCCTTCAGTGGATGGCAATTCTTGCCCAATTACCTGGCGTGCAATGTCGTGGGTTTCGAGGGTTTGCCTGTGGCCTCGTAGGGGGTTCCCTATATCTGATATCTGATCGAGGAACCCAGTATCGGGGAGCGGGGCTCCACTAAAGGCCCCTGCACTTACCTCTGACCACACCCCCGCCCTCACACCCACACCCCCACACCCCCGCCCCCACACCCACACCCCCGCCCCCACACCCACACACCCCCGCCCCCACACCCCCGCCCCTGCCCCCACACCCCGGCCCCCACACCCACACCCACACCCCCCGGCCCCCCTGCCCCCACACCCCCGCCCCCACACCCCGCCCTCACACCCACACCCCCCGGCCCCACACCCACACCCCCGCCCTCACACCCACACCCCCCAGCCCCTGTCCCACCCTCACTTGGCCTTGTCCAGGGATCCCACGATGAACGGCAGCAGACACCACTCCTGATGGCGTTACCGGTCATCTGATTGGCCGGCAACTCTCCGGGGAGGGGGAGGGGGAATTCCACCCCACTAGGAGGTCCCAGAATTAAATGTTCCACCTGGAGCCGAGAGACCTGGCAATAGGGTTCCCACTGTCAAGTAGTGACTCAATTCCCTCAGGGCTCCTGGAGATGAGGTTGCCAGTATTGGCGGTATTGCCAGTAGGCATTAGGCTTCTCACTGGCCTCGTTCTCTTCTGCCCAATGTGCTAGAGACAGTCATTTTAAGATGCGATGCAATTATGTCAGTGTTTTCCAAATAATTACAGCAGAATAAATCTAATTAATGGACAGCTTCAACCTTTCGTAGAGGTTTCTAGGCTTTACTGAAATGCCATAATCAAAATAACAAAAATACAACAAAAACAGCCACTGAAATATTCTTTATAATCTCCACATCATGCCTGTGCTAATTTCCTGATCTTTATACCTGTGCCAGCTGTCAAAACGAGACCATATCAAAGACAGTTTTAATTATTACTGGAATGGAAAGGTTGCTGATGCTGCATGGTGCTAAATTATGATTCATTTTATTTTTCATCTGCAAGTTGTTGCCCAGCTAACTTTGAAATATTTCTCCGGTGTCGCAAAGGCCACTAACATGACTCAATGTGGCTCAATGTGACTCAACATAGCGAGTTCTAACTGCACGGATAAGGTCAAGAGCAAGGCAGAGTCCAAATGCTTAAAGGCATTGATTAACAAGTGGATGGGTCCCTTGTACGGGAACTTTAATACAATGAAACGTCTCAAGGTGCTTTACGAAAAGGGAAGCAGACGTCAAGGAGGAGCTGGGAATAGAACCAGCGCCGGTGACTGAAGGTGTTGTTGAAGAGATGGGTTTCAATGAGGGCTTTCAAAGTGACCAGAAAAGCTGTAAGAGTGAAGGGGCCTGGGAAAGGAGATTCCAGGACACTGGGGCATAACGAGTGAAGGTTTTACAATGGAGGGTGGAAAGCGGGAGAGGGGCTTATTAGGCAAAGGTTAGATTCAGAAGGACAGAGCTGAGGCATAAGACCAGAGAGAGTATGGGAAAGACAATTATAGAGAAAGAAAAAGGGGGTTATATGTTGATGGAGTCAGATGAACTAAGATGGGAGGAGGTTAATGTGGAGCATAAACAGTAGCTTAAGCCGAATGGGCTGAATGGTCTGTTTCTATATTGTAAAATTCTGTACAGTATTGCTATGTATTTCTCTCTCTGTCTCCTTTCCCCTGTGCCCTCTCACTGCTATTTGTCTCCCACATTTTGGGTGACCCTTACAGATTTTCACATTCTCTGTTGTCTCCTTCTCATTTTCTCTCTTTCTGTAATTCTCACCATTCCTTTTTCTTCCCTTTCTTCTGCATAATTCCCCCCCTCCCCCCTCCCATCACTCCCACTGTTTACCTCTGTTGACATTGTCTGTCTCTATACCTCCAGGTACATCGCCTCTGTATGTCTGGCATTATCTCCCTTTCCCATCACTTCTCACAAAAGACTGAAGCCAAACTTGGAATTTCAACTCCTGTCAGAAATGATCTCACCTCTGTCTGGGTACAAAAATGTGGCAGGGAGCTGGTCCTGAGGAAACATGAAACAATGAAGATATACTTGCTGAAGAGTCAATTTTGTGCATTTGTACCCTTTGTTTTTATTATCTCCAGACTTGGCAATTGCTACGCTCCCTAGACCAGCCTTCCATCTTCCACCCACTGTAAACTTCAGCACATCCAAAACTCTGCTTTCATATCCTAACTCCTACCAACTCCTTTTCACCCATTACCCCTGTACTCACTGACCCACGTTGCTTTCAGGTCTGGTAGCACCTGAATTTTAAATTTTTTACCCTCGTTTTCAAATGCCTCCATGGACTTGCCCCTCCTGATCTCGGCGCTCTCCTACAGCCCGGCAACCCTGAGCTCTCTGCGTCCCTCCAATTCTGGCCTTCTGTGCAGCCCCAATTTTAACTGCTCCATCACTGGCAGCCGGACCCTCAGTTGTCTATGCCCCAAGCTCTGGAGGGCCCTCTCTAAACCTCCTTTGAGGTGCTCCTTAAAACCGTCCCCTTTGATCGAGGTTTTACTCTTTTCCTAACATCTCCTGAACTGGTTCAGTGTCGAATTTTGTCCAGTGGTGCTCCTGTGGTTTGGGGCATCTTATTGCATTAAAGGTGCTACAGAAATGCAAGTTGTTGCTGCTGTCAGTAAGTTGTTGAAGGCTCCCTGATTGGGAGAGAAATAGCAGGAGGATGACCCTTCTTGAAACAAGGGCACAGGGACGAGAAAGGGATTAAAGTCGAAAGGGGCAGTGGAGATCTCGAGAATATGGAAGAATATAAATCGTCAAACATCTAAGCTTAGATGTTTTTGCACTTTTTGTCCCAACCTGGTGGATTCAGACAAGTTATGGCATTGTTCAATCCACTGCTGCAATTAAAGATGTAGTACAAGGCGAGTTGTTGTATGTTATTAAGGTGCTTCTAGATGGTAGAAATTAAATATGCAGCATTGTTCTTTTTTTTTCAAAGCCTTGTTACATCGTCAAACCTTCAAAAAAAAGACCTTGTATTTTCATCCAAAGCCTGGTCCAGAATCAAAGCTTTTGATTGTTCTGCTTTTTATCCTCTGTGACCAAACAAATGCCTCCTAATCTTTCAATTTTTAATCACAACTCCAACTGACTGTATTACAGAGGGATAAAAAAATAAGCGAGTGATCATTTAAATATAAAGGCAAGAGAAAGCAAATAAAAAATATCAGACAAGGAAACACTGTAATTCTCCTTTGACAGTATGCAATGGGACGGTCAGAAGTAAATTTACGGAAATCTAGCAGTGATACACATTGAGAGTGCGAGCAATTTATTCAGCACTGGTGTCATGCTCTTGATTGCTGCTAATCAACAGGGGCTTTGTGTATAAACACTATAATGACCTGGATTTTGTAGCCAGCAGAGAACAAATGGCACCCACCAACTGCTGCACTTACAGTTACCCACAAACTTTCTGTAGGAACTCACACTGTGTTCGGTGGTAATTAGAGAGCTGAAAGAGAGGGGTGCCCTATACAGAGGACTGTGCAGGGCGAGCAATCGTGTGTCTCCTCAAACAATCAGATTGGGAAATGCTCCTCTGAAATAGGAGCTCTAAACTGGAATATTTAATTCAACAGCAAGACATGTACCCAAAGTGAAATTTAAAAAGGGGAGAAAAAAGATGGGATTAAGAGAGAGACAAGTAAAAGAGTTAAAACAGTTTAATTTTTGAAAAGATTCTCCAGCAATAATTGAATTTTGAAGGAATGCAGCTCCACACTTTTTTCAGGGACAGAGAGATTGCAAGGTAGTAGTTAAACTTAACCTTGCCCATCAAGAATCCATTTATATTTGAATCCACCTGCCCTAGGTTTTTTCTGCTGCAGTGGATATCCAGCAACCAGGTATCGCAATGTCAGGCCATTCATGGATTTTTCATGTCGAGTCTCGTGACAAGTTGGCAATGTAGAAAAGCTTTTACAAATCGGGCAGCAATTTTCTCATTTCCGCATCTAACTGTGCGAATGTGGGAGGCTGTTGTCCGATTTACTCTCAAATAATGGTGAGCACTGATATCCTCCTCACTATTACTCCTATTGCAAAATGCAGGCCATTAAAGGTGTGAATACTTTCAGATCTTCCTATCGCATTTCAGCACCATCCTCGGACCCACAATGGGTGATATGCTAATGTGTTCAGGCCTTTCCACATCAGCCTGCCCGTTTGTAATAAACTCCGTTAAATGCTGTTACCTGCAGACAGTGTTTCAGTGATCACTAGGCCTTTCACCTCATAATCAGCATTGCAGGCAACAGGTTCAAAGCAACACTCATTCATCTCCGACTTTTCCTCTCCCTCACCTCTCCTGGCCATTCATCCACATAGGGGGTTTGGTTTCCCAGACAGCAGCAGCTGCCCTTGGGTATGCTTTGCGTGCGAGTTAGATCATGAGCTGTTTGACCACCAGGTGAATCACAATCAAGCCCGACCCCTGCTCTCCATCGCACTTGGGTTGACAACTCTGGTTGGGTAGATTCCTGGACATGTCTTCACATTCCCTCCCATAACTGCCCAATCTAAAGGCCTCTTTTCCCCAATTGTAATGTTTTTATAATTAATAAGCAAAAGTGTTCAAAGAGAACAAAATTTTTTTTTAAACACGCCCCTATGATAGTTCCTCCAGCGATGTCCTGGAGATTAATCTTCAATTCCTGGAGACGCATGGGCAGTGCTGAAACGTACACACACACACACATATACACACACACACAACATATACACACACACACACACAAACAACATATACACACACACACACAAACAACATATACACACACACACACAACATACACACACACACACAACATATACACACATACACACAGAACATATACACACACACACAACACATATACACACACACAAAAACACACACACACACAACATATACACACACACACACAAACATATACACACACACACAACATATACACATACACACACAACATACACACACACACAACATATACACATACACACACAACATATACACATACACACACAACATATACACACACACACACAACATATACACACACACACACAACATATACACACACACACAACATACACACACACACATCATATACACACACACACAACATATACACACACACACACAACATATACACACACACACAACATACACACACACACATCATATACACACACACATCATATACACACACACATCATATATACACACACACACAACATACACACACACACACAACACACAACATACACACACACACACACACACACACAACATATTTACACACACAACATATACACACACACAACATATACACACACACAACATATACACACACACACAACATATACACACACACAACATAACATATACACACACACAACATATACACACACACATATACACACACACACACTACACACACAAACACACAACATATACACACACACACAACATACACACACACACACACACAACATACACACACACAACATATACACACACACAACATATACACACACACACAACATATACACACACACACAACATACACACACACACACACACACAACATATACACACACACACACACAACATATACACACACACACACAACATATACACACACACACAACATATACACACACAACATACACACACAACATACACACACACACACACATCATATACACACACACACACAACATATACACACACACGCAACATATACACACACACACATATACACACACACACCATACACACACACACACACACACAACATATATATATATACACACACACAACATATACACACACACACACATATATACACAAAAAGCAAGAAGCAGAAACCTTGGTTTGTCATTTCGTCTCCTCAGCACAGGAGCACTGACACCAGCTGCTTTCCTGGGGCCAGACTCACTAACTCTTGACAGACTGCAGTCAAATTTGGGACCTTCTGGCTTGTTAGGCTTTGAATATCCCATCACCCAACCAGGCCACAGGGCGAAAGCTTGTTCAACTTTCAAGTGACAAGAATATTTCTTGCTCCCCTTGCCCGTCCCAACACCCCGAGATTGGCTGCATATTTGTTCAACTGCTTTTTCCAAAAATCATTTTTTCTCCTTGGTTACAAACCCTCTGGCTCCTCACCGACCCAGCAACCCATCCCCCAGCCCTCTGATCCTTCACCCCCCCCTCCCCTCTGTCCCTGCCATGTATCCCTTGTCCATGTGTTGCTCTGATGGTGCCTTCAGCCCCCCCGACCCTCCTCTTTGGAACTCCCTCTTTTAAACGTTTTGCCTTAATTGTTTCTTTCTCTGTTAAAAATAAACATCTTCTAAATCAATTTTTCCACTATGCTTTTTTGTTGTCTCTCCAAATTCATCCGCTATTGTTCCGATTCTACCATGAAGTTTGGACCATAACAACAATCCAACCAAATCCCCAATGTGATAAATGGTCAGGACAGGTGAGGGAGAGGAAAAATTGGAGATGAATGAATGTTGTTTACTCTCCTCTTGCCTCACCCACCAAAGCCAAGGCTGACACTCCAGTGCAGTGCTGAGGGAGTGCCACACTGTCAGAGGGTCAGTACTGAGGGAGTGCTGCAGTGTTGGCGGGTCAGTGCTGAGGGAGTGCCACACTGTCAGAGGGTCAGTACTGAGGGAGTGCTGCAGTGTTGGCGGGTCAGTGCTGAGGGAGTGCCACACTGTCAGAGGGTCAGTACTGAGGGAGTGCTGCAGTGTCGGAGGGTCAGTGCTGAGGGAGTGCCACACTGTCAGAGGGTCAGTACTGAGGGAGTGCTGCAGTGTCGGAGGGTCAGTGCTGAGGGAGTGCCACACTGTCAGAGGGTCAGTACTGAGGGAGTGCTGCAGTGTCGGAGGGTCAGTGCTGAGGGAGTGCTGCACTGAGGTGCTGTCTTTGGATGAGACATTAAACTGAGGCTTTACCACCTGACCAGTCAACACGGCCTTGAAGACAGCACCCCAGACAGTGCAGCACCCTCTCAGTACTGCACTGGAGTGTCAGTCTTGATTTTGATGGGTGAGGCAGGAGAGGAGAGTAAACTAATGGGGATTTAAAGAAAAATGCAAACTGAATATGCAGTAATACAGATGGTGTAAAGAAAGGAGAGAGATTAGGGAGAGAGAGAGAAGGGAGAGAGAGAGAGAGGAGGGGAGAGAGAGAGAGAGGGGGAGAGAGAGAGAGGAGGGGAGAGAGGGGGAGAGAGAGAGAGGAGGGGAGAGAGAGAGGAGGGGAGAGAGAGAGGGGGAGAGAGAGAGAGAGAGAGAGAGAGAGAGGGGAGAGAGGAGGGGAGAGGGAGAGAGGGAGGAGGGGAGAGGGAGAGAGGAGAGAGAGAGAGAGAGGAGGGGAGAGAGAGAGGAGAGAGAGGGGAGAGAGAGAGGAGGGGAGAGGGAGAGAGGGAGGAGGGGAGAGGGAGAGAGGAGGGGAGAGGGAGAGGAGGGGAGAGAGAGAGGAGGGGAGAGAGAGAGGAGGGGAGAGGGAGTGGAGGGAAGAGGGAGAGGAGGGAAGAGGGAGAGGAGGGGAGAGGGAGAGGAGGGGAGAGAGAGAGGAGGGGAGAGAGGAGGGGAGAGAGAGAGGAGGGGAGAGAGAGAGAGAGAGAGAGAGAGGAGGGGAGAGAGAGAGGAGAGAGAGGGGAGAGAGAGAGAGGAGAGAGAGGGGAGAGAGAGAGAGAGAGAGAGAGGATGAAGAGAGGGGAGAGAGAGGAGAGAGAGAGGAGAGAGAGAGGATGAAGAGAGAGAGGAGGGAGTCACTGGCCATTCATTTCAGGAGATGGTTTATTGTAGTATGGACAGGCTCAATAAAACTTCTAGTCTACAAAGTTAATCCAGTGTATAAATATTTATAAAAAGGGCCGGGCTTAAATCTTGTTAGCATGTTTTAAACAAATAAAGCGCACTCACTCCTATACGACTGAATTAACATTTGAAAACCAACAGGAAAGGTTCAACAGGCTGGGGCTCCTTTTCCTCAAAAAGAGAAGCTGAGGGTGATCTAAAAGAGATCTTTAAAATTATGAAAGGGTTTGATAGAATAGACATAGAGTAGGTGATTTCACTTGTGGGTGAGTCCAAGGCTAGGGGCCTTAAATGTAAGGTAGTCACTAAGAAATCCAATCAGGAATTCAGAAGACACATCTTGACCCAGAGAGTGAGGGAATGTGGTACTTGCTACTACAGGAGTACCCACTGAAAAACAGAGCAACAGTTCCTACCTAAATGTAATGGAAACCATCTAGAGACGCAGTTATGGCAATAAAAGAAAGGGTAGTAAATATTTAGCAGCTCATGAGGAATGTCACTCGTGGGAGCTGGGGTTTATGCTGAGAACGTAAGGATGTAACAATGAAAGCAGACTCCGATGATGTTGGCAACATGGGCGGTGAATAGCCAGGTCCAGGAACTCCCTCAAACCAATTCCTCTGACGTCGTCTGCACCCTCAGCTTAAACAGAAACATATTCCACATAAAAACCGAGACACACTGACAAAAGCATGCACACACATATACACAGATACAGAGACACATCCACCCACACATGTACAAACATTCCAAAGTACAGACAGAGACACATACACAGGTGTGTACACACACACACAAACATTCACACATTCTCATGCACAGAGAGAGACACACACCCACACACACAGGGGCCCCCCTACAAATACAGACATGCTCCTGGAGACTCCTGGTCTCAACTCTCTAAGGAGAATGCCAGCTAAAGGTAAGCAGCACTATGAGGGCAGAGCACTTGTTTCTGTTAGCGTCAACAGAAATAAAGACAAATACATAGCGGTGCGCTGCTAGTTCAGAGCCTCGCTACATAAGAGTGCTGTATGCAGAATCGATCTCCGTATTGTAGCCCTGTCTCCAGTTTGTATCATGTCTAAGCAAGGCTCCATGCTGGTAATGCAGACACATATATGCCCTATAATGTGCCGTAAGCCAACCACTGCAGTAATCTGATAGTCTTATAGATCCCCTGGGATTCTCAAAGCACAAAAGAGATGGACGTAAATAGGGGAGAAAAGCCCTAAAGGACACTGGAACGGCAATTATTTTGAGTAGAATGGACAAGAGGCTCCAGTGATGAAAGAGTATCTAAAGATGAACTTTCAAATGGCTGGCAAGTTCAACACATCTTCAAAAAGTGCCTTAGACAATCAGCAATTTTCATTAGAAGGTGATTAAAGTAATTGGTAAAAGAGGCAGAAGTGAGAGAGGAGGAGATTTTTTAATGCAGGAATTGTTCTGATCGAGAATGCACTAACAGGGTAGAAGAAGCAGATTCAACAGAGTCTTTCTAAAGGAAATTGGATAAATACTTGAGGGGGGAGAATTTGAAGGGCTATGGAAAAAGGGTATGGGAAGTGGGAATAATTGGATAGCTCTTTCAAAGAGCGAGAACAGACACAAAGGGCCAAATGCCCTCATTCCCTGATGTATGATTTTTCTGATCCACTGATTACAGGGTCACCCAGCTCTTTCCACAGCCTCTCTCTCTCTTTGGCAATCAGCATGGATACAGCTCTGTGCTGTGGCTCCATTAGTTTGGGGACTAATGACTGAGTTTATTGCTTCTTAGTTTCCAGAGGTTCAAAATAATCCCCCTGTTATACACAGATACTGGAGCTGACATGAAGGCATTTCTCATATCTCACCATGCGCTGTGGAATGATCCACTCACTGGTACACAGACTGTAGTGCAGTAGTGAGTGATGTGACATCCTGGATACTTTATGTATATATGCACATAACAATTAGTTCCTAACTATTTTCAAATAATATAACAATATAACAGGGCCTAAGCTGATACATGACTCCCTATCAGCACAAAGTATCAGGAATATATTTGGAAGTTCAAATTCCTCCATGCCCTCACCCCTCCCCATCTCTGCAACCTCCTCCAACCGTACTGTTATAGAGTTGATCTTCCAGGTAACTTTTCTTAGTGGACACATTTAACTTTACTTACAAGACAGTATCAGCAACTACACATGTGCATCAAACTCCATAACTAAAGGAGAACTCCCTACTAGAGGTTCCCCGTGCTGCAAACACATTGGTTTACATAGATCATGTGATCTTACAACACAGGATTATTCTTAAAGCTACAGTCCTATGTTTATCCAAACCATAATTACTACAGTCCTCTCCCCTTAACTTCTCAGTACATTTCAGTACAAGGATATTTATCTCATGACATTACAATATTTACACAGGACATGAAATTACAAGTTCAGTCTTTCAGGTGGTTTCCTGATTCGTGTGAAACATCGTAACTCTACGACTTCAGATTCTTTTGCAGGAACCACATTCTTCGGAACCGCATTAGGTACATGCAGTTCATTGTCTTTCACTGTGACAGAGACATCGGGCATGTCTGTCCTTGATTGAGTAACTTCAACAGGAACCACAGGTTCAGCAATGGTTACAGGTGGAACATCATTTTGTTGGGGTATTTCCCTATTTCTTAAATGTCCCACATGCTAACGGATGATATAACCCTCCACTTCCATGTGGTTCGGCAATGGTCCGGTCACAGAACTTACTTTACCACTTCGGTCCTTCACTGAAATTCCTTACAGATACTGCTTCTCCAACAGTAAATTATCGCTCATGATTATGCAAATCATTTTTGGTTCCCTTGACTTTTCCCCACCTTCCCCTCCAATTTGGGGAAGTATTAAGCTTAGCCTTATGATGGCGCCTGATCAGTAATTCTGCAGGTGTTGCTCCTGTCGTAGTGTGAGGTGTTGCTCCTGTCGTAGTGTGAGGTGTTGCTCCTGTCATAGTGTGAGGTGTTGCTCCTGTCGTAGTGTGGGGTGTTGCTCCTGTCGTAGTGTGAGGTGTTGCTCCTGTCGTAGTGTGAGGTGTTGCTCCTGTCGTAGTGTGGGGTGTTGCTCCTGTCGTAGTGTGAGGTGTTGCTCCTGTCATAGTGTGAGGTGTTGCTCCTGTCGTAGTGTGAGGTGTTGCTCCTGTCGTAGTGTGAGGTGTTGCTCCTGTCGTAGTGTGGGGTGTTGCTCCTGTCGTAGTGTGAGGTGTTGCTCCTGTCGTAGTGTGGGGTGTTGCTCCTGTCGTAGTGTGAGGTGTTGCTCCTGTCGTAGTGTGAGGTGTTGCTCCTGTCGTAGTGTGAGGTGTTGCTCCTGTCGTAGTGTGAGGTGTTGCTCCTGTCGTAGTGTGAGGTGTTGCTCCTGTCGTAGTGTGAGGTGTTGCTCCTGTCGTAGTGTGAGGTGTTGCTCCTGTCGTAGTGTGGGGTGTTGCTCCTGTCGTAGTGTGAGGTGTTGCTCCTGTCGTAGTGTGAGGTGTTGCTCCTGTCGTAGTGTGAGGTGTTGCTCCTGTCGTAGTGTGAGGTGTTGCTCCTGTCGTAGTGTGGGGTGTTGCTCCTGTCGTAGTGTGAGGTGTTGCTCCTGTCGTAGTGTGAGGTGTTGCTCCTGTCGTAGTGTGAGGTGTTGCTCCTGTCGTAGTGTGAGGTGTTGCTCCTGTCGTAGTGTGAGGTGTTGCTCCTGTCGTAGTGTGAGGTGTTGCTCCTGTCGTAGTGTGGGGTGTTGCTCCTGTCGTAGTGTGAGGTGTTGCTCCTGTCGTAGTGTGGGGTGTTGCTCCTGTCGTAGTGTGGGGTGTTGCTCCTGTCGTAGTGTGAGGTGTTGCTCCTGTCATAGTGTGAGGTGTTGCTCCTGTCGTAGTGTGAGGTGTTGCTCCTGTCGTAGTGTGGGGTGTTGCTCCTGTCGTAGTGTGGGGTGTTGCTCCTGTCGTAGTGTGGGGTGTTGCTCCTGTCATAGTGTGAGGTGTTGCTCCTGTCGTAGTGTGAGGTGTTGCTCCTGTCGTAGTGTGAGGTGTTGCTCCTGTCGTAGTGTGGGGTGTTGCTCCTGTCGTAGTGTGGGGTGTTGCTCCTGTCGTAGTGTGGGGTGTTGCTCCTGTCGTAGTGTGAGGTGTTGCTCCTGTCGTAGTGTGAGGTGTTGCTCCTGTCGTAGTGTGAGGTGTTGCTCCTGTCGTAGTGTGGGGGGGTTTGTTCTGTCGTGAAATAGGAAACGAGCAAGTTTAGTTTCCAATGATTCACCTGTTAACTTGTTCATTGCCGCCTTAAAAGTTTGTACTGCTTTTCCGCCAGTCTGTGAGATGACGGACGGTATGATGCAGTCTTCATGTGGTTGATACCATTGATGCTGACAAATCGTTGAAACTCGCGCTTGTAAGAGTAGTACCATTATCTGAGACAATTACCTCTGGCAATCCATGGATGGTGAAGCTCTGCCATAGTCTTTCTCTAGTAGCGCATGATGTTGGCGACTTTACCTCATAAATGTCTAACCGCTTGGAATGAGCATCTATAATCAGTAGAAACGTGGTTCCAAGGAAGGGACTGATGTAATCGATGTGCAATCGCACCCAGGGTCTACCAGGCCATTCCCATGGATGCAATGGGGGCTGCCACCAGCAGCTTTTACAGCTGTTAACATTACCACCCTTTAATATCACCGTCCATCCCCAGCCACCAAAGATAACTCCGCGCTATCGTCTTCACGTGTGAGATTCATGGATGGGCGCTGTGTAGATCTACTAAGAGTGGTTCCCTTCCTTGTGAAGGAACTACTGTACACCCCATAATAGAATACCATCTTGACAGCTCATCCCGTGTCTTTGGTTGAAAAATTGCTTCAATTCATGAGAGACCAGTTCCTGGGACCAACCATGTAACACCTGGTTTCTCACTTGAGACAGGACTGGATCAGGATTCGTCCAGTTTCTTATCTGCCTGTCACAGACTGGTGAGGAATCTAGGAAATTCATCATTAACACAAGTTCTTGGGGAATTTTGATGTGGCCATTGTTCTCTTGCATAGGAAGGCGGCTCAGGACATTGGCATTTGCTATATGAATCCCTGGTCCACTTACAAAGGTGTATTCATATGCTGCCAAAATTAGGGTCCATCTTTGTATCCGTGCAGAAGCTATAAGAGTTATTGCCTCTTCCTCGCTAAACAGACCCAAAAGTGATGTGTGGT
Organism: Cetorhinus maximus; assembly: GCF_964194155.1. NCBI lineage: Eukaryota > Metazoa > Chordata > Chondrichthyes > Lamniformes > Cetorhinidae > Cetorhinus > Cetorhinus maximus. The sequence goes on from NC_135905.1 coordinate 30,500,599, forward strand.
CTGATACTATCGTGCAATGTTGCCTGTCCACGTATTGGTGGAATTTTTTTTTAAACACCAAAAATAACAAACAGCCCTTCCTTTTCGATCTGAGAATATCCTTTTTCAGCTGTGGTAAGTGTCCTGGATACATAGCCTATCAGCCTCTCTGTGCCTTCGTCCGTTTTGCGAGATAGGACCGCTCCCAATCCATAGGGGGACACATGCCAGGTTAGCACCAATTCCTTGGTCTGGTCATAATGCACTAAGGAATTTGAAGAGTATAAGAGCTGTTTTATTTTCATGAAGGCTTCTTCTTGGGGTGACTCCCAAAACCAACGCTGGTTTTTTTTCTTAGCAGTGAATGTAGAGGGGCTGGAACCATCGATACATTTGGTAGAAATCGCCCATAATAATTTACCATCCCTAAAAATGATTCAAGTTCACAGATGCTCTTAGGTGCAGGTGCCTCTCTTATTGCTTTAACCTTCTCTTCAACAGGGTGTAACCCTTGGGCATCTACCTAGTGGTCCCAATAAATTACTTCATTTGCCTGGAAAGTGCATTTTTCCTTCTTCAGGCACATTCCTACTTCTAAAATTCGTTTCAGGGCTTCCTCTAGGTTAGCTGTGAATCCAGTTATCAGTACATCATCCAGGTAGACCACAACCTGAGGTAGTCCCTGTAGTAAGCTCCCCATTGTCCTCTGGAAAATGGCACAGACGGAGGAAACACCAAAGAGCATGCGTGTGTATTGATTTAACCCTTTGTGTGTATTTACAAATTACAAATGTTCGCAAATTCTCAAGAGGCATCATCCTACTCCAGTTGTTAATATATATGACTCATGTCAAGCTTTGCATACATTATCCCTCCTGCTAGTTTGGCACATAGGTCTTCAATCTTCGGAATAGGATACCTGTCCAGTTTGGCTGCTCTGTTGACTGTTAATTTATAGTCCCCACAAATCCCGACGGTCTGATCTGGTTTAAGGACAGGGACTATGGGTGCTGCCCACTCTGAGAATTGAGCTGCATTTATGACACCCAGTGTCTCTAGCCAGTTTAACTCAGTGTTAACCTTCTCTCTCTGAGTGTATGGTACCGGTCTTGCTTTCAAGAAGCGAGGAGTTGCTTCTGGGTCCATGTAAAATATTGGCCTGTAGGCCTTGGATTTTTCCAAGTTCATCTTTGAAGATGGTGTCATATTTTTTAGCAACTCTGGTAGTCCACCTGCTCACAACTGGAAGATTCCAGACCAGTTTAATATAATCTCTTTCATCCAATCATGCCCTAGAAATCTTGTTCATTCACCTTCTACCACCATCACTGGTAGCTGTGCCAATTGGTGTCTAAAATGAAAAGTTGATCTGGTGATACTTTTTACCTGAATTTCTTCGCCTGTGTAGGTTTCCAACTTGGCAGATGTTTGCTCCAAATTTAATTGTTGATCACCTTTATTTAAATATCTGAAAGTTGTGTTCCCCTATTAAAGTGGTAGAAGCATCTGTGTCTACTTCCATTTTGAATGGTTTACCATTGACTTGCACTGTGACAATAATTGGCTCTGTCTTTCCAACTTTCATGTTGAATAATGAATAAATGTCAGAATTGGTCGTTTCGGGCTCTTCTACACTATAGGTTTCATTGGACTTTGATTGTTGTTTAGAAGCCTGTTTAAATCTTGTTTTGTAATGTCTCATCATGCGTTCATTTCTGTGGCAAAAATAACGCTTTACTTTTTTAAACTGCCAATCGCTAGAAGAATGATCGTTTCCATGACAATGAAAATGAGTTCTCAATTTAGTTGCTAAGCTGCTTCTTCTGAATTTTCGGTTAGCAGGGGTTGTTTCCTACTTCGCGGCGAAGTCCCGGCTTTTCCCTTCCAAATAGAAGAACGGCGCCATTTTGCGTCCCTTGAATCACTTGCGAATCCCTTACAGCACTTTCTGTCACAAGCGCTATTTCTAACGCTTTCTTAAAACCAAGGTTCACTTTAGCCAGCAATCTTCACTGAATAGCATCCTCCCGCACACCACATACTAAACGATCCCTGAGCAAATCATTCAGGGATTCACCAAAATCACAATATTCCGTTAGTTGTTTTAATCTCACCACACAGGTAGCAATGGTCTCCCCCAGGGCTCTATTCTGTGAATTGAACTTGAACCTCTGCATTGTGACTGAGAGTTTGGGTTGAAAATGTCTCTTAATGAAGTCTACTAATTCACTGAAAGTCTTTGAATGCGGACAGTGGGAGCCATCAAGCTTCGAATTAAACCATTGGTCTTGCTCCCACAAATACTCAGGAGAATCGCTCTCCTCTTTTCTTTCCCCGTGATTTCATTGACTTGAAAGTAGAACGTAAGACCTTCTATATATTGAGACCAATCACCTGTGGCTAGCTCAAAGGGATCGATTCTGCCAAACTGTGGCATTTCGAATGAGAATATCTTCTTTTCTTTTTAATGAACTTAGATACTCACAATCGTTGGGTGAGGTAAAGCATTAAATCTGATTTATCCTCATCGCCGGTTTGTTATAGAGTTGATCTTCCAGACAACTTTTCTTAGTGGACACATTTAACTTTATTTACAAGACGGCAGCAGCAACTATATGTGTGCATCAAACTCCATAACTAAAGAAGAATTCCCTAACTAGAGGTTCCCTGCACTGCTAACACATTGGTTTACACAGATCATGTGATCTTACAATGCAGGATTATTCTGAAAGCTACAGTCTTGTGTTTATCCAAACCATAATTACTACATGTACAAACCTCAGATCTCTTGCACTCCTCCAATTCTGGTCCCTTGCACATATCCCAATGTTTTATTATGCCACCATGGGCAGCTGCCTAGGCCCTAAGCTCTGGAATTCCGTCCCTAAGCCTCTCCGCCTTTCTACGTCTCTCTCCTTCTTTAAAGAAGTTCCTTAAAACCTACATCTTTCAGCAAGCTTCGGTTACCTGTCGAAACATCTCATGTGGTTCAGTGTTAAACTTTGTTTGATAACACTCCTGTGGAATGCCCTGGGACACTTATCCATCTCAGAGGCGGTATATAAATACAACTTGTTATTGTTTGAACATGCAAGAGGCTAAAGTGACTCATAACAAGGCCTAAAAGGCCATATGTGGCGTTACTGCAGGCAGTGTCAGCAGGATACATGTGTTGGTGGTGGGGGGGTGCGGCGCACGGTAATGGGGGGGGGGGGTGGTGGGGGGGGGTTGGGGGGTGGTGGGGGGGTGGTTTGGGGGGTTGGGGGGTGGTGGGGAGGTGGTTTGGGGGGGTGGGGGGTGGTGGGGGGGTGGTGGGGGGTTGGGGGGGTGGTTTGGGGCGGGGGAGGGGGGTGGTCTCTCAGTGATGCAGGAAACAGCATGAAGCCTGCAAGAGATGTGGGAAATTCCCTTTGCTTCTCTGACACCGACACAGGACACAGCAACAGCGCTGAACCTAATCTCACCTAGCGAGGGCAGAAAATGGTCCAAGCTCAGGATAATGTCCAACAACAAATATACACATACAAAACCAATTCTGCTAAATGATTGCACACTACGTTGTTCCATGGAACAGTTCCAGCTCCAAAATGCTTCTCAGCCACTAATCCCACAAGACAAGCGACGTTTTTATTAAGCGAGATATTTCTTACCTTCAAACGGAAACCAAGTTCTCTTAGTGGCGGCTGGTTGGGTGGAGTGGGGGCAGGTGCAGAGCATCAGAGCAGAGCCTATTCTAATCTTTCATGCTTCACACGTATGTCACTTTGCAACAGCAAAAAATAACCTTTCATCATTTCATTTCTCATCCCCTGTGCTATTTTATTAAGAACGTACAGTGAAAAGCTCTATATACCAAATTTACTATTCAAGCAACTGATAAATTATTCAGACCTTCTATATTAGCACTTACAAGCCCCACCAATGCAAATAGTGAGCACTCCAGCGCTAGGAATTTTTTAAAAAAGCCCCAAGCTAATCATTAAATGTACTGCTGTTTTTCCCCACTATTTTCAATTCTCAGGATGATAAATGTCTTATAGTTCCACATTCAGTTAACAATAAGCCATTTGACTGGGCTGTAAACTGACTTCAGCCTGAAATCCATGATTCTCCACAAAACCCATCAATCAATTTTATATGAAAACACTTCACACAACTTCTCATCCTCCTTTTTTATTTGCAAACTATAGAATTTTCTTGGCCTCAGTCCACAATTTTAATTCAAAATGTGGGTAATTAAAATATTCTCCATCGTCACACAGCACAATAAACATAAACGTGTTCTGATAATATCAGTGAAACCAGTGAAAGATCACTTGTCGCTGATAGGAAAGTGACAGGATAGCTCTGATGGTACATTTCCATTGTCAAGTATTTGATTACCATCAATGCTCTGATACAATCCCCATTCTTTATCAAACTACAAGAAGAAATAACATGTAGTCATTTGTACGCAGCAACTTGGCAAGATGGAAGCAGGTTCAATAATAATTTTCAAAAGGGAACTGAATAAATACTTGAGGGCAAAAAAATTGCTGCTCTATTGATAAAGGGCAAGAGGAGTGGGACTAATCAGATAGCTGTTCCTGAGAGCCAGCACCAATGCACAACAGGCCGAATGGCCTCCTCCTGTGTTGTATGATTCTGTAAATTGAGCCCGACAGCATTCAAAGGTCATCAGGGGATCGATAAACGAGTAATAAATACGTAAACTGAAAACAGACCATTCACTACTCTACTGTAATGAAAAAAACAGAAGGGTTGCAGTCGAGCTAACATGTCAATGCACTGTTTCTGAAGCAGAGGTCGACTGACACGCAGAAACTGAGACAAGACACAATTAAAATCTTTGTGGATGCTGGAAATCCAATGATACATTAAACGGAGGCCTCTCTGGGTCAACTCACCTTAATTGTGATCGTTTCACTGGTCAGAACATCATTTAAGCAGCGAGATCAATGCTTCAGTAGCCCAATTAAGATATAGCGTATAATATAAAAACAAAAACGTGGAAACACTCAGCCGGTCTGGCAGCACTGGAAGAAGTTAAAGATTTAACAGTTTATAAGCAAGTACACAGCCAGGGAAAAGGGGAGGCGGGGTAAGAAAGAACAAAAGGAAAGGTTTGTGATAGGCTACTTTCTTGTAAACTGTGAAATAAATACTTCCACTTCTGACAAAAGCTCATTGATTTGAAATGTTAACTCGGTTCCCTCTCCACAGAGGCTTTGTAACTAATGCCCCATACTATCAACATTTTCTAATCTGGAGAGAGTGCAAAGGGCCATTCAGTCTGATCCCCACCTCCCTTCAGGTGCTTAGGTGTCCCTGTGCCAGAATTCCCTTCACCGCCATCTCCTCCTTTGTTAAAAGCCATTCTTTGACCAACCTTTGAGCAAACCCCTCCTGAGCACGGCCTCTTTGGCTTGTGATTTATTTGTTTTCCCCTTCACACCTCTGACACACGTCTTGGGATTACCTACTTTCAAAAAGACGAATTTCCAGCGCAATTTCCCCAACCCGGTCACCACAGGGAAAAAGCCACGGGATGCTCTGCACAAATACCATAACACCATTTTCGCTGGACTTTCTGCCTCTCTGAACAGGAGGCTCCTCACTGAGATTCATACGCAAATGGAGTTTGTGTTAACATATACTGAGAGCATCATCCCCATTTCTGTATTTGTATGGCAATTATAGTTTGATATCAAGGTTAACAATCCATTCCCCGGCTTCAGTTGACGCAGTGTGGTGATGGCAGGGTGGGTGATGCCACCAAAAGTGGATCGCTCAGGGCAGGCGTTAGGTATGGGGGCGACCGTCTGACTTGGGCAGCCACAGTCACAATTTGAGCTGATCCTCATGTTCCGCTTGTGGAGGAAGTGGCCACGCCTTCCCTGGCCCCTGAGCTCCAGCGGTCGGAGGCTTGTCCAGATTTCCCACGGAAGGTTGAAACCCGGGGGCTGGCCGCTCAGGTCAGTCGCCAGGTTGTGGTTGGCGATGTTTGCAGTCAGTCAGGAGCGGCACCACCGAGAGGCAGGGCTGTCGTCAGTTTGTAGGGTGTGGAGTGCGTCCCAGTGGGGACGATGGGATTTCAGGCCCGTATGTGGGATTTTGCACCCTCTTGATCCAGAAAGAACTGGTTTTCCAGAGCAATTACAAGTCATATACACCAATGAAGAATGCACAGGAGCATTTGCTGCAATGAGGCACGTATATAAAATGCGCTAAGGTCCTAGTGCCAGCTGAATATGATGAAAGAAAATTCACTGAATATCTTTAGCGATCCTGCCCACACAGCACTGAATGCGACAGTTATTTGGTCACACACAGGGATCTAATTAAATGTTACTGGTTGCCTCTATACACAGCACTGATATTGTTGGAAATAAAATCCCACCACAGAACCACATTTCATTTTCAGTTTGGAAGTGCCCTCTGTCACACGCTATGCAAATGGGCATTGGGGCACTAATATTGTTTGTGTGAATTTCAATATGTGTAATTGTTATTAGAATACAATGTCCAATGCTAATTATGCCAAGGCACTCCTCTTCCAGACCCTACCCCATACAGTTAGGACCATAGAAAAGTTATGGCACAGAAAGAGGCCATTCAGCCCATCATGTTTGCACTGGCTGAAAAAGGAGGGAAAAACTAGCTGCCTATTCTAATCCCGCCTTCCGGCACCCAGTCCATAGCCTCGCAGGCTGCAACACTTTAGGTGCAGATCCAGGTGCCTTTTACATGAGTTGAGGGTTTCTGCCTCAACCACCAAACCAGGGAGTGAATTCCAAACACCCACCACCCACTGGGTGAAGAAGTTTTTCCTCATGTCCCCTCTACCCTTACACCAATCACCTTAAATCTGTGCCCCCTGCTCATTGACTGCTCTGTTAGGGGAAACAGGGCATCCCTGTCTCCCTATCTCGGCCCCTCATAATCTTGTACACTTCAATTAGGTCACCCCTCAGCCTCCTCTGTTCCAAGGAAAACAACCCTAGCCTATCCAATCTTTCCTCATAGCTGCAATTTTCCAGCCCTGGCAACATTCTTGTAAATCTCCTCTGTACCCTCTCCAGAGCAATTATGTCCTTCCTGTAATGTGGTGACTAGAACTGTACACAAAATTCCAGCTGTGGCCTAACCAGCATTTTATACAGTTCCATCACTACATCCCTGCTTTTGTATTCTATATCTTGTCCAATAAAATAAATCATTCCCTGTGCTTTCTTTACCACCTTATCAAACTGTCTTGCGATGTTCAGGGACCTGTTGACGTGCACCCAAGGTCTCTCACTTCCACTACCCCTTGCAGTATCCTCCCTTTTATTGTGTATTATCTTGCTTACGTTGCCCTCTCCAAATGCATTGCCTCACATTTCTCTGGATTGAATTCCATTTGCCACTTGTCTGCCCACACAACCAAGCCATTGATATCATTCTGGAGTCGATAGCTAGTTTTTAAGAAAGTGTCACCTTGATGAGGATACAAATGTACCAAGTCATTCCTTTAAGTATGTTTTCAATACCAATTGAATGCTAAAATACCCTCCCTCCTTCTGTGCACTGCACCTATGCAATCTTAGATTAGTATCATCTTCATGAACTTCTGCCAAATATTTTTTCTGATGAAGAGAAGAGACCGAGACAGCATCGTCATCATGTGAGGTAACGATGTGGGAGATCCAAAACTAGTGCTCATAAATCACAAACAAATTCAATTAGGAATTGAGGAGAATTTTCTCTACCCAGACAGTGGTTAGAATGTCGCCCTTGATACCACATGCTAGTGATCGAGCTGAACGTCTTCTGCTTGTGGCTCCTGCCGTTGTGTTCCCATTACAAACTAATCTGCCAAGATTTATATGGGTAGTGCTGGCTAAAGCAGGCATGACCTACTGAGATGGTGGTCCTGATAATTAAAACTTATAAATGGAAATAATCTCAAGATGGGTCTTGAAGATGGACTATTTCCCTTTGGCAGGTTGTTCCAATGTTGGATTGTCCTTGGGAAGAAAGATTTTTGATGCACTGCCTTGGAAACTAGTGATCTTTGTAGTTTTCACGGATAAGCACCTTGTGTTTTGTTATTGCCGGAGAGTGCCAGGTAGTTGCTTCTGATGATTCCCACCAGTCCATTCCGCATTTTATAGAACGTGGTCAGTCTACATCAGAGATACATTTAAGTGGAAACTAGGTAGATGCATGAGGAAGGAAGGAATAGAAGGTTATGCTGATAGGGTTAGATGGAGCGGGATGGGAGAAGGCTCATATGGAGCATTAACAGTAGCGTGGTCCACTTGGGTTGAACAGCCTGTTTCTGTGCTATAAATCCTATGTAATTTGACATAATCACAATGTCCTTTATTCCCTACCCTTATGTTGAGGGGCTGTTGCCACTAGCAGCTGGAGGAAGACTGTGGCATAGTGTAATATCACTGGACTAGTAATCCAGAGATCCAGGCAAAATGCTTTGGGGACATGGGTTCAAATCCCACCACGGGGGCTGGTGGAATTTAAATTCAATTAATTAAAAAAATCTAGAATTGAAATCTCAGTAATGGTAACCATGGAGGCAGCCTGCTACCCTTTCCGAGTCTAGCCTTCATGGGACTCCTGACCTACAGGAATGTGGCTGACTCTTAACTGCCCTCTGAAATGGCCTAGTAAACCACTCAGTTAAAGGGCAGTTAGGGATGGGCAGCAAATGCTGGCCTTTCCAGTGACACCCACATCCAATGTGTTACAAAACTACTATATTTTTCATGACAAAAACAGAATTACCTGGAAAAACTCAGCAGGTCTGGCAGCATCGGCGGAGAAGAAAAGAGTTGACGTTTCGAGTCCTCATGACCCTTCAACAGAACAGAGTAAAATTAGGAGAGGGGTGAAATATAAGCAGGTTTAAGGTGAGGGGGGAGAGAAGTTGGGAGGGGGGGCGGGGGGGGTGTTGTTGGGACAAGCAAGCAGTGATAGGAGCAGATAATCAAAAGATGTCACAGACAAAGGAACAAAGAGGTGTTAAAGGTGGTGATATTATCTAAGAGAATGTGCTAATTAAGAATGGATGGCAGGACACTCAAGGTACAGCTCTAGTGGGGGTGGGGTGGAAAGACTAACAAGGTTTTAGTTTTAGATTTAAAAATAATGGAAATAGGTAGGGAAAGAAGAATCTATATAAATTATTGAAAAAAAAGGGGGAGGGGGGAGAAACGGGGTGGGGATGGGGGGAGGGGGAGTTTAAGATCTAAAGTTGTTGAATTCAATATTCAGCCCGGAAGGCTGTAAAGTGCCTAGTCGGAAGATGAGGTGCTGTTCCTCCAGTTTGCGTTGGGCTTCACTGGAACAATGCAGCAAGCCAAGGACAGACATGTGGGCAAGAGAACAGGGTGGAGTGTTAAAATGGCAAGCGACAGGGAGGTTTGGGTCTTTCTTGCGGACAGACCGCAGGTGTTCTGCAAAGCGGTCGCCCAGTTTACGTTTGGTCTCTCCAATGTAGAGGAGACCGCATTGGGAGCAACGAATGCAGTAGACTAAGTTAGGGGAAATGCAAGTGAAATGCTGCTTCACTTGTAAGGAGTGTTTGGGCCCTCGGACGGTGAGGAGAGAGGAAGTGAAGGGGCAGGTGTTGCATCTTCTGCATGGGCATGGGGAGGTGCCATAGGTGGGGGTTGAGGAGTAGGGGGTGATGGAGAAGTGGACCAGGGTGTCCCGGAGGGAACGATCCCTACGGAATGCCGCCAGGGGGGTGAAGGGAAGATGTGTTTGGTGGTGGCATCATGCTGGAGTTGGCGGAAACGGCGGAGGATTTTTCATGCTATTATTGTGTGGAATTGTAAAGTAGCTTATGTTTGTGTGTGTGTGTGGGGATAGTTCTGACTGTGCAGCTGATTTAATTGAATTGGAGCTGGATAGACAGCAAGATTGAAATTATCAAGAGTTAGGTGTAAAAAGGGTATTTGAACTGATAATAAGTGAGCTAGGGTAAAGTCAATAGATATTGTGTGAATGAAATTTGCATTTTAAGATAAGCGGAGAGGTGTTTGGTTTTCAAAGAAACATGATAAAGTTTTACAACTGACAGGATAAATAGGGCAAGGTTATTTCCTTTATTTCTCCCAAAAGGAAAGGGCCATATTGACAACATGAAAGATTTTTATAGTAGGAGAAAAGTAAATTCCAAAGGTAAATGGAAACAAGATTAAAGGAGGAGGAATACATTTAAAGAAGTATGGAAGGTTGTATCAGGGGTGGTTTGTAAGATCTAAAGGATACACTGTGTGAAACAGACTTGGGGAAACAGTCTCCAGCCACTTTGCAGAATTCTGCTGTTCCAGTAACCAAAGTTATATTAAAATGCCTTTGGAATTCCACTGTTGAGTGGGTGCTGTGGTAACCTTGCTGGGTTGCCTTTCTACATTTAAAACCTATTTTGGACGGTTGCCTTAAAGTGGGTGTGTAGTTGGGAGTTAGATTAATTAGGAATTTTGGGATTTGTTATAATATTAAGTAACGGTGTAACTGTAACCTTGTGTATGTGTTTTAATTCTTTTCTTTTGCTTATAAATGTTTTATTTTAAATCTCTAAAAGTGTTGGTGGGCTCATTACTTTTGAATGCAATACACAAACCTTCCCACAGTAAATACAAATTGCAAAACCATTGTGATAGCATGGCCAAGTTTCCCTTGTGGATTTGGTCAGCCTGGTAAACACCACCTCATAGCGGAAAAAAGAATAAATAAATAAAAAATTCTAGCCCCATAGAGTGGTATAAATAAATGGACGTATTCCTGAAGGTCACAACATATGACCTCCCTGCACCCATCCCCTCCCCCACCCCGCCTTCCCATTGGTCATCCACACATCTACCCTCACAGGACATCACATTCTGACACCAATTGAAAAGCAAACAGATTTCATTGCCCGATTCTGTTATTAATTAATTAATTAAGTCATTCATCCCCAGCACCTTTTATTTATAACTAAAACAAAACATTTCAAAAAGAAAAAAAAAGCTTTTCTTTTAAAGCTTCTTTGATATTTCTCCTGGAGGCTACTCACAGCCATGTCCTGAAGATTTATCTTTAACTTCCAGAGACTCCAGGACAATCTTGGACTGTCAGCAGCTCTAAAAGGAGTACAAGTCTGAGGTAAACTCATTACCTGGGTAGTACCACGAGAAAGATCTGCCTTGCAGTGAGGGCACAGTGTGCTGGTGTCTCAGAGCACAGGGCCCTGTATCATTGTTATTTTATATCTGCCCAACAAATGGGAAAATTTATGGGCTACAAAAATCAGATTACTGCTTCAGATTGCTTTTGGAAAGCTACACAAGTGATCATTAAGGATTGATCCCTAGATGTTTAGTGCCTAACGGACTGTATGAAAATGAATAAATATAGGGTATTCATGGTAGAATAAATAACAAATCCATAAATTTGACTAAAGCACTTCTTTTCTAACCTTGATGCTACATCCGAGATGGATCTCCTTTATCACAGCTCAGTCATGCAAATAATAATATTTTCTCAATGTATCAAAGCTGTTTAATGTTGAAGCATCATTTGGGAGTTACATTTTAGGTACAATAGATGAACCAACATCTGTTTGGTCACAATTGGCAGCTATTTAATTTGATAGAAATAGCAACCACGTAAAAATTGGTGCATACATCTCCCTCATTCTATCTTATTTCAACACATTTATGCCACTCTCTTGTTTTATTACACTGGGCATACAGTTTGACCAAGTGGCTTGGTTGAGGAATGGACTGTTCAATGTGGAACTGAGTCACAAAGAATATGATGGCAACAGATTTAATTCCCAGCTTTGGCGGTCATTATGCTAAATAGTTAACCTCAAAGTTCTTATGCTGAAGAAGAGAAAATTAAGTTACAATGTTCAGGACAGAAACAGGCCATTCAGCCCAAGTCCATGAGCACATGAGCCTCCTCCCGCTCCTCTTTTGAAATTTATCCACCAGACTCCCCTCAGCAAAGTCTGTGCATAAAAGTGTCAAGTACATAGGCACATAGGACTTAGGAGCAGAAGTAGGCCATTTGGCCCTTGCAGCCTGCTCTGCCATTCAATAAGGTCATGGCTGATCTCACAGTATCTTTACAGTGCAGGAGGAGGCCATTCTGCCCGTCGAGTTTGCACTGGCTCTCTGAAAGAGCATTCCACCTAGTCCCACTCCCCTGCCTTATCGCCATAACCTTGCACTTTCTCTCTGATTGTGCTCTCAACTTCACTTTCCTGCCTGCCCGCCATAACCCTGGATTATATTGTCGATCAAAAATCTATCCAATTCAGCCTTGAATAAATTCAGAGACCCAGCCTCCACTGCTTTCTGGGGAGAGAATTTCACAGGCTAACGACCCTCTGAAAGAAACAAGATCTTTATTGTCGAGCCGAACCCAGTAGGATAGCCAGCCCCCATTGTCCTGACCAAAAGGAAGTAACAACTTGCTGCAGGTAACTAGTGGTTGGTTATCCATGGACAAAATAGCTGGGAGCCCAAAGAATGGACCCAGCAAGAACCACCAAAGTACAGAGATCGCCTGCACTGATGAAATTAATGATACAAAAAGGTCCCAATAGACTGACAAGAACGGGAATGGAAATGTAAGCCTTTTTCTTACTTCAAACAGCACTTTATTCCAAATTACCCTTTTAAACCTCTGTTATTGTTTCTTTTCGATATCAGTCACAAACTGTTTTTTATGTGATGGAAACTTGCCCTGTGTTGGTTATTTAATAAAATAGCCTGTGATAAATATCTCTTTCGTAAGTTAAATTAATTCCCTCTTTTTTCCTTTTAAGCTGGAAGGTACAAAAACTTAACTGATGGATCATATCCAAACGATGAAAGACGACCAGGTCTTCAGAGCTGACAGAACGCGAGTTTAATGAGACCCCGGTTAATAAGAAGCTGACATCACCTACGAGCAAGTGATCTTTCACTAAATGAGTGAGGGCGATAGATTAGGTCTGGTGTTGCGTCACATTTCTTCACCATGCACTTGGGTGTAATTAATTTCAGACTGGCAGCTACCAGACAAAGAATCTACTGGACACCATTAACACCTGGAATGCAGCCTGCTGTGTATAGAACATTCTCTGCTGAGTTAATGATCACCCAATGATGCAAGCTCAATTCTATAAGGCATCTGTCTCTCTGTGTTCAACTGTTTACAACCAGAATGTGCCATATGTGTTCTTGAGTATGTCAAATCTGTCTCCTGTACGTAGCCTTTGAGTCATTGGTCAATATTCCCCAAATGGGTTATGTATTTTGGAGGAGGATGGAAATTAGTCCTTGCTACTGGAACAAAATGGGTTCAAAGGGAATTCAATTTACCCTGCACAAAATAAAACTGGGCACAATGAGCATGGAGGAGCTGGGGCTCAGCTTTTCACTCCAATCCTGCTTTGCCCTATTCTTATGCACCAATTTCACCTTCCACCCAAGTGCGGTGTTTTTAAAAAATCTTTTCTAACCGGTTATTCTCTACTTTGTTTTCCCCAATTAAATTATACAAAATCCGATTATATTTATTTTTCCCCCAGTGGAGGGAGAAAGGAGGGAATCTACACTTAAGTCTAGACAGTATCAATAGGTCATTCCACCGTGAGAGTGTTGGTCACCATGGCTACGTTTGATCTTATTATCTACAGATGCAAGGGTTACAGAAAGCAATTAGGAGCTGGAACTCTGGCCAATAATTCTTTCAGCCCCAGAAGATACAAAAAGCAACTAGGCTGTCTCTCCTGATTGAGACTAACTAACGCAGCACAGATCAAGGAACAAATTGGAGACTTTCCTGATCTCCTGATGCCTACTGAAGACATCTGGCAGAATCTTCTAACCTTCCACACACAAGCTGAACAGCAGCCGGTAATGATTAGGACTTCATCATGGGTAGAAATCATCCCCTTGAGTCCAGCCCCAACGAGTTACCGTACAGCATCTTGCTAAATGGACTGAGGAGCCAGCCACTGTTTGGTTCAATAGTTCTAACTTAAAAAGACTCAACAACTGTGCAACTAGTGATTGGGGAAACAGTGAGTGAAGCATAATCCATAATAGCCTTTAAAAGGGAAGTGGATAAATATTTAGGAAGGGAAAAATTGACATGATTCTGTAGTGTAAGGGTATCTGACATAGTGTTAATGTGGAACTGGGAAACAGTACCGCCCACAATGTAATGTAAAGAGACACATGGCCTGAGACTAGCGAGAGTTACGGACTGGACAGAGACCTGTGTAGAAGCAAGCACGGGGTTAGCTCATAGCTTGGGCTATACCTGTTTATACGTACTTAGTTATGTGTTATCAATAATCAGTTCATGTTCAACCATACAAGACTTGGAACTCTTCGCGAGACCTACTGAACATACAACATGGTGGCAGCGAATGGAAAAGCCCAGAACCTCAGGAGAAGCTGGCGCAGAAATTCAAAAACTGGAAAATTAAAGGAGCAGCATTCTGACCTGACCAAAAGCACCTGAAGGGAAGACAGAGAAGGAGACCACCTGAAAGAAGCTCCATTGCAGAAAGACAGGGAAAAAACTCCACAGTGCTGCTGAGGACACCACAGGATCTCATGGAGGTCCATTCTGAATGTCCATAGAGTGCAGGGTCAAAGGATGAGCAGAAAATTCAGTTCTAAGCCAGGACTAGTTTAAAAATCTTCAGTGCTGTAAAAAAAAAAATAAAGCCAAGGCAGCCTGTTTCCAAAAGTACTGCAGCCAGCGTGGGTTCAGGGCAAGAGATTGGGAATGTGGGTAGTTCTTGAAGAGAGACAGCGTATGCTGATTGGCTAAATGGTGGCCTCCTGCGGTGTGATAGCCAATCCATTCCGATGGTGGGAGACTGACAAATGCGACAGGTCCCAGCATTTACAGCGTCTGCCAGTTACTATGACTCTCTACTGGCAGGATAGGAGTTAACATCAGGTATGATGCAAGAAAACAAAAAGCTGGATTCAGTACTGCTAGATTTATCCTATCACTTTTTGCCCACACTCCTCACGTAAACTGCAGACTCAGAGGCTTTGACAAGAACAGCTCATAGGAAAATTAGCTGCCTTGTTTTCTACATTGCAATAGTAACTTCAACAACTGGAGGTTGTGAAAGGCATGATATAAATGTAATTCTTTCTAGAGTTTGAGGATAAATTTTGGCTTTAACTGAACACAGTTTACTGTATATAACAGAAACAAAATGGCACAGTGGTAAATGCTCATTCTTTTCATTTAAATGTTATTGCCCATCAGCTCCAGTCCTCTCCAATGACCTTTCAGTTTTCAATTATCGGAGCCTAAATGGCAGTAGCACCATCACCGGAGACCCATCTATCTTGTAGCCTTCATTTAGATTGTATTCAATTCAAAGAGTGGACAATGCAAACAGAAGACAATTTTGCAGGGTTGATGCCTGCACCTCCCCACACGGAACTCCAGGAGCACTGCCCATATTAAATTATCATTCGGCAAATGGAAAGGGCAGCAGGTTTGACTGTGTCAAGAGTTTGCTTGTAGGACAAATGAGTAACATGCTCACTGAAAACAGACACAGGGGAGCTCGCACTTTTGTCTATCTGTATAGTCTTTGGAAGCTACTGCTGGGAGGGTGTTGGTTGCAGAACATGACTGTTAAAGAAGTCTTTGTAGTCCTCTGTATGTTAACAGAAAGTCTTTAGTAACTACTTGTAACTGTATACAACTATACAGTAAAAGGTACAGGTATGGAGTTATCTCCAGCTTAGGCCTTGTCACATCTCTGGCCAACACCACGCTAACTGTAGGTCTGGGTCATGTGCCTTCCACATCACAGTGTGGGTGGTACTGTACTCAGTCCCATATTAACCCTGTAGGTACCGGACCCTTCTACTACAGCTACCAGTCAGTGAGGCTGTCCTATTCAATAAAAAACAGACCTTTCCAGATCACTGAAACAACTTGCATCTTTCAACATCGCATGGCGCTTCACAAAGGCATTTTCAGGCCAAAATCAGCTTGCTATTAGGATCAGAGGTTTAAACGAGGGTCTTAAAGGAAGGGAGAGAGGTGGAGAGATGGAAGAGTTATTCAATACGGAATTCCAGATTGTTGAGCTCAAATGGCTAAAGGCACGGAAGCCAACAGTGGTGTAAAGTGAGGAGAGATGCACATTAACCCAGAGTTAGGAAAGAGACAGTTCTTGGAGGGAGTGGGTCAAAGGGTTACATGAATCAGAGCATTTACAACAAAGAGACAAGCCATTTGGCCCAAGTGATCTGTGTTGGTGTTTATGCTCCTAATAAGCTTCTTCTTACTCTACTTCATCTCACCTCACAACAGAACCTTCTATTCCTTTCTGCCTCGTGTATTTATCTAGCTTCTCTTTAAATGAATGTATATTATTTTCCTCAACATCTCCATGTGGTAGCAAGTTGCACATTCTAACTGCTCTTTGTCTAAAGAAGCTTCCCTGAATCCTCTAAGGGATTAATCATTGGTGATTATCAATTATCATTCCTGGCTTTAAGTGATCTTTTCAAAAGATCAAATGGGGTGTTTGTTTCCCTATTTCGGGGAGAGATACAAAAACACGACCAAGATGTGATTTAAACAGGAGGATGAGAGTTTTGAATTGGAGGGTGCTGGGCAACTGGGAGTTAATGTTGGTCAGCGAGCACAGGGCTAATGGGCGAGTGTGGTTTGATGTGGGATAGGGAGTGGAGGCAGAATTTGGGGTGAGCTGCAGTTCATTTCCTGCCTATCGTGGTTTCCTAATGCCACAGCTGAAATAAGAAAGGACTCAGCCCGAGCGGTGTTAACATGGGGCTGGAGGGAGGGGGTGGGGAGGTAGCTGAGCATCAACACCTGGGTGGGGTGAGGGGAGGGCGAGAGCAATAACAGGAGGAAAACTTCGAGGTGCCCCCCACCCCCACCCCCTCTTTGCACGGAGACACTTTCGAGCAGACTGAGAACATGGGAATGGACTGACGTTGCTGCGAGGGGAGTTTGCACTGACGTCAGTGTGCAGGATCGAGGGGCACTGACGTCAGTGTGCAGGATCGGGGGGCACTGACGTCAGTGTGCAGGATCGGGGGGCACTGACGTCAGTGTGCAGGATCGGGGGGCACTGACGTCAGTGTGCAGGATCGGGGGGCACTGACGTCAGTGTGCAGGATCGAGGGGCACTGACGTCAGTGTGCAGGATCGGGGGGCACTGACGTCAGTGTGCAGGATCGGGGGGCACTGACGTCAGTGTGCAGGATCGAGGGGCACTGACGTCAGTGTGCAGGATCGAGGGGCACTGACGTCAGTGTGCAGGATCGAGGGGCACTGACGTCAGTGTGCAGGATCGAGGGGCACTGACGTCAGTGTGCAGGATCGGGGGGCACTGACGTCAGTGTGCAGGATCGGGGGGCACTGACGTCAGTGTGCAGGATCGAGGGGCACTGACGTCAGTGTGCAGGATCGAGGGGCACTGACGTCAGTGTGCAGGATCGAGGGGCACTGACGTCAGCGTGCAGGATCGGGGGGCACTGACGTCAGTGTGCAGGATCGAGGGGCACTGACGTCAGTGTGCAGGATCGGGGGGCACTAACGTCAGTGTGCAGGATCGAGGGGCACTGACGTCAGTGTGCAGGATCGAGGGGCACTGACGTCAGTGTGCAGGATCGAGGGGCACTGACGTCAGTGTGCAGGATCGAGGGGCACTGACGTCAGTGTGCAGGATCGAGGGGCACTGACGTCAGTGTGCAGGATCGAGGGGCACTGACGTCAGTGTGCAGGATCGGGGGGCACTGACGTCAGTGTGCAGGATCGAGGGGCACTGACGTCAGTGTGCAGGATCGAGGGGCACTGACGTCAGTGTGCAGGATCGGGGGGCACTAACGTCAGTGTGCAGGATCGAGGGGCACTGACGTCAGTGTGCAGGATCGAGGGGCACTGACGTCAGTGTGCAGGATCGGGGGGCACTGACGTCAGTGTGCAGGATCGGGGGGCACTGACGTCAGTGTGCAGGATCGGGGGGCACTGACGTCAGTGTGCAGGATCGGGGGGCATTAACGTCAGTGTGCAGGATCGAGGGGCACTAACGTCAGTGTGCAGGATCGAGGGGCACTGACGTCAGTGTGCAGGATCGAGGGGCACTGACGTCAGTGTGCAGGATCGGGGGGCACTGACGTCAGTGTGCAGGATCGGGGGGCACTGACGTCAGTGTGCAGGATCGGGGGGCACTGACGTCAGTGTGCAGGATCGGTGGGCACTGACGTCAGTGCAGGATTGAGGGGCACTGACGTCAGTGTGCAGGATTGGGGGGCACTGACGTCAGTGTGCAGGATCGGGGGGCACTGACATCAGTGTGCAGGATCGGGGGGCACTGACGTCAGTGTGCAGGATCGAGGGGCACTGACGTCAGTGTGCAGGATCGAGGGGCACTGACGTCAGTGTGCAGGATTGAGGGGCACTGATGTCAGTGTGCAGGATCGAGGGGCACTGACGTCAGTGTGCAGGATTGAGGGGCTCCAATGGTCCTTAGAACAAAGTGGTACCGAAATGCCTCTGCCTGAGCAAATCCAGCCATCCACCACCAGGGATCAGTCCTCAGGGGCCTCCAACTGCCACGATTTACTGGGAAATCTGGCCAGCTGTCAGGTGGCAGCTTGCCCAACATTAGCCAAGTCGCTGTCCTGCCATTCAGAACTGCAAGGCCTCAGGATAAAGGGGGCACTTTCGGCCTGACAAGCTGTAACTAGTGGAGTGTCACAGGGATCAGCGCTGGGGCCTCTACTATTTACAATCTACATCAATGACTTGGATGCATGGTCGCTAAATTTGCTGAGATAAATAGGAAAGTAAGTTGTCAACAGAAGGTAGAGTGTCTGCAAAGGGGTGTAGACAGGTTAAGTGAGTGGGCAATAAACTGGCAGATGGAGTCTCCTGTGGGGAAATGTGATCTTTCCCACTTTGGCAGGAAGAATGGAAAAGCAGCAGATTATTTAAATGGAGAGAGATTGCAGAACTCCGAAGGACCTGGGTATCCTGGTACATGAATCACAAAGTCAGTGTGCATGTACAGCAAATGATTAGGAATGCAAATGGAATGTTGGTGTTTATTACAAGGGCAATGGAACATGAAAGTTCAAAGCTTTGTGCAGCTGTACAGGGCCTTGGTGCTCCCACATCTGGAGTATGTGTATAGTTTTGATCTCCTTATTTGAAAGAAGATATAAATGCATTCGAAGCAGTTCAGAGAAGGTTCACTTGGCTCATTCCTGGGATGAGGAGCTTATCTTATTGAGGAAAGGTTGAACATGTTGGACCTATACCCATTGGAGTTTAGAAGAGAGAGAGGTGATCTTATTGAAACATGTAAGATCCTGGGCGGGCTCGATAGGGTCGGTACCAGGAGGATGTCTGCACTTGTGGGGGAGACTAGAACTAGGGGACATGGTTTAAGAATAGACGTCTACCACTTAAGATGGGGGAGGAGGAGAAATTTTTTGTTTCAAAGGATAGTCAGTATCTGGAATTCTCTTCCCCAGAAAGTGGTGGAGGCTGGGTCATCGAGTTTACTCGAGGCAGAGTTAGACAGCTTATTGATAGACAAGGGAGTCAAGGGTTATGGGGGGCAGACAGCAAAGTGGAATTGATGCACAACCAGGTCAGCCCTGATCTTATTGAATGGTGGAACAGGCTCGAAGGGCTGAGTGGCCTCCTCATGTTCCCATGTTCCAACAGCCCCTCAGCCTTGCCAGGTTTTCGGCCTGCTCACAGACTCCCTTGTACCCTTCCCCCCCTCCCCACTAATTGCAGGGCCATTGTTTCAGTGGCCATTGTACAAACAAAACTGATAAAGCAAGGCGGCCACTCCCAACACAGACACTTGGCACCAAAGTCCACATGATACAAAATGGCAGCTTAAATATGCACAACCATCAGCAACACTGAAACCATGCGGAGTTAGGACTATCAATTTGCCTTATTTGTTGGTTAACGGTTTATGCAGAAGAGATTTCTCGTGGGCAGCTGACGAAATGCTTGGCTTTACCATGGCTCAAACTCCATCATTTTATATTCAGCTCTAATTGGTGATTAACTCTCCCTCTCTGTTTAACAGACTGCAAAGACCTGGATTAGCTCTTGCATTTAAATACTTTAATCTCAAAGGAAGAAATTACAAAGTGCAACAGTTCAATGGAAAGCAATTTCCCTTGGCGTGTTTACATTGCTGCATTTGAATAGTTATCTGTCTGTCAAGGCAGTTTGCAAGGCCACAAATCAAGAAATCATTGGGGTGGATAAGCAACTGAAAATCGCGAGCTTCCTTTTGTACTTTGTGTCTCATTCAAAAAGACACGAGTGAGGATTTTACATTCCCCGGCTGCCCGGTTTGCCTGTAAAATTCCTCGGATGGTCTTCACTGGCCGGGGCTCCCACCTGCCCCGAGCTCTCTACAATTTTATGGTGGGCGGGCAAGGCCAAGGCCAGGGGGAGAGGGGGGAGGGGTGTGGGAGGGGGGGAGGGGGGGGGGAGGGGGGAGGGGTGGAAGGGGGGAGGGGGGGAGAGGGGGAAGGGGTGGGAGGGGGGGCGGGGGGCGAGAGGGGGGAGGGTGTGGGAGGGGGGGAGGGGGGAGGAGGGGGGAGGAGGGGTGGGGGTGGGGGGAGCCCAGAAAGTGACCCCGCTCAGTCCTTGGGTAGATTCGGAGGTGACACCTCCATCAGTGGCATCCTCTTAACATCACATGCCTCCCGCCTTTCCCACTATCCCCTCCAAACAAGGTCTGTCCCCTGTGGTGCTCCCTACCCAACCCCCTAACTCCTCCACCAACACCCTGGACCTCACCTCCTTTCCCGGCTCTGAGACCCCCACACTTACCTAGTCCTGGGCTTCCAGGACTTCAGGCTCTGGGAATTGCTTAGAGTCTCAGCCCTGTCCCCCTGCGGCTCCTGGCACTGCTGGGGCTAGTAAGCTGCCAGCCAATCGGCTTGGCGAGCGGCGCTCTGAGGTGGGCGTCCTGCCTGACTGAAGGGCTCCTAAGAATGTTAAATGGTTGCTGGGCAGCCAGTATCGGCGGTGACGCGTTCTCCAACAACTCTTTCCCAGCATCCAAAAAATCCTGGCCATGGATTCCACCTGTAAACTTCCTTCATTAGCGTTAACAACTTGTCCTTGAACGATTTGTGTTTGTGAACTCCCAGGTCCCTCTGGTCCTGTAGCATCATTGAAATGTATGTCGATAACTTTCTTCCAAGTTACTGATATGACACACAGAGAGGCAGGTGTTCATTTATATTCAGTACAGTTCAAACTAACATCCTCAAGAGCTCATTTGAACACGAGCAAATGGAACTGAAGAAAAATTTGGGAAAGTCAAACATTTTCCATAAATTATCCTCTCCTCTTCCGGCTGCTGCACATGCTCAGTCCCTTCCTGACCCCCTTCGCCTCCTGTCTGGCCAAGCTGGGAAGTGCAGGCAAACCGCGAGAGTGGGTGAAATGTGCCTATAAAGTAGGGATGCTGATAATAAACGTTTCCACTGCAGAACTTGTGTGGAGAAAGAAGGTGAAGCGAGAGAAAGGTCAAGGGAGGGGAGCTGACCTCGCATTTTCATAGCGCCTGTCCCATCCTCACTAAGGCAGATTTGTGACTCATATTTCCTCATAAAGAGTGAACGCATTGAATGGGCCAAGAATGGTGAAGGCGATGTTCCTGGAATTCTTTAAGTGAAAGCACAATGCTGCGATGGGTCCAGGGGGTTCTTTTCCCCCTCTCGGATGAATGAACTAAAACAGGCTGAACAGACTCTCTCAGGAACACTTACCTTGTGCCCTTTGATAATCTAGTATTCTCTCAGCACTCAAGGCTTCCAACTCTAAGTGGGTGCAATCGTGGAGGTTTTATCACATGATGTCCCCACCGTCCATCACCACCTTCACATGCCAATGAAAAGCAGCTCTTCATGACTCTACTCGATGATTCTTGACTGTCAAACAGCGCCCCCAACCCCACCCTGTCCCCATTCCTCTACTGTTATAGCTGATGAACAAAAGCATTCAAAGTGAAAAAATAATGGATGCTTCTATGGTTTTTTTCCTGGCAGGAGTGTCCTGAAGATTCATTTTGTTTTTAATTCCTGGAAGCCCCAAGGCAATCCTGAAGGGGCTGGTAACCCTACTGCGCCAAGGTGCCAATCCACGTTATGTGCCCAGGTCCTGGCATGTGGCCTGAACCCACAACTTTCTGACTCAGTCAGAGGGACCCAACTGAGGCAGATCCAGCAACTGGACACTTCCCAAGAGGCAAGCTGTGAGCAGAACAGTGGGGCCTAACACTTACCTCCGTGTCATGTGACACCAAAACATGCGCTCTGTGACAAGCTTATCCTCAATCCAAAAAAAAGTGCATCAATCCCAAACGATGAGAATTTGGAACTAAAAACAAAATGCGTCCAGCAAGAATATACTGAATGCAAACATTTTCATGGGCTAGATTTAAACAAGCTCACTCACTCTCAAGCTCCAACTCTTTAGAACATGTCTATGGCAGATGAGTGTTAAGCCTGTATTCAGTTCTTATCTTGCTGATGTATGTGAAAGGTCTGGCAGTTACCTGCCTCAGCGTCCCAATTTCAGCGTCCCTAAACCTCCCGACACTTTGTCACGAATCGTCTTATTTCTGGGAGACCCGAATCATTGCACCTTTAAGCGGGCAAAACCTTCCCGTCTTTTCTCAAGCCCTTCGAAATGCACTCCTTCCCACGTTAGCGTTAGTTGAGGGAAACGCGTCTGACTGAAACGCAAGTCCAGACAGCTGATCTCTCTGCCTCTGAAGAAACCTCATGCTGCACATTAAAAAGCCCCACGATTAATCTGACATCTCTCCATCGCTCACTCCCCCAACTCCTCCCAGCAAATCAACACGTGAAGGCACTTTCAGAACCTTCCTAAGCTCTGGTTAGCTGCCTCCATTACATGGTGACCCTGCAGTTCACTTGTCCAGCCCGTCTGATTCTATTATTGATTTACCTAAAAGCTGAATCTCTTACAAGTTGATCATCAGATAGCAACTGCTCTCAGGCATTACTGAAAACAGATCTTATTTCTACCTTGCTCCCACCAGGGACTTAATACACAAATTCTTCCCTAGTCTTAAATTCACATCCTGCTGTCAGTTTGCTCCAAGATTCCACTTTGTCTCCATTGGTATGTGAGGAGCATAACCAGATCCCCTTGTTTTAAAAAAAGTTCAAATTGGAATGACCTCTTTGGATCTACGTTAAAAAGATAAAACAATTTTCCCTGCTTGTTTTCTCCCCTTCAGGCATCGTGTCCTGTGAGCACCAGGAGCCCTCCAGCGCCTTCACTGAGTTAAAGTTGCCAACCCTCCAGGGTCGGCCAGGAGTCTCCAGGAATTGAAGATCAATCTCCAGGACACTGCTGTGTGCGACCCTGGAGAAACGTCAGCGGGACAGTAAAAAAAAAGATTGCTTTTTGTCATTTTCTTTGAACATTTCCTTTTTTTTTAACCAGATATAAAGATGTTGAAAAAGGCTGTCTGTCTGACAATCAATCATTATCCAATTGGGTAACGAATCTTCTTGCTTTGCAATTGCTAAGGGAAGGCAGAACATCACAAGAATCGATGTGTGGGCCGACAAGTGGCTGGAGCGTGGGGGCAAGTCGTGTGATGAAACCTTCAGGAATACATTCAATCACAATTGGCAGCCCTACACTGAGTGGAAGAACCTTTGTAACAAGTGCTGGCAATCTCTGCAATCGGAGGGTCACCTCAGCTACGTCTAACCCTATTCTCACTCACAGTCTGCACTCGTGTGCACTTCCAGGCATCAGACATGGTTCAGTTGATAGCAACCGCGTCTCTGAGTCAAAAGGTCAGGGGTTCAAGTCCTGCTCCAGAGACTTAAGCACCAAAATCTAGGTCGAGACTCCAGTGCTGCATGGAGCCATCTTTCAGATGAGGCGTTAAACTGAGGCCACGTTTCCCCTCTCAGGTGGACATAAAAGACCCTATGGCCATATTTCAAAGAGGAGCAGGGAAGTTATCCAGTGTCCTGGCCAATATTGACACTTCAATGCACATCACCGAAACGGATTATCTGGTCTTTATCACATTGCTGTTCATGGCAACTTGCTGTGCACATATTGGCTGCTGTGTTTCCTACATTACAACAGTGACTACACTTCAAAAAGACATAATTGGCTGTAAAGTGCTTTGTGACTCCCTGAGATCATGAAAGGCGCTATATAAGTGCAAGTCTTTCTTTCTGGGAAGGGTGACTAAATAGCCATCAGAAATGTCAGAGTTGACTAATTTTCCTCTCCCACAGAGTATGGAGGCCAACATGGCACACAAGCTAACGCCAATTAACGCAGCCCAAGACGAGTAATCAAATGTGGGATCATTCTGCTGCTAATAGATCAGAGAATTACTCAGTAGCTAACAAGGGTTGCATCAAAGCCATTTCCAATTAGGAAAAATAGCCAAACTTTCTGCAATAAAATTAGATTGCACTGTTTTACTTGAAACCATAGTGACAAGACAGACATAGCTTCCAGATTGTCATGTGATATTTCAATGTTTTCATTGCAGTAAGGGATGCCTGTGTCCAGTACAAGGTTGAAAGTTGGAGCAAGAAAATCTCAAAACAACATTTTTCATGTAAATTGAAAACAAGGGTAGGGTAGGGGTACAAGCTGTATTCACTATGAGGAGACAATGAGATGAGAGATGAAACCAGCCAACGATACATTGGGCACTGATTGGTTCATGGGGATTTCACTGTAGGAGGCTGCTAATTGGACCATATCATGTCTGGAGGTCCTATTTCCACATCTCAGCTATCTATTCTATTCCCATTTCCTGTTCTCTCTCCCCCTCTGCTCTAATATTTTCCTACAATTGTTCGTCTAGTTCCTTCCGAACTTTGCTGCCCACCACCAAGTTTCATTCCCTCATGACCCATGTGCCCACTGACCTACACTGGTTCCCAAAAGCAAAGTCTTGATTTTAAAATCCTCAACCTCGCTTTCAAATATCTCCACGGTCTCGCGCCACCTTATCTCTGCAATTACCTCTAGTCCCGCATCCCTCTGAGATATCTGCGCTCCTCTAATTCTGGCCTCTTGTGCATCCCCAATTACAATCGCTGCACCATTGGTGGCCGTACCTTCAGTTGCCAAGGCTCCAAGCTCTGGGTTACCCTCCCTAAACCTCTTTACCTCGCTTTCCCCCTTTAAGACACTCCCTAAAACCTAACTATTTGACTAAGCTTTTGGTCACCTGACCTAATGTCTCCTTATGTGGCTCATACTTTGTTTCCTGTGAGGTGCCTTGGGACATTTCATTAGCAGAAAGGTGCTATAGGCCGGGATTTTCCAGCCCTGTCCTGGGTGGGACCCGCTGTGGGTGGGGTAGCGCCCCAGCCAGAAGCCCACTGACTTGCCGTGGGACCAGAAGATCCCAGCGGCGGGCGGGTGTGGGAAATCTCGCCGACAAACTGCATAATGTGGTGTTGTTGAAACGTTGAGGTTGACTTGACGTCAACAGACATTTGTGGCAATGTAACCCAATGATTCCTTATGTGACAAAAACTTTCTTCTTCACAACAATAAAGTGAGGAGGGGGAGGGCAGAATCAACCTGCCCTCGCTTGGCTGTGCCCATGGAGTTCGCAATTTCAGATATGCTGGAGGAAAAGCAAGAAGATTCCTTCACTGTCGCTGGGTCAAAATCCTGGAACTCCCTCCCTAACAGCACCGTGGGTGTACCTACACCACACGGATTACAGCGGCTCAAGAAGGCAGCTCACCACCACCTTCTCGAGGGCAATCAGGGATGAAAATAAAAAAAAATCCAGAATCTCCTTGCACAATCCTGATAGCAAGGTTGCATTGGTGAGGGTAAAAGTTGCCAAATTCCAGCCCTGTATGCTATCTGATGATCCACGCTCCTAGCATGACTGTACGTGAGGGGAAGACAAGTCCTCAAGCTCTCCTATGTCACAAAGCCTGCAATGCTCAACACCAAGGCTCCCTCTTAATTGATTGACAACTGCCACTTGTGTAAGCACATGGAAGCTTCGCACAGCAAGGTGAGCAAGCACCTCCCGAAGGGGAGGGGACGAGGAGATGAGAGGCAAAAAAATTGGCAAACATTTCAGAGAGGGGGAAAGATAAACCCAGGCTGTGAAAAGAGAAGCTGATGGATGCGAAATTGGAACCGGACTTTCATCTTCAACAGCTGCAGTGAATAAAGCCTCAAGACACAAATTTGAGAAGGTTTTCATGACGAGTTGTGGATTTTCAAACCCAGCTCCAGTCCTAGCGCTTCCCATTTTACTTTGTTTTCTCTCTTGTTGCCTTGAAGGCAGAGCTGAGGTTTGGGTGGATTTGCACGGACTCCTGCCACACCTGGACAACCTTCCAGTGTGAGCCAAGAAGGGGAGATCTCAGCCCCTCCCAGTCAGTTCACATCCAGGGGTCCCACTACTGCCAGACAAGAGTCAGCAATGAAAATGGATAGCAGTGAAAAGCAGCATTCTTGGCTGCTTTTATTTATGATTTGAACTCCATTGCCTCTGGGACACAGAGACAAATTACAGTAACCCTAACTCTGCCTTCAAATTCAGTGCTGGAAAATAAATGGGCTGACCTGCATCTTATTGAAGGTGCTTTCATTTACTGGCACGAGAACAAATATCTGCCTGCTGTGCCTTCTCACCATCCTGTCCCTGCCATTTCATCCTGAGGGCAACTTCATGTGACTAACCCCATCGAGCCTGCCAACTGACACCAGGGAGGATTGAAGATATGAATGTCTCTTGCAATCAGC
This sequence comes from Cetorhinus maximus, assembly GCF_964194155.1. Classification (NCBI taxonomy): domain Eukaryota; kingdom Metazoa; phylum Chordata; class Chondrichthyes; order Lamniformes; family Cetorhinidae; genus Cetorhinus; species Cetorhinus maximus. The sequence goes on from NC_135905.1 coordinate 30,527,431, forward strand.
TGCATAGACGTTGTTCTGTGCTGTCGCTAAATCTCCAGACCTGTCCCTTCCACCTGAGCAAAGCAAACACGAACAGGGTTCTCTTTACAGGGAGTTTCCTGGCATCTGCTGAAAGGGGCTGAACCATGGTCAGCTTAAGAGCCCTTACAGCGCAGGGGATCATTGGCCCATTGAGTCCACGCCAGTGATCCAGTCACATTCCGGCACATTCCGGCACTCTATCCCAACAGTCCTGTTAGTTTATTTCCCTCAAGTGCCAATCCAATTTTCCTTTTGATATAATTCATCGTCTCCCTCCCAGCACCCTCATGGGCAGTGAGCTCCAGGCCGTTAGCACTCACTGAACGGTAAAGTTCTCCCTCACATCCCCCCCTTTGCACCCACCATCCCCCACCCCACCCCCGCAGCATCTTATCCCCAAAAACTTTAAGTCTGCATCCCCCTAGCTTTCATAATGTCAGCTAATGGGGACCGTTTGTTTTTTTGTCTTCCCTATCTAAACCGGTCATAATTTTGTAACCCTGTACACTCAAAGAGTCATAGAATATAATCACAGAATGGTTCCAAAGCAAGAGGCAGCCATTCAGCCCATCGTGTCTGTGCTGGCCCCCTGTAAGAGCTACTCAACTAGCCCCACTCCACAGCTTTATCCCCATTTCAACTTCAAATCAGTTAAACTTCGGAACCCGCCCCCACCCCACCCCCACCAACAGCTTTGCATTCAGAATACTTTTCTTCAAACTGCCAAAGATACCAATTAATTTGCCTCATTAAAATAACATTCAAATATTAGCAAAGCAAGAAAACAAAAGCACCAACAAATCTTGCTCTCCCGTCCGTGATTTCTCCCAAATCTCAGTCAGTGATTTCACTCAAATTTCAGTCAGCGATTTCACTCAAATCTCAGTCAGCGATTTCACTCAAATCTCAGTCAGCGATTTCACTCAAATCTCAGTCAGCGATTTCACTCAAATTTCAGTCAGCGATTTCACTCAAATCTCAGTCAGCGATTTCACTCAAATCTCAGTCAGCGATTTCACTCAAATCTCAGTCAGCGATTTCACTCAAATCTCAGTCAGCGATTTCACTCAAATCTCAGTCAGCGATTTCACTCAAATCTCAGTCCGTGATTTCACTCAAATCTCAGTCAGCGATTTCACTCAAATCTCAGTCCGTGATTTCACTCAAATCTCAGTCAGCGATTTCACTCAAATCTCAGATGTAGCTGCTGTCACCTTGAGGTTTATCAAGCCAATCCCAACCTGAAAGGGGAACATAATCCTTGTTATGTGGGGAGTTTGCAGGTAAGAAATAATTCTGATGGCAAAGGAAGACATTGTTTAGTCATTGCAGCACACTGGAAAGATTGGCAGACAGACAGGGTCACCTCTGCTTCCTTAATTTCACACCAGCATCAAGAGGGAGCTTCATCTCAAGTTGCAGTGAACTTAATAAATCATTGCTGTTATCATGCACTATGTTCAGCTTGCGAAGCTCTGGTTCTGCATTTGGAGTTTGGGATCAGCTGCCAAGACCGATTTGCAAATGATGTGAACCAAAGCTGCATTTTTACAATGGAGTGAGCCGATTGAAAGCCTCGATGTTCTGTTGCCACGCTGGGACAGAGCTTTTCAAACTGCAGAACTCCAGGGGTCCGTGAGTCCCAGAGACAACAGATTTCTTTCCATCTGGGGTTAGGTGAGCTACACTCCTTTGAGGGATACATCGGGAATTTTACCCAGCTATACATAATATATTAATAATCTAATCTCTGTCTGCGTTTCAATTATAAATTCCTAAATCTGTGGACAACACCAGAAATGAAACAAGCCTGACAATACAGGGAAAGCATCCACAATGTGATACGAGCAGACTAATATCGTTCTGCCAAGTGGAGCGGTCCCTCAACAGATGGGCACAGCAGTGGAAGATGATGCCAAGTCCTTGGCAGGCAGCAAAGCATTTTCCTCTCCAAAGAGCCCGTTGATGCCAATTATTCGGGGAGCGACAGAACCGATCATTGTTGAAGCCCAGGGCACGCGCTGCTGGACATAATGAATGCATCTGGATTCAACCAGTGTGGCCAAAAGGCAGATGTACAGGTCAAAACTGTCAGAATGTGTTGTGCCCTAGTTACAAATGAATGGAGACAGATGATGCGTTTGCACAGCATGGATGTGAGGTGGTCCTTAGCAATTCCTGTGACTACATCCATCATGCAGCTAGTAAGATGGGCCTCAGATCAGGAGCTTGCTGGCTTCATACCCAAGAGTCTCAGTCACTTCACTGGAAGCACACATGCGCCAACTGCCAAAATTTGTATGATTGGGCCTCAGAACATTCACCGAGACATCTACAGGTCTCCAAGAACCGGCAACCACAGTGATACTGACATCAGGTTTCCAAGGAAATGCAGATTTATCTCTCTCAGCTGAGGGTCCACATGCCCTGCGCAAAAACACCACCATGATTTAAATTTGACACGAGGCCCCTCTTCAGGAATTGGTACGAAGGGTTTAACACGACAAGCCACAAATGTAGCAACAAGAAAAGGCCTTTCATTCTCCCCTCTCCCACCGTTATTCACACACTCGCCTGAGCTAAGGGCCCGAGCTAAGAGCTCACTCAATAAAGAAAGCCAGATTCCTGCAGCAAAACCATTATCGCATTTCTAGTTTGTAAAAAAAATTGGATACCTTGTGAATGCATTACAGCTCGGAGGCACTTTCTCAGACGTATTTCCTCTCCTCCATGCATTTCTTTTTTGTCAGTTTATCTCTCATCAGATAGCAGAGACACTAATCTGGAATGCAATGACGCACTTTTCAAATGAAGCAAATTTTGCCATTGTAGACAATACAAGGCAACTTGTCTGCTTTATAAAAAGAGTCTTCCACAGAGGGAAAGGGATATCTCACAGTGAATTACAAGACAATACCCTTTTTGAGGGCTTCGGATGGTGTAATCTGATCTCTCTCTCTCTTTTGGGTTCCTGGCAGTGAGGAATGCAGTATTACTTACACCACATACAGCAGAAAGGGGTTTTTTTTTTGATTTAAGATGGGTTTTAATATTACACGACAGCTCTCGCTAATATGAAGTATGTTGTATTTGTCAAATCGCGGATTCTGGGAGATATCATTGGGGCACATCTTAAATCCAGTCCCCACATACAGGCCACTGACCCCGTCTTGCTCCATTGTCTGTGATCCTACAGCTGGGATTAGGGAGCTGGCTCATCAGGTACCAACCTCGCAGAGTCCAGGCTAAATGAGAGGCAGTGTGAGAGTGACATTCAGTCATTCAGGGTGTCACTGAAGGCTTTAGAACTGGCCTTAGGGGAGGGTTTTAGAAACATATGTTAAAGTTGCTCATTTTAGTTACTAATTCAGTAACCTTACAGCAAAGGGCACGTGTTGAAGTTAGGCGCCAACAGGATGAGGAGCCCTTATTAATACTATTACCATTAAGTACTACTAACCATTACTAATATGACTAAAAGCAACAACTTGCATTTAAATGGCATCTTGAAGGTAAAAAAAATTCAGTGCACTTCACAAAGGTGGAATAGAAACGGATGCTAAGATGAAGGTGGTGAGATCGGGTGTGCTGAGCAGAAGCTAGATGGAAGGATTGGGTTTGAAAGGGGTAAGGGGCTAAATAGCCCACGCCCTTCCGGGGGCTGAATAGCCCACACATACCCTTCTGGGGCTGAATAGCCCACACACACCCATCATTCAGGGCCAGGCCTGAAGATGGGGTGAGATTCTGGCTAACTTTGCCCCAAAAGTTCATTCCAGCATAATCTACCACCTTGTGGCTCAGTTGATTGCATTCTCAGCCGAATCAGAACGTTATGGGTTCAAGCCCCACTTGAGCACTAAATCTAGGCTGATGCTCCAGTGCACTACTGAGGGAGTTCTGCACCGTCCGAGATGTCATCTTTCAGATGAGGCCTTAAACTGAGGTCCTGTCTGCCCCCTCAGGTGGACGTAAAAGATCCCATAGCGTTAGTGTGAAGAAGAGCAAGGGTGTCCTGGCCAATATTTCCTATAACAGTGACTACACTTCAAGTGTTTAATTGGCTGGAAAGTGTTTTGTGACAACTGGTGGTCCTGATAGGTGCTATGTAAATTCTAGTCCCTCTTTCTTTTCAATATTTATCTTACAACCAACGCCACAAAAAAACAGATTATCCAATATTTACCATGTTGCTGTCTGTGGGATCTTGCTGTGCGCAAATTGGCTGCTGTGTTTCCTACATTACAGCAGTGACTACACTTCAAAAAAAAAAGTATTTCACCGGCTTTGGGGCAAACTGAGGTCGTGAAAGGTGCCATATGAATGCAAGGCTATTTTTACCTTCAGCCAAGTAAAGGAGGAGAGAAAGGAGAAATGGAAAATGGAGGCAGAAACAAATGGTCAGATTGTTCCTAAATTGGTGGTACGAGCAAAAAAGATACAAGCCCAAGTGGTTTGCAAGTCTCCTGCCCTGTAGAGCAGGTATGAGGCTTCATCATTGTGCACAGGCCCACGTTTTTTTATAAACACAGGACTAATAAATCACAGCTAGATTTAAAGGTCACTGGTGACAAATGGACATCTGAAAAAGTAGGCCGCGTGTCTATTACTTTTCCCATTAATTTGGTTTATTTTGATTGATGAATTCATTATTGAGGTAATTGTATCTTAATTGCTTGTTGAGCGCCGACACACACAAAGGAGCCTTAACAGTGGGTGCTGAGCGAATGCGATTAATGGAACAGCTTCCGAGGGTCACAGGGAGTTAAGGGTTAAATGTATCCATCATTTTTAATAACTGCAGGCGTTATTTCTGCTCTCTTGTTAACATAGGGAAAGCATGGCTCTAATATAAAAGGCAAGGTCAGGCCATTTAGAATACAATACACCATGATTTAACATCACTGCTAAAAACAGCCCAAGCACCGTTGTATAGACCAAGGACACCTCAGAAAATGCCAAGGTTACCATATATATTATATATAGATGGCAGCAGTTAAAGGGCATTGGAATGGCAGGCACGCAGAGAGGCATGACAGTAAGGAGCTTTGTCCAGAAATTAGTCAGTCACTGATGTTCCGCGGGTGCTGGTATTAAATTGCTCTCAAGGCTGTTTTAATGGAGGTGATAACCCATTTAAAATGAGCAGATTGTTGCTGTTAGGGCAGCAGAGAGACAGGTTTACTGAGCAGTAAATTCTACCCTCCTCACCAGACAGAGCAAGCATCAAGCACAAAATCCAGAAAGAAAACAAAATTATTCAACATCTGTATTTAACTTGCTATGCTTCCGCCTGTTCCTACATAAACTAAACACTGTCACCACTTAATGGAATCAGGGAGACCTCGTCACCCATCAGTAATAAAGAAGATCAGTTGTCATAACATTACACACACTTTTTCCATACCAGCGCCATGCTAATTTAAATAAACGTCCCCATTAATTCAGCGGAAGGAAGTCTGGTGACGGAGTGGGTAGCATCCCTACCTCTGAGCCAGAAGCTCCGGGTTTGAGCCCCACCCAGAGACCTGGTGGACACGCAAGGTGCGTTAGGGGCGCAGCCAAACAGATTGATTATCAACCTGCGAATCCCTCTGATACACCTATGGCGGGCAGTAAAGAGCAGGAGAGTTTCCTGGCCAGCCAGGGCTGTGTGGTGGCTGCAACACAACAACCTCCCAATCATAAAAGACTCCACATGCCACCTCCTCCCCACGTTGAGGGACCACGAGAGACAGAGCAAAAATTCAACAGAGCTGAGTGCAAGACACAAATGTGATTTGCTCCTTTTAGTACCAAAAGTTTAAAAAAAAATTGCTCAGAGTTTGCCCCAAGAAGATAAGATGGTGGTTAAAAGTGAATGAGTAGCCTCATTAACAGTCATCTACATTAGTGAGAGCCAACCTCATGAGTAGGTAACAATAGGACAGGAGACGGAAGGCAGCCTTCCCTGAAGAAACTTAGCTTTTCCACCAATCTGCCGGCTTTCAGTATCATCTTTCTTCACAAATTACCAGAGATCCTGACTTCAATTTCACAATTTCCACTGTGATTTAAAAATAATGGGGGCTGTTAGTCCAATAACACAACCATTGGACTAGCACCACCCTCAAGGAGCTTGTACTAGTTCCTGCTAGGAACCCATCCATCAGGAAATTTTATTTTTAGAAGACGTCTGATATTTTGCTTCTCAAATGTTCCAGGTATGTTTCCTGGGACTAATGTTCTCGTGGGGAGCTTTGCTTGTGCTGCTGGGGCGGGTTTAAACTAGATTGACAGGGGGATGGGAAGCCGAGGGGAAATTCAGAGATGAGAGGAGACAAACTGGCAGTGGGAAGTAGAGAAGTATTAAAAATGAGGATCTATCAGAGAGTAGTATCAAAGTAAATAGAATACCTGGAGCGTTTGATAGAACTAGGGTAGGCTATAGTAAGTCATTAGATGGGGTCAGAGCAAGTGGGAACGTTAAAAAGCCTAAATCAGGATTAATGTGCATGAATGTGAATGCACGGAGTGTGGTTAATAAGATTGGTGAACTACAGGCACAAGTTAACAAATTGAACTATGATATTATTGCTATAACAGAGGCCTGGCTCAAAGAAAGGCATTTAGGAGACACAGAAATTGAGGAAAAGGTAGTATTGATTAAAGACGGCATTACAGTACTGGAGAGAGAGGATGTTCCAGATGGGTCAAGGACAGAGTCTCTCTGGCTAGAGGTAAGGAATGAAAAAGGTGCAATAACATTAATCGGTGTAGCGTATGGACCACCAACTAGCGGAAGGGATGTAGAAAAACAAATGTGCAAAGAAATCACAGAGAGTTGCAAGAATTACAGAACAATTATAATGGGGGACTTCAATTACCCAAATATAGACTGGGATAGGAATAGTGCAAAGGGACATAAGGGCAAGAGTTCCTGGAGTATGTTCAAGATAATCTTCTGCAGCAGTATGTTTCTGGTCCAACAAGAGGGCAGGCACTGTTGGACATTGTTCTGGGAGACAATGTCAAGGTATGTTCCCTTGACGGGGAAAGGTAGGACAAATAAATCTAGAACAACTTGGATGACGAGAGAGAGAGAGGTGAAGATGAAAAGGAAGAAGTATGTGTGTGACAGGTGTCAGGTAGAAAATACAATGGAGAGTCAGGCTGAATATAGAAGGACCAAAGGGGAAGTGAAAGAACTAATCAGAAAAGCAAGGGGAGAGTATGAAAAGAGGCTGGCAGTGAACATAAAAGGGAATCACAAGGTCTTCTATAAGCATGGAAATAGTAAAAGGGTGGTAAAAGAAAGGGTAGGGCCAGCTAGGGATAAAAGAGGAGACTTGCATCTGGAGGCAGGAGAATTAGCAGACGTATTAAACGAGTACTTTGCATCTGTCTTTACAAAGGAAGAGAATACTACCCAGGCCGAGATGAGAGAGGAGGTAACTACACTCGAGGAATTTACAATTGAGAAGGAGGAGGTATTAGAAAGGCTATCTTTACTTAAAATTGATAAGGTACCAGGACTGGATGAGATGCATCCAAGGTTACTGAGGCAGGTGAGAGTAGAAATTGCAGAGGCACTAGTGATAATCTTCCAGTCTCCTTAGACACAGGGGAGGTGCCAGAGGACTGGGGAATTACAAATGTTACACCCTTGTTCAAAAAGGGGTGCAAGGATAAAGCCGGCAAAGACAGACCAGTCAGTTTGACCTCAGTGGCAGGGAAACTTCTGGAAACTATAGTTCGGGACAAAATCAATAGTCACTAGACTAGTCACTAATCAATAGACAGGTGTGGGATAATTAAGGAAAGCCAGCATGGATTCATTAAGGGAAAATCATGTTTAACTAACTGCTGGAGTTTTCTGAGGAGGTTGATAAGGGCAATGCTGTTGATATGGTGAATATGGATTTTCAAAAGGCATTTGATACAGTGCCACACAACAGACTTGTGAGAAAATTCTAGCTCATGGAATAAAAGGGAAAGTAGGCACTTGGATAAGAAATTGGCTGAGTGACAGGAAACAGTAGTGATAAATGGTTGTTTTTCAGATTGGAGGAAGGTCTGTAGTGGGGTCCCCCAGGGGTCAATGTTGGGACCCTTGCTCTTCTTGATATATATTAATGACCTAGGCTGTGGTGTACAGGGCATGATTTCAAAATTTGCAGATGATATGAAGATTGGAAGCATCGTCAACTATGATGGGGATAGTCTTGAACTTCAAAAGGACATAGACATGTTGGTGGATTGGGCAGACAAATGGCAGACAAAGCTCAATGCAGAGAAGTGTGAGGTGATTCATTTTGGCAGGAAGAATATGGTGAGACAGTATAAAATAAAGGGAGAAACTCTAAAGGAGGTGCAGGGACAGAGGAACCTCAGAGAATTTGCACATAAGTCATTGAAGATGGCAGAACATGTTGAGAGGGCAATCAATAAAGCATATAGTATCCCAGGTTTTATCAATAGGGGCACTGAGTACAGAATAAGGAGGTCATGTTGAACTTGTAGAAGACACTAGTTAGGCCTCATCTGGAGTACTGTGTCCAGTTCTGGGCACCATACTTGAGGAAGGATGTGAATGCATTGGAGAGAGTACAGAGAAGATTCTTAAGAATGATTCCTGGGATGAAGAACTGTAGCTATGAGGATAGATTGGAGACCTTGGGTCTGTTTTCCTTGGAGAAAAGAAGGCTGAGAGGAGACTTGATAGAGGTATTCAAGATCCTGAGGGGTATGGACAGGGTAAATAGTGAGAAACTGTTCCCACTCAAGAGAACATCAAGAACTAGAGGGCACAGATTCAAAATAATGGGCAAATGGAGTCGAAGTGATGTGAGGAATTTTTCTTTTTTTACCCAGAGGGTGTTTGGAGTCTGGAACGAGCTTCCTGAGAGGGTGGTGGAGGCAGGTTCGATCGAGGTATTCAGAAGGGAATTGGATAGCTGCCTGAAAAGAGAGAATGTGCAAGGTTATGGGATAAGGCAGGGGAATGGGACTAGGTAGAATGCTCTTTCAGAGAGCCAGTGCAGACTCGATGGGCCGAATGGCCTCCTTCTGCACTTAAAAATTCTGTGATTCTGTGAAATGAAAGAACATATTAATATAAAAATGGTACAATTGGTACTGTAGGTATTAAGTTAGACTCCTCAGCAAGGATTGAAAAGTTCAAACCCTCTTTCCCAACCCAATTTGGAAAGAGGAGGGTAGGAAAAAAAAAAAGACTTGTGTTTATACAGCATCTGTCACAACCTCAGAATGCCTCAAAGCCAATGTATTTTTGAAGTGTAGGAAACTTGGCAGTCAATTAGCACGCAGCAAGTTCCCGCAAACAGCAATGAGGTAAAAAAAAAACCAAATAATCTGCTTTAGTGATGTTGGCTTAGGCAGAAATATTGGCACAAGGATAAATCCCTTGCTCTGCTTTGAAATTGGGTCATGGGGTCTTTTACCTCCATCCACCTGAGGGCAGGTGGGGCCTCAGTTTAATGGCTCATCCGAAAGATGCACCTGACAGGGCAGCACTCCTTCAGTACTGCACTGGGAGTGTCAGCCTGGGTTTTTGTGGTCAAGTCACTGGATGGGATTTGAACAGTTTATTTACCTACAATACAAATATTGTCTGTCCAGACAGTTTGGATTGGTTGGAGGATTGATTTGGTGGGCGCAGCTGGTGCCACAGAGGCATGTGGAGGACTAGAGTGCGTGACAGACATGCAGCTCCAACAACTGGCAGTGGTGATATAAGCATTGGAAAGTAAGGGTGTGACATGAGGTACTTAGTATTCTATACGCAGACAGGGATATAATTGGTACTGGGTGTGTTGTATCTCTGGGCCAATTTATACACTGAGATCAATGCAGCCATGATGATGGTGCATGGCACCAAAATGTTTCAACACTATGTTTGAATGTTACACCAATTTGATTATATAAGTAATGGGGATAATTTAAAGAGGCACCTATGATTACCCATCCTTTACCACTGTTTCTCCGGACATATCTCAAGATCAGAGGGACAAAATCTATAATTGTACTACAGGCTTTCACTATTCAGATGAATAAACTGGTACATGTCCATTATCGGGCTATGTAGACAAACGTTGGGAGCTATTGTGATCTTTGGTTTGTGGTGACCCTGGCTGAATCAGTGAGGGATGGGGCAGGGATGGCAGGGGAGGCAAAGGGGGTGGCGGGGGAGGCATTGGGGATGGTGGGGGTGGCCATGGGGGTGGTGGGGGAGGCCATGGGGGTGGCCATGGGGGTGGTCAAGGGGGTGGCCAACGGGGTGGCGGGGGAGGCCAAGGAAGCTCCAATGGGCACTGCACAAACTTCGGCTCAAGGAAGGAGCAGTTATAACATTTACAAAATTTGAATCCTAAACAAAGACTTTGGCAGGAAGCAAGTTTGGTCATTCAGAAGCTGTTCTCATAATAGATGCTGAACTGCAGCGGACAGATCGGAAGGAAATATTGTTTATTCCTCAAATAATATTGAGCCCATCAGAGATACGCCTGCCTTTTCAACTCAGAAGAAACTAGTTCCCAATTAGCTTTTCATATTCTACGACTATCAATAAATCACAGGGCCAGACCTTTGACAACAATTATATTTATGTCCCTCAGCTTGTTTTTACACATGGGTAACTTTATGTAGCATTTATTTCTAAAGTGAGAAGTTTTGATTCCACCATAGCCTTTGGTGAAAGGTGAACTAGAAATCCTATATTTAAAATAGTACTGTTGCAATAAAGATACTAATTTCACTGCAATTGTTTTGCAGGTCTCTGCCAGTTAAAAAAGTAAACAGAGGTCAAGAGCTGCAACATATCAAATCTAATTCTTACACCAAAGGTTTCACATACTTCACACTGCAGGATTGTCTCATCTGCAGAGGGATGTCCCATTAGTCCAATCCACATTTAAGTTCATAACTTTGGAGGTTCTTTCTATTTACATACAGCCAGTGTGGAGCAGCAATTGCTGACACCAGCAACTTTAAAAGAAAACATTAAGTGGTAAGAATTCCTCTAATACTTCTTTGGTAGCTCAAAGCAAATTATCCTTCACTGTTTTAACTTCCAAGGCAAAGAAACTGTGACAGAGTCAGCTAAATCATGATAAAGCAGTGTGAAGTACAGAGGGAAAGAGAGGGAGCCCAAAAAACAGTGCGGAGTTCGGAGAGAGAGCGAGCCCAGATGAGGAATTCATAGAATGTTTTCGGGATAGTTTCTTAGTACAACATATTCTGGAGCCAAACAGACAGCAGGCTATACTAGACATGGTATTGTGCAACAAAATAGAATTAATTCATGGCCTTATAGTGAAGGTGACCCCTAGGTATCAGTGATCATAATATGATTGAATTTTATATTCAGTTTGAGGGAGAGGAGAGTGGGTCTAAGACTAGTATTTTAGACTTGAATAAGGGCAATTATGAGGGCATGAAAGCAGAGCTAGCTAAAGTGAACTGGCAATTTAGATTAAGGGGTAGGTCAATGGAAATGCAGTGGAAGACTTTTAAGGGGATATTTCAGAATGCACGGAATAAATACATTCCAACGAGAAAGAAAAATTCAAAGGGGAGGACCCACCATCCATGGTTAACTGAAACGTGAAAGATAATATAAAACTTAAAAGAAAAAGTATACAATTGCACAAAGCAGATGGCAGCTCAGAAGATTGGACAGAATATTAAAAACAGCATAAAATGGCAAAGATTAATAAGGAGGGAAAAATTAGAGTACAAGAGAAAGCTGACTAGAAATCTAAAGATAGAGAGTAAGAGATTTTATAGATATTTAAAAAAGAGTTAACAAAGTGAGTGTTAGTCCTATAGAAAGTGAGCCTGGGGAATAAATAATGGAAAATAAGGAGATGGCAGATGAATTGAACTGATCTTTTGCATCAGTCTGCACTATGGAGAATACAAGTGACATCCCAGAAATAGCTATAAATCAGGAATTGGCAGAGAGGGAGGAACTCAAGAAAATCACAATCGCCAGCGAACTCGATACTGGGAGCTGACAAGTCCCCAGGTCCTGATGGGTTTCATCCTAGAGTCTTAAAAGAAGTGGCTTGTGCGATAGTTGATGCCTTGGTTTTAATTTTCCAAAATTCACTAGATTCGGGGAAGGTTCCACTAGATTGGAAAGTAGCTAATGTAACTCCTTTATTCAAAAAGGGAGGGAGACAGAAAACAGGAAACTACAGATCAGTTAGCTTAACATCTGTCACAGGGAAAATGTTAGAAGTTATTATTAAAGACGTTGTAGCAGGGCACATGAAAAAATTCAAGGTAATCGGGCAGAGTCAATGTGGTTTTGTGAAAGGGAAATCATGTTTAACTAATTTATTGGAGTTCTTTGAGAAAGTAGCATGTGCTGTGGATAAAGGGGAACCAGTGGATGTACTGTACTTGGATTGCGAGAAGGCATTTGATAAGGTGCCACCTCAAAGGTTACTGAAGAAGGCAAAAAAGCTCATGGTGTCGGGAGTAACATATTAGCATGAATAGAAGATTAGCTGGCTAACAGGAAACAGAGGGTAGCCATAAATGGGTCTTTTCTGGTTGGCGGGATGTAATGAGAAGTGTGCCACAGGGATCAGTGCTGGGGCCTCAACTTTTTAACAATTTATATAAATGATTCAGATGAAGGGACAGAAGGTATGGTTGCAAATTTGCTCATGACACAAAGATAAGCAGGAAAGTAAACTGTGAAGAGGACGTACGGAGGCTACAAAGGGATATAGATAGGTCAAGGGAGTGGACAAACATCTGGCAAATGGGGTATAATGTGGCAAAATTGTCCCATTTGGCAGGAAGAATAAAAAGAAGCATATTATCTAAATGGTGAGAGGTTGCAGAGCTCTGAGATGCAGAGGGATCTGGGTGTCCTAGTGTATGAATCGCAAAAGGTTAGTATGTAGCTACAGCAAGTAATTAGGAAAGCTAATAGAATGTTATTGTTTATCGCGAGGGCATTGAATATAAAAGTAGAGAGGTTATACTTCACGTATATAGGGCATTGGCGAGACCACAACCTGAATCTTGCGCTCGTCAGGCACGTGCTATCGGCGGGCCTGGAAGCGGTCATGACTCGGTGTCAAAAATTTTGCTTTTTAATGCTCCTGGTAAACGTCTTGGGACATTTAGTTACATGAAAGGCGCTAGATAAATGCAGGTGGTTGTTATTGGGCTGAGCTGAGCCTTCAAAGACAAAAGTTCGAGCAAACACTCTAAGCCAACAACTGAAACATGTTCTGATCCATGACAGGGGAAGCGATGGAACTTTTATATTTCAACGACACACAACGTGAATTTTTAAATACGGTCACCACAGCCAGCTCGAACTATAGAATTCCCTCAAAGCATTACTGGATGTGACGTAGTGACGAGGAATCGGTCCCCGGCACCAGTCTCAGTTTTCACGTTGAGAAACAGTAACACAAAGTAAAGATAGAGAAAAACAAAAGCACAGTAAGGTCTGCTACTTTACTGGTAACTGAATAAGTCAGATCCCAATGTTTATTACATCAGACTGCAGGAACTTTAGGGGGGATTTGGGGATTGCATTCCTTGATGTCATCTATTTAGAATTAGGGTCACTGGTTTATGGCTAATGATGAACAACTAAAATTCCACTTTTATTGCGTGGGATTCGGCATTTTGAAGGTTACATTCCACAATTGTAGGCACTTGCTTGTCCAAGGCAGTGGCCTTGTTCATAGATATCTTTTCCCGTGATGATCTCTTGTTTTCTAAAGCTTATTATCTTGGGGGCCCGCAGACTGAATTGGCCAATTAAAATCTACAAAAAAAGACATTCTTAAAACTTAAGTCCTGAGATGAACCCATTCACACGTATCCTAAAGTTTCAACTATAATAAGACTTGCATTTATATAGCGCCTTTCACAACCTCAGGACATCTCAAATTGCTTTCCAGCCAATGAAGTACTTTTGAAGAAGTAAAAGATCCCGTGGCTCCATTTAAAGAAGAGCAGGGGCATTACCCCAGGGTACCTGGGTAAATCTTTAATCCTCAACCAAGGGTTTATCTGGCCATTAATTTCACAGCTGTCGGTGGGAGCTTGCTGTGCACAAATTGGCCACCATCTTTCCCAACAATGCAACAGCAACTACACTTCAAAAGTGCTTCACTTGCGGGAAGGCACTTTGGGACATCCTCAAGGTCATGAAAGGCGCTACAGAAATGAAAGTCTCCCTTTCCATTCTACAGAAAGTTGTTGATTAGCCGCGAGGCAGGGGGTTTGAACCTAGAACCTTGTTTGTCTGCGCAGCCAAGATTTATCCTTTAAACAGTTTTTAATGTTCGGTTCAGCGCTGAAAAGTAGTTGCTGTTGTTTTGTCCATTGTGGAGGGATGGAGATAAAGGGGGTGTTTGCTGCCTTCGGAGACCAGCATCACTATGAGCTGGTTACAGCCCTTTTTTTGAAGAAGAACCAGCACAGACTCAAAGGACCAAATGGCCTCCTTCCGATGAAGGGTCATACGGACTCGAAACGCTAACTGTATCCCTCTCCGCAGATGCTGTCAGACCTGCCGAGTTTTTCCAGGTGTTTTTGTTTTTGGCCTCCTTCTGTGATGTACTTTCTAACTGGCAGTCTGCACAGCAAGATCGTCCTCAGTGAAAGATTAACTTGTGATAATAACAACTGTTGTTCATGAATGATTGATTACTTTGAAATATCGCCATCAGTATTTGGAGATTTATGTAACGTGTTGTTCATTAGAAGCAAATCCTGTTCCTAGTTCTTATGTTTTTATTTATTACAATTATTTACTTTCACATTATTCCTATACTTAAGTATCTCACTTTATTATAAGCTTGGACAACTAACAGTGTATAAAAACAGGAAGACTTTACGCCACACTTTTGTCATGCCCAGTGAATGCCTATCCTACTCATAACTTCAATCATGGACTATGCTCCTGTGGAAGCTTCTAGAACTGTCTTTTATTTTAAAATGGACACTCATAAGGTGGCTAAGATGGCTGCCAAGGGGTCAGGTGACCTTTGCTTGTTCAACACAGACTATCTCAAGCTTCTGGAAGGTTCTAATTAAATCACGCTGTTTGAGGCCTCCCTACCCAGGCAGTGCCCCTTTGTGGAATTCACACCTTCCATTGTTCAAACTTCACTCCAAACACAGAATCAATGGACTGCTAAGAGCAAAATACTGCGGATGCTGGAAATCTGAAACAAAAACAGAAAATGCTGGAAAAACTCAGCAGGTCTGACAGCGTCTGTAGAGAGAGACACAGGGTTAATGTTTCAAGTCATTATGACCCTTCTCCAGAGCTAAAGAGAAGTAGAAATGTGATGAAATTTGTACTGTATAAGGGGGCGCGGGTGGAGGAGGTGAAGCTGGATAGGAGGCCAGTGATAGGTGGGGGCAAAGGAGAGGTTGACATGGATGTCATGAACAAAAGGACAAAGAGTTACCAAATGGTAGTGGTGAGGGATAAAAAAGGTGCTGATAGTGGCATAAAGGTAAGAAAGCAGAATGTGATAATAGCAGAACAACAGTAAGCACTCTGTGAAAGAACAACATGGAACAAGTAACAGTTGGGGATGGAGGGTGGTGGGGGGACGAAGGGTAGAAAATGGGCTAAAAAGGACTGTTAGTCTCTATGCCTCCAAGTTTGCAATTTAACAGAGAGCTAACGAGACCAGTTATCCACAAGTTCAGTGTGAAAGGCCACTATCTATCTTCTATTGTGTAGTGATGTCTTTGGACTTCCAAAGCATTCTGGTTAGACAATACCAGTAATGGCCCCGTGACCAACACTGGCTCAAGATAATGAGTTTTGATCTGAAGACCTGGAAAGGTCCTGGGCAGCCTGCAGAAGAGTTCCACAAGACACAGCAGCTGCAAGACAGGCAACAGCATCTTTGCCTTTTAAGAACCCGGAGGCTGTAAAGCGTGCCAGCCTGATTCCAAAGCTCAAAGTCCATCTATAAAGAAATTTGACCTCCTGATATGCAAAACCACAAGTGTCTAGCTTTGCGACCTGCCGAACGTTCATCTCTTCGAGGGAATCCTACAACAATCCTGGTATCTGACTTCAACTATTTGAACCCATCTGAACTACAATTCAAGGGTGAAAAAAACACTTCTCTCTTTATTGGGTCCACAATGACTGATCACCAACAACAAGCCAAACACATGAACTGTTAAGTATTCTTTTGGCTTAACAATTGTGGATGTGCACCATCCTCTTTAATTGTATCTTCCTTGAGCGTGTGGTGTGGGATTGATGTACCTTTTAGATTTTCGGGGCCAGTGTTTGAATAATCCTCTTTATTTAAACACACAAAAGTCTGCTGCTGGTTCTTTACATTGACCACACGCTAAAAGGGCCTTAGAAACAGACACATCTACTTTTCCAAAGAAACTATGCGAATTGTGGAAGGGAAGGGAAGGGAAGTGAATGTTTCACTTTCTCTCTTCTCTCCTGTCTGTAACATTTTAAACAATTGCTACGATTCAGCAGATACTTTAATACGATGTATTTAGTGGGATTCATAATTCAGACTATAAAAGGTTGCATTCACCATCAGAAAACAGCTTTCCAATGCAATATGGCTTTTTCCAATGTTTAATACCATCAAAATGCCACGTTTTAGCAAATGATTCAAATTAAAAGATCTCCCCTGCTGCCTAAAGGTGTGTCAAAGAATTTCTAACAGTCCATAGGAGTGGGATCCCATGGCGGGTTCTTGCCCAGCACTCCCTCTAGACCAAAACCACTAACACTAACTGCTGCAGCAGTACTAGCAGCATCCTGGTGACTGGGGAGAGGTGCAGCTCTGAATCAGTCAAGGTACTTACACAGCAATGCATTGGTCTGTTAGAGGGCTCCTTTCCCAAAGTGACTCGTCAGCATGGGTGGCTATTTTCAGCTCCAGAACAGAAAATGGAGTATGGAAGAATGATCTGGACGAAAGGACCCTTGAACCATTATTCCAAAGGCACGTCATTCTCTAAACTTGCTGTGTCACCCAGGCAAATATGCCTGACCAATCAAAGATGTGCTGCTGTGACATTTTCAGTCGTTTTGGCCGCTGAGCTTTTTAAACAAGACTTTCTTTTCCAGTGAGTGCTGAGAGCAAAAGGATAGATTCAGCTCTGTCACAATGCCAACAGAGTACAGCGAACGTTGAGTGGGAAAACTTTTGTCCGACCAAGGTCAGGCCTGCAATCGCCATCTGCCTAACACAAGCTCCCAGCTCCTCCCCAACACTTCTGTCCTGGTTGGATTTATTCCTGTGGGCATCATCATGTGACCTCCTGTCTCCTACTATCCCGCACGCCCCACACTCCCACCAATGGTCATTTGACATGATCAGCCTTGCCATGCCCCTCCTCCCCGCAGCCAATCAAAAAGCCAGTAGACTCACTGGCCTGGATTTTTGGTCAGCAGCCATGCACCCCCAAAAAAAGCTGCCCCCAAAACACTAGCGATCTCCGTGATGGACATTTCCTCCTTTCCCGTGGCAGTTCAAACCTGACGCCAAATCCAGGGAATGTCTTAGCGCACAACAGCAGTGATGTCAGCAAGGAAGCGGGCAACCAATCAAATCAAAGTATTCACACAGAGCAAACTGGGAAGTTAAAAGTAGATAAAATCCTTCAATTTTAATTTTCAGATAGCAAAGTAACAATATAACTGCATTCTGAGAAGCTAAAATAAGCATAAACATACTTTAAAGGGAAAAAAAGGTTTATCATTGGAATTTTATCATTGAGTCATTTAACGAATATAAAATTAACTTTTCAGGCCCGGTGAGGATGTTTAGCAGTAACTTTGAAGTTAATATGCCATTTAAAAACCCACTTACACCTCATTCAACAAGGTATTAATATTCTCAGGATTTCTCCAGCAAGACTGGAAATTCCCGTCAGTTCCTCGATTGTAATGGAGATTGCGATCAGTGCAGCCCACGGAAGATCGTAAACGCAATGACAGCAACTTCTGGATCTCCACGTTACTCCGCAGCCTCCCAGAGTCTGTCCGGTTCAGGGGAGTCAGGACGGTGAACACTGACAGCTTCTTTGTCATTACCACAGCAAAATTCTGGACAACATCTGACTGACTGACAAAAATGATCCAAACAGGCTTTCCTCCTCATCTCATAAATTCCAACAGGCAGAAGTTTTCAAAGAACTCTTCCTTTAAAAGCACAGTTGCTTCTTGCCCCTATGATGTTCCTTGTGGGTGTTGCTGGCAGCAGCGGTCCTGAGATTAATCATTAATTCCTGGAGACTCCAGGACAACCCTGGAGAGTTGGCAGCCCAAACCAACATACCCAATGATCACTTAGAATCTATCTACTATTGTAAATAGTCTGGTAATAAATAAACCCCTGTTAAATTGTGACTTTTTTATTACATAATCTGGAACTTTTGCTCTATTGATATATTCTTACACTGTGAAAGTTCAGCTAAACTCAGTATCTACTAAAAGTAGAAATTTAATCTACAGTCGTGTGTGTTTTATAGGAGGCTGTAAATGTAAGGAGGACTTATTACTTACAGTAAATTCCACTTTCTGCACAAACTTCCTCCTCCTTTATTCTGATTTCCTGAAGGGCAAGAAAAAACAAATCTTTAAAACCAGAACCGAGATTGGATCTTCTTGTAACCCCTTTGTGTTTACCACAGACTTGAATTCAACCAACCCTTCAACCTTCTAGGTCCCACATGGACTGATTGGCACAGTTCTCAGAGGCAAAATACCTCAGCCAATATCAAATATCAAACTCCTTGCGTGGGACCCGACCCTTCCAGTGACTTGTGTCAGCATTTTTTTTTATGGCACCTTCCGAGACCCTCATATCAGAGTTTGCATCAGCTTAAGGCTGGTGGGAAGATAAACATAAGAACTAGGAGCTGAAATAGGTTATTCAGCCCCTCGAGCCTGCCCCACCATTCATTATGATCATGGCTGATCTCATTTTGGCCTCAACTCCAATTTCCCACCCTCTCCCCATAACCATTCAACCCGTTACTAATTAAAAATCTGTCTATCTCCTCCTTAAATTTATTCAGCGTCCCGGCAACCACTGCACTCTGAGGTAGTGAATTCCACAGATTCACGACCCTTTGAGAAAAGGAATTCTTCCTCATCTCTGATTTAAATCTACCGCCCTTTAGCCTAAAACTATGGCCTCTCATTCTAGAATGCCCCACAAGGGGAAACATCCGCTCCACATCTACTTTGTCTTTCCCCTTTATCATCTTATATACCTTAAATAGATCTCCTCTCATCCTTCTAAACTCTAGTGAGTATAGGCCTAAACTGCTCAATCTCTCCTCATAAGACAAGCCCCACATCTCTGGAATCAATCAAGTGAACCTCCTCTGAACTGCCTCCAGTGCAACTACATCCTCCCTCAAGTAAAGGGACCAAAACTGTGCACAGTACTTCAGGTGCAGTCTCACCAATGCCTTGTACAGTTGCAACAACACTTCCCTATTTTTATACTCTATTCCTTTAGCAATAAATGCCAAAATTCCATTTGCCTTCCTTATTACCTGCTGTACCTGCATAATAGCTTTCAGCGATTCATGCACAAGGACACCCAGATCCCTCTGCACTGAAGCATTCTGAAGTTTCTCTCCATTTAAATAATAAGTCACCTTTTTATTCTTCCGACCAAAATGGATAACCTCACACTTATCCACGTTAAACTCCATCTGCCAAATTTTGGCCCATTCACCTAACCTGTCCATATCCATTTGTAAATTTCTTATTTCTTCCTTGCAACTTACTTTCCCACCTATTTTGGTGTCATCTGCAAATTTAGCTATAGTACCTTCTATCCCTGAATCCAAGTCATTAATATAGATTGTAAATAGTTGGGGCCCAAAGACCAAACCCTGTGGCACCCCACTAGTTACAGCTTGCCATCCAGAAAAAGACCCATCTATCCCAACCCACTGCTTTCTGTTGGTTAGCTAATCCTCTATCCAAGCTAATATATTACCTCTAACTCCATGTGATCTTATCTTGTGTATTAATCTTTTGTGCAACACCTTATCAAAGGCCTTCTGGAAGTTCAGATACACTACATCTACAGGATCCCCATTATCCACTTTGCTTATCACATCTTCAAAGAACTCGAGCAAATTAGTCAAACACGATTTACTCTTCATAAAACCATGCTGACTCTGATGGATTGCATTTTGACTTCCCAAATGCCCCATTACTACTTCCTTAATAATGGATTCCAATAATTTCCCAACAACAGACGTTAAACTAACTGGTCTATAGTTTCCTATTTTCTGCCTCCCTCCCTTTTTGAGTAAGGGTTTATATTAGCATTTTTTCAACTCACTGGAACCTTTCCAGAATCCAGGGAATTTTGGAATATTATAGCCAATGCATCCACTATCTCCGCTGCCACTCCCTTTAAGAACCTGGGCTGTAGGCCATCAGGTCCTGGGGACTTGTCACCCTTTAATCCCAATAGTTTGCCCAGTACTTTTTCTCCAGTGATGGTGATTGTTCTAAGTTCCTCCTTCTCTATATCCTCTGCACTACCTGTTATGATTGGGCATATTAGTAATGTCGCTGGACTGGAAGCCCAGAAGACCCCATGCTAATGTTCTGGGAACACGGGTTCATATCCCACCACAGCAACTGGTGGAATTTAAATTGAATTAATTAATACATTTGGAATTGAAAGTTAACCTCAGTAATGGTAGATGAAACTATCATCAATTGTCATAAAAAACCCATCTGGTTCACTAATTTTTCAAAATTATTTTTGTGGGGCCTGGACATCGCTGGGTAGGCCAGCATTTTTATTGCCCGTGCCTAATTGGCTTTGAGAAAGTAACGGTGAGCCACCTTCTTGAACCATTCCAGTCCATGTGGTGTAGGTACACCCATAGTGCTGTTAGGAAGGGAGTTCCTTGAGGGAAGGAAATCTGCCATCCTTACCTGGTCTGGTCTACATGTGTCTCTAGATCCAAAGCAATATGGTTGACACTTAACTGCCCTCTGAAATGGCCTAGCAAACCATTCAGTTCAAAGGCATTTAGGGATGGGTAACAAATCCTGGCCTTGTCAGCAACACCCACATTTCATGACAATATTTTTAAAAACTTTATGATTAGCAAGAGGGCTCCCTTCAGCCAAGGTTAATCGTAATTGCAGTCAGAGGACTCGCGAGAATCGAGAGATATTTTTATATCATTTAGAAAGAACTGGTTGGCTCCTTGTATTTGGATTTGCTGCACTCAGTAGCAATAATCAGTTTGAGGAGGCATTTATAGGCCCTCTGCCGGTGTCCCTTTACTTAAATCAAATACATATGGCACTCTCAGCCAACGCTAGTGTTCAGGCTATGTGGCTACAATCATATGTTGAACAGGGATGTAGACACTTCCTTAAAGTGAATGGCAACCCAACTAGTTTAATCAGGTCCTTCAGGGAAGGAAATCTGCCTTCCTCACCAGTCAGGCCTACGTGACCCACGACAATGCAACTGACTCTTAACTGCCCTCTGAAATGGTTAGTGAGCCCAATCAGGTGCCCAAGAATGCTGGCTCACCACCAACTTTTCGAGGGCAACTAGGGGTGGGCAATAAATGCTGCCCTTGCCAACGGCTCCCACATCATGTGAATGAACCACAGAATCATAGAATGGTCACATTATAGAAGGAGGCCGTTTGGCCCAGCATATCAAAAGAGACATCAGTCAAAGCAAGAGGGCCCAAAATGAAGCAACCTTTCAGTCACATTTGTTAGATTAAGTTTTACAATGACAGATGTGAAGTGTTTCATGCCATCATTTATCCTGAGTGAAATGTGCGCACACTCCAATAAGTTTCCCTACAAGGAATAGTTATCTCTTCATTATCACATGGATGCCCTTCGGATCTTGCTGTGCACAAAATGGCTGCCGTGTTTCCTACGTAACAACAGTGACGATGTGTCAAAAGTACTTCCTCGGCTGTGAAGCACTTTGGGATGTTCTGAGGCTATTAAGGGCGCTACATAAGTGCAAGACTTGCTTTCTTTTGCTGCTTGCTAACCGTTGACAGTAATTCATACAATTACAATTGCACTACGGGTGGTTTGCCAATATATAAATCTGTCAGCAGGACAGCACAAATAAATCCTGTAGATCCTAGTCTAATACTGAAGGCTGAAGCTGTATTTCTATACTAAATCAGCAATTTTAACACAGTTTTGATTCTTAATTTACAGATTACTAGAATGCAGTAAGGTGTCCCCAGTCTAGTGAGAGTCACTGGATTTTACAGCTTTTTCATGGGCAGTAGAGTGAGCTGAGCATTGCTCAAAATTGGGTTTCCAACTCTCCAGCATTGCTCTGGGGGTCTACATTAATCTCCAGTCTGATAAATCTTGAAGAAAGGTCAACAAGTTGTCAGAAAGTATTTTGTGTTTTCCTAAAATATCTTCTATGTACGCTTTCGCTCATCAGTTACAAAAAACACTCGGGGTTGGAAAAAGGGCTGTCTGGTTGAAATTAGGAATCATTCAGCCCGGTAATCAATCATCACTTCAGCACTCAGTTAGCAGGTGGTGCCCTATGAGGATGGGGATGTCGGCCAACGATGGAGATGTGGCACTGGGAGGTAATATGGTGAAAAACTTCAAGTTGACATCCTTATTTCAGAGCTGGAATGGTAGCTCAAATTTCAAGAGCTTTAATATTACAGGTGCTGTTACTAACCGGCTAAATCTCTCGCCAAGCCAAAGCTCACTCTACTGCCCATGAAAAAGTCCCAGTCGTGGGACTGCTTCTCATTTCTCTGCTGGCACGTCGAGCAACAGCAAATTGCACAAAAGCTCAAAATATTATCAAATGGCTTGAGGCAGAAGCTATGGTGCAAAAACAAGGAGGTCATGGTAAATGTTTCTAAAATACCACTTAGGCCCCAAGTGGGGTCTTGCAACCAATTCTGCACCATGCTTAAGGAAGGACATTATGGTCTTTCAGAGAACCTAGAAGGAGATTTACTAGAGTGGTTGCAGCAATGAAAGTCTTCAGTTACGTGGAGAGACGAGAGAAACTGAGGTCATTCTCCTCAGAGGAGCGAAGATTAAGGGGAGATTTAATTTGATGTGATTTGATTTGCTGGAGGTGTTCAACATCAAGAATGGGAGTAAATAAGGAGTGTGATGAAATCCATCTTTTCCTATTTCCCTGTGCTGTGTGAGTTAGTAGTCTGTGGAGATTGTAACATTTAAAGTACTGGATATCCCAATGTTTGTTACATTTGTTCCCGCCTAGTTTCAAGGGCAGGGCCCTCTTGGAATGTTGTGATAGGTCACCATATCAGTTCAAGGGTCAGTGAACATAAGTTTGAGAGGCATTCAGTTTTAATCAGGATGTTATGTCCCAGGCCATGGGACAGGGAGAGGTCCCAAAGGGAGGAGGGACAGGGAGAGGTCCAAAAAAGAAGAGTCCCACGTAGGGAACAGAGACAGGTGCTAGTTAAGTTAAGAAGAAAAGAGAGGAGCAGAGAAATAGGCTCCTAAACAAGAAAGGGGCTGCCAGTAGCAGACTTTAAATGAAGTAGGCTCAGAAGAAGCCCTGAAGTTCCAAGAAGACAGCTGAAGGCTGGTGACTCCATGTTGCAAGCCGTTAGGGCGAAGGTACCTTTTCGGAGCAGTCGTGTTCTGCCCGGCAGAGCCGAAGGGCTGAAGTTGTGTTTCTGAGTTGATGTTTGAGCGAAGAGTTGAGAATCCAAGGGACTGGAATTTCAGGAGACGAGTTTGAAACCCTGTGAGGTGGACCGATGTTGATGCCGTCCGAGTGGGAGTGACGTTTGGAGAGAATTCCAGGTTAAATCTTCGAAGGCGAAGACTGGAATCCCTCATGAGAGAGAGAGAGTTTCAGCGAGATTAGCTGACTCACAGTTACTGACGTCTGAGCGGGTTGTTGAGGAATCCGTGGACTCTGTTTTGGTCTCATTTGGCATTTATTGTGCACAGTGTGCCTGTTAATTCAAGTTAACCTTAAATGTTAAGAGTATAAAATAAATATTATAAAGCGTTTTATCTTTCTGACCTTGCACAGTAAATTTGATTTTTGTTTGTTTGAAACCCTTGGAATCTTGTGGCTTAATTCACTGAGCAAGCATCTGGAATCTCAAACACTGTCCACTTTAAACAAAACGTTACTGGCCCCGAACCGGGACTTACCAACAACTTACCAACGGCTCTGGTCTAGGATCATAACAGGAAAAACTGTTTCCTGTGGGGAGAAGGCGGGTAACCAGAGAACACGGATCTAAGATAATTGCCAAAAGAGCCAAAGGGTTGGAAGGATAAAAACCTTCCACAGCAAAGTATGATCTGGGATGCGCTGCCTGAAAGGGCGGTGGAAGCAGTTTCCACCGTAACTTTCAAAAGGCAATCGGAGAAACATTTAATGGGAAAAATTTGAATGGCTATGGGAAAAGCGGGGCCAAATGACCTCTTTCCGTGCTGTATCGTTCTCTGATTCTACGCCAAGAGACTTAAGGTACAAACAGTAAAAGCTGACATTGCCACAGCAGCCTTCACCTAGCTGTCCCGTGATTAGCCTGTAGTTTTTATCTTAAAATTACACAAATATCATCATGAAATTACTAAACCTTGTAGCTGTTTCTCAAAGAGTTTTTTTTATGAACTACTTTTAAGATCAGAAAAAACAACTTTTCAATAAAAAGGAGCTAATATTCACCTTCACTCTGATGAGTCTCCTTGAAAACTTACACAGCGATTGAATTATGTTGCCATAAACTGATCCTTTCTCCCCCAAACAAAAGGCAGGGAGGGAGACTAGGTGAGTTGCTCTTGCAGTGGGCCAGCACAGCCGTGACAGGCTGAATGGCCTCCTCTGTGCTGTAACCATTCTCTGATTCCATGATAATCCAGCAGCTAAGGTTACATAAAGGTTGCCTAATCTATTCTTAAGAAAAAAATATAGTAAAATACAGCAGATGGCTGATGCTCAGTCAGCTAGGCCTCTGTATAAACCACACCCATCAATATCAAAACATGAATGCAAACATCTGTGAGGAGCACTGATGGCACATCTAAAATTAACAGGCAGCGTTATGAAATACTTTCCAACGGATGTATTAAAACACACCTTGGTTGCGCATAGAATCTTACAATGTTCACTAATGTCCTTTAGAGAAGGAAATCTGCCGTCCTTACCCGGTCTTGCCTACATGTGACTCCAGACCCACAGCAATGTGGCTGACTTTTAACTGCCCTCTGAAATGGCCTAGCAAGCCACTCAGTTGAGGACAGTGAGGGGTGGGCAACAAATGCCAACAACACCCACATCCCATGAAGGAATAAAGTTTAATAAAAAGCACTGAAGGAGGCTATTCAGACCTTCCTGCCTCTGTTGGGTTTTTTTTTTGAGGGAGTTATCCAGTAAGTCCCATTCCCCTGCTCTTTCCACACAGCCCTGGGACTTTCTCCCCTGCAAGTATGTATCGAAATGCCTCTCAAAGTTACTACTGAACCTGCTTCCACCACCAGTTTCAGGGAGTGTGTTCCAAATCATACAATTGATCGCACACCATTGCCCACAGATGAGTTGCACAATCGGGCTTCATGTTTATTTTCGAGTACACATTGAATTTAGTTGTTGCTTCACAACAGTTTTGAAGCAATGAGTTGCTGAGCCACATACAGCAGAAAAGCCCAGGTGTGATCACTGGCCATTTGCCAAGCTGGCAGATGGTAACCATGGTGGAGGTCTGGCTGGTATAATTGGTCGCGATGTCCGTGGGCATAGGGAGAAGAGAAACAGGATATCCTTCCCATTCCAATTAGCTCCTCGAGCAGCTTCCGCTGGATCAGCACATTTACAGGATAGTCTGTGATGTTCCCCCACCCCACAACCTATCATAGGAACAACCTGCTGACATTGCTGACGCTCAACACCTGATTCATGACCATTTGAGATGCAATATCAGACAGCATCCACTGCTGTGATGCAGCAAGGAATTGGAAGGTGGCTTGAGGGTAAACAGGGGTTTGAATAACTGCTCATGATGATGAGGATCCCCTACGTGAACTGTACTCTCCCAGGAAGTTATCAAGCCTGGAATTTCAACACAGATTGATAGGTTTTTGTTCAGTGAGGGTATTAAGGGTTATGGAAGCAAGGCAGGTAAAATGGCTCTAAGGTACAGATCGGCCATGATCTAATTGAATGGTGGTGCAGGCACAAGGGGCTAAATGGCCTCCTCCTGATTCCTATTTTTCTTCCTATATTCTGAACAGTTAGATCCATGGGTTGGACTCATCATAGCCAATAAACGACACGCCAGTATTTACAAGTGTTTGCACAAAGGACATTAACAATAGCGATGAAGGCATAACTGATGTTTCATTGCACATTTGCACATCCTGAAAGGATGCTGTGCACAAGTATGTTACAATTCACTCAGCTTGTTTGTCAGTATTGGCCATCAGGCCTCACCTTTCACAGGTCTACTGTTAAGTACTTCCAACTAAACCCTTTCAGTGTCAGCCTTCCTGAAGTTCGACGTCCAGCTATGTACTCTTCTAGTTATATTAGAAGTAATTATAGTTATAAATTGTTTGTTTGGTTTAATGTTAAACAGATTAATAACACTACAACACTCATTAAATGTATTCCTGGAGGTTTCATCGCATGATTTGCCCCCTCGCTCCAGCCATTAGTCGGCCAACACATCCATCCTTGTGACGCACGGCTTTCCTACACCAAGTGGAAAGCAAAAAGACTCTTTACCCAATTGGATGATGATTGACTGTCAGACAATCAGCCTTTTTTTTTAAACCATTTTCAATATTTTTATATCTGGTGAAGAGAAATGTTCAAAGAAAATGGCAAAAATAAACTCTTTTTTTTCACGTCCCGATGATGTTTCTCCAGGGTCGCACAGAGCAGTGTCCTGGAGATTAATCTTCAATTCCTGGAGACTCCAGGCCAATCCTGGAGGATTGGAAACCCTAACTACCATCCCCCACCCCCCCACCCCCACCATCCCCACCCACTCACCCACTTTTATTTATAGAACACCTTTATCAAAGCGAAATGTTCCCAGTCACTTCACAGGAATTGTCAAACGATAATTGACATCAAGCCACATCAAGAGATGCAAGGACAAGCAGCCAAAAGCTAAGTGAGAAGAGGTCAGGAGTAACTTAAAGGAGGATTGAGGGAGGGGCAGAGGGGTTTAGGGAGGGAATTGTTTTATGTGTTCATGGGATGTGGGCGTCGCTGGCTAGGCCAGCATTTATCATCCCTAAATTCCCGAGCTTAACACCCAGGCAGCTGGGAGCACAACTGTTGATGGTGAAGGAGGAAATCAGGGATGCGCGGAGAGCAGAATTGGGGGTGGGCTCAGAGGTCTCTGATGGCTGTAGGGCTGGAGGAAGTTGCAGAGGTAGAGAGGGGCAAGGCTATGGAGAGATTTGAACATAAGCATGATCGTTTTAAAATTGAGGCATGACCGGACTGGGAGCTAATGTACATCAGCCAGCGAGGGCTGAAGTTAGGATATGGGCGGGCGTTACAATGGTGCTGACTATGAAGCATTTCTTGTGATATAAAGACTGTATGGCAGGATGTACAGCATAGTTCCAGTATGGAGTGAACTGCAGGGCAAGAGAAAGTAGCAGTTCACCCAGCTAAAATATTTGAAAGCAATAAAGCTAATGAGCGACACAGGAATAAAAGTATCAGCTCTTTTCCAGCAAGTTGAACACTTGATACAGGCACAGCAATAAAGACTAGCATTTACATAATGCTCAAATTACATCTCTCAAATTGTTTCACGTACAGTGAATTGTAGTAACCTTCACTTAACGGGCATTGTCTGACTCTCTCAGCTGGTTGGCAACACTCTAAGGCAAACACAGAATTTGGCAGAGGAAGATGGATTTCAAAGCCCTGCAGAACTGTTCTGTTGCAGACACTATGAATCACGGCAATAGCAAAATAGGAATTTAAAAGTGAAGGCTGAATGTGGTGTGAATGGGCCCAACAGGCTGCAACAATACTGGGGATCAGATGCTCCTAACCTTTTACACTGAAGTCTCAAGTTATAAAAATAGAACTTAATTTGACTTCGTGGAATCTCAGAATGATTGCAGCACCGGAGGTCATTCTGTCCATGATATCCTTGCCAGCCCCTTGCAAGAGCAATTCAGCTAGTCCCACTTTCCTGCTTTTTCCTGTAGCCTGGCAATATTTCTCCCTTCCAATAACTAACTAATTCCCCTTTGTAAGCCACAATTGAGTCTGCCTCCACCACACTCTCAGGCAGTGTGTTCCAGATTCTAAACAGTCGTTGCGTTAAAAAAAAGTTTTCCTCATGTTGCCTCTGGTTCTTTTGCCAATCAGCTCTGTGCCCTGTCTCAACCCTTCCAACAATGGGAACAGTTTCTCCCTAACAACTCTGTCCAGACCCCTCATGATTTTGAACACCTCTATCAAATCTCCTCTGAACCTTCTATTCTCCTAAGGAGCAGAGCCCCACCTTTGCCAATCTAGCCATGTAACTGATTGGTGAATTCGAAATGTTATAAACCCAAAATGATAAGCCTTAATATCAATTTTTTGCTTACTTTTGAAGCAAGTTGAATTTGCTTTGGTGATATCTTTTGGGTGAAGAGCATGTTCATTTATGAAGACGTTTTCACCTCAGGCAGGCCTCACATCAACTTTGCATTCTCTTGTCCAGTGACAAAGCATTTCATTGGAGTGATTAAATACCTGCTGTTTAATTTTGAAAAGCAGCTTAATGAAAGGCTGGCTGTCCTGAAATAAGATCGCAAGTAAAGTGATATACATTTCCCTTTCTGTCCCTTCCTCACCTGATTCCATTGACAACAGGTCTCCGAAACATGACTTCAGTGCCCATTATTCATCTGAGATCCTGTACAGCAAAGGTCTGAGAGTTATTCTGCCAGGTAGTTTATTGAAGGTTGAATAAAATGTCAATTCTCATTTATCACCCATTGCAAGACTGCATAATTAAATTTGAATTTCATATAATTCAGACTAAACAAAACGTCTGAATGGCAAATGGGGAATAAACATTCCATTTCCTTGGCGAGACCTTAAAGGTTTTAAGAGATGGGCCCTGAAGTAATTGTTATGCTCACCAGGTTTGTGAAACAGAACCAATTATTTTACACATTGCATCCCCAAGCACTCCCCATTCACAAATATAATGAGTCAGATATCTTCCTATATAACTAAACCTCTAATACTGAACAGTTTCCCCATTTGGCACTATGGTATGATGGTTTTAGGTGCAGCACACAAGTGAGATGTCTGATTTTAGTAAATTAATAAATTTGCAGAGTGAGTGTTAAATTGACAAATGGAGGGGTTGCGATGGGCAGTGGTGAGGGGCTTGTACACTCCAATGTACTGCGCTCAGGAACTGGCTCCTGGTTAATTTTCAAAGCGAGTTTGTGTCTTTGATGCAGGAGAACAGGATTCCAGCCCATGCTGGGGCTCTATACCTACACGCTGGTTTCATCTGCTGGTGCCTATTGCTCAACCAGAGCACAGACATGTCTTCCCTTTAGCATCAGAAGGTGCGTGCAAATAAGCTGCTTGAAAAGATCAGCTCATTACTTCAAGCAGCCGAGCATCTAGGCATCCAAATGTTTCATGCTGCGCTTGGAAATAACAATCCTGGGATGTCTGGGTAGCAGCATTTCCTTTAAGCTGTGGCCAACACGACCAAACCTCTCAGTGTCCGAATTCTTTCTATAAGAGGCTAAGATATAAGGTCTCGATACCTTAATATTGCTTCATTAACCCAACAGATCACCTCATAGATCACTACTGTTGTGCACTTACAATACCTGAAGATTATCCACTAACATGGCTTCAAAAACCTAATTACTAGCCTCATATTATGCAGATTTGACAAAATTTCCAGTAGCCAGGAAGGACGAATGCAGGTTAAGAGGAAAAGGAAATTCAGGATCAATCCATAATTCTCTACTGTCCAATTTAATGTGTGCTTCAAAACTTGAATTTTGATCGCTTACTAAAACAGAATATGCCACATTCAGTTCGTTCACATTAGAAACCAGATTGCCTCTTTGATTGGGAAATCAATTTGATTGGATATCTCGATATAGTGAAGTTCGAAGAATGAGAGTTGATGTCATTGAAACATGCAAGGTTTTTACAGGGCTTGACAGGGCAGATGTAGGAAGTGTGTTTCCCCTGGCTGGTGAGGGGTGGGGGGTGTCTAGAACCAGGGGACACAGTCTCAGGGTAAGAGGTAGGTGATTTAGGACGGAGATGAGAAGGAATTTCTTCACTCAGAGGTTGGTGAATCTTTTGAATTCTCTGCCCCAGAGGACTGTGGAAGCTCAGTCATTGAGTATGTTCAAGACAGAAGTGGATAGATTCCTAGTTATTAAATATATCAAATGATATAGGGATAGTGTGGGAAAATAGCATTGAGATCAAAAATCAGCCATGATCTAACTGAATGGCGGAGGAGGCTCGAGGGGTTGAATAGCCCACTCCTGCTTCTATTTCCTATGTTCCTAAGTACAAGAGCAGGTCAGAGGCCGAGAATTCTGCAACAAGTAACTCACCTTCTGACTCCCCAAAGCCTGCCCATTACCTACAAAATACAAGTCAGGAGTGTGATGGGTTACACTACACTTACTGGGATGAGTGCAGTTCCAACAACTCTCATGAAGCTTAACAACATCCAGGGCAAAGCAGTTCGCTTGATTGGCACCCCATGCACCAACTTAAACATTCACTCCCTCCACTGTAGATGTGCAGTGGCTGAAGTGTGTACCATCTACAAGATGCACTGCTACAATTCACCAAGTCCCTTGGTCCTTCAACAGCACCTTCCAAACCCACGACCTCCACCACATCAAAGGACAAGGGCAGCAGACACATGGGAACTTGCAAGTTCCTCTCCAAGCCACTCACTATCCTGACTTGGAAATATATTGCCATTCCTTCACTGTCACTGGATCAAAACCCTAGAACTCCCTCCCTAACAGCACTGTGAGTGTACCTACAACACATGGACTGCAGTGGTTCAAGGTGGTGGCTCACCCCCACCTTCTCAAGGGCAATTAGGGATGGTCAATAAATGTTGGCCTTGCCAGCGATGCCCACATCCCATGAAAGAATAAAACAAGAACAAGTGCACCAGGTTCATGAGAGCACCATTACTTCCAAGCTCCCCATGAAGTCACACACCATCCCAACTTGGACATGTTATCGTTGTTCCTTCATCGTCTCTAGGTCAAAATCCTGGAATTCCCTGCCCAACAGCCGTGCGAGAGTAGCTTCACCACAGACTGCAGCAGGCTCATCATCACCTTCTCAAGGGTTACTGGCCTTTCCAGCAATGCCCTCATCAAAAGTATGAATGAAGAGTTAAAAGAAAACTCGAGTTCTGTTGCCATATGTCTTTTATTTGATGAATTTCATAGTGGAATGGGATGGCTGCTTTGGAGCGTTCTTAATTTATACCTTGAACGTTCAACAAGTCTACTAGAATGTGAAGCGCTAGAATTAGTTCTTAGCTTTTTCAAACATACCAGCTGCGTTCTTGGAGGCTACATGTTCAGGAAATCTGAAACTCAGCCCCAAAAAATGTTGTGGTCAATTGAAAACTCCAAAGCTGAGGCTGAGACCCCTTTGTCAGGCAAGGGTATTAAGGGTTATAGAACCGAGGCAGGTAAATGGCGTAAGATACAGGTCAGCAATTATCTAATTGAATGGTGGAGCCAGTCTGAGGGGCCAAAACTCCTGTTTTTTACGCTTCTATGTTCAGTCCTTGATTGACAGATGTTTTGGACAGATGTTTTGGACAGACCCTCATTTGTGTTACACGGTGTCACAAACTTGGTTGCAATCTTTTTAGTCTCATTCTAGTTGTCAAGGGACTCAAATGTGAAGAAAAAACTGGGAGAATGAGTGATTGCGACCAGAACTGTGGAGATGTATCAAACTCGCCACAACGACAGGCAAGACATCATCAAGAGATATGAACATCTCGGAGCAAATCAGAAGGTTGTCCACAGCTGTCACAGGAATGTCATTACACAACAGATAATATACGAGAGCCAAATGTAGCATTTTAATTTCACCAGAGTTAATGAAGGTTAGTGGAAAGCCATTAGTGAACCAGCCAAGAGAAGGTTAAATGACAAATTGGCGTTTTAGGAAATCGCTGACCCTGGTAATTAAATGGTAACAACTCGAAAGGAACCTGTCGTTGGTTAAGCCTCGTTAAGAAAGCCTGGAAATGTAGCAGGTTAATGTCCGGTCAGGAACCTTTTCATCAGTGGGAAGTCATCCTTCAACTTCATTTGGACACGGCTTAATTAAGGAGGAGGTATAATGTGCTAGGAGTGATTAGTAAGAGTGCATTTATATTGCCAGGTGTCAGTTGAGCCTCCTGTGCTCCTGGACCCAAGCAACCCATCACAGTCACTGCATCTCATAACGGCTCAGGAGGCAAACAGCTCCATTAGCGTATTGGCCCTCTAAAGACTGGTGAAGGATGTCAAGAGCTCTCTAATCAAAAGGCTGGAGAGAGAGTGTACAGCAGAGCATTGTAGAAGACATTTCAGCCACAAAGGTCTCAAGATTAGCTGTGTGCAGAGTTCAACAGACCCCAGAAACTCCTGGACTCCACCGACATACAGAAGGCTTCACACATATGTTGTACCCTCGCTGGAATACCCCCCATGTGGACACCGTTGGTAATTTGGTCAACTGCCCACTGATAGCAGACAGAGCAGCAACGTTGCCTCTTCTAGTTGTATGTGCACGTTGACAGAATATGAGAGGGCTGAACTAATAATAGTTAGGTACAAATCCCACCATAGCAGTTGGGCAATTTAAATTCAATTAATTCATTAAAATCTGGAATAAAAGGTCAGTATCAGCAATGGTGACCATGAAACTACCAGCTTGTTGTAAAAACCTATCTGGTTCACTAGTGTCCTTTAGGGAAGGAAATCTGGCCTGACTCTTAACTGCCCTCTGAAATGGCCCAGCTCAGCTGTATTTATGGCGGCTCACCATGAGCTACTTGAGGGCAATAAAATACTGGCCTTGCCAGCATCACCCACATCCCATGAATGAATTAAAAAGACAAATGCACACACATGCAGGGACTCAATCACACAGCGACACACACACACGCGCACACGGAGTCCAGGATTTTCCGGCCCCATCACAGCGGGAATTCCGGCGGCCCAGCCAAAACCCCATCGACTTTCGACAGCACCGGATGATCCTGGCGGCAGGCGGGGGTGGAAAATCCAGCCCATGGTTTGCGAAGATCAAAACTGACATGGATATCGCGAAGCTCAGAAATCTTTGGAATGCACAGCGGAAACGTGTTCCGCACTTGGAGTCGATGCTCTGTATTAACTGAAATTTAAATGAGGAAACAGCTGCCTGGGTGACTGGGAAGGACAATACAAGGAGCTGTTTAAAACATCCTGCTGCAGCAAAATACAAAGTGAAAAGAAAATGAAGGGAATTAATTGGCGGCACTTAGAATTGTAAAATCTATCTGTAGTTTTGTGTATGTGTTCTGTATCTCTAAGTGAGACATTTGCCAGAAATCACTGTGCT
Source organism: Cetorhinus maximus (assembly GCF_964194155.1). Lineage (NCBI taxonomy): Eukaryota > Metazoa > Chordata > Chondrichthyes > Lamniformes > Cetorhinidae > Cetorhinus > Cetorhinus maximus. The sequence continues at coordinate 30,561,102 of NC_135905.1, forward strand.
CCAGCTATCGTTATAAGACATATGGAACATTGACAGTAATTTCAGAAACAACTAGCAAGTGATTTTTTTTTTTACATAATGTGACTAATTTATAAGCAGGCTCATTAAACAGAAAAATGCTCGTGATGAAATGCAACAATAATGCTCTTCTTTTGTAATACTTCACTATCGAACTAAAAACCGCAGGGGATAAAACACACCAACACGATGCAAGATAACTTCAGTTTGGGCTGTGCAACTTGCGAAAAACACCAGCACTGTGTTCTCATTTGTTTGCCGTCAACTATTCAATAAAGAATAAACTTGCATTTATATGGTACCTTTCATGCCCGCAGGATACCAATGTGCCATGTTACTGAAACAAACCCTAATGCTACAGCAATAAATTTATTTTGATACTGGGAGTGTTGTGATCATAATATTAATTGTATGACACATAAAGAACAACAATAAAGCAAGTTGAACCTTTCCTTTGTCCTCATGGTACTCCTCTGTTTCTGTCTTAATTTTACTACTTAGATTTTAATTGATGCAGTGGGATCTCGCTGTGCCTGTAATATCTGCCCAACCAATAACGGCCATTTCAAAGTACAGTAAACTTTGTGTTATCTGTCACTCTACCAGCTGGAATTCTCTACTAACCAGAATTTCTGATTGTCAGGAAGATATAATAATTTTCATAATGTTATTGGAATTTATCGTAAGCTAGGGTAATAGTAGGATCTGTGTCGATGGGTCTGTGCGTGTGTGCACGTGTGTGACTTAACTGAATTAAAGACAGCTGGTCTGAAGGCTTTGACGTAAGAAGAGAAGCTAGGTTTAAAATGCTAAATGGGTAAACATGGGTGAAGTTTTAGAATGCGAAGTGTGAAGGGAACATTTGCATTTTTAAATAAACCAGACTAGCTTGAATTCAAAAGAGGGGGTGAAATGTTACACCTAGCCAGAAGAAGTTAAGAAACAGTATGTTTATTCTTCCCAAAGATTGCTGGTAAAATTATCACTGTGATAGATTTTTTATTATTAGAGAGGTAAAGTCAAAAGACATAGTGATACAATGGGAATTTGTATTCAAAGGGGAAAATATGTATAAAGAATACCTGTGTGTAAGGACAGGTATTTTAAGAAATAACACAAGTGTGAAAAGTTTCCAGCATCCAAGCCTCAAGTTGCTGTATACAAGGAACCGAAGCGGAGAAAAATTCACTTTGAATTCGACCGGCCAGGGTGTGTGCTTTGCCTGGGTCTGTTTAAATCTATTTTGTTTGTGCTGTTGCCTTAATGGAGGTGTAACTGGGAGTTAGATTAAGCAGGGGAGCTGGGAGTTATCGTAGTAATAATTTGTAGACCTATGTATATGCTTAAAATTATTTATTTTATTAATAAATGTTTAATTTAATTTTGTAAAAACTCCCTAAGACTCGATGGACTTATTACTGAATTCAAGGCACGCATCATGAAATAAATATACAAATTGCAAAACAGTTGTGGCAGTTGTTTCAAGTTTCTCTTTGGGGTTTGAGCAGCTCAGCATTTACCATCAGCTGTTCCATAACACTGAGGTTCCCTTAATACAAATCATTAATTTACCAACTGGAAGCAATTTGAAGTTATCTGGAACCATTATTTTTTACTTTAATTTATGTTTTAATGTACTGTTGCAGATTAGAAGTAAAAAGAATAATGTTCTCTACATTCCTGAGTACTTGCAGATTGGTACATGCTACAAGTATTGCACTATATTCATTAGTAAATGACATTCTCCGTTAACTTGCATTTTTTCATTAATTGGCACCACCCATTCCCCATGCATGCCGGATAATAAAGATTTTAATGCAATTCATTTGCATGTGAATTGTTTGAGAGATGAAACACAGGTCTCTATAATTAAGTATTTTCCTCCCCCAATTTCCCTTTGCTCCCTGACAAGAAACATTTGCTTTACTCTCTGGACCTGTCCAAAATCACACGGACCACAGCTGTTAGACACTAGACACTCCAATGTGGTGGCTTGGAATTTCATTTTGCTTTGTTAGTGTTGAAGCTAAATGAATCTCAGAATAACAAGTGAAAAAATAAAATAGGTTTAAGTGATAATTTTTACACCTATGTTGATACTTAAAAAGCTACCACAAGGAGCAATTGAGGTGAATGACATAGATGGAAGTTAAGAGGAAGCTAGATAAATGCATGAGGAAGTAAAGAATAGTCAGTTATGCTGATAGGGTGGGATGAAGAGGGTTGTGAGGAGAGTCGTGTGTAATATAAATATGGACCAGTAGGAATCAATGAATGTGCTGTCCAGAAACAGGCCAATTTAAATGTTTGTAATACTGACAAAATATTGAGGGGATGGTGGTGTAGTGGTAATGTCACTGGCCTGGTAATCCAGGGACCCCGGCTAATGCCCTGGGGACATCGGTTCAAATCCCACTATGGCACCTGGTGGAATTTAAATCAATTAATAAAACAATCTGGAATATAAAGCTAGTTTCAGTAATGGCGACCATGACAACTATCAGCGAATGTCATAAAAATCCATCGGGTTCACTGATGTCCTTTAGGGAAGGAAACCTGCTGGCCTTACCTGGTCTGGCCTACATGTGACTCCAGTCCCACAGCAATGTCTTAACTACCCTTCGCAATGGCCTAGCTACTCGAGGTTAAATTCATATTCAAGTTCAAGGGTAATTTGGGATGGGCAACAAATGTTGGCCTTGCCAGCGATGCTCACATCCCACAAAAGAATTTTAAAAATTAATTCCCCATGCAAAACCACCCACACCCCCCACTCCCCACCCACACCCCCCACCCCCCACCCACCCACACCCCCCACTCCCCACCCACACCCCCCACCCCCCACCCACCCACACCCCCCACCCCCCACCCACCCACACCCCCCCACACACCCCCACACCCCACCCCCCACCTCAAAAGAATTCTTGCAGCTTCAATGAGACAGTGCGAAATCTTCATTTGGAAATTCTCCCACTAGTGAGAGATATTATCAACACAGAGCAGCAGTAAAGGCAGCAATGTGCTAATGCTCCATGCAGAAGTGCCAGAAATGATCTGACAGATTAATATTTAGCTTCTACACTCATTAAAAGTGCAGTCATTTCCCCAAAATGGAAAGCAGTCAATCAGTGCTGAACTACACCATTCACAGACACAAAGCAAACGCCACAGGGCTGGCAACAGTTTATTTTTTCCTAAAAATGTTTGTTCCATGGCTATTAACATTTTTCAGTGACAGAGAGGGGGCTATTTAAAGTCTGCATTGTTGCAGCTCTCAGTTACATTGCACCTTCTTAACAATGGTAAATGGAACAGTTTTATGTATGTACCCAGCAACTAAATAAATGGTCATTGACACTACATTGTCCATCAATCCAGTTTAACATTTGCCTCCAGGCTAAAAGTTACATTTTGCACTTCAAGTGCTCCAGATATGCCTCCTATGAGGATTAAACCTTATTACAGTATGTTCAACAATATACCCACGACTCCAACCTTGCAATAATAATGTCGATCCTACTAACTAATGTCTTAAAGTGGTATAAAATGTTAGCTTGGTTAAGGTTTGTTAAAATAAGAAGCCAGTAAAACATAGTGCTGACTGCAATTTTTTGCCTACACTTGGTCGTTCGTGTACAAATGCTTTGATATCACAATTGCTTCATAATCCAACTGTAGCCTCCCACCGTCCACTAATTAAACTTATGGCATTTTAGTCATCAATGGTCTGCATTTGCCAGTTTGCTGTAAATCTTATATATCTGATTTATCTCAGAGCAATGCAGAGATGACACTAGTTCTAAATCTACAACAGGTTTAGTTACAGTGCTTTAAAATATCTCAGCAATTACAGGATTTCTACACACACATTCTTAGCCCAGATTCTGGAGCCTTCTGTGAGGTGTCCGTTTCTGAGCTCTCTCGCTCCACCCACAGGCTCAAGCAATTAATTAGTCAACATAAACCAGTGAACAAATGAACACAATCAATTAACCATTGAACACTACAATCAATAGTGCCATTTGCTTAATTATTTCTTACTCTTCCCTTTCTTTTGGACATTCAGAGACAGAAAGTTGTCTGCTCAAGCTGAAACCTAGGTTACACTACAGTTCAGTACTTACAGAGCATCAAATCATCACAAGTGCCACCCTCTGTTAAGACTCAGACCCCATCTGCCTGTTCTAATTTCTCAGGTGGACATTTAAACTGTTGGGGGATGGTAGCTTCCTGGCTGCCAATCTCCCTTCAACAAACACAAACAAAATCAATTATAGATAGCTGTTCATCGAGATACTCATTGTGGGATCTTGAGGTGTACACAATGGTTGCCATGTTTGCCCTTCAAGCAATTCATTGCAGGTGAAGTGCTTTGGGGCATTTGCATCATGTGACTAAGACACCATGTAAACTCAAAACAATTTCCTTTGTTTCTCCAGCTTCACCAATACCTTCCTTACTCCAGCATTGTTAGATTTAAACATCTCCTCCATTTCAATCACTCATATTCTCTTTCCTTTCCCAACATATTTTGAACTTTTATTTTGAACTTTGCTTGGCAGATCATTTTGCAATAACTGAGCCTTTCACAATTCAAGCACTTTTTTTTTAAACCTCTCTGAATGAAATGATACTCATTTAACTATCATTATAAATCCTGTTCTAAAAAAATGGCTTAGCTAATTTCAGTCTCCAACCCTAACCAAATGGAGAATGAAGCTAAAGGCCAAACTACTTCTGATTTTATATCTGGCAATGGCACAGCAATTTTGAAAAGTTTATTTATATCGGATAAGGCACAAAAATTAGGCTTCACTAGTGGCTATACTTCATTATACTTAATCTTTGTAATTGGCAGTCCAGAGGTTTGCAATTGTGTGGCTATTATTGTCTTAGAGAGATTCCATCTGCTCATTCTGAATCTCTGCAAATGCATTTTGAAGCATTCGCATAGAACCATGTTTTACACTGAAGTAGATAAAGTAACTAGTTCTGCTTCACAATTAGGCAACATGAGTAAGTGAATTACAGAGGCACAAATAAGCAATTAGGAAGGCAAACAGTATGTTAGCCTTTCTCACAAGGGGATTGTATGATAGTCTTGCTGCAACTTTGGTGAGACAACATCTGCAATGCTACATACAGCTATGGCCTCCCTACCCAAGAAAAAAGTACTTGCCTTAGAAGGGGGGTAACAAAGGTTCACTGGGTTGATTCCTGGGAAGACAGGATTGTGCTGTGAAGAGAGATCGAGTGGAACGGGCCAACATTTCCTGGAATTCAGAAAAAAATGAGAGATGATCTCATTGAAATATATAAAATGCTTGGAGGGCTTAATAGGGTAGATGTTGATAAGCTGTTTCCCCTGACTAGAGCCTGTAGAATTAGGTGGTGTCATCTCAGGGTAAGGGTCAGCCCTTCTCCACAGAGGAGGGGAAATTTCTTCACTCAAAGGGTTGTGAATCTTTGGAATTCTCCACCCCGGATAGCTCGAGATGCTCAGGTATTAAGGTCGACAGCGATAGATGTTTGGGTACAAAGAGAATCGAGTGATCTGGCGACAGTGGAATTGAGAGAGATCAGCCATGACCTTACTGAATGGAGGGGCAGGTTTGAGGGTCAGGTGCCCTACTCCTCAAATTTTTTTATGGCTTTATGACGAAAGTATCACAGAATCACACACAGGATCACAGAGTGCAGAAGAGGCCCTTCGGCCCATCGAGTCTGCACTGACATGTGAAAAACACCTGACCTACCTACCTAATCCCATTTACCAGCACTTGGCCCATAGACTTGAATGTTATGATGTGCCAAGTGCTCATCCAGGTACATTTTAAAGGGTGTGAGGCAACCCGCCTCCACCACCCTCCCAGGCAGTGCATTCCAGACCACCCTCTGGGTAAAAAAGTTTTTCCTCACATCCCCCCTAAACTTCCTGCCCTTCACCTTGAACTTATGTCCCCTTGTGACTGACCCTTCAACTAAGGGGAACAGCTGCTCCCTATCCACCCTGTCCATGCCCCTCAATCTTGTACACCTCGATCAGGTCACCCCTGTCTTCTCTGCTCCAACAAAAACGACCCAAGTCTATCTAACCTCTCTTCATAACTTAAATGTTTCATCCCAGGCAACATCCTGGTGAATCCCCTCTGCACCCCTTCCAGTGCAATCACATCCTTCCTATAATGTGGCGACCAGAGCTGCACACAGTACTCCAGCTGTGGCCTCACCAAGGTTCTATACAACTCCAACATGACCTCCCTACTTTTATAATCTATGCCTCGATTGATAAAGGCAAGTGTCCCAAATGCCTTTTTCACCACCCCACTAACATGTCCCTCCGCCTTCAGAGATCTGAAGATCAGAGTAAAAGCAGTCATCCTATTGGTCTGTCAGCCTCTCATACCCACCGTTAAAGGTCCCAAGTTTGGTAGCTAGTCTTTGCTGAGTTAACTGACCTCGGCTAAGAATTAGTGGAAATGTGTACAACTGGCCACATCCCTAACAAGGGGCAAAGTGAAGTAAGTTCTCAATCCTGATCTCCATCCAGTGAAAGCTGCTGGTGAGTGGGTGAACTGCAGACCTGCGTGGGCTGGCTCAGCTGTGGAGCCACCCAATGTGAAATAGCTGGCTAATACCCACCACGGAGACTTGCAGAGAAGAAATGGCCACTTAAACAAGCTACTGAGGGTCCTGCCAAAGCCCAATGAACCCCATCCCAACGTGGGAGAAGAAAAGGGAAAATCTGGGAAATTGCGGGAGTGGAGTTACTTATCCGGGTATTTCAACTCTCTTTAACATGTGAAATACAGAACAGAAAGGAAATATTAGTGCAAAAAGAAACTGCTCCATAATATGCACCCACTTTATAACATTTCCTTGAAATCTGCTACAAATTACTTTTGGGAAAACCAGCAGTTACTTAACAAGGAATTATAATACTACCCTATATTAATAGTCATTGTACATTGTCTGTTGCCCAGACATGACAGAAATCATTGAATGCATATTGTGAAATATATCCTACATATAAATGTACATCTACTGTATATATCTAATCAAAACTCAGTTTCTCGGATTAATTCCCTCGTTAAAATATGACCAGCTGGTTTCTAAACTCGTTCTAATACGTGCACACTATTTTTCATGTTAAATCTTAATGTGTGAACTTTGAGGCTCATTCTCTCTCTTCGTTTAAGCTCTTCAGGTTTACACGATTTCAGGCCATTACCTGAAAAGAAACGAGGTTGCAGAGTTGTGGTTTGTGAGGCAAATAATGAAGATACCTTGGGCAAGTCACACTACCAATGAAGAGGTGCTAGTAAAATCTGAGACCAAATGAACTCTGCTGACCAAGATCAGGAAGAGACAGCTGGAATTTCTTGGGCATGTCATGAGAAATCATGATTTAGAAAGTCTGGTGTGGATGGGAAAGATCGATGGTAAAAGAGATCAAGATAGGCAAAGAACGATCTTTCTAAAGAGCCTCACAAATTGGATAAACGTACCACCAATGAAGATGATCCATGCCTCCAGAGCAAGATTAACTTGGAGGTCAATGGTCGCCAATACCCCTTTAGGGCATGGCACCTGGGGAGAGAGCGAGCGAGTGAGAGATCAAGCGAGCATTCTGAAAAGGAAAAAAATTGCAGGGCTATGGAAAAAAGGTGGGGGAGTGGCACCAGGCGAATTGCTCTTGCAAAGGACTGGCATAGACATAATGGGCCAAATGGCCTCCTCCTGTGCTGTGACCATTCTATGATGGTCAACTCTAGACCTCAAAGTTGTAACCCAGGTCAAACAGCTGTGGGTCAGAGGTGGTGTCCCTGCTGAGTTTACTGATCCCGCACATTGGATTGGCAGCCTTGCCTTCATTTGCTGCTGTGCCCAGTTCTCGCCCAGGGGCGGGCGCTTTGCCAACAACCAACAAAAACCCAGAAAATAACAACAAGACTGTGAACTTTAGCAGGGCGGGTGTGTTTCAAACTGAGTTCCCATTTGGCAGGTCAGCAGCAATATTAGCACTATTCTCCTGGAGTTTATTTAGAGGACATGCCAACAGTGCAGAATTATATGTTATCTGATAGAAGCAGAATGAACAAAAATAATTCTTGGTTAGTATTATCTCTGGGTGTGCCGTCACAGCTGGAAGATGCTAAGAGCACTTTATTGTAGAGAAACCCACAGCTTTATTGATTGAACCACACAGTATAAGATTTCAGTTCTTCCCTTTAAAGAAGAATCCAGTATTAACACTGAGCTATGCAAATTGCATTTTCTCACATTTCACAGTCAGTGAAGCTGTATAAAGTTTGGAATTAGAATGAATTAAGCCCCTCACATCCATACTGCCCAAAAAAAAAGTTCAAATTAAGGTAAGGATTTTTTCTAAACAAGGCGTTCTGAAAGTGAACACAGAGAATTAATCTACATTTTGTTGGTAACAATTAAAACTATGTACACAGGTGAAGTAGGATGATGGAGTATGAGGGATGTGCTGTGACCTGAAATGCAGTGCTTGAAAAGGGTGGTGAAACAGATTTAACAGCAGCTTTCAGGAGAGAATTGGATATATATTTGTAAAGGTGGTGTCTGCAGGGCGAAACATTATTTCTTTATTCCTCTACAAGATGCCAATGCTAGCTTCCTGGGGAAATATTCTATGTAGAGGTCGAATCATCGAATTCACAGCACACAAGGAGGCCATTTGATCCAACATGCCAGTTCCAGCACTCATTTTTTAAAATTCTTTCACAGGATGTGGGTGTCCCTGGCTAGGCCAGCATTTATTGCCCATCCCTAATTGCCCTTGAGAAGGTGGTGGTGAGCCACCTTCTTGAGCTGCTGCAGTCCATCTGGTGTAGGTACACCCACAGTGCTGTTAGGGAGGGAGTTCACGGATTTTGACCCAGCGACAGTGAAGGAATGGTCGATATATTGCCCAATCAGGATGGTGAGTGCGGTGATGATGTTATTAAAGTGATGGTGCTAGCTATTGAACTGGAGCTGTCTAGCTGAATTCTATAAGTCTGCCTCTTCTCCATATCCTTTGATATTCTTCTCCACTAAATTCTTACCCAATTCCCTTTCAGGTATTCTACCTGAATAGCCATTGCTGTAAAACATTTCATGTTCTAATAAACATGTGCCACTTTATGACTGACTGACACAAGGACGAGGCAACCATGGCTGACAAGGAAAGTCAGGGACAGCATAAAAGCTAAAGAGAAAGCATACAATGCAGCGAAGAGCAGTGGGAAACCAGGAGATTGGGAAGCCTACAAAGACCAACAGAGGACAACTAAAAAAGAAATAAGGAGGGAGAAGATTTAAATATGAGGGTAAACTAGCCAGTAATATAAAAGAAGATTGCAAGAGTTTTTTTAGATATATAAAGGGTAAGAGAGAGGCAAAAGTGGACATTGGGCCGCTGGAAAATGACGCTGGAGTAGTAGTAGTAGGGAACAAAGAAATGGCAGAGAAAATGAATAGGTACTTTGTGTCAGTCTTCACGGTGGAAGACACGAGTGACATCCCCAAAGTTCAAGAGAGTCAGGGGGCAGAGGTGAGTATGGTGGCCATTACCAAGGAGAAGGTGCTAGGAAAACTGAAAGGTCTGAAGGTGGATAAATCACCTGGACCAGATGGATTACACCCCAGAGTTCTGAAGGAGATAGCTGAAGAGATAGTGGAGGCGTTAGTGGTGATCTTTCAGGAATCACTGGAGTCAGGGAGGGTCCCAGAGGACTGGAAAATTGCTAATGTAAGCCCCCTGCTTAAGAAGGAAGTGAGGCAAAAGACGGGAAATTACAGGGCGATTAGCCTGATCTCGGTCGTTGGTAAGATTTTAGAGTCCATTATTAAGGATGAGATTTCAGAATACTTGGAAGTGCATGGTAAAATAGGGCAAAGTCAGCATGGTTTCATCAAGGGGAGGTCATGCCTGATAAATCTGTTAGAATTCTTTGAGGAGGTAACGAGTAGGTTAGACAAAGGAGAGCAAATGGATGTTATCTACTTGGACTTCCAGAAGGCCTTTGACAAGGTGTCGCACAGGAGGCTGCTCAGTAAGATAAGAGCCCATGGTGTTAGAGGCAAGGTACTAGCATGGATAGAAGATTGGCTGTCTGGCAGGAGGCAGAGAGTGGGGATAAGGGAGTCCTTCTCAGGATGGCAGCCGGTGACTAGTGGAGTTCTGCAGGGGTCAGTGTTGGGACCACAACTTTTCACTTTATACATTAATGATCTAGATGAAGGAACTGAGGGCATTCTGGCTAAGTTTGCAGATGATAGAAAGATAGGTGGAGGGACAGGTAGTATTGAGGAGGCGGGGAGGCTGTAGAAGGATTTGGACAGATTAGGAGAATGGGCAAAGAAGTGGCAGATGGAATACAACGTGGGGAAGTGTGAGGTAATGCACTTTGGTAGGAAGAATAGAGGCATAGACTATTTTCTAAATGGGGAGAGAATTCAGAAATCTGAAGTGCAAAGGGACTTGGGAGTCCTAGTCCAGGATTCTCTTAAGGTTAACTTGCAGGTTGAGTCGGTAGTTAGGAAGGCAAATGCAATGTTGGCATTTATTTTGAGAGGACTAGAATATAAAAACAGGGATGTGCTGCTGAGGCTTTATAAGGCTCTGGTCAGACCACATTTGGAATATTGTGAGCAATTTTGGACCCCGTATCTCAGGAAGGATGTTCTGGCCCTGGAGAGGGTCCAAAGGAGGTTCACGAGAACGATCCCAGGAATGAAAGGCTTAACATATGAGGAACGTTTGAGGACTCTGGGTCTATACTCGATGGAGTTTAGAAGGATGAGGGGGGATCTGATTGAAACTTACAGAATACTGAAAGGCCTGGATAGAGTGGACGTGGGGAAGATGTTTCCATTAGTAGGAGAGACTAGGACCCGAGGGCACAGCCTCAGAGTAAAGGGAAGACCTTTTAGAACAGCGATGAGGAGAAACTTCTTTAGCCAGAGAGTGGTGAATCTATGGAATTCATTGCCACAGAAAGCTGTGGAGGCCAGGTCATTGAGTGTATTTAAGACCGAGATAGATAAGATTCTTGATTGGTAAGGGGATCAAAGGTTATGGGGAGAAGGTGGGAGAATGGGGTTGAGAAACTTATCAGCCACGATTGAATGGTGGAGCAGACTCGATGGGCCAAATGGCCTAATTTCTGCTCCTATGTCTTATGGTCTTATGACAGGCCAGGTGAACAATCATTCATATTTACTCTCTGAAAGCTCTATTAGATCCCATCCCCACCCTCTACTGCAGTGAAGAACCAGTGTGTCAGCCAATGACAAAGTGGGAACAACACAGGACTTGTAGCAAACGGGTTATTTTCCAGCAACCAGAGTCCATTTAAAAAGAGTCTTTACAAACTACAGCAAACAGAACCCATGACCCACACTATAAATCCTGATTAAAAAAAGACTTGCATTTATATAGCACTTTTCACAACCACTGGAGTACTTTACTGCCAATGAAATATTTTTGACTTGTAGTCACTGCTGTATTGTACAAAACACGGCAAACAATTTGTGCACAGCAAACTCCCACAAACAGCAATGTGATAACAGCCAAATAATCCTACGTTGTGACAGTGATTGAGGGGTAAATATTAGCCAGGACACCAGGGAGAACTCCCCTGTTCTTCTTCGAAATAGTACCATGTGGTCTTATAAATCTTTAATGTCTCGTATGAAAGATGGCACCTCTGACAATGCAGCACTATCCCGGCAGTGTTGAGCAATCTGCTCAACATAGATTTTTGTGCACAAGCCCTAGAGTGGGAGTTGAACCCAGGACCTTGTGATTCAGAGGCAATTGTGCTGCTCACTAGGCCAAGGCTGACACTCTAAAAGTAGGATTATTGCTCCAACAAAATGCAGTGAGGGAAGAATAGCCACATAATACAAATTAAGTGTGTAAGACCAATCCCAGTCACTTCCAGGTATGATTGACAGGGGAATTATCCAATCTCCTTTAACCAGACCCAGTTTCTCAGCCACTCCAAATTAATATAACTGCTCAATCTCCAGCATCATTTATAAAAAAACATGTGAACACATAAATGGTGTTTTGGAGCCTGGCCACCTGAATGTCTCATGAGAGAAAGTTTATTAAATGATTATTACAATCACTAAATTATGAGATGGGATGATAGTATTTATACCTAAACATGTCACTAGCCTCTCTTTTCTCCAGCTTTCTTTACAGCCAGAGGAAGGGAGCTACTAGAATTTATCAAAAGTTTAAAAAGGTTGACCCACTTTCTCTCCTGTCCTCATCCCCCACAATACTCATGAATCTGGATATTGAAACTATTGAAGATAGATTTTGGATTGTCACATAAACATCGCAGCAAAGCAAAATCTCTTAATCAAAAGAATCAATCCCAACTAACCTAGAGATGTCAAAAGCAGAACAATGTTTTTCATACCTAACAAGCCTAGACAACCAAACTACTTGCTCTTTCCTTTGTGGTAAATTGATGAGCTAAAAATAGCTGGAAAATATGCCTTTTTTTGTCAAGAATTCATGTCAGATGTGCATGATTCCTTGCATCAAGCAACATGTACAGTGAATAAAACAGCCATCCACACTCTCACTACCTCTAGGTACAACTATTGCAATTCTCTCCTGGCTGGTCTCCTACTTTCCAAAATGATTGAATTCAATTTTGACAATTTGCTGTGGTAGGATTCGAACTCCCAACCCAAGTTCACAGTACAGTGCCCTAACCACTAGGCTACTGTATCATGTATCGAAAGCAGATTCTCTATTTAAGAACTCAACATACGGACTGCACCAATCCCGACATCTGGACATTATAATGGATAAGCTCCACTAAGTGGAAAAACTCAGGACAATATATATAGTGTCAGTCTCAGGATAATAGGGAGATGGACCCATGTTGGATCATGTTTCCCTTTTATGAACTCTGTGCAGAACCAGCCCTCAGCAATTAGACTCTTGATTACCAATTGAATAAATTATGGTTGTCGATAAAAAGCTCCCTTTCTTTGCAAATCACATTTGTATTTAAACTCTGCAAAAAGTACAGAACTGAACATTCTAATTGAAGGACTTTGCCAAAGACTGGTTTAATGAAAAAAATGGTCAAACTTACAACTTTGCAACTTAAATGCAAGGAATTTAACGAGGGGCCTTATCTCAGCATATAACTCATTAAATGGTAGAGAGTTGGGTCATAAAGGGAGAGGATGTAATTGGGAGGAAGTTGGTCAATCAGAGAACAGAACAGTCCATTTTTTTTAAGTTGCAGAGGGTATGTTTGTAATGAATATAAAGATTGACACTCATACTTATAAATGTATAAATAAAGACCTCCTTCAAAAATCCCAAAGGGCATCAGATGCAATGAATTACTTTGAACTACAGCCCATTATATAGGGGAACTATTATGAAGATGTGTTATATAAAATATGATTTTTATAATGTCATCGGCTGGACATACATATGTATTGAACTGTTTTTGTAATGAACCCTTTTCCTAAGCAAAAGGACACTGGGCTTATAGCAGCTGCTATGTTGCATTTGCAACGGACACAAATTGCTTTATGGAGACACAGAGCGGGGTTTCCAGCCACACCCACTCTCGGGATCGCCTGGTCCCTCTGAAAGTCAGTGGACTATTGGCTGACCTGCCCTATCACCTTTGCTGGGTCCCCCTACAGCAGGGCCAGAAAATCCTGGCCACAGAGTCAATGGAATTCAGAGAGGTCACATGATCCAACACTTGGGCGTAAATAAAATACTGGATTTTGGATAGTCAGGGAGACAGGGGCAATAGCCTTACCCCATCTCTCTTTCTTCTGAAACATCTCTCATCAAAGCTGAGCTGTTTGCGATTTGAAAAACCCACCAGAAGACCTCATTGCTACAAACCGAGAGTTTGTAAAGGAGAATTCGGAATCAACACCACTGCCTCCAGTGAGAAACCCCAAGAACCAGCAGCTACTGTGGACTGGGACCCTTCAGCTGCAAATAACCCTCTGGCTACTCCAGGAATAATCTTTTTCCTGACTTTATTTGTTACTTGGCCAAATTTTTAATATCTGATACTCTGCATGAGTTTTACTTTTTTGCATGCTTGGGGGGGGTGGGATTGTGTATGTGTTTCTTTTGCATTTGTGGCAAATTGGACATATTCCTACATTTTAAACCTTCTGTTAATTTCCGCATCTCTACCCGAGTAAGTTTTAGCAAGAAAACCAAGCGCTGCATCTTCCAGTCACATAAAATGACGTGGGGGTAACATCGGGCGTGTGTCCCGACCTCACCCCGCCTCATTTCCATTTTCAGGTCGGCGGGCATGGAGCTGAGCCGGCTGTGCACCCGCCGACCTGTCAACGGTCACTTAAGGCCATTAATAAAGTAATTAAAGTGATCAATGGACCTGCCCGTCCAACCTGAAGGTTGGCGGACAGGCCGGGAGCTCAGGCGGACTTCAGGAAAAACCTGAAACCTCATCCACGGGCGGGATGAGGCTTCATGAGGGTATTAAAATTTGTCTGAAATGTATAAATAAAAGAAATTGACACGTCCCAGTTCATGTGACAGTGGCACATGAGGGGACATGTCAGTAATTCTTTCTCTAATGTCTATTGACTGTTTGAAATCTGAGCCAATCTCCCTGAGACAGCACTTTGCCTCAGGGAGATCTGTGCACTCATTCACACGCATGGGCGAAAGACCCACTCCCGGCTCAGGGAATTCCACCCCCCTCCAGCCCGCACAGGGAGCGCTGAGCGCTTCCTGGCGGACGTCATACTGGGTGGGCCTTAATTGGCCCGCCCATGTAAGATGGCGGCGCGCCCCCTACTGGGTCACAGATTGGGAACCCACCCGCTCGTGCACAAACCCCCCCAACGGGGGTGGGGGGGGGAGATACTGCGTCAACTCTTTACTTGTTAACTTAAGGAACCTGGCTGGCTTATTTCTTGCACCAAGCTGTAAACCGTTAGATACATGTTAAATTGATAATATCACCTCCATTTTAAATTCAAACTCTGTATTAAGCAACTCGGGGGTGTGACAAATAGAGGAGTCAGCTCGCCCCTGTTAACCTGGTCATAACAGAAAGCAATAGCCTATTTGTATGTCGCAAGATCCAGACAGCAGAGAGGTGCACACAACACATGAGAAAGGTTAGCGATGCCCATTAGGATGAAAGTCTCAGTGTGTTGCACTGAATCTATCTGAAACCTTAGTAACAGCACAGTAGGAACACAACGGGCAGGTTAGGCCCCACACCATGGTAAGGATGCCGTGGCAACAGAGAGAGTGCAGCTGCCCAGGTTCATGATGATACTCCCCAAATATGAAGAGAAACTTGAAGGATTGGAGCTGCTTTTGTCAGAACAGAGGAGATTAAGGGCTGATTTGATGAAGGCATTTCAGGTTATAATGGGATAGGACAGACTATACAGAAGCAAGCTGTTTCCAGTGGCTGAGAGATCAAGAACAAGACTAAATATAAGGAATTTATGACCGAGCAGGAGAAGGGATTTGTTTTTTTATTGGAGGTTGTGAGATGTAATCTTAATTCTCCCACTGTTTCTCCATAACCGATATCACCATTCTTTTCCCAATTATTCACTTTAATTTTACCGATTCACCAGCGTTCTAATCAGTCTGGTCTACATTCTCGCAGCCTACAAATCTGATGCCACATTTTCAGATTAAATCATAGTTTGATATGCCAGCACATACACCGAATATTAAAAACACTTGTATTTTGAATCAGTTCATCCTCGTTCCCATCACCACCCCTCCACAAGGATTTCCGGGTTTATTTTTAGCCATTAACTGTTCGGGGGTCATTAATTCAATTTTGATGAGGTTAACTTGGCCACAAATATAAACATTTCCCAGAGGCGATCTCTCCTCTTCACTGAGTTGCCTCTAATGGACTGCCCCAACGGCAAATAAATGTCAGGCGAGAGCAAGGCTTGGGTACATCTCAAAGTCAAAGAAGCTTCCAACACCGCTGTCCTACTCACACAGGACGTACTGGCAAGGTTACAGAGTCCTAATCCAATTCTGTTCCTATATTCTTTCTCTGTCTTCCTCTAGCCACCTCTCTAGCCTACTTTTTAAACCAATTTTTGATCTCCACTTCAATTAGGAAAGTTGGGAGGCTCTGGAATATACTGTGTAATTCTTTCCCCCTTTGCTTCATGCCCTAAATTTCTTAAATTCAATCATGTACCTTCCTCATCCTGGACTCCATAACCATAGAAAACAGGTTTGTATTCCGCATAACCCTTCCTAATGTGAACCACCTGAATCACATCATCTCTCTTCTGCCAAAAGCCCACAGCACCAGGAGGACAGCCCCTGTATTTAGGGTTTTGCGCCCACTTGCTCACATGGAGGCAAAACCAGCCCAGAATCATCATAACCAGCGTTATTCTCAGAACTGTCACGGGTTGGCGAGGGTTAAATAGAACAGGGCAGCAGAACTGACAGCATTTCCCCCGAGGGAAACAAGTCAATTTTTATTTTCATTATTAAGGAAATGAGAAAGATGTACAGTACCGAATGTTCTTTTGACACAGTCTTATCTTCAAATTATCCTATCCATCATTGGGCTCTGCCAACCTCACCACAAACATGTGAAAAATAAAGATACAAGAACCTAGTGTTATATCTATCGAATTTTAACACCCTACACTCCATTTTACATAGAATTTAGAGCAGGGAAGCAAGCATACCCCACAGTAGTTATGCTCCACACAAGCCTCCTGTTCGATTTACTTCATCTCACTCTAACATATCCCTCTAATACTTTTTAAATCAAAGAAATACAAACAAAGCAATGTTAGAAATTAGGAGTGAAACTCAGCCACTGAGTTGGAAGTCTGTGGGTGCGAGCCCACAGGAGTACTCGTAATAAAGAGACAAGTGCTAGTCTCTGAATACCACGTTGGGTCCCTATACCCTCAACCTCACTGTATCCTGGCGGCACAGCTGCTTTGAACCTTCAACAAATATCCTTAAAACACGTGTTTAACACGGGTCCCAGCCAACGTTCCCTCTAAGCCGTGCAGTTGATAAAGGTGATCTGGAAAACACCAGGTGGTGCAAGAAAAAAGCCACACACTGTGGGGTCTGTTTAAGATCTGCGTGTGCGTGACCACATAGCAATCTTAAAGGGACTGCACAGTGTCAAAATATGGGCCACATACAACCAAAATCAACTTTGCATGGCCCAGCTAAATGCAGTTATTTTCAAAATTCTTTTCATGTTCTTTCACGGGATGTGGGCGTCACTGGCTAGGCCAGGATTTATTACCCATCCCTAATTGCCCTTGAGAAGGATGTGGTGAGCCACCTTCTCGAACTGTCCACCTTCTTGCAGCCTATGTGGTGTAGCTACACCCACAGTGCTGTTAGAGAGAGAGTTCCAGGATTTTGACCCAGTGACAGTGAAGGAACATCCGATATAGTTCCAGGTCAGGATGGTGTGTGGCTTGGAAGGGAACTAGTAAGTGGTGGTCCTGTATATCTGCTGCTCTTGTCCTTCCAAGTGGTAGAGGTCATGGATTTGGAAGGTGTTGTCAAAGGAGCCTTAGTGAGTTGCTACAGTAGATGGGGTACACTGCTGCCACTGTACTTTGGTGGTGGAGAGAATGAATGTTTAAGCTGGTGGATGGGGTGCCAATCAAATGGGCTGCTTTGTCCTGGATAGTGTCAAGCTTATTGAGTGTTGTTGGAGCTGCACTCATTCAGGCAAGTTCAGAGTATTCCATCACACTCCTGACTTGTGCCTTGTAGATGGTGGACAGGCCTTGGGTTTTTGTTAAATGCAACTTGTTTAGTTGGAAATGTAGAATTACATCAAATGCACAAGGACAGGAACAGGCCATTCAATCCAACTGGTCCATCTTGGTGTTCTTACCCCACGAGCTTCCTTCCACCCTACTTCATCCAACTCTATTACTATTCCTTTCTCCCTCATGTTTAACCAGCTTCCACTTGAAACATCCTCCTATTCACATCAACTATGTAGAGGTTGGGAAGATATCAAACTCACCTACCCAACCCTTCAAGCACCACCTGCCCTACATGTGGCCAAGTTTGCAGATCATGCATTGGACTATTCAGCCCATCTTGGAACTCTGCGATCTCAGAATCACAGAATTTTAATGGCACAGAAGGAATCCATTCGGCCCATCGTATCTGCACCAGCTCTCCAAATAAGCATTATGACCTAGGGCCATTGCCCTGCCTTTTCCCCATACCCTTGCACATTGTTTCTATTCAATAATCATCTAGTGCCCTCTGGAATGCCTCGATTGAACCTGCCTCCACCACACTTCCAGGCAGCGCATTCCAGACCCAAACCACTCGCTGTGTGAGAAGGTTTTGTCTCACGTGGAGTGGGAGTGGAAGCGAGTCATCCTCAATCCTAAAGTACTGCCTAAGACGAAGAGGGGAAGAAAGAGAAACAGGAGACTTAAAAAAAAATCAACATGTTTCTGTTCAAAATAGTGGTGCCAAAACGACTGTGCAATATGCAAAAAACTGATTCTTATTGATGAGCACATCTCAAACATGGAAAATTATGCTTCCAAGAGTGCAAGGGAACAAAACAATAAAAATGTCATGCAAGACATACAGCAATACTTCCAAGCACGATGTACTGTTGTATTACAAAGGCATACGAATGTTTTATAATTTTGAAGCAATATAATCTCTTTAGTGATATTCAGGGGGCTCCCACAGGGATCTTGTAACTAGTCAGGTAATGAAAGAGTTTTTTCTGAGCATTGTCTTTCATGTGGTGTCTATAAATACCATTTTGTTTTTTGTTGACAAAATTTCAGAATCATGGTAACATGATGTGCATTTCAACAGGACATTCCTTGTACACTTTGCATGTGACCTGGGAATACTTCTTTCCATTTATACACAGATTTGCCACCTTTAACACTTCAAAAATGTCTCCTTGTAATCCAATATACAATTGTATTCCATCCATTTTAATTCTCCAGCAACTGAAACAAATGATTAAAGTATGTATTTATATGTTTGTGTGTGTGTGTAAATATGATATAAATAATATTACATATAGATACATACATAATATATATAAATATCATATCTAGCGCCTTTGTTTTACTATGTTAAAGATGCTATATAAATACAAGCTGTTGCTGTATATACTTGAATTGGATGGAGAAGGGGGGTGGAATTAACTGGATAGTTGATCTGAAGCTCCAGCGCAAGGAAAGAGAGGCTGAATGGCTTCCCTTTGTGCTGTAAGATTCTCGGATTGTGATCACAGCCTTCAAGGAGACTAAGGTCTGTCTTGCTGAGCAAGTACACTGCTACTACTCATCATGCTGCTCTAGTCTTCCTAGCTGTCTTGAAGCCACTGGTGTAGGCTAGGAATGGTTTCATAGGCTTCCTCCAAGTTCCATATCGGAGTGGCCATTCATGATGAAAGGCTGGTCTTTTACTACCTTCGGGGAAGAGATGATTATCCTCTCTCTCAACGAGAGCAGGTGCTTCCAAACAAACATCCTACTCCTTTCTGGCATCTCCAACCTAACTCCAAGATGAAACTAGTAGTGGGAATGAGAAAGGTTTTCCGTGAGAAGCAACAGTGTTTACAGGTACTAAAACCATCATGGGGTGCTGTCAAAATCTCGTACACGGACATACAAAAGGCGTAAGATGAATGCAAGCTGAAACATGTTGGTGAATCTATCAGCAGCGCTGCAATCTACTGGTTCAAATTGGATAACATTTACTTCAAGTGTGTGATACAGATACCAAATCCCAGCTGGCAAGTCAGAATAGCTCATCTACATCAAACTAAATAACCCAATAAACGTATCTAAGTGGCAACGCTGTGCGTACATCTAGAAATTACATTAAGATTAATTAAAAAGACTAAGCTGACATTAGACATTATTTATTAAATATTACTTGACTATCAGTTTCATACCTCAGTAGTTAATTAAATGTTCTAATGAATTCCTATTTCTCATCATAAAACACTAAACACCGTCAAATAATTTATAAAATTTTATTAACTGCTCTTAAAGCTTTCAGACATTTAATTCACTACAGCAAATTTGGATTTTAATTTGTCATAATTAATTAGAGTTCACCTCATGAGATTGTGGGTTATGTCAGTGATATTTTTTGTACTGGATCGCGTCATTGACTCTCCGTTAATATCCCTCGGAGACCACCCTCATCAGGAAAATAATGGCTAACCCCACCCCCCACGACACCCCCGACCTAATTACCTAAAAACGACAATTATTCTTCAAAGGGTTCACCAGACATGGTGCTCACAGCCCATGATATGCTTAATCCCAGCCTGCCAGAAATCGGAATCCCCAGCTTGAAAACACAAGCTTAACATGAAGAGTAGGAATAGTAGAAACAGGAGGAAGCCATTCTGCCCCTTGGGCCTGCGCCACCAATCAAATAGGTCGTGGCTGACCTGTAACTTCTTTTAATGTAAAATTCCAAACTCATTTCAGCTTAAATAAAATCCTTTGTTTTCTCACCGTCACTGGGACACTTGCTTCTAAAGAAGGATTTGGAAGATTTAGCTGCCTTTAATGGTCAACATTTTGCATCTCCCAAACTGCTGAGCTACAAAAGCAGGCAAGGGGGATGTGAGAAAGGCAGTGGTGTGTCCTAGGTGACCGGTTCTACGTTGGAAGTGGGAGAGCTCTGGGAGCCGGGTCCACCCTCACTCAGTAATGGATGGTGCAAGGGAGGTCCAATTCAGCAAGAGGACAGACAGAGAACAATTTACCTCCCACTCCTCACCAAAGAAAGTTGTATACAGAATTGGTAACCCCACTCCTTATAATGGGCACGCTAGTGTGAATGTGATATGCCTGATATAAGGAATGGGATTGCCAACTCTGGTTGCACGTATTCCTGGAGGTTTCATTGTGTGACCTCCTGCCACCAACCACCACACCCTCGCCCAACATGTTCAACCTCAGAGCCCACACCTTCCCACACCAAACTGAAAGCCAAACAGGTTCATTATCCAATTAGATGATTCTTTACTCTCAGTCAAACAGCCTTTCTCCACAGCTCCCAACGTCTTTATAAGGAATAAAAGAAAATGTTCAACACAAATGAAGCAGTGTCCTAAAGTTAATCATTCCTGGAGACTTCTGGAATTAATCATTCCTGGACAATGATGAGGAGAGGGGGTAAAATCTCCCTGCAAGAAAGCAAGGAGCTGTATTGCCTCCAGGTCTCCATCGCTGGATTCTCCTGTGGACTCATTTGCAGCAGCCAACATTGGAACAATTCCTCGAGCGATTGGGTGTCTTTAATTTGGAGCCCATGAGTCAAAACCATTGTAAAGGGGCTGGTGGAAACTTGTGAATATGACAAAGCTTCTACCTCCCATATGTGCCTGAAATAAGTCAGCACGCTCAATATTTCATAAGTGGTACCTTTGTAAACAACTCCTCGGGTAATGGCAAATGGTTTGGCCATTTGCCCTTCAGAGGGCAATGTCAATAATTAGTGTCGACAGTGCAAAAGGAAAGTAAAAGACTTTTAGTTATATATAAAACACCTTATCAGTCCTCTCAGAAATGTTGTATTTCACACGCAGTCACTGTCGTTTTGTAGGCAAGTAACAGGTTAAACCACTTATTCAAAATGAATGTTTCCAGCATCCTAAATCACTGGTGTCTGAATAGGACAGATGCATGGAGTGGAATGCTAAAACCGCCCGTGTTCGCAGATACAATCGAGGACAAATCCCTCTCCTTTCGTAATCTATCTATAATGAAGTCCGGCAGTCCTGTCAAGTACAATATTGCTCCTAGTTGGAATCAAAATGCCACATCTGACGACACCAATCAGCAATAACATGCACGTTATTCTCAAATTCACTATTGAGGCAACCAATTTATAAAGCTGCATGTTCCCTGCTGTGTGGCTCTGCCTGTCTGACTCATTCAAGGTCATTGTGACCTTCTTTAAAGCACAGCAGCCACAACACCACTCCCAGTACAGCAGTTAAATATGTGCCCAGTTTATGGTGCCAAACACATTATGAGCCATACATGTTGGGTACAGAACGTGTCACAAATCCAAGCCTCCGGTAACCCGATACAAAACTTGACTTCCAAACATGACTGTGTTAATTATTAAATGAAAAGCAGACCATTTGACTATTACCTTTAGTGAATCCATCTAATTTTTGAACCCTGCATCTTGACCTCAACCATTCCCTCCTATTAACCCATTCCAACTGCTGACTTTCCTCTGTGTGAAGGGTAAAGGGTTACACTT
Organism: Cetorhinus maximus; assembly: GCF_964194155.1. NCBI lineage: Eukaryota > Metazoa > Chordata > Chondrichthyes > Lamniformes > Cetorhinidae > Cetorhinus > Cetorhinus maximus. Next base: position 30,583,450 of record NC_135905.1, read on the forward strand.
CCTCACATCTGTCTTACATTCGCCCTTCACCCTCTTCACACTGTGACACTGGTCAGCTACACAATTCCCCCCTCCCCAACCCCCCACCTATCCTTGCTTCTGACCAATGTAATTGAAATTGAAGTTCCTTCATAATATAGAGTTTGTAGGTTATTTGAGAAGGGGGTTTTGTGGTGCAGTGGGTAACATCCCTACCTTGGGGCCAGGAGCTCCAAGTTCAAGTCTCACTTCAGGACCTGATGGCCGCAGAAGGTGTGTTTGTAACGTGGCCAAACAGGTTGACAACCAGGCCATAAATCCTTCCAATACGCCTCATAGCAGGCAGTGAGAGCAGGAGAGTTTCCTGGTCAGCCATACTGCAGAAGGCAATGGCAAACCACTGCAGTAATTTGCCAAGCATAATCATGGGCCAATCCAATGAAAGTCCTTGGTCGCCAAGGCCCTCTTCGGGCATGGTTCTTGAAGGAGGAGGAGGCTATTTGAAGGTGACTTTACCTGGTAGCTATAAGAGAGAGCTTCTCTCATGGAGATGAACAAACTGTAAAATTCAATGTTAAAATGGAGTAATAAACACCCATATTCAAGGCCAGTACAGAATAGAACTAATCAAGGGTTTTGTTCCCCATATCGACATCCCAGCTTTGTTGACTTATCTGTTCCCCACACTGATTTCATTATTTCATACAGACTATATGCCAATTTGTACAGCTGCGCACATGGGGAATCTAATTGTCACACAATGCAACTTGAATTTATAGATTCTAAGGTGCTTCACTGGAGTGTTATCAGACCAAACATGACACTGAATCACAGAAGGAGATATTAGGACGAGGAACCAAAAGCTTGGTCAAAGAGGTAGGTTTGGAGGGAGGCAAGGGACAGAGGGTTAGGGAGGGAATTCCAGAGCTTAACAGCTGAAGGCACAGCCACTAATGGTGGGTGAAGAAAGTCAGGTATGAGAAGGAAGCCAGATTTGAAGGAACACAGCAGGGATCGTGTGCAGTACAAACACACTGCACACAACTATTTGAATATTTTGTGGTAGTTAACAATTGAAATGACTGCATAAGTCAAAATAAAATGACTGACAATACTTAAAGAGCTTCTGTTGGAACTGGGCAACATGTGGACGCGTACAATCCAATAACACAATCCTTTCAGCCCAAGGTCGAAAGTGACTCACTGTATATTTGTGCACAGAAAACAAGCTAATGGGTGTCAAGGTGGAGGGCAGTAAGTCCATCTTTCTTATTCACACAATCTATTGATTTGTTACCCATGGCAGCTCTCCTAGCGCGGCTGGTTCTCAGGAACTCTTGGATTTTACAGGAAAAAATCCAAATAAATGAGAAAGTGCAAGGCAAACCAAAAAAGGTAACAGCCTACTTCAGAACGCAGTGATAAGGTGGGGTGAGAAGGAGAATGTAACAAGCAAATGCAGGACTATAAATAATTCTACTTTTTGTAGGATTTATCTGCATATCACAATTTATTTTTTGCTGCCTGCGTATAATTTTCCTCAAAGTTTTAAACTGAGAATAAGAAACTGCTTGGGGACGATAGTGAAGCATCCCAGAGCCAGCTGGGTCCAGGACGTGAGAGAATTGAGCTTTCACCATTCCTATTGATCAGCTTTGGCTGGACTCAATTCAATTACTGCAATGGGGGTGAGTCACCACACTGGCCCAAGGTCCCTCTCTGCACTATTTTCAACGCAGATTCATTCATTTAAATTATGGCAGAGAGAGGAATTCCACAGGTTAACAGCTGTGCTATAAATAGAGTGCAAAAGAACGTCATATGAAAGGTACACATTTATTACCACCATCATGAACTGTGATTTCATCCCCTTTGAGTACATCTAGCAATAGCAGCAATGAAGGTATAGAGAAGCTGTTAAACAATCTATGGCCTTAAAAACAAGGCTGCATGTAATGACAGCACAAGTCCAGGCTAGCACGGAGATGATTGGGCAATTAAAGCATGCCTGGTGACCTCATTTCTGTAAATGAAATTGATTTTATGCACATAATTTCCATTGTAACTATCCTCCACTTACTGCATTTTGCTGGAGGAACCATCCTAACTTTTATCAGGAGACTTTTCTGTAGTTTAGGTCATGAGTTCTGTTTGTTGTAGTTTGGAGGACTCTGTTTAAATAGTCTCTTTGCTGCACTGCACTAATTAAATAGACTCTGTTTGTTGTCTGCATGAGCAAATAGACTTTGTTTTGCTTTAAAATAGACCCTGTTGACTGCAAGGTCTACCATAAGTCCTGCTCTGAGTCCAGCATCACCTGGCACAGTGGTGTCAATAATCATTCCATTAACAAAAAGGCAACACACATTATGCGGCAGCTCCATCATCCAGTGCCATCAGATTAAATCCCATCTGCTTTATGGAGCAATTGCCCAATCATCTCCATTCTAGCCTGGACTTGTGGCAGCCTTGCTTTTACAACACAGATTTTTCCACCACATTTCAGGGAGGGGGATCTTGTGCAGAGCAACTTGACGACTATCGGCCCGAGATACCAGCACTCCCTTTTTTATTTAGTTAACTAGCGAGGCTAAGTTACTACACAATTCCGATCAGCAGTAATAACTACAGCGTACACAGGAGTCCACCGAGTTATTCACCATTTAAAAAAAACACTACCTGCAGAGCTGTTTACCCAAGCGAATACAGTTTTACAGCAGAAGTTCGGTGGATGGATCTGCTTTGACGGAGTATTTGCAGAGATGGTTAAATTCCTGATTCAGTGCTTAATTTCCGCTTGGAAGAAACTCTTTATAAAACTGGTAAAATGGCTTGTCTCGTAATCACAGCAAGCGCCCCAGATTTAAGGCTATCAAGAGAGTCGTCACAGGCCACTGAACGATCTGTGATTCAGACCCATAAGTTGGCAGCAATTCAGCAAAGGACAGGGGACAGCAATGGCAAATGCCATCCGAAGCCTGAATAATTGCTTCCCTGACGCATCACTTCACACCCTCGACACTGTCTTCTTTTTCCTGTTGTCCAGAAGAGATGCCCTTTCCCTCCTTCCGTCTTCTGAATGCAATCGACAGCATCCTTCAGGCCCACCGCAACACTTGCATTTATACAATGCCTCTAATATAACAAAACACCCCAAGGCACTGCACAGGCATGTTACCAAATAAAACTTGGCACCAGGCCAAAAGAGAGATATTTGGGCAGGTGACAACAATCTAGTCAAAGAGGTAGGTTTTAAAGAATGTCTTAAGGGAGAGAAAAGAGAGAGAGAGAGAGAAAGAGACAGAGAAAGAGGGAGGAGGAGGAGGGGAGGAGAGAGAAAAAGAGAGAGAGAGAAAGAGAGAAAAAGAGAGAGAGAGAGAGAAAGAGAGAGAGAGAAAAAAAGAGAGAAAGAAAGAAAGGAGGGAGGGAAAGAGAAAGTGAGAGAGATAAGAGAGACAAAGAGAAAGTAGGAAAGGTTTAGCGAAAGAATTCCAGAACTTAAGAGTCTCGGCAGCTGAAGGCACAGACACCAATGGTGGAGTGATTAAAATTGGGGTTGCTGGAGGGGTCTGGAATGGAGGAATGCTCAGACCTGAGGGTTACAGGGCTGGAGGAGGTTATAGATAGAGAGGAAGGGGAGAGGCCAGGGCAGGATTTGAACAGAAGGACGAGAATTTTAAAATCGAGGCGCCACTTGACCAGGATCCAACGTGACATGTGGAGTTTATTTTGGATCTACACCCAGTAACCTGATCAGTAAAGTAGGCACAGCACAAACTGATTCTCAGATACCGTACATCCAAATCAAACACAAACACAAAGTCAGGATTCCGCTCCTGTCTTTTTTTGCAGTACAACTTTTTCAATTCTCACTGCAGCAATGAAAAAAATTACATCTCAAGATAGAAAGGAGTGGAGAAAAACAAACTGAAATGCAGGGTATCTGTGGAGATGAAAACAAAAAAATTGTTGGAAACACACATCAGGCAATCCATATCGGAAGTGATAAAAACAGCAAACAAACATCGGAACATACGAAAAAGGAACAGGAGTAGGCCATTCAGCCCCTTGAACCTGCTCCACCATTTAATACGATCATGGCTGATCAAATAGTAACTTCAAATCTGTATCCCGCCTACCCCCAATAACCTATCACCCCCTTGTTTACCAAGAATCTATCCACCTCTGCCTTAAAAATATTCAAAGGCTCTGCTTCCTCTGCCTTTACAGGAAGAGAGTTCCAAAGACTCACGAGCCTCAGAAAAAAAATTTCACCTCATCTCTGTTTTAAATGGGCAACTGCTTATTTTTAAAGAGTGACTCCTAGTTCTAGGTTCTCCCACAAGAGGAGATATCCTCTCCACACCCACCCTGTCAAGACCCCTCAGGATCTTATATGCAACAGACTATGCAACATCTCCTGCAATGTCTATCGCTAGAGGAACCCTGCATTGTTGCAGATCTTGTCAAATTCAACAACAAGGCGCAAAAATGTGTCCAGTTTTGGTTGGGCCATGTATAGACTGTCCGTGGACACGAAAAGAAGAGGATGTTATATGTTTCAATCAAGTCGCCTCTTACTCTTCTAAACTCCAGCTGATACAAGCCTAGTCTGTCCAACTTTTCCTCATAAGACAAGTCACCCATTCCAGGTATTAGTCTGGCAAACCTTCTCTGAACTGCTTCCAATGCATTTACATCCTTCCTTAAATAAGGAGACCAATACTGTACACAGTACTCCAGATGTGGTCTCACTAGTGCCCTGTACAACTGAAGGATAACCTCCCTACTTTTGTATTCAATTCCCCTTGCAATAAATGATAACATTCTATTAGCTTTAGCAAAAAACTTATTGTGTGCAGAATAGTCAAAGTTTCAGCACAGTGTCCATTCGGCCCTTTGTGCCTATCTTGGTTCCAGTTTTATGCCAGAACTACAACCTCCAATCCTATTCCCCTTTATCCTCTAAATATTTATCCAATTCTCAAAGAATCTGGCAGTTCTGTGCCTTTGGATTCACACCCACTAGGAATTAAGTTGAAAGTGTTTCATTGCAATCCTTTATTGTCCATCATGGGTTTGAACCATGATCCTGAAGATGAAGGGTTAACATTCTGAATTGCTATATCAACCTGTTTTGGTCTGGCCCTTCACGAGAACTGCGGAAGTTCTGTTAAAGGGTCTCACCCAAAATGCTAACCGAACTTACGGCTTCCTGCTCATTCCGCGATAAAGTAAAAGTGGGTGTTACAACTGGACGAGGTCACAGTGCTTGGGTGAGACTGGGCCACAAAGAGATAAAGGCAAGAATCCAGGGCTCCACTGGGGTGAACAATGACTCTGAAGCTTGCTGAGGGCGGTGGGGGGTCGGGCTTTCAAAAGGAAAGCTCGGGGTCAAGGTGAATGGCACTTAGGACAAGTCTGAGAAGGACAGAAGTTGATGAGAAGCACATTCGAGAAGTTCAAACAGGAGGTGAAGATGCCCTGGCCTGGAGTTTCAGCAACCATTCATGGAATCATAGAATCTTACAGCATAGAAGAAGCCCATTCAGCCCATTACAAAATCTTTACAGTGCAGGAGGAGGCCATTCGGCCCATCGAGTCTGCGCTGGCTCTCTGAAAGAGCATGCTACCTAGTCCCACTCCCCTGCCTTATCCCCGTAACCTTGCACAGTCTCTCTTTCCAGGTAGCAATCCAATTCCCTTTGGAATACCTCGATCGAACCTGCCTCCACCACCCTCTCAGGAAGTTCGTTCCAGACTCCAACCACCCTCTGGGTGGAAAAAATTTCCTCACATAATTTTTACTCCTTTTGCCAATAATTTGAGTGGGAACCCTGGTACCCTGCCCATACACCTCAGGATCTTGAATACATTGATCAAGTGTCCTCTCGGCCTTCTTTTCTCCAAGGAAAACAGTCCCAACTTCTCCAATCTATCCTCATAGCTACAGGTTTTTTATCCATGGACTCATTCTTGTTAATTTCCTCTGTACTCTCTCCAGTGCCTTCATATCCTTCCTCAAGTATGGCACCCAGAACTGGATACAGTACTCCCGATGAGGCCGAACTAGTGTCTTATACAAATTCAACATGACCTCCTTACTCTTGCACTCAATGCCCCTATTAATAAAGCCTAAAACACTATATGCTTTATTAACTGCTCTCTCAACATGCCCTACCATCTTCAATGTATATATACATCAAGGTCCCCCTGTTCCTGCACCTCCTTTAGAAATTCTCCCTTTATTTCATACTGCACATCCATATTCTTCCAGCCAAAATGAATCACCTCACACTTCTCTGCATTGAACTTCATCTGCCACTTGTCTGCCCAATCCACAAACATATCTATGTCCTTTTGAAGTTCAAGACTATCCCCATCACAGTTAACAACATTTCCAATCTTCGTATCATCTGAAAAATTTTGAAATCATGTCCTGGGCTCCACAGTCTACATCATTAACACATATCAGGAAGAGCAAGAGTCCCAACACTGAGCCCTGTGGAACTCCATACAAACCTTCCTCCAATATGAAAAACAGCCATTTATCACTACTCTCTGTTTTCCTGTCACTCAGCCAATTTCTTATCTAAGTGCCTACTTTCCCTTTTATTCCATGAGCTAAAATTTTGCTCACAAGTCTGTTGTGTGGCAAATGCCTTTTGAAAATCCATATACACCACATCAACAGTGTTGCCCTTATCAACTTTCTCTGTTACCTCCTCAAAAAACTCCAGCAACTCAGTTAAACATAATTTTCCCTTAATGAATCCATGCTGGCTTTCCTTAATTATCTCGCACTTGTCTAAATGATTACTGATTTTGTCCCAAACTATAGTTTCCAAAAGTTTCCCTACGGCTGAAGTCAAACTGACTGGTCTGTCTTTGCCGGCTTTATCCTTGCACCCCTTCTTGAGCAAGGGTGTAACATTCGTAATTCCCCAGTCCTCTGGCGTCAGGAAGACTGGAAGATTATCACTAGTGCCTCCGCAATTTCCACTCTCACCCCGGTCAGTACCCTTGGATGCATCTCATTCGGGCCTGGGACCTTATCTATTTTAGGTAAAGATAGCCTTTCCAACACCTCCCCATTCTCAGGAGAAGGTGCTAGAAAGGCCATCCCCCACCCAAAATAGCCAATGCATTGGCTGTCCTTATGTGGCTCAGTATCACAACCTGTTTGACAAGCCCCTGTGAGCCATCTTGAAATGTTTTACTACATTAAAGGCACTAACTGCAACTTCTTGTTGTTACCAGTCAGAAACATGAATACCCTCTGTGATAAATTGACTTTCTTTTTCATTTTAAACAAGTTTGATTTTTTTTTAAGCAGGTCTTGTAAAATGACACAAGTATTCTTTCATCTCCAGCTTGAATTCACTGCTGATCAGATTGGAAGCAAGGACGCAGTCACTCCCAGCACTGCAGGGGCTCGGTTTTATTATAGGGGAAAGTGGATCAAGTGTGGTGAACGCAGTACTGAAGTCCCAGGATACACACATGGTCTGTGTTGAGTTGAAAGACCTTTACAGCGCCTTTCATGGTCTCAGGACATCCCAATTAACAAACAATAAATTACTTTTTGAAGTGCTGTCAGTGTTACAATGTAGGGAAACACAGCAGACAATTCTCATGCAGCAAGTTGCCACGAACAGCAATTCGTAAAATGACTAGATAAACTGTTTTGGTGGCGTTAGTTGAGGGATAGTCCTCGGTCAAATACTGGTGGAACTCACCTGTTCTTCTTTGAATAATATCAGGGGATTGTTTATACACATCGGAGAGGGCAGGCAGAGTTAAATGCCTTATTTGAAAGATGGCACTGCTGACAGTACCGAATTCCATTAGTGCTCCACTCAGTCTAGATTTATGTGTTCAAATCCCGAAATAGGACTTGAACCCACAACTGTTTGACTCAGAGGTGAGGGTTATCACTGAACCCGCCCCTCCCCCACCTCCATTAGTTAATCCCAGCTTCAGGAACAGTTAGGTTACTACCTGTTGGCCCCTGCCTGCAATAAAAGGAAAATTAACCAGAATTCAACTCCTAATCATTATCCAGTGACTATGTTTAGAAAGTGAGGGACTAGGAAATGACTGGGTTTGATGGTGATACTCACCCATTATTAAAAAGCCTGGCAGCACTCATATTCTAGGGTTGTAACAACAACAGCAACAACTTATATTTGTATAGTGCCTTTAATCTGAAACAAAAGGTTGCCTACTTGGGTGAAATGTTAAAGGATTACTGAATAACAGCTAGAGTCAGCAACTTAGAGGAGCAGAAGGGAACAAATTGGAGAAAGAAAGGGATAAGATGTTTTGTCATCAACGTTTTTACTATAACTCCCTCCAGTTCATTTTCCTCGGCTCTCTCCTCTGGTGGTGGGGAGGTGAGGGAGCGGGCGGGTAACAGTAAAAATGACCTAAACATCAAAGCCACCTCCGTGCCTGTGCTGGATCTTTGATAAAGCTCGATAAATGGATCCCAAAGCCAGATGGTGAAATATGAAGCTAGATGCAAATCCTTTTCTTGGTAGATTGTTTATTTACAGGATGCAGCAATACATATGTCTGCTTCCTACCCAATCACCCAGTTTCCAGCATTCTCCCTTTATAAGTGCTCTAGGTACTTAAATAAACGATACCCTTCACCCGTGTATCGTTACAATTAACATGCCATTAACAGAGCTATCCAATTAGCCCCACCACCCTGCCCTTTAGTGTGTATCCAAGTTGAAGAGAGGTCAAAGAGATTAGGACAGAAACCACTTTCCAAGTGACAAAGATGATCGACGATGGAAGGGTAGTGGATGTTATATACATGGATTTCAGTAAGGCCTTTGACAAGGTCCCTCATGGCGGACTGGTACAGAAGGTAAAGTCGCACGGGATCAGAGGTGAGCTGGCAAGATGGATACAGAATTGGCTTGGTCATAGAAGACAGAGGGTAGCAGTGGAAGGGTGCTTTTCTGAATGGAGAGCTGTGACTAGTGGAGTTCCACAGGGATCAGTGCTGGGACCTTTGCTGTTTGTATTATACATAAATGATTTGGAGGAAAATGTAACTGGGCTAATTAGTAAGTTTGCAGACGACTCTAAGGTTGGAGGAGTTGCAGATAGTGAAGAGGATTGTCAAAGGATACAATGGGATATAGATTGGTTGGAGACTTGGGCGGAGAAATGGCAGATGGAGTTTAATCCGGACAAATGCGAGGTAATGCATTTTGAAAGGTCTAATACAGGTAGGAATTATACAGTAAATGGCAGAACCCTTAAGTGCATTGACGGGCAGAGGGATCTGGGTGTACAGGTCCACAGGTCACTGAAAGTGGCAATGCAGGTGGTTAAGGTAGTCAGGAAGGCATATGGCATGCTTGCCTTCATTGGCAGGGGTATTGAGTATAAAAGCTGGGAAGTCATGCTGCAGCTGTATAGAACCTTGGTTAGGCCACACTTGGAATATTGCGTGCAATTCTGGTCACCACATTACAAGAAGGATATGGAGGCATTGGAGAGGGTGCAGAGGAGGTTTACCAGGATGCTGCCTGGTCTGGAGGTTATTAGCTATGAGGAGAGGTTGGAGAAACTCGGATTGTTCTCACTAGAGCGACAGAGATTGAGGAGCGACTTGATAGAAGTTTACAAAATTATGAGTGGCATGGACAGAGTAGATAGTCAGAAGCTTTTTCCCAGGGTAGAAGAGTCAATTACTAGGGGACATAGATTTAAGGTGAGAGGAGAAAACTATAAAGGTGATGTGCGGGGCAAGTTTTTTACGCAGAGGGTAGTGAGCATCTGGAATTCGCTGCCAGAGGAGGTGGTGGAAGCAGGTATGATAGTGGTGTTTAAGAGGCAGCTTGACAAATACATGAATAGGATGGGAATAGAGGGATACGGACCCCGGAAGTGCAAAATGTTTTAGTTGATGGGCAATATGATCGGCGCAGGCTTGGAGGGCCGAAGGGCCTGTTCCTGTGCTGTACTTTTCTTTGTTCTTTGTTCTTACTGGTAATATTAAATCAGTGATCACACAGCGGGTTGGATTCTCCTCCTAAGACACTGCTTGCACACACACGAGCTGCTATCAGGGAAATAATGGGAAGTCAGATACAGAACCAGAGAAAGTGAAGTCCAATTCATTCAAACAAATGGAACTGTTGTGTATTTTTTTAAAGAATGGATCCATTTCAATATAGGCGAGGTTTATAGCTTAAACCCAGGACCTTCTATGTCTCTCTGTCCTACATCAGGTGGGGCCTTTAACTGTCCCCTCACTGGAAAAACACTGGCTTTTCCAGGAGTTATAGAACCACAAGAAGAAGTCATTCAGTCCATCGTGTACATGGCAGCTTTTTGAAAGAGCTGTCTGATTGGTCCCATTTCCCTGCTCTTTCCCCATAGCCCTGCAAATGTTTCTTTTTCAGATATGAATCCAGTTCCCTTTCAAAAATTACTATTCAATCTGCCTTCACCACCCCTTCAGGTAGCGCATTATGGGTCATTAACATCTTTCTGCATAAAAATAATTCTCCCCTCTGGTTTATTTGCCAATTACCATAAATCTGTGCCCTCTGGTTACCAGCCCTCCTGCTAGTGAGAACAGATTCTCTCTGCTTACTCTATCAAAGCTCTCAATTGAAACACATTTTGCAGCCCTTTCCTTGCGTGTTCTTCAGGAAGCAAGAAACAAAGCCAGTTGTTCAAACATACCCAGAGGTCACAAATGGACACAATGCTGCATGTAGTGGGTCTCACAGACGCAAGATAACGTAGGGGGATAAAAGAAAACCAGGAGGGAAACAGGATGTGGGAGCATGTGATTGTTAGATGGCAGAAATGTTCTCCTAAAAGTGAGGAAAAAAAAGTAAAAACCTTCTTCAGAAGGTGATGGTGTTTGCTAGAAGAAAACAAAGACTAGCAACTTGGTGGAACTGAATAGCCAAGTCAAAGATTTCCCCAAAACAAACACATGCTCCATAAATCCTAACTCAGCCAGGCATACTTCATCAAAAAGTTCAATTGCAATCTCTCAAGATGCTTTAGCAACTCAGGGTGAGCTGGCTTCATTAATCTCTCATCAAAAGGCAAATTATGAGCCATATAAGCACAGGACAAGGCCATTTGGTCCATCTGCTCTCTGTCAAACAATACTCCCCAAGATGCTGGTAATGTGGCCCAAACATTGCAAACAATCCTTATTTGGAATACTCCGGAGACATTCGGCTAACACAGCACACTCCGATTTGCTGAGACCACAAGACACATTTGTGCTTTGAATGCGATTTGTGCATTTGTGATATGCCCATCTTTGGCTTTAGAATCTAGACTAATTAGATGTAAAGAAGATCTTTCTATCTCAGGGGAGTTATAAATATAACAGTCACAGGTCAATGCAATATAAAATTCAGGAGAAACCTCTTTACCCAGAGAGAGTGGTGAGAATGTGGAACTTGCTACCACATGGAATAGCTGAGTCAAGCAACAGAGATGCATTTAAGGGGAACCATTGAAAGCAAAAGGAGTAGAAAGATAAACTGATAGGATTGGATGAAGGAGGATGGGAGGTGGCCCATGTTCAGCATTAGCCCTAGCACAGGCTAGTTGAGCTGAATGGCCTGTTTCTATTCTGTAGTTTCGATGTGAGACACAGTATTAGAAAGTGTCCGGTACTTAGAATTTACCCAATTTATGATCAAGCGCGATTCAACTTCTGGATGCCTGTGATAGGAGCCTAGGAACAATAGGAGGCCATTCAGCCCCTTGAGTCAGTTCCTTCATTCAATTAGGTTATAGTTGCTAACAAAAAAACTATTAACCTCCATTTTGAAATTTTTAATTGAACCCCAAGCCTCAAGAATCTTTTGAGAGAAAGAGTTCCATAATTCCACTACCTTATGTGTGAAGAAGTACTGAACAGCCTAACTCTAACTTTTTTTTAACTCTTTGATGTGATGTGGGTGTCACTGCAAGGCCAGAATTTGTTGCCCATCCCTAATTGCCCGGAATTGAATGGCTTACTCGGCCATTTCAGAGTCAACCACGTCGCTGTGGGTCTGGAGTCACATGTAGGCCAGACCAGGTAAGGACGGCAGATTTCCTTCCCTCAAGGACATTGGTAACCTAGTTGGGTTTTTTTTATGGCAATTGATGATAGTTTCATGGTCACCAATACTGAGACTAGCTTCATATTCCACACTTATTAACTGAATTTAAATTCCGCTAGCTGTTATTGTGGGATTTGAAGTCACACCTCCAGACCATTAGCCTGGCTCTCTGGATTACTAGTTCAGTGATGTTACCAATACGCCACCCTCTCCCCCTTTCTGCCCCTCATTGTGGACTTCCCCATGGAAGAAATAGATTCTCTCTATGTCCCTATTAAACCTTAACTAGATCATCCCTCAATCTTCTATGCTAAAGAGAATCTACTATACCACCTGTCTATACAACCTATCCTCATAAGTTAACTGTTTATTCTCAGTATCACCTGCACCTCAATTCCTGCTGATCGGCACCCCATCCACCACCTTAAATGTTCAATCCCCCCACCGCCAATGCACAGTGGCAGCAGTGTGTACCATCTACAAGATGCACTGCAGGAACTCACCAAGCCTCCTTTGACAGCACCTTCCAAACCCATGATCTCTACCATCTAGAAGGGCAAGGGCAGCAGACGCATGGGAACACCACCACTTGGAAATCCGCTCCAAGCCACTCACCATCCTGACTTGGCCATTCATTCACTGTCGCTGGCTCCAAGTTCTGGAACTCCTGTCCAAACAGCATTGTGGGTGGACCTGCACCAGATGGACTGCAGTGGTTCAAGGCAGCAGCTCAGCTCCACCTTCTATGGACAATTAGGGATGGGCAATAAATGCTGGCCTTGCCAGCGACATTAACATCCCCCAGGAACCAATTTAAAAAAAGCTCTGCTCCTTCATACTTCTTGGCTTCTCACCATTCAGAAAACACAATGATCCTATCTCAAGAGGCCGCCCTCAAATAATCTTGAGCCTTCACTTAGAACTGCAGAATTAAAACACTGCCTGGTTTTATGGCAGTATATTCACATGTCCCTTCCCCACAAGGGTGTTCTCCAGCTCTTGGTCCAACATGTCTTCAAGCAGTTATGTCGTTCTGAATAAATCTACCACCACAGAGGCACCCAGCTGAGTTCAGTGGGAAAAGCCAACCTAGAGAGTGTCCAAAGCCAATGGAAAGCAAGCTTGTGAACAGAAGAGACACTGGCTGCAGCTAATAGAACTAGAAAAATATATTACTGGTTCCCTGATATGTGACCCCAAGAAATAAATCTGCTTACAAGCTGTAACTGAGAAATTGTTGTAAAACCACATGCCAATTTACGCAGCATTGAAATCAGGTCTTTCTCCTCCCTGCAGTGAATCGCGGCTCAGTGCTTTTTTAAAATACATTATTACTGACTCAAAACAATTGTCAGCACCTTTAATAACTTGGCATAAAAGCGCTGAGTGTTTGCAAATTTTTTTAATATATAATTCAGATACAGAATGCTAAATATGCTTCTGAATTTTTGACAACACATTTTCGTTTATATTTTATGTTGATAACAGAAAACAGAACTTCCATTTGGAAGCAGTGACATTTACAGTAATCTTGTACATTTTTGATATGCCCTTACTAGGCTTTAGAATCTAGACTAATTAGATGTAAAGAAGATGTTGCTACTTGCTGGAGAGTCCAAAACTAGGTGTGTGAGGGCAGGGGGTGGTGAGGTGGTCATAAATATCAGACACTCACAGGTAAATTCAATAAGGAATTCAGGAGAAACCCCCTTTACCCACAGAATGATGAGAATGTGGAACTCACTACCACATGAAGTAGTTGAGGCAAGTAACATGGATGCATTTAAGGCTAATCTTTGACAGCGAAGGATATACTAATAGTGCTAGATGAAGGAGGGTGAGAAGAGGCTGGTGTGGAGCATAAACCCTAGCACAGACCAGCTGGGCCAAACGGCCTGTTCCTATTCTGTAGTTTCTTTGTGAGACACAGTATTAGAAATTCTCCGCTACTTGGACTTTATCCAATTTATGATCAAGCACGATTTGACTTCTGGGAGCCTGTGATAGGAACCTAGGAACAATAGTAACTGAAGGAGAAGGGGCAAAGGGAGGTTTCTTGGATCGAAGATCTGAAACGAGTGGTACATTCCACATAGGGTTGTATCCATAAAGGGTCTGCACTCGAGAAACAAGGAACAGTTTGCCAATCGTACTAAATTGGGGGTAACATGGCAAACTGTGACAAGGTTACAGATAAGCTAATGGCTTAGGGGCTCAGAGACCCAGAGACATGGAAACTTGTTTGCAAGAATGCCAATGCAGCTGAACATCAAAGGGTAAAGAATTGCCCCAAAGCACTCCCATAGACCACCCCCCCCCCAACCCTGAACTCCTGTAAACTGAATGAAGGGAGTTTAAAGATTGACACTGCCCCCAAACAAAGGAGTCAGCGTGGGATAAGGCATTTTTGGCATAAAGCAAAGACCAACTGGACTATAGGTGTTATGAAAGTATAATAATTTTCATAATATTTTTCTGGTTTGTTGTAAAGTCGGTTTATGGGTGTGAGCGTAGATGGTTCTGCCTGTGTGATTTAATTACATTTGGAGTTAGGTAGATTGCAAGTTTGAAATTATCAAAAGAAGCTAGGTGTAGAAATGTACTTGAAATGATAATGAGTACACATGGATGCTGTCTTAGCCTGTAGGGTGTGAATGGAATTTGCATTTTTAGATAAGTGAAGGGATTGTTTGGATTTCAAAGGGACGTTAGTCCGTTTACAACTAGCCAGATAAGCAAGGCTAAGGAGTGTGTTTATTTTCCCCAAACATTACAGGCAATATTGGCAACATGGAAGTTTTTATAATATGGCAAAGATACAGTTCCAATGACATGTGGAACAATGGCATTTACATATTAAAGAGAGAGAAACACATATAAAGGAGACTGGAAGGCTATGTTGGGGGCCATGTAAGATCTAACAGGCATGTATGAAACAGCCTTGAATCCTCCAGCCTCAGGGAGATGAAGAGGTATGAAAAAAATAAATAAAAATGTCATGAAACATGTCCCTGCTCATGTGAGAGTCATAAGGGGGGACGTTTTTTAATATCTTAAAATGCTTTATTTTTAATTTTTTATATCTTCATCGCCCTGAGGCAGCTCTGTGCCTCAGGAAGCTTTTCTGCGCAAAGTGCCCTGCTCACCCTCCTCTCCCACCACCCCCCCCACCCCGCTCGTGTGAAATCGCGGTCGTGGCCCGGTTGGAGGCGGTGATCGGCTTCCCGACCGCTCCTGCTCGCCCCCACCGAGCCCGCCCAACGAGGGCAAAATCTTGGCCCTGAGATATGAGACTCACGGTCATGAAGCGGAGATTTCAGCAGTTAGGGCTCCTTCGTAGCGCTGGCAGAAATAGGGTCAAATGCACTTGAAATATAATTTCAAAGCTGCCACAGGAGCTGAACACAGAATCTTCCAGGCCTGCTCCTTCCTTCTGGAATGCAGGCTGTTCCTCAAAAAGAAGTGAAAGCACTTGCCTGCCTTTCTTGGCCCACACGAAAGGGCCCATAGACGAGAATGTGTGTAACTTAAATGAAGTGGGTCCAGTGATCTCGAAGAGGAGAAAGTGAAGTGAAATGAAATCATCTCATTCAGTTCAACTAAGTCAGCCATTGAACGGCAGAGTGGGCTCGATGGGCCAAATGGCCTACTCCTAATTCTTATGATCTTATTTAGATGAGTGATTTACAGCTCAGGAAAGTACAAGAAGTGGAGAATTGTAATGAGATTTTGGGTTTGTTCCGAGAAAGTTTGAGCTCAAAGGCAGGGTCCCGAATAGACCTCATTTCCCAGAATCAAGTTTGCTTGGTTTTGCAAATTTTTTCAGCTTCAATCAAAGGATTAAACTTTGAATAAGTGAGACTTTACTGCTGTGCGTATTGTCTTACCCTCCACTGAATGAAGTCAGCGAAAGCTGGCATGCAAACAGGCAGGAACCGAGGACACTGAAGGGTGACCGATGGAGTTCACAACATTGTGATGGGTTACAATAGCGATTGGGTCAGTAAAACCGTAAAGCAAGGACACAATTTGTAGAGCATCACACAAAGAAGTAAGGGAGAGGTCAGGGAAAAAAAAATGTCTTTACACAGAGGTTGGTTCAGGACGTGGAACCGTCTTCCAAAATGTTTTGTGAAGCAGAGACTATTTGGGATTTTAAAAGGGAACCTGATAGTTGCTTGAAAGGGAGGATTGTTAAAGAGTTCAGGAAGAGAGGAGGAGGAGGTGGCCCATGTGGAAAATCACCGGAGCCTGTTCGACGGGACTGGTTTCATTTAATGTTAACGCTTCTGGTTCTACAGGTTGCTGATCACCACAGGTGAAGAAGAAAATGCATTAAGGTTTTTAAACTGGTCCCTGTTGTTAAAAGTTTGCAACAAAACATTGTTAAGAAGCAAATTAAATTGTCCTGATTTTTGAGTTTTCCACAAATTGCAGTAAGAGACACTCAATCGGAATGTAAGCTGCCGTCATAATAGATGGTGCAAATATATTGTTGAGCCACAATTTATGCCCCTCCTCATTAACCCACCAAACAGATTTGCACAAAAAAATTGCATTAAAATTATTAATTGATATTATTACTACGTGAGAAAATTTTCATGGAGTTATGGAAATTCCACAGACCTTTAAGATTGGTGGATAGTGCCGGATGCTGAAGTCCTGCCCCCTTCTCAGACAGATCCCATTTTCACCCATAGAGGAAAGGGGGCGGGGCATAACTCACATGAAGGGAACTCCGAACTCAGTGAGGCCATTTGAACTCAGTGCGGAGTTCAAACAGATCCCATTTTCACTGTAGCAAGGATCTTAAC
Source organism: Cetorhinus maximus (assembly GCF_964194155.1). Lineage (NCBI taxonomy): Eukaryota > Metazoa > Chordata > Chondrichthyes > Lamniformes > Cetorhinidae > Cetorhinus > Cetorhinus maximus. The sequence goes on from NC_135905.1 coordinate 30,600,353, forward strand.
CTGCAGTGTGGGAAAGTTACAAATTTTTAAGAGTTGTCATAAATACTCCTTAGGGGCAGAGAAGGTCTGTAGAACTGTCAAGTTGGGAAGTTATTTAAATCCCCAGTCCTTTAAAAGTTAAAAATAAACACCCTGCTTGTATCAGTGAGGCGTAAAAAAATCTGGTTTAGAAAGTACAATAGCTGTTTGTTGACAATGCCCCAAGCTTCCCTGCTTCCCACAACCTATCATTATTTCAGTAGGGGATCCCAAGTTCACATTGATTGACAGCTCAAAGAGGTTATTCGAGGATTAGCTGTCTTTGAAGTGGGGTTATGAACACAAATCTGTTTGTTTTCATAAGGAATTAAGTACTTGAGGGGATTAAATGCTTTGAATGGGATTTTATGAATGGAAGTGCTTTTTAATATCATGAGGCTAGAATATATATTTAGAACTCTATCTTATTCTATTTCAGCATAACTCCTGAGGTCTGCCCATGGTGGATACTGGATGAGTTGGCACAGAGGATGTAAGGGCAATGGACACAGAGTGAGTTGGCAGGAGGGCCAAACGGGGGCAGAGGGTTGAGTGGGGGCATTAATTTGGCATGGAGGGTATGGGAGCCATTGGGGGTGGGTGGAGGCATGGATTGGCATGAGTTAACGAGACTGCGGCATGGGAGTGGGTGGTGTGTGAGGGGTGGGGGCTAGAGGGCCTAATATTTAACAAAGCAACTGGGACAAAGTCCCAAAGAACCGAGGCAGGCCTTTTAAACAGCCCACCTCGGCACTGGTGAGCCCTTGTGGCTACCTTAGGTCTGTATCTGGAAGTGGGTGGCAGGGCTGACTCCACCCCTCACCTCTCCCCCTGAGCGACGATCCTGCCATTCAGGTGAGTTTCTCCTGAGGCAGGCGGAGTGAGCAGAGGGATTGCCCGGCTCCTGTTCCCAACTCAGGAGCAAAAATCCAGGCAAAGGAATTTATCACAAAATACAAGCAGCACCTGGCCCAGCATCTGAGAGTCCTGAAAGTTTAAATAACTTTAAAGAAAAGCTACAGCTATACAGCCAGTTACATTGGTGTGCAGTAGTCAGTTTCTTTTTTATTTAATTTGTACACGGGATGTGGGCCTGCATTTATTGCCCTAATTGCCCTTGAGAAGGTGGTGGTGAGCTGCCTTCTTGAACCGCTGCAGTCCATGTGGTGTAGGTACACCCACAGTGCTGTCAGGAATGATTTTGACCCAGTGACAGTGAAGGAACGGTGATATATTTCCAAGTCAGGATGGTGAGTGGCTTGGAGGGGAACTTCCAGGTGGTGGTGTCCCCATGTATCTGCTGCCCTTGTCTTTCCAGGTGGTAGAGATTGCTGGTTTGTGCTGTCTGAGGAGCCTTAGTGAGTTCCTGCAGTGCATCCTGTAGGTGGTACACACTGCTGCCACTGTGCGTCGGTGGTGGGGGGAGTGAATGTTTGTGGAGGGAGTGCCAATCAAGCGGGACTGCTGTGTCCTGGATGGTGTCGAGCTTCTTGACCAGCTGGAGCTGCAACTCATCCAGGCATGTGAATTAGTAAATTAGAAGAAATTTAAAATCTTTTTAAAGCTGCCTGTTAGTCTCACTGCATCTAAATAAAGCCAGTCAATATAAGAGCCTCATCGAAAACCTGCGAATGGGTGGGATAGTGGAAGGCTGCATTTGTTGTTGCCAGATCCTTGCCACTGTGCCAATTCAATCTAGTGTGTGGTCAGCCTTGTAGGTGGGGCTCACTTCCAAAGCCAATGCAAAAGATCACACAAACCTCAAACTGCGCTGGGTAACTGCAGCTTCAAGGTTTTGTGCTGTTTTGGTCAATTTTGAGTGAATTTCCTGCACTGAAGCCAAGCTGAGATGCCAGACCCTGGGATGTTTTAGTGTGAAGTGTCAGTGGAGTATTTATGTGTGACTTAGTTCCTTTGACAGTGTTAATTAACGGGCTGGAACCTTATAAAGGAAACAGATTCTATTTCATGTCGCAAAACATTTGAAAGGACAGCATCTAACTCATTAAAAGCAACTTATGCATCATGCAAATGTAACCAGCACCATATGCTATACCCCAGCACATTTCACTCATTTTTCACTGTCCCTAGCCACAATCAGAAGTGCATTAGCAGCATTTTAAATAACGTACCTTTCTTCTTTCTTAACGCTATCAAGTTGCCCTGTTTGTCTTTCATCTCATCTCGCATGGCCTCAAGCAAGTTAAGCTTCGCGGGCCTAATTGGATATTCCCACAGAATTTTTACCCCTTCAAAGAAATTTTAATTCAAACACAAACACACAAAGTACCAACGTCAGTTTATTCAGGCACTGCAGATTCCACCAGCACCATAATTATTGATCCTGGACGTGGGGTCGGGAGGGGAGAAAGTAAATGAGACGTACGACAAGAGGAAAAAAATATAAAACAAACCACTAATGGTCAGGGAGGAATGAATGAGACAAAAGGAGATTAATTTGTATCAAGCAACTTCCTTTCTCCCTTGTCTGTTATTCTACTAATATTTCGATCTCTCCCCACCCCCAAAGTCACAGAATCAAAGAATTAGAAGTTCTGAGGAACAAAGGGACCTTGGTGTGTGTGTCCATAGATCTCTGAAGGCGGAGGGGCATGTTAGTGGGGTGGTGAAAAAGGCATTTGGGACACTTGCCTTTATCAATCGAGGCATAGATTACAAAAGTAGGGAGGTCATGTTGGATTTGTATAGAACCTTGGTGAGGCCACAGCTGGAGTACTGTGTGCAGTTCTGGTCGCCACATTATAGGAAGGATGTGATTGCACTGGAGAGGGTGCAGAGGAGATTCACCAGAATGTTGCCTGGGATGAAACATTTATGTTATGAAGAGAGGTTGGATAGACTTGGGTTGTTTTCGTTGGAGCAGAGAAGACTAAGGGGTGACCTGATCGAGGTGTACAAGATTATGAGGGGCATGGACAGGGTGGATAGGGAGCAGCTGTTCTCCTTAGTTGAAGGGTCAGTCACAAGGGGGCTTAAGTTCAAGGTGAGGGGCAGGAGGTTTAGGGGGGATGTGAGGAAAAACTTTTTTACCCAGAGGGTGGTGAGGGTCTGGAATGCGCTGCCTGGGAGGGTGGTGGAGGCGGGTTCCTTACATCCTTTAAAAAATACCTGGATGAGCACTTGGCATTCAAGGGCCAAGTGCTGGTAAATGGGATTAGGTAGGTAGGTCAGGTGTTGCTCACGTGTAGGTGCAGACTTGATGGGCCAAAAGGCCTCTCCTGATTCTGTGATTGTTATGGTGCAAAAAGAGGCCATTTGGCCCATCATGTCTGTTCTGGCTCTCTGAATGAACAACTCACCTAGGTCCATTCTCCTGCCTTCTTCCCATATCCCTGTGCATTCTCTCTTTTCAGATAACAGTCTAATTCCCTTTTTGAATGCTTCAGCTGAACCTGCCCCCACCACCCACTCAGGCAGTGCAATCCAGACCTTAACCATTCACTGCAAGAAAAAGTTTCTCCTCATGTCACTATTTTTCTTTTACTAATTATTTTAACTCTGTGCTCTCTTGTTCTCGATCCATTCACGAGTGGGAACAGTTTCTCCTGGTCTACCCTGTCGAGATCCTTCATGATTTTGAATACCTCCACCAAATCTCCTCTCAGTCTTCTTTTCTCTAAGCAAACAGTCGTGAGCCTTTTCTGTACTCCCTCCAATGCCTTCACATCCTTCCTAAAGTGTGATGCCCAGAACTGGATGCAATATTCTAGCTGAGGCTGAACTACCGTCTTGTACAAATTCAACACAGCCTCCTTGCTCTTGTACTCTACGCCACTATTAATAAAACTCAGGCTACAGTATGGTTTATTAACTGCCCCTTAACCTGTCCTGCCACCTTCAATGACTTATGTACACGTACACCCAGGTCCCTCTGCTCCTGCACACCCTTATTTTATACTGTCTCTCCATGTTCTTTCTTCCAAAATTAATCATATCACATATCTCTGCATTGAACTTCATCGCCCAACTCTCCACCCTCTCCACCAACACTTGTCTACATCCTTTTGAAGTTCTGCACGATCCTCTTCACAGTTCGCAATGCTTCCGAGTTTCGAAGTGCACCATCAATGTTGCACTAACAGAGCGATGTCACTTCTAACATGTCCAGCTAAAGGGGTAAGGAGCTAAACTGAGGGCATATCGTTAGTTGAAAGGAGATTATTGCAAGCTGCTTATTTCCATGAGTGTAGCCAATTTGCTTCCCTTTGTCTCTTTTTAGCCACCATGGAATAGACACAAGACTTGCCTCCTGTTTAAATCTAGTGGGGATGGGAAGGATCATGTGACAACTTCAGCCACATGGTTCAAACAGCTACACCTCCTCGCTAAATTTGCTGCAAAATCATTGGGGGATTTGTCCAGGTTACTTGAATGACATCTAAAAGTCATGAGGTAGAGGCAGAAATAGGGCACCATGCAAACTTCACTCTCAAGATACAACAGATGGCCAAGAATGACGTCCGGCAGTCATTCAAAGCAGATGTGTCAAAGTTAGAACAGTCAATGGATGCCAACTCCCCATTCAAGCCCCCGTCCTTACACAATGCTCCGAAAATATCCACAATTGTACACAAAATTACAAAACTTCCTGGATCATTATCCTTTACCGGAGATTCCAAGTGATGGAATATCTGACCAGGCAGCTCTAGAGCAAATGGAGAATTGAACTGAACTGAGGAAGACAGACTCAGCCTGAATACATGAACTGCAACTGCGCTGTCACACCCAAATGTATGCAATTTGTAAGCCCCAATTTCAGTAAAATATTGTGACTCATACAAGCGCTTATGTTGCAATGATTCGATCTCAAATTAAGATAAAACTAGATTTCCGTTTAAAAGAGGAAAGAGCATTTTGTGCCTCATTACTAGAATGGTGGCCAGTGACTGCCTCACCACAAACAAATGTAACGGAGATTGCCATCTTTCATTTCACATTGGAATCTTAATCTTCAAAAGTAAGGCTTGTATTAGTACAATGACACGACCACAAGGTGTCCTAAAGTGCTTTACAACAATGATGTACATTTGCAGCATAGTCATTGTTTTAATAGAATAAATGCAGAAGCAGGCTTGTGCACAGATGAGATCTTTGATGTGCACCCGAGGGGGCAGATGGGGCCTCAGTTTCATCCAAAAGATTGCAGCTCTAACAGTGCAGCACTCCCTCAGCACTGCACTGGAGCACCAGCCTACTTATGTCCTCAAATGCTGGAGTGAGACTTGAGCCCACAACCTTCAGAGGAGAAAATACTAACCACGGAGTCACACCCGGCACCAAAAGAGGATTCTTGGAGAATAATCCAAGTTTATGAACAGAAATTGATGTAAAGCCATGATGGATCGTTTAATATATGAAGGCAACACTAAAAGTAAAATGGCAGAAACAGCAATTCCACTTTGAAAATTGATCCAAAGAACCATTAGACATGGTCACTCACCCAATGACAGAAATCACTTAAGGTTTTACAGGTCAGCAAGTAGAGATTAGAACAAAGTGTAATCGATAAGAGAATAGTGTCCACTTTAAGCTGCAGATCAGCAACAAGTTAGAGGCAGCTGTCGAGCAGGCAATGTTTCTCTTTAGGGAGATGTTGATTTGACTACAATGATCATTCAGTACGGTAAAAGCAGTGAAGCTTGCACAAATCAAATCCGACTCAAAACACAATTATGATTGAGGCAGAATCCAGTTCTCCATCATGATCAGAATTCTTAAGCTAATAACATTTAGCAGGGAAGATAATCCCTGTTGATTCTCTCTTAAATACCAAAATCATGACCAAGATGAAGACATGATCATCTGACTGGCCTCTTCATGGATTATCCCGATGAAGCTCTAATCTTTTGCCCTGTTTTTCACCCCTGCATGTTCCATTCAGTGCTGACCAATGAAGCATGTCTCACCTCTGCTGGTATGTAATGAATGTGTGATGTACTGTATAAAGTAGAGGAGGATCAGGTTGTAAACACTTTGAAACTTTAATTGGTTTCAGTTCCGCAGAACAAAATGACAAGTTAAAGACCCAGAGACTGACTGACCCGCTCCTTCAGTGTTTCACAACAACCTGGCTTTTAAATAGAACTGCACTGAGAATGCAGAATCCAAGTAACATACAATCACAACTGCAAAACCTGGTGTCAATTATACCTACGAAGGCTGGAAAATGAAAGGAGCAAGATTAACTGCTTGATCAGGCCTGCTGCACTCTCGTGGTGGTCAAAGCATCATGACTGACCACCTCTTCCCTCTCCCCCTGTAACAACCATGTCATCTTCAGGAAGGGACAAGCCCTAGGGCCAATCTTCACAGTGGACTGACACATCTTAACACTATTTACACCTGGGGTGGGTGAGGTACCTCAGGCAAGCTGGGCAGTTCACTGCTTATGATGTAGCTGAGATTCTCAGTCACCTGTACTAATTAAGTGGAGACACAGTCAAACATTGTCTTTGAAAACAAGGAGAACTTTGACTGAGAACCAACAATCGGTGAACGAAATGAGCTGTAATTGTAAAGAGCACAAGGCATTGTATACTACCAGGCCCAATTTATTCCCCACTGTAAGGCCAGCATTTGTTGCCCATCCCTAACTTCCCTTTCAGAGCATAGTTAAGAGTCAACCACATTCCTGTGGGTCTGGAGTCACATGTAAGGCTGACCAGGTAAGCATGGCAAATTTCCTTCCCTAAAGGACACTATTGAACCAGATGGGTTTTTACAACAATCGATGATAGTTTCATGGTCACCATTACTGAGGCTAGCTAGATCTATTAACTGAATTTAAATGCCACCAGTTGCTGTGGTGGGATTTGTACCACTGACCCCAGGGCATTAGGTTGGGTGTCTGGATTACTAGCCCAGTGACATTACCACTACACCACCATCTCCCCATGATCTTTTGGAACAAAAGGCTGGAGATTCGCACCGTGAGTTAATTTCACTACAGAGCTAAACGTTTATACATTGACGACACAGACTCTAAATTATCGGGCTGTCTGATTAGTTTGATATCAATTAAATTCAAAAAGTCACTTTAATAGTGTTTGGATTATTCAAACCTACAGCAATGATACCAGGGTAAAACTGAAGCCCACCATTACCACAGTAAGTTCCTATCAGAAGCAAATGTTGCTAGAAGACGACTCAAAATTTACTATCAATTATCGCGGCTGTTTTGTTTCCAATATTTCATTGTTTTTTTTGTTTGATTGTGTGCGATTGTGACTCCCACCAATTGAATGTATGAAGAACTTGCCCTTATTAATTTTCCATTCAAATGTGCTTTTTGAGAGGGGGAAAAAAGTGTTGCTTTAGGTAGAGTGGGTAGGAAGGACCCAGTACTCTTAGAAGAGAGGTCAATAACCGAGGACATGGATTTAGAGTGAATGATAGAAGGATTAAAGGGGAGTTGAGAACTGTTTTTCCACCCAGAGAGTGGAACTCACTGGGTGAAATGATGGTGTTGACAGAAACTTTTACTGCATTAAAAAAAACACTTTAAAAATTAATTCTTCCATGGGATGTGGGCGTTGCTGGCAAGCCCAACATTTAGCGCCCATCCCTAGATGACCTTGGACTGAGTGGCTTGCTGGGACATTGCCGAGGCCAGCTAAGATTCAATCACATTGCCATGGGGTCTGGACTCACATGTAGGCCAGAGCAGGTAAGGATGGCAGATTTCCTTCCCTAAAGGGCATTAATGAACCAGATGGGTTTTTACAACAATTGATAATAGTTTCATGGTTACTATTGGTTTATTAATTGAATTCAAATTCCACCAGCTGTCATGGTAAGGTTTGAATCCATGTCCCCAGAGCATTAGCCTGGGCCTCTGGATTACCAGTGACATTAACACTATGCCACCACCTTGCCTATTGGATCTCCAATTGAAGTGCAAGGCAATGGACTAAGAGCTTGGAAGTGGGTTTAGGCTGAATAGTTCTTTTTCAGTCAGTACAGAGACGAAGGGCCGAATGGCCTTATTCTCTGCTATAAATTTCTATGATTCTAATGTTGATTTGGTACCACAGCACTGAACAAATATTTCATCAGATTTCAGAAGATGTGGCTTCACAGTGTTCTTCTTAAATAAGCAAAACAGAATTGAAAGATCTCTCTGATGTTTTGCACCTGTTCTTGGGATGCGAGTGTCACTGGCAAGATGGGCATTTAGTGCCCATCCCTAACTGCCCATGAGCAGGTGGTGGCGAGCTGTCCACACTGAATGGTTTGCTAGGCCATTTCAGAGGGCAATTAAGAGACAACCACATTACTGTAGATCTGGAGTCACATGTACGCCCGACCAGTAAGGGTGGCAGATTTCCTTCCCTAGAGGTGATCAGTGAACCAGATGGGTTTTTATGACAACCTGTTATTATTTAATTGAATTTAAACTCCCCCTGCTCCATGATGGGATTTGAACTCAGAACTCCAGAGCATTTGGTTTTAAATCCAGACTCAGAACCCCGAGAAGTTTGTACGATAGGAGGAGGCCATTTGGCCCATCATACGCGAGATGGTTCTTTACTCTGGAAGGGTGACTGAACTCATGCCCTTAAGAGGTGAGCGGGCCAGCAGTTGAGCCATTGGCTCAGTTTGTCCACATTATAGTTTCCGTGGGAAGCGAATGCAAACTTGAGAGGAATTTGACACAGGAAAAGAAAACGTAGGATCCTTGAGATTGAAGATCTGACATCTTCACACAGAATAGAAGGGACCTCGAAAGACACGGAGACAGGGTCCGCACTGACCGAACCCTGTGCCGGCGGAGAGTGTGGAGCTGGAGGGTGGAGACAGGGTCGGCACTGATTGAACCCTGTGCCAGCGGAGAGAGTGGAGCTGGAGGGTGGAGACAGGGTCGGCACTGATTGAACACTGTGCCAGCGGAGAGAGTGGAGCTGGAGGGTGGAGACAGGGTCCGCACTGATTGAACCCTGTGCCAGCGGAGAGAGTGGAGCTGGAGGGTGGACCAATGGGGGACGCCTGTTGGGGGTGGGGTCTCAGGTGGCTCCATGTGGGAAGTCAAGCGATGAAACTCTCTCAGCCAAACCCAACTGGCAACCATAGGAACAAGTCGCCAACACATCCAATCTGCACCTCCCAACAGCATCAGAAATGTTTATATTAGTGTTGATGGCAAAGTTTAGTAGAAATGCATTTCCATCTGGAACCTCTTGGTCAGGCATCCTGATGGGACACAGAAAATAAATTCGCAGCACCATTCTGCCCCTCCCACAATATACTTTCCAAAACTATGCAAAGAATTTTATCAAAAATAAATGCTAAGAGAATGGGCGCACAACTTTACACAGAATGAGTCAATGACACTGCTCTTTATGCAGTGTTATACTTCTCTGTCCTTTCCCATGATTAAACCATCAGGGTTCCATTACAAAATTCCATATTTTCAATCATTTGTTGCCTTATATGGCAACTCTTGCTTGTTGCCATGGCATTGAATTTTTTTCTAAATTTCTTCATTCATGGGGTGTGTGTATTGCTGACAAGGCCGGCATTTATTACCCATCCCTAATTGTCCTGGAGAAGGTGGTGGTGAGCCTCCTTTCTTTAACCACTGCAGTCCATGTGTTGAAGGTGCACAGACAGTGGTGCTGTGGAGGGAGTTCCAGGGTTTTAACCCCACAACGATGAAAGGACCACGATATATTTCCAAGTCAGGATGATGTGTGACTTGGAGGGGAACTCGGAGCGGGTGGCATTCTCAAGTGCCTGCTGCCCTTGTTCTGCTAGGCAGGGCAGCTGAAGGCTTTGGGAACGTAGTCGAAGAAGTCTTGTCAAATTGCCTCAACACATCTTGTCCTTGGTTCATTCACATTAAAGGATAACTTCACAGGGAACAGAGATGTTTGTTGTCCTGCCAGTATCACAAAGGAGTGGGCGTCAGTTTTCTTTCATCCCTCTTAGTTCTATCCCTCCAAAACTAAGAATGCTTGACAGGCACCAAGCCTTTTTAGTCGCTTCATAATTAAGTTGCTAAGGAAAGCATTTGATTGAATCGTCTTTTCAATTCTTCTGAAAATAAATTGCAAACATTCTTTATATGACCACTCCAAGTAAAGCTTAGAAAGAAAATTATTACATTTTTCACTGTTGCTTTGACACTAATGCTGCACCTGTAGCCTTCACATAGAAGCTAACTCCAAACAGAAAGGCACAAAGTCACTAATTTCTCACTGGTAGAACTGATCAAATCTGAACACTTGAAAAGATTTATGGCTCAGGATCAAAATTGATTCTTCAAGAAGCATGAAAACTTTCTCTGACATGTCAGTGCAACAAGCTATCCACATGCACAGGGAGCAGAGTTGATAACATCTGTTTGGTCTCAATGTGAGTGCACTGGTGAGCTGCAGCGTGACAGGGGAGAGACAGGAAAGAGGAATGGTGAGATCCAGGAAAAGTAGAAAGTGAACAAGAGGCGGCACAGGTTCACTTTGAAACTCTTGTGTCATAAGTGGCTCAGTGGAGTCTGATATGAGTAATAGGAACAGACCATGCAACCATTCAACACGATCATCGCTGATTTCCTGCCTCAACTCCACTTTCCCGCCCATTCCCCACTTCCCTTCATTCCCTCAGAGACCAAAAGACTGTCTGCCCCAGCCTTAAATAGAATCGACAAAGGAGCATCCACAACCCTCTGGGGTAGATAGTTCCAAAGATTCAGTGAAGAAATTTCTTCTCATCTCAGTCCCAATTGATCAGCCCCTTTGTCCTGAGACTGTTCAACTGTGCTCCTGATTCCCCAGCCAGTGGAAACAACCTCTGTGTCCACCCTATCAAGCCCCTTCAGAGTCTCCTATGTTTCAATGAGATCACCTCTCATTATGTAAAGATCCTCAGGCACCATTTAGAAGGAGAGCAGAGGTGTTATCCAGTGTCCTAACCATTATTTATCCCACAGCCAATGCAACAAGGAAAAAAAGAATATCTGGCCTTTCAACACCTCATTTGAGGGAAATTATGGCTTGGGAGTACATTTCAAAAGTAGTTTACTGGCTGTGATTTCGGATGGGTGTTCAGATGTATTGAGGACATAGAAAGCACAACTGCAAATTCCTTCTTTGTTTAAATCTGGTCTATGGTGGTTCTGCTGGAGTTTCTACATCAAACAGCAACCAGCTGAAAATTAAAACAGGGAAAATGCTACAACTTATGTAGCAAGTCTGTCGGTGTCTATAAATAGAAGGAATATGTTCATGTTTCATGCATCAACTCTTCATCTGATACAAGGATCTGCATTAACAGCCCGGTTCTCTTTCCAGGTGCTGACGAGCTTGCTGTGTGCTTCTAGCACTTACAATGCTTTAAACCGCAGCTCTTGTGATATTTGGTTCATCGTACGAACACTGCCATCGTTTCCTGACAGGTTGAAATGCAACATCTGTCGAAGACAAATAAAGCACAATGATTCCTGTTTCCCTATGTTTAGCAGCGAATTCTTCATTAGAATGGAAGTGGTGGAGTCAGTGTTATATCCAGAAGTGGCAATTAGTTGTTTGCGAAAGGCAGCACTTGGTATGAGTGACATGGATAAGTGATTTCAAGTGAGCCTATGTGTATTTAAATTGGAGCACTGCGCTGTTGAGGTTCAGGGTTGATGGGTTTGAGAGGAAGAGATGCTGAGGTACTTTCACAAACGATTGGCCAATACAGAAAGACCAACTTTAAGCACAGGCTTGTTGGAACTATCTTTGTATATAACCATATTTTGTAGATAACCATTATCTTCTCTCTAAGGTTTATTTTTCCCTGTGCTTAAAGCACTATGTAAATACCTGTTGTTGGTGATATTAAGTACCTAATTAACTTTTCCTCCCCAGTGTTATCTTCTCCAACCTCTACTCAACACCAGCTGAGACTCAGGGTACCTATAGGCATCCTACTGGCATGTTTATCCCAGAAGCTGCTCGCAATCCCCACAGCACTCTGCCATTGCAACACTTCCAACAGTGTAGAACTGTACAGAAACAGGACAGTCAAACCATGGTCCACTCGAGCCTCCACCCGTTCTTTCTCATCTAACTCTATAAACATAACCGTCTATTCCCTTCTCCCTCACGTGTTTGTGTAGCTTCCCTTTAAATGCATCTATAACATTTGCCTCAACCAACAATGATGGAGGGGAGAGCACTGGTTGGTGACCTGGCTGTTTGTGCTGCACCATGGGATCTAATATATATAACTTGGTACAGGAAAACACGGTGCAGGTTTAACGCTCCAGGTACATCCATTAGCTTCTGCATCATTATACTTTAAGTACCCCTATTACAGAGAATATGATTGAGTGGTAATATGATTCAGATCTTGAAGTTGCTTAAGTAAGTAGTTAAAAGGAAGGGTAATGCTTGAATTAAATCTCCATGAAATGACGTTGGAGACAAGGGTTGTGGAGATAACAGAGCAGCAAACCCGGGAATAAAGGCTAAGTTGTTGCAAGTGGAACGACTCCCTTTGCAAGAGATGGGCAGCTTTCTGTTGTCAAAGCAAATAAACAGAGCTCAGTAAAAAGATAAGGATAATGAACTTTTCTAAGTAACAGTGTTAAGGGTCACCACTGTTGGTATGAGGCGCTACCACTTACGACCGCCACAATAAAACAGCAGCATCTTGCACTGACATAGCACCTTAAAAAGTGTCCGCACACACTTCACAATGGAAAGTGATTGGGTAATGGATGTTGAACAAGAATAGCCCTTGATTAGACAAAACAATGGCTCTTGAGCACATTTTTAAGGGAAAGGAGACACCGTAGACTGGTTCAGGCAATGAAACCTACAGGGAGTGACTTGAGTATGGCTCAGATGAAACCCTACCAATAATGATAGGGAGAGGGCAAGGGTGAGGCTGCACAAAAGGCCTAATGTTGAAGGGCTAAGGTTGCAAGACAGAGGTAATTAGCGTTAAGGGTTTAGTATTGGATACTACAGTCCCATTGATGCCTTTTTTGCAATGCTGCTAAAGATACTACGAGCAGCATGAAACCCTACAGCCAGGATGTAAGTGGGGTTCACTTCAGTGCCTTTTTCATCTTCTACCTTAATTGTCTTTAGAGATATTGATTTACTTTTCAGAAAGTAACCCCTCTCCACAAACACTGCCTGACCTGCTGAGTATTTCCAATCTCTAGCCTGGTATCTTCACTTTCCACACATTCTTACAGGTATATTGAAACAGAGAAGTTGGGCAGCTTTGGACTTTGTGAATTTGAACTTTGAGAAACAGGACTTTTAAAAAAAAAAGTCAGAATAAACATGAGTGTTTATAAAACCAATTCTTGGGCATAATGCCAGTGCTTAAGATTGTGCTTTACATCCTGAATTAACTAATACGCCCTGTGCTTTGGACAACCAAAGAAATGTGCTCTTTACGTGAGTGACCCATGTTGTTTTTGCAGCACAATACAGTGCAAAGCTTCCGTTCACTCACGTTTAATAAGTTTACAAATGAACTGGAAGGTATGACACTCTCACCTCAACCCTTCCATGGCCAAGGTGAGCCTGCAGTCAGTATAAAGCAGGTCAGCGGCATCACAGGCCAAGTTAGCCTCTAGCAAAGAGCACTGTTACAGTAACCCAAAACACAAATCTACAAGTTACTTTTATGTAATTATTTAATTTTGCTAACTGTGGACTTTAAGAGAATACATACATGGGGGCAGTGGTGTAGTGGCTATGGCAATGGATTAGCAACCCAAGTGTCATGAGGTCAAATCCCATCACAGGAAGCTGTGAAATTGAATTTGGTGAATCGGGATATTAAAGCCCTTTGAAGTTGTGCCTCCCCAACTCCCTAACCTCTCGCCAACTGAAAGATCGCGAGAGTGCACGATTTCACTCCCGATCGTGTTAACCACAGGCCCCGCCCGCAGGACAAAACATTCTGCCCTATAAATAATATCAGACCAAGCATTGTACAAAAATGAGAGAATATACGCCCTTTGAAAGAAAAGTGAATCTCTTTGCCCACCATGATTTAATTATTGCCGTCAGGATATACCACATTTTACCAGAAGCCTATTGCTTCAGCTTGTCCCTGGGTAAAATGCCCCAGGAGATGCATTAGTATTATGAAGAAAAATGCTACGAACATGGAGCACGAGTAGGCCATTCGGCCCCTCAAGCCTGTTCCGCCATTCAATGAGGTCACGGCTGATCCGATTGTTACCTCCTGCCTACCCCCGATAACCTTTCACTCCCTTGTTATCCAAGGATCTATCTAGCTCTGCCTTAAAAATATTCAAAGACTCTGCTTCCACCGCCTTTTGAGGAAGAGAGTTCCAAAGGCTCACGACCCCCTGGGAGAAAAAATTTCTCCTCATCTCTGTCTTAAATGAGCGACCCCTTATTTTTAAACTGTGACCCCCAGTTCCAGATTCTCCCACGAGGGGAGACATTCTCTCTACATCTGGTATATCTGACGAGTTTTAAACAGCAAGTTAACATCAAGGCTGTGCTTGTTTCTGGAACTGCACAAGCTCTACTGTTAAGGTGTTCAGTTAAGTTGCTGCTCTTAGTTAAGCTGACAGTAATCAGTGGGTTCCATAGATGTCAGCGTATAATCAGACCTTCGAGGCCTCGAAAAATCCATCCAAAAACAGGGGTTTGACTTATACACGGAGTATGAAAGTGAAGCACATGGGTGTGTGCAGTCACCATCTTTGTCACTCACCACGTGGCGTCTGCTTGGTGTGGGCGCATCTTAAACTCCCCTGTGCCTGCACAACACAATCTTTACCGCCTGCTGGATCCCTTCCACCCGGTTATAAGGGAGGTAAAAAAATTGAGGCTGACTTCTAATGCGAGTGGAGCATGTTATGGCTGAGAAGGGGAATTGATTTACATACCAAGCATGATTTTTGGGGCCAAGAAAAATGAGGTTGTGTTACATGCCAGGTCAACTTATATGCCACAATCTATGGCATTTACTCAGCTTGTAATAATGAAAATGTATAATTATAGCATTTTGCATCAAGCACTCAAAAGGTGTTGGGCATTTCACTGGGGCCAAAGCTTTCAAATGGTCGACTGCTCTCCCTCATCCTTCTCCGGTGGATGGAACAGAAACCTCGAAGGTCACCAACATAGGAAGATGAACCAGTCACTACTACAACTGCTCCAGTATTTGATGGGGTTTCTAATCATACAACAAAGAATTCACTGCAAAGTGATGGTGCTAACACATGATGGGGTCCATCCTGACTGCCTGTGGTGGTGGATGAGCAACCGAGGCAGAATCTCCATCATCATCAATTTCCTGCACTTCTATTTGCTGCCTTCCCAGCATACATTACTCCTGCTGCTGTGCCCGAATGACAAACATCTTTTACAACAATAGTGCTGCTTACCTTCGTGTGGTTGGCATCATCCTTTGAAAAATATATCAAGGGGCATTGAGGGCTGTCTTGGGGATGGGCAGGCAGTGTGCTCCATCAGACAGAGCAATTCGAATGCCAATGATCTACAATAAAGGTTTTGACTTCCTGACGTTGAGATGTAAGCTGAGGTCTGACAAGGCAACCATTCTCTGGGCTGGGGAGTTCCAAAGATTCACAACCTTTTGCGTGAAGAAATTTCTCTTCATTTCATTCCTAAAATTATTGACCCTCTTATCCTGCGGCCATGACCCCTATTTCTGGACTCTCCAGCCTGGGGAAACAGTCTCTCGGTGTATTACCCCATCAAGTCCTCTAAGAATTTCATGATCAGGGATCACAATGGTTGGAGAGGAGAATTGGCAAATGCCAAAGGTAAAGGCCACCTTTTGTTTGTCCTTACCCAATATGGTGGGCAGGTGGGCGTTGTACTTCCAGATAGAAACATGTGCACTTCCTGGGGTCTTCGTAGCCCAAGTGAAAGAAAAGGGCGCTGTGTGGACTAATTTTAAGACCAAAGTACCTTTGTAACTCAACACCTGCCTAAATCATTGGCACTTTCACCCAAGTCAGAAGCTTTTGGGTTCAAACCTCCGCTCCGTGGCTTGACCACATTGAACTCGACATTGCCAAAACTGCTGACCTTCGGGTGAAACATGAAACTGCCTTTTCCAGGAGCTCAGTTGGAAATTCTAGATTATTTGAAAAGCGGGGAGTTCTCCAGAGCCCTGGCCAAGATTCCTTCCTCAAAAATAGTTCAACTAATTATAACGATTTTAAAAATGAGTTAACATAAAGCAAGAGTGTGGAGGTGGGTTTAAACACGTCTGGCAGGAGTGGGTGAGAATGAAAACCAAGAGAGATGGGTCAGCACTCTGGAAGGAAGACTAAGTATGGAGAAGAGAGAGGTAGTAAGTTCTAAGAGGTTAGGTGCCGAAAGATAGTAAAATAAAAATCAGCAAAGGAAAAAGCAAAAACAGGAGGTATTACTAAACCAGGGAATCAAAAGATGATTTTATTATGTACAATTTAAGACAACAATGGAGGACTAGAGGCAATGATTAAAGTGGAAATAATAACATAATGGCAATTCATTATTCCTGGGTTTAAAAAGATACACTTAAAGGGAAAACAGGGAGAAGGGTTAGTGTTGTTAGTCAGAGAAGCATTTTTCTTTCTTTATTCTTTCATGGGATATGGGTGTCATTGAAAAAACTAACATTGGTTGCCCATCCCTAATTGCCCTTGAACTAAACATTTCAGAGGACAGTTAAGAGTCAGCCACACTGCTGAGGGTCTGGAGTCATGTGTATGCCAGACCAGACATGGACGGCAGATTTCCTTCCCTATAGGACATCGGTGAAGCAGATGGGTCTTTACGACAATCGATGATAGTTTCATGGTCACCATGACTGAGGTAGCTTTATATTCCAGGTTTAGTAACTGAATTGAAATTCCACCAGCTGCCATGGTGGGATTTGACCCCATGTCCCCAGAGCATTAGCCTGGGCCTCTGGAATACCAGTTCACCGGCATTACCACAATGCTACCATCTTTCCCCCTCCCCCTCTCCCAGTTCTCAAACTGAGGTCTGCAGAGCCATAGGGATGGAGAGAAACTTTCCAAGGGTCTGCCAAATAATACCGTACCTAGTATTACCGAGCAGGGCTGACTTTACGGATAGTCAATCACCCAGGGAGCATTGTGGTCATGAATAAGCCAAGAGACAGTGGCCAGAGTTAGGCTTGGTAGGATTCGAGAGACAGGAGTAGAATGCAGCCACCACACGCCAGTATAGAGCGGTCTGGCTATCCCACCTAGGAAGGGAGCACACAGGGTGGGATGCTGAGAGTGGAACAAAGATTCTCAGATAGACCCAGAGCTACCCAGCAAGCGGTGGACACCAAAGGAGTTCAGCCTTGTTCAAGAGGCTGATATATATTTAATTACTGCTTACTTAAACTCAAAGAAAGGGGGCCATAATGCAAGGTTCACCCAGTACCCCATTTTCCCAAATTGAGATGGAAGGAGCCCACAATTGCTAATCCATTTGAAAGGCATCCTTCAACCAAAACAGTTTGAGAACCATTGAATTGGAGACAATATCAAAGCAAATAGCACTAGAGCACAAATAGGAGTGGCCCAGATAAAACCATTTTGCATTAAATGTCAGACATGGCTCAATGGGTAGCACTCTCCTCTGATTGTGGGCTTAAGTCCCACTCCAGAGACTCAAGTACAAAATCCTGGCCCAGTACTCTGGTGAAGTATGCAGGGGTCACTGAGCCTTTGCAGTATGTTGCTCAACAGCCAAACAATATTAATTAAATATATATATATATATTTACTGCAACTTCCTTTCAAGTATTCCCTTTACTTCATTCGCTTCTAGATTTCAAAAGAGCAAAAATAGATCTATTTGATGAGATTATTTCAGTTTGTAGATAATAAAAACTGCTCTTCTTTGATTGGTGCAAAGGTTTCACCTCTGTACACAATTCCGCAGCTGAAGTTAAAATAAAACCCACTGCGATCGCTCACCTGAACAAAGATGTTCATTGTATTGAGAGGCTGGGAAACTTGTGAATAGCAATAGCACCATCGGTGTAGTAAACAGCCCCAAGCTCCTTCACAGAACATGGGTAAAACGGACACAGGCTATTGGTGGAGTCAACAAAAGCAAACCAAAAGGATCAAAGCAGAACACTGCCGAAAGTTAGGGGAGGGGCAGCATGGACTAGGTGGAAAGTTCCAGACAATTGGGTCAAAACAGTTGAAGGCTCTGCTTCTGAGGGTCCAACAAAACCGTAGGGGATGTAGGGGATTACACTTCAAGGTAGGGGTCATTTATTCTGAGGGCAAGACTCCATGAACAAAGTATACATCACAAACTACAAGTGATGGATAAATTATATTCAACTTTCAAAGTCCATTCTGACCAAAAATACAAAACATAGGGACAGCAGTAGACCACTCAGCCCTTCAAGCCTATTCGTCTCCATCAATTGGATGATCTGTTTCTCAGCACCATGTTCCCACCTTTGATCCATCCCCTGACAGAAAATCTATAGATTTCAGTCTTGAACATTTCCATTGGACCCCAGCATCTGCAGGCTTTTCTGGGAGACACCTCACATTTCCACACTCCTTTGTGTCAAAATATGGGTCCTGTTGCTATTTCTACAGCCTGAAACTATGAGGAATCACACAACATTGAATCAAATATTGCTAAATACAATGATGGATGAATCGCCAGGATTTAGTTTTGAGTGCTTGTAAGTACGATGACTAGAAAATTGACAAATATAGGCACACATTACAACCAAGTCGGAAATAGGTGCCATGAGCCAGATTTCCAGTGGTTAACGATGAGATGAACTGATTCCTGGAACATGATCTCAAAAGTATTAACCAAAATCTCAAAATTGCACGTAATGAAACAGAATTTGAATTGCTCCATCTCCGTAAACCACTGGCCACGAATGCAGTGTGTTGAAAATTGCATTGTGCATTTTGCCCATTTGAGGCTACCGTCCATGGATGTACCAGCAGAGAGTCTGCTAGGAATAAATAATAGAGGATCCACATTTATCAGCTTGTGCAGATCTAATTCTAAATGCCTTTGGCTGAATTTATAATTATTTCCGTCACAAGAACTTCAGAACTAAAGAGACAAGCTGGTGAAGACAATCCTTAAAACACGGCAGAAATTGTCACAATTACATGCAAACAAAACTGAATGTGGTCAGTGAGCTTGCTCAATGGGGATCAGCTGATACATTTACAAGGATATATACAGAAGAGGGCAGCCATTCCCATGACTCGATTTATCCACCATACAAACCTACGTTATTCCTTCAGATTACCTAACTGCCTCTTGAATGACAACCACAGCTCTTGCCCTCATTATTCTCATTGGGAAAATCATTGGCCGTTATGCATGAGAAGTGTTTTGGATTCAGTCCTGAGCTTGTTTGTATCTACATCTACCACACTCGTGACCCATTTCACCACCCTCTTCTGTTTTTGGCTGCAGTGCTGAGGAGAAAGCTTGCTCGTTCCAAAATTAAATGACCTATTCCAAACACCTAATATCTGTATATGCTGATGTTAACACCACACTCTTTCAAGCACATTCAGATAGAAAGCTAATATGTTTTAGCTTCACCCATATTAAAGACTAGTTTGAAACATCAATGTTCGAGGTCATCTTCAGGCACCAGACTTCAATTCTCACTCGATTATATTCAGCCAGGAGAGGTGCTTAGAGAGATCCACTGGATTTTATTGGGATTGGCCAAATATCTCCACCAATAGCGCAGTTTTCCTGGTGCTCACATTTCAATCAACTCCGGTAACCCATTGCATACAGGAGGAAAAAATAACTCCAATGCTTAGCCTCAATCATAAGAAAAGGCTGATTGCATTACTTGCCAGATACAGCGATGCAATTTTAACATTTAATAACAACTCTAATTCTTGGCATCATTTCCATGTCAAGAGCCAACAGCTCAAGTACTTTAAGTAACTGGGCCAAAGCTCTTCCCAAAGGATTTGAATGAAGACTGAGATCAGTAGCAATCATAAATAGTCCCACTGAACAGCAGGCAGCACCATGGCTGAACTGTGAAGAGGATCTGTTTCTGGAGCACATCTTTATGATGAATATTTTATACAGAATAATAATGCTCCGTGTACATATTTGTTCTTGATAGTTTTCCACCCTCTTCAACTCTAGAAACTTCATCAAATGTGGAGCTGAGGCTTCATTTCATTGAGGACACGTCATCCCTCAGATAAACCATGTGAAGGCCTAAGAAATCAATTTAGCTTTCCTCTGGTCACCATGTAAGCAGGAATATTCGCTCCCAAGTTAATCGTACTCATAACCTTGCAGGTGGAAGGGGAATTGTTGGAGGGGGGGGGAATATCACCATGAAATGGTGTTCTTTCTTAAGTTGAGCTCCTGAAAACTAATTATAATTAAGAACAACTTCCTTACTGAAACCTGGCTGTCTGCACCCCACAAAGCATTCTCACAAATCTCTCTCTGTGCCTCTACTGTACGCCTGGTGGGGAAAAGCCTGTTAAACGTTTTTTCATGCGCAAACTCCATAACACCTCCAGTTTTATTGTTAAATCCCTTTTTCATCTCTTTACAGAATATTAATCAAACCAAAACACAACCGAACCAAACGAGGGCCAAGGTTCGTAAAGCCAAAACACAACGGACATCACTTTGCTGGAGCTCTTGTGGAACATTACCTATTATCTCTGTGAAATCTGCCTAAATTCAAAAGAGTGTAGCTTCATGAGACACATAATATTGGCATTCTTTAAATAGTCCAATTTCCAATGAAGCAAACACTTGATCTCCAACAAGAGCTCCCAAGGAAATACTTCATCCACACTGACTATTAAAGACTTGCATTTATATAGCACCTTTTAGGACCTCAGGATGCCCCAAAGTACTACACAACCAATGAAGTACTTTCGAAGTGTTGTCACTGTTGTAATGTGGGAAACACTGCAGCCAATTTGTGTATACCAAGCTCCCAAAAAAAGCAACAAAATAATGGCTCTTAACAGGATTCACGCTGGTTGGTGAAGTCAAAACTAAGACACAGGCCCTTTCCTTGCTGAAGAAGTTTATTGACTTTGTTCAGTGTCAACACTCCCCACCCACACCCAGTGTCCCAGCTATTCACCATTTGTGTGTTCAAATACTCATCACCTGTTTCCCTTAACAACGTAACTGACATTAACAAACCTTAATAATATAATTGATAAGGCAGTGACAATGACCAACTAATTTGTTTTAGTGATGCTGTTTTGAGATATAAATTTTGACCAGGACCCCAGGGATATAACTCCTCCAGTCTGCTTCAGAATAGTGCAATGGGATCATTTACATCCAACTGAGAGGGAAGCTGTAACCTTGGTTTAAAATTTCCTCCAAAGGATGGCACCTCAGGCCGTGTAGTGCTGCACTATTAAGAAAACCATTTGACAATTAATTGATCAAAAGTTGAACAAATTGGTATAAATCTAGAATATTTTGTGCAGTCAGAGCTCTCATTGAACTTATTAAATAAACGCAAGACCATCAAGTAGGATGGCCATATCTAAAATGATCAAATTAAGAATCTGAAGACGCGTGTGTACAAGCGGAGCATGGCTCCTCCAGAACTGCCTCTAATTAGCACTAAATTTCTCACTCCGAGAGGCCAAAACAACTTGCATTTATATAGCACGTCGATGTAATAAAACATCCCAAGGTGCCTCACAGGAGTGTTTTATCAAGCGGGATTTGGCACCAAGCCACAATAGGGCAGATGGCTAAGAGCTTGGGCAAGGAGGTATGTTTTAAGGAGGGTCTGGAAAGGTGGAAGGAGAAGTAGAGATGTAGAGAGGTTTAGGGAGAGAATTCCAGAGTTTAGGGCCCAGGCAGCTAATGACACTGTCACCAATGACAGAGCAATTAAAGTCAGTAATGCTCAAGGGGCCAGAATTAGATGAAAGCATATATGGTCAAATCTTACACTGGAGTAGTAGGGATCCCCCTCTGTGGTCAGACTCAAGGCCAATAGTTGCAGCAATACCTGACTTATAGCGATTGATGTCGACACAGGATGTGGGAGATGGGACATCCCATTCTTCAGTTCTTAACGACCCTCACTTTGAAAAAAGTGACCATTAAAATCAATGACACCTTCAGAATGAAAACTGCCATCATTCTACTGCAGCTCCCTCTGGTAAAGATGCTTAAACTGGGTGAGCTAATGGGCAGCGAGAGAGATAACAGCTTAACAATGAAGAATCCTGGAAATCATTTGAGACTATATTTGGAGGCATATAAATACATAAGCTGGCAGACTATCCAGCAATATTTATACTCATTTATTCATGTCATTGTAATAGATTTACCAATATCAATAACATGTCTGCCACTTGTATTGCCCAGTGGTTGTCTAGTCTGAATTCCAAACACTATTTCACTCAAAACCCCCTGGAAGCACAGTTCAATTTCTTTTCGTCAATTCTTCCATCGCTCAATGGAGCCACATCAATCACAGCTGCTGTCCTAAAACTTGCCTCTCTGTCGGTAGCTGGTGGATTATTTTTATTGTGATGCAAGGCGACAGTCTTGGGCTGCAACTGATTTAATTTATGTGCACTAATACAACCCACCTGCGTTTGGAATGGAAGGGATGTGCTGTCATGGTTACACTCTCTCTCTACATCGAGCGCACTATCCGCTCGCAATCACCACACTCAACCTTTGGACAGGAGGAAAAAACAACTTTATCTTCTGTGCTGCCGCATATGGAACAAGTATAATCTTTAAGGGAGGTAGGGTCAGAGGGCAGGACTAAGGTGCACAGACAATGGCCATTTTTGAGAGAAGGTCCTTCCCCTCCTTAGTTAAAATCTGAAGAATGGTCATTGACCAGAAACATGCTCTCCACAGATTCTACAACCTGCTGAATGTTTCCAGCCTTTTTGAATAATATTCGAGCATGCTACATTATTCATTCTAGTGGACAGGCCAGGCATTTTAGCAGGAGGATGCTCATCTATGCTAGTATTCAGCAGTAGCTGGGCCAAAAGGCCTGTTTCTGTACTGCGCATTCTATGTAATTCGCTTCCTCCGTACTGCCCAACATAGCTTCCAGCCACACAGACACCTGGAAGGCTGCCTAATTTATCAATGCCTTCACGAGTGAGAATGCTGACCCAGTAGTAAAGCACTTCTGTCTCAAGTTATCGACACTTATCAGGAGATTGTCAAAGAAAAAACGCAGGGAACCTGTATCTTGCAGTAACCGAGACTAAAGCACAAATGCCTTGCAACAGGCAGGAATTTACTAATTGTTTACAAATGAATATCATTTCTTAAATGAGAAGAACAGCTCTGACTGCCAAAGGTGATTTAATTGTCTTAATAAAAGGTCATTGCTAAGCAGTAAAAGGTTATCGCTTAGCAATGAGGGTCCCACAATGACCACCCACGAGACTAACCTCTGGGTGGTCTTTTTGCACATGATCTGCTAACATGTGTGAGCACAGGCTATAAACCATTATCTTATATTTGAAGCCAAAAGCAGATGGTCATTAGACATGCTGTATCACTCTACACAACTGCTTTTTCAAAGTTGACTTTCATTGTGTGTATTATTTCGACAAAGATTCACAGCTCGACATCTTCTGCAGGAATACCAAACCAACCAGGCGCATTTAAAACAAGATGCATTTCATATCGAGGTCTCCAAGGGAAAAGTAATTATGCATAATGTCAAAGTGTTCAGAAAGTACCCACTCAGGACTTAGCTACTCCTTACTGCAGACAGCAAATCCTACCCTAAGATTCTGGGTGTGACTGAACATTTACCATCTTTCAAAATAAATATTCAAGTCCACACAGCTCAGCGTCAGCTTAGCTAAATCGACCTGGCTGATGCTTCTGAATCAGAGGTTTGTTGATTCAAGCCCCACTCCAGCACCTGGGGACATAAGCTGGGCTGATGGCATCAGGGCAGTGCTGAGGATGTGATGGATTGTCCGAGGAACCATCGTTCAGATGGGACTTTGATTTGAGGTTGCAGTTGTCAGTGGTTCAGATAGATACTAAAAATCCCCCGATCGATTCTTCCCTCAACCAACACTAACAAAAGAATATTAATTGCCGTTCACCTTCGTGCTGTTTGCTGTATATTGTTCCACGCAAAATGACAGCTCCAATGGTGAAAACAAAAGACTTGCATCTATATGGCGCCTTTTACAACCACCAGGCATCTCAAAGCACCCTACAGCCAATGAAGTACTTTAGTCACTGTTGTAGTAAATGTGGCAGCCAATTTGTGCACAGCAAGCTCCCACAAACAGCAATGTGATAATGGCCAGATGATCTATTTTTGTGATTTTGATTGAGAAATAAGCATTGACCAGGACACCCTAATGCAGAGTTGAGCCTGATTTTATTCAGCTAACACTCCCCTGCTTCATTTTGGAATGGTGCCATGCAATCCTTTATATTCACCTTAGGGCAGACTGGGCCTCGGTTTAATGTTTCATCTGAAAGATGGCACCCTTTGACAGTGCTGCACTCCCTCAGTACTGCACTGGTGTGTCAGCCTAGGTTGTTGTGCTGAAGTTCTGGATTCTGTTTGATCCCACAACCTTCTGACTCCGAGGCGAGAGTATTAGCTCATAAGCCACAGCTGCCATGTTTTATTGTACATGAAGCCCTTTGTAATGTTTGTACCAGACTCGCTAAGGCACTTTACAGATACGGGTTCCTTCTAAACATAAAGGGACCTCAAATGTTGATCAGACACAGTGGTCATTAGTCCCAGATATCATCTCCGTTTCTTGCCTGCGTTAACAATAACCTTTGTCAAGCAGGCAAGGCATCGATGGTCAAACAGCGCTAAATCAGTTCCCTAGCCGATGGCAGTGACAAAAAGCATCAGGCTAAATCCAATTTCTCAAATGGAAAATCATTACTACTGCAGAGGGCTCACGATTAACTCATTTTATAACACTGTCCAATTAATCACTGGCAGCAGAATTTGTCTTATTTGTCTAATTACATTGAGACAAACATGAGTTGGGGGGGGCACCAGTTTCACCAAGTCACAACCTTCAGTCCATACAAATGGCAGCAATAATCACACCCACAGGTAAATGGACACAGATTAATGGTTATCCTGAAAGGAAAATCAATATGGCAAACTAAAATAATTAGACATGAGACATTCCCTGCTTTCCTTCATCATTTCCCTTACTGCATGACACTAATCCTTTAAAATAATTAGTCCACGGACTCCAGATGGATGTCACTTGAGCCTTAGGTACAGATGTAATAATTATCCAAAGTCTGCTACATGAACTCAGTGAGACGTTCCTTGCTACTGTGCTCCAGGGACTGAATGAGCTCCATCCACTCACAATGCCTACAAGCATGAGAACAAGGGTTAATAGTCATTGTGTTTCCTTCAATCACAATGAAGAGCTGATGGGCTGCAGGACATACACAAACACATGCAAATTTCCTTTTTGAACACTTGTTTAGTGGTTATATAAACACTGGAGCTGTTGGGTGGTGACAGGGAGGGCTGTTTGACAGGTGTGGGGTTGGTTGGAGGCAGAAAGTCACGTGATAAAGCCTCGAGGGGTACATCCAACTAGAGGTGGCCACCCTAAAGTAGAGTCGAGCCTGACTTTATTCAGCTAACGGCTTGTGTTTCTGGGTAGAGATCAGGAGTATGATTCCTGGCCAATCTCATTCTTCCCCAACCCATTGACACTGGAACCAGTTGTAGCACCCAAATTGCCACCCTACTGCAGACAGCTTTAACCAAAAACTGAGTTGAATGTTTAAGCCTACACTAGATGACCCACCAGGGAACATGGATTTTTTTTTTTATTATTTGTGTTGCTGGCTGGGCCAGCATTTATTGCCCATCCCTAATTGCCCTCGAGAAGGTGGTGGTGAGCTGCCTTCTTGAACCGCTGCAGTCCATGTGGTGTAGGAACACCCACAGTGCTGTTAGGGAGGGAGGGAGGATTTTAACCCGACAACAATGAAAGAGCAGTGATATAATTCCAAGTCAGGAAGGTGTGGTTTCGGTAGGGGCTTGCAGGTGGTGGTGTTCCCATGCATCTGCTGCCCTTGACCTTCTAGGGGTAGTGGTCACCGGTTTAGAAGGTGTGTTGAAGGAGCCTTGATGAGTTGCTGCAGGGCATCTTGTAGATGGTACACACTGCTGCCACTGTGCGTCAATGGTGGAGGGAGTGAATGTTTATGGGTGTGGTGCCAATCAAGCGGGCTGCTTTAACCTAGATGATGTCAAGCTTCTTGAGTGTTGTTGGAGCTGCAACTCATCCAGGCAAGTGGGAAGTATTCCATTCACTCCTGACTTTGTGCCTTGGAGATGGTGGACAGGCTTTGGGGAGTCAGGAGGTGAGTTACTCACAATTGTGTAATGCTGTACATCTTCAAATATAATTCCAAAACAGATAATCTTGAAATGATCAGAGTGTTCCGGAGATGGGGACAGTGGATAATTAAGCAAAGACAATGATAGTTGGGTATGGAGTACATCGACAACATTTCAGTTCCAAGTCAGAGTCATGCAAACCCTGTCAACATTGTTTGCAGTGTCACACCATGCCCTGCAGGCATGATTAGCAACTATGCCACCACATTTGAACCCATCTCATGGTAGTAATGTGACCATCAAAAAATTTGACCAGCTTGAATAAATATCAGACTGAGTCTTTTATTAACAGATGAAATGGAGATTCTTTACTTGATTTAATTAACATCAGTGTATCTAGAACCTGAAAGAAATATCTTGTTTTGCTGTGAAGATTTTGCATGTGATGCCAGCATGCAACATCGTCATATCTTCTGGGATTGGCCAATAGCTGTCGTCACGCATATATAAAACTGGACCATTTGGGACGCTCTCCTCCAAAGGAGCTAACTGAAGCACTGCTTTTGGGTTTAAGAACTGGATTAGGGAACCAAACTACAGTTCCACCAAGTTCTGCTACTTAATCTGAATCCCAGCTTTATTTTCATTTCTGCTACAGGGAGACAGTGTAATATGATAAACTGATGTCAAAAGTTACATAAAAACACACAGATGGCTGTGTCTGCTGTTATCTGGAAAGGAAGAATGTGCAGGGTTACAGGGAGAAGGCGGGAAAATGGCACTGGGTGAGGTGCTCATTCGGAGAGCAAGTGCAGACACAATGGGCCAAATGGCCTCCTTCTACACTGTAACAATTCTGTGATTCTGTTTCTGTTTTACAGCATAGACATAGGCCAGTCAGTTCAAAAGGTCTGTGCTGTTTATGCTTCACACAAACACCCTTCACCATGTTATTTAGAATCTTTATTGTACTTATAGGCCATGAACCTCATTTTACAACTTAGTTGTAAGTAAATGTATTAATGACTTCATTCTGTAAAATGCATAAATAATACAATCAGCAGCACTTCAAAGAATTTCATGGCACCAAGCATATACACAATCCATGAAGGAGAAAACAAATGGATAAATTGTTAACCCTTCAGTTACACTCCACTGTGAAGGTAGAGTCTTTGAGACAACACTGTACTGGCAGGAACCAGTAGCGATACTATCGAGGGTCAGAATTGTTCAAACCCCCAAATTTTGTAACTGTCCCCAGGATGTGGGCGACAACAAAGCAATGGTATTAATTGGCTATCCTGAGCTACTGGGGGTGTTGGTGCAGGGCAGCCTCAGAAGGCATTGGGGGTTGATCACTTATAGTCATCTGGTAGTACAGAACTTGAGTATTGCTGAAAAAAGAATCATGTCAAAGTCTTTTTGTTTTGCACTCATCAGGACACTTTGCAAGAATACCAATGTAAGGGGAAAACAACCATTTATGCTGTATGTGAAAAGAGTGCTGATTGGTTGGCAAATGGACTCTGATTGGTCGAGGTGTTGCATGGAGAATGCACCAGTGATGGTGACTAACAGTTAACCGCCAAGCATTGTTTGAAATGTTCTCACCATGCAAACTTGGTGCTGAGATAGGGCATAATGGCTACCCTGATCAGATCATTTCATGCTCTACACACACAAACTCACGAATAGGCTTAAGGCCGTCACTTTCGGCCCTGAAAAATGCCCAGTCTACCTCAGATTACCCTGGAAGGACAAGGTATCTCAAAAATTTGAGCAACAGGTGAAGCTAGCTGTTTCACGCTGCTACTGTGCGGTAGCAACACGAGTGGTATTCGCCACTAACAGGATGCTGCCGTCAAGCCAAAAAGACGTTCTGCCTATCACACAAATGAGTAACATGGTATATGAATTTCAGTGCCAGTGTGATGCCAGGTACATCCCAAAGTGTGGCGGATTGTATCAAACAGCATGTCCCAGCTGCTGTTCACAACCAGCAAGGTTCAGACCCTACCCAACCACCCGAGGGTGCAAAACTTAACCAGTGTCCAATGTTAGATGTGATTCCGCGATTGGACAGCATTTGCTAAATAATCCTCAGTGTGCTATGAATTACGCTGACAACCAATTTAAGATTGTTAGTCGGCCTCTCAGTTTGGTACATTTGCATGTGCTGGATGCTACATATATTAATAGACAGGGCCCTGTTCTTTGAGACAGAAAGAACATGTACACACATTGCACCTGTTTCAGCTAAACAAAATAAGTGACAGCCATTCACTGGCTCATTCCTCAGGACAATGCCTTAACCAATCAGGTTCAAGCTGTCTGGTTTAATTTCAAACGATGCTTGGCAGTTAACTGTCAGTCACCCTCAATGGTGAAATCTCCATGGCAATGCCTCTTGCCAGAGTCCACTTACCAACCAATCGGCACTCTCTTCTCATATGGTATAAATTGTTGTTTTCCCCTTATACTGGTGTTCTTGTGAAGTGTCCTGATGAGTGCAAGACAAAAAGCTGCGACATGTCTTTTTCAGCAACTGACCACTTAATGCAGAATTGAGCGTGGCGTGTGTGTCAAGGGCCTGGAGGGCACAGGGAAAGAGTTAAGTTTTCACTATAAAATACAAGCCAGCACAGAAGGTTAACCAAATTAAACTTGCCATGGCGGGGTTTGATCTCCGAGCGTTACTAATCCAGCACCGACAGCAAGACATAACTACACCACAAGCACATCAATAAGCAAATATCAAAGCATCGGTAACACAGAATCACATGCAAGTCCACAGAGCATCAAGAAATAACTCGTAGTGACACAGCAGCACAGTTCCATTGATTCTGGCATCGTCTGCAGTTTTGTTTTTTCTATACAGACACCCGACAGGGTTTCTAGTGTGGCTTTATTCCAGACAAAAGCCGGGAGAGTGAAAGTGGCTGCTGTTCACAGTCAGACTGATGCATTTTTAAAACAAAGCAGGAAAGAAACATGTTAAAATTCACCAAACGAAGTGGTTGGCAGGCCTGATGGTTTGTTTTTGGCTTCATCTTACCTTGAAATAATCAAGGGTTTTTCTTTCAATCTGATGGGGGAACCAAAGAGGCCAACATTAGTCTGGTGGTTATGCTACTGGATTAAAAATCCAGGTAACGTGAGTTTAAATCTCACCATGGCTTGAAGATTTGAATCCAGTTTCAAAGAACCTGGCGATAATAAAGAGCTCTGGCAGTAAAAATAATTGTGAAGCTGTGGGGAAATTAAATCCAACCGATTCAATAATGCCCTTTAGTAAAGGAAATCTAACATCCTTACCTGTCTGCTCTACATGCAGCTAGGCAATGTGCTGACTCTTAACTACCTCCTGAACTGGCCTAGCAAGCCCCTCAATTGCAAACTGCTCTAACGGATCAGGGTGGTGGCTCATCATCACCTTCCCAGGCAACTAGGGGTGGGCAATAAATGCTGGCCTTGCCAGCGACACCAACATTCCCAGAATAAATTCAAAAAGGTTGAAGAGCAATGCTTCAGGATTTCGGCACTCTGAGTGACAGAATGCAAATTGACACAGACGAGGCTTCAGGTTCATTTTAATGCTCAGTAGTAGTGCTTTACATGGCGAAAATGACAGAACTACACAAAATACACACCGGCCAACTAAGGCAAAATCAGTGTAAACATTGAATGAAATAAATATGCGCACTCTGCCAACAGTACGTTACAGAATCAATCAACATTCAGTCAGTCAGTCTGGATTCTGGAGTGTGGAGTGTGACTTGCTGATACACGGTCTCTGACTGTCCCAAAGGAAGACTTGCAGACAGCAATTGTGAAGCAATATTCAGAACAACCATGTTTATACAACAACAAAGCAAGGTGGCTGATTAGCGTTTGATTGTACAAAAAATATAAACTCTAACTACAAGGCACAAGCTCCAAGTCATCCATTTTTTCAGCCTCATTTCTCCTCTGACTCTTTTACCACTCGCTGTAAAACCCTGCTCTCTGATTCCTGATCCACCTGCCAATGGAAACAGTCTCTCCTTATTTACTCTATCACAACCCCACATAATTTTGAACATCTCCCTGCAACGTTCATTGCTTGAAGGCGAATAATCTCAGGTTCTCTATTTTTGCTACATAATTGAAGTCTTTCATCCCTTGTACCATTCTAATACATCTCCTCTGCACCCTCTCCAATGTCTCGAGATCCTTCCTGATGTGTGGCGGCCAGAGTTGCACACAATACTCCAGAGCTGAAGCCTAGCCCCGTTATTTTTAGCTACCAGTGTCATGAGAATCAACAAACGCCTTCACAGACCTGAAACATGATAGAAATGGATAACCACAGTGGTAACATCTCACTCATTCTGGCAACAAGTCTCCAGATTTGTTTCCATACAGAACATTATGAACATTATGGTAATGTTCCTGCACACAAAACAGTGACAGTGAAAAAAATGAGCGTCTCTCTGATTCAGTCAAATGGTTGTCCAGTAAGAATGGAATAATGGAATTTAAAAATAATATAAAATGGATTTTTACAAAAAGACAAGTTAAGACCATCTGAAAAAAAAATAAAACTAGTTTGAGAATGTGCTTGTTTCGAAATGCTAAACACCACTCTGCTAACTTCCCCCTGTGACAATCTCAAAAGGGGAAGGAGAAAGCTTCCAAAGAATTGCTGAAGATTTGAATACGTTGACTGACAGATTCAGAACAAATCCATCAGTGGCTTCAGGGCAGGAGCAGAGTAAAGTGGAATAAAATGCTGGTGGGAGCACTGGACAGGTACACCGTCAGATATTCATCTGTAAGTTTGAAAAAAATAATAAATCATCGGCACAAGGCTGGCTGTAGAATTTGAGTCCCGAGATATAAAGAGAGTGACATTCTGCAGCATTTTTAGCTTCCTTTACGAAACTAATAGGGAAAAAAAAGTGCAAATGGTTTGTTAATGCACATCCATCTTGTTTTGAAGGTCAAGTCTAAATGTAGCCCCCAGATGAAGGAAGAAGTTGGAAGGACTAGGACTCTTGGGCATAGTTCATCCCACATTCCTAATCCATCTATTTTGTTTCCTTTTATATTTCCGTTATAAATCCTTAACTCCAAATCTATTTGGGAAACTGGCTCTGTGAATTTGTCGCACTGTAATCTTGCTCTCCCACCAGGGCAGGCACATTGCTTTTATTTCAGTCTTGAAAGCAGTCAAAAAATGCTGGGAAAACTCAGCCAGTCCGCCAGCGTCTGTGGAGAAAGAAACAGTTAACGTTTCAAGTCCCTATGACTCCTCTTCTTCAGAAGAAGTAGTAAAAGTTCCAAAGAAAAGTCATATCAGACTCGAAACGTTACCTCTGTTTCTCTCTCCACAGATGCTGCCAGAACTGCTGAGTTTTTCCATCACTTTCTGTTTTTATTTCAGATTTCCAGCATCTTTTCTTAAAAAAATTCATTCATGGGATGTGGGCATCGCTGGCTAGGCCAACATTTATTGCCCATCCCTAAGTGCCCTTGTTCAGAGGGCACTTTTAAGAGTCAACCACATTGCTGGAGGTCTGGAGTCACATGTAGGCCAGACCAGGTAAGGACAGCGGATTTCCTTCCCTAAAGGATATTAGTGAACCAGATGGATTTTTACAACAATCAGCAATGGTTTCGTGGTCATCATCAGACTATTAATTCCAGGTTTTTATTGAATTCAAATTCCACCCTCTGCTGTGGTGGGATTGGAACTTGGGTTCCCCAGAGTGTTACCCTGGGTCTCTGGAATACTAGTCCAGCAACAATACCACTACACCATCGCCTCCCCAGAAAAATGACAAGTCATCAGTCCCTCACCACATTTTCCTTCTTTGGGGGATTTCTGTCATATGGGATTTGAAAGAGCTAAAGTAATAATTTGTTGTAAGAAATGTATTCTTCCTCATCTTCACAAATTGTTATTTCATTACACTGGAGAACATGGCTGAACATTCGGAATAATTTCTGATGTTTTACCTCGAAATGGATTCTCTTGAATCTTATAATTATCTTTTCACTGTACTTGTGCTGCAAAATAATTACAGCAACAACTGCTTTTCTCCCTTGCGCAGCGATATATACTAAAGTTCCAGTTCCAGCTACTACATTTTTTTTCCACTTACGTGTGATATAATTGCTGTTACTGCTGCTGACATTTCTGGTATTCCTGCAATAAACTGTTTTTTCCATTATTGACTTGGTTTGCATTGCCGTCTTGGGAGGAAGACAGCAACAAGAGAGTCATACTCGCCAATAGCGGTGTCAAAGAATTTGGAGGCTTTGGGTATTGTCTGTACCTGCACTTGTTTAGGTTTATTTCCCAAATCAAAGCATATTTCTAATCTATGGTTGGATCTCTCATGGGAATGTCTTCAAAGTCAGGACACCATGTACTATCCTCAGAGGTCACAGATGCTATCAGAGTTGACACGCATCAAGTCCCTGTGCATCCATGCTCACTGACTTACTTCAGCTCTGTGTCAAGCAATGCCTTGATGTTAAAATTTTTATCCTTGTTGGCCTCTCCCTATCTCTGTAATCTCCTCCATTCCCACAACCCTTTGAGGTAACTGCAGTCCTGTTGCGCATCGCCAAGTTTAATTGCCCCACTACTGGTGGCTGTTCCTTCAGCTGTGCGAGTCCTAAGCTCTGGAATTCCCTCCCTAAACCTCTCTGCTTCCTTAAACGCCCTCAACTCCTCTTTCCTGACACTCCTTAAAACCTACCTCCGTGGCTACCTGTCCTCATATCTCCTTCTGTGGCACCATTTTAAATTTTGTTTGATAATGTTCCTGTGAAGCATCTTGGGATGTTTTAATGCATTAAGCACATTATACAAGTGCAAGCAGTTGCTGTTGTCTAGAGGATCTGCACCTTCCAGAACTTAGAAAACCATATCTCGTGGCACAGGTGCAATTTTATGATGGGAAAATCCAATTAAGGAAACACTCAAAGACACATCAGGCTGGTGATAAGTAAGGAGTGAATGACGTACACAGCAAGTTTAACACAAGACACACAACGTCTTTTCCATTCAGCCACCTTCCGATTGCCAGGGGGTGCGGAGGAGAGGAGATGAAGGGGAATTTTAAAGAACACATTTTTGTTTACTGTCACTGGGTTTTCTTCAATTTTTCTTTGTCCCCCCCTGAAGGTTGGATTGTTGTGGAACGGCGAGGGAAAACATGCTTAGTCACGATGTCCCCGCCATCATGTTGTGAGAGGCAGGTCTGATGGACGAGCTGCTCTTTTCCTGCCTGTGAATTTCGTACATTTGTATGTTCTAACACAGGATCCCAGTTTCCACTAGAAGGTAGCAGTCAACGAACGGGATACACAGCAGCAATCAGACGCAGTTTTCTGATGAAAGGTCATCAGCTGAAACGTTAGCTCACTTTCTCTCTCCACAGATGCTGCCTTACCTGCTGAGTATTTTTGGCATTTTCTGCTTTTACTGCAATTTTGACAGGTTTGCTTCCACAGGATTGATGCAACCTTTTAAGATTGAAGCAAAACACAGGTGCTTAACCCTCTTAGCTGGTTCAACCCAAAGTGCTGCCATGTTATTATATTAACCACAAAAAAGATTAAAACAATGCTACAACCAGAATCATGTAAATGAGAACACGGTGATAATGTGAATTAGTTGCCACAGGCAAGTTTTTAGTCTGATATAATTAAGATAATTTGTTCCTGGGGCTCTTTTGAACGTAAAAACTTTATTTTTCCATGTAATCTTTCTTAAGTAAACTTCCAGAGGATGTCTATCAAAATATATAATCCACATTGTTTTTTAAGTCTCCCCTTGCCACGGTGTCTGTTTTTCATTGAGCTGGTTTACACTGTTGGTGAATGTCAATGAAACCTGAGTGGATGTCTTATTGTACCAGATTATGAGGTGAATGGACAGGGTGGATAGGGAGCAGCTGTTCCCCTTAGTCGAAGGGTCAGTCACAAGGGGACATAAGTTCAAGGTGAGGGGCAGGAGGTTTAGGGGGGGATGTGAGGAAAAACGTTTTTACCCAGAGGGTGGTGACGGTCTGGAATGCGCTGCCTGGGAGGGTGGTGGAGGCGGGTTGCCTCACATCCTTTAAAAAGTACCTGGATGAGCACTTGGCACGTCATAACATACAAGGCTATGGGCCAAGTGCTGGTAAATGGGGTTAGGTAGGTAGGTCAGGTGTTTCTCACATGTCGGTGCAGACTCGATGGGCTGAAGGGCCTCTTCTGCACTGTGATTCTGTGATTGTACAAAGCAATGATGCTCTTTTAGTCACAAACCTTGGACAATCAGGAAGAAATTTCAAGTGCTTCCACAGATAGAAAGGTAGAAAGAAACATTGCGGCAGGAGGAGGCTATTCAACCCCTCAAAACCACTGCCATAGGAACGTTGGAGTTAAGGTCCAGAGGAGGCCATTCAGCCCCTCGAGCCTGCTCCATCATTCAATGAGATCATGGCCGATCTGGTTGTGGCCTCAACTCCACTTTCCTGCCTGCCACCTATAACCCTCGACTCCCTTGTCTAACTAAAATCTGTCTAACTATACTGTGAATAAATATAAAGATCCAGCTTCCACCATCTTGTGGGGAAGAGAATTCCACACTCTAATGACCCTCAGAAAAAAATTCTCCTTATCTGTTTTTAAAAGGGAGATTTCTTATTCTTTAACTACGTCCTTTGTTACCCCGGCAAGAAGAAAATCCTCTCGGCACCCACCATATCCAGTCCCCTCAAAATTTTATACATTTCAATAAGATCACCTCTCATTCTTCTAAACTCCAAGACGTATCAAATTAGATCATAAGATCATAGGAAATAAGAGCAGGAGGAGGCCATTTGGCCCACTGATCCCACTCCACCATTCAATAAGGTCATAGCTGATCAGATTGTGGCCTTGCCTACCACCCCCACCCCCCACCCCCACAACCCCCCACCCACCCACCTCATCCCCCACCCCACCCACCCCTCCCCCCCAATACTTGACTCCCTCATCAACCAAAAACCTGCATAACTCGGCCTTGAAGATTCAATGACCCAGCCTCGACTACTCTCTGTGGTACAGAATTATAGAGACTAATGACTCTTGGGGAAGAAATTCCTCCTCATCTCTGTCTTAAATGGGAGACACCTTATTTTTAAACTGTGCCTCCAAGTTCTAGAATCCCCCATGAGGGGAAACATCCTCTCAGCATCCACCCTGTCGCATCCCCCACAGAATGTTCTATGTTTCAATAAGATCACCTCTCATTCTTCTAAACTCCAATGGGTATAGGCTCAACCTTCCCTCATAGGGCAACCCATTCATCCCAGACAATCAGCCTAGTCAACCTTCTCTGAATTGCTTCCAATGCAAGTATATCCCTCCATACATAAGGAGACCAAAACTGTACGTAGTACTCCAGGTGCAGTCTTACCAATGCTCCATACTGTTGTAGCAAGACTTCGCTATGTTTATACTCCATTCCCCTGTACTTTTTGCATGTTTTGCCATCTTTGATCCATATCACTTGATGCAATTTCCCAACAAAAGCCCACCTATCTCTGTTTTGCATGTTCAGTTGGATTGTATAAGCATTGCCAAGTGATCATGTCTGAATTCAATATTATCCAAATGTCACCTCGTGGTCAGTACACCTATGTTACAGACCTTTCAGTTACCCAGGTTTCTGACCTGTAGAAAAACTCATCCCCATGCTTAAGAATCTTCAAACCAAACGACTGAGCAAGTTGCAAGGGAGAGTTGATTTCCTATAGGGGAAGTTTTCCCACTTCCCCACATCCAGGCAGTTTAAGATTAAAAAGTGCCAGAGCTCAGGGGGTCACGTGCACTGGAACAGAGGTAACCGTAGAATAGTGGTTATGTTACTGGATTCACAATCCAGAGAACTGAGTTCAAATCCCACCATGGCAGCTAGGGAATTTAAATTCAGTTAATTATACGAATCTGAAATAAAAAGCTAACATCTAACAAGATTGTTGTAAAAACCCATCAGGTTCGCTAATGCCCATAAGGGAAGAAAATCTGCTTGCCATGTGGTTGGCTTTAAAATGGCCTAGCAAGCCACTCAGTTAAGGGCAGTTAGGGATGGGTAATAAGTGCTGTCCTTGCCAGCAACACCCACATCCTGTGAATAAATAAAACAAAATGCTGGAGTTTAAATGGGCTTAAGCTCCAGCGAGGACCAACCTTCTCATCGTGACACCATCTCACTGGAAGAATATATTTTTGCACAGGCACTTTGCAATAATTAGACATATTTCTGCTTTTGAAGCAGGTGGTGCAATCATTTTTGCTCAAATAGTGTGATTTTTAAACACTGGAAAAGGTGGTCACACAAAATCAGAGCCAGACAATGCTTCTTTCCAAACACACAGCCCTATTTACGCAAGACATCTCGACACCCTTTCATGACCAAGCTTACAACCTAAAGTAATCTCAGTGATTGGAATACAGAAACCTGTCA
Source organism: Cetorhinus maximus (assembly GCF_964194155.1). Lineage (NCBI taxonomy): Eukaryota > Metazoa > Chordata > Chondrichthyes > Lamniformes > Cetorhinidae > Cetorhinus > Cetorhinus maximus. The sequence continues at coordinate 30,637,221 of NC_135905.1, forward strand.
GCCAAGAAATGGTGCACTTTGTTGACAATTTCATCTGAACCTAAAATTCTACAAACTAAAGATAAAAATACCCAGGTTGAAAATGTGACCATCATGGTCTGTTCAACCAGCCACTGAATAATTCATTCTTTGTACAATTTATTTTTCAAACACCAAAATGCTTAGAAACTCGAAATTATGCTGCTGCCTATATGTGAAACTTAATAGCTTGATAGTGTACTGGAACAGGCAACGTCTGGAGCAGGGCTTGTATCAGGAATTTCATGCAATAGGATTAGACAATTCAGTACAAGGGAATTGGATGCATTCTTGAAAAAGGAAAAACATACAGGGCTTTGGAGAAAGCGCACTCGGGACGCGGTGAGGGGGACTAACGGATAGCTCCTTCAAAGAGATGGCGCAGGGAGACTAACAGATAGCTCCTTCAAAGAGATGGCGCAGGGAGACTAACAGATAGCTCCTTCAAAGAGATGGCGCATGCACAATGGGTTGAACAGTCTCTGCCTGTGATTCTACGCTACAAATTCTGAGCTCATATCAGCGTTATCTTTGGAATAAATACACATTCTCTTGAAGCCAGTTGCGTAGAATTAGTGGGTCGCAAGGCTCTGCCAATGTTCTAATTAGGAGGGTGCAATGCCCAGAGTGAAGGTCAAACATCCAGGCAAATAAGGGCCCTGGTTTCAAAAACAGAAAGTGCTGGAAAAACTCAGCAGGTCTGACAGCATCTGTGAAGAGAGAAACAGAGTTTCAAGTCCGCCTGACAACCCTTCAAAGCTCTGACAGGTCGGTGATGATTTGCCAGATGTCTCTGCTTGCATTTCATCAGCTCTGTGCACAGAAATGTGCTCATTAGCTGAAAGGGGCGACAGAGAAAACACAATGAGTTAAGATGGCTTCACTGAACCAGAAAGTAATTTTAAATTGCTTTTTTTTAAAAAACAGGGGAGAGAGATAAACAAAACACCTAATTAGAATGGTTATTTTCCAAGCCCAAATGATGAGCTGTTCTTAGAGTTAATTAAAACAAAGTTAGAGAGGGTGAACTGCAAGACAATAATCAGCTGTCAAATCGTTGCTCATTTCCTTCTGCTGTTGAGAACCTATTCCATTTTCCTGCTGACGATTTGTGCTTTCTTTCCTACAAAACCAACAGCACTTAGAAAGATCTACGGATATTCATCGCCAAGTTAGCTCAAAATGATCCAAGACATTTGTCTTTTCTGCAGCACCAAAGTGCCTAAAGCATCAGCTCCAAACACTGTGCACAGTAGGCGTCTTGCATAGCTAATCCCTGGCCAACAGTACAAGCAGCCCCTGCAACAACGGGGAGATATAACTGCAATAAAATGTATTTCAACAGCTAACGGAGAAAGAAACCAATCGGATAAATTACAAGTGGAAACAGGCCCACCAGTCTCTGAAGAGAAAAGCCAAGATAGTGTCTCCTTAGCAGCAGGTTTTGTGGTGCAGTGGGTAGCAACCGTACCTCTGGGTAAGAAGCTCTGGGTTCAAATCCCACTCAGGACTCAATGACCATGATGCCCATGGTCACCAATGACTTCTTAGGGCATGGGGTACCTGAAGTAGGAGGAGTTCCTCTTTTGGACCTCCCCACGTTGGGATTGGCAACATTGTGGGTTCCCATTCTTCACGCACATCCCCTCTTTCAGAACAGACAGCAACCACCACTCCTCCCATCCCTCAAAACCCTGCTAGGCTTTGCTGGTCTCACCAACCATCACCCTATTTCCCCCCCCTCTTTTCTTCTCTCAGCTCTGAGCCCTCCTGTCCTGTGACTCCCTGTCTGCATTCTGCCTGTTTGCAATTGGCTTCATCATTCGCTGAAGGGGCAACTTCAGAACAGCCCCAGCCACAATCGCCAGTGACACCTCCAGCGATGGTATTATCCGCTCTCAGCCTCTCTGTGACATTCAACATAAGCGGCCTTGTTATTCCTCTCCGAGATTTCACACTCACCGCCCAATTCATGAGGTTTTCCCTCAAATGGTTCCAATCTCATCTTTTCAAACACACCCAGAACGTCTCCAGCTGGCTTCCCGTCTTATCCCCGCATCATCGGAGTCCTCCGAGGATCCGTGCTCAGCAACCCCCTTCCTCATTTACATTTTTCATCATCCCCAGACATGGGGTCAGCATTGAGGCTGAGGGCAATCAGTCCTACCTCTCCACCACCTAACAACTGCCTCTGCACACACCATACACCTCTGCATCATGGAGGGAGGGAGCGATGAAGGGAGAGAGAGCGCAAGAGAGAGAAAAAGAGCGAGAGAGCGCGAGAGAGAGAGAAAGAGAGAGAAAGAGAAAGTGAGAGAGAAAGAGAAAGAGAGAGAGAAAGAGAAAGAGAGAGAGAAAGAGAAAGAGAGAGAGAGAGAAAAAGAGAAAGAGAGAAAGAGAGAAAGAAAGAGAGAGAAGAGAAAGAGAGAGCGTGATAGAGCACGAGAGAGCAAGAAAGAGAGAGGACAAGCAGGTGCACAAGGGGGAGAGTGAAAGAAAGCACAGAGATGAAGACCATGAAGCAATGCCGGAGCCAGCCAGAGCAGGGAAGAAGCAAAGTAATGAGTGTACATTGCAGAGTATTTCAAAGAGTCTGTTGAATTTGTACAGAAGCCTCATGGCAGTTAAAGTGCCTGTATCACTGATTTAGGAAAAGAAAAGTTTAAAATTCATTCCAGGTGGGATGTTAAAACGAGGCCCTGTTTGCCCCCTCAGATGTACATTAAAGGTCTAATGGCAATATTTGGAAGAGCAGAGAAGCTCTCCCTGGTGTCTTGGCCAATATTGAAGGTTCACAGTGATGAGAATTGGAGGCTGCTGTATAAAAACAGAAAATAAATGTGAATGAAGCAATCGAACTTGGATTACAAAATGCCATGGAAGTCATTTACATGTAAATACACATGCACAGTCACAAAAATATACAAACACACATACATACATATACAAACAAACACACATACATAGACTCTCAAATCACACCCTCAGGCTCAGTGAGACACAAACACACAGACATGTAGACTTCCAAGGACACATACCCAGGAGAAGCTGAATGATGGTGTGCCCAGTAGACTTCTCCAGTGAGCAGCTGGTTTGAGAAATGAACACAACATGGTGTAGTCAGACTTGATGTCTGTACAAAGAATGCCTGATGTGCAAAAAGCAGACAAACCTGCAGCTTCTAGATAAAGTCTGAAAGTGTAGCAGGAAACACTAATTCTTACAGAAAGCCCATTCGCCATAGCTGCACTGGGAGCCATTGGTGAGTGAACCTGAGCTGGCTGACACTCTTCTTCCAGCTGTGCAATCTTTCCTGTCCTGAGTGGGAACACTGTGCACACAAGCTGTGCCAAATAAAAATCTTCCCAGGATTCAGAAGGCACCCCATCAACTATACCATCTGCATTGACATGAAGGGACATTCAATGAATTAATTCAAGTTAAATTAAGCAATGAATCCTGGATGTGAAAGTCAGTATCTTTGAAACAGGGGTTGGGGAGCAGTTGGTTTTGACATTTTTGAAAAACTGCTTTCTGTCGAATTTTTTGAACTTTAATTTTTCTTCTAATTAAGCAGTGATCTTGTCAGCAGTTTCCAAATATAAAATTTAACCAGTGTTTTCAAAGAGAGTTCACTGGTTCTGCAGAAATACAGTAATCAACAGTGTAACCCAGGTCTATCTAACCAATGCAGGTACCATAACGGTAACCAGAATATAACCAGCCGCTGGTCACCTGAGAATTACAGAAACAAAAAACAGCACAGAGTACACGAGAACCCACACGTTGTACTGAGAGGAATTGTCCGGCTAATTTGAATAATAGCTTAAATGTATGTAGCATTTTAAATGTTAAAATGTCTCAATATGCCTCACAGAAGCATTATCAGGCACTGCTCAAACCCACGACCTCCACTACCTAGATGGACAAGGGCAGCAGACACATGGGAACACCACCACCTGGAAGTTCCCCTCCAAGCCACTCACCATCCTGACTTGGGACTCATTCCTTCACTGTCGCTGGGTCAAAATCCGTGAACTCCCTCCCTAACAGCACGGTGGGTGTACCTACACCACATGGACTGCAGCGGTTCAAGAAGGCAGCTCACCACCACCTTCTCAAAGGCAATTAGGGATGGGCAATAAATGCTGACCTAGCCAGTGACACCCACATTCTCTGAACGAATAAAATAAATTGATACCAAGCCAAAGGCATCAGGACCTGTGATCAAAAGCCTGGTCAACAAAGTGAATTTTAAGGACTGTCTTAAAGGAGGGAAGGTTGGGGAGGTACAGAGATTGAAAGAGGGAATTACAGAACTTAGGGCTCTGTTGGCTGAAGGCACCACTACCCTGGGCAAGCTGAAGGAAGTGAAGAATGCCAAAAATCAGTGGAACTAATGTCCCAGAGAGTTGCAGGGCTGGGAGAGGTTACAGGGATAGAGGGAGCTGAGGAGGTGGAAAGTTTGGAACACGAAAATTATATTTTTTAAAAGAAGGGAATTTTTTTTAAAAATCAAGCAATGAGTTTACCGGGAGCCAATGTAGGTCAGCAAGTACAGGGGCAATAGGTGAGGGAGCTGGTGCATGTTAGGATGCAGCAAAAGTTCTCTCTTCATTCATTTGAGGGATGTGGGTGTCTGTGGTAATGCCAAGATTTGTTGCCCATCCCTAATTGCCCTGAGAAGTGGGTGGTGAACTGTCATCTTAAACCTCTGCAGCCCATCTGGTGAAGGTACACTCACAGTGGATTTCCTGGATTTTGACCCAGCGACAGCGAAAGAAAGGCGACATAGTTCCAATTCAGGATGGTGTGGGGCTCGGAGAGGACTTGCAGGTGGGGGTGCCCCCATGCACCTTCTGCCCTAGTTCATCTAGGTGGTAGAGGTGGCCGGTTTGGGAGATGCTGTCTAGGAGGAGTTTTGGATGAGCTCAAGTTAATGGAGGCCAGCCAGCTCCCTTATAGAACGTCAGCACATCTCGCAAAAGATCACTCAGTGACCTTTCTAATATAAATTGGCAGCCATTTCAGATTCTCAGCTGCCCTACTTTTGCCCATAACGGTGCCCTGTGGAGCTCAACTAGACGGACTCAGTTACACACAACTTGGCAACAAACTAAACTCGTGCATGCTTTGTACGCGCTTCAGATAGAAAAGCAGCAAATAAAAACATGGCCCCACTCCCATCTAAATGAGACTTCTTTTCAAATTCAGCTGTGTCAGATACACCAATGAAAGGGAAGTTTTGGAAGCAGCAATATATGGAGAAAGCAAGTCAAGATTTTAGACAGTGCAATATCTAAAAAAAAAATACATTTCATGGACACAAATCCCAAGCTAAATTCCTTACTGTTAGCCTAAGATTTTTAATATTTGGTTTGCGCTGTGACTGAAAATTTCTCCTGACAAATAAGCTTCACAACAGTCTGCGCGGCTCTGGGCTCATGAAGGTTTCAACAATAATTTTAGCTCCACATCTTGGGAGCTTAGGTCTATTTTTGAAGTGTTATTTGTTTGGCTGCTGTTAATTATTTTCCTGTATTTGCAGACACAAGGATGGCATAATTTTTAAACTCTATGCATGTATGGTTACTGAATAATACATTTCCCCAAAAGAAGCAATTTGTTGACCAAAACAATAATTTGAAGCACAAAAAAAAAGTTCCGAGGTTTATTGGAAGTAAATAGGCTGCTTCAAAGTTCAGAACGGCAATTATTTTCATATCCAACAGCGACTCTTCTGAGCTATCAAGTTTAATAAGTAAAAATTCCAATTACTGGATCTACCAACATTTTTTACATATAAAAAAATTATGCAATCTTCAGAAGTAATATTGAAATTCTTCTTGCAGCCTTACACTCAGCCCTGACTGTAGAAAAATCCATTTCATGAAATGATTAGGGGTGTCAGTTTAGCCCAGACACATGCTCCTGTCTCAGTTGGAAGGTATGGGTTTGAGCCCTACTTTAGGGCTGACGCTTATAATCTCAGCTACTTCTCTGCTTTCTTCAAACTCTGGTGACCCTTAAATTCTGGAGGGCTTCGGAGGAGCAAGGCTAATGGACACCCAGTTGACTGCTGGCCCAATTCACGGGAATAGAACGTTTATTGGTGTTTATTGCAAGGAGAAGCGAGTATAAAAAGTAGAGGAGTGTGGCTGCGGTTGTACAGGGCCTTAAGTGAGACCACATTTGGAGTACTGTGCACAGTTTTGGTCTCCTTACTTAAGAAAGGATGTATTGCCTTAGAAACAGTTCAGAGAAGGTTCACTCAGCTGATCCCTGGGATGAAGGCATTATCTTATTAGGAAAGGTTGAACAGACTTGAGTTTATACCCACTGAAGTTTAGAAGAATGAGAGGTGATCCAATGAAACATACAAGATCCTGAGGGGACTGACAGGGTAGATGTACCCACACCACATGGACTGCAGCAGTTCAAGAAGGCAACTCACTACCACCTTCTCAAGGGCAACTAGGGATGGGCAATAAATGCTGGCCTAGCCAGCGTAGCTAACGTCCTGTGAATGAATAAAGAAAAAAGATGCCGAGTCGATGTTTCCTCCTGTGGGTGAGTCTAGGACCAGGGTGCACAGTTTCAAAATTAGCAGGCTCCCATTTAAGAGGAGATGAGAGTTTTTTTTCTCTCAAAGGGTAATTTGTCTGAGGAATTCTCCTCCCCAGAGAGCAGTGGAGGCCGGGTCACTGAATATATTCAAGGCTGAGTTAGACAGATTTTTAATCGACAAGGGAGTCGAGGGTTATGTGGGGCAGGCAGGAAAGTGGAGTTGAGGTCACAACCATGATCCTATTGAATGGTGGAGCAGGCTGGAAGGGCGGAATGGCCTACTCTTGTGTTCTTGGGTCATTCCCATCGGAAAGGGTCAAGGGTCAGTGCTGGTAGAGAGACACTTGTCCCAGTGGGAGTGGCAGCCTCGCCATTCAAAAGAAGGGAGTAGAGTTGATCCGAGGCACAGGAAGGGCTAAAGACATTTTTAAAAACACTGCTAGGGTCGCACCCACACCAGGAATTTGGGGACCATTATCTTTACTGTGGGTTGGAAAGTAAACTGTTATCTCCTAATTCTCTCCCCTTCACATCCAACCCCACTTGTGATCTTTGCAAGATGTTTCACAAGAGAATTACCAAACAAAATTTGACACGAAGCCACATATTAAGACAGATGACCAAAGGTTTGGTCAAAGAGGTAGGTTTAAAGGGCTTCTTAAAGAAGAAGAGGGAGCAGGGTGGAGACATATTTCCAGAATTTAGGGCCAAGACCACTGGCAGCACAGCAACCAATGGTGGGGTGATGAAAATCAAGGATGTGCAAGAGGCCAGAACTGAGGGAGCGCAGAGATCTTGGAGGACTGAAGGGATGGAGGAGGTGACAGAGGTAAGGAAGGTGTTGAAAACAAGGATGAGAATTTTTAAATTATCCACTGGAATGAGAGGAAGCAGAACAGGAGAGAGCAATGGTCCTTCTTGGCCATCAGGTCATGGAGGAGTAACTGAACAAGGCCTTGGAGTAGGTCAAGTACACCCCCTCTCAGACGATACATGTTGGGGGGATAGCCAATTATTAGGGTTTCACAGAATCATAGAATGGTTACAGCAAAAGAGGACATCCAGTCCATCCAAGCTGTGCTGGCTCTTGGCAAGAACAATTTAGTTAGTCCCACTCGACCACCTTTCCCCTGTAGCCCAGGAAATGTTTCCACTCCTGGTGCTTACTCAATTGCCTTTTGAAAGCCGTAATTGAATCTGCCTCCACCACTCTTTCAGGCAGCGCGTTCCAGATCGCAACGACTCACTGCATAAAAGACCTTTTTCCCCATGTCACCTCTGATTCCTTTGCCAATCAAATTAAACCAGTGTCCTCTGGATCTCAACCCTTTCACCAGCAGGAAGTTTCTCTCCATCTACTCTGTCTATCTCACGATTTTGAAACCTCTGTCAAATTTCCTCTCGACCTTCTCTCCTCTCAAGAGACTAACTCCGGCTTCTCCAATCTATCCACGTAACTGAAGTTCCTCATCCCTGGAGCCACTCTCGTAAATCTATTCTGCTCCCTTTCTAAAACCTTCACACCCTTCCTAAAGGGCAGAGTCCAGAATTTGGACATAATACTCCAGTTGGCACCGAACCGACGTTTTATAAAGGTTCATCCTAGCTTTCTTGCTTTTGTACTCTTATGCCTCTATTCCTAAAGTCCAGGATCCCCTGTGGCTTATTACTCATTTTTGCAACCTGCCCTATCACCTTCAACGATTTGTGTGCACATACCCCCAGGTCTTTCTGTTCCTGCACCCCTGTTAGAATTGTACCCTTGAGTTTCGAGTGCCTCTCCTTGCTCTTCCTGCCAAAATACTTTGCATTTCTCTACGTTAAATTTAATCAGCCATGTGTCCGCCAATTCCACTGGCCTGTCCATGGGTGTGAGGGGAACTATTAAAAACATAATTTCAAATAACAAAGCGACAGAAGGGTTGGGAGGAGGCTGGGGAAGGGGTCGGGGGAGACAGCTTGATAGCTAAGTGGAGAACACATGACTAACATGCAATACTGAAGAGCACGCGTGTTCACTACTGCTTCCTCTTTCGTCACCATTGACAGGTCACTGTCTCAATTGCATATTCTGCTATAGTTCCATACCCACTGCTTTTCCTTTCTCTTTTATTCTATTTTTCTGGATTTTATTTGCATGGTTTTTCAAGCTGCTTCCCCTCTCCCCTCACCCTCCGTCACAGTTATATTTCTATATCTGATCTTTCGTATCACCTGGCAGTTTGGTATGAAGCAAATTTTTTAGTAGATTTTCTGTGATTGATTCTGCTACTGGTTCTCGTTCCCCAGTCTCCATTTTTTTTTACTTCAAATGCCCATTTGCTTCTCAGCTTTCAATTCTTGGTGAAGGGTTACACATGTTGCAAACATTGTACAGAAACTCCATTTTGTTGTTTTTAATTCCAGACTTCCAGCATTTCCAATTTATCCAGCACACGACAACAAGAACAAAAAAATACTGTGCCACATAAAAAAGAAATGGTCTTATTCAGTTCAGTTCACATCCATTAATGTGTAAAGCTGGGGTATTAAATAAAACAGGATCACACTGGCTGCGTTTACAGGGGAACTGCCCATCAATCATTCATGATGAGCGACATCATCCACTTGTCCGATTATACTCTGAGGGTCAGAGTTCACCCGGCAGCATTGACGCTATTTGATCAGGGATGCTGCTGACTGTGTGACTAAAAATCCACTTCAATATTTGTGCCTTAAAAGCAGATTAGAAAATACTTATCTCCCAGCATTGTTGGTGAGCTATTCTGAAAAGAAACAGAGAAAGTGAGAGACAGCAGTGCTGCTAAACCTCTCACAGTCTGGGTGTGAATTGGTTTAGGTGATGTTCAGATCATTCCAATAAACTATACAATCAGCCTAAGCACAAGACATTTGGAACAAATTCACCCTGTAGTTACCTAAGGCAGCACAGATCCGAGCTTCATTCGACCCGCTCGACATTAATACATTCTCACATGCTGGTATGGAAACAAATACTAAGCAGACGCTTGTACTTCTACGCAAAGCTATTCGAGGAAACTCCAAAATGCTAAATTTTAGGGCATCTTATTTTAGAAAACCAAGAGCTTGGGATGGAAGCCAATTAAAATGCTTCCTGTTACAGGAGAAACACTAGACATGTAAATACCTCAGTCTATAAAGACCTGACTAACAAGTATCAACACCGACACAGATACATTGTTAGATGGGAAAAAAGTGTTTGCTTTTCAAGGAGATGTTCAAGAACAGGTGGAATAGGAGAAAGGCCATTCAGCCCTTCGAGCCTGCTCTGTCATTCGATAAGATATTAGCAGATCTTCTATCTCAACTTCATCTTCCTGCCCGACTCCCTTATACCTCAACAAAGACAGAAATACCTAGAAAAACTCAGCAGGTCTGGCAGCATCGGCGGAGAGGAACAACAGTTCTGTTGGAAGGGTCATGAGGACTCGAAACGTCAACTTTGCTCTTCTCCGCCGATGCTGCCAGACCTGCTGAGTTTTTCCAGGTATTTCTGTGTTTGTTTTGGATTTCCAACATCCGCAGTTTTTTTGTTTTTACCCCTTATACCTCAATTCCCTCAGTACCTGAAAATCTAGCGATTTCTGTCTTGAATTTGCTCGGCACAGAGCGTCCACAAAGAATTCCAAAAATTCACAATCCTTGAAGTGAAGAGATCTCTCCTCACCTCAGTCTTAAACGACAAGCTCCTGATTATGAGACTGTGACCCTGAGTCCTAAATTCCCCAGCCAGGGGAAACAACTCAGCATCTACTCTGTCAAACACCTTCAGAAATTTACATATGTTATAATGCGATCACCTCTCACTCTTCTAAACTCGAGGGCATATGGGCCTGGCCTATTCAATCTCTCTTCGCAGGACAATCCCCTCATCCCAGCAAATCAGTCTAGTGAACCTACGTTGTGCTCCTTTTCAGTTGAGAAATTCCTCCTACAGGGTAAGGAGGCGTAAAGCGCACTTCCAAAGAAGAGTCACATGGGACTTGAAAAGTTGGGCAGGATTTTCTGGTCCGGCTCCCGCCCGAATTCAACAGCCCTTTTGCTGCTCCGTCAAATTTTCCATCCTCCCCGTGTCGATTCCCGCTGCGGACAGGATTGGAAAATCCCACCCGTTAACTCGGTTTCTCGGACCACGAATGCCGCTAGGCCTGCTGGGTTTTTCCAGAACTTTCCGTTTTTAGACTAAAACTGCACCCACGATTCCAGGATAACCAACGATGATGGCCGCAATCGAAGTGACATTTAAAATATTTAAAATCCTCTTTGCTTTGAAGGAGAGGGAAAGGAAAAGAAAGGGGTGTAAGGCGAAGGGGGAAAGAATAAAGCTTTCCTTATAGATTTAGGGAGTAAATCTTTCATTCAACAACCAGGGCATTTTTTTGGGACAAATACAAAAGTACCGAATATTACTCCAAATTCGAACAGGAAGGTTACACAAACTATCCTAAAGGAAGGACAGGATCCATTGTCCACACTAGAATAGGCCATACAACATACCAACAACATACAACAGCTCTGAAGAAGGGTCATATGGACTCGAAACGTTAACTTTGTTTTTCTCTCTTGTTTGTCAGACCTGCTGAGCTTTTCCGGCATTTTCCAGTTTTGTAACACACTTAGTCCATCTTGTTATGACAGGGAGTGCTTATTGCAGCCAAAGACACCAGAGTCAAACAGGTTACCAAACAGACTGAAAAACCTCGCTGAGTCATCCTGCTGATATGAGGACAGGATGCCCAATTTAATGTATGTAGTTCTTACCTGTCAATTCACAGCATTATATTGTGGTCAGTGGATGCCTTCACAGATCTGCAACAGAATAAATTATTTCAATCAACATCTTTTCATCCAATAATGTTTGTGCGAACTTGACAATTGAAAAAAATCTACAAAAAAAAAGCAATGTCAAGATCAGAGATACTGCAGCACAAAAGCAAACAAGAACATTACGGCCCAGGGTAAGGATACCTGACAGAGGAGAAACACCTGTCCACCAATGTTCAACTGGAATATGAGATTATGGGCCACGGGTCAGGGATTGAACAACTGATCCCCTTTCTCGTATAAATATTAAAAATTATGGTATATGAAGACGCCAGATGTCACACTTAGCTGGTAAGTGAAAAACAATGTTAGGATTCACACTACAACAGCAGTTGCCACCTGACAGTGAGGTTGCAGCATGATGCAGCCTGAATTAGGGGTCAAGGCCCCAACTGACACTTTGATGTGACTCTGTAGAAGAATTGTTCTCATTCAGCTTCACATCAGAGTCAATCCAGACACGAGCTTCAGATTTGCTAGATTAATGTCTTAAGGTGACAAAACTATCTTTTGATAATTAAGTGAGGCCAACACTAAAACTCTAAGAAGTGAACAGCAAGAAACGTAAAGGCTAAACTGATTTATTCCATCTTGTCTTGTGGTCATTATCATGTGTTTGAGACAAAATTATCAGTAATAGTGAGTTATCTCACTAATGCTTCACACATGAAAGTGAAAGGGTTAAATATTTGTGCTGGTTAACTTATTCTGGCCAATTCGATTCGTTAGACATTTATATGGTAGAATCTCATCACTTAAATTATTGGTCAAATTGCAAGAAGCAGGGTTAAAATTTAGCAACCATCGAAAGCTGGGTATTTTTTGGTATATTTATTTGTTCATGGGATGTGGGCGTCGCTGGCTGGGCCAGCATTTATTGCCCATCCCTAATTGGCCTTGAGAAGGTGGTTCTGGGCCACTGCCTTGAATCACTGCAGTTCACCCAGTGTTGTTACATCCACAGCTGTTAGGGAGGGAGTTCCAGGATTTTCACCCAGCGACAGTGAAGGAACGGTGACATAGTTCCAAGTCAGGATGGTGTGTGTCGTGAGGGAAACTTGTAGGTGGTGGTGTTCCCATGTGTCTGCTGCCCTTGTCCTGCTGGGTGGAAATGTTTGCGGGTTTGAAAGGTGACTTGACCTCATAGGTGTGAGGAGGAAGGAGGCTTTGAGGTGGTTTTAAGGGGAAGGAGAGTGTGCTGAGAGATAATGAAGCTTGTTTCCAATCAAGATGATTAGGCGACTACAACTGACTTGAAAAGACAAGTGGTGAATCAGCGCTTTGCCAATACATATTGAACTGTTCGAAAAACCAACAGGTCTGCTGCCTGAAGAAATGTCAACCCTGCCTTTGTAATCATGTCACTCCTGGGCCAGCATTTATTGCCCATGTCTAATTGCCCTTGAGAATTGAGTGGCTTGCTAGGCAAGAGGGCATTTAGGGCTCATTGCTGTGGGTCCAGAGTCACAAGCAGACTAAAGGAAGAATGGGTTTTTCCAATGATTGACATTGGTTTCATTAGATTCTTAATTCCATATTTTTCATTGAATTCAAATTTCACCACCTGCCATGGTGGGATTCGAACCCGGGGCTCCGGGGAATTACCCTGGATATCTGGAGTACTAGTCCGGCGACTACGCCACCGCCTCCCATAAACATTAACCGCGCTGAGTATGTACTTGAAGACCGAGTATCTACACTTTGGTGACGAGACTGGTCATGGTTGCCTGTTCCAGGGGACTTTCGAGATCCATAAAAAGCCTTAAAGTTTGCCCAGTACACTTGTCCTAGAGGCAGATTGACTGCTTAGTCAGTTCATTGCTGCTTGTGGGAGGGCTAGCGCTGTAAAATAGCCATTGCTTTGCCTATGTAATGGTCACTACAGTTTGCAGCTCAGTGGGCAGCTCCAAGTCAGAAGGTTGTGTGTGTCCATGTCCCACTCAACAGACTGGAGCCAAATAGTCCACTCCAATGTTCCAGCAGTTCATTCCCAAGACCACTGAGTGAAGTGTGTATGAAGCAACAACAAGCGCTAATAGAGAGCCTTTAACATAGTAAAGCTTCAATATTGGGGCAGATGATAGATTTTCAGGAGCAACTTGAAGTAGGAGAGAGGCAGAGAAGCAGAGGGGGAGAATGCCAGAGTTTAGGGCCTAGGCAGCTAAAGGCATGGCTGCCAATCGTGGAGTGCAGGAAATCAAGGATATGCAATGGGCCAGAAATGAAAGAGCAGAGAGATTGTGGAGGGCTATATGGCTTGAGGAGGTTGCTTTGCTAGCAAACATCGACGTGCTGACATGGTCCAGGTTTCAGTCTAAGATCGCAAACTGCTCTACATTACATCGGCGTGTATCTACACATTCTTACAGGTCACTGCAACTCTCAGTGCAGAAATGCAAATACATTTCAGGAGCAAGAGTTTCAGGCACTGCAAGAAAAATCTTCAAGAGAATGGAAAATGTCATTAATCTTTTCAAAATCTTTTATGTAACAGAAATTTTTGAAACCCCTGGAGGTAAAAAAACTATATAGATTTGAAGAAGTGGATGTGGATTTTGCCTGTTGTGCGTGCACTCAAGACAACAACCCAAAGAACTTTTAAAGTTTGAAGTAGATTAAATCTTTGAGGATCAATAGCTTAATTTTTGTCAACTGTTCAAGGATGTAAGATTACTGCTACTGCACTGCATTGACACGGCGCATCGCCATAGATACCACTCCTGAGAGATTCCAATTTCAGTATTTTACTTAGATGCTAAATGGGACAAATTCAGAGCAGATCTAGGAGCTGAAGCTGGGCATCCAGGAGGCGCTGATCAAAGTTCAACAGTCCTGCCATATTCAGTTGTGAATGGTGGTGGACAATCAAACAGCTAACCGGAGGAGGAGGTTCCACAAATATCCCCATCCTCTACAGGGCCCGTGCAAGAGTATTTCGTACCCTTGACAAAGCCTGCACCTCCCCTCCCTCCCCACCACCCATGCCCCCGCCCTCCTCCCCACAATTAGCGCTCGAAAATGAATACAGTAAAATGGTCCCACTCTCACACAACTGCTAAAAACTGTCAAACTCATGGCAAGTCGTTGTCCATGCTCTGGTCTCAGCTTACTTAGATTCACGCACTCCGTTCCCACCCTTCTCGTGAGACCTCAAGAGATCAGGCAGGAGCTTTCCAATCGGTTTAACTCGAACACACCGAACTCTTGGGTAACTTGTATTCGTAACTGGTGCCGCCTCCCATTCTCAGCACATGACACCGGATAATAGAAATGAACTGTACCGTGCGTATGGATAAAAATTCTGCATACCCGTCAGTCCCACACTTACACAACCCCTAAAAGTGATCAAACTCACATGGATTGTTATCTGCGCTGTCAGGACTCATGTACCTTGCAAAGTAACAATAGCAGCTCTCTACCAGCTTTGTCCTGCAGCGTGCCAACAGATACACAATGCAGCCATATTACATTCAAAATTGTCAGACTCTGTCAAAGAATGTATTCTTCTCAGATATGAAAGGGTCAGGATTGTGAAGAGAAACTGATAGAAACAGCAGATAGCCCCACTCCCTGTGCAAGTACCATCGTCCCCACAAGCACCACGTGGTCAAAATGTACGATAGCTTTGCAAAATACATATGGTATCGCATGTGAAGGTAAGGGGAGGATCTGCCTCCAGGTACACTGGATTACTTTGTAATGGGAGAAAATTGGCCAGGGCAGGAGGGTAAAGGAACCCAGCTCACCTTCCCCCCTACAAATGAGTGGAAAGAAACACAAGCAGCTGTTTTACAGGTGTTAATGTTGCAAACTCTGTGACACTGAGTGCATGCTCTAGTTGTGATTAACAGCACATCTGATACTAACTGGGTAAAGGTTAGGGCACATGTATTAAAAAAAAAGTTTCCAACAGTCCGGGGCTCTATGTACGAGGGATAAGCAGTCTGCGCTTACACTGGGTTTTGTGAATTAACCTAAGCAGCTTCCTCCTTTGCCAGATAATATTCACCAGACTAACAGATTTTCCAGTGTTCACTGTGCCTAAACAATTCACCACACCTGGGATCCTCCCTCCTCGCTGCTTTCTCATCTCCACTTTTTATTAATTCTCAGGTCTCCAAAGGCTGTTACTTGACTGTGAGTCGCCTGCAAAGTAAAGGGAGCGCGAGGTCCTCCCGCTGTAGGTGACAGAGTGGAGGAGGTGACAGGGCTGACGGGTGCCTGTGAGCCGCTGAACCTGACTGAGTATTAAAACCAATAGCACAATGGGAAAAGAGAGGGGGGGGGGAATACTGCAGAGGATCACCGAGTGAAGGAGGCAGCTGAATATGGGCTGAAGGGCAGCCGCAAAGCAGCTGAGTATCATAACCGACACCACAGGGAAAGCACGAGCAGCGCCAGAGAAAGGGTCATGGGATTGCGGGAACGTAGGGGGGAATGATTGGAGGATCAGTGAGTGCATGCTGGAGGGGGGCAAGGAAAGGGAAAGCAAGTGGACGGCCAGTGAGTGGGTGCATGTGGATGGAGGGCAATGGTCGGGAGGCTGTTAGTGAGCATGTGGGGGTGGGGTGGGGGGTGGGGGGGGAGGGGGTGCTCACTGCTGTAATTGTCTGCTGCAGAAAGTTCCTGAATTGAAAGTAAATAGTACCATAGTACCCACCCCCGACCGCTCGTAGAAAGTTGCTACCACCATTTGTAAGTTACAGACCGTACACTTTTTTGCCGCAGTGTTGGTGCTGGCACACCACGGCTGCTGTACCCCCAAACCTCACCGCTCGAGGCAACCACCTAGTTCACACCAGCTCTGATCCTCAATATGAGGAGGAAACCCAGTACATCAGTGCGAAAGACAAGGCTGAAACATGGCAACCAAAATATCAGCCAAAAGTGCCAAGTGGATGGTCCATTTCAGCTGTTCCTGGGATCCCCAACACCACAGATGCCAGTCATCAGCAATTTGATTCACTCCATGTGGTATCACGAAATGGCTGAAGGCACTGAATACAGCAAAGGCCATGGTCACTGAGAACATCCCAGCTGTAGCACTGACTTGTGTTCCAGAACCAGCCAACCTCTTAGCCAAGCTGTTCCAGTACAGCTACAACACTGGCATCTACCCGGCAATGTGGAAAATTGCCCAGGTACATCCTGTCCACAAAAAGCAGGACAAACCCAATCTGGCTTATTATCCCCATCAGTCTGGCTTTCGAGCATCAGTAAAGTGATGGAGTATATCATCAACAGTGTTATCAAGTGGCACTTACTCAGCAATAACCTGCTCACTGACAATCAGGCCACTCAGCTCCCGATCTCATTACAGCCCTAGTCCAAACATGGACAAAGGAGTTGAACTCAAGAGTGAGGCGAGAGTGGCTGCCCTTGATATCAAGGCCACATTTGACCAAATGTGGCAACAAGGAGCCCTGGCAAAACTGAGTCAATGGGAATCAGGGGAAAACTCTCCACTGGTTGGAGTCATATTCAGCACAAAGGAAAGATGGTTGTGGTTGTTGGAGGTCAGTCATCTCAGTCCCAGGACATCTCTGCAGGAGTTCCTCAGGGTAGTGTCCTCAGCCCAACCATCTTCAGCTGCTTCATCAATGACCTTCCTTCCATCGTAAGGTCAGAAGTGGAGATGTTCACTGATGATTGCACAATGTTCAGCACCATTCGCAACTCCTCAGATATTGAAGCAGTCAATGTCCAAATGCAGCAAGACCTGGACAATATCCAGGCTTGGGATGATAAATGGCAATTAATATTTGTGCCAGACAGTACAGGCAATGTAACACAAGAATCTAACCATCTCCCCTTGACATTCAACAGCATTACCATCATTGAGTCCCCCGCTATCAACATCCTGTGGGTTACCGTTGGCCACAAATTTAATTGGACTAACCATGTACTGTATTAGTACACCTCACAGAATCCAGAATGGTTACAACCCATAAGGAGGCCATTCGGCCCAACACGTCTGTGCTGGCTCTCCAAAGGAGCAATTTGCCTAGTGTCACTCCCCTGCCTTTTCCAGATAATGCTGCACATTTTTCCTTTTCAGATAATAATATAACTCCCTCTTGAACACCTCAGTTGAACATAATTCTACCACACTTTTAGGCACTACATTCCACATCCTAACCAATCCCTGCGTGGATACATTTTTCCTCATGTCTCCATTGCTCCTTTTGGCAATTACCTTGAATCTGTGCCCTCTGGTTCTTGATTCTTCCACGAGTGGGAACAGTTTCTCCCTATCTACTCTGTCCAGCCCCTCAGGATTTTGAATACCATCATCAAATCTCCTCTTGACCTTGTCTTCTCCAAGGAAAACAGTCCCAACTTCTCCAATCTATCTATCAGGGAAGTTTCCTCATCCCTGGAATCATTCTCATGAATCTTTTCTGCACCCTAATGCCTTCACATCCTTCCTAATATGTGGTGCCCAGGACTGGACGCAATACTCCAGCAGAGGCCAAACTAGTGTCTCATACAGGTTCAACATGACCTCCTTGCTCTTGTATTCTTTGCCCCTAATAATAAAGCTCAGGATGCCACATGTTTTAATAACCACGCTTGCAACTTGTCCTGCCACCTTCAATCACTTATGCACATGTACACCCAGGTGTCTCTGCTCCTGCACCCCCTTTAGAATTGTACCCTTTATTTTCTATTGTCTCTGCACATTCTTCCTACCAAAACGTGTCCTTCACCTGCCTCTTCAATTTTTATGTGTAAAAGAGAACGGATAAAGGCACTGTTTCCGGGGATCAGCTTTTTCAACATGAGGAATAATATGGGGAAGATAGTATTCATGTAGACAGTAGCAATGTGGAGTTAGCTCTCAGACACAAAGAGCTGAAGGACCTCTCTCCGTCCTGAAATCTCTGTCAGGTAAAAGCCTCGAGTGAAAACATTACGTTTGAGCTGATGAATATGTAACACGCCAACAATCAGCGAAAAACCTGTGAAGTGTCCCTTACTCCCCAGGAGAAATCAGGAACACACAACCTCTTCAAGACCGAAGCCCAGATTCAAAAAGCATTGTCCTTCCAGAAGAATTCCATTACAATATAAAAGAGTCTCTTCATTAATGGGATATTTGATGCTGTACCTGCAATCAGTACTTAACATCAGATGCTGAAAATACAGAGTCAGTGGAGAGGGGGGTGGGGTGCTGTGGTGGAAGGAAATCTGGGAGAGAAACATAGTCCTTTAACCTACTAAGTGGATACATTATACTGATGAAAGGAAATTACCTCCACAGTAGCTGGCTGATAGAATGCTTTTTTTCTGCTCTAAGGCACCAACAACTCATTGTATATTATTTACATTGTTCAGATTCTGGGAACCTGCTTCTCCCAAGGGGTTTTGGCATTTTCACTTTCTGACCCTGTTCCCTGTAACCCCCAGTGGCACAAGCTCCGTCCGAGCTGCATGTAACTCGGCCACCAGTCCACAGGTAACAACACATACACCAGGACTCTGGGGATCTCAATTTCTAAAATATCTCTGATAGGGTGTGGGCATTGCTGACAAGCCCAGCATTTGTTGCCCATTCCTAATTGCCCTTGAACTGAGTGGCTTGCTCGGTCATTTCAGAGGGCAGTTAAGGGTCAACCACATTAATGTGGGTCTGGAGTCACATCCAGGCTAGGGTTAGGGTGAGGGTTAGGTAGGTAAGGATGGCAGATTTCCTTCCTTAAAGGACATCAGTGAACCAGATGGGTTTTTATGACAATCGATGATAGTTTCATGGTCACCATTACTGAGACTAGCTTTATATTCCCGATTTTAACAATTGAATTTAAACTCCATCAACTGCCAAGGCGGGATTCAAACCTGGGTCCCCAGAGCATTACCCCGGGTGACAACAGCACTACACCACCATCTCCTCCCCAGAAAGAGAGAGAGGGGAAGGGGGGGAGAGAGAGAGGGGGAGAGAGAGAGAGAGAGAGAGAGAGAGGGAGAAGGGGAGAGGGGGAGAGGGAGAGGGGGAGAAGGGAAGAGGGAGAGGGGGAGAGGGAGAGGTGGGGGGAGAGAGAGAGAGGAGAAGGGGAGAGGGAGAAGGGGAGAGGGAGAAGGGGAGAGGGAGAAGGGGAGAGGGAGAATGGGAGAGGGAGAGAGGGAGAGGGAGAGAGGGAGAGGGAGAGGGGGAGAGGGAGAAGGGGAGAGAGAGAGGGGGAGAGGGAGAGGGAGAGGGGGAGAGGTGGGGGGAGAGAGAGAGAGAGAGAGAGAGGGAGAAAGGGAGAGGGGGAGAGGGAGAGGGGGAGAAGGGAAGAGGGAGAGGGGGAGAGGGAGAGGTGGGGGGGAGAGAGAGAGAGGAGAAGGGGAGAGGGAGAAGGGGAGAGGGAGAAGGGGAGAGGGAGAAGGGGAGAGGGAGAAGGGGAGAGGGAGAATGGGAGAGGGAGAGAGGGAGAGGGAGAGAGGGAGAGGGAGAGGTGGGGGGGAGAGGGAGAGGTGGGGGGGAGAGAGAGAGAGGAGAAGGGGAGAGGGAGAGAAGGGGAGAGGGAGAGGGGGAGAGGGAGAGAGGGGGAGAGGGAGAGAGGGGGAGAGGGAGAAGGGGAGAGGGAGAGGGGAGAGGGAGAGGGTGAAGGAAAGCGCAAATCTAGAATTAGGACACAGTTTATAGATAAGGATTCTCCCATTTAAGATGGAGATGAGGAGGAATTTCTTCTCTTAAAAAGGTGATTAATCTTTGGAATTCCCTAACCCAGAGAGCAGCGGAGGCTGGGTCACTGAATATATTCAAGGTTGAATTGGACAGGTTTTTGATGGACAAGGGTTATGAGAGGCAGGCAGGAAAGTGGATTTGAGGCCACAATCAGATCAGCCACGACCTTATTGAATGGCAGAGCATATTGATGGGTTGAATCACTTACTCCTGCTCCTACTTCATATGATCTCATAATCTTGGAGAGCTAGGCTACTTAGGAATGATGTCCAGAAGCACTTCTTTGCTCAAATGGTAGTGGAAATCTGGAAATCTATCCCCCAAAAAGCCAGGGCTCAAATTAAAATTCCAAAACTGAGATTGACTTTTGTTGGGCAAGGGTATTAAGGGCTATGGGGCCAAGCTGGGTAAGTAGAGTTAAGATGGAGAGAGATCAGCCATGACCTGATTTAAAGGTAGAACAGGCTTGAGGGGCTGGTTGGTTCAGTTGGCTGGACGGCCGGTGTGGGTCAGGTTGGTGCCGACAGTGTGGGGTTCAATCCCCGTTCTGGCCGAGGTAGATTCAGGAGCTCCCTCCTTGCGCTACCCGTGGTGGAGGTCATGGCTCTGTGGGTCGGACCTGCCTTTGGACAGGGGACTGAAGATGATCCGACGATTACTGTGACCGACTCCGTGGGAGATCAGCTCGTTCAAAACGTTGCAGCTGTCAACGGTTTTAAAAGGACTGGCTTAGTAATCCAGATGTTTCAGCGCAATCAAACCTGTATGAAAGATTTTCCACTTGACTTGGGGGTAAAAAACATGTCATTGTATCCAAGTGATCGTCCTCATTTGCCAACTGTCACTATCAAATATTCAGAAGCTGACAGCAAAAAGAGAGAAACACCTGGATTCTTCCCAGTATTAAAATAACAAACACACTTGCATTTCTATAGCACCTTTCACGTCCTCAGGGTGCTTCACGGGCAATGAAGGGCTTTTGAAGTGCAGTAAATAGGAAACTGCGGTAGCTGATCTGTACACAGCAAGATCCCACAATCAGATAAACAATGGCGATAATTGCTATCGGTGCCAAAATACTGATTGGAAGATTCAGACGCATTTAAAACAAATGCACCATAACGCATCGAGGGTTCGTGCCTGCCCTTTGGAATTTGCACATAGCTTCTAGATAATGATGCACTGGTTAGTAAATCAGTCTTCTTTCTTTACAAACTCATGCATTTTAAGTTAACAACTGGGGGCCTTGGTAAAATGTCCCACATGAACAGATTATATTGGTTGCAGCAAAACCTACCCCAACAGACATCACTGGTGTGACACTGAGCCATACAAGACAGGAAAGTCTGTGGTTTGATCTCTGTCCTGTGTTGCATTGGCTGGTCTGTCTCTGTGGAGTCTGGCTGGGGGGGTCGCAGATCCCAACTGGCAAGTGCTTATGTGGACGATGGGAAAAGTTGGGATCGGACTCCGTTGTACCCGTCCCCTTACCACAAGTCGACAGTTTACCGATTCAAGGTCAGCTCCAGAATGCAGAATAGCACCAATAACACCCAAGGAATGTACTTCAATAAGCGTCAATTGCTTTAGGAAGTGAGGAACGAGAGAGAGAAAAGGCTGGATGAAAAGTGGAGGTCCATCCAGGAACCGACCTGCAGTAAAGCCATTTTCAGACAGGACAACATTATCCCTTCTACTAAATGAAGTGACAATTCAGTGTCAGTAAATAGAGCGTTACAGCTTCAAACCTTTTACCAGAAAGTGGGGTTCAAGCTGGGAAACGTGTAAACATTAAACATCCATTCATCTCGAGACCAGGTATCAAATGGAGTCTAAGTGTTGGTTCCTTCATTGGGGTTCACGAGAATTGCAAAGGAACTTAACTTTGGAATTCCAGGTATCAAAATGTGATGCCAATAAGCAGAATTTATAAAAGATAGGAACACAACATGTTACCCCGGGCAACTGCACCTATGTGGAATAATTAACAGATTAACAGGCAAACCCAATGACTGAAAACTTTATTGGCAAATGGGCCTACAACATACGGCAGGTATAGAAGTCATGGCGAATTTTATTACTGTTGGCCTTGTTGAAAAGGAGATATCACTGACCAAAACTGAGTGAATGATTATTAACAGTGGATTGTTTCTGACCAATGAAGAGAAGGCCAATCTAGGGATTAGATGAATAATTTTCTTTCCTGTCCATCTACTGGGACAAGGTAAGAGGTGTCAGCTGTGGCTCAGTTCATAGCACTCTCGCCTTTGAATCAGAAGGTTGTGGGTTCATGTCCCACTCCCGGAAACCAAGAACTGTGAATGTACTCGAAAGAGTTACATGCGATCTGTTGATAACTCGAAAGAGTTACTGGGACAAGGTGCTTTGAGAATCCACATTCAAGTAGTGAAAAGGAATCAATATTATGCACCCCCATGTATTATATCCCATATGCATAATTGCTTTTTATAAAAGGATGAGAAATCAGGCTATCTAACCTAACAAAAAAAAGATTGCAACAATTATGCCTGAAAGACAATATTTACAAGCAAACAATTAAAAGCTCATGGCGTCTGGATTAAGCAAGGAGGTTAGCCTATGTGAAGGGAAATTTACAACAATATTCCAAAGTATACAAAAACGCGGCATTAATGAAAATCAGTTCCGGTGAGCTGTATTCCTCGTGGACTCATTAGGGTAAAAGCTCCATTAAAGGAGTATAACAAAACGCTTCAGTACCATAAAAAAAATGCACTCTAGAATATTACTACTTCAATCAATTAGACTGTAATCTATTCCATGAGGGATACCAAGTGCACTTTGGTTGAAAGGCATTTAAAAAAATATATATTACTAGCCAATATTCAACCATTCTGTGCACATACACACACACACCAAAATTACTCTGCACTGCCCATAAATCACAATTTCTGCAATGTTTGCCTTCAGAGATCCATCCAGTAAATTCTATTAAAAATTTGTAAACAAAGTACAGGGGTTCATTTCTTTCATAGAACTGAAAAGCAGGGGAAGTCATGTTAAACTTGGTTAGACCACACTTTGCATACCTGTTAACAGAGTCCGGCCTCCATATTACAGAAAAAGATAAAAAGGCATAATTACTTTATAGAGAGGAAAAGAAAGTACCTTCAGTTAGAAATTGAAAACTAGTTTTACAAGGATGATACCAGAACTAGGAGGTTCTACCAATCAGGAAAGACTAAACAGAAAGGGACTAATTTCTCTAGAAAAGAGAAGGCTGATGTCTGTATGATCAAATGGATCTCTTATGAAGGAGTTTGACAGGATAGATGCAGACAAGACACTTCTGTCTGTGGGGTAGCCCAAAACTGGAGCCACCAACGTAAGATCACTACTAACCTAATAAATAATTCACAAGAAACCTCTTTACCCAGAGAGTGATTAGAACATGAAACTTGCTGCTGTGAGTGGTTGAGAACAGTAAGCAGAAGTTAGCAGAGGCAGAGGCAGAGTGATATTGTCACTGGACTAGTATTCCAGAGATGCAGGGTAATGCTCTAGGGACTGGGGTTCGAATCCCATCACGGCTGATGGTGAATTTTCAATAAAGATCTAATGACCACAAAACCGATGGTCATAAAAACCCATCTGGTTCACTAATGCCCTTTAGGGATGGGGATCTGCCATCCTTACCTGGTCTGACCTATTTGTGACTCCAGGCTCATAGCAATGTGGGTGACTCTTAAAGGGCGATTAGGGATGGGCAATAAATGCTGGCCTAACCAGCGATGCCCACTTTGCATGAACGAATAAAAAAAAATAAACAAGCATCCCCTCCTCTGGGAGCACCAGATATTCTATCTACCTTTACAATGAGGCTTTGAAGGTCCCACTGGAAACACTGGCAAGGTTGCATTTATTGCGCATCCCGATAGGTGCCCCTGGGAAATGCAGGGGGAGGGGGGAGGGGTGGCATTAAGCATCCACCAGCCCAGGGTTAAGTGCTGGTATGGGAAGCAGGTTGGAATTTTTGAGCACCAATCCATCAGCAAATATGCTTCTTTTTATTAACTTCAATTCCTTAATTCCTTGGGGTCTGAACTCCCAACCTCTGGGTTTCCACTGTCCTACTGCAGTGGTAGACAGCTAAGCCCACAATAATATACCTCAGCAGCGTCTGGGGTGAGAGAGGTAATGCAGCCTAGGATATTTTAATCGCCTGTCTTTCCTTTACATTTCAAACAACCAAACATTCCTAACTAGCAGTATTCCCCAAATCCACTAGAAAGTATTTTTTGGCAGGCTTCAAGGTAAATGCCATCCTGGGAACTGGGTTGGAATTCAGCCCAGTCTGATGGGATTAAGACTACCTCTCTCTCTCTGTCTGATGTTAATGGTCTGTGACGTGAATTTTTTCTGTCCAATAATTGATTTTATAAAAAGTCTTTGTAAAAACAAAATTCAGCACTCTTGACCTTCAATGTCTTGCTTTAAGCTATTTATTTTTGGTGCTCTTTAAGGTGGGGTGGGAAGGGGCAAAGAAAGAATTACCTCTGGCACCCAGCGTCTGCATCAAGCACTCCCACAATATTGGAACAAGAACATTAGACAACACAATGAAGATACAATCCAAAGGACTCCAAGTGAAAATCACCTATTCCACTTTCCAAATAACGGAAACACCAGCAGTCAAATGATCACCACACCCAATCAACCTTGTTTCATGCCAACAATCACAAGCTTTGGTTCCTGTACTGACAGAAACCAGGCCCCTCTCCTACCAGAGTTTAAGTATTAATGCAGTGTCCTGCACCCCTTGGATTAAAAATGATCCCCTAAGGGTACTGGAGATGAATTTGAAAGCTCTTCACTTGACCTAACCAGCCCAGGTTTTCACCTCCCCCAAAGAGGTCATATGACTTACAGATGGAGTCATATGTATTATGACTGTTGTAACTATAAGGAACAGGTTCAATAGACTGAAGTTTCTCCCTGTGCATTATTTCCCACAACATGTTAAAGCATTCAAAATGGCCCACTTCTGACACTCCGCAATCCCTCAAGTCCCCTCCATCCTCCTCATGTAAATAATCAGATCGTTTTCTCAAACAATCCAAATGCACTCAATGTTAGCTTGTCCCGCTAAATCTTTTTGCTGTAACACTGGCGATATTTCTCCCAGTAAAACCCTGATAAATTTCCAGTAAAACCCTAAACTCAATCCGCACAAAAATTGAAGAAACACTCCAAATGCCACAAAATTACTAATGAAAATTTCCTCTGTCTGAAAACACCATTAACGCATTGACCGATCGCCGCAGGTTGCAACTGGGACAGCTCAGCAAATTAAAATGCTTCTTCAAAGGGACCTCACATCATCGGAAAAGGTGAATTGGTTTGTTATGAAGAGTCATGCCATAGGTTCAATGTATATCTTCTGCTGGGGTGGCACGAAAGATAGTTGGGAATCAACGCAAGGCAATGTAGACTAACTGCCACCACAGACTTATGAGAAACCTAATTAAGTTTCCTGAGGTTTTCTAATGAAGTGAGTCTAATGTAATGAGGACTGGTTATCCCCAAGACAGATCATAAATCTATGTTAGTCCCAGGAGTTTTTTCTTTCAGTTTACTCACAGCAGGGGCACAAGTTGAGCTCTGGATGCTCTGCCTTGCAGTAACATTGCTGTTTAATCCCAGAACTGTGGCACTTAAAAGAGATAAATGCAACTAGTACACATGCACAGCAGTTATTATAGTTATAGGGTTATGTAAGCAAATTCTCTGTTTACCAACTAATTCCAGGCAGTTATTATTCATCAAGGGCCATAGCGGTAATGTCACTGAATTAATGCTTCAGAGGCCCAAGCTAATGATCTGGGCACTTGGGTTCAAAAGTTCAAATCACACCACAACATTTGGTGGAATTTAAATTCAATTAATAAAAAAATCTGGAAGTGAAAGTTGATCTCAATAACGGTGACCATGAAACTATCAATTGTCGTAAAAACCCATCTGGTTCACTAATGTCCTTTAGGGAAGGAAATTCGCCATCCTTACCTGGTCTGGCCTACATGTAACTCCAGACACACAGCAATGTGGTTGACTCTTAACTGCCCCCGAAATGCCGAGCAAGTCATTCAGTTCAAGGGCAATGAGGGATAGACAACCAATGTTGGCCTTGCCAGTGACATCCACGTCCCAGGAAAGAAAGAAAATTGGACATGGTCATTCTTCAAATCTACACACAGTTCCTCCTCTGCTCTCCTCCAGCAAATATTGGCACCTTCCTGAGCAATCCCTGTCCTAAATTTAAGTAATGAGCATTTGATGCTGGGATCAATGTGCAAGTGGAAACTGGGGGCGCACTGAGCTTATGTTTGGAGAGATAAGATTGGCTCTAGCTTAGAAACATCCAATCTATTTAAAGCTTCATGCAACATTGTGCCAGGCAGTCAATTATTTTAGTAATCTGAAGCATTAGGGCACATTAAAGACACAGGGCAACTTACTGATTAATTGAGAAAATGTCACCATCGCACCAAATCAGCATTAAGTCCGTTTCTTCAAACCGACGAGAGAGAAAAGGAAACCAAACTAACTGCTCCAAACCTTAAAAGCATTTCAGTTCTATTTACTGTATCAGTGTGAGCCGTGTTTTCTCCATGGCCAGAGTTAAAGGAATGCACAAGTCAATTCTGATCTACTTCTTGACAAATCAATTAGCGTCCATATTCCCAAATCTACAGAAGTTCTTCCGTTCAATTAGAACCCTGAGGCAAAGCTAGACATGTGCAGTAAAACCTGAACCTCCCCTAGCCCACCGCCCACTCATTAATCTAAACGTTTAGCACAGCCTTTTTTGCTGCTCAGTTGGATAATGGCTACATAGATTCTCACTGACTTGTGCACAGCAGCTAGACTGACACTCCAGTGTACAACTGAGGGTGGTGTCCGTTGGATGAGGCATTAAACCAAAGCTTTGTCAGCTTTCCTCGCCACAGGGGTGTTCCCCCACCGCCCCACCCCCGGGGCCCTAGCCAATATTCACCCTTCAACCAACATCACTAAAATCGGATGATTGGGTCATTTGCACATTGCTGCCCATGAGAGCTTGATGTACGTCGACTGTTTGCCACGTCTCCCTATGTTCCAGCAGTGACTACACTTCAAGCGGCTAAGGTTGTGAGAGGTCAGGATAAGGAAGTTATTGAAGTCACTGCACTGAGCGAGTACAGGTTTTGGCAAGGATTGGAGTAAGGAGTGAGTGAATAAGACAGGTTTTTTTTAAAATTCATTCACGGGATGTGGGCTTCGCTGGCTGGGCCAGCATTTATTGCCCATCCATAGTTGCCCCTGAAAAGGTGGTGGTGAGCTGCCTTCTTGAACCGCTGCAGTCCCTGTGGTGTGGGTACACCCACAGTGCTGTTAGGAAGGCAGTTCCAGGATTTTGACCCAGCGACAGTGAAGGAACAGCAATATATTTCCAAGTCAGGATGGTGAGTGACTTGGAAGGGAACTTCTAGGTGATGTTCCCATCTATCTGCTGCCCTGGTCCTTCTAGATAGTAGTGGTTATTGGTTTGGAAGGTGCTGTCGAAGGAGCCTTGGTGAATTCTTGCAGTGCATCTTGTAGATGGTACACACTGCTGTCACTGTACATTGGTGGTGGAGGGAGTGAATGTTTGTGGATGGGGTGCCAATCAAGCGGCTGCTTTGTCCTGGATGGTATTGAGCTTCTTGAGTGTTGTGGGAGCTGCAAGTGGGGAGTATTCCATCATCCAGGCAAGTGGGGAGTATTCCATCACACTCCTGACTTGTGCCTTGAGATGGTGGACGGGCTTTGGGGAGTCAGGAGGTGAGTTACTCATCGCAGGATTCCTAGCCTCTGACCTGTTCTTGTAGCCACAGTACTTATATGGCTAGTCCAGTTCAGTTTCAGGTCAATGGTAATCCCCAGGATGTTGATAGTGGGGGATTCAGTGATGGTAATGCTTTTGAACATCAAGGGGCGATGGTTAGAATCTCTTTGGTTGGAGATGGTCATTGCCTGACACTTGTGTGGTGTAGATGTTACTTGCCACTTGTCAGCCCAAGCCTGGATATTGTCCAATATTTGGACAATGCATTTGGACATGGGCTGCTTCAGTATCTGAGGAGTCGTGAATGGTGCTGAACATTGTGCAATATCAGCGAACATCTCCATTTCTGACCTTATGATGGAAGGAAGGTCATTGATGAAGCAGCTGAAGATGGTTAGGCCGAACCCACTACCCTGAGGAACTCCTGCAGTGATGTCCTGGAGCTGAGATGACTGATCTCCAACAACCATAACCATCTTCCTTTGTGCTAGTGTGACTCCAACCAGCGGAGAGCTTTCCCCCTGATTCCAGTTTTGCTAGGGCTCCTTGATGCCACACTCGGTCAAATGCAGCCTTATTGTCAAGGGCAGTCACTGTCAGCTCACCTTGGGAGTTCAGTTCTTTTGTCCAAAGCTGTAATGAGGTCAGGAGCTGAGTGGCCCTGGCGGAACCCAAACTGGACCTGAGTGAGCAGGTTATTGCTAAGCAAGTGCCGCTTGATAGCACTGTTGAGGACTACTTCCACTACTTTACTGATGATCGAGAGTAGACTGGTGGGACAGTAATTGGCCAGGTTGGATTTGTCCTGCTTTTTATGTACAAGACATACCTGGGCAATTTCCCAAATTGCTGGGTAGATGCCAGTGTTGTAGGTGGACTGCAACAGCTAGACTAGGGCTGCATAGACAAGAGTCAAACATCCAGTGAAATCTTTCTTCTATTTTACCCTTTCAAAAATATGTTATGCTTTGAAACATTTTCTGGGTAACTGTAGGTAGCCACACATTTGCACAATGTAAAAACTGTCTCCAGCTGCTTCACAAACAGATGCAAACTGGTGCAGACCTAGATGAGAAAGCAAAGCGTTTACATTTATATAGTGCCTTTCATAATTTCATGATGCCCCAAAGCACTTTAAAGTAAATACAGAAAAAGTACAAAGCGTAGTTACTATTGTATTGTAGAAAACATGACAGCTGGATATGTGCACAAAAAGATTCCACAAAACAGCAAAGTGATAATGACCAGATCATCAGGAACTTATTTTTAAGAGAAAATGT
The DNA here is from genome assembly GCF_964194155.1 of Cetorhinus maximus. Taxonomy (NCBI): domain Eukaryota; kingdom Metazoa; phylum Chordata; class Chondrichthyes; order Lamniformes; family Cetorhinidae; genus Cetorhinus; species Cetorhinus maximus. The sequence goes on from NC_135905.1 coordinate 30,666,445, forward strand.
GATGTTGATTGAGGGATAAATATTGACGGTAACTCCCCTACTTTGCCTCGAAATGGTGCCTTGGGGTCTTGTACAGCCACCTAAGGCAGCAGATGGGGCCTTGCTTTAACATCTCATCCAAAAGATGTAACTGCTGACAGTGCAGCACTCTCTCTGTACTGCAGAGGAGTGTCAGCCTAAGATGTGCCCTCAAATGTCTGGAGTGAGACTTGAACCCGCAACCTTCTGACTCGCAGGTGACAGAGTTGCTACCCACTGAGCCACAGCTGACACCTGACATTAAAATTCCACCAGAATCCACACGGATCTCATTATGTGCAGAATATATTATACTTGGAAAATATTTTACTTTGCAAGTTACTTGATCACGATGGCCATTTTCCAGAAAGGATTGCTCCTCTTAAGACATTCTCTGATGTTACTTCTTCAAAGTGCTCACCAACAAATGAGCTTATCTTTTTTGAAGCAGTCAAGTTTTGTTCCAATGGGAAAGGGCAGGAAATACACAGAATGCGAAACTATTAAAGCTCCCATCTGCCCAATGGTAATTATTATTTAGAACATGGTTACAACTGCCAAAATCCAATTTCTTCCATTTATTCATCCCAGCCTTTTATGCATTTTTCATTACTTTTGATATTTTCGAGCACAAAGCTATTGAGCAGGATTCAGCTAAACCACTTCAGTGGTTCAAATCATAGAGCGCAGGAGGAGGCCATTCAGCTCATCATGCCTGTACCAGCTCTTTGAAAGGACTATCCAGTTAGTCCCCCTCTCCCGTCCTTTTCCCCATAACCCGGCAATCTCCTCTCATTCCAGCATTTAGCCAATTCACATTTGAAAATTGCTATTGAATCTGTTCCCTCTGCCTTTTCAGGCAGTGCATTCCACATAAATATATATATATGCACATATAAACGCTTACACACATATACACACACACATGTATATATATATATATATATATATATAGCAGAGACGATCGGTGATTTCAAAAGGAAATTGGATGGGCACTTGAGGGAAATAAACTTGCAGTGCTACAGGGATAGAGCGGGAGAATGGGACTGACTGGGTTGCTCTACAGAGAGCTGGCATGGACTTGATGGGCCAATAGGCCTCCCTCTGGGTCAGAATAACTCTATGACTGCGAATCCACAAATGTAGGGGCAGGAGTAAGCTAGTCAGAATAAACCTAAAGGCAACCACTCAGATGAGGCGCCAATAGAATGAATAACAAGTGTGCATAACATTGCCAAAGAAAATTACACACAACAGAGTGTGCAACATGACAGCAGGAAAGAAGGCCAACAATGTCCCAGGTATCACTTATTTTGGAGGCGGCTAATGATTTTAATCATTATTCAGAAATGTCACAAGTTCACTGTCTGACAGTCCTATGAATGCATGTCCTTGACCATCATCCCATGCTGAACTAGCAATGCAGCACTGGGTCACCTGCAGATGTATCAATATTCCTCCCAGGAGGTTATTAACTGAAGAGGGAGATATGCCTAGGGACAGGGCACAATATACCTGGAGCATAGTGACTTTGTTGAATGTTTGCACACAAGTAGCCAGTGACATTTTATATAAAACACCGAACCCACTGATCATTATGCTGAGCAAGTAGTTACACCATGTCATAACCTTGCCTTCATCCCAAGACTGAACATTCCTCATCCAAAGATAAACACTACGTTTATGTTATGCTCATTAAATGTGAATGCTGTCCAATCAAAGTGAGGGATATCAGCAGGAATACTATCTGGTCAGTTAAGGAAATACTTCTACATGCAAAGAACGGTACAAGTTTGGAACTCTCTTCTGCAAATAATAAAATCAAAGCATATCTAATGTTCTGGGGAGGCTTCAGAGAGTAGATGCTGAGAGGATATTTCCATTGTGGGGGAATGTAGAACTAGGGAGCACTGTTTTAAAATAAGGGGTTTCCCGCTGAAGACAGAGATAAGGAGGAATTTCTTCTCTTGGGGGGGTCATTAGTGTTGGGAACAGGATCGAGAGGCTAATGGCCGACGACTGTTGCTATGATAGTTACAGCTTGATGCATTCACTGCTATGCCTCAGCGCAGAAGTTGATAAGTTGACCGTTCATCAGGATGGTGTTATATTACCAGAAACCCTCAATTTTTTATAATCATCACTGGGTTTTACTTGCCCTCCAAAAATAACTTGCATTTATCTTACACTATTAACACAGTGAAACATCCCAAGGTGCTTCATAGGAACATAATTGGACAAAAAACTGACACTGAGCCAACAATGGTGAAATTAGGATAGGTTACCAAACACGATCAAAAGAGGTAGCTTTAAGGAATACCTTACAAAGGGGAGAGGGGTACAGTTAGGGAATTCCAGAACTTAGGGTCTCAGCTACCGAAGGCAGAGTCACCAATGGTGAAGCAAAAGGGATTTTTGCAGGGGAGGGAGGTGGCAGTGGGTGGGGCAATACTGCAGAAGAGGTTAGTACTGGGGGCATGTAGATTTCTATGAGGATTGTGCATTTTAAGGGGTTAATTTTAACTGTGATACACTAATGAGACATGTCATCACAGGAAGTGATGCAATATTTCATGGTCTTGCTCTCTCTTACATAACCTCATGGTGAGATGTAGCTCGCAGTGAGATGCGATCCAATAAAGTTGATGTTTTCCTTACCTCAGCAAACTCTATAAATATAACAAGGCCAAGAATATGGTATGGTGGCAGCGAGTGAAAGAACAGGCGTGGAGAAGTCTCTGCCATTACCAGAAAGGTTTGGGCAGATTGCAGGTCTCAACCAAGTGGAAGCGTGGCTGAATTGACATCGGAAATTTGCTGATATTGGACCACATGGGGTCTTGCAGTGAGCAGGTCAGTACGCTGTTATATGTAATGGGTGGCTGTGCGGGCGATATCCTAATCAGGCAAGGGATCAACAAAGAAAAAGCTATGTACAATGAAACAATAAAAGCACTTGACGCCTACTTCAATCTGTGAAAGGATACTATTGTCGAGAGGCTAAATTTAACAAGCGTACCCAACAAGGGGAAAGTATTGATACATTTACCAGAAATCTGTATAGACTGCAGAAAACTGAATATGATAACTTAAAAAATGAACTAATCAGAGACAGAGTTGTTGTCAGAGTCTTGGATGAAGCATTGTCTTACCACTTTCAATCAAGAAATGATTTAACTTTAAAAAAGGCAATTCAACTGGGCAGACAAGCTGAGGTCAGGAAGCAAAATCGATCGGTGATGCAGGGTGACAGGGAGAACCATATCCCAAAGACCACTGACTCAGTGGAGTACGTTAAATTTAAAAGCAGAGAGGTGGCCGTTCAAGAGCAGGGGAAGCAGGGAGAGCACTCATCAACTGCCCCAGCGAACTGCAATCGGTGTGGTGGAAAAAAATACTGACAGGAAAATTGCCCCCCCACCACAAAGAGGCCAAATGCCATTTTTGCAGAAATAAAGGTCGCTTTCAAGCTGTGGCACAGCAAGAAACCTGTACAGATCCGCAAAAGGAGAAGCCTTCAAAAAGTGGCAAGATCCAAAAAATAGAAGATATCTATGATATCGAGATGTCTTTCCTTGGAGAGATCCAGAAACCAGGCGGAAGCTACTGCAGTGCTGATATCCTAGTAGAGGGAAACAAGTTAGGCACAGGTGCAACAGTTTCAGCTCTTTCTGATGCTGAACTGTGGTTGGAGAAAATTTCTGGTCAGGCATCATGCAAAAAATTTATACGGGCAAGAAGATAAAGAACTCAAAGTCATAAGAGAAATTTCAATACAGAGAGAGAAAAATCGCTGAAATCTTTTATGTGGTCCTGAGCCAGAGCTGTTCACTCTTAAAGAGGAAAGCCTGTACCCGACTTACACCTGATTTACAGAGCAGAGGAACTAGAAAGCTAAAAACTTCAGAGCTGAATTTCCACAGCCGCTCACAGAACTAGGAAAGCTGAAGCCACCATTCCACACAACTCTACGTCCTGAAACAAAGCTAGAGTGTCCATTTACACCCAGAAAAGTTCCTCATCCACTCTTACCAAAGGTAAAGAAGGCAATTGATTTCACTTTGAAGCAGGAGGTTATTTCACCTGCGATAGAACCAACAAGCTGGTGCTCCCAGTGTCAACACCCAACAGATCTATCAGAATTTGCATTGATCTTACTCAGGCAAACAAAGCAGTTGAACACCAAGTTCATCCAATGCCGTCTGTGGACAAGGTAGCTTAGCAAATTTGGGAAAGAGTTCAACCTTCACAAAGCTAAATGCAAATACCGGTTTTACCCCACAATAAAGTGTTTAAATTGCTCACAACCTCCACTATCCGGTTTGGGAGGTTTTGTTTCAACAGATTACCCTTCGGCATCACATCAGCACCAGGGGTATTTTCAGACGACAATAACAAGTATCCTAGAAAGATGGATTGGAATCATGTGTCACATGGATAATATCCTGATCCATGGATCCACTCAGACTGAACATGACACTAAAGTGTGAGCTGTGCTGCAATGCCTACAGGAAGCAGGACTTACACTCAACAACAATGCAAATTCTCGCAGCTGACTCAAGTCCCTTGGGCATATTGTGGATGCATCCAGTATCAGAGTTGATCCACAGAAGACAAGGGCAATCAATGCGATTCCAGCTCATCATAACTGAGCTCCAGAGGTTTGTGGGGATGACACACTGAGCCGTAATGTTCCTGCCCAACCTAGTTGTCGTCAATGAGCCAATATGTCAGCAGTTACAGGGCAATACATGGTGCTGGGAGGAAGCACACCACAGGTCTTTTGAGAAAACTGAAGAGATGCTGATCTCTTGGACAATGGACCAGAGTTCACCAATGAAAGGAGTTCATGGCGTTGTATGGGTTTGTCCATACCTAAAGTTCATCCAGATACCACCAAGCCAACTGTGAAATTAAAAGATGAGTGCTTACTGTGAAAGTACTGCTGAAGAAGAATGATGAGTTATCGTTCAACTCCAGCCCAAAATGATTTAGCACCGTGTGAACTCCTCATGGGAAAATGACTGAGGATTCAACTTCCTAATCTCCCATACACACTCATGCCATGATGACGTGGACAAGGTGAGGGAGAAAAAGGATGGGTATCATTCCAGCCAGATGTGGAACGATGACAAACATCACAAAGCACAAAACCTGCCAGAGCTCCAACCAGGAGAGCCAGTTTGGATCTGAGACCAAGCTCATATGGGCAAGTGGCTGAACAGGCACCACACATCCATGGTCCTACCTTATTCAAACTGAAAATGCTATGATGGGACAGAACAGACATGCACTAGTTGCCACACAGAAGGTACCTCTTACACATCTAACAAATCAGACCAGACATGGTGCATTCAATGACAGATCCAGATGACAACCAGATTGGTGAATCTGATTCATCTATTGATTCTTCTTTGCCCAGCAGAGTCTGAGAGATCACCCGCAGGACTCAAATCCCCAATCTCCTCCAAAAGAACGGAGGCTTGTTTGGGTAGACTAGTGAAACTGTCGCAGTGGCTGTCCCTATAAAAATGAAATGGAGGTGGTGGTGAGGGGAGGGAGATGTAGTTTAATGGGTAGAATCAGAGACTTGAGGGGAGATGCAGTATAACTGTGTGATATGCTAATGAGATTGTACACTATATATATATATATTCTGCATTAGACAATGAGGCCAAGAATATTATAGGTTGTAGAACTGGAGCAGGTTATACAGTAGGGAGGGCCAAGGTCATGCAAGTGTTTGAGAACAAGGATAAGAATTTTTAAATTGCTGATAACAAAGGCAATACTGTCACTTTACACAAACTGAGACAGATCAGGAGAGGAATGACTTTCTTTTATGTAAAAAGAGATACGCTCCCCAAGCCGTAGGCAGTACTTGAAAGTGGGGTGGCGGGGGTGGTGGGGGAGGGAAGGAGGGGGTGGAAATTAAATAAATCTCATTCCGATGTCTCCGGGAGAAATAGTGTCGAGAATTCAATGATTCATCAAAGTAGGACAACTGGAGCAAAGCACGAACTCAGCTCTCAAACCCATCCCAGCGGGGCTCCTCTTGTTTCATTTTACATTCAAGCTGCTCATTATTCCCTGGAACCGATGGGGCCCCGTAACCAACTTCACTCATTCATCAGTTCAAATCTACAGTCGCCAGCACAGGAAAGGAAATTTAAATCCAATTAGAAAAATACTCAGCACCATTTCCCAACTGGATTGCAAAAAAGTTTGTTCCCAATTCTGTAAACTGAGTTTCACGTTGTCAAAACTTCACTGCATGGGAGATGCACAAGAGGGATTGTGAAGAAACTAAAATCCCCTGAGTATTATTGACTCAGTTTCACAGTCTGTACTTTGCTTTTATAATTGAGCATTTTCGGAAATTAGAGTTTGGCAAAGATCAAACCCACAACGTAACCGGTCTCCGCAGTATCTAAAAACTCTGCTCCTCACCCCCATGCACACATGGAGGCCCTAAAGTTCATCCTATTCATTAGTATCTGGATATGTAAATGAACAGACACACACAAGATCCGTTCATCAGATTACCAGCAGAGTAATACGCAGGCAGCACTGTTGGACTAAAAGACATTGGGGGGGGATTTATTCCGCATGACTTCTCACCATCCCACCAGAAGAATAGAGAAACCTCAGCCTTGCTTTCAAAAGGCTCTTTTTAACAATGCTTGAATGTCATTCTGCCCATGAACTAGATATATATGGAAAGAAATCAATGGTATGAACGATTCCTGCAGCCTCATCACTAAATCAACGCTGCTGAAAGACGACAAATCAATTCCCGGGTAGAGAATTAGAGGATTTCTGGGACTGGTCTCATTCAAAAGTTTATTCTTTAACTTGGAAAAGAAAGTGCCTTCCTTAGCTGGAAACTCAGTTTTGATTGAGGAAATAGGGAGAAGCATTTCTGAAGGAGCGTTGAGAAATGAAGACGCAGATTTAAGGTGACTGGCAAAGAAGCCAGAGACAAGAGGAGGTGAATTTTTTTTCTGAAACACAGCAAGTATGGTCAGTAATGCACTCCCTGAAAGGGTGATGCAAACTGAGTCGGCAGGAACTTTCTAAAGGAAATTAAATAAATACTTGAAAAGGAGAATTGGCAGGGCTATGGGGAGGGGCAGTTGGGAGGGTATGGGTAGAGGGGCTGTGTTGTTCACTGGATGGCTTTTTCCAAGAGCTGGCAGAGGGACAATGGGCCGAATAGCAGTACAGTACAATTCTATGAACTCTTCCCTTGATTCCGCAAAGTTGCTACTTGCTTCCGTGTTTTTAAAAAGCTTCTTAAAACTCTCTGACCTTCCCTCCCCTTCCCTCTCTCTCACACACACACACACACACACACACACACATCCATCTTCCCCTTCATCCCACCAGCTGAGTGTTAACTGATTTTCTGCGCCAGTGTGAAGTGGCTCGAGATGCGAGAAGCACAACAGAAATCAAACTCAAGTATTAACAGATTGGAAATAACTTTCTTGGAAGGATTTTCTTTCTGCTCCTGTAGCCCCCATCATCACCCCCACCCTCCCCACCCCGCCAACCCTTCCTCCAGTAAGCTTACGCCTACTGCTAATAAACACTCAAATTGCTCAGTGTGACTTAACCTACGAAGCTCTTGCCTCAGTGTTGCAACTTCCACAAGCCACAGCTGAGGCAGAAACGTGCATCGAGAGCAATCAGTGTAAACTTGCAACCTATTTTTCAAAGCAGGAGCTGCTTGAAATCCATTAGAATTGAAACAGTACCTGAAATAGTAAAGGAGGGAACATGACAAGATGCTCGGGGTAGCCAGAGACACTTGCATGAACTTTGTAATTAAAGTCTAATTTGAAGGAGGAATAGATACATTAAGAAATTATCTCGGCTGAATAGGTCTCTCTGTATCTCATTTTCCAGGCACTTTCTTGCTCCGTTTAACAGTGGAAGGCCCCTTGGTCAACCTCATTACGGGTTCAAACTTACGGGCATCAAGAATGTTGCTGGCACAGGGAGTGGATCAACAACTTACAAATATATTCCTTTTTTCAAGTATTGTCTTCATTCAGGGAGGAGATGGCACAGTGGTATTGTCACTGGACTAGTAATCCAGAGATCCAGGATAATGCTCTGAGGACCTGGGTTCAAATCCCACCACGGCAGAGAGTGCAATTTGAATTTTTTTTTAAATCTGGAATTACAAGTCTGTAGTGACCTTGAAACTATTGTCGATTGTCATAAAAACCCATCTGGTTCACTAATGATCTTTAGAGAAGGAAATCTGCCATCCTTACCTGGTCTGGCCTACATGTGACTCCAGACCCACAGCAATGGAGTAACCTCTAAACGAGGTCATTTAGGGATGGGCAATAAACGTTGTGGCCTAGCCAGCGATGTCCACGTGCCATGAACGAATAAAAAAGAATTCGACCTATGATAAGATCATCCAATGATAAAATAAATCTGAGGTTTACCAAAGAATTCTTGAAGGCATAACTATGTATAATTTGTAATAAAAACAACTGTAAAGCAATACCGATTTGAGTAACTATGTGTACATGTTTCAACATGAATTATTGCATTGGCATGACAAACCTATTACAGTGTATCTTCCAGGTTTATGCTGAACTGTTAAATACCTCAGCTCATTCGGAACTGTGCACAGAAGCTGACTAAACATGTACGGTTGAGCTGACACAAACACTGAAGTGTCCTATATTACTGGCTCTCTTCTCTCCTGGTAATGTTGATTTCTCTCATACCGTTAGCGATTGCAACAAATGACAGTCACTTTCCTCGATGAAGTCACCTACATTCTTTGTTCACACAACGCTCTGGCTGAAAGACAAGGTCATGAAAATGTCCTTAAAACTTAGTTTTTTTATATATTTTTTTTAAAAAACAGAATGAGTGCTGATGGAGAAGTTCCCCTTTTCACCAATGTTGTAAGATTAGCAGCATTTAAGAATTTAGAGGGCAGAAAAATTAATCCCGATGAACTTCTGCATTTAAGGTCAAACAGAGTGAACTGCAACAGTTAAATTCAAACAACTGCATTCAGAGCCACTTCTCATTAAACAAGGTGCATTGAGGATTACAAAACTAAAGCACTTCTATAACCAGTTCTTCACATTGAGGTCGTGACAAGATGAGTTGAATGACATTACTTGCCTATTTTGTCCAAACGTAAAGCAGAAACGAGCTGCTTTAAAATTGTGCTTAGTGCCAACAACTCCTGACTTGTGCAGCCCAGAGCGACCCACAGGATAAATTTGCTCTTTCACTGGCCAATCATCGGAAAGTGGCAGACAAAAGAAACATGCCTCACCGGTGGCCTTAACCAATAGGCAACACCTGCACAAGATCCCGACCCTAAAACAACACCAGCACACCCTGAAACCCAATAGATGAGCAACTGCAGATCCCAACACTGCACCAAATTACAAGTACCTACCCTTTAAACTGCCTACAGTGGCAGGCATTACTCTGTCTATGAAAGAAAGTGGGACTGCAAATTGTACAATAGTTCCTTGCGGTTCCATTGAACAATAATGAACTCCATTTACAAAGCAATCTGCGACCTCTGCGCTACCTCTTCACATGCATATACTTTGTGAAATGTTTTTCAACTGAACAAACTTTTAGCTTCTCAAAACACCACCTGCACCATTAAGACAGCAGCATGTAGAAGGGAGCCACAGAGCACAGCAATCAATGTGAATATATAATTTTATATTTCTTTAATTTGAGGCCTTATTTAGATTCAATTTGCCATTTAAGTGATCCTAAAGCCTGCAATGAATAAACTGGGGTGCAGATTTCCAGAAATGCCAGTGCCGAGATCTCTAATTATGGCCTGATTTTAATCACTCACTTTTGGCAGTCATGTTAACAGCTGGCTAGGCCCCAAGGCCTGGATTTCCTTCCCAAATCTCTCTGCCCCTCTACTGCTCTCTTCCTCTTTAAGTTGCTCATTAAAACCTACCTTTTTGACCAAGCTTTTAGCCACCTGTCTTAAGAATCTCTTTACATGGCCCAGTATCAGATTTTGTCTCGATAGCCGCTCCTTTCAAGCACCTTGGGACGTCAAAGACATCAGATAAATGCATGTTGTTGTTAGCAGTTTGGTCTCAATCCCATCATGTTGTTGACAGGAGCCATCTTGCAACAGGGGTAATCACACAATAAGGATAAGTTTACCACTCGGAAGCAGTAAGGATTATACATTTTATGATCTCACCCCAATCAACTTGTTGAGTACTTTTCACATCATTTCACAACTACTTCTCCATAAATTAGCCATTTGAGACGCATGAAGCTGGCCTTCACAATTTGTACATTATCAATGTTAAGAAGTATTTGAGAATATGCAGAGCACGACTGTCGAGATTAAACACCATCCAATGAAGCATTCAGCAACAATGACTAGGAAGAAATTGATGGGGGGCTCGGGGTGCATCTTCAATCGATGCTGCTTTAGCTGTAGACAGCGAGGCTAATTTGATTAATCTCAACACTCATGGCCTGTGAGGTGAAATCAACCAGGGTTCCTACCCCTGTTCACTACTCAATAAATCCTGCTAGAAAATGCACCAGGTGAATAGATTTGACTTGGCTCAATGTCCTCTTGCAGTCGAATAGCTTGCCAGTATTTACTGTCAAGCTTTAAGTGAAAAATGGCTACTTCGGTGAAGGCCAGTACACATAAAACACTAACCCAACACAACTCACTGCCTTTACAAGAATGGGAGGAACAAAAAATTATTTCAGAATTAACTGCTCAAATATTTCATCCCCTCAACTGCACAATATTTGGATCTTCTCACAATATCTCCCAAATAGAAAAACAAATTGAAACAAGCAATGTCAACGAGCTGGTCTGGAAGCCAATGGCTTCCTTCACTGTCAAATACTTTGATCAGTGATGAACAAGCTTTGACTCTCATTTCCTGCTCGACTCTCCAGTCTCTGCACAAGTACCAGGACAGAGCCGGAGTAATCTATGTTGATGGAATCTATGTTGATAGGATCTATGTTGATGGGATCTATGTTGATGGGATCTATGTTGATGGGATCTATGTTGATGGAATCTATGTTGATGGAATCTATGTTGATGGGATCTATGTTGATGGGATCTATGTTGCTGGGATCTATGTTGATGGGATCTATGTTGATGGGATCTATGTTGATGGGATCTATGTTGATGGAATCTATGTTGATGGGATCTATGTTGATGTGATCTATGTTGATGGCATCTATGTTGATGGAATCTATGTTGATGGAATCTATGTTGATGGGATCTATGTTGATGGAATCTATGTGGATGGAATCTATGTCGATGGAATCTATGTCGATGGGATCTATGTCGATGGGATCTATGTCGATGGGATCTATGTCGATGGGATCTATGTCGATGGGATCTATGTCGATGGGATCTATGTCGATGGAATCTATGTCGATGGAATCTATGTCGATGGAATCTATGTTGATTGTTGATGGAATCTATGTTGTGTAATTTGTCTTCATTTCACCTTCTTCACTTTAAACAACCATTGAAGAAAAAATGCACGACATAAATGAGATTTTGTACATCCTGCGAAGCACAAATAAAACTGACAAAAAAGAAAAACAAATGCTAATTTAGGAGCACTGAGATACCAGACCAGTGAGATATTTGGCACAATTCTCAAAAGTAAGTTATTTAGAAAGCCAAACGAAACCATGAAAACTAAACTATTGAATTTCACTGCGATTTTCCACCCTTTGATCCACTCCTGCGCTATGGATCTGTATATGTTTGGCTTACTTCTTTCCCATGTTAAATCCTTACTCCTTCACATAAGCGTCAGGTCCATGAGTTTCTCGGTGGGATAAGGAAGCTAGATGTACTGGTGTAAATGTCAGCAGTCGCCTCACATACTCCAGTCTCCTGAAGCAATATAAAAGCAGCTGGGAGGGACATGGGCCACTTGGGATTGCACAGGATATATCCGGTTCAGGAACAGGCCACAGTTCCTACCAGCAAGTGTTACACTATAACTGGGGAAGGAATAAGATGCCAAGAAACCAAGTCAGCTTCACAGAGAACCTGAGCACAAAAATCTCAGCTGACACTCCAGTGCAGTACTGAGGGACTGCTGCACTGTCAGAACTGCCTTTGTCCAAATGAGACGTGAAACCGAGGCCGCTTCTGTCCCCTCAGGTGGACTTGAGATATCCCATGGCACTATTTCGAGGAAAAGCAGGTGAATTATCCCCAGCATCCTGATCAATATTTATCCCTCAATCATCATCACAATAAACTGATGGCCTGGTCGTTATCACGCTGCTGTTTGTGGGATCTTGCTGTGCTTCCTACGTTGCAACAGAGACTACACTTCAAAAGTGACTCAAATGGTTATAAAGCATTTTGAGACATCAGGTGGTCATGAAAAGCGCTTTATAAATACAAATCTTTCTTTTTATAAATGGGTCAGGTCACCAAACATAATGCTACAGAATGAGGCCATTCAGTCTGTTGAGTCTATGCTGGCTCTCCATAGACCCAAAACCAGTCAGTCCCATTCATTTTTTAAAAAAATCTGTACAATCCCCAAGTCCAACACATTGACAAATGCATCAAGGTGGAAAGAGGAAGCAGGACAGCAACTGTTTTCCAATTCTTTCAATGGACAATTTATTGTAAATGACTCTATTTATCCTTCTTGCTCTCTGCAGGTTCCGCAGCAAAGCCATTTTCATAATGGCATCTTGTTTCTTTTCCTTTATTTTTTCCTGGGATGTGGGTGTCACTGGCTAGGCCCAGCATTTGTTGCTCATTCCTAATTATCCTTCAGAGGGTGCAGTCCATGTGGTGTAGGTACACCCACAGTGCTGTTAGGGAGGGAGTTCCAGGATTTTGACCCAGCGACAGTGAAGTCAGGATGGTGAGTGGCTTGGAGGGGAACTTGCAGGTGGTGGTGTTCCCATGCATCTGCTGCCCTTGTCCTTCTAGGTGATAGAGTTGCAGGCTTGAAAGATGCTGTCAAAGAAGCCTTGGTGAGTTGCTGCAGTGCATCTTGTACATGGCACACACTGCTGCCACTGTGCATTAGTGGTGGAGGGAATGAATGAAGGCGGTGGATGGGGTGCCAATCAAGCAGGCTGCTTTGTCTTGAATGGTGTCAAACTTGAATGTTGTAGGAGCTGCACTCATCCAGGTAAATGTGGAGTATTTCATCACACTCCTGCATTGTGCCTTGTAGATGTTGGACAAGCTTTGGGGAATCAGGAGGTGAGTTTCTCTCTGCAGAATTCCCAGCCTCTGACCTGCTCTTATAGCCAGTATTTATGTCTAGTCCAGTTCAGTTTCTGGTGAATGGTAACCCCCAGGATGTTTATAGTGGGGGATTCAGCAATAGCAATGCCATTGAATGTCAAAGGGTGATGGTTCAGATCTCTCTTCATGGAGGTGGCTTTGTTTAAGGAAAAACGTGCACTTCATTGCCTTTGTTACGTCTCTAGGAAAGTCGCAACGTACAGAATGAATTATATGGAAGAGCCTTATGTAGGGAAACATAGCAGCCATTTTGCATACAGTCATGTTCCCACAAAGAGCAATGAAGTGAATGCTAGTTAATCTGATTTTTAGTATTGGTTTGAGATAAGCGTTGGCCAGAACAACAGGAGAGCCCTTGCTCTTCTTCAAAATAGTGTTGCAGGATTTGTAATGTTCCCTTACTGAGTGCCTCAGTCTAAAATCCTATTGGAAGGAAGGCAGTGCCGGACAATGCAGCAACTCAATCTGTACTGCGCTCCTGCGTCAGCCTAGATTATGCATGCGTCAGCCTAGATTATGCATGCAAATCCTGAAGTATGGCTTATTATCAACAACCACGGTTATATAACACCTTTAACTCAATGAACTGTCCCATGGTATTTCACAGAGGTGAAAGGTTATAAAAAACGCATAATCCAGATACTTGTGCTTCCAATTAGCCTAGGAGAAACCTGTTGACCCAGTTTTCATGTGTCTACGTTTGTGCTGCCAGGTAAAGGGCCTGACCACTTGGGTAGAGCTGGTGAGGCATATCAGTGAGTTTGCTTGAAGATTTCCAAGTTACGGAATTCAGAGATTCATTTGAGGAGAATGTACAACATATCTGAGACGTCGTGAATGGAGCAGAGGCAGAAACAATACCGCCTTGCCCCTGACATGGTTCATCGGGTAGTGCACGTGAAGATCATGGCTTCAAGTCTCATTTGAGTAAAAAATTATAGATTGGCACTACACTGTGGTACTGAGGGAGTGCAGGACTGTTGGAGGTGCCGTCTTTCAGATGAGGCATTAAACCAAGTTCACTGTCAGCCCTCTCAGGTAAACAAGAAAGATCCCATTGCATGGGGGAGTCTTCAGAGTGTCCTGCCGAAATTTATCTTTCAATCAACATCAGTAAAACAGAACAGGTTATCTGATCATTATGTTATTACTGCGTGTGAGAGCTTGCTGTGTGCAAATTGGCCGCTGTTTCCCCCACAATACATTTAGAAAGGACTTCATTAGCCGTAAAGTGCATTGGGACGTCCAGAGGTTCTGAAAAGTGCTATATAAATGCAAGTTCTTTCTTTAAAAGGTAATTTTGATTAATTCGCCAACCTGCTCCCACCAAACCACAGGGCCGTTGCTCCCACTCAAAAATAAGCCGCCTGTAACATCATTTCTGCAGGGAAAGCCGGAACAGCGTTCTTCACTATGAACTTATGTCAAGACCTCGAAATTCCACACGGTGAGGTGCATGAGATTTGCACTGAGTCTGGAGTCCCACTTGCTAATGCTCTGCACAGCTGCTACTTCGTGTCTCAGCTTGTATGTATATCAACTGGAAGTTTCCCAGTAGTAATCTTATGGAATATAGGCAAGATGTACGGGGGATACTTGGAAATTAGAATGCAGCCTTTAAAAAGCCAACTCTGGCTGAAGGTTGCAGCAGCAAATCCTCCAAGTAGGAAAGTGCTTGACCTGTCCAGAAGCTCAATGCTGTGTGATTGTCAAATGGCCTCCAGAAAAAGCATTATCTTCAGAGAACATACTTGCTAGTGCTTCAAGGAACAATGTTCATCGCAGGTAATTCAATCTTTTCATCTCTGTAACCAACTCAACCACTATTTGCCCGAACTGCTCCATCTGTTCACAGTGAAATGTAAACTCTGACCTTCAACCCAATTACAGCTCTTCAGCATGAATCTGAGTGAACCCAGGCTGCCTGGGCACCAGCTCCAGAAACGCATCCGGCCGCTCCTTCCCTCCCAGGAGCGATTCGCCTCGAGAGGGGATCAATTCCATGTCAGGAGCCATTTGTAGTGCAGGTGTAGACTCTCGGGAGAGTTACTGTAATAGGAGAAAGCAAGGCTTGTATTGCCTCCCAAGGGAAGTACAGTGTCAGGAATGAGCAGTTGGGCTCCTGTTCACTCAAGACTTTATTGTACTAAAAGAGAATGTTGCACTTGTATCATGTGCATTATTTGAAGAGATTAGAGTCACACTGGAAAGGTGACATTCAAGCATCCAATTATTATTGTTAAAGCAGCCAAGCCAAGTTAACATTGGTGATCCATTACATGCTGGCATGAAGGATCCTCTGCATGTTTCCACATCCGGCTCCTGAAAGAACAGGTTACAAGTCTTTTCTGTTGACGAGATTGAGAAGGTTGACATTGGGAGTTCATGAAATAACTTGGTTTCTCATCTATTGCAGCCTGAACTCTGGATGCATGCTTCATACTTCTCATTCTAACTTTGTTCTAATGTGCAAAGCCAGGGGGTGTGTGGAGGGGAGAATGGATAATGATCTCCCAGTGTGCTCCCAAACCTAAGGGCTGCAAACAAAATTAAGTTGGACAGTCTCTCCTCAGCTCCTTCAAAGCACGAGTCCACACACTATTCTGGTTTGGAACTATAATCGCTGTTCCTTCACTGTCACTGGGTCAGAATCCAGGAAATCCATTCCTGAAAGCACTGTGGGTGTACCTACACCACATGGACTGCAGCAGTTCAGAAAGACGGCTCACCACCGCCTTCTCAAGGGCAACTAGGGATGGGCAACAAATACTGGCCTTGCCGGTGACGCTCACACCCCAAGAATGAATTACAAAAACAGCAGCAACAGGAAGTCACAAGATGGTGGACAGATAATCACAAGCTCCCTACTCCCGACAATGGCAAAAGTGGAGACTAAGTGTTTCACTGGCTAATTCCATCGCTGGGAAAAAAACATAATCTATATTCAGAGAGTCCATGTAAGTTCATCAAGAGTGTAACTCTTGTAAAGTATTCGATTGCGCACAGCATTCAGTGGGGCCCAAGCCAGGCACAGGGGAATACAACAGGACAAAAAATAATAATTTCTATTTCACCAGTTTATTCAGATGAAAGCAATTTTTCAGGAAAGATGAATAAATCATACAAAAGAAAATCAATTTTTCTCTGGGAACTGTGTAGAGACTATTAACTTTTCAAGATTGAAAGGCCCCACAACGTAACTGAAGTGCTGAGTAGATTTATAAGCAAGTTACATTCACTAGCAAAACCCATTAAAAGGGCCGAATTAAATACCGATTTTTTTTTTCTCCATTTAGGCATGTGAAATGGAGTTGTATTTGATATCTTCCATTTGCTTGTTGATGGAATACTCCCAGATATGCAGCAATGGATTACAGAGAAATAATTAGTGAGTTGTTTTAAAAGCAGAGAAGCTTTGTCCATCACAATGTATCTGAAAGGTGATATAATCTACCATAAAACATGGTCCCACTGGTATAATCCATCACTGTCCCATCTCATTTCATCTCCCCTCCACTAAATTCATTTTTACAGGTTTGTGTTGCTTTTCTAAGTTGTTCCAAAGTTAACAACACACAACCTTAGGCCAAACATTTCAGTTGTTAATATCTGAAGTCTACCAACTAACTTTTGTCACACTCTGCATTAGAATGGACCTGGAATCAAAGACAGACACTTAGCGTGGGACAGACCTGGGGCCTCAGTTGATGGATGGATGGATGCCAGTCTCAATCACCGAACATCTTTTAGTCAGTGCCACAGTCACTCAGTTGGGTGTGAATCTGGAAAGGAGAGGGCCATTGCAGAATACTGACCTGCTGCACCCACACATTCTGCACAGCTAATGAATGCTCAGAATGAGTACCTTACTGAAATACGCAGCCTCTAGAGGGTGCAGAAAAGATTTACGAGAATGGCTCCAGGGGTGAGGGGCCTCAGTCAGAAGGATAGGCCGGAGAAGCTTAGAGCAGAGGAGGTCGAGAGAAGATTTGATAGAAGCTGTTTAAAATGAGCATGAGCAGTTTCAACAGGGGAGGCAGAGAAAAACTGTCCCCATTGGCAGAAGGGTCAAGAACCAGAGAACAGTGATTTAAAGTGATTGGCTGAGGAGCAAAAGTGTCATGAGGAAAACCCCATTTGCGCAGCGTGTGGTTTTGAACTACAATGCACTGCCTGAGTGTGAGGCGAAGGGAGGTTCAATCATGACTTCCAAAGGCAAATTGGATAAGCACCTGAAGGGAAAAAATTTGCAGGGCTAGGGGAAAAGGGCAGGGAATGGGACTCAGCAAATTGCCCAGCCTGGACTTGAAGGGCTGAATGGCCTCTTTCTGCACCATAACCAGTCTATGAATCTGTTCCTCCCAACAACCTCGCTGCAGGTGTGACATGGTGGTTTGAACAAAACATAAGTGATCTAGGACAAGGGGTGGCCAAACTTCTGAACCTTAGAGCCGCATATAATAATCTTCAGGCATTAGAGTGTCCCGGGTCATTTACAGACTCATTTTTATTACTATTGCACACACTTCTGTGAGGAAACCCTCAGCTTTTTCCTCGTATCCTCCAGGCTTCCTTCACACACAATTCAGATCGTGGCGAAACCAAATCTGCTTCCCTGACACACATCAGAGCTAGCACATGCTCATTGCTTAACTGACTTTGACAGGTTTGCTCTTCCAATGTGGAAAATCAGTCAAGAGGTTTAAAAAAAACATTAATTTTACTTGAAAGAAGTTTTAACCAGCTACTGAACAACAGGTTTGAATCAGAATACCTGTGTCCCAATACAGGAGATTCTTACATTTCAAACTGTTTCCTTCCTTTCCAGACTGTAATGAATTTGAGGTACTGGACAGGTTTCTTATTTGAAACAGATAACTTTATTACAGAGCTCTTTTAGAAGCTACATGCTTGAACTAAGACAAGGACCAGAAAGCTCTGTCCCTCGGGTTACCCGCATTTAGGGTTCATTCGTCAGTACAATCACGTGAGCCTAGAGGCTGTAGGAAAGGTTATACCTACATTCGCTACTTTAGTTTTTTAACATTTCCTATTTACAAAGAATATCTTAGTCCACAACATAGACATATATACACAGAGGTCATGTGATTAAAGATCGAGTCTCTGAGGTGGTTTTCTAATTCAGTTAGAGCAGCCTAGCTCTACCACTTGAGATGCTGCCAGTGGATCGACATGATCAGGTACTGCAGCATCAGGGACATCTTTAGAAAGTGGCAGTTCAGTGTCAGGCAATTTAACAGAGACATCAGGTATGTCTATTCTCAGTCGATCTGGCACCTCAGGGATTAAGGTTCGACCTCAATTGCAGGTGGAATAGCTGGTTGTTGGAATGTCTCTCTCCTCCCTCGATAATCCACATTTTCAAACAATTCAGTTTTCCACTTCCACTTGGAATGACAAAAGTCCAGCTTCAGAGACAATTATACCAGAAACCTAACGAGGTCCATTTCCAAAATTCCGCATGAAAACTTCTCTCCCACAGTAAATCTTCGAGCTTTGCTATGAATATTGTGATTCAATCTCTGACTGCTCTGGTTCTTCTCTACCTTCTCCTGTAAGAGGGAAACACCTTGTATGTAGGTGGTGTTTCATCAATAATTCAGATGGTATTGAACCCCGTAACTAATGAGAAGTCGTACGAGAATTGAGAGGAAAATGTGAAAGTTGAGTTTCTAAAGTACCTTCCGATAACTTCTTCATTCCCGATTTGAAAGTTTGCACAGCTCTTTCAGCTAACCCATTAGATGAGGGATGATATGGTGCTGTTTTAATATGTTTAATTCCATTTAAACTCATGAATCTCTGAAATTCTGTACTAGTGAAGACAATACCATTATCCAAAACAATGACTTCTGGTAGGCCATGTATACCAAAACATTGGTGCAGCTTTTTAATAGTCTAACTTCACACTCATTCATCCATTGAGAATGCGTCGATGATCAATAAAAACATGGTACCTAAAAGTGGGCCTACATAGTCTATATGTAGCTTAACCCAGGGTCAGCCAGGTCACTCCCACGGATGCAGTGGAGCTGAAACAGGCAACTTCTGTTGTTGCTGACACTGGAGACAGTGCTTCACCGTGCTTCCAATGTCACTGTCTGTGCCTGGCCACCAGACACAGCTTCCCACAGGCATCTTCAAAATGCCTGGATGTGCACTGTGAAGCTCTGTCAAGAGTGGTTCTCTTCCTTGCGAAGGGATGCGACTCTTGATCCCCAAGCAAGGTTCCATCTTGACAACTTAACTCTGTTTTTCTAGCATGGAATGGTCTCGTCTCTTCAGACACTGGTGAATTTGACCACCCTTGAAATATATAGTCTCAGACTTCTGACAAAATTGTTTGCCCACTTCCTGATTTGCTTTGTACAGACAGGCGAAGAATCCAAGAAATTCAGCACAAGCACAACTCATTGTGGCACTGGAACATGTACAATGCTATCTGGTAACAGAAGACGACTGAGTACGTCTGCGTTTGCAATATGCACAGCAGGATGGTGCATAAAGGTGCACACATACGCCGATAAAATCAAAGCCCAATGTTGAATTCTTGCGAAGGCTGTTGGCGGAATGGCTTTATCCTCACTAAATAAACCCATCTGTGGTTTATGGACCGACACAAACAGTGAAACGTTGTCTGTGCAGATACTGATGGATTTTCTTCACTTCAAATATTACTGATAAATCTTCCTTTTCTAGTTGGGAATAGCCCTTCTCGGCTGCAAAGAGGGTTTTGGAGACATAGACAATTGGCCTTTCAGAACCATCTTCCATCCTGAGAGACAACAGAGCTTCCACACCATAAGGAGATGCATCACAGGTTAACATTAATTCTTTCGATGGGTCATAATGTACGAGTAGACATGATGAATGTAATAGCTCCTTGACTTTACAAAGGCTTCTTCTTGGTACAAATTCCATGGCCAACGATAGTTCTTTTTCAATAGTAAGGTGTAAAGGTGCTAACACTGTTGACAAGTTTGGCAAGAAGCAACTATAATAATTTATCATGCCCAAAAAATACTTGAGTTCAGTGACACCAGTAGAGGAAGGCGCCTCTTTGATTGCCCTGACTTTCTCCACCAGTGGATGTAACCCTTTGGCATCCATTTGGTGGCCCAGGTAAGTGACTTCTGTCACTTGGAAAGTACATTTCTCTTTCTTTAATCGTACACCAGCTTCCAAAAATCTTCTTAAAACCTCTTCTAGGTTGGCCAGATGTTCAGCTTCTGTTGATCCTGTGATCAGGACATCATCCAGGTACACTGCTACCTGGGGAAGTCCAGTAGGCTTTCCATGGTCCTTTGGAAGATTGCACATGCAGATGATACACCAAAGGGCAGGCAAGTATATTGGTACAGGCTCTTCTGCGTGTTGATGGTTACATACCCTCTAGACGTGCTGTCCAGCTCCAGCTGTTGGTATGCATGGCTCACGCCCAGTTTGGTGTAGGAGTTTCCTTCAGCTAGCTTAGCGTATAAATCTTCAATCCTTGGGATAGGATATTTAGCAGCCTTGTCCATGGTTAATTTGTAGTCTCTGCAAATGCGAATAGTTTGATCTGGTTTCATCACAGGGGCTATGGATGCTGCCCATTCCGAAAATTGGACTGGTTGGATGATGCCCAGCTTCTAAGCGGCACAATCCTACATCCACCTTCTATTTTGGGACATAAGGCACAGGTCTGGCCTTAAACTGGAGGGGGTGTTGCCTCCAAATATACATATATTTTTGCTTGTAGGCCTTTTATCTTTCCCAATTCATCACAAAGTGCACTATCGTATTTCCTTCATAGCTCAGCAATTCCTCCTGTTCGCACTTGAAAGATTTCTGACCAATTGAGCTTAATTTTTTGTAGCCAATCATGGCCCAGAAGACTAGATCCTTCACCTGTTACTATGATCACTGGAAGCTGGGCTGTCTGTTGCCTATAGGACACAGGTACTGTGGTGATGCCCTTTACCTGGTGACTCTCCAGTGTGCCTCTTCAGTTGGGCCTTGGTTTGCTCCAGATTCAGTGACTGGGTACCTTCATTTAGGTATTTAAATGTGTTGTTCTCCCACCACTGTGGTCAATGCTCCCGTGTCTACCTCCATAACTAGAGGCTTCCCATTCACTTGAAGGGTGACAGTGATTGGTTCAGTTTTTATTGTTTTGACGTTGTATAGGAATAGATATCAGTATCAGCAGTTTCATGTTGTTATACTCTGCACTTCAATCATCTTGGTCTGACTGGCTGTCTTGATTTACTGCTTTATTACCTGCCCTTTTTAGTGGCAGTAGTGGCATTCTGCTTCCTTAAATCTGCAGGTTTCTGGTACATGGTTACCCCCACATCTGTAACAGATTAACTGAGGTGTTGCTGCTGTAATGTGTCCACTAAGTCTTATTGTTTTTCGAGCAGCAGAGACTGTTTCCCGCTTTGTTGCTGTCTCTCTGGTTTTTGTGCCATGCCTGGTGTTAGGTTCCTGCCCCAACTGAAGAACTGCACCATGTTACACTCTCTACACAGCCTGTGAGTCCCTCGCAGCACTTTCCATTGCGAGCGCTATTTCCAGGGCATGCTTCAAATCAATGTTAACTTCTGCAAGTAGACAGTGCTGAATGGCCTCGTCATGAACACCACTAACTAACCGCTCCCACAACACGGCACTGAGTGTATCTCCGCAATCGCAGTGCTCAGTCAACTGCTTCAACTTCACTATATAAGTTACGATGGTCTACTCCGGGGCCCTTCCTCTGGAGTTGAGCTTAAACCTCTGCATAATTACCGATGGCTTTGGCTGAAAATGCATCTTCACCAGGTCTACCATTTCGTTAAAAGATTTAGAATTGGGCGTGTTTAGGGCTGTCAGACTACGGATGAGGTTATATCTCTTGCTCCCACAGACACTTAAAAGAATTGCTTTCTGCTTCTGCTCGGCGTTTATTTCATTCACCACGCAGTGAAGTCTAGGTGCTCTATGGACAGGCTCCAGTCTGCCATGGACACTTCATAAGGGTCGATTCTGCCGGAGAGTGATGACTGGTGAGTATATTTTTCTTTCTTTCCTTAAGAGACGAGGTGCAGCGTCAGAGCCATTTTACCCTCGTCACCAAATGTAATGAACTTGATGTCCCAGACGGGTTTCTTACTTGAAACAGATAACTTTATTACAGAGCTCGTTTAGAAGGTACATGCTTGAACCAGGTCCTTGGCCAGAAAGCTCTGCCCCCAAGGTTAGGGCTCATTCGTCAGAACAACCACTTGACCCCTAAAGGCTGAAGGAAAGGTTATAGCTACAATCACTACACAGGATAAGGCCACAAGCTGGAGTGTGGGTCAGGGGGCTGGAGAACACGGGGTCGAGGATCAGGGGGCCCTATGTAAGACTGGCGGGAAACGACAAAAGAAATCTCATGACAGCGCCTGAACGAATTGTTGATCTTAACCCTCCTCTCTCCCGGGTGCTGCAGCCTACCCATCCAGTTCTGTCCCTTCTTTGAAGCTGTTCGTGGTCAAGGCTGCACCCAGCTGTTTACCTCCCTCCAATGCAGATTTAACAGGTTTCACAGCTCAAGGAATGAACCACACTCAATGTCAAAAGAGCCACATGCAGCTCGTGAGACGCAGTTTGGCCACCTCTGATTTAGGGTACCAAACAGATGAAGCCAACCTGCAACTTTAGAAGATCTTCCATCTTCCCCTACCTTATGGATGGTTCCAGACTATGAATGATCATAGGGTCTCAAAGAACAGCACATGCTTTGTTCATTCAAATTGTTTCTTCACAAATCTAGACATGCTTATGTCCAGCTTTAAAAATGCATCTCTCTAAACAGTTTC
The DNA here is from genome assembly GCF_964194155.1 of Cetorhinus maximus. NCBI lineage: Eukaryota > Metazoa > Chordata > Chondrichthyes > Lamniformes > Cetorhinidae > Cetorhinus > Cetorhinus maximus. The sequence goes on from NC_135905.1 coordinate 30,689,620, forward strand.
TGTCAGTGAGCAGAGAGGATTTTGGCCAGAAAAATACTTGAAGTACATCTTCAGTCTTTGCGCCTGTGTACAACTGTCAGCGGTGTAATTTCCTTTTAACTGTTTCATGGCCTTGCTTTCTTTGTAACAGCAGTCTTCTCTTCATGACCAAATAATTTATGTTCAGAAAAGGTTGTTTTTTTTGCCTCCCTGTAAACTGAGCCAGTTGAAGAAGGCGATCATGTCACGTCACTTTTGCTGCTGGTGAGATGATTTGAAGACCACTCCATTATATTAGGACAATTGAGCTAAGCATTGCAACCACAATTGCAAGGCAAGTCAAGTGAAGTTCTCAATATCCTAGAGGCTAGGTTCAGTCATTGCATGTATTTAATACAGGCATCTTTTCACACTCTACAGTTAGGGTTGCCAATTGCGATTAAATGTATTCCTGGAGGTTTCGTCACATGACTTGCCCCCACATTCCAGCCATTAGTCGGCCAACACATCCATCCTTGTGACGTTGGCCTTCCTACGCCAACTGGAAAGCAAAAAGACCAATTGGATGATGCTTGACTGTCAGCCAGCCTTTCCCCCCAACAATTTTCATTTTTTTGTATCAGGTAAAAAGAAATCTCCAAAGAGAATGACAAAAACAGACATTTTTAATGTGATGATGTTTCTCCAGGGTCGCACACAGCAGTGTCCTGGAGATTGATCGTCAATTCCTGGAGACTCCAGGCCAGTCCTGGAGGGCTGCTAACTCAATCTACAGATAAGTGTATTAATCCCATTGCCCACAGTTTCAGGGAAATGCCCATCTCCCAGGGCCAATGTATTCAGTCTGTATTTAGCTTGCGTACTGTGATTCTGAAATAAATATCAAGTTTATTACTGCAATATTAAAGCTAAACTCAACTGGAAGCGTTCTCATCTCCTTAATAAGATGATTGTGGGTTGAAGGCCTAAACTAGGACTTAAGCAAACAATTTAGTCTAACATGGAGGGTACGTAGCAGTGATGGAGCTGCCAATCAACCCAGGCTCAACAAGCATATTCAAGGCTGAGGTCTATAGATTCTTGGGCTCGAAAGGGATTGAGGGATATGGGGATCTAGCAGGAAGATGAGTCATGATCTTACTGAATGGCACAGCAGGCTCGAGGGGCAGGATGGCCTGCTCCTGTTCCTATTTCTTATGTTTTTGAGACCTTGACACACAACTCATTGTGGAGGGAGATACCATTATGCTATTTGAAAAGCAGCAAGGATTTCTTCCAAAGTCCTGGGCAACATCCCACCCAATAGCTAGAAAACAAATTGACTTGTCATTGAACACATTCCTGTAGGTGGGATCTCGCTTTGCGCAAGAGAATTCCTACTATGGCCTACACAACAGCAATCACCGCACTTTGATCGACTGCATACAAAACCCCCTGAAAAGTTGCAGTCAGCCAAGATAAAGCGTTCCAAGAAGATTTTAATTCCAATTGCTCTTTTATTTAAAATATTTTCTAAACGTCCCCCCCACCACACCTTATTTTTTTCCCCTCTGCTTAAAGGAACAATTTCATCGGCTGAAAGGCTGCTTTAAAAAGCAGGCAATTAAAAGCCGAGATTCAGGAGATTGACATCAATACAACTAGGTCAACCTTTGTTGCAAATATTATGTCCAAACACAAAACTGTTTGGCCCTGTAGGCTGACTGTTCTGGAACTATTCAACTCCTCCCTTGGCACTCAGAGGGTTATTAAATCAAAAGGTTAATAAGCTCACAATTTGTGAGCTTATTAACCTGCTGCACAAACAGTTTTGCTCCTGTTATCCCTCTCAGTAAATTCCTCAAAACAAAACACTCATATTCAAACTGCAATAGCTGGACGCAAACCACAGCAGAAATATAAAAATCGGTGTACTCAGAATGCAAGTCTGAACCTTCAAAATGTCAACCTCAAATTGATTGTGACCTGTGTTTCCAGAGGTGGTTGTCTGGCTGTGTCGCTGCTCAGATACATTTGTGACTAATTGTATGGAAAATCAGAGGCTGCTGCTAACATATAGACATGATAAAGGGTTTTAACAAGCTGTGCTCCTGCTAGTTCATGCTCAGCGCTGCCTCTGCATGTTTCAGCTCTTCTTTTATCTGAACTGGAGGGAAGAAAGCATGTTTCTTCCATAGTCCTGCACTCAGTTTTTGTTCCCCCCCCTCACTTTTTTGGATTTCATTCAGGGAGGCTGTTTTTCCTGTTGCCATGATCCATATTCCTACCCACCCCCTCCTCATCCATCAGTCTTTATCTGACTAACTTTTCCATTTGACCTTCCAGCTGTGTCACATTCTACCCTTTCAACCTTTCTACATTCCACCTTTGCACCACTGCTTCCCGGGACCGCTCTCTCCTCATCCCTCAGATCAATTTTAATTCCACAAATCAAGAAGGCATAACCATTGCTGACAAAAACAAAAAATGATCATTTCTACCACTCAAAGTGCGAGCAGCCATTTTCCCATCTCCAGCTCGTTTATAGATTTTAAAAACTTTCATCTAAAAACAGACTTAAAAAAACAAGCACAATACTTCATGCCACCAACCACATCAGCTTTCTAGCTAATTCTTTTTGTACCCAAACTAGTCAAGCAAATTGAACAAGGGAAAAAAGCCTAATGCACAAGCCTTCCACATTCGTTCTAAATGATGGCAACTTACTTTGATTTTCTATGGAAGAGAAATATGCCCATTTTGATATCCAATCTCAAGAAAAGATGAAAGCAAAATACTGCCGGATGCTGGAAATCCAAAAACAGAAAATGCTGGAAAAACTCTTCTTCAGAGTCATACGGACTTGAAACGTTAACTCTGCTTTCCTCTCCACAGATACTGTTAGACCTGAGTTTTTCCAGCATTTTTGGTTTTTGCTCAAGAAAAGATGGTTTGGTTGGGTCAACACACCAGGGAAAGACTATCATATGTTCTGACATAATTAGGGGTTGAATAGAGGGCGTACAGCATATCCCCAACTTTTTAGATTTTGGAGTAGGAGGTATACATTCTTTGTCAGTACATAGTCAAGGCTGTTCAGAGCAGGCCCACTATTTGAGCATGCAATGCAGAACACACTCAAATCCAGAATATGAACAAGCATTACACATAAATTAGCTTTGCTTTGACCTGCAGCATGTCTTCCATCTATACACCATTTTAACCTCCTCCTGATCCCTTTTTTTTAAACAGATCACTAGCAAATCCATGACATTACCCACGATGTGTCGGAGAGAACACAGTTTTATAATGATAGGGGTGTTACCAATTAAGTGTTCCAGGGTTACATGAAGTAACTATGAGACTTGCAGGAGGTACACACTATATGCTAGATTTTAAATATATTTTGATGCATAATGTACATTCATATACAACATTTATTCAATCTTGTAAAAGCTTTTTGTCTTGCACTCATCAGGGCAGATGCAAGAATGCCAAATTTCAAAGGGAGCAACAATTTATACTGCATGAGAAAAGGGTGCTGGTTGTTTGGAAGTCAGCTCTGATTAGCCGAGGCATTGCCATGGATAATGCAAAGGGGGCTATTGTTCCCCATGCTTTATGGTACACACTGCTGCCACTATGCGTCGGTGACGGAGGGAGTGAATGTTTGTGGATGAGGTGCCAATCATGCGGGGTGCTTTGTCCTGGATGGTGTCAAGCTTCCTGAGTGTTGTTGGAGCTGCACTCATCCAGGCAAGTGGAGTATTCCAACACACTCTTGACTTGTGCCTTGTAGATGGTGGACAGGCTTTGAGGAGTCAGGGGAGTTACACACTGCAAGATTCCTAGTCTCGGATTTCTCTTGTAGCCTCAGCATTTATATGTGTGCTCCTGTTCCTGGTCAATGGTAACCCCCAGGATGTTGATAGTGGGGTATTCAGCTAAGGTAATGCCAATTAAATGTCAAGGGGCGATGGTTAAATTCTCTCTTGTTGGAAATGGTCATTGCCTGGCGCTTGTGTGGCGTGAATGTTACCCCTCAGCCTTCTTTGTTCTAAGGAAAATAACCCCAATCTATCCAATCTCTCCTCATAGCTACACTTTTCTAACCCTGGCAATATTCTTGTAAACCTCCTCTGTACTCTCTCCAGAGCTATTACGTCCTTCCTGTAATGTGGCGACCAGAAACTGCACACAATACTCCAGTTGTGGCCTTACCTGTATTTTATACAATTCCAACATTATATCCTTACTTTTATATTCTATACCTCTGCCAGTGAAGGAGAGCGTTCCATATGCCTTCTTTACAACCTTGTCTACTTGAACTGCTGCCTTCAGGGACCTGTGTACTTGTACGCCAAGATCTCTCACTTCATCTACCCCTCTTAGTATATTCCCATTTATTGTGTAGTCCCTGTAACTGTTTGACCTCCCTAAATGTATGACCTCACACTTCTCTGTGTTAAAATCCATCTGCCACTTTACCGCCCACTCCACCAACCCATCTATATCGTTTTGGAGATTATGGCTATCCTCAACACTATCCACTACTCAGCCAATCTTTGTGTCATCTGCAAATTTACTAATCGTGCCCCCCATGTTCACATCAAAATCGTTAATATATAACACAAACAGCAAACAACATTATGTTCTGAGTTTTGCAAGCATGAGTTGGTTGAGGACAGCCAGTACTTTGCCTATTGTAAACAGCTGAAGGAATGTGCTGTTTGATACAATCCGCCAGTCACTGGGACCAACAGCCTTTGTACCTGGCATTGCACAGGCACATTAGATGTAATCCCATGATAGGATTATTCAGCAAGTGCTGTCCAAAGTGTGCAATGAATTATTACTAACAACCAATTTAAGATAAAAGCAAAATACTGTGGATGCTGGAAATCTGAAACAAAAACAAAAATAACTGGAAAAACTCAGTAGGTCTAACAGCATCTGCGGAGAGGAACACAGTTAGCGTTTCGAGTCCGTATGACTCTTCATCAGAACTAAGGAAATAGAGAAATGAGGTGAAATATAAGCTGGTTGAGGGGGTTGGGACAGCAGAGCTCAACAGGGGGCCGGTGATAGGTGGAGGCAAAGAAGAGATTGCCAAAGATGTCATAGACAAAAGGACAAAGGGGTGTTGACCATGGTGATATTATCTAAGGAATGTGCTAGTGGGGACATTAAGGGTAGCAAGCAGGACAAGCTAGTGGCAGATGGCCCTGGTGGGGGTGGGGTGTGGGGAAGGGATCGAAATGGGCTAAAAGGTGGAGATAAAACAATAGATCGAAATAAATTTAAAAATAGGTGGGAAAAGAAAAATATATTTTTTAATTATTGGAAAAAGGGGGGATCGGAAAGTGGGGGGGATGGAGGAGAGAGTTCATGATCTGAAGTTGTTGAGCTCAATATTCAGTCCAGAAGGCTGTAAAGTGCCTAGTCAGAAGATGAGGTGCTGTTCCTCCAGTTTGCGTTAAGCTTCACTGGAACAATGCAGCAGGCCAAGGATGGACATGTGGAACCATGAGAGCAGGGTGAGGTGTTGAAATGGCAAGCGACAGGGAGGTCTGGGTCATGCTTGTGGACAGACTGAAGGTGTTCCACAAAGCGGTCACCCAGTCTGCGTTTGGTCTTTGTCCTTTGTCTATGACATCTTTGGTAATCTCTTCTTTGCTTCCACCTATCACTGGCCCTCTATCCAGCTCTACTTGTCCCACCCCCCTCTACCAGCTTATATTTCACCTCATTTCTCTATTTCCTTAGTTCTGATGAAGAGTCATACAGACTCGAAACGTCAACTGTGTTCCCCTCCGTAGATGCTGTCAGACCTGCTGAGTTTTTACAGCTATTTTTATTTTGAACCAATTTAAGATTATCAGTCAGGCTCACAATGTAGTTCATCTATGCTTGCTAGAAGCTACAAAAATTCATAAACAGGAACCTGTGCTCTGCAGGCAAAAGGTATTTGTCCAGATATTGTGCCTTTTTTGAATTAAACAAACTCATGGGGAAAGAATAGCTCCCTGGTGCACTCTCTATGGCAGAGCCTCAAATCAGAGCTGACTTGCCAACTAATCAGCCCCTTTTTCTCATACAGTATAAATTGTTGTTCCCCTTTGCCAAATTTGGCATTCTTGCGTCTGTCCTGATGATTGCAAGATGAAAAGTTCCAACAGCATGTCTCTTTCTTCAGTAATATTCAAGTTCTGTGCTGCCAAGCAACTATTTAGTAAATACTACGCACAATCTCTTCCATAAATAATGCAAATTGTGTATATCCCCTTCATAAAATTATGATTAACATGGGTTGACAAAAGATCCTCACCTCAATATAATATAATTATGAATGGTTATGGGTCACATATGGAATTATGCCCTCCCATTGCTTCAATTAGGTATCTGATTATTGGTTTAGATAAATAACACCTGCAGAAGGCATGTGTCTTATTTTAACGTTTCTTCAGCTGAAACTTGTTAATGTCCGCAGTAAGCTAATTGATCCACTGTTAATTTAGATCGAACCCAATTTTGAAGCTATATATTAATGAGGGGGCAGAATAATGAAGATATAATGACAAACTGCAGCACTCTCCATCTCAAATACAGAAAGTAGTATGTGATGAATATCTACTGACCCCATCTTCCTGTGTCAGGTGGCCAAATAACACACAAGGTTCTGTTTCCCAAAGGCCAACAAGGCATCAAATGACAGACGGTCAAGGTGCCGTGGACAACCATCTTCTGATGAAGGTTGTTCAGCATTGTGGCACTTGCAGTAATGAAAAACTACATTACACTATCAATGATTACAAATTACCGATAATTACAATTAACTTGGAGGCTAAAGCTTGGGGATATTAGTAAACAAACATTTGCTTGGCCTCCCTGGATTACAGGACTTCAGACCATAACCAATTTATAATGAAAGGAATACAATACAACCATTGGAAATAGTCACTTTAAGCTCAGCGGTACAGAAATATAACAAGACAGAAGAGTCAAGAAGTCTATTTTTTCAGTGATGATAGATTATCACAAGGTGCATGATTCACAGTTACAGTTGTTGGTCCTGCTCACTAAGATGCCTTCATATAAAATGGCATACATTCAGAAAATGTTTACATATATAGAGGTCAAATTTCTAATGGCACTAAATATCCAACTGCACCAAATAATGTTTTAAAAAATGAAAATGTTAAGTGAGGTGGTGGGGGTTGGGGGGTCAGGCTTCTTCCAGGCTTTTAGTAAATAGATTCCATATGTGATATACTTTATATACTTGGTTGTCACTACATGACTGGATACAACACAGCCTCACTCCTTCAACTCCCCAACCAGCAATTCACTGACTTCACTTACATGGCCATAAACAAACACCACCTGTAAGCAGGTAGGTCCCCACAAAAAAGAAAATCAACCACATCACTTAGTCGTAGAGCAGCTTTTGGGAGAAGACCCATCATTTGCTGCAACAATGACCTTGAGTACTTTAAGAGGTCGCAATACTTGTCATAATTGGCTCAGCAGAGATTCCATATGTCATGGGATCATCATCACAGTCTGAAGTATGCTGGCTAGTTAGCAACAATAGACTAGCCTTACACACAATCAAAAAGGCCGGCAACAAAAGATGGAATGACCTTTCTCTGAAGTAATTTGTAAATGGTTTTCTCACCAGACTTGTTAGGAGTACTGGTTCCAATGAACTAGGGGAAAAATTGGAACAAATTCTAACATGATTAACATTACGTACGAGGAGATTTCTCAGGTGACTATTTCCATTAAGCACCTTGAATTGTTCCAACATCATAAGATTCAAAATACTTTCTCCACTTACAACCCCAACTTTGAAAGAACAAAATCTACAACCAAAACACTGGGTGTCTTCTGTTCAGGAAGACTTTAGAATTTCACACATTCGCCATTACACTTTACCAAGGTCCTGGTGAACAGGAACAGATCATTCAGCCCCTCAAAACTGTTCCGCTATTCAATTAGAACATTGCTTATCTGCATATTAACTCCAGTTTTAGCTCTGTTACTCTTAACGTGCTTACTTAATGAAAACTATAAACCCATTCTGAAATTTTCAACTGACCTCCAGCCTCAGCAGCTTTTTGAGGGAGAGATTTCAGATTTCCACTACTCTGTGTGAAGAAGTGCTTCCTGACATCAAACCTGAATGACTTTGCTCTAATTTTAAGGTTATGTCCTGTTGATCTGGGCTCCCCCCCAGAGGAAATTATTTCTCTCTATCTACCCTATCAAATCTTTTAGTTTAATCATCTTAAACACATGATTTACATCACCCTTTAATCTTTGATATTGATAGCACTAATGATAAACAGACATGTTAATCATTAAAAACAATAGCATAGTATTAGCACTCTCAATATCATGAGTCAGTTTAATTCAGGAGATAATTGCAGATGAGCATAGCTATTTTCCCCTCTTAATTGAACCATCTAGAGATATCCTGACATCTGGACATTGTAGCAGACAATTATTTCTTAATTGATTCCACGGTTTTGTTGCCACTGTTCAATGTCAGTTTTGGCTGGCTCAGTGCTAGCACTCGCAATCACAGGAGAACAGCCTTACACTCCACAGCTCTCCTTGCATCATGCAGGATAAGAAATTTGGGGAGAAACAAGAAAATAAACTATCAAAATCCATCAAGAAAGATGTCAGCTGCGACTCAGTAGTTGCATTCTCACCTCCGAGTCAAAGCTTCAAATCCCCCATGACTGAATTTTCTGCCCAGATTCATTGAATCACCATCTCTGGTCCTGCCCATCCTTGGAACAGCCATTAGAACATCCTTATTAATAGAAGCTCTAATATGTGTATCTTTACAGGACTCTCTTCACTAAATATTCTACACTCCCTTATCTCGACCATGCCCATCTTTCAAATCGTTATAATGCTTCGCTAACACCACTCTCAATATTTTGGTTTGTCATCTTTATACCTACTTCCTGTAGCTTGTTTCTAATGTTTGTTGTATTATCATAAACTAATTACTAATTACTTACTCTCAAGATGTCATTTCCGGAGGAATCTTTTGCCATGTTTAGATTTCTCTCTTCTATGTGGACGACAACATATTTCTGTCTCTCAACAATTAATAGCCAACCATTTGCTCATCTGTATTTACTGAACTGTTAAACTGGGTTTGAAGGAGACTCAAGTGACTAACTACTATTAGGATCTAAAAGCTTTGCCTCCCATCAGAATATGTGCAGCCATTATGAGTGTATGCTTTGTTCTGTCATTAAAAAAAGCTTATTGGTTTTTCAGTCAATGCTCTCCTGCAGGAGCCACTAATTTTGAGAGATCATTATCTCCTGACAACGCCCACCATTCACTTACATCCTCTAACAATACATCACTTCAAGTAGATATGTAAGTATTTTGAAAAAGCAATAAGGGTTTCAGTCTCTACCAACTTTTTCAGACAGTGAGTTCTAGACCATCCACCAATCTCTTGGTGAAGAGATTTCTCAACCACACCACAACACCAGCCCCCCACCACCCTGTGCCCCCAAGAGTGTGATGGAGGTACATTCACTCAAGGCATTCAAAAGGGAATTAGACTGTTTTCTGAAAAGGAGGAATGTGCAGGGTTACAGGGAGAAGGCAGAGGAGTGACACTAAGTGAGTTGCTCATTCGGAGAGCCAGTGCAGACATGATGGGCTGAATGGCCTCCTTCTGTGCTCTAACAATTCCATGATTCTGTTAACTCTGTTCCATTCACCACAGATGCTGCCAGGCCAGGTGAGTATTTCCTGTATTTATTTCAGATTTCCAGCATCTGCAGTATTTTGCTTTTGTATTAGTGTTATTACGCACCTGTTCTTAGATTCCACAAACTTGTCCTACTATTGTGACTTATTTGAAGTCACGCCCAGATTTACCTTTTCTATAGTGTTTACTCTCTTATATATCTCCTCAGGCCTCCTTTCAAAGCTGAATAATCTAAATTAAGTCAGTCAGTCTTCATAACTCAGATCTGACTTCTCTGCTAAAATAAAAGCCAGATGCTGCGGATGCTGGAAATCTGAAATAAAAACAGAAAATGCTGGTAAAACTCAACAGGTCTGGCAGCATCTGTGGAGAGAGAAACAGAGTTAACGTTTCACGTCTGTATGACTCTGAGCTCTGAAGAAGTGTCATACGGACTTGAAACGCTAACTCTGGTTTCTCTCTCTACGGATGCTGCCAGACCTGAGTTTTACCAGAGTTTTCTGTTTTCATTCTGACTTCTCTGCATCTGTTGTAATATCCCTTTAAGAGATAGCAGGAGGCCATTCACTAGGTCAAAGGTGCCATGCGATCCAGTTTTAGTTTCACTTTTGCTTTCAGCAGAGCACACACATACACAGCTCGGCACCTCTGATGTCATCAAGGTTGACATCCATTTAATATCTGTTCACATGTGCCTAGACTTAAGTGAACCCACAACATATTTACCCAATCCTTTATGAGTGATTGGTACCTTTATATCATTATAACACACTCAGCAAAGCCCGTTTCCAGTGTTTGAATATTTCCCGCCATACCCACGATGGGCTGTAGTCATCTCCTTCTGTTCACTGCAATTCCTCGCGTCGCTGTCATTCCTGCCTCCATCCATTTCCTGATGTTGTCCACCCGTTCAGTCCCCCTCCGACCTGGCCTGTCATTTCCTGACGCTTTGCTTTCTACTGTGGCCAGCTCTCGAATCTCACCCTGCCTTTTCCAATGGCCGCACTCTCTGGTTCCACTTCAGCTAAAGAGCTCTCGAGATGCTGGGAATCCAATTTTCCTGTGGCAAATTCATTGGCTCTCCTCTGTTCAGCTGATTCTAAGGACCCTTCGCTGCAGCAACATTTCAAAAGCTGTAATCATCTCCTCGTCAGCCTTATTGAAGGTCCAGTTCAATACTCCACACCAGGGATTTTGTTTGCCTTTGAATATTTACTGTAGTTAAAACTGGAAGCATTACTCAAGGTGCAGTCTGGACCTTCAGAATCCAGTATAGGCTTAGAATGACTGCCTTTATTATTAAATATACTTCAATAGGTTCCTTCATAATTGGTTCCAATATACCCACCATGTGGGCATTAAGCTCACACTTCTCAGGATTATATTTCAAATCTTTTGCCAAGAGGAACACTAGTTATTTTTAAACCTTCTGATACTATATTAGCAGTTGATGAACTGCAAAAAATAAAATTTTGCCACGTGCAACCTCATGCCCTCGTGTATTTTTGGATTCAATCAGTTATAAATATCCAACACATAATGACGTCACCCGCAATTTATAAACACTACTTTGTACTTAACTGCCGGAAATAGCAAACCATCACTTTGACAGGGGAGCTCTTAGTCAGAATTCTTACTGTATTATATTTCTCTTCCCGTTTTTTTCTCTTTCTGGTCAGGCATGGCTCAGTGGATAGCACTCTTGCCTCTGTCTCAGAAGGTTGTGGGTTCAAGTCCCACTCCAGAGACATGAGCACTAAATCGAAGCTGATATTTCACTGCAGTACTGAGGGAGTGCTGCCCTATCGGAGGTGTCACCTTTCAGTTGCAACATTAAACCACAGCCCCTTCTGCCCCCTGGGCGATAAGGATCCTAGGGAATTATTTGGAGGAAGAGCAAGGGAATTCTCCCCAATATCCTGGCCAATATTTATCCCTTAGCTGACATCTAAAAACAGATTATCTACTGACTACTACATCGTTATTTGAGAGAGCTTGCTGTGTGCAAATTGGCTGCTGTGTTTGCCACACTTCAAAAGGACTTCATTGGCTGTAAAGCACTTTAGGACATCATGAGATTGTGAAAGATGTAAGTCTATTTTTTATTCCATTCTTTGTCGCTTATTAACATATACAAATACTGACGTTCTTTAGATGTTACACTAAACCAACAAATGGCCCTGTCTGACAAAAAGTCACAGACCTGAAGCATTAATCTTACCCGTATCTTACCCGTAATCTCCCCAGATATTGCCTAGCCTACTGCATGTTTCCAGCACCATCTGCTTTTATTTAAGATCCCCAGCATCTGCAGTATTTTGCTTTTTGCTGTTAAGGCCACATCCAGCTAGCAGTTTGGATGATGCAAAACATTCCATGACACTGTTCAAAATGATGTTTCTTGGTCAGCATTCTTGCCTCAATGAAAACAAATTCATTGGTTGTGCACCTTATTACAGCGAGTGGAATCTTGCAGTGTGAAAAATAACCGTACATAATCAATTTAATGTCAGTGATGTGTTGAGAGATCTCAAAAGATATAAAAAGTCCTATATAACAATGGCATAACTTCTTTCACGTCCTCCGGAGATCCCAAAGTGTTTTACAGCCAATGAATTACTTTTGAAGTGTAGTCCCTGTTGTTATTTAAGTAAATGTGACAGCCAATTGCCACATAACAATGGAAAAATGATGAGATAATTTGTTCTGGTGTTGGCTGGGGAATTAGTATTTAAGAGGACACTGGGAGAACTGGTTCTCTCTTCTTGAAGTAGGGCCATGGGATCCTTTACATCCACCTAAGCAGGTCGACAGGGTAACAGTTGAACATCTCATCCAAAACACAGCACTGCTAGAAGTGCAGCACTCCCTCAGGCCTGCAATGAAGAGTGTCCTTAGGACCAAAATGTGTTTTCGACAGAAGGTGGTAGGGGGCGCAGTGAAACGTACATTTAAAATCTGAGTGAGGGAAGTCAACGCACCACTGCCATCTGTCCCTTTTCACTCTTCTGTTCCCACTCCCCTGGTTCACTCACCAGTGACGTTTGTGCAACCTATTCAGCTGTAAGCTCAGGAGAAGGTCACACAGACACATCCACAAGGCAGAATGTCAGCCAAGTGACGAAGGTCGCTCATCCCAACACACACAGTGATTAAAATGCCAAGTGTCAGGCAGCATTTGAACTTGTACACCATTCCAATGATAGACGATCAAAATAAATGGCTTTCAGTCTGTAACTGTGTGAATTAAAATCCTGGGGAGGGAGGGAGGGAGCGCGGCAGAGAAAACTATACTGAACTGTAAACCATGTTATTGTCGACACTCGAATTAGGCTCCCTTAATTGTAAAGGTCACAATTTTCAAATTGAAAGTGAGTTTAAATGAATAAGGTTCAGAATCTGGGACAGGAAATTTCTTTACATCATTTAACATTTACACCAGGAGAGCACGAATGTTCAGAGTCGTAGTGGCTGCTCCAGGGTTCTTCCTCATTTTGTTTTCTTGAATCTGATAGTAGCTTCCAGAATCTAGAGATGGGAATGTTAGTGGGCCCCCATTATCAGAATCCCAGAATGACCCTATACGGGACCTCACCATGAGAGCTCTTGAAGCAGACGTCTTACCGTGAGGCAAATGCAGACGCTTTTGTTTTCCTGTACGGATGTGTAGAAGTGACTAGTGCAAGGTTTACACACAGTTAACCTATCTTACCCCTGTACGTTAAAGGCATAGTTCATTCCACTGCTCTACCAGTGAATCAGCACAAAGTGTCACCCCCACTTAATGCACAGCAAGTCACAGGACGCCAAATATTGACAGCAAACTGGGGAGCATCACCGCAAATTATATGCTGTGCGCAAGCAGGATTGTTGGATTCACAGCCCTGTCACTGCAACTGAATGTCACTGAAGCCAACCAAACAGAAATAACCCTCCAGCTCTAAACAGCTCCATTTTAACTCTAGGTGAAGCCTGGCCAACAACAATAACTCAAGCTCACGCTTCAAGTACCCGTTCCAGTTTCCTATGAATGACACATGCAGCAAAATACATCACCAGCCAACACTGCCAATCTGATAGATGTCATGTGGAAAAATAAACACACAATTAACCATATTTTATGCTGTTCTGCCCCACCAGTGTTCTTGTGCCAACACTCATAGGTGAACCCAATTTCTCCTCCCACACCCAAAATTTAAGCAACAACTTTGTCTCTCAAAGACAAGAGTATGTAAACCCATGCACAAGCCCTATTTCTTCAGGCCTATTCCCTGGACCATTAACTCTAAACCTCTCCACCTCTCCCACCGTTTTAAGCATTTGCTTTCAGGATGTGGGCATCACTGGCAAGGCTGGCATTTATGGTCCACCCCTAGTTACCCTGAGGTGATGGTGCTGGGCTGCCTCCTTGAACCAGCGGGGAGCAGTTTGATGCATCAAGATGACAGCAGCATATCGTAATCACACCACTGATTAAATATAATTAAGCCTATCAACTTCAAACCTGCTTCATTACTACCTTCTCAATATAACTGATGCATTCAAAATTCAAATGGGGGAGAAAAGCAAAAATAATCAATTTGTTTAATGGTGTAATTACGTTTTCTTTGACAATGAAAAAAAACAGCATATTTCTTGTATAAAGCACTGCAGAGAAAATAATTATGGACATCTTACATTTTCTTCCTAAATTACTACTCTAGCTCAGGAATGGCAATCCTGCTTCCATTAGGCCACATCAGGTCCTTGAGCCCTTGTAACCTGGTCCTCCAAGACCAGACAACTAACTTAGGCCTATTTGCTCTTGGATTTCTTACAATGTTGCGCTGTCCTGTAGAACTTTCATGAATCACGTTCCCCGGCTTCTGGATTACTAATGTCATTGGGCTAGTAGCCCAGAGACCCCGGCTAATGCTCTGGGAGCACGGGTTCAAATCCCACCATGCCAGCTGATGGAATTCAAATTTAGGGAAGGAAATTTGTCATCCTCACCTGATCCAGGTGTCATGGAGAGATACTAATGTCTATAGTGTTATCGGAAATTATTTTTAAATTGGAATTGTAGTAGGGTCTGTGTCTGTGTGTGTGTCTACGTGTTTGGATTAAAGCCAGCTAGTCTGGGTGCTTCGATGTGTAGTAGTTTGAGATGTTAATTAGATAAACGTAAGGAGTAAAAGGTAAAGTGCAATTTGCATTTGTTGAATAAACCATTGAGAAGGTGGAAGTAAAATCTTGCACCGAGCTGGGAGACACCAACCAATGTCTTTATATTACTCATAAAATTGGTGGAATGAAAGGATTATTGTTGGTAGAGGTAAACTTTTAAAAACCTAGCAATACAATGAAAATTTGCATTCAAAGGGGAAGCTGGGTATAAACCACAAGGAGTTTGTGTGCGAGAGTCAGGGGCATTTAAAATCTAACCAGCCTGTAAGCCTAGCATTGTGTCTGCAAAGGAAGCAAATTGAAAGGAACCTCATTTTGAATTCATACGGTCAAACGTGCTTTTCCTGGTGTCTATTTAAAGTCTATGGGTTATTGTTACCTTGGTGAAGGTTTACCTGGGAGTGGTTAATTTGGGGATTTGTTTAAAAGTTATTATGGGAGTAATTTGCAGATGTCTATGTGTTTAATTTGTTGTTAAATTAATAAATGTTTAATTTCATTTTATATAAAATCCTCTTGAGGCTTGGTGGTTTTATTCCTGAATTCAGAGCTGCATCTTAAACATACCAATTGAAAATATAGGTTAGGACAGTTGTTCAAGTTTCCCTCTGGGATTTAAACAACTCGGCCTTTACCAACTGCTGTGTCATAACACTGGCCTACATATGACTCCAGATCCACAGAAATGTGGTCAACTCTTAACTGCCCTCTGAAACGGAAGGCACTAGGAAGTCACTCAGTTCAAGGGCAATTAGAGAGGGACAACAAGTGCTGGCCTTGCCAGTGAGGCCCACATCCCATGAAAGAATAAATAAAGCAACATAACCACTACCCTACCACTGATTTCTAAAAACTCCCCTAAAGCCTGCCTTTTCAACCATTCTTCTCACTTTCCCCCGACTCTTTTTACTGGATCTTATTCTTCTCTCATCCACTAGATGTCTGAGGTATTGTTGCAGCTTTTGAACACAACTCTAACAAGAAAATGTAACAGGGGATTTAGCACACCAGCCCATTAAAAAAATGAATCACATGTTGCTCTTCCTTACATTAAGGCCCATCAGCTTCTAATTTCCTTGGTTTTAGCTTCCTGTTCCTGTATTTTCATTTCATTAACTGGCAGATGGAGAGGTTTGTTTGCTAATGAAATTTCATAGCTGTGGAACATTTTGCCAGATTTAGATGTTGCATCTATTTCAAGAACAATTGAGTTCTGGAAATCACACATTTTCCATTTTGTAATAGCCATTATATTTTACATGTGGAAGGTAAAGTAGCACCTCCTCCTCCTCCTTACCAACATGGCCTAATTTTAAGCCCATTGACAGACTTGGGCTTACCTGTACTGCCCATTGTCATTAGGGTCAACATGTTAGTCTAGACTCACATAGGACATTCCATACCACATGCAAACTGCACTGAGTGTCACAGAACAGAAACCCAACAAGAGCCAACACACCCCCAGGGGAGGAAGGAGAAAACTGGCAGGTAGAAAGAAAATAAATCAAAGGGGGTCTTATCACTGTGGGTCTTAGACGGGTTGTTCATGGTCTGGACTTAAAAATACTGCTGAAGGCAAGGCTGTTGGTAAAGTTATGCTAACTCTGCACAATACAGCTCAGAATGAAGCTCTACATAGAACGCTCTCTCTCCATGCTTTGTCATGTGATCTTACAGCACCGATGATATAGACTATATATTTACATATTCAACATTAACACTTTATACTACAAAGAGTTCAAGTAAAGGGTCGCTAAGAATCACAGCAAAAGCTCTGATGAATTAACTATATACCTACTGGTGGAATGATTACGTTCATCAGGTCAGTGGCACTGACCGGTGGTCAGAGGCAACTAACAGAGGCAATAATGCGAATAAATGGGATTTTTTAAAATACTGAATACAATCTACATTCACTCTGACTGCAGTTGTGTGCAAATTCGAGCATTCTTTACAAATGAAGGGAATTGAATGCAGCAAAGATAACTGAAAAGGAAGGGAATAGGAGGAGGAAAGGAGGAGGATGAAAAGAGGAGGAAGAGAAAAGAAGGGATGTGTGGGCAGGGGTGGAGAGGGAAGAGAAATTTTAAAAATGGGCACTGACATTCAGTTTTCACAAATAAAATGGGTGACAACACAGGATATTATCAAAACACAGTAAAGATCCCGGAAAAACTAATTAATTCCATGTAATAAAACAGAAATCAAACTTGGCCAACAAATTAAGCAAGTGGCCTTAATAATAGGCAGATACACCAGATTGTCTGCAAACTGTCCAGATCCATGAACTGGAATGGCACATAAACACCCAACCTTGAATAGATTGCCGTTTCTGGCATGTCAACAATTATTTTTTTAAAAATAAAAGCAAAATAATTATTTTAAAAACATTGTGTAGATTCAAAGTTTAATGTTCAATGTCTTTATTCTTTCAAGAATATGATTAGGAGTCTTGGGAAAATTAAAACATTTTAAGACTTTGTGAGATCCAAAGACATTGGAGAAACACTCTTGGTTTTACTGTTGATCTACACAGTGACCTTAAATATGTTTAGGTCCCCTGGTTAGACACTGAGCAGAAGATAAGGATTTTAACTTTCCCATCACTGCTCAACTTGCAAACACATTTTTAGATGACTACAGTGACACTATGGTGACATAAAATTGGTGTCATTCATGTGGTCACAAGTTTCAATTGAATTTAGGAGGTGTTAAGCTGCTCTCAGCGGCTAGCACTCTCATCTCTGTCGGAAGGCTGTGGGCTCAAGTCCCAGTCCAGAAACCTCAGGACAAAATCTAGGCTGAGACTCCATTGGAGTACTGAAGGAATGCCACACTGTCAGTGCTGCCATCCTTCAGATGAGACATTAAACCTGAGGCTCTGTCTGCCCTCTCAGGTAGACATAAAATAAACCTTGGGACCATTTTGAAGAGCAGGGGAATTTTCCCCCCTATAAAATTACTGCTCGTGGGAGCATACTGTGTGTAAAGTTGTGACTAAGCAGCAACATGACCAAGTGTGACTATACTTCAAAAATACTTCATTGATTGTGAAAGGTGTTGGGCAGCCCCGAGACTGTGAAGGAAGCTATACAAATGCTTCTTGCTCTTTCCTGTGTTTTTCACACAAGGCTATGTGACTGACCAACATTACATCACAGCGAGAGTCTTCAGTTGTCTCAGGCCCAACACTGAAATTTCACTGCCCTTCTTTGCACCACACTTACACCACTTTTAATGTGGTTAAATATTCCAAGGCACTTCACAGGAGCATCATAAAACGAAGTGTGACACCTAACCAAAAGTTTGGTCAAAGAGAAAGGTTTTAAAGGAGGAAAGTGATGTAGAGATACAGAGAGGTCTAGGGAGGGAATTGCACAGCTTAAGGCCTAGGCAACCGAAGACATGGCCGCCAGTGGTGGAGTGAGGAAACTCAGAGAGCCTTAAGAGGCCAAAATTAAAGGACAGTGGAGGGGATTACAGAAATGTGGGAGGAGAGTGGAGGATGGAGCCATAGAGAGATTTGAAAAATAAGATAAGAGGATTCTTAAAATCAAGATGTTGCATAACCAAGAACCAATGAAAGCCAAAAAGCACAGGGGTGATAGGGGAACAGGATTTGCTGCGAGTTAAGAGATGGGGAGCAGAGTTTTAGATGACCTCAAGTTCACAGCAGGTAGAATGTGGGAGACCAACCCAGAGTGTGAAGGAACAGTCATGGCTAAAGCCTTTCTCTAAAGGTAACTTTCTGATCCTGCCTTTTGCAATTATTCCTAAATCTCTCCCACCTGTCGCTGCTCATTCTGGTTGGCTTTGCCTCCGTGTAGTGTTTTGCGATGTCTTATAACTTTCATGTTGCACCAGTGTGACTGTATTTCCCAGGACACGGGGCCTCTGCAGCCTATTGCAAGTCAATCTATTCTGACATGCTAAAAGTAGCATACCACAAGGTCCTCTATAAATAGGCAGGATAGGACAATAGAGCGTGCTGTACCACCTTAGCCCAAAGTGGGTGTCTTCTGGGCCACTAATATCAGGAAGACTTCGCAGTTTTACCTGCAGAAGGCAACTCTTAAACCTGCAGCACCAACATTGAGGCTTGTGCCGATGGGGGGAGATGAAGAAGGGTGGGAGGGAGCTTAAGTGGAGCATAAATATGGGCATGGGTTAGATGGGCCGAATGGCCTGTTTCTACACTGTACATTCCATGTGATAGCAAAGCACCCAAAGAGTCGAATGAGCGGGAATCACTAAGGTGTATTGCTGAAGTCTAGCCTGCTGAACATGAGCTGAATCTTGGGCATTACTCTTTTAAATATACCCAGCATAATAAGAAAGGGCCATTTCCTGCCCCAACTCTTGAATTCTTTTCAACTCTCATGGCCATTCCTCATGAAGCCACACACACACACCAAAGTACCAAACAGTTGACACCTTGGCAAGCTAAGTTTATTCAGCCTTGGAAAAACAACACCATGTTTTAAAGCCAACTTCTGAAACAATCTTGCCCTCGCACCCTTTTTATTTTAAACTGCCTACATTGCCAACAGTTCCTGACAAGATTCTGACGCCAACAAACAGACCATGGACCTTTAGTTTGCAAAGTAAACATAATGCATTCACAGCTGAACCTAGATTGAAGCTCATTTGAAACTGAATTAACAGCATTTTATCATGGATTTCTATCTACTGACAACTTGTACCACAGGCATTTCCTGGAGCAACATTCACAAAACACATGATGATCCCTAATGCATTAAAACCAGCCACGAGCATCTGATTAGGATGCAGACAGTATTCTCCTAGGTCCCAGGCAAGAGAGTTGAATCGTTGGCTTTCTCCATCGTTTTGATTCTGCTAAACATGAAGCCAACACACATCCGAAAACCACATTTGCACAGAACCACAAACTAACTCCGAGGCTCAGATTTATTACCTGTCTCATTTATTTTGGCTTTTGAAATGGCCGACATGGAAAAAGGAAGCAACTTCCAGGAAATCAAAATGGTTCTAAGTTTGCAAGAATCAGAACATTGAGAGTGTGCAATAGGGTCGTGAAATCATTCTGTCGCAACATTCAGTGAGATAAATCCTGCAGATTAAACACTGCCATCCAGGAATGGCAGGGTGTGAGACGTGTGCAAGTCTCATTGTTCACAGCACCATTTTCAATCGTGGCTAGATGCCACCCTGTGATCGGGAACCAAAATGCCAGCATCTCTGATCGGCATTCAAATTTTACAAATTAAAAAGGCAAAAATGTCATGTTAAAAAATGATTAAGACACTGAAACAAACAGCCATAATCACTTCACCAAAGAAACACCTAAAATGGTTTCAAATTGAGGCTGATGGTCAGTAGGGATTTCTAGGCCTGGCTTCCACGGTAATCATAGTCCATAGGCCAACATGTCAGTGGACTAGAAGGGATGAATCTTATTCTGACACTATGCATGCCAGACTTGCTGTTCTTGTTGTTAAAACTTGGTTTAAATATTTACCTTTAATTTCATTCCCTTTCAAATAGAGACCAGAGTATTAGCATCTACTTTATCCTTTCTCACTCTATTGACTTCCATCCCCTTCCGCCAGACACTGATCTCTCTCACTCCCTCCTCTCTCCCGCCATCGGGGCTGTATTTCCATGCACCTGTCCACATTCTCTTGATATCACAGTCACAAGTTCCTTGTCCTGGTTTCTTTGTGAGGCAAGGGGCAGATTGCCACAATGATCCATCATTTGGAGTGCAAGCTCATGCACCTAATTACAACATGGAGATGTTTCAGACAGTGATAACACTCACTATCTGAATAACATGCAGCAGGACAACTGTCTCTTTCTTCTGGGCCTTGTTAATTTCCCAGGGTCAAGCTGGTCTCCTGCGGCACATAAAATCAATTTGAAGGAACTGTTACTCAGTTCGAAACCTCAAGTCATTTTCTTGGCAGGACAGAAGATTAATAAACTGCCAACATTTTTCCAACTTGTGGCCTGGGGACAGTGCGTTTCAATGTTTTCTTGCGCAAACACCTAGGGGACTCCTAGCCTAACTTCTGAAAGAGAGATATCAGTTACTCAAGCATAGACACTGCCAGAACTGCAGAAACTTTGTTCTTTGAAATGATTATTGCACAACGACAGAAATAGCTGGCCAGTTATTAGATGCAGGAATCTGATGATAGATGGGCCAGAAATCTGAGACAGCTCCCCACCCCCAATCCACCCCCTCCCTGCTCATCATCCCGCTTACCCCTAGAGTTTAGGGAATACCATTTGCAAATCAGGCCTTGTACCATCTACAAGTAATACAGTGATTCAAACTGGAATAACAGCTTCAACATGGTCTGACCACGAAGATCATTGAAGGAGCTGAGTGCTACCTCTCCCTCCAAACATTGGCATCTGGAGGATCCAATATCAGTACAGTTCAGAGTGACTATCCAGTTCAGCAAACACTGGGCTGCCTGAAATGATGTTATAGATTCCAAATTCAAAATGGAAGAGAGTAAGCCCTTTACTGCCACATCCTTAGAGCTGTTCTGGGCCAACATTTTTGAAACAGAGAGAAATGAAGTTTTTGAGATCCGCTTTGAAGAAACATTGGTGGTTTGGGGGTTTGAGAGCTGCTTTTGGTTTTGTTAACAATACACACAAAAAGATGGCCCTCCAAGAATGAACGTCTTTCTTAAACTCAGCGCATCAGTCAAAGCTGAATAGACAGTAAGGAGCAGACTGCAACCAATAGGAGCCTCCTTTGTAAAAACATTGCCAGTACAATTCAAGCCAACTGTAATACAGGAAGAAAGAAAAGATTTACATTTTTTTTACTGTGCCAATCCCAACCTCAAGTTATTCCAACGTGCTTTACACTCAGTGGAATACTTTGCGAAGTATAATCACTGTCCTAACGCAGGAAACGGAGCAGCAATTCACGCATAGCAAGATCCCACAAACAGCAATGCGAGAAATCCCCCATTGCTCTTCGAAATAATGCCACCAAACCTTTTAAATCCATTCAAGCAGGCATTTGAAGTTTACCATTTGAATGACTGCGCCTTTGACAGTACAGCAGTCCACCATCAGCCCGGATATATGCTCAGTCTTTAGAGTGGGAGTAACACACAACTTTCTGACCTTTCTGCATCACAGAGCTTGGAATACAGAATTCACAAAAATCAAAACCAAAGAGGCTAGTCATGTTTGCCATGTTTGCCACCTCATGAATTGTGAAGATATTATAACAACCGTAGCACAAACCAACTTTGAAGTGTGGTAAATGGGTAAACGCTCTTGAACTCAGTCCCGCATGAACCAATAGGAACAGGAATTAGGATTGGGTGCAGAAGAATGAAAGTCAAGCGCTTCAGAGAAGAGATGAAGAAGTGAAAAAGCCGGTAGTTGTTTGGTTCTAGCCTCAAGTCTCCGAAAGAAGCAGGCACCCCGGTGATGTGTATATTTAAATGAAATGCCTTATTTATAACATATAGAGTCTACATAAGAGGCAAGATTGATAACACACTCAGTGCTAGGTATCTTACATATTAAATAATTAACATAGCCACATTAAAGGCAGCATCAAGAAATTCACATCATTTTGAGATGCCTTTTGCATGTTCTTCAATTAGAAACATGTATGTATTTTCTAAGAAGCAGAAAAATACTTCAAACACCCAAGTGGTAATAATATTATATTTCTGTGGTGGAATTCTACTTAACAAGCCACATAAAATTCTACTAATTGTGGGAAAATTCATCCAAGTCTAATAAATTGCTCGAGAGGGGGATTAGGTAAAGGGAGAGATTTTGTTTAGAATGTTCTCACTTCTCCTTCAATCCAACAGCAAATCAATACTGTCCAGTCCTCCCATACAAGACAAGTCTCTGTTCGGGAGTGTTCATCATAGACAATAATCAAGAAATAGTGGGGGGGGGCAAAAAACCCTGACTAAATTAAGGGCCAGCTATTTTTTGGTGGCCTCACTTACCAACCCTGGGTTTCATTTTTTATTGCCCAACAATCCAAGTTCATATCATACATCAATAGGTACGAGAAATGTGCATCCCTCAGAGAACAGTAACATTGGCTAGTTACACAGTAATCCAATTACCACCAGGTTCCACAGTCAGAGCGGTGATGCAAATTGGCCAGGACAGTGAATGCACCAACTGGAATCCTGAGGAATGCTGGCTACTCCACCCCCACAGAAATATTCGTCACACATTAATCTAAGACTGATTGTTTTATTCCAGAGTACAGAGGCTCACGTGGCTTCAGCATAGAGAGGACAACTGGAAGAGGAGAGCCGCAAGGCTGTAAGGGATGGGCATGCTCCATTTTCGGTGTACAATCTTTCCTAGTCAATATTCTGCCCACAACCTTGAGCCTGGTGAATCAATGCTCCCAGTAACAGGAAAATCTGCTCCTGGCTTTAGTGTTAGCAACCTACCGAAGGTGAGAATCCCTCACAGATTGTAGTTACTCTTTGGAAAGCTAAGGTGGTTCCTTCTGTTCAAAATGAAAATACTCGGCAGTCTCAAAGCCCTCCGTAGACACAGCTGAAAAGAATAGGAAACAATTTCCCTCCAATCTGCACAGGTAAGGGGCAGGAGGTTTAGAGGGGATTTGAGGAAAAACTTTTTCACCCAGAGAGGGTGAAAATCTGGAACACACGGCCTGAGGGAGTGGTAGGGGCAGGAACCCTCAACATTTAAAAAAGAGGTATTTAGACGAACACTTAAAACGCCAAAACATAAAGGGCCATAGTTCTGATGAAGGGTCATACAGACTTGAAACGTTAACTCTGTCTTCCTCTCCACAGATGCTGTCAGACCTGCTGAGTTTTTCCAGCAATTTTTTGTTTTTGTTTCAGA
This sequence comes from Cetorhinus maximus, assembly GCF_964194155.1. Classification (NCBI taxonomy): domain Eukaryota; kingdom Metazoa; phylum Chordata; class Chondrichthyes; order Lamniformes; family Cetorhinidae; genus Cetorhinus; species Cetorhinus maximus. The sequence continues at coordinate 30,713,366 of NC_135905.1, forward strand.
TTTCCAGCATCCGCAGTATTTTGCTTTTATCTTAGCGTAAGGGGTAGGTGCTGGAAAATGCTATTAGAACAGATAGGTGCTTGACGGCCAGCACAGACACGATGGGCTGAAGGGTCTGTTTCTGTGCTGTATAACTCTATAAAAGCTGGTATCAAAAGCAATTCATATTTTTGTTTTAGGCACAAGCAATTCAATGCTTGTTTGTATTCAAAATAGACTAACAGTGCATACAGCCATAGTGTCCTTTTACCCCCCCCAAATAATGTTTCACACTTATGGTCTTGGTAGTGTGGCCGTGGTTGAGCCACTTTGCAACTACGCAGGTACCATGTTAACATCTCCACAGTCACGTTATGTTTTAGCCTACGCCGATTGTTATGTTCCTACATTCAACTGATTCAGCCTCAAAGAAATAGCCCCCTACAAATTGTTTTTTAGAAGTTAATTAAGACAAAAAAGCCAGTGCTCACATGTAAGAATGAGACTTCCATCCCTAGTTAAAAAGAACTCAGGCAGATACTGATACGTTAGTGGCTCTAAAAAGGTCACATTTCTGCAGGGCAAAGTCTTTTCTACGCTATCTTATCAGCGGAAATTAAAACGAGTGCTTTCCTTCTGGTGCCAGTCTCTACAATGTCACTACCTCGGTACGAAGGAGAATTCACACTGCAAAGCAATGACAAGAAAGTGAAAACATTGGATTTTTACATTCACTTGTGAAAGTGTTCGCCATAAGCACCACTTTAATTCTCCTGGATGCAAACGCTTCAGCTTATCCAGGTCCTGGAGGCTACTTCAATGTTTAAAAATTCAGACTCATTCGTCACATCTCTACTGTCAAATAATGTCAAGTTTTTTTTTTTAAAAATCAAGAATTCTGCCTCGCGGAGAAACTTATACAAACTCTTTGAAGACTTTGATTGATTAAAAATGAAGAATAATTATTGATTTTTCAGGAACATTTTAAATCATCTGCAAAACTTCAGAAGAATTTGAGAGCAGGAAGACATGGTTGCTGAAATCTCACACACTCAAAGCCAGTGTTCATTCATGGTTGTAATTTTTATATTGACACCAGTTCTTTTTTTTTAAAAAAAAGATGCAGCAATACTTCAAGATAAGTGGACATTTTGGTCCAGATTTGTAAATTTTCCACAAAATTCTTTTGCTTTTAGACATGAAGGACATGCCTGTAACTTGTGTAATTTTCCTGCCTGCAGAACCCTTACACACAAACCGAGGAAGTAGAATTTAGGCACAGTCTGAAACAAGGATTAATCCTATGCACAATTGAAAAGCAAAAGTAAACACATACCCGGCACTTTGGAAGTTTTCCATGTAAATATGGTGGCTGTTGATTGAAAGAATTTGACGTGTATTTATGAGAGAGATAATGCCCACAATGAAATCCTATTAAGCTGCAGCATGATTCATAAAAATAAATGTACTGTTAACTCCTTCAGTACTGAAAAACATCCCCTGCCCTTCAAATCCTCTTTCTGTATCCACCACATTTCTCATGGTTTAAATACGAGTTGCGCAGTCAGACATTACTCGACTTGCAATCTTCAGTGCCAATTTATTGCTGCAGTCGTTCAAAGAGGAAACTTTCTAGGCAAAAAGCACAAGGTAATTTAAACCGTGCAATGCTCCCTATCTGGTTTCCAGGCTTCTGTAAACTCAGCTGCAGCACAAAACAGTGAATGAAAAGGAAATATGAAATGGCCACTTAAACCAGCAAATCTCGAGACAAAATGGTGACACTATCACGGGAAGGCCATCTGGAGTCTTCAAAGAATTCAATGTCAATGGAGAGAGCTTACTCAAGGTTTTCTTCATTTGTCAAATGTGACACACAGACAGGCACACGCACAGACACACGCACACACAGACAGGCACAGATATACAGACAGGCACACGCATGCACAGACAGGCACAGATACACAGACAGGCACACGCATGCAAGCACAGACACATGCATGTATGCACAGACAGGCACACGCACGCACAGACAGGCACACGCACGCACAGACAGGCACACGCACGCACAGACACAGACAGGCACACGCATGCACAGACACAGACAGGCACATGCACGCACAGACAGGCACACGCACGCACAGACACAGACAGGCACACGCATGCACAGACGCACAGATAGGCACAGACACAGACAGGCACAGACACACAGACAGGCACACGCACGCACAGACACACAGACAGGCACACGCACGCACAGACAGGCACACGCACGCACAGACACACAGGCACATGCATGCACAGACGCACAGATAGGCACAGACACACAGACAGGCACAGGCACACAGACAGGCACACGCATGCACAGACACACAGACAGGCACAGGCGCACAGACAGGCACACGCACGCACAGACAGGCACACGCACGCACAGACACACAGACAGGCACACGCACGCACAGACAGGCACACGCACGCACAGACAGGCACACGCACGCACAGACACACAGACAGGCACACGCACGCACAGACAGGCACACGCACGCACAGACAGGCACACGCACGCACAGACACACAGGCACATGCATGCACAGACGCACAGATAGGCACAGACACACAGACAGGCACAGGCACACAGACAGGCACACGCATGCACAGACACATAGACAGGCACAGGCGCACAGACAGGCACAGGCACACAGACAGGCACACGCACGCACAGACACACAGACAGGCACACACACGCACAGACAATCACGTGCAAACACAGACGTGCCGACGTTTAAGTGGATGCACACAAATTTTTTATCCCCTTTATAAAGAACTTATTCGTGCTCATTGGAACAGAAGCATCGTGCTCATTACTAGATTAGCAGTGCAGAAGCCTGAACGAATGATCCAGAGAACAGGAGTTCAAATCCTGCTATGACTGTTTGAGAATTTGAGTTTGTAAGAAAAGGCCAGTTTAGCTACAACATTGAAGACATGGGTTCTCTAGTTAGAGCCTAGAATTTGAAGCCCAAAATGTCAATTTGTCAGTCGATGGCTGCTAATGAGGGGCTCCCTTGTGCATGATTTGTGTATGTCCTGCAGGCAGGTCAGGTATAGAGCAGCACTGATGGTGCACATGGAGATAAAACAGGCCAAACACTTCTCCTTTGTTGACTAATGGCAAGGCAATGTGAGGAATTTCCAAGGAAGAAAAAAAATGCATCGAAGTTACTCGTAACAGAGATGAACATTACAAACAGTAATTACAAAATCCAGCATGGTAAGGGACTGCAGCCTGAGATCATTTCAGTAATGCATTGGCTGAAAGAGACGTGGAAACTGATTAAATAGCAACTTTCAAAAGGGAATTGAATAAATACTTGAAAGGGAAAACAATTTACAGGGGTAGAGAGACAAAGTAGGGGAGTGGGGCTAATCTTTAAAAGAGGTGGCACAGGCACAATGGGCTAAAAGACCTCCTTCTGCACTGGATGATTCTAATAGGTTTGAAGAGTTTACACATCGTGATCTTCATGCTGCCGCATCTACATAAAGGCTCAAGTGTTTAAGCTCTTCAAAACCAGCATTATTGAAGAGGTTGCGTGGCTGTGTGCCGCTGTGGTACATAAAGCAAAATGTACTGTTTATGTTGAACAAGGTCTGCATTGCAAACCAGAAATTTCTACAGGAATGCCCCCCCTTTAACATATACAATTCAAGCAGTTGGCAGCAGTTGTATAACACTTCAATCAACTGAAATTTCCCCCAAATAAAAGCAATTCTGTGCCATTGTACTGCTTTTATCTAAAGAGGCATCGTTATGTCCACCAACACAAAACATGAAGCACATGGCATCAAAACTCTTTAATCCAGTCTTGTTTTTGTTTGCAGACTAACGGTATTGAAACGTTGTCGGCACATTCTCAAGGCTACTATTTCAAAAATGGACATTCAGTAAATCCGAAACATACAAACATATGAACTTGGAGCAAGAGCAGGCCAATCGGCCCCTCAAGCCTGCTTGGCTATTTGATAAGGTCGTGACTGATCTGATTGTGGCCTCTACTTTCCTGTCTACCTCCTACACCCTTTAATTCCTTTGTCAATCAAGAGCCTACCTATATCAGCCTTGAATAGATTCAATGACCCTGCCTCCACTAGCCTGTGAAATTCTCTTCCCAAGGCAGCAATGACCCTCAGAGGAAACAAAATTCTCCTCATCTCTGTCTTAAATGGGAGACCCCTTATTTTTAAACTGTGCTCCCTAGTTCTAATCTCTTCCATAAGGGAAAACATCCTCTCAGCATCCACCCTGTCAAGTCCCCTCAGGATCTTATTAGTTTCAATAACATCACCTCTCATTCTTCTAAATTTCAGTGGATGCAGGCCCAACCTGTCCAACTTTTCCTCATGCGACAAACCCTTCATCCTTTGAATCAGTCACGTGTACCTTGTCTGAACCACTTCCAATGCAACTATTTCCTTTCTTAAATCAGGAGACCAAAACTGTATGCAGTATTCCAGATGTGGTCTCACCAAAGCCCTATACAACCATAGCAAAACTTCCCTACTATTATCTTCCATTCCCCTTGCATTTAACAACAACATCCCATTTGCCTCCCTAATCACTTGTGCTACCTGCATACTAACATTTTGTGATTTATGTACCAGGACACCCAGATCCCTCTGTACCGCAGAGTTCTGCGATCTCTCTCTATTTAAATAATATGCTGCTTTTCTTCCTGCCAAAGTTGGACAAGTTCTTATTTTCTGACATTATACTCCATTTGCCAAATGTTTGTCCACTCACTTTATCTATATCCCTTTGTAGACTCCTTATGTCCTCTTCACAACTTACTCTCCTACCTACCTGTGTGTCATCAGCAAATTTAGCAACCATACATTCAGTTCTTTCATTCAAGTCATTGATATTACCCAGCAGGCTTTAAGCTGCAATTATACTGCCATACTTGTATAGGTGACGCAAAGTGATTTTAGGTGAAAGTCGCATGCTAACTCCAGAGGAATGTCCCGAGTATCACAATAGAACATACTTACACCAAATGATGCAAAGCCCCTTGAGAAAGGCACTTGACCTCAGTGCCATGTCAAGAGTTCTGGAGGTGTAAGTAACTTTTGATATTCAAAAGTTTCTTTTTAGAACTCACCTTGTCCAAGTTAAAGATCACAAGTAAACCTGTAATTCAACTAACGTTAATACACAGTGCTTTCCTTTTTAATCATAAGAATTTCAGTACAAGAAACCCCTTAATCTGCTTCTCTCGAGCAAGTCACATCATCAGATACTTCTACTGGCAGCTCATTGCGCAGAACCACAACTTTGTGGAGGGCCCTGGTGATTTTCCATCTTTTACTTGTAACTTTTCACTCGTGAGCCACATTAAGCCATCCGCTCACATGATGGTATCCATGTGTCTCAATATCTTGAAAATTTGAATCATGTTCTCCTAAATGTTGTTAAATCAGAAAATTCAAACCTCTTATGTCTCTACTCATAACCTGTGGCCCAAATCCAAGCATCTTGGGCATTCCTGTCAGAGCTCTCTCCAATGCAATAGTGTCCCTTTGAAGCCAAGTGTCCTAAGTTACGTGCAAAGTCCGAAATGTGGCCTCACCCATCACCCACAGAAGACCCAAATCATTTCTGTCAACTTAACATTTAAGTGCTCTCAAGATGCATGTAAGTTGACAACGGCTTCACATTGACTTGAAAGCTTCAATGAGTGATCAATAACAACATGTAAATGCTTTCCCTTTTCCATCTTTGCTAATGGCCACTTTTCAGTTTGTGTATGTATCATGTTTCCTATTCTAATATCCATTATATTACATTTAGCCTCATGAAATCAATCCCCCATTTCTTATCTGAACTGCTTAATTGATCTGCATCTCTAAGGATGCTGTCAGTCAGTCACCATTATACTTATCTCATGGATAGCTTCACACAATCTATCAACTAGATGAACTTCCTTCATATTACTCTATTTACTCTACATAAAGGCTGGCTAAAAATTACTAATGGTAAAGCTTTCTGAAGGATTGTTCCGAGTCCTCAGTTTTGTTACAGCAACAATCCCTCACGAAACTGACTGTCGTCTAATACACTGAAGTTAAGTATGTGAAAACAGGGGTATCATTCCAACACAGTGGAGCCCAAATCCCAATTTTCTGGGGCTGGTAGGCTGGGGTTACCAAGGGAATTTTGGGACTTAGGGATAGGGAGTTTGGATAGAAAATCAGCCAAGAATTTGTTGAATGGTGAAGCAGGCACAAAAGGTCCAAATGGCTTTACTTGAGTTCTTATTTCTTATGTTCTATCCCAATCCACAACACTTGAAATATTCACCTAAAATCCTGGCTTGGTAGCAAAGGATTTATACTGGGCAATTCACAACAGAAAGTGGTAATATCAGACCCAGAATTGTAGAATGTTCAGCTAAATCCTGATATCAGTCTTTTTTCATTCTTAGGACAAGGCTTGGGAAATATCTTGCAATCGTCTATTGCTGATCTGCTCAGCGTGAAAATCTTGCATGCATATTTTCTCATAAAACCTTAAAGGAGACTTTGTGGTACATGTCACACACAGGACACTGGAGGTCAACGTCTACATGACAAGTTTCAAACTGCTGCCATCCTATGGCAGTGGGACACAAAGACAAGATGCTTCCCCTCTGCTGGGTTGAAGGGTAGGGTGTGAGGAAAAGGAGGGCAGAAAACGAGAGAGGTTAAAAAATATCAGAATAGCTGAAGTAAATGGTCAGTGGCGACTACAAGCATCTACCTTCAAAAGGGGAACTTGGAAGGTTTGAGGCAACTGGTTTGCCCACCCTCTTTAGTGAGAATGATATAGAATTATCTAGAACATACAGCATAGAAATAGGCCACTCAACCCAAACAGTCTGTGCTAGTGTTTATGCCCCACATGAGGGTGTCCTCCTATTTCATCATGTCAGCCTTTCAGGATCTTTTTCTATTCCCTTTTCTCTCATGTACTCATCTAATTTCCTTTTGAAAGCATCTATGGTATTTGCCTCAACCATTTTCTGTGGTAGGAAGTTTCACAATTCTAACCACTCCCTGAGTGAAAAAAAACTCATTTGCCCATTGGATTTATTAGTGACACCAGAAAGCAAAAACACAACAGACACGGGAAATCAGAAATAAAAAAAGAAAGTGCTGGAAAGCTCTCAGCCGGTCTGGCTGCATCTATAGAGAAAGAAACAGAGTTAATGTTGCTGGTGGATGACCTTTCATCAGATGCTGCCTGACCTGCCAAGTTTTTCCTATATAAATACAAGTTGCCATAGTTGTTCGCTATCAAAATGTTTCTTATAAACAACAACTTCATTGTGCCCTCCAGTGCAAATTAGTTGAACACAGAACCCTACCCCCCACAAACCATTAAAACAGGCTCAAATCAGGACAAGTCTCTCAGGGTGAGCCACCCTGGTTGTTAAATGGATGCAGGCCAGATGGTGAAGTATGAAACTAGACACAGATCCTTTTCTTGATAGTAGATTTACTTACCGAACGCAGCATTATATATCTTTGCCACCTACTTACCAACCAAAATAGTGTCCCAGCTGTCATTTTTCATATGTGCTCAACATACTTAATCAATCAATATCCTCTACCTGTTTATCCTCAACCTGAATACAATTAACATAATATTGACACTGATATCTCCTCTTTAAACAGAGGCCCCTTCTGCCCTGTCAGGAGGACATAAAAGGTCTCATGGCACTATTTCGAAGAGGAGTGGGGGAGTTATCCCTAATATTTATCCCTCAATCAAAACATTAGGGGGAAAAAAACCAGATGATCCGGTCATTATCACATTGCTGATTGTGGGAGTTTACTGTGCACCAAGTGGACACCACATTTCCCACTTACAACAGTATCTGCACTTCACAAGCACATTCCAACCTCTCCAGTCCAGAAATCTATTGTACAGAAATTTTTTTGAGCAACTCATGGCATCATTTTAGTACAGATCTATAGGAGCAAAAACCTGGAAGATACAGTATTTGGATAAGTAAAACAATTTTTATTACTGCTTTATAATGCTTTATCACTATTTTAGTGAAGTTGTTCACTTTGGTAGGAAGAACAAAAAAAGCAGAGTATTACTTAAATGAAGAACGGCTGCATAATTCTGAGGTGCAGCGGGATCTAGGTGTTCTAGTACATGAGTCACAAGAAGTTAATATAAAATTAAGGCGGCTAATGGAATGCTATCCTTTATTACGAGAGGGGTTGAACATAAAAGTAAGGATGTTGTGCTTCAGTTATACAGGGCATTGGTGAGACCGCACCTCGAATACTGTGTGCAGTTTTGGTCTCCTTATTTAAGGAAGGATGTAAATGCATTGGAGGCGGTTCAAAGGAGGTTTACTAGATTGATATCTGGAATGAGTGGGTTGTCTTATGAGGAAAGGTTGGACAGACTGGGCTTGTTTCCACTGGAGTTTGGAAGAGTGAGGGGTGATTTGATTGAAGTTTACAAGATCCTGAACGGCCTTGACAAGGTGGACGTGGAAAGGCTGTTTCCTCTTGTGGGTGAGTCCAGAACTAGGGGGCATTGTTTTAATATTAGGGCTCGCTGTTTTAGGACAGAGATGAGGAGAATTTTTTTTCTCTGAGGGTTGTGCGACTTTGGAACTCTCTGCCTCAGAAGGTGGCAGAGATGAGGTCATTGAATATTTTTAAGGCAGAGGTAGATAGATTCCCTTGCCTAACAAGAATCTCAGGTTATCGGGGTTAGATGGGAATGTGGAAATCGAAACACAAGATCAGCCATGATCTTATTGAATGGCGGAGCAGGCTCGAGGGGCCGAATGATTTCCTCCTGTTCCTATATCTTATGTTCTTATGTTTCAGTTGAATGCTTATATCTATAATTTTTCCAGTTCTCACACTTGCAGTTAGGCATTCTAACGTTATTCTATAATCCAGAACATTCCAAAATCCAAAAATGACTTGGTTCCCAGCATTTCGGATGAGACAGGTTACAGTATACCTCACTGCTTGTAAAGCACCTTGGAATGCCCTGAGGTTGTGATGGGCACTATATAAATGCAAGGGTTTTTAAAAATCAAATCCATTGTTCATTATCAGGTTCCCTTCAAAGTATTGAGTAAGGCACCACCCCTTCCCCCTGACCAGCACAATGACTGTGACAAACAGATGCAATTGTGCTTATGCCAAGGCTCAGGAACACATTTCAAACCCAGTATTAAATGACCAAAACTTCAGATGGTTAGTCTCTGATTCGGGCGAGTCCATACTGAAAACCTACACAGTTTCACATGTGCAACAATCTCAATTCAACATCAACTCTGCTTATGGCTTACAGTGTATTCTTTCTGTGTCACAGAGACCTATTGGAGGTGGGGCTGCTTCATTATGGCAACATGTACAAGCAAATTACTCCAAAAACAGTTATGAGAGACAGGTTTTGAACAGTACTGCATGTAGCACGAGGGTCAGGCAAATGCAGGGTTAATGTGAGACTGAGTACAGAACTGCCCAGAGTGATGTAAGAAGGCACATGACCCATACCCAGCGGTCAGTGTTGAGCAGAGATATGTATAAACCCAAGCATGGAGGCAGCTCTTAGCCTGTACGCTTTATTGTGCATGTGTAAATAGTTCTAGTAGTTAATAAAGACTTACAATTAACCTACAGAAGAATATGGAGATTTCTTAAAGACATACCATTCTGTAACCAATATCCTCCCAACACCACGTAAGGATCTCTGAAGGCAGAGGGGCATGTTAGTGGGGTGGTGAAAAAGGCATATGGGGCACTTGCCTTTATCAATCGAGGCATAGATTACAAAAGTAGGGAGGTCATGTTGGAGTTGTATAGAACCTCGGTGAGGCCACAGCTGGAGTACTGTGTGCAGTTCTGGTCGCCACATTATAGGAAGGATGTGATTGCACTGGAGGGGTGCAGAGGAGATTCACCAGAATGTTGCCTGGGATGAAACATTTAAGCTATGAAGAGAGGTTGGATAGACTTGGGTTGTTTTCGTAGGAGCAGAGGAGACTGAGGGGTGACCTGATCGAGGTGTACAAGATTATGAGGGGCATGGACAGGGTGGATAGGGAGCAACTGTTCCCCTTAGCTGAAGGGTCAGTCATGAGGGGACATAAGTTCAAGGTGAGGGGCAGGAGGTTTTGGTGGGGAGGGGGGATGGGAGGAAAAACCTTTTTACCCAGAGGGTGGTGACGGTCTGGAATGCGCTGCCTGGGAGGGTGGTGGAGGCGGGTTGCCTCACATCCTTTAAAATGTACCCGGATGAGCACTTGACACATCATAACATTCAAGGCTATGGACCAAGTGCTGGTAAATGGGATTAGGTAAGTAGGTCAGGTGTTTCTCACGTGTTGGTGCAGACTCGATGGGCCGAAGGGCCTCTTCTGCACTGTGTGATTCTGTGAACCAAACTGGAGCATGGCAATGAATCAGCATCATCAGGACCCCCACCAAAAATGGGCAGTGGAATTTTCCTATGGCTGCTGAAAATACAAGGAAGTTGGACAATACTAGAGAAAGATGTAGAGCATCATGTCTGACATAATCTCAAAAGTAATTTGACACAAGTATTTCAAGTACTCTCCAGTTGTTAGTCTCTCTACATCAGATTGGTCTGGGCATGAAAACAGGTCTGCCTTCCTCCTTTGGTGTTCAAACAGACCTAGCTTCTTCAGATTACATTCTCCAGCCAACACAGACATACATGCACACGCGTGTATGGGCGTGCACACACAGACAGGCTCACGTCCAAGGACACAATGTGCGTTTTTATACAACTAAAGCTATGTCATGTGATTGCTATCACAACAAAAAGTCAGCAACACAACGCAAAAGAATCTGACCAAGCAGATTAAATATATGACTTCAACAACCCTACACCAGCTGTTTCCACAGCAACACCCAACGCAACAGCTCATTTAAGATTTCGGCCGCTTAAAATAAAATGCCAGAGACCAATGGCATCAACAATTGTATCTCAACTCCTGCAGAACATTCATAAAAATCAATTATTAGGGTATTTCCAGTTAGCCTTTAAGATTTAGACAACTATTCCTTCCCTTGCCTGGGTTGTGCTTCCCCTGCTCTCAGGCCTAAGCCAATGTTTAGGGACAGTGCAATTGAGGGTATCCTTATTCTGACACTCAGCTGGACATGCCTTGCTTCCAACGTTCATGGCCCTGCACATTTGATTTAATTTTCCCCATTGAAAATGTCAATAGTAACCCATTGATATCAATATTGGCTTTACAAACTGGAAAACCCGTGTACATGCTAGTGTACATACATCAAGGAATGTATTAATCTGTGGGTGTCAGGTATTAAAAATGGGATATGTGGGGGCAGAGGAAAACTGTTCACTAGGGTAGCACTTATTGGTTTTACAAAGTTTGTGGAAGAATATGATAAAATAGAGGCAAATTAAGGTGGAAAAAGCAAGAAAGAAAGATTTTATACAATGCCTCTCAATCTCAGTGTCCCAAAGCACTTTACAGCCAATTAAATATTTTTGAAATATAGTCAGTATTGTAAATGTAGAAAACAGTGTTTTGTGCACACAACAAGCTCCCATTAAAGGACAGTAAGATAATGAGTAGATAATTAGATTTTTTTTTGGTTAATGTTGGTTGAAGGATAAATATTGGCCAGGACACCAGGGAGAAACCCTCTGCTCTTCTTCAACATAATGCCACAAGATCTTTATTGTCCAGCTAGGACAACTGAGGTCTCGGTTTAGCATCACATCCAAAAGATGGGGTCACCAATAGTGCAGCACTCCCTTAGTACTGCACTGTAGTGTCTGTGCTCAAACCTCGAGTGTGGGATTTGAATCCACAACCTTCTGACTCAAAGGTGAGAGTGTGACCCACAGAGCCATGGTAGACAACTGGTCACCTTTGAATAGGGCAGTAATGTTGCTCATCATGGGTACTGCACATTGCACAATTTGTAGTATAACTGCAGATGGTTTGACATCATGTAGGAGATCCTCTTAGAATGTTCATATCACATCTCTTTGGCATCACACCACCTGCCATAAAACTGCAAGTGACGGTTTTGCCAACATTTGACACACTTCAAAACCACGGGCAGCTCAGAGGCCATCTTTAGTGATCATTAAGGCCCCAATAAGATAGTCAACTCTGAACTGACATTGGAAGTGTCTCCAGCATTTGTACGCCAGTGCAAACAGTTTCGTTTCGACTGGAATGGAGGGCGGGCAGTACTTGTTGTCAGCACTCTTGAACTGTACTACCATCCAAACAGTAGATGCCAAATGACCCTCACAAAACTGGCTATGAGGGCCCAAGTCTCCATTTATTAGTGTCAGCTGTGGCTCATATGGTAGAACGATTGCCACAGAGTCAAGAAGCAGTAGGGACAAGGGCCACTCCAGAGACTCAACTGCGTATCCAGGCTGGCTCCCCCTGCATATTGAGGGAGCGCTGCATCTTTCAAATGAGGCATTAAACCGAGGCCCTGTCTGACCTCTCAGTTGGACACAAAAGACCCAATGGCCCTGGTGTCCCAGCCAATAATTATCCCTTATCCAGCATCACTAAAACAGATTACCTGATCATTAACAAATTGCTGGGTAGAACATAACTACTGAATTTCCTACATTACAACAATAACCACAAATTTCAAATTAGCGCATTGGCTGTAAAGCGCTTTGAGACACTGTGGTAGAGAAAGACAATGTTTAAGCAAAAGTTCTTTTCATTTTCCTTTGAAATGTGGCAGAAAACATCTTTAATGTGTGTTTCAAGTTTATGCCTTAGGCATCGTAGCTATGAAAAATATCAATAGAATGGCTGAAACGCAACATAGACACACACACAGGCACACAAAGATGTCCCTAACTGGTTACAGAACCAGTTCCTTCATGTTGTCTCCAGCTACCACCCTGCATCTGGAACAGCCGTAGGAAAATCGAGCTATCTAGTCGTGGCTCATAATCACCACTTATATTTAACTGCATTCCTGAGAGCACGGGGTTAATCCTCTGATTGACAGATGGAGGCATTTGAATTGTCACACTGGGATCAAGTGTTCTTGCTGCTGCTATGGTGAATTGACAATGCAGGAACAAATTTATATCCAAGACCCTATTCAATTCTGCGCAGTGTTTTAAAACAGCAACTTGCATTCATATAGAATCCAAAACATCCCCAGGCTTTCTTTAAACAGATTCTAACATTTTAGGCTAAATGCAAAAATGCAATAAAGGAAGAGGAAGACAGTTATTAACATGTAGAATTAGCAAACTATCATTCCCAACTGGGGCTTAATTGCTATATACATAAAATATAGCTATTCAAACCTGATCCAACCTTAATAGCTATTTATATAAGGAGTTTCAGGATACCTTTACAGTCTTAAAATGTCAATCATTTCTTTCTTTATCTTCATATAGATTGAAATCATGCTTTTTTTAAAAAACAAAGGTTGTCTCCCCTCACCCCGACATTCAATTCACTACAACAATGGGTTACTGAGTCACACAAATCAGACATGTTCTTGGTACAATCACCAGTCTGGGCAGTGATAGTTAATCTCAGTCAGAGCAGCTGTAGGAAGGCAACAACTGGGCTCTGTTTCTGGTTGAAAAAAAAGGGGAAAAAAAAAATTCAGCCAGATCTTTTACTCCAGATTGAATAAGAATCACAGAATTGTTACAGAGCTGGAGGAGGCCACTCGGTGATTCTGAGCTTGCTATCCACGGATCCTTGCTCAGCAATGCTCATCCTTGTGTTCTCACCCCACTGTGCCCACACCCCCTCCCCATCTCTCCAACCTACAGCCCTCCGAGATACTTTTGTGCATCCCTGCTAGCAGCCATGCCTTTAGCTGCCTGGGTCCTAAGTTCTGGAATTCCCTCCCTAAAACTCTTCACCTCTCCCCTACTGCAAGAGGGTCATTAAAAGCTACCTCTTTGACCAAATTTTTGGTCACCTGTCCTATATCTCTTTATATGGCTCAGTGTCAAGGCCTGTCTGATAACAGTCCTGTAAATTACCTTGGGGCATGTTATGACTTTAAAGGTGCTGTATAAATCCAAGTTGCTGTTATCATTATAGGTGAATGTAAATAGACCTTGGCTGAGGACACTATCAGGCTTGATTGTCATGGGAAAATATCCACAAACCCTTACTGTCTAGGATTACATTGACAAAGAGGCAACAGGCGTTGCTCTAGAGCCAATGAGTCAATGCCTACAGGAAACGATAATTAGAAAAGAAGGAAATTGCCAAAAAGTAATGAAAATAAAACCTCTTTGCACAAACAATGAGATTGGGCACCAAGCCTTGAAGTCATTCTGAAGCAGCGTGGACCAGTATCAGATCCCGTTCAGGCTGCAGTTACTCCACCATTGCAGTAAAGGTGCAAAGCAAATTCAACCTGCACGGTTGCCAGTTACATAGTTCAAACGCACCCTTGGAATCTGGCCTGCTCATGTACAGGATGCATACTGCTCATGTACAGGATGCATACTGCTCATGTACAGGATGAATACTGCTCAGGTACAGGATGAATACTGCTCATGTACAGGATGAATACTGCTCATGTACAGGATGCATACTGCTCAGGTACAGGATGCATACTGCTCAGGTACAGGATGCATACTGCTCAGGTACAGGATGCATACTGCTCATGTACAGGATGAATACTGCTCATGTACAGGATGAATACTGCTCATGTACAGGATGAATACTGCTCATGTACAGGATGAATACTGCTCATGTACAGGATGAATACTGCTCATGTACAGGATGAATACTGCTCATGTACAGGATGCATACTGCTCAGAAGTAAAAAGCAAAATACTGCGCATGCTGAAACCTAAAACAAAAATAAAAAATGCTGGAAAAACTCAGCAGGTCTGGCAGCATCTGTGGAGAGAGAAACAGAGTTAACGTTTCAGGTCCATATGACTCTTGGTCAGAAGTTAATTGTCTCTCACTCGTGACAAATTGCACACCTAACCAATAAACTGCATTGGCAGCGACAAAGTGCTACAAGATCAGGTCAAGGCTAGGAATCCTGCAGCGAGTAACTCACTTCCTGACTCCCCAAAGTCTGTCCATCATCTACAAGACACAAGTCAGGAGTGTGATGGAAAACTCTCCGCTTGCCTGGATGAGTGCAGCTCCAACAACACTCAAGAAGCTCAACACCATCCAGGACAAAGCAGCCTGCTTGATTAGTGCCCCATCCACAAATATTCACTCCCTCCACCACCAATGCACAGTGGCAGCAGTGTGTACCATCTGCAAGATGCACTGCAGGAACTCACCAAAGCTCCTTAGACGGTACCTTCCAAACCCACGACCACTACCACCTAGAAGGACAAGGGCAGCAGATAGATGGGAACACCAACACCTGGAAGTTTCCCTCTAAGCCACTCACCATCCTGACTTCGAATTATATTGCCGTTCCTTCACTGCCACTGGGTCAAAATCCTGGAACTCCCTCCCTAACAGCACCATGGGTGCACCTACATCACAGGGTCTGCAGCAGTTCAAGGCAGCAGCTCACCACTACCTTTTCAGGGTCAATTAGGGATGGGTAATAAATGCTGGCCTAGCCAGTAGCACCCACATCCCATGAATGAATAGAAAAAAGTAACATAAATCAAGAAATTAACATTTCTAGTCAATGGGTCACAGTTGAATGTCGAAAAGTTATTTCCAATTGCAATTTAAAAGCAGAAACATGCTCCAACATCTCTCTTTGCATTTCAACCTTTCACATCACACAGCAATTCCTAGCATTGAGGGTAGGTGGGTAACCTACGAAAAGAGTCTCATGGTCAGAGATTCTTGTGCTGGAAATGTTCTCTCTCTCACTGGTAAAATACTGTACCTCCACTTTGTGACTTCCTCACAAACCCCACCTCTGCTCCCTAAATCACAAATATAGCAAATTGCAAAGTCCAGCGGTCCCCGGGACAAACTGGATGGGGACCAGGTCCTCATGTCCAGCATTTCCTACATTCAATGCACCCTTTATGGCATTGGCTGAGTGGAGCGATTTGCACAAATACCATTCGCTTTGCAGTATAGTTTAGCATGAATAGCTGAAATGTAGACAAGTTACAGCAAGTTACCAATCACACTTTAAAACTTTATAATAATTCCAGTGATTTCACAAACACAATAGAAACAGTCTACTGGTTACAGAGCAGCAAACACCAACAAGTTCACTGTCAGCCCTTCTTAAAGGATTGCAAGGGATGCCCTCTACCTCAGAGTTGTTTATACATTAATATCATATGCCCTTATTTCATTTAATTGTGTACAACACAGTGTTTAGAGCGACCGAGATACACCAGATCCTCCAACAAGCTCTCTCTGCAGCTCTTGCACATAGAAAAGTAAACCACCACACATAAAGCAACATAATCCCATTATCTGATTGTATTTGCTAGGTATAGGTTGTCAAGTGCCAGTCATGTCTCAGTGACAGCACTCTGCCTCCAAGTCAGAAGATGTGGGTTTAAGTTACACTCCAGGGGCATGAGCACAAAAGCGGTTCTCAAGGTCGATGTCTATAGAGACTTTCCCGCAAGGCAATAGAGCAGTCACTGGAGCCAGGCATGATGTAAGCGAGGAGATGGGAGTGGAGTGCAGCCTCCACCACCTTTGATGAGGAAGCCAGGAGTGGCAGGAAGATTGCCAGGTAGACCTCAGTTCTCACAGGTGGTGAGCGTCAGGTGATTTCAGCCTTGTTCAAGATAGGGGAGTTGCTTTTAAAATATTTAAGTAGCACAAACTTTGCAAATTGGCATAGGGCATATCAGATTAGAGAAACAAATGCGTGGCTTAAAGGCTGGCGTGGGAGAAGAGGGTTCCGGTTTGTGAGCACTGACACCAGTACTGGGGAAAGTGGGGGCTGTGCCATTGGGATGGTCTACACCTGGATCTTGCTGGGGCTGATGTCCTAGTGAGCCGCGTAACTAGGGAAGTGGAGAGGGTTTTAAACTAAATAATTGGGCAAGGGATCAAATGTGGGAAGATGTGATAAACCAAAGAGTGAGACAAGGCAAGAGAGAAAGGTACTAATATGGAAAATGATAAACAGGATGTGACAGGAAGGGATAGAGAGAGCAAATCTAAGGGGAAATCAGACATCACAAAAATAATACAAAATTAAAGGCTCTGTATCCATGTGCACGTAGCATTCTAAACAAAACAGATAAACTGATAGTGCAAATAGAAATAAATAAGTACGATCTGATGACCATTACAGAGACAGCTGCAGGATGACATAGACTGGGACCTGAATGTTGAAGGGTATGTGACATTTAGGAAGGACAGGAAGCTAGGAAAAGGTGGAGGGTGGCTTTGTTAATCAATGATGGTGTGAGCACATGAGAGAGGGATGACCTAAGTTCAGGAAACCAGAATGTGGAAGCAGTTTGGTTTGAGATGAGAAACAATAATGGCAAAAAGTCACTTGTGGGGTGGTGTGCAAGCCCCTTAATTATAACTACCATGGTGGGACAGAGTATAAAGGAAGAGATAATGTGAGCTTGTCAGAAAGGTACAGCGATGATCATGGGAATTTTAATCTACAGATGGGCTGGAAAAATCAGATGGGCAAAGGTAGCCTAAATGAAGAGTTCATAGAATGTTTACAGGATAGTTTCTTGGAGCAGCACATTCTGGAGCCAACCAGAGAGCAGGCTATACTAGACCTGGTACTATAGGTGGGATTAATTGATAACATCATAGTGAAGGCACACCTAGGTAGCAGTGATCATAACGTGATTGAATTTTAAATTCAGTTTGAGCGAGAGAAGAGTGGGTGCAAGACAAGCATTTTAAATTAAATAAGGGTAATTATGAAGGCATGAAAGTAGAGCTAGATAGAGTGAACTGGCAAATGAGGTTAAGGGATAGATCCACAGAGATGCAGTGGCAGACATTTAAAGGGATATTTCAGGATACACAGATTAGATACATTCCAATGGGAAAGAAAACTTCCAAGGGGAGGGCCCACCATCCGTGGTTAACTAAAAAAATTAAAGACTGAATCAAACTGAAAGAAAAAGCATATAATTGCACAAAGATGGGTGGCAGGTCAGAAGATTGGACAGAATATAAAGAACAGCAAAGAATGACAACAAGATTAACAAGGACGGAGAGTACAAGAAAAAGCTAGCTGGAAATATAAAGATGGATAGTAAGAGTTTCTATAGATATTTAAATAAAAGAGGAAACAAAGTGAGTGTTGGTCCGATAGAAAGTGAGTCTGGGGAATTAATAATGGAAAATAAGGAGATGGCAGGTGAATTGAACAGGTATTTTGCATCAGTCTTCACTATAGAGGATACAAGTAACATCCCAGAAATAGCTGTAAATCAGGAAATGGAAGGGAGGGAGGAACTCAGAAAAATTACAGTCACCAGGGAAGTGGTATTGAGCAAATTGTTGGAGCTGCGGACTGACAAATCCCTGGGTCCTGATGCACTTCATCCTAGGTTCTTAAAGGAAGTGGCTAGTGAAATAGTTGATGTGTTGGTTTTAATTTTCCAAAATTCACTAGATTTGGGGAAGGTTCCATTAGATTGGAAAATAGCAAATGTAACTCCTTTATTCAAAAAGGGGAGACAGAAAGCAGGAAACTACAGGCCAGTTAGCTTAACACCTGTCATAGGGAAAATGCTAGGAGCTATTATTAAAGATGTTACAGCATGGCACTTAGAAACGTTTATGGTAATCAGGCAGAGTCAATCAACATGGTTTTGTGAAAGGGAAATCATGTTTAACCAATTTATTGGAGTTCTTTGAAGGAGTCACATGTGTTGTGGGTAAAGGGGAACCGGTGGATGTACTGTACTTAGATTTCCAGAAGGCATTTGATAAAGTGCCACATCAAAGGTTACTGAAGAAAATAAAAGCTCATGATGTAGGGGGTAACATATTGACATGAATAGAATATTGGCTGGCTAACAGGAAACAGAGGGTAGCAATAAATGGGTCTTTTTCTGGTTGGTGGGATATAATGAGCGGTGTGCCACAGGGGTCAGTGCTGGGGCCTCAACATTTTACAATTCAAATAAATGACTTGGATAAAAGGACAGATGGAATGGTTGCTAAATTTGCTGATGACACAAAGATAGGTAGGAAAGTTGTCAAGAGGTCATAAGGAGGCTACAAAGTGACATGGATAAGTTAAGTGAGTGGACAAAGGCCTGGTAAATGGAGTATAATGTGGGCAAATGTGAAACTTTCTATTTCAGCAGGAAGAATAAAAGAGAATCATATAATCTAAATGGTAGCAGGTAATATCCGTGATTATTAATCCATTCGAAAAGGGGGTCCTTCGGCCAAAAGATTTTGACAACCACTACCTCGGCAAACACTCCCAGTGCGGTACTGAGGTGTTATCTTTGAGAACGGGTGTTTAAAATCCAAGGCGCTGCCTGCGTAGGTGGACGAAATGAAAAATATCACTGAACTCCTCAACAAAGCTGGGAAACTCAATCTCACTCTGCCGGTCAACACCACCAAAACTCAGATTGACTGCTCAGTCATCTCACTGCTGTTTGTGGGATCTTGCTGTGCCATCTTTGTCTATAAAAAGAACAGCGACTACACTTCAAAAATACTGTACTTGCACTGAAGCGCTTCGGGATGTCCCGAGGCCACACGAGCACTTTCTTTCCAAGCGTAGCCTTGAAAATGTAAACACTCAGTTCGGAGTGTTTCCAGTTGAGCTATACATAGAGACTCCTCCTTCAAAAGGACAGTCAGCCATGCGACTGCTAATGAAATCGCAAGCTCCACCCTGACAGCTTATGTCCGTGTGGCTGTTGGCCAGTTCCAAAATGCGAACAGCACCCACCTTTGAGTGCATCTCGACATAACGTTAAGAAAAAGTCAAATGCCAACATTAGTCTCCACATTAGGAAAATAAGGAAGAGTTCAACTAGTTGAGACAGTGAGGGATCAGTAGACAAGCATGCATTCCGTTTTGCCAGAGGAGCAACAAGCAGAGCAGCAAACCCAGTCTCTCCAAAGCCCCTACATTGGCAGCTCTTCCAGTGGCGAGGTGGGCAGGGGGAGGGGGAGGGGGTGAGAGAGACAAAACAGCACAGGAATTTAAAAAGGCAAGTTACCTCTTGGCACCAGTTCAAGAGCAACGAGAAGCAGGAACGACCGAGATCCCGCAGCCCTCTGGAATGTTCGTTGGGAGCTATCCAAACAGATTATGATGACGATGTGGGTTTTTCTTTCAATGTGGTTTCTGAGCACCACAAACCATGTGGATTGTATCAAGAGTAGTTAAACAGATGGTCATTGTGAGGAATTTACTGCATTAACGACCACTTCTTTTTTAATTAAAATAATTTAACACGATGCCAGAAGACACACAGTCCGCACTCAGCAAGCCTGAAATATAACCTTTTTATAAAAAGGCACTTACTAAATATCTGTCAGCAGCAAAGTTTTCAACAGAAAATGGTCAGGGTTCTAAATGATGTTACTGGGCTCCTGAGATGGAGAGGGGAAAGTTGCTGATGTGAGCTGATTTCGTATTGGAATTTGAAGTTATGCCAGCTGGTGGGAGTTGTGGTTCGAGTCTGAAACTCACCACACTGCCATCTCCCAAGCACTGGCCAAGTTGTGCCAACAAAAAATGTGCCCACAGGAAGGGAGAGACAGTCACCCCACAGTCCTCCCCCACCCTTCCTCACACCCAGCTGGGCAGTATTGAAGCCAGAAGCCTGGAAGCAATTCATCTTCCTCCAAGGCAACAAGGAAGGCAGATTGCTGGAGCTTTCAAAGAAAAAAAAAACTTGGCCCAAATTTTCCAATATGGGCAAAGGCCCCCAATTCAACTTAATTCGCTGATGCACCTCGAGACCCTGAGGAAGTCCTGGCATAAGCACATCCGCGGTACTCACACTGGAAGTTTAAAGTTCCAATTGCCAATTTTACCCTGTCCGGATTGCTCTGTTATTCCAATGACAGTGAGATCAGATGGCCCGAACCATGGAGACTTGGGCTGGTTGTGCTATCCTTACCCTGATTTTTGTTTTTACACAGATTTACTTTAGAGCTTTCCTAGCAGGTACAAAGCCAGCTGGAGTGTCAAACACTCCAGAACACACTGCAATGTTCACCCCCCCTCCTGACAATGTTCACACCCCCCCCCACCCCCGCCAGGCAATGCTCACCCCCTCACCCCATCCTCAACAGCACTCACCCCCTCCCACACACCCCCTGGACAGTGTTTATCTCCTCACCTTCGCCAGACAGTGCTTATCCCCCACCCCCGGCACCTCCTTTCCCAACTCACCTTCCAGAATTCCTGGCTCCTGTCCGGTCGACGCTGGGAGAGTCAGAAATGTGGTGGAGTGGGGAGGTGTGGTTTGAGCATTTTCGTGTGGTGAAGTAGAGGGGTGAACACAGTCGAGAATATTCAGGAACGTACAGAAGGAAATTTCAAACCAGGCAGCTGGAAGCAACACAAAATGGCTTGGACCAGATTGATCACATGGGACAATTTGAACTTGTTTACAGAAAAGTTGGATGAGGTCTTATTGAAGCGTGGGTGTTACACCCAGAGCCACAGAATAGCCCAAGGAAAAGTTAACAATAAATGACAACTTGTCCAGGAAGAATTAGAATGAGAGGTGATCTTATTGAAACATAAGTTCCTGAGGGGGCTTGACAGGATGGATGCTGAAAGGATGTTTCCCCTTGTGGGAGACCAGAACTAGGGGAGGCAGTTTAAAAATTAGGGGTCTCCCATTTAAGACAGAGATGAGGAGAATTTTTTTCTCTCAGAGGGTCATGAGTCTGTGGAACACTCTTCCCCAGAGAATGGTAGAGGCCAGGTCATTGAATATTTTTAAGGCAGAGATAGACAGATTCTTGACTAACAAGGGTGTCAAAGGTTATCAGGGATTGGGGGAACATGGCGTTTAGGCCACAATTAGATCAGCCATGATCTTATTGAATGGCGGAGAAGGCTCAAGGGGCTGAATGGCCTACTCCTGCTCCTAATTTGTATGTACATATGTATGTCTATATGAAGGGTTGCATGTAATTATTCACGGCTTGTTCAATATCCCAGCAAACATTTGGAATTTGGGATCAGGATTTAACAAATTGAAGATGATTTCATATTCAAAACTGGATTGAAAAGCTGTCACCTTGTCTGTGAAGACGTCGGTGTAAAATATTCTGAGGAAATGCGACTTGACAATGCTGCGACCACCATGTCATCAATGAATTATGTCCGACAATTTGCCTCCCAACTCTGTTCATCCCTGCAGAAGGTGCAAAGGCTTCAATGTAAAATGGTAAGTAGGCAGATTAAATCAGAGTCAATGTCGGATTCACCCTCTCTGACACTGACTGAAAGATCTGGCCATTGTTTACAAGATGGCACACCTCTCTGCCTTCATCTCCTTGCAATGTGCCAGCACAGGCACGATGGATCAAATGGCCTCCTTCTGTGTAACAGTCAATGATGAGGACATGTGCCTGTACAACACAACTATTCCATTTTCCTATTCTTAAAATGTATACAGAAAGCAAGAACTTGCAATTCTATAGCACCTTTCATTGGATCTCATATTGGCGCAAAGTGAACCACAGCCAATGAATTGCCTTTGGTAAGTGTATTTTGCTGTTAGGGAGGTCTTGTGGCTCAGTGGGGAGCATCCCTGCCTCTGAGCCAGAAGCTCCAGGTTCGAGTCCCACTTCAGGACTTAATGGCCATGCAAGGTGTGGTCACAATTAGGCCAAACAGGTTATCATACAAAACCTTCCAATATGCCTATCGCAGATGGTAAGAGTGGGGAGAACTCCTGGTTCAGCCATGCTTGATTCAGAATTGGCATCCCTCAAGTTACAGCCTCTGCCTCCAGGAAGAGCAAGCTACCGAACATAGACATAAGTATTTGCCTCCTCCGCCTCATGCATCACTAGACATGGGAAGCCTTCTCTAAGTACCATTATTGTGAAGGGGCATGGTATTGCATACAGCAAGATACCACAAACAGCAATAAGGTAATGACCAAATCATTTTTAAAAAAAAATATGTTTGTTCAGAGATAAATATCAGTCAGGTTACGAAGGCAAATTTCTCTTCTCCTCTTTAAAATTGCGCAAAGAGATATTTTACATTCATCTGAGGGGGCTTCAATTTAATGTTTCTCGTGGGCTTATTTTAAAGATAGTAGTGTCCGATATCTATGCCTAATTAATCATTGTCAGCCAATTCAAAGGTTGTGATATGTCACTACCATTATGCATAACATTTGTGCCACGTTATATAAATTCTACTTGCTTAAACAGCTGCCTTATTAGAATTTTCCATTGTAAATGCAATCAGATTTTCCAAGCATTTTAGTTTTGAGGCTTAAAATAGATCATAGCTTAAAATCATTTAACAGAAAGAGCCATCATCCCACTCAAGAAAGAAAGACCTTGTAATGAAAGAACTTCCATTTATACACCTTTGCTATCGAGTTTTTTTTCAGACCACTGCTCAAGAACATATGTAGTGCAAGACCTGAGCATTTTGTTGAATTGCCCTCTCTGCTGCCCTCTGTGGTAGGGAGTGCAAATAAACTTGTTCAGTGATGGCTGGCTGCAGTTCAGCATTATGTTAGTTTTACTCATTGCAATACATGTGGGTTGCTTCCGAGTGCTGTGTCATTCTGGTTGAATACACAAAGGTACAAATGAAGTCAGCAATTACATTCTACTTTATTAAAAGGAAAGGAAGTTACTGACAAATTGTTTTCAGGCCAGGATCTTTTCCTCAATTGATTTCAGGGACCAGGCAATATCATATTCAACAATGCCAGTCATAACCCTCCATCGAATTGTTCTGATACATTTCTCTCATGTTTGCTTATAGAATGTCGACTAAATTGCAGTTAATATGAGGCAATATTAATCCCATCTGAAATAGTTATGTTGTAAATTGAGTATAAATACAGTGATAAATATAAAAATTTATCATGAGATTCGATTTACGCTGCTCCCTAAACGCAGTGCTGCGTCATCCCACAGCACACGATAAACCTTTTTCAAAATATATAAGCATTGTGGCCTTAAAATTCCGCCAAATCTCTTTGGACATGCAGAACTAGCTTGCATAATTGAGAGTTATTTTCCATAGCAATCCAACAGAACTAAATGCATTAAGTAAAAATATTGGGGGTGATGGTGGGGGCAGTGACAAGAGAACAGGGGTAAATAATCAGACAAATAATTGGAAGTGTTTATGCTCACACTTCCTCCCTATCATGCCTACTAATCAGTTGCTTTTCGCTATTTTTAAATAATTCAGATCGGAAATCAAAAGCAACACTGAAAGCTTTGAAATTCAAACAATGCCCAGATGCAATGCTGAAAATTGTAGGTAATAATTAGCTTTATCAAAGAGATAGCATTCACAAGATGAAGATTTTACATATAGTGCACCCAAAGCTCAATTTAATTCAACTTGTGCATTTCTGAATTTCAAATTACAAATTACACTGAGCAAGTGCTGCACATGGGCTAGGAAGATTGCCTTAGCAAATTAAATGTTGGTTCCTCATGTAGTTATCTAGCTTCCCCTTAAACACATCTATGCTATTCATCTCAACCGCTCCATTCGGTCATAAGTTCCACATTCTCGCCACTCTCTGGGGTAAAGAGGTTTCTCTGGAATTCCTCATTGGATTTATTAAGTGACTATCTTGTTTTTATGCACCCTGATTATAGACTCCCTCCTCCTCAAAAATGGAAACATCTCCTCTACCTTTACCCCAGTAAAGTAAAAAACTTAATTCAGGTGACTTCTTAGTTTTCACTTTTCTCAAGGAAACAAAAAGAGTCTCAGCATGTTCTGCCCTCCCTTATCATTTATAAACTGTCAGTTCTGGTATCATTGTTGTAAACTGTTTTTGTATCTTTCCAAGTGATTCCATAACCTTTTTGATATACGGGGACCAGAAATCTTGGTGACCTGTCACAGTGACGTACAGCACTCCTGTAACATCAATGTTGTCTCACTTTACAACAGCCGCCAATCCTCTGGAACATATCCAACCAGAGTTGGCAGCCCTAACCTTACTTCAACCACGGGCAAACAAATCAAACAGAAACTAGCTTCTCAAAATTGCCAAAAAAGGTTCTGGAGAAAGCTAATCTGCACAAGATGATGGCGATAGCATCAGGTTAGAGTGGAGGAAAGACCTCAGGCAGCTCATATTCAGCAAAGCAGCATGCATAAAGAAACAGACTTGTAGTGCTGCACAAAGGTTTCCTCCACCGATTGATTGATAAATGTAGCCCAGAGTCACTTATCTGAAAAGCAATCAAAATTTTTAAAATACACAGAAACACGGCAAGAGAAACGACACCGGGGGAAAAAACCCAGATGAATAGGAAAGCAGTCAGTTAAAAATTGGACAGCAGTTCAGAAGTTTACCTCCAATGGTTTCTGGTGACTAGCTGAGCTACCAAGGCCAGGAAGTCACAGTTTGTGTCATGTTAGCTTAGTCCGAACTGGGATGGCAACAAAAATTAGCCACAGGGCTCCCAGGTTAAAAAGGAGAGATAGCACCTTTTAATGAGTCATTCCTGTAATCCAGGCCCAGCAGGGTGTACCCAAATCACAAAGATTAAGTATGGTTCAGGGAGGCCATTTGGCTCCTCTAGCCCATGCTTCACAGAAATGCCCATTAAAGTTTCTTTCAATGCTCCCAGAATTGCTGCCCCCATTACCATACATGGAAGACCATGACTGTTATTCACATTCATTGTGTGAAGTGCTTCCTGACATCAGCCCTGAACTTGGCTTTCACAAGTTTATACCCACATCCCATTGATTATCCAGAAGCCAGGGTTTAACATGCAATATCGAGCCCAGAATTAACTTCTTATTCCACTTATATTCTTCCAGCAAGGTTCCCTCTCTTTTCATAGGTGAGGTGTTCAAATGTTCCTCACAATTCAGTCCTCTGATAAAATAACATTAACTGGAAGAATTGCAGTGAAATCACAAGGAGTCAAACTCGGGTGACACAAAATTCCAGTTGTGTCAAAGTTGTTAACCACTCCCGCCAGCAAAATGGCAAATCCCACGAATTAGCTGAACTTGCCTAAGCTCCTCATGTGACTGCGCCGACCCGGGGCAGAGTTAGACCACACGCCAGTGCAAAATTATGAAGCCCGCGGAGGCCGATGACCCTGAAGAGTCGGACGAATGCCCTCCCACCCAGCCGCTTGTTTCCCTAGCTGATGCCATAGAGGGGCTCTGGGATTTTGCGCTGCAACTCGAAAACGTGGTTGACTGCATCGCACACAGACGATGGCAGCACGCTAAGCAGAAAACAATTACAGAGTTTTTCCAGAGCCAACTCCCAACATTTTTCAATTCAAAGCTCTGGCTTTTTATGAGGTCAGAACATTGTAAAGTTGTGAACAAATTGAATAAAGACATTTTCCGCACATTTCCTGCTTTACTGTGTTTTCATTTGGCATTTGAATCTGTTGTTTTTGACATAGGCCATGTTTCTAGAAGTATCGGGTTACATAGAGATGCACTCGTGATTGGGTGATTGGGGCCTCCTCGGCTTACACAAATCACCACTTAACACAAATTTGTGGGCAGGTCCCCTGGGATTCGACTCATCAGGGTTTTACTGTAACTTTATAATTCACCCACTAATTTCAGTATCCCCTCGTTTGGAGGTCATGGGTGAAGCCACAACAGTTGAACAGTCATCAACTCATCATCAAGCTTATTCCTAAATAATGGGCACTTAGGCAAAGCATTAAAGAATTCCAGACAGCCACAGAACATTACCCCAGTAAAGGGTGACAAGAAATAGGAGACTGAGGTTTAATGACAGAAGAACTGGCGGTGGGGAGGGGTGATGGAATCATAGAGAGGTACAGCACGGGAGGTAGCCATTCGGCCCATCATCGTTGTGAAAGCTCTTTGATGGACCTAGCCGATTAAACCCAGTGCCCTGTTCTTACCCCATAGCCCTGTAATTTTTATCCCTCACACGATGAGGAAAAGCCTTTTTTTTTCTACACAGCTGGTTATCATAATCGGAAAGGATTGTGGAAGCAGATTTAGCAGTCACTTTCAAAATGGAATTGGATATATAACTGGAAAGGAAAGATTTCAAGAGAAAGAGCGGGGATGTGAGGCTAATTAAACAATTCTTTCAACGAGCCAGCACAAGTAGGAAGGGCCGAATAGCCTCCTTCTTTGCTCTAAGTTAATTCTCACAAGGCAGTTCCCTAAAGTAATGGGAAAATTAACACAGACAGAGTTGGAGGGTTAATCTTCCAATGAAAATCCTGTCCCAGGATTTAACAATTCACAATTGTAGAGCGGAGAAACCACAAATTCAGGGTTTTAAGAAAGTTGGTAATTGGGCAGACACGTGTTTTTGAAAAGTTGAAGCAGCTCACTAGATCTGGGAACACAAGATCTCAAAAATACAGGAGCCGCAATGAAAAAATGTCAACTTATCTTGAGAAAGTTTTTAGAATTATCCATATTGAAGTTTAAAAAGGAACATTTACTTGGTGAGATCCATTGAACAGTAACATTTAGCAGACATCAGCTAATGAACCAAGATATACATTGTAAATCTGGTCCCAGATCACGTAATGGGCTCGATTGTCTTCATCCATTAAAACAGGAATTGGTGGAAAACCTGGGCCAATGTTAATTTCCTGACCTCTGTAGCCCTCCAGTTGGCTAAATGCGCTGCCAAATGCGATACTAAACCACATTTACCAGAGAGAGCACAGGGCAGTGTGGTCAGCACTAACTGCTGCTGAGGTAGAGGCCGCAATTGGTCTCAGTGCCTTCTGGACGAGCCTACTAGCCAGTGACCTTTGGTGGGTGTTTGTAGTCAGGTGGGAACAGGACTGGGCTCAGACCTGACACCCTCCAGCTCGGTCTGACCTGACATTCCTCGGTTAGACTCTGACTTGGGCAAAGTGGCAGAGCCCAGCTGGTATGCACGCAGCTTTTTCATGGAAGAATTAAAGTTTCCCCTCCTTCCACATCAATTAATAAATTTTGAAAGGCTTTTAATAGCCATCTGGAAAATATCAAGAACGCATTTCCTGTTATGTTTTTGTTAAACATTTTCCATAAACTTTTCCCATTATTAATTCCAATGTCCACACTTATGGAGTGTTGAGAATGTGGGACTCACTGCCATAGAGTATGGTTGAGGAAAATAGCATAGACACATTGAGGAGGCTAGAGAAGTATATGAAGGAGAAGAACTAGAAGGTTATGTTGAATTAGATGGGGGAGGACAGGAGGAGACTTGAGTGGAACATAAATACCCCAATGGACTGATTGAGCCAAATGGCCTGCTCCTGTGCTATATATTTTATGTATAATGGAACCAGTCTATGTAAACTCGTCACACTGTAATTACATCCTCCCACCAGTGGTGACACTGTAGTGCCTCAGTCTCTTCTTCTTAGGCAGTCCTTTGGGACTGAGGATGACTTCCTTCCACTCCGGGGCTTTGGGTCCTGAGGTTGACTATAAAGTCCAGTGCTGGATCTGCACACAATGCCACAGGTGGGCAGGTAGTGTGTGATGAGGCGGGCGGGCGGGTGGGTGGGATGCTCAGATTTTGGTACACTCCTTCCACTGTCTGTGCTTGGTCTCCACAATTGCTTCATTACTTACAATTACTCCACAATCACTGAGTGCCTTAGTAATTGGGAGTCAGCTGACACACACACACAAGGAGTTGCATTTATGTAGCTTCTTGAATGGAAGGAATGGAATGGAATGGAAGGAATGGAAGATTTGTGCTGGAGATGATATTAGACAGACACTACAACCTTGGTTGGCTGTTAGTTTATTGAGGGTACTGAGAGGGTATTAATTGCCTTTGAACTGAGTGGTTTGCTAGGCTATTTCAGAGGGCAGTTAAGAGTCAACCACATTGGTGTGGGTCTGGAGTCACATGCAGGCCAGACCAGGTAAGGACGGCAGATTTCCTTCCCTAAAGGACATTAGTGAACCAGGTGGGTTTTTTCCGACAATCAATGATAGTTTCGTGGTCTGAGACTAGCTTTCAGTTCCAGGTTTATTTTATCAGCACCAGCTGCCGTGGTTGGATTTGAACGCGTGTCCCAAGAACATTAGCTTCAGCCTCTGGATCACTAATCACAGTCTCCCCCTAGAATTCCAGAGTTTTGGGCTTGGATGCAAGTCAAGGAGTGAATGCTCATCGCCAGAGTTGGGAGTATGAAGATTTGAACTCTGGTCTGAACTCAGCAGCTCCCTACTGAGATAAGAAAGGAAAAAATTAAGTCCGGGTGGCTTGCCCTGGCAGTACTTTGATCTCATGTCAGCACCCAAAGCAGACTTTGGCAAAGGTTTTGGGGCTACCCTTGCAAGTAGAACAAGTAACACAGACTGTTTAAGGTGGCATGGGGTAAATTACATTAATAAAACTGGGACACATCTAAGGGCAAGGGCATTTCCCAAGAGCACTGTACTGGTTTTGGCTTTATTGCCCATCATCTCCCAGCACTTCAACCTCATTGAACCCCACCTGCAAAAAGTGGAACTCACAACATTGATCAGAAGGTTCCACTGTAGAATGCATTCGCTGAAAGCTATAAAATTATGCAGAGTTCATTTGCAACGTGTGTCAAAAGCCATCAACTGCCCAGCAGGAGAAGCAGGTTTCTGATGGCGATTGCCAATTTTGGGGTTAAGCTGACAGGGTCAGTTGGCAACAATTATGCAGTGGAGATAAGCAGCAGAAGATGGAGCATTGGAGGCAGTTAGTTGTGGAAAAGAAAAAAAAAGGACAGGCAGAAATGGGAACAATACAATCTGGTCTGACTAGAATCACACAGCACGGGAGGCCATTTGACCCATCATGCCTGTGCAGTTCTTTGAAAGAGCTATCCAATTAGCCCCACTCCCCTGCTCCATCCCCCTACCTCCATAATCAATTCCACTTCAAATGTCCATCTATCTTGAAAAAGTTACCAATGAACCTACCTCCCCCACCCTTTCAAGCAGTGCATTCCAGATCATGGCAACTCGTTGCACAAAAGAAGATTCTAATTTACCCCTGCACTTTTTTGCCAAATATCTTAAACCTGTGCACAGAGGTTACCAGCCCAATAGAAACAGTTTCAACCATCTACCCTATTCAAAGCTCCCAATGGTTTTGAACCCTCTATTAAATCTCCCCTTAACCTTCTTTGCAGTAAGTGAAGAATTGTAGATTTGCTCGTCTCTCCACATAGCTGAAGCGCCTCATCCCTGGAGCAACTCTAGTAAAAATTGATTTTAAAACAAAGTTTTAATAAAAAAAACCTTTGGGCATTTCACATGTCAAGAATTGAGACTAAGGTCAAACTTCTTTTTAGCAAAGTGATAAAACCATTAGACTCAAACACTTGGACAGCACAGTTTAAATATTGCAGCAAATTGCTTTAATTCATTCATATGATGTGGGCGTTGCTGTCTAGGCCAGCGTTTATTGCCCATCCCTAATTGCCCTTAAGAAGGTGGTAGTGAGCCACCTTCTTGAACCGCTGTAGATCCATGTGGTGTAGGTACACCCACAGTGTTATCCAGGATTTTGACCCAGAGACAGTGAAGGACGGACAATATAGTTCCAAGTTAGCATGCTGTGTGACTTGGAGGGGAGTTTGCAGCTGGTGGAGGTGGTCCTCATCCTTCTGGTCAGCCTACAGCATCAGAACTGGGAAAGGAAATTCCTTCTAAAGTTTCTCTTCAAAATCAGAATGAAGGAGAGCTCCTGGTTGATGTTGTTAGTATTGGCGTCAAAAAATGGGTTGACATCGTTCAATAAGAAGTTGCTCTTGAATTGGAAACCTCATGGGCTATTTGAAGGCAGGATTAAGCATGAGGCAGTAATTCAGTTGGTTGCTCCTGAAATTTGATGTAATCAGAGACAAATTTTGACCAGTTTATGAGCATCAGCAAGGCCACGGGTTTTCCCAGTCCAGTTCAAAGTCACAATTGTGTAATTTTTTCCAATCTCTCAGGTGGTGGTACTCACTCAAAAGTCAAACAACACATCACTTCACAATAGCAGCAGCAAGCTTTGCCATGTGAAATAGTGCATTATGGTGCTGCTAATGTCGAGCTGTGTTCAGTGTGGGTTATTTTCACCCCCACCCCCATCTATAAATAAGCAGATCCCAAGGGCAACTGGAAACAAATTGCTGTTGGCAAGGGAAGGGACACTGGCAGATCAGCAGTTGCTTCTAAATTCCTAAAACTGGGATAGGGGAACTTAAAAAACACACAGGAAATAATTGCCCACCATCCTTTTTTCTATTATTTTAAATGGCTGCATATACACAATGACCAAAGTCATTGGAAGTGAATGGAATGGAAGCCAGAATGGAAGTGATTGGATAATTCCACACCCCACAACGCCCACCGCTGTCAATCGTGCCTGGAAAAATAATGTTGTAAATTACTGGGATTGATTTTATGCACAAAATTTGTATTGTAACTGTCCTCCACTCACTGCATTGTGTTAGAAAAAATAATCCTGCTTTTATCGGAAGACTTGGCTGTAGTTTCGGTCATGAGTTCTGTTTGCTGTAGTTCGTAGGCTCTCAGTTCAAGTCATCCATTTGCTGTAGTACGCTGTTTAAATAAACTCTGTTTGTTGTTTGCCAAGTAAATAGGCTTTTATTAGCTGTAAATAGACGCCGTTTACTCCAAGACCTGCAATAAGTCCTACCCCACCTCCAATTCATTGGTGTCAGTACTCTCACTTTTTTAAAAATAGGACAGACATTTTAAGTGACAAGTGTGACACAGGGGACCTCAGAACTTCACTCCTGGTGAGTAGATCCCTGCTAACAGTGAGTCCTTTTTTCCCCAATCTTGGTCCCTGTCTCATTCTGTCTGTCTCTCGTCACTTCCTTCATTCATCTCATTTTTATCTTAGGATGCGTCTACATTCCTTGATCTCCATACAACCCAGTGATCACAATCTCTCTGACTCCTAATCTGGCTCACCTTCAAGGTATCTATCTCCAATACCTGTGTCAGCTGATTGCTCTCTGCGCATTGATTTCACTTCTTTCGGACTGGTCTCATAACTGAAATTTGTTGGTACCTATTTCAAATGGATGCCAAAGGCAAACTTGTTAAAAGGTTATATGCCAAATGTCATCTCAGCCCACCATGTACAACGTTTCTCTATAGGCGACCATGAAAACAAGTGTTGGCCCTTCAGGCCTGCATCGCCATTCAATAAGATCATGTCTGATTTTCTATTTCAACTCCACTTTCATACATTGTCCTTTATTCCCCTTGGACCCAAAAATCTAATGGTCTCAGTCTTGGGTATACCCAATGGCAGAGCATCCACTGCCTTCTGGAGCAAAGAATTCCTGAGATTCACAACCCTTTTAGTGAAAAGATTTTTCCTATTCTCAGTCCTTGGAGCAGAGGAGATTGAGGAGATATTTAGTGGACAAGATTATGACAGGTTTAGATGGGGTAGATGAGGAAAAGCTGTTCCTGTTAACTGGCGGGACATGGATCAGGGGATACAAATTTAAGGTCTTGGGCAAGAAATACAGGGCGCTTGTGATGAAGAACGTTTTTGCACAGCGAGTGGTAATGACCTGGAACTTACTATCCCAAAGGGTAGTGAAAGCAGAGAGACGATCAATGATTTCAAAGGAACTTGGATGGGTACTTGAGAGAAATAAACTTGCAGGGCCATGGGGATGGAGCGGGGGAATGGGATTGACTGGCTTGCTCTGAGAGAGCCGGCATGGACCCAATGGCCTCCTTCGTTGTCATGACGACTCTGCTTAATTGGAGCAACAATAGATTCAGGAAAAGAGCAAGTGTGCACCTAGCCTCAGGCTGGGCAAGGAAGTAGAACCAGAAGGGGTTGGGGAGATGTCAACCCCAAGGGATGGTGCGAGAGTGGTCCCAGATCACAGCAAGCGGAGGTCGTGGAATTAATGAGTGAGGACAGGTAAGCATGGTAAATTAAAAACACAGTGAGAAGGAAAAGTCCTAACGCCTACAAGGTGGTGAGAATGGGAGAAGCAGTGATGACAGGCTTGCTACCAGAACCTTATGTAATACCTGGGCAATGCTGTCAGCAACTCAGAGGCATTTAAAAATTTCAAATCTTTTTTCTAAGTTACAAAAATATTGAGGATGGCAAAAGAAAAACTGCTGCATGGTGGGTAATTAGAAACAAAGTCATGCAATGAAACCTCCAAGAATATTTACAATCAGATTTGGAAACATTATGTGGCTGGAGCTGGACACAACAAATTCAGGTTCTCAGCTGCACCATTTGGTGTCAGGAGGGAGGCTACAAGCTTAAGCGCAGCAATTCTATTCATTCTTAGGCACAAGAAAGGTTCGCAGAGATGTGACAAAACCACAGCGCAGGAAGCAAGCAGGTTAACAGGAAGGATGTGCAAGGCTTTTAATGCATTAAAGACACAATATATCTGTCGCAACAGTATCTGTTCCTCCATGTGGTCTGCCATTTCTAAAGCAAGGAGTTTGAAAAGGGCACCTATCGCTTTGGAATAAAGCGAGGGGAAGGTTTCCTCACCAGCAGATTGCTTGTCCAGTAAAAGACCGATTTATACACGCTTGGTCTACAAATATAAGCCCCAGAGAGGCAACTGATTTAGAGGAAGTGTCCGCAGTGCACCATTATCCCGCCAGACCCTCTTCCAGACTTATTTTCCATAATCCTAAAATTGTCTTCTCCAATCTCTTGTGCTTGAGTGGCTGTTACAGCTTTTCTCCCAGTTTTGAGCATCTCAACCCTTCCCATTGGATTAATGCTTTGCTTTTTTCTTTAAGATATCTGGTATTAATGTACAGGAACTTGCTGAACTGCTCAATTAGATTAATGCCTTGTAATTACTCATAGGTAATCCATCATTCTCCATTTAATACTGTAGGACAAGGGAATAAAAGAATGGTTAAGTGTAGAACAAAGATTTACATTACAGCAAAGACAATGTAGCCCAAGGACAAGAAAGCACCAGCTAATCGAATGCATTTGTATCTTTCTTTTCCATCTACCAGTGCTAAAAAATGATGCGGCAAAACAGCAGCCCCAATCCATATCTGTCGGTGTAGTAGAGAAAACACAAACTCTCACCTCTCCAGGATCTGCAGGGTTACTAGCAAACGTTCCGCAATACAACAGGCAGAACCTGCATTGACCCACATTCAGATATCCAAAAACACTGCATTAATAAGACACACTGAAAATACACAAGTGCTCACAGAGTGAAGTTCAGGAAAAAAAAAGATTCCAACACGTGAATATCACGTGTAGTTTTTCCCTGAGGACTAAATTAGTTTTGTGCTTGCCACTGAACAGTGCATTGTTGAGATTAAAAGTAAAACACTGAATCATATTCTAATGTTCTTTATCTACAATGCACAGAGGACCTTCAGAACAAAACTCAGGACATAGCCCGTACTTATTAATGACTCTCTCAAAATAGCAAGCTGACAAAGCCTTTACATCATGGTTTTTGTATTGCTCTCAAAAGACAGCACCATTAAAAAATGTCTATTCTACTTTCTGTTTGGAATTCATCCCAGCTCCAATTTTTAAATTAATACCAAAAAACTGAAAAATCTCATCTTTCTCCTCACTTGCATCCAAGTTGAGTATTCAGTCCCCAAGGGTTATCCACATTCGTGACACAAAGGCAGCCCATAACCTGTCTCCCAGTTGCAAACTGTTTCCATCTTCCCAAGGTGAGCGACTAATGACTCTGTATGGTATGACTTCAAACTCAATGCTCCTCAATGTTCCCTGTGCCGAGACCAGGGTCAACAGATTATTTTGACCAAGATGAAAAAGGATAGTTGTAAAAATCTAGAAAGCAAGGGCTCTAAATGGCACCAAGTTGGTTAAGGGCAGGGGTGTAGTGCCAAATTTTGGAGTCTAGGAGCTCTAAGAAAATGTGTTGGTCATATCTTTCTAAATCAACTATTATGTTGTTTTCCTATGTATTAACCATTTGAGTTCCCAAATGTCAGTAAACCTATGGCTTTTTGAATGAAAAATATTAGGTGTCGGTATGCATTTTATTTTGAACCATGTGGTATTTTGAATAATTAGTCTTTAGCATTGCTAAAATTTCATTATGCAACAATTTATAATTATTTAATTTAAGCTTATTAAAAACATGAATTTCAGAAAACTTTACTTAATTCTGACTGGGGATGGTATATAGAGGTCCCACTGCTTTTCATGATTTATATTAATAACCTAGACCCGAATGTATAGGG
This sequence comes from Cetorhinus maximus, assembly GCF_964194155.1. Taxonomy (NCBI): domain Eukaryota; kingdom Metazoa; phylum Chordata; class Chondrichthyes; order Lamniformes; family Cetorhinidae; genus Cetorhinus; species Cetorhinus maximus. The sequence goes on from NC_135905.1 coordinate 30,748,727, forward strand.
CACAATTGCAAAATTTGAAGATGATGCAAGACTTGGAAGTAGTGTGAACTGTGAGGAGGATATTGATAGGCTTCAAGGGGATATAGACAGGCTGGTGGAATGGGCAGACAAAATTCAATGTAAAGAAGTGTGAAGTGATTCATTTTGGTCAGAAGAATGAGGAGAGATGACATAAAATAAAGGGTACAATTCTAAAGGAAATGCAGGAACAGAGGGACCTGGGTGTATATGTGCATAAATCATTGACAGCGGCAGATCAGTTTGAGGAAGCAGTTAATTATAATAAATCCTGGGTTTTATAAATAAGGGCACACAGTACAGAAGCAAGTAAGCTATGAACCTTCATAAAACATTGGTTCCACCTCAATGGGAAGGATATGAAGGTTTTAGAAAGGGTGCAGAAAAAATTTACCAGAATGGTTCAGAGGACGAGAGACTTCAGTTACATGGATAGATTGGCGAAGCTCGAGCTTTTCTCCTTGGAGAAGAGAAGGTTAAGAGGAGATTTGTTAGATGCAAATGGGAGAAACTGTTCCCATTGGTATAAAGGTCAAGAACCCCAAGGTAAGTAACAAAAGAATCTGAGGTGACATGAGGAAAATCCTATTTATACAAGAAGTAATTTGGATCTGGAATGCACTGCCTGAGCATTTGGTGGAGACAGATTAAATTGCAGTTTTCAAAAGGTAACTGGATAATTATCTGAAGAGAAAAGATTTTACAAGGCTACAGGGTAAAGGTGGAGGAGTGGGACTAGCTGAGTTGCTGTTGCAGAGAACTGACAAAAAGACAATGTGCTGACTAACCTCCTTCTGTGCTGTAACTATTCTATGATTCTTGTTTAGATACGTTCAAGGAGCTAGATAAACACATAAGGAAGAAGCTGAAGGTTACCCTGATAGCGTGATCGAGAAGGGTGGGAGGAGGCTTGTGTGGAACATAAACACCAACATAGATGAGGTGGGCCAAATGGCCTGTTTCTGTGCTGTAAATTCTATGCAAAACTGTCAGCAGGGAATACAAACACGATACTGTATTTCACACCCTCAGGCCATCACTGCCAAGGAATTTATGTTCAGTAGGCAAACGTGGCAGGGTGTTTGGAGATATTGATGCAGCTTTAGATCCCAGGAACCTTGAGCTTCAAAGACCCTGAACTACCCTGTTTATGAGAAAGCTGTGTGCAGGGAGTTGTAAGGTCTGTATTTTTTTTAAACAGCCAGGGAGCTGTACAGGAGAGTCACTGCTGTTGTTGCTGCTGCTGCACAGTGACTCAGTGACACTCAGCAGCAGCAGCAGTGAGGGACCCAGGACCCTGGGCCTGGCCTTCCATCCATCACCTCTTAACCTCCACAGGCTCTGGATTCACAGCCACACTGCGAGCTCCAGATGTTCTGGTCAACTCTTACTGTCCGACCTGAACTCAAACTCCAGGAACTTGTGGCCAAACTTGCCCTTGTGCCCCACATAATAACACGGAGAATTTATTCACCATGGTCCCAGGGCTGCGTCACAAGTCACGCAGCTCAATGTGCTTGCGAGAGGATTTCCCTCCAGTTCTGATTGTCGCCATTAACGAGTGATATCCCCCGACACGTGTTACTCCTGGAAACAAGTAGCTTCAATACTGGAGGCAGTGAGGATTAAAATCCAATCAGACAATCAATGGAGTGGGTTCCACTGAGATCAGTGGATAGAAAAATCAAGCGGGGCGTATAACAGCTGGCCAAACAGCAAAGGAGAGTTTACTGTCCAGCAGTGAATATTAAATAGGAGGTGCCAGAGGGGCACTCCAGTGCGTTCCAGCAGCACTACACCCCTGGTTAAGGGGAAGAAAAGTGCCAAGTCATACCACAGAATGAATATGAAATTTTATGGTCCATCCTAGAATAAGCTTCAACATTAATTGCACCTACCTCTCCACTTAATGTAGCTTTGAGAAAGCGAACACCTTGTAGATCAAGACCACCTTTGTAGATTCTGCCCCTCACCACAAATGAATCTGAGTGACATGCTTCCCAAAATACTGGAACTATACAAAAAATAGAAACTAAAGCCCCCTCAACATCAGAGCTCGTATATCAGAGGGGAGCCGAAGGTAAAGAGGGTTCTAAATGTCAATATCATTTCCTCATTTTTATAGTGTTCACCTGCCACACAGAGTGAAATAGACCATCATCCAAATAGTGGGAATTCAGAAGGTACTGCCCCTTTAAGACTTTCATTGCTACATGTCATACACCCTACCTTAACCTGTCCTATGTTAAACTAAGGACACGTCTGTCCTCTCAGATGGATGTAAATGACCCCACGGCACTACTTTGAAGAAAAGAAGGGGAGTCACAAACATTGTTTAGAATTTACAGCACAGAAACAGCCCAACTGGTCTGTGCCAAATAGAATAAAATGCATCCCCCTCAATCAACATCACTAAAAATCAAATCTGGTCATTATCACATTGCTGTTTGTGGTAGCTGTGCATCTACATACAATACAACAGTGATAACATTTCAAAAAGTACCTCACTAGCTGTGAAACCTTTTGAGAGGTCCTGAAATAAATGGAACTTCTTTCCTTTTCTCTCACACGCAAGGTCTAGTACTGAATTTATGATTCTATTTTTTCACCTGCCTTTCCCTCCCCTCAGTTAAAAGAATTTAGTTGCCACAAGAAAAACTTAGTTCCAAGCGAGTCCAGGTTAGAGACAGAAAATTAAGGGAACTTTGAAAAACTCTCTTTTCTCCTGTCGTATAAATTGTTGCGATTGTTTGAAATTTGACATTCTTGCATTTGTCCTGATGAATGCAAGAGGAAAGCTTCTTCTTTACATGTCTCTCTTTTCTGAAATATTCAGGAACTTTATGTGGAGCTGGACAGCATCCAAAGTCGGAGAGAAATCACACCTACAAGTAAACAATCTAAAACATTCACTCATTCAGCTTTCATGTACAAAGATATTGTACCAAATTAGCACAGTGACAGGTGGATCAGTGAGCCATTGAAATTAGTGCCAAAGCACTAATCCATGAGTGACAAGACCAAAGGAACACTTCCAGAAAAGTTCACAAAACCCATTAGTCAACTACAGAAAAGTCTATGTAGCTGCTTAACAAATAACAGGTCAGAAACTCTCTACATCCTGATCCACAAAATAAATAGAACAAGGCTTTTGACTTGATAATAACATGAGAAACATTCTGCACAAATACAGTTTAGTAATGGGTTCACCTGCATGTTTATTGCCGTAACAACTAACTGTCTAGGTTGGCAAGTATGCTGCAATTGTTTATGGGCATTTCCAAAGCAAGAAACATAGGCAAGTTAACTGTTGATGGACTTCAGGTACCATTGATCTCTTTAGATCAAATTCAAATCACTTTAGGCATACAATATGGATGTAGTTAGTCAACTGCCTGACCCAAGTGCCAAAACACAATAAGGTGCATCAACTAGAGAAGCATAATGTCTACTCACAGCCTTGCTCTACAAACAAAGCTAAGAGAGAGAAGGATCATTTTCGGACAAGTCTGAGCCAAACTGTGTTTCAGACACCATAACATGGGAAGATTTAATTCTCAGGGCCTTGGAAACAATCTTGCACCTGAAGCATCATGAAGATGGCTGGGGTCTATTGACTTGCAGGATCTGGAAATTGCACTGCTCTTGAATCCTGACTCTTTGAAAGAGGAAGAAGGACATGAACTGTAACATGGCTGAACAATCCTGTAGATGAACATCATGCCTGGAGGAAACCAAAACAGGGCATCTAAGGAGGACAGATCTTGCATCTATTCTAGCTGAGAAATCTTTCAATCGATTAATAACTGCAACTTCTCTGTGGTGTCTGTAGCTTGCCGGACTGTTCAGTATTCTGAAGGTGGGTTGATAGCTGGTGAGCAGCTGAAAGGACTCAATCAAATGCAGCAAAGAATTTAATAAGGGAACCAAAAGCACTGGATGGAAAGTCATCGATGAAAGTAAAAAGTAAAATGCTGCTGATGCTGGAACTCTTGAAATAAAAACAGAAAATACTGAAAACAGACAGCAAGTCAGACATTATCTGTGGAGAGAGGAAAGTAGGGTTAACATTTCAGATCAATGACCTTTCATCATTCAGTATTTTCTGTTTTTACTTCATTGAAAATACCTGTGAAAATACAAATTCAGTTATTGGTCAAATGTTTTGGGCTATTAAGAACCCTTTACTCCCGGTATAATAATAATCCTGGTGAGAGATACAGGACAACTGCTGGTGACAGGATAAAGAAACTGAGTCATATAAATCCTTTGGCAGTACTTCCAAACTCACCACCTCTACCGTCTAGAAGGACAAAGGAAGCAGACACATGGGAACGCCAAGTTCCGCTCCAAGTCACACACCATTCTGGTTATGATCTATTTGGTCAATCCTTCACTGTCGCTGGGTCAAAATCCTGGAACTCCCTCTCTAACAGCACTGTAGGTGTACCTACACCAGATGGACTGCAGCAGTTCAAGGCGGCTCACCACCACCTTCCCAAGGACAATTAGGGATGGCCAATAAATGCTGGCCTTGCCAGCAATGTTCACATCCCAAGAAATAATTTTAAAAGGCCAAAATCCAAATAGAGGACTTGCACACAACACTGGATAGAAGAGAAAAAATCACCTGGTTGGATATTGTAAAGGGACAGTGTTCCACACTGTTTCTCGCTTTGTTGCAAGTGACTGTTGTGCTAATAAGGCAAGTTGGGTTTTTTTCCAGTTCTACTGAAAGAAACAGATGCTGCGGACTTTTCTAGATACAAACCATGAAAGCGAACAATTCATTCTTGTGATGATGGATGAGCTGTGTCAAGAGCAATAACATGCAACATCAAATAATGAATAGAAAGGAGAAGTGATTCCAAGACTGAAATCTAGACAAGAGGGTCAGATTATGTCATAGAGAAGATGTTTGCACTTGTGAAAGAGACCAAAACTAGGGGGCAGAAACATAAGATAGTCACTAATAAATCCAACAGCGAGTTCTTTATCCAGAGAGCGGTGACAGTGTGGAACTTGCTACCACATGAATTGGTTGAGTGAATAGCATCAATGCATTTAAGGGGAAGAGAGATATGCAGATGAGGGAGAAAGAGATAGGTAAATATGCTGATAGGGTTGAAGAACAGAGGTGGGAGGAGGCGGGTGTGCAGCATAAACACCAGTTTGGATCAGTTGAGCCAAATGGACTGTTTCTGTGTTGTTAATACAACATAATATGACATCACAGATTTTAATAGCAGCAAAGAATTATCTGAACCCCAGGATTAGATCAAGAATCAAGTAGATCACTTCTATTATTCTGCTTCTATCCTTGACATTTGAACCAAGGCCCTAATGCACATTGAGACAGGATTTCCATTCGTCCTTCTGTGCCTCAATGCCGAAAGACACATTTCGTGTCAGAACTTGTGGCTATCCCTGCAGCAAATAAAAAATCTCTCTTACCTTAATGGAAAGGCAAGATAATAAAAACCAGGACAAACAGAGGCTTGTTTCTTCACAAATGTTCAAATCTTCTCTTTCACCTCCTGCAGATTTCTTTGGTAAAGTGACTGCTGAGGGCGGTGTGGGGTCACTGCCACAGAAATGCATTGGAAAGACACCCGTGACTTCAGCACTTAAAACTTACAAAGCAAAGCATCTGCCGTTAATTACAGAAGAATTTAGGGAAATGAGTGCAAAATAATGACCTATGTTGCAGCTTCCCTTTCTGGAGCCCCAACATGACAGATCATGGAATGGAAGAGTGTAGTTTTGTGGTACACACAGTTGTTGAGTGGAGACAAATCATTTCATCACAGGGAGAAAGCAATCAGAAAAGCAACGAGTCTCATGCTCCTCCTAGCGGCTGCTGCCCCCATATCATTTTTAGAGGAAGATTGTGCCATTGGGCCCAATGTGGTCTGTGATACAGGCAGGCCTAAGAAAGGGGAAGTCAAAAAAGTATCTTTAAAAGGGAGCAGGGGTGTTGGTGGTGGTGGGGGGAACTTGCTCTTACCCTCCAAAAGGCAGCCGTCCTCCACCATGGCCTCTTGGAATTCAAATGACACATATACAGTCCTCACAATTTGTGATATTGTCTCGAACCCTTCATTAAGTCACAAGCACCGTGCACTTTCCTCGTTTCTGATCTTACCTCATCCCCACTGCTACCAAAATCCTCAATCGTGACTTCATCTGCCCCAACTTTTGCTGATAACACTGGATCCCCATTGTCCAGGCATTGAACTTCATATCACTGTCCTCAAATCCTTTAGCTCATTAACCCCATCACGCCATTGGTAGAACGGAAAGCACATTTACAAAGGAGTCCACACAGCTGTCTCAGAGACAACAGGTCCGGGAAATGGAAAGAAAAAATAAAACGCTGGAAATACTCAGGTCCTGCAACATCTGTGGAGAGAGAAACAGAGTGAAATGGGGGAGGGGGTGGAAAAAGAACAAAATGGAAGGTCTGTGATAGGGTGAAAGACACGAGAGATTAATGACAAAAGAGTTGATGGAACAAGGGTAAAGAGAGCTGTAATGGGGCAGTAAAGAAACAGAAGATGTGTCCAGCGGAGGTGTGAGTGGCAGAAGGATAAACAGTTGCTGTCCAAAAGCGAAGAGAAAGCACAACGGTCAAAGCAAAATCCGCATGGAAAAGGGAACCAAAAAATGGGGGAAAAGAGGTTACAGTTTGAAATTGTCGGACTCAAGATCAGAAGAAACTCTCTGCATCCTGACCCATGAGAAGTAGCAGAAGGCTTTTGCTTTGGTAGTTTATGATCAGCTACACCGCTCATTGTGCTGGGCTCAACAGCATGGAGACTACCCTCCGGAAAATCCAACTCAGATGGACAGGGCCAGGTCTCCCGCGAGGGTGAAAACACAACCCCCAAGCTGGTCTTCAATGGGGAACTGACTCAGGGCAAACATCATCAAGTAGGTCGGCACAACATAACAAAAACATATATAGCTTTGAAAACTTCTGCATTGCAGACCATCCCTCCTGGGGAAACACTGCAGCCAACCGGCCCACATGGAGGCAAGCACTGAAATTTGATTCAGCATCTTTCAGGGGACATCTACACCAAACTCACAACATCCAAACATATCCAGAGGAAAGCCAGACGTGGCGCAGAGGCAGAGGTTCCCCCGAGCACCAACGACAATGTGAACTGCCTGTTCTGTGGCTGCCCCTCCTGATCCCATATCGGACTCCTCAGTCTTCAGAAGTCCCAAAGATGACAACAGAGTCACTTCCAGCTTAGACATTCTCAAACAACAAGGAGTCTACCACTATGAACAGAAAGAACGTTCTGCTCACTTATACTGTTTAATAATGGGTCCACCTGCCTGTTTATTGCCATAACAATTAATTTCTTGGCAAGTAAACTCCAATTGTTTGTGTACATCACCAAAGCAAGAAACAAATCAAGGCTTTCTAGTTAAGATACAACTTTAGATTAAGCTCCTTGGATCAAATCCAAGCCATTTTCACCTGTGCATTAGCTTGAATGGTTTGTGTACTTGGACATCACAGCTGCTAATTTTGATTTGACTTTCTTCAAACCACAGTGCATGGTCTCACATTTTCCCCACCTGCCACAGTTTTTAAACTCACTTAAGCTGTTGGTGTCCCTTTGTAACTTCTGGCTCCCATCCACCCACTTTGTGTCAACTTGGGTATACAGCTCGATTTCATCAACCAAGTCATTGATACAAATGGTGAAAAACTGAGGCCCAGCACAGGTTCCTCAGGAACCCCACTCACACACCCTGCCAATTAATGTACATTCATTTATCATGAGACGGGAAGACAGAGGCATAGTGGTAATATCACTAGACTAGTAATCCAGAGGCCCAGGCTAATGCTCTGGGGACACAGATTCAAATCACACCATGGCAGCTGGTGGAATTTAAATTCATTCCACAAATCTGGAATGTAAAGCTAGTAATGGTGACCATGAAACTATCATTGATTGTCATAAAACCCAACTGGTTGACTAATGTCCTTTAGGGAAGGAAATCTGCCTCACCTGGTCTGCCTACATGATCCAGACCCACAGCAGTACGCCTGACTCTTAACTGCCTCTGAAATAAACTAGCAAGCCACTCAGTTCAAGGACAATTAGGGATGGGCAACAAATGCTGGCCTTGCCAGTGATGCCCACATCCCATGAAAGAATAAAGAAAACATTACTCAGTCTCCTAACTCCCAACCAATGTATAGTAGCTAAATTTGCTGATGATACAAAAATAGGTAGAAAAGTAAGTTGTGAACAGGGCATAAAGGGTCTGCAAAGGGATATAGATAAGTTAAGAGAGTGGGCAAAAATTTGGTAGATGGAGTAGAATGTGGGAAAATGTGAACTTGTCCACTTTGGCAGGAAGAATAGAAAAGGAGTTTACTATTTAAATGAAGAAAGATTGCAGAACTTCGAGGTACAGAGCAACCTGGGTCTCCTGGTATATGAATCACAAAAGGTTAGTGTGCAGGTAAAGCAAATAATTAGGAAGGCAAATGGAATGTTGTAATTTATTGCAAGGGAGATGGAATTTAAAAGTAGGGATGTTTTGCCACAGTTGTACAGAGCATTTTGACCACTTTGGGTGAAAAACTGTTTCCTGATTATACTCCCTCTAATGACCTCCTTCTAATTTAAGATTGTTCCCCCTTGTTCTCGAATTCCCCAGAGCACCCCAGGCCACATCTAGAGTACTGTGTACAGTTTTGATCTCATTTAAAAAAGGACATAATTGTATTAGAAGCAGTTCAGGGAAGGCTCATTTGACTGATTCCTGAGATGAAGGGGTTATCTTATGTGGACAAGTTGGCTCTGGACCCACTGGAGTGCAGAAGAATGAGAGGCGATCTTATTGAAACATATAAGATCCTGAAGAGGCTTAACAGATTGGATACCGAAAGAATGTTTCCCCTTGTGGGAGAGACTAGAACTAGGCGATACTGCTTAAAAATAAGTGGTCACTTATTTAAAACCCAGATGTGGAGAATATTTTTCTCTGAGGGTCATGAATCTGTGGAACTCTCTTCCCCAGAGAGTGGTAGAGGCAGGGTCATTTAATATGTTTAAAGCAGTGGTAGATAGATTCTTGACCAATGAGGGAGTCAAAGGTTATCAGGGATAGGTGGGAAAGTGGCACTGAGCACACAATCAGATCAGCCATGATTTTATTGGATGGTAGAGCAGGCTCGAGGGGCTGAATGGCCTACTCCTGCTCCTAATTCATATGTTTACCTTTTGTAACCAATTATGAACCTCAGATCACAAGTTTACCACCAATTCCATGTGATCTCATTTTGCTAAAAATTTGCAGAATCTTATCAAGAGCCTTCTGGAAGTCCATATAGACAACATTCCATAGTCAGTATTAACAAACATCTCAAAAAAAGTCAACTGCATTAGTCAGACATGACCTACCCTTTGCAAATCCATGCTGACACTCTAATCAACTCATAATTTGTGCAAATGCTGAGTCACTCAGTCCATGATAGATTCCAGTAACTTTCCCACAACTGGTATTTCTGTTCCCCAAAAATTCCATGCACACTGATTAAGTCAGTGAGAAACCATGTGGTAAGAAAATTGAAAACAATGCCACGTTCTTTAAGATCAAAACTAATCGCACGGGTTGTATGTCAAGGAAGAGTTCTGCTTCTGAACTCAAGGTCCATAGCCCAATTTATCCTTTATCTTTACAGAAAAAAGTGCATTCTTCCACTATTTATGAATGGCAGGTGGGGGAGGGGTGCTGAGCAAAAGAGAAAGAACAGAACAGAACAACGACTCTTCCTCACCTACTAACATCGTTTGTGGAAATTCACACAACTTGAAGCAGCAAATCTATTTAGAGACATTTTGGCATATGGTCAATATTTCACACAAATGAGGACTGAGCCTGCTATTTGAACAGTATCTATTACAAAACCTGGACAGGGACAGTCTAATTGGGACTTGCAGTGCATTTCTTTTGTTGAACCCAAGTATGTTCTGTCATTTAGAAGGTCAGTTTGATGTACAGTACATTCCCATCGACAGAGAAGGCACAAAGAAATTGACAAACTAAATAACTTGCAACAGCAACATTAAACTCCTGTGAACTGTTACAAGGCAGCACAAATCAGTTTGCATTTACATGGTTGGCATAAATCGACACAAGAATATGCTGTTTTAACCCAAAGCCGCTGTTAAATGCATTTAATGAATCTTCCATAAAATAAAGTAAATTAAGGTGGTCCAGGTACAGTATCTAATATTTTCTGCAGTTGTTTTTCCTCTGGATTAGATTGGAGTTCAATGAAGTTTACAGCTAACCAATGGTTAATACAAGATTTTCTACTAGTCTATGCTGCTGTATTACGATTTACCGTCACTCCTGTCTCTTTTCTGGCATTGATCAGCCTGTAGGGTGAACCAAGAGACTGTATCCACATTAGGCTTCAGCCTAATTTATCAATTATCTTAATTTAGCCATTAGGAGTTGTGAAGAGGATATAAGGAGCCTACAAAAAGATATAGATATGTTAAGTGAGTGCGCAAATATCTGGCAAATGGAGTATAATTTGGGAATACGTGAAATTGTCCATTTTGGCAGGAAGAATAAAAGAGAAGCATATTATCTAAATAGTGAGAGATCGCAGAGCTCTGAGATGCAGAGGGATCTGGGTGTCTTGGTGCATAAATCATAAAAGGCTTGTATACAGGTACAGCAAGTAATTAGGAAAGCTAATAGAATGTTATCATTTCTTGTGAGGGGAATTGAATACAAAAGTAGGGAGGTTATGCTTCAGTTGCACAGGGCACTAGTGAGACCACATCTGGAGTACTGTGTACAGTATTTGTCACCTTATTTAAAGAAGGATGTAAATGCTTTGGAAGCAGTTCAGAGGAGTTTTACCAGACTAATAATTGGAACGTGTGGGTTGGCTTATGAGGAAAGGTTGGACAGGCTAGGCTTGTATCCACTGAAGTTTAGAAAAGTAAGAGGCAACTTGATTGAAACATAAGATCCTGAGGGGTCTTGACCAGGTGGATGTGGAGAGGATGTTTTATCTTGTAGGAAAATCTAGAACTAGGGGTCACTATTTAAAAATAAGGGGTCGCCCATTTAAAATGGCGATGAGGCAAATTTTTTCTCTCAGAGGGTTGAGAGTCTTTGGAACTCTCTTCCTGAAAAGGCGGTGGAAGCAGAGTTTTTGAATATTTTTAAGGCAGAGGTGGATAGATTCTTGATAAGCAAGAGGGCGATAGGTTATCGGAGATATGCGGGATGCAGATTTGAGGTTACCATCACATCAGCCATGATCTTATCGAATGGAGGAGCAGTCTCGAGGGGCCGAATGGCCTACTCCTGCTCCTTGTTCATATTTCGTATTTTAGAACCCAGCTCTTCATCTCCTCTTCAGTGTCTACTTCCCAAACTGTGGGTCATGACCCCCAGTGGGGTCACGAGGTGAGATTCTGGGGTCACGAGCTCTTCAGCAGCAATGGCTGCCGTGGAACTCCGACTGAATGTTAACAGCTGCGAAGCCCCTTTAAAATCCTCGCACTTTATTTTTGATGGTGTGTGTGGCCTAAACGGGCTGATGCTTGAGCGCTGATTCCTGCTCCAAAAGAGCAACTGAAAAGGTACATTTTTGAATATATGTGAAAAACTCTGCCCTCCCATCACAGGGGTTCCCTCACCAGCCCCCACACCCCCTGCTCACAGCTCCCATCCCCCACTCTCACTGGTCTCTCCTCCCAGGTCGCTCCGAGGGGGTCACAGCAGTTTCCAAGCCTCAAAATGGGGTCCCAGTGGGAAAAAGTTTGGGAAGCACTGATCTACTTTCCACCTGGCATCTCCTTAGGTGGGATGTGGTTTTGCATATTATAAAGCCAACTATGAGACATTGCAAAGAAATTTACAAATGGATATGGACAGGTTAGGTGAATGGGCCAAAATTTGGCAGACGGACTTTAACGTGGATAAGTGTGAGGTTATCCATTTTGGTCGGAAGAATAAAACGGCGACTTATTCAAATGGAGAGAAAGTTCAGAATGCTTCAGTGCAGAGGGATCTGGGTGTCCTCGTGCATGAATTGCTGAAAGCTAGTATGCAGGTACAGCAGGTAATAAGGAAGGCAAATGGAATTTTGGCATTTATTGCTAAAAGGAAGAGAGTATAAAATTAGGGAAGTGTTGTTGCAACTATACAAGGCATTGGTGAGACTGCACCTGGAGTACTGGGCACAGTTTTGGTCCCCTTACTTGAGGGAGGATGTAGTTGCACTGGAGGCAGTTCAGAGGAGGTTCACTAGATTGATTCCAGAGATGCAGGGCTTGTCTTATGAGGAGGGATTGAACAGTTTAGGACTATACTCACTAGAGTTTAGAAGGTGAGGGGAGATCTAATTGAGGTATATAAGATGCTAAAGGGGGAAGACAAAGTAGACGTGGAGCAGATGTTTCCTCTTCTGGGGCATTCTAGAACTAGAGGCCATAGTTTTAGGCTAAGGGGTGGTAGATTTAAATCAGAGATGAGGAGGAATTACTTTTCTCAAAGGGTCGTGAATCTGTGGAATTCACTACCTCAGAGTGCAGTGGATGCCGGGACGCTGAATAAATTTAAGGAGGAGATAGACAGATTTTTAATTAGTAACGGGTTGAATGGTTATGGGGAGAGGGCAGGAAATTGGAGTTGAGGCCGAAATGAGATCAGCCATGATCGTAATGAATGGCGGGGCAGGCTCGAGGGGCTGAATTGCCTATTTCAGCTCCTAGGTTCTTATGTTATGTTTAAAGAAAAACCATCTTAATGTGTCATAGCGTTCATATCATAGAATGCGATCCTGCAGAAGGGGGCCATACAGCCCATCATGGCCTGTGTCAGCGCTATGAAAGAGCAATCCAATTAGTTCCAGTCTCCTGCCCTTTCTGCATAACCCTGCAAGTTTTGCCAATGAAATTACTTATTGAATCTGCTCCTTTTCAGGCAGTGCATTCCAGATCATCACAACTTGCTACATTAAAAAGAATCTCACCTCTGGTTCTTTTGCCAATTAGCTTATGCTAGTCTACAAGAGGTTTAATTACACATACAAGCTACATATACCTACCAATTGATGTAACTAAGTACATTTTATAGCTGATGCAAACACTTCATAACCAGATACTGCAGGAAGAGAGCTGACAGAAAATGACACTTCATACTGAAAAAGATACTTCCAAAGAAAACAAGCACCAGCTGACTTTGAAAGAGGGAATGGAATCATGGTTTACAATTGAAAGTGGAATTTAATGTGAATTCAGCAGAATTGAAACTTGTTGAAAAATATGCATTCAAAAAATTCAATTCTAAGTGATCTTGCAAATGAAGCAAAATCAGCTAAGTAGGAGATCTATATATTCTGCAGCAAAAATAATTAGCATACTAGTCAAATTCAGACAGTCTCAAAATTTGCTCAGCAGCATCATTCCCAGGAGGATCCGCTGGAAAGTATAATGATTTATCTGTTTTCACTACCACTCATCCATACAAATTGCCGGGTGCTAGTCTACAACTCCTGATGCCCAGGGCCATTTATTCATCCAGTTGGACATTGACAGACATAACCAAACTGTACTGGGTAAGCTCATACATTCAAGCCCTCTTCAGTCAATGCAAATTAATACCGCCGCCCAATTCTACTTCGCACAACCATCCCACTGAAACACACAAGAAATTAGTCAAATCATTGTCAGAGGTAACTGTACATGAAGCAGCTTTCTGCTTTAAGAGTTATGGTACATATAATTCCCTAAGAGATTCAATGTTATCATCTGCCAATACAAAACGATACTGGCACCAAGGACAGCAACTTTCTTAACTGCATTTTGCCACTGGCGCTCATTTAGTTTGGATGGAGGGTCAGAAAGTTACACTACGCATTGGCATTTATACTGACCATCTTATCCCAGTTGCTCAATCGTTGAGCCACCTTGCAATACATCTATGACTCTGCTGGGATATGAATGACAGCTCTAGCATTGTCACTACGTGGATTCTGAAGCCACTCTCCTGTGGTCCAAACGAAACGAGTGCTTTGAGTCGATGCAATGATACGCTCCATATACCCTGCCCCATTCACACTATCAGCAGCAGTTGCCACCATTCAAGTATTTCCACTTCATACATGAGCCATCCTAATGGTCCAAGGTTGCCACTTGCACCCAACTGAAGAGATTGTGGGGCTTGATTTTTACTGTGATTTACATATCTTGAGAATAAAGGCAAACTCACTTCACACATGACCTGTGCAGCAAAACAGAAGATTCAAAACCCATCGCTCAGGGCAGAGTTCAAATTTACCACCCACCTGATGAAGTTGCTCTAACCACACTTGGTGAATGGTGCACAGATCTGGTCTTCTATATTACATAAAGACCTGGAAGCACTGGAGAAGGTGCCAAAAAGATTTACAAGGACAACACCACTATTCTCAAGAAAGGCTGAACAGGCTGGGGCACTTTTCTCTAGAGAAGCAATGTGATAAGAGGTCGTTATAACTTTGAGTGGACCTGATAGGGCAGGCAAAGAAATGTTCCCACTTGTGGGAAAACCAAAACTAGGGCCCATAAATTAACGATAGCCACTAATAAATCCAATCAGGAATTGGAATTGGTCACAATGTGCAACTTGCTGCCAGATAAGGGAAAAATGAATAGAAGGATATGATGACAGGCTAGGTGAAGTAAGGTGAGATAAGGCTCATGTTGCATATGAACACCAGCATAGACCTGTTGGGCCGAATGGCCTGTTTCTGTGCTATAAATTCTACATAATAATGCTAATCTAACAAATGACACAGCCCTTTGGAAGAGCATTGTGAATCAATATATATGTTACAAGAATGGGAGGTGTGGGAGCCTATATATATTTATATTAAGAACAAAAAGATACAATAATTCACTATAATGTCATTTCAGTTAGAACTAAAAATCATTCAACTATAAAATCAGGCATATTGCCAGGAACCATAACATCATCCAATTACCTCTAGTTCTAAATTCATAACTACAATTTTCAATTAGATTTAATTTCAATTGGTTCCCAGAGAGCTCTATAGATTTATCCAACAAGTATCAGAAGCACTAAGGCCACAAAGACATCTGGTTCTGCCTTCATTCTGTAAGAAGAACATAAATAGGAGCAGGAGTAGACCATATGGCCCATAGAGCCTGCTCCACCATTCAATATGAACATGGCTGATCTTAGGCTTAAACTCCACTTTCCCGCCCCTTCCCCATATCCCTCGATTCCCTCAGAGACCAAAGGCCTGTCTATCTCAGCCACAACCCTCTGTGGTAGAGAACTTCAAAAATTCCAAGTGAAGAAATTTCTCCTCGTCTCAGTCCTAAATGATCAGCCCCTTATCCTGAGACTATGTCCCCTTGTTCTCGATTCCCCAGTCAGAAGAAACAACGTCTCAGTGTCTACCCTGTCAAGCCCCTTCAGAATCTTGAATGTTTCAATGAGATCACCTCCCATGCTTCTAAACCACAGAGGATATAGACCCAATTTACTCAGCCTCTCATCCGAGGGACCAATTTAGTGAATATTCACTGTACCGCCTCCAATGCAAGTCTGTCCTTCCTTTAATATGGAGGCCAAAACTGCACACAGTACTCCAGGTGTGTTCTCTCTTTCTCCCCCCCCCACCAAAGCCCAATTGCAGTAAGACTTCTTATTCTTGTCCTCCAATCCCCTTGCAATAAAGGTGAACATGCCATTTGTTTTCCCAATTGCTTGTTGTATCTGCATGCTAACATTGGGTGTACTCATACAAGAAACACAAAAGTTCCTCTGAACACCTTTTAAAAAAGATTCTGCTTTTCTATTCTTACGACCAAAGCGAATAACCTCACATTTTCCCACATTCAACTCCATTTGCCATTTGTTGCTCACTTACTTAACCTGTTTGTGTCTCTTCACAGTCTCTGAGTCCTCCTCATAGCTTGGATTCTCACCTAGTTTTGTATCCTCAACAAACTTAAGATACTCTGTCTTTTCATCTTTATCACTAATATAGGGGGGAAAAATTCAGCCCATAAATTGTAAATAGCTGAGGCCCAGCATTGATCCTTGCTGTACTCCATGAGTCACAGGCTACCAACTTGAAAATGTTCCAATTATTCCTACTGTCTGCTTCCTGTCCGTTAACTAGTCCTCTATCCATGCGAATATATCACTCCCCAACACCATGAGCCTAATCTTATGTATTAACCTTTTGTGCGGTGCCTTATTGAATGCCTTTTGGAAATCCAAGTATACTACATCTACTGGTTCCCCTTTATCTACCCTAATAGTTGCATCAAAAAACTCTAATAAATTTGTCAAACAGGATTTCCCTTTCGTTGATTTGTTTTAATCATACTATGCTTTTCTAAGTGCATTAAGAATTGCTTAATAATAAATGCCAGCACTTTCCCGATGATTGATGTCAGGCTAACTGACCTGTTGTTCCATATTTTCTCTCTCCCTGCTTTCTCGAATAGCAGTGTTAATTTGCTAACTTCCAATCTGCTGGGACTGTTCCAAAATCTAGGGTATTTTGGAAAATAACAGCCTGTGCATCCACAATCTCTGCAGCTATCTCTTAGAACCTCAGGTCTGGGTTTTCAAAACTGTGGGTCATGACACTCAGTGGGGGTACGCAAGAAGGTTTTGGGGTCACGAGCTCCAAGGTAGCAATAGCAGCTGTAGTTCAGACTGAATGTTAACAGCTGCAAAGCTTCTAAATTCTTGCCCCTCTTTCTAATGGTGGGCATGGCCTAACGGACAGATCTCTGAGGCCTGATGGCTGCTGCAAAAAAATGCCTGGTGTTCATTTTTTAAAGAATGACCCTACATTTCCTACTATGCTCAAACACACCCCTCCCAACCCCTTCTCAACAATTCTCGTAGCCCCCTCAAATTTTTCACTCTGGGTTCACATTAGGTCAGGGGCATTAAAATGGAGTCACACCAAGAAAACGTTTGGAAAGCACTGCCCTAGGGTGTAGGCCATTAGATGCTGGGATTTTTTGAGCTTGTCCAGTACTACTTCTCTGCTGATATTAATTACCTTAATTCCCTCACTCTTATTATCCTCTAGGTTACCCTCTATTTCTAGTATGTAACTTGTGTCTTCTACTGTGAGGAGACACACAAAATATTTGTTCAATGTCTCTGCCACTTCCTCATTCTCCCTGATAATTTCTCCTATCTTTGCTTCTAAGGGACCAATGTTCACTAACTATTCTCTTCCTTTTTATTTACTTGCATAAGCTCTTACAATCTTTATTTATATGCCTGGCTAGTTTACTCTCATTCTACTTTTTTCCTTTTCAACTTTTTGATGGCCCTTTGCTGGTTTCTAAACCAGTTCCAATTCTCAGCCTTACTACTATTCCTTGCAACATTATAAGCCTCTTCCTTCAATCTAATACTATCCTTAACCTTCTTAATGCGCCATGGATGGATCTTTCTCAATTCAAAATATTCAACAAACAAACATTCCAATGGTTCTTTAAACATTTCCCATGGTTTATTTATCGCCATACCTTTATTCAACTTTCCCAAACAACTTTAGCCATCTCTCCCCTCACACTTGTGTAACTGGCTTTGTTTAAGATTTTTGTTTGCGATTGGAATATGTTGCCTTCAAATTTAAATGTGGATTTAAATCGTATAATGATCGCTCTTTCCCAGTGGATCTTCAATGATGACATTACTAATTAACTCTGCCTCATTTCACAATAGTAGATCTAAAGTAGCTTTATCCCTAGTTGGTTCCACAACATATTGCTCTAGGAAACTGTCACAAAAGCATTCTACAAACTCATCTTCCAGACCACTTTTGCGAATGTGATTGGCCCAGTCTCTATGAAGATTAAAGTCCACCAAAACTATTACATTGCCTTTGTTACAAGCTCCAATAATTTGTTGTTTAATTCTCTGTCCAATGCTATGACTACTGTTAGGGGCCCTGTAAACTACTCCCACCAGCATTTCTCGACCCTTGCTATTCCTAATCTGATACACCCATACTGATTCTACTTCCTGATTTTCTGAGCCAAGATCCTTTCTCACTAATGTCCTTAGGTCATCCTTTACTATCAGGGCTACCCTTACTCTTTTTCCATTCTGCCTGTCTTTTCAAAATATTTATTTCCTAACCTTGGTCACCTTGTAACCATGCTTCTGTAATGGCAATTACATCTAAACCATTCATCTCTATTTGTGACGCTAGTTCATCTAGCTTATTGCAGATGTTACGTGCATCCAGGTTAAGTGACTTCAATTTTATTTTTTTTTTTTACTACCATTCCCTGCATGGACCTTACTCTCTGTGCAGTATTACTGTCAAAATCTCTGTCCCTTCCTGTCTCAGACAGCTTGTCTTTTCCCACATCAATATATATTTTCCTACTGTCTCAACTTTTATCTTTGGGTTTCTAAACCTCCCTCCATCTGAACCCTCCACCCCCTCTTTCAGTTTAAAGGCACTTTCCCCTACACTGACCATATTTGTGGTGCATTTGTATGTTTGTACACTCTGTCCCTTCCTGTCACACTCTGCTTACCATTACCCATTTTGTTACCCTGCACTATTGGCTCGTCCTTTCTCTTTAACTTTCTAAACCTCCCCTCTCATGAACCCACTCACCCTCCAACACCTCCAACACCTCCCACCCACTATTCAGTTTAAAAGCACTCTAGATCTGACTCGCCAGGATATTCAGGCGATATTCATCCCAATGACACAGCTCCCTCTTTCCCCAGTACTGGTGCCACTCCCCCATGAATCAAAACTATTGTACTAGCTGACCTCATCATCACTAAAGGGAAAAAAACTTGCATTTATATAGTGCCTTTCACTACCACAGCAGGCACTCTGGGTAGGGATGTGATAAAACAGCTGTGGACCCTGCTCTAGCTCATTGCCTAGTGACCCTGGCCAAGTCCCACCTGTTTGGTCATAGGACAACCTCAGAATTGCCCACTGTCCTAATACCAGCCTGCTCACAGCTCAGAAATAAATAATGGATGTGTGGGTGAGAAACTGGTAGCAACATCTTCAAGAGGGAGAGAAGAAAACAGCAGAAGATTGTTTTAAAATTTCAATATACATTTTAAGGGAAGAGCAAGGTTGCAACTTTCTTTAACCTGCCGCCAGGAAGACAGAGAATACTGGGAGCTAAAGATAAGATAGAGACTATTGGAAGGTAAAGAGGAGATAAAGAAAGAAAATATAGGAAGATAGAGAATAATGGAAGATGGGAAACAGCGGAAGATTTTGGCAAAGGCACTGTCATCTTCCGACACCCACACACTGCACCCAGTTGTTGACATTGAGAAAAATTGTTTCCATGAACAGGAAGACAAATTCTTAACCATAACATCTCACCTTTCAGACAGTTACCCAAACTGCCTAGTGCTGCACTAGAGTTCAAGTCATCTCAAGGTTTTCTATAATACTGACTATGCCTCATATACTGACAGCCCCCACTGTCTGAAACGTGACCCACTGCTGGATGTACAAATTACACAAGTATTGCAGTAATTACACTCATTTCTGATCAACTGCACTGCCCAACAATACAGCTCTAATTTATTATAGAGGTTGGAGAAAACACATCTGATTAGGGACGTCTTGAGGTCAGTAGCTTGAGAAGAGTATAGAAACACAGAATACTTAGCTACTCGCTGCTTGGCTCACAGGCAATTTAGGAAGGGTCCTCAGGTTCTGCAGCTGTTAAGAGGCAGATACACAGAATGTCGGGGGGTATGCTCTTGGGGCTGTTCCCGCTGTGCTGACATAACTTCAGCAGAAGTGCGGCGGGAATCCTATCCGACAATGGAGCACAAACAGCTTCAAGGAAACTCCTGGGCCATCAGTGATGAACCATTAGAAGTAGAAAAATGAGGTTATGTTTGAGCCAATCGGCTTTTAGACACATCATGCACTCGCCACTCCCTACAGACATCGTATATATCTTACATGGTATACACATATAGATACTATAAAGAAATAAAACTATACACCTAGTGAAATACAAAGGAACATACTCAACCAAACATCTTCCAGCTCAAATGTAATTTCCACAGTGAAGACAGGAGCTTAATAAGGGAATTAAGTAGCACTGGTATAATTTTTCACATAGAGACACCAAGTCAGAAATCAAACCCTACTTTTTAAAATTGCTGCTTTAACAGCCAAATTATTCTAATTACCCCTCTTTTTCCAAATGTAGATTAGGTTACTTTGAGAATCTTCTCCCATTACCTTTGAAAGGACCCCATTGATTGACACCATACAGTTTCCACAAGCCAAAAAAAAGGCAATAAGAAATGTTACTTTTACTTCAAAGGCTATGGTACAATTGTGGTTGAAAATGAGTACTTTCAATTACACTGAACTAGAAGAGCATTGCAATCAGAATCCGAAAAAGTAAACATGTTATGCAAAGGAAAAAGCAGATTTCCTTAGTCAGTCTGAAACTACAAATTTGTACGTTAATTTCAAAGTTCCAAGTTCAGGAATCAATCTGAAACTTTGAAGGCATTTCTCAAATTGACTGTAATATGGAACAGTCGTGTGTGGCATTCCTCAGTCTAAGTCAGAGAACATACTGTTTTTGAACTATATACAAGTGCACAGACAGCTTACAACAATAAAAACAGACAGTTTGGATCAGCTAGATACAAATAGCACTTACCCTCCACTTGAGCAGTCTGGCCAAAGCAGGTCAATGTGGGCCAGGAATAAAAACCACAACAGGCCAAAGCAGCAAGTAAACCAGCAGTGGGTAGGATTCTGAGCGGACAGGGCAGGACACAAAGATGAATAAAATCACATACATTCTGATGTGCTGTCCAAGAGGCTGACTGACAGCAAGCTTGCAGCTAACTGCAATGCCCAGCCCCAAGAAAGGATTGATTCTCAAGACCAAGGGCTTGGCAATTTTATGGGCAAGTTCTAATTTGCTGTAAATTATTTATGTTCCTATCTGTTTGTTCTAAACTGTATTTTTCTGCTGGATTGTATGGAATTAAAAAAGTGAACAATTAAAAAAAAACAATTTAATTATCTATTCCTTTTCTGAAGTCTGAATTTGCTTAAAACATACTGTTTTGTTGGGTAGTTTTCGAATATTGTGATTTGTGGTTTTCAATCCTGCTAATTATGGTGCTCAGAGATCCTTGGCACTTCTTAAAGTGCAGCGATCCTGGTGCCACCAGCAATGCTGAAGGCCTCATATTTGTTTGGAGGGTGTTGGCTACAGAACGTTGTCTCTTAAAGAAGTCTTTGTAGTTTTCAGTAGGATAACTAAGTCTATGTTAACAAGTAGAACTAGTTACCCATGTGCAGTAAAGGGTGCAGGTTAGGAGCTATCACCATACTTAGGTCTTTATACATGTCTGCCCAACACCACGCTGACCCCTGGGTCTGGGTCATGTGCCGCCTTACATCAATGTGTGGGCAATACTGTACTCAGTCTCACATTAACCCTGTATGTGCCAGATCCTTATACTAGAGGATTCATGTGCTACTCAATGCTTATTAGGTATGGAACTCCAAAGATAGCAAATCAACATCAATAAATATCTAGGCCAGGATGATAAGTGACTTGGAGAATTTTTTCCCCCCCACCATTTTCAATACATTTATATCTTGTAAAGAGAAATATTCAAAGAGAATAACAAAAAAATAATATTTTTTTTAATGTCCCAATGATTTTTCTCCAGGGTCGCACAGAGCAGGGTCCTAGAGACTGATCTTCAATTCCTGGCCAATCCTGGAGGGTTGGCAACCCTTTAAACAAAAGGTGCATGGGATTTATAATACTGATAATATTTAGAATATTAACAGTAAAGGTGCATTCTTGCCCAGAATCCATCCCCAAACTCACCCCAAAAAACCCCAAAATTCCTGTTATTCTAAAGTGCAGGTATGGTACTTCACAAAAACACTTGGGTAGCCACAGTCTTTTTTGTAAATTAAGGTAAATCAAATTAAGCCCCAACTGGCTCCATGTAAACTCCCAGTCAATAGTTTCTGTGGCATTAGGAATTCACACGAAGCAGAGGTAACAGTGTAGTCAACAATATTATAGCACATACTTCACTAGCATGAACCTGTACAATTCAGGTAGATCTTTTACAGTCTCAGGCCCTCAGCTCTGGAATTTCCTCCCTAAACCTCTCCGCCTTGAAGACACACCTTAAAATCTACCACTTCAACCAATCTTTTGGTCGTCTAGCCTTATATCACCTCATGTGGCTGGACGTCAGATTTTGTCTGATAACGCAAAGTGCCTTGGAATGTTTTACCATGTCAAAAGGTGCTACACAAATGCATGTTTTATTGTTGTAAGGTATTCCAGTATAAGACAAGGACAGTCACTTCAACCAATTCAGTTCAGGTATTTGTTTCAATATAAACAAAAGAGTTCAGTGAAGCAGGAACATGCAGTTAATAACATTCCACCAAAGAATGTCTCAGCTCACTCAAGCCAGCAGTCTCAAATCTGAAGTTGCCCATTGTGAATCGTGCAGTCCAGAACAGAACATGGTACGGACTCTGCACAATTCTGCTTCAAGTCCAATGACTCCACCCTCCCCCAAAGGTTCCAAAGCTGTCAGTCAAAAGTAACCACATTGCCAGGAGCAGAGGCTTGTCATTGCCATTACAGGTTATCAAGTGGTTGCAGTACTCCAGCAATGTTGATGCCAAGCTAGTGCATTTTGTATGCCCCACTAGCTGTCAGGAAGCTGCTTGTTTAGACAAAAAGCCACAAAAACCACAAAACTGAAAAAGCACACATGCAAACACCCACAGCAAGGGTTTTCCTTATACTGATAATGCAAAGAGGTTGCTAATGTTCACAGAAGTTCCACACTTCCTGGGCTCGAGAGGCACATACAGGAGGTGCCAGGAATGGGAGACTTGGAGATCTTCATTATCCAGCCCCCCACTTCCTACTTTCTCCACTCCTCTACTGAAGAGGCCAACTCTTAGAGCTACTCAGATATCACTCCCAAGTGATTGAGCTTCATGTGAAAGATCACACACTGCGCATTAAGAGGGCTGCTATTGAACTCTGGAGGGCTGAATCCAATTCTGTTCATTCCTTCTGTACATAATGTACTCCAATAGGCAGTGGGATTCCTTGCTGACTGAAGCCAAATTAAATGCTAGCGTTCGTCCCACCCAAGATCAGCGCACTTTAGGACAATCTGAGGCTTTGTAGTTAAGTGAATTAAATTACTTTGGGGTCTTAATTATGGTTATTGAGTGGATGGGCCTATATTCTGTAAAGTTTAGAAGAACGAGGGGGGGATTTCATTGAAACAAATTTTCACAGGCTCGAGAGGATAGATGCCAAGAAGCTATTTCACCTAGAAAACAGTCTAGAGCTAATGGTCACAGTCTCAGACAAAGGTCTCAGCCATTTGAGACTAAGGTGAAAAATTTCTTCACTCAGAGGGTTATGAATCTTTGGAATTCTCTGGCCCAGACATTGTGGATATTCAGTCGTTGAGTAAATTCAAGATAAAATCGATAGATTCTCCAAGTGCCCAAAAGTCTAATGATTATGGGGATAGGGCAGGAAAATTAAGTTGAAGGTAGAAGTTCAGCCATGATCTTACTGACTGGCATAGCCTCCTCCGGCGCGCCCTGCTCCGGCACACCCTCCTCCGGCGCGCCCTCCTCCGGCGCGCCCTGCTCCGGCGCGCCCTCCTCCGGCGCGCCCTCCTCCGGCGCGCCCTCCTCCGGCGCGCCCTCTTCCGGCGCGCCCTGCTCCGGCGCGCCATCCTCTGGCGCGCCATCCTCCGCCGCGCCCTCCTCCGGCGCGCCCTCTTCCGGCGCGCCCTCCTCCGGCGCGCCCTCCTCCGGCGCGCCCTCCTCCTGTACGCCCTGCTCCGGCGCGCCATCCTCTGGCGCGCCCTCCTCCGGCGCGCCCTGCTCCGGCGCGCCATCCTCCAGCGCGCCATCCTCCGCCGCGCCCTCCTCCGGCGTGCCCTCTTCCGGCGCGCCCTCCTCCGGCGCACCCTCCTCCGGCACGCCCTCCTCCGGCACGCCCTCCTCCGGCACGCCCTCCTCCGGCACGCCCTCCTCCGGCGCGCCCTCCTCCGGCACGCCCTCCTCTGGCACGCCCTCCTCCGGCATGCCCTGCTCCGGCACCTATTTCTTATGTTCGATATTGGAAAAAGCATACCTATAGAGATTCCCAGAATGGCACGATCTCACCAGGAATCCAGGGTATAGTTCAGTTGTTCTGGTGAACAAACACCGCTGGATGCAGAACCTGTTAATGCTGGGTCAGGGGCAGGGAGAAGGGAGGAAACTTTGTTTTTCTAATAATCAACCATGAAGTGGGAATATTTAAAAGAAAACTATAATTCGCTGTTCATTCACTGAGTAAAGGGGGAATTTGGAGTCAGTCTTTCTTTAACATTGGGTTTTGTGAATAAGCCTGAGAGCCCTTTTCCTTCCCTTTCCCTGGTGGAAACCAGTTCTTGTATATACTTAAGAATAATGCCCTAAACTTTACTCAATTAGTAATAGCTGCTCTCACTTACAACTCGAGCATGCACTTCATTGTGAAGGATTGCAACATTAACAAGGTCAAGGGAAGTTTTAATGAAAGGAGTCCTCAAAACACATCTTTAAAGTAGCCAACAGTATTAACTTCTGCTAACCATATATTAGTAATGAGTAGTGCAGGAGACTGAGTGTCAAAAGCTAGAGCAAAATGGTTGCCTCACTGGGCCATCTGGTACATGTGACCAAAACGAAAACTAGTAAATCCCTTCTCTGAATTAGCAGAATAAAAGCTAATTTTACAAAAGCTACATAATTACAGTTTCTGGTTACAGATCCTGTGTCAGGAGATTCTCCACACCCAGCTGTGCCATCACTAAAACTCTTTCGAGTTATCAACAGTCACAGATTGCAACTCTTTTGAGTACAATCACAGTTCTTGTTTTCCAGGAGTGGGACATGAACCCACAACCCTCTGATTCAAAGGCGAGGGTGCTAAAACGTGCATTTAATAACAGGCATTCAAGATTAGGGATGAATTGTTTACGCTGACAGGAAGGCTGGCAGCCAGGGGGGCACAGGTTTAAGGTGACTGGCAGAAGAAACTGTAGGGAAATGCAAATGGTTATCCTCTGAAATACATGCCCTGAAAGGGTGGCAAAAGCAGATTCAATAGTAACTCTCTGAAGGGAATTAGATATCGATTCAAAAAGGAAAGAGCAGTGCTGTGGGACTAATAGCAAAGGCATAATAGGCTGAAGGGCCTCCTCCTTTGATGTATGATTGTACAAGAGGATGGGAAGAAATGATACTTGGTTATGGAGAGTGAGAGCGAGAGCGAGAGAGCGCGCGACACAAATTCAAGAAAATATGAACAAAAGATTGCAAAAGGAGCCCATGGTAATCACTGTACAGCCCTGAATTTTTTAAAAAATCTTCATTTTGAAAAGGTTAAAAATGAAAACTAATAATGGGAGCTGTGAGGTTGAAACATTTTTAATTGCATAAATATATTAGAGACCTCCAATTTCCAGCGCCCTGTGCTAATTTATATTTTAATCATTTCACCCATGCATTAAAATAAGTCCGGAGTTGGACAGCTTCTATTTAGCTGGTAATCCATTAGTGACCCTAGCGAGATTATTAGGCATCAGGCAATTTCTCCTGTGAGGGGAAAACGCGAGCATCTGTGAACTGGCACAACTCAGCCTCCTGGCTGCAAGCAGGGTGATTCAGGAGAGGAGACAGGAATTAAATTGAAGAGAAAGTTGGAAAAATCAACAATCACTTGTCATCTGACTTTCACAGCACATTGCAGCTCCCAAAAGGAGTAAATCTCCACAAATCTACACAGATGCATACTTAGCAATCAGCCCAAATTACTGCTGTCTTTGTGCTACACTGCAGAGCATGCTGCATAGCAGACAAACCCAAAGTTATACCACACTCAGCTCTCCACATGCACCTTTTGGCCACATGTATAGTGTTCCCTCCACATCTTTTATCACAAATACGGCTTTAGTCATTAATACCAGAGGTTTAACTTCCTAGCTGGCTTTCATTTGATCCGTACATTCCTTCCCATCCATGCTGGTTGTAATTTATTGACGTCTTATGAATATGAAATTTAAGCTTATATATCATATATAAAATGAGACAGAGAACATGAACCAGTAAATTTAACTTGACAAACAGAAAGAATTTGAATATTACTGGAAGGAGAAGCATATTGTCAAAGCTTTTCATCTTGCACTCATTAGGATAAATGCAAGAATGCCAAATTTCAAATGATCACAACAATTTACACTACAGGAGGAAAGGGTGCTGATTGGTTGGCAAGTCAACTCTGACTGGCTGAGGCATTGCCATGGAGAAAGCAATGGGGAACTACAGGCTCCTCAAGATCCTGGGTAATTGAAAAAAGGTGAAAGGCTTGAACATATTCCTTATATTTGCAGAGAACAGATCTCTGTTTATAAGTGTATGTCACTTTGAGCAAGTGTAAATAAGCCACATTACGAGCTCAACTGATTATCTTGAATTTGTTGTTAGTGTAGCTATTAGCACTCTCAGGATTGTTCAGCAAGTGCTGCCCTATCGCATCTAACAGCAGATGTTTTGTTTTGGGGTTTGTAAGCCTGGGCTGTTGAGCATAGTCTGTGCTCTGTCTATTTCAACCAACCAATGTAACATGCTGCTTGATTCAATCAGGCAATTGTTGGGATGTACATGTCAACAAATCAGTATCCTTTTCTCCTGTAGTATAAATTGATATTGTTTGAACTTTGACATTCTTGCATTTGTCTTGACGAGTGCAAGATGAAAAGCTTTAGCAACATGTCTCTCTTTTTAGCAATATTCAAACAGAAAGGAGATAAATAGTGGGTTTCCAATTCATCACTCCTTTCAAGGGTGTCACACCTCAAGAAGACATACTTCTGTAGGGCAAAAATAAGTGTTTATTTTAACTAAGTATCTGATCAAATGCAAACAGGTCAAAAAGTAATAGAATACCCACGAGGAACCGGTGGAAAACCAATCAAAGGCCTCAAATTTAGCTTCAAGCTCCCAGTCACTTATCAAACACTACAAAAATTATCTATTCAAACTCTACAGAGTTTCCTGCCAACATTTTGCTTGTGCACCTAGCATATCGTTCTTAACACAGCACTTTCCAAAATGGAAAACAAAATACAGCGTTGCAGAAATTCTAAATGCCATTGTGAACAAGCACCACATTGTAGGAGGGCAGTGAAGCTATACTCGCAGAACGATAGAATGCAAGGACCAGAGGATTCCAGCTTCTGTACAGATATTACAATGAGTGACATTTTAACTCTTTCAAAAGCCATTCAAGTGCACAGAGTTAAAATCAGGCCCATTGTGCCTGACAGAGAGAGAGAGAGAGAGATTGAGTGGGAAAGAGAGGGAGATGTAGTAGAGATAATGTATGCATAACTGACACAAGATCTCAGTGATTGACTGCATAATTCAAACTCTACAATGTTACAATTGACAATATATATGCATATATTACAGTACCATACAAAGACATCAAACACACCAACTAAAATCTTCATGGCTGGTACATGGAGCAGGAAACTAAAATTAAAACCATTTATATTTGTGAACAGTAGCACAACAAGTAGGAAGTGATTTTGTTGCTATAATCTAATCTCAGATTTCGGTTCAACGTGTCTGTGATTTAGGACACAATGTGAAAGCTCTTGATTAATTACTGCCAAGACACTGCTCATAATAGGAATCAGGAGCTACTTTTCCAAAACGATCCTGGGGATCTGAACGTCACTTTCAAGCAAAAAACATTGAGAAATTCAGGCTGTTTAACTTCTCCACAGACTTTCAAAAGATTTTGGATGTGAGTAAAATACCCATGATTTGAATTTGTTCCACTGCATTAAGTTATGGTATACATAATCAATTTGAAGTTAGTTTTATGTGACAAAATCCTTAGATTCAGAACAAAAAGCAAATTAGAAATTATTTTGCCCCTTCAGCGACACATTTATCACAAGTCCTGGCCAATGACGATTTACTACACCTTTTAACAGAAAAGGGTCGTTTTCTAAGTTATAAAATGCGGCAGTCATTACTTGTGGCCACTTAACTGGATATTTGCGCAGGTAGCAGTTTTACATAAACCTCCTGCATTTACTCCATTTTAGTACTTGGCAAATTTCAAAAACTGCATATAAACAAAATAACAGCTGATTTTCACAGGGCAGTTTTGTCTGTGAAGTGCCTTGCTTATGCCAAAGATGCATCATAAATTAACATTGTAAAAAGTAATTTTAATAAGCAAAAGGGTTTTTTTAATGCACAAAAACTGCATCGCAGCAAGTTCTCCAGTGAAGGAAACTCCCCAATCCTGCTCTTTTCATCTTGTTAATGCACATTAACAAACAGAAATGCAAGAGGCGATTAGCACAGCAAACTGCATTGGCCAGCATAAGGTAATTTTTGTATGGAAATTTGTATTCCTCATTTTCAATTGAGGAGAAGGCCACCTACAGGACTGCCTCCTACCTTTTCAACTTAAGGATATATAATGCATTCTGAACCATAGCACTCTGTATTCAATGAGTACTGATTAAAGGTCATCAGCCTGAAACATTAGTTGTTTCTCTCTCCCAAGATGCTGCATGACCCACTGTGTGTATCCAGCATTTTCTATATTTATTGCATATTCAAAACGGGTGGTTAAAGAACATTGCAATAGAACACTGTTTGAATCCCACTGCAAATATCGTTCAATGCGGAAACCCTTCTCTACCCCTGAAGGCTGGAGATGCTCAGACACTGAGTATATTCAAGATAGAGGCCATAGATTTTTGGGTATTAAAGGAATTAAGGGATATGGGGATAGTGTAGGAAGGTGTAGTTGAAACAGGAGATCAGCCATGATCTTACTGAAAAGTGGAACAGGCTCAAAGGGCCACCTGGCTTACTGAGACTTTTATTTTTCATGTTCTCTAAGTGCAATGGTCATTGTAAAATTCAGTTGTGAACTCAATGTCGTCAAAATGCAACTTTTGTATCACCCCACAGAGGCACATTTCCCAATATAACCTAGATGAGCAGAAGCTCACATCCACAGCACAGGGGACTGATACCCACTGTGATTCCAATTCTTGCACACCTACACTTTTGCCATTTTTTAAAGATAAACCTTTCCATTTATATTGTGCCTTTCAGAAGACCCCAAAGCGCTTCACAACAAACTACTTTGAAGAGCAATCACTATTGTTATTAGAACAAATGCAGCTACCTACTTATGCAAAGTGTAGTGTAACACAGTTCTGTAAACAGCAGAGAGATGAATGACCAATTCATCATATTTTGGTAGTGTTGGTTGACATATGAATGTTGGCCGGAACATGCTCATTTTTCTTCAACACCCACCTTTACGTACAGATGTCAGAAAGTCAGCATCTTTGAAAATGCAACACTCCTTCAGTATTGCACAAAAGTCATCAGCCTAAATTACATGCTCAAGCTTCTGGAGGCCAAGGTAAAGGCTCCCTGCTCTGGATTAAAAGCCATGGTCAACAGCGGAACCTGGAAGTTTTCAGTGGTGATGGCAGGAGAGCTAGAACCTTGAGGGACAGTGGCTGCAGGATCCTTCAGGAAGTTGACTGGTGTTTCCTTTAAGCACACGTGAAGAAGGCAACAGGAAATCACCCCATGTCTTCTTTTCCATAGTCATATTCCTCATTGAAATTGAAAATGGGAGGTTTCTACGAGCAACTGACAAGGAATGCACCGGTGTGGAGAACGGAGGAGAGGACCTGCCCTTTAGGCAGATCACTACCTTTACTTCTGGAGTCCTGCCTCAATGGCAAACACCAATCTTCAGACAGCTAATGCTGCTGAATTCAAATCACTTCATAAAAATGCAAAAGGATACACTCTATATATACACATGGTACATGCATGCACTTACACTGAGATTAACAAGTCTTTCCTTACCAACAGATAAATACCATAACATTAAGGGGAGGTTTTAGACAGATATTTTGCTGGTACTGATAGTGAGGAAGTGTTTCCACTCACAGGAGGATCAGTAACCAGAGGACACAGATTTAAGATAATTGACACAAATAATCCAGAAGGGAAATGAGCTGAGTATTTTTCTGCAGTGAGTTATTCTGATCAGGATCACACTACCTGAAAGTGTTATGGAAGCAGATTCAATAGCAACATGAAAAGGGAATTGGATAAATGCTCGAAAAGGTCTCCTTTACATTGGGGGGACCAAACGCAGACTGGGTGAGTGTTTCTGGAACATCTTCATTCATTCTGCAAGCATGACCCTGAGCTTCCTGTCATTTGTCTACTTAATTCTCCACCTTGCTCCCACTCTGACCTCTCTGTCCTTGGCCTGCTGCAGTGTTCCAATGAAGTTCAATACAAGCTCAAGGAATAGTGCCTCATCTTTCAACTCGGCACTCCACAGCCTTCTGGACTCAACATTGAGATCAACAATTTTAGATCATAACCTCTGCCTCCACCTTGTCTTATTTCTTTCCTTACTTTGCATTTGGACAGCTGCTATCCAGCCATTCACACCTCAACTGGACATACATTTTGTTTCTTTGCTTTATCCATTACCAAGAAACCTCCTGTCATTTAATCTCTTCTGTCCTCCACTCTATCACAAATCTTCCCTGTTGTTCTCCCCCTCCCCACCACCACAACCCCTTTCACTTGCTCAAAACCTATTACTTTTCTATCTTTCCTCAATTCTGATGAAAGGTCAACATTGAGCTGAAACATTAGCTCTGTTTCTCTCCGGAGATGCTGCCTGACCTACTGAGTATTTCCAGCATCTTCTGTTTATACTTTAAAAGGAGAAATGTGCAGGGTGGTAGGAAAAGAGCAGGGGGTGGGTGGGAAATGGGACTAATTGGATAGCTTGTTCAAAGAGACAGTACCAACACTATGGGCTGAATAGCCTCCCACTGTATTAAGCACCATATACCACTCTGTATCAGTGTGATGGGGAGATGTTACTGTACCTGGTGCATAATGTCAAGGACCATGCTGCTACTGCTAAACACAGCCTAAAACATGAGCCACGGTTTGCTATTGCCATGCATGTTCCTGCAGTTAATGGACCTTTTCTGTTGACCAACTTAAACAAGGTCATTGTAATATGGGCTCCAGTCTATCAACTTCACAAAAAAGTAAATCTAGTTTAGCAAGAAACTTCCTGGTGTATGTTATGATGCCCTTAAACATCCCCAAATCTTCAGAAGCTTTTTACTGAAAGACAAAATGAAACCAAATGTAGTGTGGAAATCTGAATAAAACTATTATGAAAAAAATTAAGTAAATAAAGAGAGAGAGAGATACTTTGCCACCTAATGCTGCATTCAACTGTGACTGATATCTTGGCCGGTATTTATCCCCCAACCAACATCACTAAAGCAGATTATGTGGATATTATCACATAGCTGCTTGTGGGAGCTTGCTGTACACAAATTGGCTGCCAGGTTTAAAACAGTGGCCACATTTCAAAAAGGACGAGATTGCCAGTAAAGCATTTCGGGGTTGCCTGAGGTACTGAAAGGCGCTATATAAATGCAAGTCTTGCTTAAAGATTTCTACTCCCGACCTGTGTAAGTCCCAGGGAAAAGCAAGAATCATCTGTAAACATGCTATGTTCAAACACTTCAATATTTTCAGGAACCTATAGGACATGGACATACAAAAGGAGCTGAGTTTTGTTTATCTTCTAACAGACCACACAGTTATTTAACAATATGTAATCTGCCCACTGCAATGTAACCAACCTTGTGAACACATAACGGAAAGCAACATTAAAATTGCCCCGATAATTACTGTAACCCTGATGGCTACTAATATACTTTTGACAAAAAACTTTAAATATAGCACGAATATTTATGGTTCTGCTCTGAATAAATAAAGTTAACGGAAATAACCTGTGTTAGAATCTTTACACGTCTTCAATCAACTGCCTGGCTCAAAAAAGACACTCTCTTGGCAAACGGATAATGATCTGCGCTTATCAAGC
Organism: Cetorhinus maximus; assembly: GCF_964194155.1. Taxonomy (NCBI): domain Eukaryota; kingdom Metazoa; phylum Chordata; class Chondrichthyes; order Lamniformes; family Cetorhinidae; genus Cetorhinus; species Cetorhinus maximus. Next base: position 30,780,868 of record NC_135905.1, read on the forward strand.
TTAACGGCTTCCCCTTTCGCGAATAAGATACACCGCTGCTGGAACTAGAGGCATCTCTGCTGAGAATGCGGGTCCGAACTTACTACTGCTTTGATAGCAGAAGCTCACCCTTTGAGTAAGAGATTCAGCGGCGAATACCCCCTCCGCTTCCAGTCCCCCCTTCCCAGAGAAGGCTGCGGGAGTAAAGAGAGAGGGAGAGAGAGGGAGAGAGTCACCCCAGCACACGAGGCAGCTTTTGTCATTGATGATGATGATGATGCTGGGGAGACGATACATTTCAGGGTAATTACACTGCGTTTCTTGCGGGCTTGTTTATGGGAAAGGGGACAGCGGAGCCAGGCGAAACTTACAAGGCTCACATTGTGTCAATATCACCAGGGAGGCAAAAAAAAAGCCTTTTGAAATCAACAAGAAGCAGAAATGCTGTTTGACTGTCCAACGTAAGATGCTTTAAAGCCTGGGATGATGCAAAAAGTTTTTTTTTAAAGAATCCCCTACATTCTAGTCTATTCTACTGAGCAAATATCTCTTTATTTCACTGATCTAAGCGCTGGGCAAAATTTCTAGTGCAACCTGCACAGTTTGAAATTCAGCTGTTAAACTCCATGTAAAGTCAGTCCAGGGGATACAATCTGTAGCTGTTACAATGTAACCCGGGCCTGTTGATACATTAAAACCCAGCGCAAGAAACCACTTCAACACCAGCATTTCTGCTCATTAAGTTTTTCTGCCCTCAGCGTTGAACATACCTGCCCCCTCCCCGCCTTTTCTTGCAGCTCTGGCCAGTCCAAGTCGGCAGAGGGGTCCGGGCCACCGAGGAGGAGATTGCAGCGGATCTGCCTTCCTTTAACATCAATATATCATCTTTAAACAGCCGGAGTAAACAGCGCCTGGTCCGCAAGCCCTGCTCAGCTTCAGGAAGACGCCATAGCCGGAGAATAGCTACATTGAAGCCAGACGTGGCGCCGACCATTCACCAGCAAATAATGAGGGGGGGGTTCGGATGATGAGGCAGAGAGTGTTGGAGGGACAGTAGATCAGAGACGTGGGCTGCCAAGAGCTTCGGATGGAGGGAATAATCTGCAAGCACCAATGGGAGCTGAGTGGAAGGGGTGATCTCTGATGTATTCTGCTGGGATGTAGGAAGAGTCTTCCAGATCCCACCCCCCCCCCCCGGCGGCTGATGGTCGGGCTCTGAATCGTAGGCTCACACGGATGTGTATCAGAATGCTGCAGCAGGCGGACCAGCCAGAGCCCAGGAGGGCAGCACGGGGAATGTACCCTGTCTGTCCCGGGTTAGAGCAGGGGGGGAATGTACCTTGTCTGTCCCGGGTTAGAGCAGGGGGGGAATGTACCCTGTCTGTCCCGGGTTAGAGCAGGGGGGGAATGTACCCTGTCTGTCCCGGGTTAGAGCAGGGGGGGAATGTACCCTGTCTGTCCCGGGTTAGAGCAGGGGGGGAATGTACCCTGTCTGTCCCGGGTTAGAGCAGGGGGGGAATGTACCCTGTCTGTCCCGGGTTAAAGCGGGCGGGGGGAATGTACCCTGTCTGTCCCGGGTTAAAGCAAAGGTGAATCAAAGTCTCTGTCCGTCCCGGATTAAAGCAGCATCTAGCACCGGGCTTGTAAATATCATAGGATGGTTCCAGCGCAGAAGGAGGCTGCCTAGCCTGTCATGTCTGCTAGCCCTCTGCAGGAGCCATTTACCTAGAGCAACTCGTCATCTTTCTCCCCGTAACCCTGCACGTTCCTCCTTTTGAGTGCTTTGACTGACCCTGTCTCCACCACACTGTCAGGCAATGCATTCCGAATCCTAACCACTAGCTGAGTGAAAAACATTTTTCCTCATGTTGCCATTGCTTCTTTTGCTATAATCACCTTAAATCGATGGCCTCTGGTTCACAATCCTTCCACCAGTGGGAACAGTTTCTCTCCACCTACTCTGTCCAGACCCCTCATGAGTTTGAAGCAAATCGCTGCTCAACTTCTCGTCTCCAAGGAGAACATTCTCAACTTCTCCAGTCTATCTACATCATTGAAGTTTCTCATCTCCGGACTATGTTCGAACATTATAGTTTTGCCAATATTTCCCAATAGACATTTATATTTTTAAGCTTATAGACTATGAGGGCTGGTAAATGATGATTTGGGAGTAACTAAAGTGCATCCACTTGTAAACGAGAGCAAAAATGTAGTCTCAATACGTGGAGGGGTTTAAAATCCAGTTCTCGAGCGGACCTGCAGGCTTCTTACTCTGTCCAGTGATGGGATCATTCCCTGATCAGTTCAGCAATGTAAAGGGTGATGGTTCCTGTATCCTTTCCTGCTTCTCTGACTCTGTTAGAGCTTGTGCCCTGGTTGCTCCAGATCAGATTGTGAAATTGGGCGGGATTGGGCAATACCAGCAATGTGGGTGAACAGCGAAACAAAGCGTCCAAACTCATCTCCAGGTGATGCATCTGTAAATTTGATAAAAAAAATGGGGGTGTGCGGAATATTCACTAACAAGTGAGTTCTTGTGGGATGCAAGACTTGGTCTCTTTACCCATAAACATCACCTTGTTGTCCCATCTGGCAAGTTCCCAAGAAGGAATTACTGCCCCCTTCACAAATGCAGGTGATCAGTCTGTGATTTGAGTTCATTTCAATCACATCTATTGGTGTAACTTTTCTCTTCCATGCTGCCCCTGGCCCTGACCCCACATTTCCATATCCGTCAGCAACAGTCTCACCTCCTAGTCAGAAGGTGGTGGTGGGTGGGAGTCCCAGCTCCAGAAACTGGCTCTCTCAATCTAGGCTGACACTCACAGGAAACTCCTGAGGGAGTGCTGCACTGTCAGCGATGACCTGTCTCACCTCACAAGCCGAAGTAAAGCATTCCATAGGGTACTATTTGAAGAAGAGTGGGGAAGTTTTCTTGGTATCCTGGCCAACGTTATCCCTCAAACAACATTAGTGAACCAGATTGTTTGGTCATTTATCTCATTGCTGAATGTGGGATCTTGCTGTGTGCAAATTGGTTTCCACCCTGACTATACTTCAAAAAGCAATTTATCAGCTCTAAAAAGCTATAGGGCACCCTGCGGTGCTGTATATTGTCACAGAGCCAAAATCTTGGACCTCCCTACCTAACAGCATTGTGAGAGTGTGGTTCAAGAAGATGGCCCACAACCACCCCCTTAAGGGCAACTAGGATCGGGCATTGGATGCCGATCTAACTTATGTTTCATAGTTGAAAACTTGATACTAACAAATAAATGCAACTTCTTTCTTAATTGCGCATTTTGCATTTTCGTCATATGGGGACATGACCTCTGTACCATCCAGGCTTCCAAAAGGGGATATGAGAAAATTCTGGTCACCAACTTCCCCTTTATTAGTCTGTTTTGAGCTGGAGATAGGAGGCACTTCTCACAGGACGTGGCAGGAGAACTAAACAGCCAGCTTCACAGAAATATCCTAAACATGTGGGTTGGAATCTGGGGCTTTCTGCAAAATGATAAGTTCAGAGCATCTCACTGTTCAACTTGTTTTCCCTTTATTCTTTAATGGGATGTGAGTGTGTTGCCCATCCCTAATTGCCCTTGAATGGTGTGGCTTGCTAGACCATTTCAGAGGGCAGTTAAGAGTCAACCACATTGCTGTGGGTCTGGAGTCACATATAGGCCAGACCAAGTAAGGATGGCAGACTTCCTTCCCTAAAAGATGTTAGTGAACCAGATGGGTTTTTTTTTTACAACAATCGATTCTAGTTTCATAGTCACCATTATTGAGACTAGCTTTCAATTCCAGATTCTTATAAATTGAATTTAAATTCCACCAGCTGTCATGGTAGGATTTGAACCTGTACCCCCAGCAAATTAGTCTGGGCTAGATTACCACTCCAGTGACATTAGAACTGTGCAACCAGATACCCCAAACTCACCTCACTGCACTGTTGGGTTTCATTTATTTTCAATTTGGCATCCAGTGTTCTCTATCACAGAAAGAAAAACTTGCATTTATATAGAACCTTTCACAACCACTGGATGCCGTAAAATGCTCTTGAAGTGTTGTTGAAAACGCAGCAGCCAATTTGTGCACAGCAAGTCCCCACAAACATAACCTACTTTTTGAGTTATTAGTTGAGGGAGAAATATAGGCCAAGACATGGGGAAGAACTCCCCTTCTATTCTCCGAAATGCTGCCACAGGGTCTTTTACACCCACCTGAGAGTGCAGACAGGGCCTCAGCTTAATGCTGTGTCTGAAAGATGGCACCTCCATCAGTGTAACACTCCTTCAGTACTGGAAGATAAAGACCAATGTTGGTAGTTCTGTGTGTACAAAAGCAAACTACAAGCCATTCCCCCTTCCTTCAATTTAAGGAGAACACACAACAACACAAGAAATAGGAGCAAGAGTAGACCGTATGGCCTATGGAGCCTCCTCTGACATTCAATTCAATCATAGCTGCACTTTCCCGCCCACTCCCCGTATCTCTTGAATCCCTGAGAAACCAAAACTCTTGTCTATCCCAACTGTAAATGCATTCAGTGATGGAGCATCCACCACTCTTTAGGGTAAAGAATTCTAAAGATTCACAACGCTTTGAGTGAAGTAATTTCTCCTCAGCTCAGTCCTAAATGATTGGCTCTTTATCCTGAGACTGTGCCCCCATGGTTTAGATTCTGGGACTGGCAAAAATAAGTGGAGGGGCCTTACTGATAAAATAAACATGATATTTGTTCATTTTGTAAAATCAGCATTCAATATTTTTTAAATAAAAAAATTGCTAATTTTTAATTCATGATACAACAGCAACATCTTGTCTTTCTATAGCATCTTTAATGATGTAAATTGTTCCAGAGAACTTCACAGAACTGAAATACACCAAGCCTCAAAATATTAAAGCAGATGACGAGGTAGGTTTTAAGGAGGGTAATAAAGGAAGTAGGAGAGACAGCAATGTTGACAGGGAGAGAATTTCAGGACCTAGGCAATTGAAGGCATCGCTGCCAATTATGGAGTGATTAAAATTGGGGACACTCAACAGGCAAGAATTAGTTGAGCAAGGATATCTTGGAAGGTTGTGTGGCTGGAGGAGAGTATAGAGACAGAAAGTGGAAATACAATTGGAAAGATTTGAAAATGAGAATTTTAATATCGAGCCGATGCTTAGCTGGGAGTCAATCTAGGTCTGGGTGGAATGTGGGAGGTCGGATAGGGGCATTGGAATAGCTAAGCCCAGGGGGAACAAAAGCATAGATGAGGGTCCAGCAGTAGATGTGCTGAGGCAGAGGCAGGGTTGTGCAAAATTACAGGGGTAGAAATAGGCAGTCTTAGTGACACCATGGATATGTGATCAGAAAATCATCTTGGATCAAATATAACATTGAGATTGTAAGCAACTGGTTCAGCCTCTGGCAGGGAGAGGGATTGAGTCAGTGGCTAAGGCACAAGGTTTGTAGAAGGGATCAAAGACAATGGCTTCAGCCTTATTATTTAGTTGGAGGAACTTTCTGCTCATATAGTGCTGGATGTCAGAAAAGCAGTCCAACAATTTAGAGACAGTGAAAGGGTCGAGAGAGATGGTGGTGAGGTAGAGCTGGGTGTCAATAGCGTACATGTGTTAAATTGTCACTGCATTTTCAGATGACGTTGCTAAGGGGCTGCTTGTAGATGAGAAACAGAAGGGGGACAAGGTCAATCCTTGAGGGGCACCAAAGGTAATGGCTCAGGGAGCAGGAAGACAAGTCGTTGCATGTGATTCTCTAGCTACAGCTAAATAGATAAGAACAGAACCAGATGAGAACAGTCCCACCCACCGAACAAGTGGAGAGGCATTGGAGGAAGATGGTGTGGCCAACTATGTCAAAGGCTGCTGACAGGTCAAGAAGGATGAGCAGAGCTAGCTTACCTTTGTTACAGTCTCATAGAATATCATTTCTGACTTTGATTAGAGCCATTTTGGTACTGTGACATGTTGGAAACCTAATTGGAGGGATTCTGGGAAAGATGGCACAGATTTGGGAGCTGGCAGCATGTTCAAGGACTTATAGTAGTTTATGAACAAGCAACAATGACATTAATAAAGTGACATAAATAGTGATTATATATAATTGTGACTAGTAACATCCTTCACCCTTGGCCACCCAACAATGTCAGCAATGAATCCTCTCGACATGCTTTAACCTGTAAGCATCTGCATCTCCCTTCAATGACCTAGTTTCATTTTGCTTAATACTTTTTGGTTCTATTTTTATACTTAACTTAATTTGAAACTTCAAAACTGAATGCTGCATTTATCATAGCTTCAGGGGGAAAAGTCTTCATTAACTTAAATTCATCTTAATATCTTGTAAGGACAAAAGGGATTCAATATAAACAGCCTATAATTGAATCCTCAAAGCTTAATATGAACTCACATTGCAGGCTGGCACCTCTGGGATGTGACAAAGGTTCATTTTGCATTGCAACAGAGTCGAATCTAAGCCGACCTCAGTCCTCAGATCACAAAACAGGCTGGCCATTCAGCCCATCTTCTTTCAATTGTGTAAAATGACCTTATGGTTGCCCTCCTTCCTATTATACCATTTAACTGTTTCGCAAATGATTGGCTTTAACTTTTCTTCTCCTCAACTGGGAAAAGGAAGTGCCATTTTGAGAATGAATGAGAGAGCACATCTTGAGTCAGAACTTTCCATCCATTCTGGTGTAAAGTTTCATTTGAAATATTTGCATGTCTTTTCTCAATCGGATGTGGATTAACCTGTTCATTTCCAGTATTTTCTATTTTTAGTTTTGGTTCTCAGCATTCACCATTTTTCCTTACATCTGTCCCTTTGAGCTGCTGTGGGTGATATATGTGTAATAAATATAGGGCAGAATTTCACATTCGCTATTCGGGGGTGGGCCTGACACGCCGGAATGTAAAGTGACGCGCGATGACATCCAGCGTGTGTCCCAGCGTCATCGTGCTGTCTCGCGATATTTCATTCGGCGGGCGCGCGCCAGAGTCAGCTGTGTGCCTGCCGATAATCGAAAGGCCTATTAAGGCCATTAACATACTAATTAACTCCAAATTTACACTGCCCGTCCAACCTTACAGTCGGTGGGCAGGCAAAAAGGCCAAGCGGCCTTTACGTTTTTTAGGAAACCTCATCCACGAGCGGGATAAGGTTTCCTAACACTTTTACAAATTGAATAAAAACTTTTTTTGAAAAATAAAAACATGTCCCATCTCGTGTGACACAGTCACATGAGGAGACATGTTTCATTAAATTTTTAATGTTTTTAATAATTTCTTTAAAAAGTGCTTCAGTTGAAGCTCTGTTTCATACACATGTATGAAAGGGCATTGGACCCGACTCTCCCTCCTCTCACCACCCGCACAGTCAGCACTCAGCTCCAAGACCGACCCCGCCCTCTCCCGCTGAGCCCGCCCAATCAATATAAAATGCTGGTCATAGTAAAGAGCAATTATACATTTACAGATTGAATGTTGCTGAACAGAGAGACATGTTGCTGAAGCTTTTCATCTTGTGCTCATCTGGACAAATGCAAGAATGTCAAATTTCAAAAGATCACAACAATTTTTACTAAAGGAGAAAAAGGTGCTGATTGGTTGCTTTCTCCATGGAAATGCCTCAGCTAATCAGATTCAATTTGTCATTCAATCAACCCTCTTTTTTCCTTTAGTACAAATTATTGTGCTTGTTTGAAATTTGGCAATCTTGCATTTGTCCTGATGAGTGCAAGATGAAAAGATATGTCTCTCTTTTCAGAAATATTCAAGTTGTAGACTAGTGATTATGTGATCCCAGCTCACTGGATGTATTACCACTTTGATAAAACTGTGACTGTAGGGTAATGTACCTGAGTTTTGCAACACATTGGCTGCCAATTTGCATTTTAAAATTATTTTTACAGGATTTTTATGCAATTCGAAATTTGGCATTGTATAGGCATAAATTTAGAATTGGACAGTGCCCAATGTGCAGTGAAATTCGCAAGAGCAAGCTTCAATTTTGTTGCTGTGGCAAGGGATAAGGGGAAGATTAGGCAATATTACTCTGAGACTGAACATGCAAAAGAACAGAATGGTTAGAATGAGATTAATCAAGATAGAAATTGAGATGCAAAGTAAAGGGGAAGGCCAAGAGAGAGGCAAATCCATGACCAGTAGATAGACCATCAAAAGACAACTGAAAAAAGATGGCCAGGGAGGGCAGTGTGAAGGAGTTTCGTACTCTGTTATGACCCCAACACAAGATGTTGAAACGTTGATCTTCATGAAATTCGCCCTAAAGAATGGTCTGGAATATACCCGTCGTATATGATTACCATTGACATTGTTAACTTAATGTTTGCTATTTCATAAAAAAAATAAAATGTTTGACATTTAGTTATTGCCTAGTTCAGTACATAAAAACATAAGTAGCACCTGTGCAACAACGCAATTCTTGAGCAATGTAACAGACAGCCTATCTCTCAATATTGCAATCACTGCAGAATTATCTTACAATTAAGTGATACTTATGGTTGTCAAGAATATAATTGAAATGGCAAAGCATAAAATGACTTTTGCAATCATTTCCAAAAGTGTCAAAACTGTGAAGAACTCATGATGACGTGTTCTGTGTTTTTATTTTAAAACGGTAATTACTTCAGTTTGATTCAGAGCATTCAAGATTGCTTCCTTTATCCTGCCAGAATCTGGACATTTCATTTCTGCTCAGTGTTCAATGTGGCATCGGAAATGGAATCACACAGTGTGAGTGATATAGTTCCCATTTTCTCTAATTTTAGCAAATGGTAACAGCAATTCAAGCAAACTATAATTAAGCCGCATAAAATATGACTTGCGCTAATATTACATCTTTTATGCAGCAAAACAGCTAAAGGCCCTACACAAAAAAGAGATGCAGAGGGATGGGAGGAAATTGATAAGAAGTAAAAGAAGGAGAGGAGGTGACTGAAAGTTTGATTAAATAAATGAGGAGAGTTGCAGGGAGAAAAACAGAAAATGCTGGAAAAACTCAGCAGGTCTGGCAGCAACTGTGGAGAGAGGGTTCTAGAGGTTATGTTAGCTAATTGGCACACAAAACCTCGCTACAAACAGCAATGTGAAAATGATCAGATAATCTGTTTCAATGATGCTGGTTGGTGGATAAATGTTGGCCGGGACACCAGGCAGAATTCCCTTTATCTTCTTTGAAATAGCACCATGGGATCCTTCATTCCCACCCGAGAAGGCAAACAGGGATAATATCCATGACTACTGACCCATTCCAGAGATTTGAATACATATGATACAAAACTAGGAGGCATCAAGGAGATTTGGACTGGGTAAGTGAATGGGCAAGAATATGGCAGATGAAAAATAATGTGAATAAGTGTGAAGTTATGTACTTTGGTAGAAAAAAAACAGAAAGGCAGAGTGCTGCTTAAATGGTGGGAGGTTGGAAAGTGTTGATGTCCAAAGGGACCTGGTTGTCCTTGTTCATGAGTCACTAAAAGCTAGCATGCAGGTACAACAAGCAATTAGGAAGGCCAATAGTATGTCGGCCTACATTTCAAGGGGATTTGAGTACAAGTAAAGCTATCTTACTGCAATTGTATAGAGCCTTGGTGAGACTGCACTTGGGGTGTTGTGCACATTTTTAGTCTCCTTAGTGATATACATGCCGTAGAGGGAGTGCAACAGAGGTTCACCAAATTAATCCATGGAATGGTGGGATTGTTTTATGAGGAGAGATTAAGGAAACTGGGTCTGCATTCTCTAGAGTTTCAAAGAATCAGAGGTGATCTCATTGAAACCTGCAACATTTTTCAAGGGTGTGACAGGGTAGATGTGGATAGGATGTTTCCCCTAGCTGGTGAGTCTAAAACCAGGGAACATAGTCTCCAAATAAAGGGCAGGCCATTTAATACTGAGATGAGGAGGAATTTCTTCACTCTGGGGGTGATGAATCTTTGGCATTCTCTACCCCAGAGGATTGTGGAAGCTCAGTCATCGAGCGTGTTCCAGATAGAAATCATTAGATTTCTGGATATTAATGATATCAAGGGTTATGAGGTTAGTGGGAAAAATGGCATAAGAGGTAGATGGTCAGCCATGATCTGATTGAATAGCAGAGCAGGCTCGATGGGCTGAATGGCCTATTCCTGCTCCTATTTCTTATGTCCCTATAATCTAGGCTGACACTCCAGTGCGGTACTGAGAGAGTGCTACACTGTTGGAGATGGCATCTCTCAGATGATGTTAAAGCCTTGTCTGGTGGGAATGAAGGATCCCACGGTGCTATTTCAAAAAAGAAAAGGGGAATTCTCCCCGGTGTCCCGGCCAACATTTATCCACCAACCAGTATCACTAAAGCAGATTACCTGATCATTTTCACATTTCTGTTTGTGGGAGGTTTTATGCGCCAATTGGCTGACATGTTTTCTACATTATTGCATTTCAAAAGTATTTCTTTGGTCGTGGAACACTTTGGGATGTCCTGAGGTCATGAAAGGCACTATATAAACGCAAATTCAAACTTTCTATTGCTACCTGGCATAAGCCAGCAGTTTGGAAAGCTGCGGGGGGGAGTGGGGAGATGCGTTATGTAAGTGAAGTGTTGATATATTACTTGAGTAATGGTCAACCATTAATTATCACCAAATAGAGAAATTGAAATTATTTGACCTTAACCGTTTCTTTGGTAATGCTATTAATGACAAAATGTACAGCCAGAAGTACATGTGAATTTAGAACTGTGTATACAACAATGCTGTACTAAGCACAAAGTTCATAGAACGAGAATAGCAGTAAGAATCATCATTGGCCATCTAAAACAAAAGGAACCTTTCAAACATAGACTAACTAATAAAGGAGTTTTGTGTCTATTAAGTACCATATCGAGTTTTTGATGTGGCCCTTATTAGCCTTCTGCAATCTCATTTTCCTTTGGGATTACATTTCCTAGGGCAAGTAACTAATTGGAAACTGTGGACTATTATGTGCTTTGTGTACCGAGGCAACATAAGTGAAATTAGCATCACATTGTCGCATCCTTTATTATGTTCAGTAATCCATGTGACTCAAGGGATTGTTTGCAGAATGTCATTCATTTGTATTTATATTCACAAGATAAATAGTATGATTTAAAAAGCGTGCTGTGTCTGTTTGTGCAAAATGGAGGTGTAAGGATAGGCACCAAGTATGTATTTAAAAATCAAGATGCCCCATTGAAAACTAAGTAGAATCCTTGAGGTTGCTCCTGGAGACCTACCTCTTAAACCAAGGTTTTAGTCACCTAACCTAATATATCCTTGGAAAAACTCAGCAGGTCTGGCAGCATCAGCGGAGAAGAAAAGAGTTGACGTTTCAAGTCCTCATGACCTTGTTGAAGGGTCATGAGGACTCGAAACGTCAACTCTTTTCTTCTCCGCCGATGCTGCCAGACCTGCTGAGTTTTTCCAGGTAATTCTGTTTTTGTTTTGGATTTCCGGCATCCGCAGTAGTTTTTTTGTTTTTATACTAATATATCCTCGGGGTCAAATTTTGTTTCGTAACCTGTGAAGTACTTGGAATGTATTAAGTGTCAGTCGTGACTCAGTCATAGTATTCTTGCCTCTAAGTTAGTAGGTTGCAGGTTCAAGTCTCACTCCAGGGCTTGAGCGCAAGAATCAAGGTTGACACTCCAGTGCAGTTCCGAGGGAGGGCTGCAATGGCAGAAGTGCCATCTTTGGAATGAGTCATTAAGCCGAATCGCTGGCAGCCCTCTCTGGTGGACGTCAATAACCCATGGCACCATTTCAAAGGAGAACAATGGTGTTCTCCTCAGTGTCCTGACCAATATTTATCCTTTATTCAGCATCACAAAGCAGTTTATATTGTCATTATCAAATTGCAGGTTTGTGGGAATTTGCTGTGTGCAAATTGGCTGCTGTGTTTTCTACATTAGAACAGCATTGACTACATTTCAAAATTACATCATTGGCTGTACAGCATTTGGAACGTCCAGCGGCTGTGAAAGATGCTATATAAATGCAAGTCTTTCGTTTTGTCTTTACAATGCTAAAGGCATTATATAAATGCAAGTTGCTCTTTGTATTGGTACCGCAAAGCACATGTTACAGAACATTAGAGCATGAGTTTCTACTGATAGGATGGTTAATTCAGCTTTCCATTTATGTGGAGATACAGGGTGGAGACCAAGGACTTTAACACATGAATAGCAAATGAAGGTTCACGTGTCCTCAGTTGTTCTTTCAGTCTCTCCCCAGTGGCTGCCCATTAATGTAGCAACATTAGAAGCCTAGAAGAGGGAAGGTTTAGTATCTGAGCCATAATAAAGCATTGTGACCTATTCGCATGTTATCATGCATGTTAATATTAACATTGGTAACAACATCCTATGTTACAGTAATTGCTACACATCGGGAGTGCTCTGTTGCTAGTGGTGCACTTTGGGACATCCTGAGGTTGTGGCAGGTGCTATATAGATGCAAGTTCTTCCCTTATGTGAAAGGTCTTGAAAAGTGCTTGAATGATTGTGACCCCCAGATGATGTGAGATAGTGCTGGGCCCTCTCGTTTACCTGAACAGAATAAATGAAGTTTGATGAAGATAGCAAGTCATTAACACAAAACTCCAAATGATTTAATAATTAATACAAGCCAGTTAGCCCTCCCCCAGCCAGCTCACCGGTGAAAATCTTTTCTTTCTAAGCGACATAGTTTGACTTTCGCTGTTTACAGTCATTACTGGATCTGGTGTGATTGGCATCCTTGCTCTCTGCCAGGGAATAATGTCACGGGTCTTGCTGCTGCCCCCACTGTAGAATCATAGAATGATACAGCACAGAAGGAGGCCATTCAGCCCAACATGCCTGTGCCGACTCTTTGAAAGAGCTATCCTATTAATCCCACTCCATCCACTCATTCGCATAGCTCTGCAAATCTAGGAGTTGGGCCTGTGGTTTGAGTATCTATTATTTTTCTTACCACAAAGCAATGTTCTTCCTTTTCATTGCTAAGCCAGGAATCTATTTTTAAGAAAATCTAATTTTAAATAAATCCCTCCTAAATTGATATTTCTGGCTTCCTGTGTATTTTTGGTCAGTATTAACAAGCCACCTGATGATGATGTAATCTGGACAGTGTGTGGAAAAAATTCCATCAGCAAAATTTGCCCCCCCCCACCCCCACCACCACCCATCAGTCTCCAATCCCCTCCCCCCCAAAAAGGCTGGGTAGAAAATGCATTGTAAATATAATAATAATTAATTGATACTGGGAAGCAGATATTGGAGGTTGTTCTGTCTGTGCAGAAGTTATTTTTGGAGGGCCTGGAGATTTCCTTTAATTACTACAATTTGGCCTTCCATCTCATAAAGACTTTCTTTGAACATCAAGTGATGATCTGCCTTGTCAAACGTCCTTTTGTTCCCAGCAAGAATAATGCCTGCTTTCTAATTGGCATTTTCCAACAAGTCCCACGGTGGTTAGATGCATTTTTTTTTTCCTTGTTGTGCTTTTTAGTGTGTTTGTTTCATTGAGTTGGACTTTATTTCTTCTATAATTGTCAAATGCAGAAAGTAGAGGGGGTGTGGAGACAAAGAAATCATAAACGTTCTTTTATCCCCTCGGTGTTTAGTAAACAAGCTTTGAATAATCCATTAGCTGCTAACTCAACTGTTGGGTTTTTTCTGGAGAAGCTAATTTATAGGTGTCGCTTTTCCCTGTAGGTTTCAGAATTGCCCTTATATATTCATTTATGCTTTCCCACATTCCTTGCTTAACATTTGAAAGGAACTGTTCAGGTTGAAAATATATTTGTTGTGGTCCCCAGTAATGGGCATTCGATGTAACTCCCTGGAATGTGTCCCTTCGGTAGTTTGTAAGCGCCGGGCAGAACAAGAGGCAGAATTGTGCTCGAGGCAATAAGCGCAAATGGTTTGCAAAACAGAGAAGCCTATTTTAAAATCACAACCAAAGTCTCATGAACTGAAAAATGGGATGGCACAATCTCTCATTTTTTGTGAAAACAAGCTTTGTGCAGAATATAATGTAAACCCTAGGGATTGAAGTTGCCCGAGAGTAGGATCGGCCTTTATATATGTTTTGGGAGCTCCCCACCACAATTTACATTTATGTGGTGTCTTTAATGCAGTAAAACATCCCACGGCACTTCATAGAAGCACAATCAAACAAAAATTTGCCACTGAGCCACAGCAGAAGATATTAGAACATTGAAGACCAGAGAAACTATCAAGAGTCATGGTTCCAAGAATGTAACAACTATGGTAGTTTATCAGTTACAATACTAGGGAAAGGTCATCCAGAATTTATGAGCTCAAGTTCCATCGTGAAATTGTTTTTCTTCATTCATTCATCATGTGGGCATCGTTGGCAAGGCCAACATCCCTAGCCAATTGTTTGCTGGGCCATTTCAGAGTCAACAGCATTGCTGTGGATCTGGAGCCACATACAGGCCAGACTGGGTAAGGACAGCAGATTTCCTTCCCTGAAGGAATAAGATGGATCTTCAATATTGCTGGAAAGAGAGACATGTTGTTGAAGATTTTCATCTTGCACTCATTAGGACAAACACAAGAATGCCAAATTTCAAGTGATCACAACAATGTATACTACAGGTGGAAAGAGTGCTGCTTGTTGGCAAGTCAAATCTGATTGGCCAACAAGTTGCCATGGAGAAAACAACAGGGAACTATAGGTTCCCCAATCTCCCAGGTAATTCAAAAAAGGCACAAGGTCATTTGTGCTTAGTAGAAATGACATCCATTCATACGTAGGGACCTCTTCTCTGCAAACAAAAGGAATGTGATCAAGCCTTGAGTCTTTTTAGAATTACCTGGGAGCCTGGGGAGCCTATGGCTTCCCATTCCTTGCTCAATGGCGATGCCTCGGCCAATCAGAGTCAACTTGCCAATCAATCAGCACCCTTTTCTCCTGTAGCTTAAGCTGTTGTGATCATTTGAAATTTGGCATTCTTAGGTTTGTCCTGATGAGTGCAAGATGGGAAGCTTTCGCAACATGTCTCTCTTTTCAGCAACAATAAGATGGGTCTTTACGACAATCCAGTAGTTACATCATCACCTTTACTCAATGTTTCTGTTTGAGGGGCCAAGAGTGATTGCAGAAGAGATTCATGCTTCAAAGCTAAAATCATTTAAAAATTAATGTTCACTATAACCTTACATAAGCAAAACTCATTCCTGGGAAGTTAGAATGTGAACTTCAGTAAAGGGAGGAAATCTGGAGTCAGGGTGGGGTGGGGTGGGCATGGGGTGGATCTTTGACTCTGCAGATGTGAAACTGGCCAATAGCAATTCTGAAGCTGGTTCTACATTTTTCCCATTGACTTCAGTGAAAATAAAAATCAGGAGAAATGTAAAACAGTTTGGCAACTTGCTATCACCCTTTTCACACTATTGTGCAAGTAAAGATGTTATGACACAGCAGATGGTAAATGCTGAGCTGTTCAAATCCCAGAAGGAAACTTGAAACAACTGTCACAACTAATTTTCAATTCGTATGTTTCAAGATGTGGGCTTTGAATTCAGTAATAAGACCACCGAGCCTTAATGAAAGAAAAGATTGTAAGCACATATGTATGTCTACAAATTACTACTATAATAACTTCTAAGTCTCCTAATTAATTTAACAACCGGTTACAGTTTCGTTAAGGCAACAGTAAGACACATAGATTTTTAAAAAACCCAGGAAAAGTAAACAAAACCCTGAACAGTTGAATTCAAAGTGGGTTCTTTTTACTTCAGTCCCTGGAGGCAGCAGTTTGGTACGTACAGGCTGCAGGCTTTTCATGTTGTTGGATCTTAAACTGCCTCCCTTATAAACAGTCTTCTCTCCTTTATAGATATTTTCCTCTTTGAATGCAAATTCCCATTATTTCACTATGTCTTTTGAACTTTACCTCTCTACTAATAAAAAAACTCTGTCATAGTACCAATTCCACCAGTAATCTTTGGGAAAAATAAATAAACACTCCATTTCTTACTACTTCTGCTGGCGAGGTAAACATTACCCCCTCCTTTGAATTCAAGCCACTATACTTTGTTTAAAAATGTAAATATTCCCTTTACACTTCACATTCTAAACGTTCCCATGTTTACCTAATTAACATTTCAAACCTAACTTCTCTTCTTACATCAAAGAGCCCAGACTAGTTGCCTCTAATTCAATTAAGTCACACACACACACACACATACACACACCACCCCCACTATTACTCTATTTTACAATAAATTCCACTAACATTATGGAAATTATTATAACGTCCTGACACAAGATTTAACCCCAGTGACATTAGCTGGGAATGCTGTGTAAGAACCAATGCAGTTCTGTTGGTCTTTCTTCAAACAGGGTATCTACTGAGCATTTCTATGCTCAAGTTGATGTTATCAAATGCAGCAGTTATAAGTTTAGTGTCAGTATTGTGGGAGCTTGGGGAAATCAACCAAACCTTGTGAAGGCAAAATGGAATAATAGGGTAAGGTTTCTGAAAGACCGTCCTCGACCCTTCGCACCCCAGACTGAATTGGCGGGAGTTGGCAAGACGACGGGTCTCCATCCCACACCTTCCCACCCCATCATAGAGCATCTCCACCTCACAGCTCAGCTCCAAGGGGGAGAATTAAATTCTACCCAAGATGTCCATTCTGTGTCTGAGATTCTGATTTAAACTAAATGGCTCAAAGAGATGTAATAAATCTGGTAAGATATATTTAACAGCATAGATTTATGCTTCAAAGAACATAAGAACTAGGAGCAGGAGTAGGCAATCCAGCCCCTCGAGCCTGCCCCGCCATTCAACGCAATCATAGCTGATCTCATTTCAGCCTCAACTCCAATTTCCTGCCCTCTCCCCATAACCTTTCAACCCGTTACTAATTAAAAATCTGTCTATCTCCTCCTTAAATTTATTCAGCGTCCCGGCATCCACTGCACTCTGAGGTAGTGAATTCCACAGATTCACGACCCTTTGAGAAAAGTAATTCCTCCTCATCTCTGGTTTAAATCTACCACCCTTTAGCCTAAAGCTATGGCCTCTCGTTCTAGAATGCCCCACAAGGGGAAACATCCGCTCCACATTGACTTTGTCTTCCCCCTTTAGCATCTTATATACCTCAATTAGATTTCCTCTCATCCTTCTAAACTCTAGCGAGTATAGTCCTAAACTGTTCAATCTCTCCTCATAAGACAAACCCTGCATCTCTGGAATCAATCTAGTGAACCTCCTCTGAACCGCCTCCAGTGCAACTACATCCTTCCTCAAGGGGACCAAAACTGTGCCCAGTACTCCAGGTGCAGTCTCACCAATGCCTTGTATAGTTGCAACAACACTTCCCTATTTTTATACTCTATTCCTTTAGCAATAAATGCCAAAATTCCATTTGCCTTCCTTATTACCTGCTGTACCTGCATACTAGCTTTCAGCGATTCATGCACGAGGACACCCAGATCCCTCTGCACTGAAGCATTCTGAAGTTTCTCTCCATTTAAATAATAAGTCGCCTTTTTATTCTTCCGACCAAAATGGATAACCTCACACTTCTCAACGTTAAACTCCGTCTGCCAAATTTTGGCCCATTCACCTAACCTGTCCATATCCATTTGTAAATTTCTTATTTCTTCATTGCAACTTACTTTCCCACCTATTTTCATGTCATCTGCAAATTTAGCTATAGTACCTTCTATCCCTGAATACAAGTCATTAGTATAGATTGTAAATAGTTGGGGCCCAAGGACTAGCCTCTTGAGCATTCCTGATTTTCATCACTCCCAACTAGTTAGCTATGCTTTAGCTTCCTAGACCCGTAATCTCCTCCCTAAAACCTCTTCATCTCTCTACCTCGCTCTCCTCATGTAAGATGCTCTTTAAAACCTACCTCTCTGACCAAACTTTGGGTCTAATATTTCCTTATGTGAAGAAATTGTCAAATTACGTATCTATGAAGTGCCTTGGGACACTTAATTATATTAAAAGTGCTATATAAATGCAAAGTGTAGTAGACAGAGAAATCTAGAAAAACGAAATTGATTAAAAATTAGGTGGTGGGAGGAGGTGAATTAATAAATAAACTCACTGGAACAATAATATCATCAGAAAGTGGGTTTGATACACTGGGCCTCAATATTTTAAATCATACTTTTCAATTCAGTTTAATGGAAATATACTTAAGCTATCCTAAGCTATCTTGTAGTAAAAGATAATCTCATTAAAAGCTCCCAAGAGATTTAATGTAATTGTTGCAAAGTGCATTTTTTGCTTACAGATATAATTTCAGCTTCTAGCTGTCTTAGTTTGGATTTCGAATTGGTTCAGAGGATTTCTTAGACAAATGTGAGTTGTTATTAATGGCACAAGTGCTGACACACTAATCTTTCACCTGTCGTCCGAAACTCTGCTTCCCATGTCTTAACTTGCAGCAAGTCCTGTTCCCTATCACTCACTGACCTACACTGGCTCTCAGTCAAGCAACGTCTTGATTTTAAAATTATCATTTTTGTTTTCAATTCCCTCCATGGCTTTATCTCTCTCTAGCTCTGTAATCTCCTCCAGTCTCGTAACTCTCCGCGGTATCGGCGCTCCTCTAATCTGGCCTTTTGTGCATCTGCCTTTTTATTCGCTCCACCATTGGTGGCCCTGCCTTCTGTGGCCTGGGCCCCAAGCTCTGGATATCCTCCCTACACCTCTCCTCCTCTCTACCTCGCTTTACTCCTTTAAGATGCTCCTTAAAACCCACCTCATTGACTAAGCTTTTGACCATCTGACATAATATCTCCTTCTGTGGCTCAGAGTTATACTTTGTTTCTCATGCTGCTGTGAATTGCCTTGGGATGTTTCATTGTGTTAAAGGTGCCACATAAATATAAGTTGTTGTTGTTTTGGCATTTGCACTGGAATCCAAACCACAAGCCTTCCCGTTGCTTTAAAAGTCCTTAATAAAATGAGTGAGCGATTTGTGTTAATACAGGAATTTATCATGTTTCTTTGAAATATCTCAAAGTACTTTGTACATACATTGAACACTTTGAAGTTCTGTTATATTGGGCCATGTTGGAAACCATAGCAGATACTTCTGAATGCCAAAGGCCCACAAACAATGTGATGAATGGTCAGTTCACCTGTTTCTGTTGCGTTGGCTGAAAACAACATTATCCCATTCATCAGGAGACATCAGTCCTGACCTGACCTTGATTAATCCCTCAGACAATGGGCTGGTTTTATGTGCCCCTGCTGGCCATGTTATCGGTGGGGTGGCAGGCGGGGAGGCGGGGGGGATGTCTGGCATGTAGAGTAGTTCGGATGGCCAGCCAATAACCTTCCCACCCACCCGCATAATATGCTAGGTTGACAGGCCCCAAAATTGGCAGCCGTATGTAAACAAATAATTAAGGGTCATTTTGATTTGTTAACAAGCCTATTGACCTGAATAATATGCTGCCTGGCCATACAATGGTTGGCGTGGGCAGTCAGGCAGGAATGAGCAGGCTATTTCTAATGGTCAGCGTGAACGAAGGTGGTAAGGAAGGGGAGGGCACCTCGTTCAGGGGCTGCCCTGCACATATTGGGGGCACCCCCACCCCAAGATGTCACGCTCCCCCTTCTTTCCACACTGCCTGCCTGACAGAACACAGCACCCCCCCATCTCTCCCTCCCCCTCTCCCTCAGCTCGGGGATCCCTCCCTGCCCTAAAACCCTGGGTCTTATCTTCTCGGTGCTGCCATGTTCCTCTTCGGCCTTCTTCCTGCAGTCCCGGCAGCAGCAACTACTCAATTGGATTGGCCGGTAGCTCCCGAGAGCAGGACTTCCTCCCAAGTGAGGGGCGGAAGTTCCATTCTCCACCAATTTAGCCCAACCTTGGCCTGTTATGGCTGCAGGGGGGGTGCTGAGATGGAACGCGTTGTCTTCCGGCTGCCATTACTTCCAGGGGGTGGGGAGTGGGGGGTGGGGGGTGGGGGCGAGCTGTCCACCCTCCTGTAAAATTCAGGCCAACATCTCTAAATAGATTGACAGGACATTTCTCTCACTATATGTGGGGCTTTGCTGCACCCAAAATTGGCTGCTGTGTTTGTCTACATTAAGACAGTGATGACACTTCAATGGTTCTTCATTGCATGTGGTCATAATCTGCGTTATGCAACTGGACTAATAATCTAGAGGCCTGGACTAATGATCCAGAGATACAGAAAAACCTCACCAAGGCAGCTGGAGAATTTAAATTCAATTCATTAAATAAAATAAAGAATAAAAAGCTAGTATCAGTAATGCTGACCGTGAAACTACTGCATTGTTGTAAAAATCTATCTGTTTCATTTACCTGTCTTTAGCCGATCTGGTCTATTTGTGACTCCTGATCCACAGCAGTGTGGTTGCCCTATGAAATAGCCTAGTAAGCCATTCACTTGTATTCAAGGACACTCACCACTACCTTCTCAAGGGCAGTTGGGGATGGGCAATAAATGCTGCCCTCGCCAGCGATGCTGACATTTTGTGAAAGAATTTTAAAAATTCTACAGTCATTAAAGGAATTATATAAATGCAAGTTATTGAGATAATTTGACATTCATTTGCATTAAACATTTCCACATTGTTTTGATAATACCTGGGCCAATTTTCTTGTTGTAAAGAATTCGCTATGGAAGTTAAATGAAGTAGAGCGGGAGTAGGCTCACTTGGAGCATGAATTCCAGCACAGACCAATTGGGCCGAATTGCCTGTTTCTGTGGTAAATTCAATGTAATTCTTAATTACACTGTTACACTATGTGAACCCTGTTCACCTATGTACTTTTTGGAAAAACACTCCATATATATTCAAAAAATATTGTGTTACATCTGTCTAAGAGGTGCAGACTATACCATTAGTGACACCAAATGATTTTTAAAAATGTACAACTAGCTTATTACCTGCAACTTCCAATAAGTTAGAGGATGCACAGTTCTATTACAATAGATGTTAACAAGAGGGATATTGATTTACAATCACTGAAATCTCATTTTTATTCAATGACATTCTGGGATTTTTACTGGTAATTTGGGAAATAGTCATGAGGTAGCTACAAGTATTTTTATCAACACTTACTACCAATAACCACAAACATTGGATACAATCATATTCACTCTCCCATAGCCATGAACATCACCATGTAGCTATACCTGTGCTCATGAACATCATTGTGAAGTCACGTACACTGCTATGAAGTCATTGATACCAAACACAATCACGCACACAGGAAGAAACATTGCTGTGCAATCATGCATTCAATCATGAAGATGGCTGTACAACCCAGTCACCAGTAAACAAATTCCTCAGCTACAGTCTCTAGGAAAAAACAGAATAAAGATCACTGAAGATCAATAACGAACATGGGACTGGGGAGGAAGAGAGGTGAGAAACAGAGACAGATGAAGGGAAGGGAAAATAGCAGAGGGAGAGAGAGGAGCAGGGAGAGTGAACATGAGCAGAAGGAAAGATTGGGCGATGAATATAAGCAGGCAGAGAAAGAGAGAATGAAAATGAGCAGTGAAAGGGAGAGAGAGATCAAAGCGATGTACAAGAACAGAGTGAGATCAAGTATAAAAGTGAATAAAAGTGAGCAAAACATCATTTTATACATTGAAAAGCAGAATACTGCGGATGCTGGAAATCTGAAATAAAAACAGAAGATGCTGGAAAAACATCAGTAGTTTAGGCAGCATCTGTAGAGAGAGAATAGTGTTTGTGATCCTTCATCAGAACTGGGACAAGTTCAAAATGTAATAGGTTTTGAGCAAGGGGTGGGTGGGACAAGACCAAAAGGAAAGTCTGTGATAGAGTAAAAGATTCACACTGACATCTCTGTCCTCAGCTGCACTGTTCCAGTGAAGCTCAATGTCAGGAATAGCACCTCATCTTTCAATTAGGCACTTCACAGCCTTCTGGATTCAACATCGACTTTAATAACTGCAGACCTTAAACTCTGTTGCCCCCCACATTTTGTTTCCTATTGTTTATGTGTTTTATTATTTTTTTCTTGCAGTCAGCAGCCCACAGGATCTAGGCACATCTTTTGTTTCTTTTCTTGCCCTACAAATCTCCATTTCCTTTGGCCCTGGAAGATTAACTTTTCTGTCAGTCAATCTCTATAGTCTTTCACCCTATCACAGACCTTCCTTTTGCCCCTGTCCCACCCACCCCTTGCTCACAACCTCTTACATCTCAAACTTTTCCCAGTTCTGATGAAACGTCAACAATCTCTCTCTCCACACAGATGCTGCCTAGCCTGCTGACCATTTTACGTATAATTGTTTAAAACTATCGTATTTGTCGGTGTATTTTGTTGCTTCACCATTAACTTTTTATTACATTTTCAAAACTCTCTATGACATACAGCACAGAAAAGTCACTATAATTCTCAACCACCAAAACCAATCACATCAGGTCGATACCAGTGCCCTCTGCATGTGTAGTCTATTTAACAGTTGACTGTCTCATTTGTACCTACATTTGCTCTAATTATTTAAATTCTCAGTAAGCCATAACATTTTTTTGATGTTTGTATAAACAGTGCAAATTTTTTTACCAGATTACTGCTCAGTGTGTTTTTAGAAAAGACTTTTGTCACAGTTTACTAATTACCTTATAACTTGTTTTTAAAGCAAGTTAGATGTTGGCGATAACTAGGATCTTTTATCTCCTTGAAATTTCAATTTCTGATGATAACTGATGGCTGTGCCGGGCTTGTTGACAAAATTGGTTTTCTCACCTCTCTTCTATTTTTCTTTAGTTCTGATGAAGAGTCATACGGACTCGAAACATTAACCATGTTCCTCTCCACAGATGCTGTCAGACCTGCTGAGTTTTTCCAGTTATTTTTGTTTTTGTTTTAGATTTCCAGCATCCACAGTATTTTGCTTTTATCTTAGTGTGATGGAATACTCTCCTTGGTCTGGATGAGTGCAGCTCCTTCAACACTCAAGAAACTCGACACCATCCAGCACAAAGCTGCCCGCTTGATTGGCAACCCATCCACCACCTCCAACATCCACTCCCTTCACCATTGACGCACAGTGGCAGCAGTGTGTGTACCATCAACAAGATGCACTGCAGCAACTCACCAAGGCTCCTTCAGCAGTATCTTCCAAACCTGCAACCTCTACCAACTGGAAGGACAAGGGCAGCAGATGCATAGAACACCACCACCTGCAAGTTCCCCTCCAAGCCACACACCATCCTGACTTGGAACTATATATCCTTCAATGTCGCTGGGTCAAAATCCTGGAACTCCCTCCCTAATAGCACTGTGGGTGTACCTACACCACATGGACTGCAGCGGTTCAAGAAGATGGCTCACCGCCACCTTCTCAAAGGCAATTAGGGATGGGCAATAAAAATGCTGGCCTAGCCAGCGATGCCCACATCCAGTGAAAGAATAAAATAAACAAGGAGGCCATTCGGCCTGTCCTGTCTATGCTGGCTCTCTGCAAGAACAATTCACCTGGAGCCTTTTCCCCATAGCCTTGCAATATTTTCCTGATTGCCTGAGCAATTCCAGAATTTTTTGTTTTTATTTCAGATTTCCAGCATCCTCAGTATTTTGCTTTTGCGTAAAACATTAGTCAGTCACTCCGTAATGATGCTGAAAGATTCGAGCACAAACGTAAGAGGAAAAACACTTTAAAATGCTTCTTCTCTTTGTAATACTTCTTTTAGCTGCTGGTGAAAATAATGCTTTGAACTGAGCATTCAATCTGGTGCTGATTTTTCTACATAGTTATTTGCTGTTTCCAAGTCAAAACACCTTTTGAGTTTTCTAGCCAATAACCTATCGCTAGTTCTGATAAGAGGACATCTATTCAAAGCATTAACTATTTCTCCCTTCATGGATGCTGCCAGACCTGCTGAGTGTTTTACATCAGATTTCCGCGATGCTTTGCTTTCGTCTGAGTTTTCGAATTTTTTTGAATTGAAAATGTAAATAAATGTAAATTTTTACGAGGACTGCCTGTACTGGGAAATAAGACATTTCCATAACAATTTCCTTTTGGCTTATGCTGTCGGCTTCACACAATCCTCTGTGTGGGGATGGAATAGATTTCCAATCAAGATCTGATATTTCCCGCACAACGCTCAATTTTTAAATCTCCCTCAAGTTGTGCAGGTGATATATATGTTAAACACATATTATATATGTGATATATGTCCATGGGTGCAGTACAGGAGATGAAAATGATTTCTTTAGGGGTGTTTGTTCCCCACTATATGCAGGAAAGGGTTGGTTATTACGTTATTATTTATTGCTCTATCCCGCATTTGGATTTTCTTTTATGCTTCATTTTCCACCATCTATTTAGTACTTTTTATTGATATATATTTCTATTTTTGTATATTTTGTATTTATATTTTCTATATATGTCTCTATATTTCTGTAAATTTGTCTCATTCCTCACTTTCTTTGTCTCCTGTCTCCAGTCCCTTTTACTCTGAGTTAACACAAGCTGTAGATGCAACAACAAAATCATCGAATCATACAGCACCAGAGGAGGCCATTCTGCCCATCATGCCTGTGCTAGGATGGGACGAACAACTGTCATGTTTCAAAGGCATGGAAATTATTTCAGTGGAGCCTTCCTTTGCCTCACTCCTCACTAACCTCCTCCAAACCTAGACGGCTGCCCTAGATCTCTGCATTCCTCTAGTCTGGTCTCTTGTGGAGCTCTGATTCAGCTGTCTAGACCCTAAACACCACAATTCCCTTCCTGAATCCTTCTGCTTCCTTACCTCTCTCCTTCTTTAAGACACTCCTTAAAACATAGCCATTTGACAAGGCCTTTGGTCACCCAACCTAGTATTACCTTACTTTGTCTGGTAATGTTTCTGTGAGGCAGCTTGGGACATTTTACTACATTGAAGGTGCCATATAAATGCAATTTGTTGTTGTTGAGTTCAGCATCTCAGAAAAACATTGCGATATACTCCACTAACAATAAACGTGCCTTTAACCCAACCTCTACAATGTGCCCCTGACTGGATTGGAATAGCATTTACAATTGCCACATCAGCTGATTAAATGGGATCTTTCTGAATTTCAGCACTGGTCCACACCCATTGGTCTGTGTTAACTGGCATAGATTTCACTGACACATATCTACTGGAGTGAGAATACGCTGTTCCCTCATGCTGATGATTACATTTGTTCAATTGCACTTGAACTTAACTGATTTTGAATTGAAGTTGATGGAAATCTTTTCAAACGCTGAAATTTTTTTTTGAAGTTTGGGGCTTGTGGGTGTCGTTGTGTTTGAGGTTTTCACAATTTATTTTGTTATACTCAGTTTCCTCGCAATGGATTTTTGCAGTTTTGCAATTTATGGTTTGGTGTAATTTGACTCCGTTATTTATTTTAAAAATCCAGAAGACAATGCAGACATCGTTCTACTTTGAATTCCACACCATTCTTATTCATCAAGTTATAAGAAGAACACTTGAACAAGGCTGTACAGTGCAGTTTGTTTTTTAAATCAGATAATTAGCCATAGTCCGCGAGGGACCCTAGGCTATTAGAGAGAGAAAGAGACAAGTGGTTACAGAGCTTAAAGGGCACCACTCCACATCAAGCATGAGGCAAGGAAAGGAGGAATCTGTCCATGAACCAGCACAGCTGGTACAGGGATTAAATCTGCACTGTTAGCGTTATTCTACACCACACTAGCCAACTAACCAATCCCCATTTAAATCATTGGGACTCAGTTTCCTTTTGATGGTTTTTGTGACACTTTCATGTGGTCCTCAACTCTTGACTGTGCTAAATAATTAGCTGATTAGCTCAGTTTGGATAATTTCTTTAATTCTTTCATGGGATGTGGACGTCACTGGCCAGGATCGCATTTATCCCTAATTGCCCTTGAGAAGGTGGTGGTGAGCTGCCTTCTTGAACCGCTGCAGTCCATGTGGTGTAGGTACACCCACAGTGCTGTTAGGAAGAGAGTTCCAGGATTTTGACTCAGCAACAGTGAAGGAACGGTGATATAGTTACTAGTCAGGATGGTGAGTGACTTGGAGGGGAACACCCAGCTGGTGGTGTTCCCATCTATCTGCTGCCCTTGTCCTTCTAGGTGGTAGAATATTGGTTAGGAAGGTGATGTCAAAGGAGCCTTGGTGAATTCCTGCAGTGCAAATTGTAGATGATACACACTGCTGCTACTGTGCGTCGGTGGTGGAGAGAGTGAATGTTGAAGGTGGTGGATGTGGTGCCAATCAAATGGGCTGCTGGTGTCAAGCTTCTTGAGTGTTGTGGGAGCTGCACTCATCCAGGCAAGTGGGGAGTATTCCATCACACGCCTGACTTGTGCTTAGCACATGGTGGAGGTTTTGGGGAGTCGGGAGGTGAGCCAAGTGCCTTAGAATTCCTAGCCTCTGACCTCCTCTTGTAGCCACAGTATTTATATGGCTGATCCAGTTCAGTTTCTGGTCAATGGTAACCTCCAGGATGTTGATGTTAGGGGATTCAGCGATGGTAATGTCATTGAATGTCAAGAGACATTCTCTCTTGTTGGAGATGGTCATTGCTCGGTACTTGTGTGGCGCAAATGTTACTTGCCACTTAGCAGCCCAAGCCTGAATGTTGTCCAGGTCTTGTTGCATATGGACACAAACTGCTTCAGTATCTGAGGGGTCACGAATGGTGCTGAACATTGTACAATCATCAACGAACATCCCCACTCCTGACCCTATGATGGAAGGAAGGTGATTGATGAAGCAGCTGAAGATGATTGGGCTGAGGACACTACCCTGAGGAACTCCTGCAGTGATAGCCTGGGACTGAGATGATTGACCTCCAACAACCACAACCATCTTCCTTTGTGCTGGGTATGACTCCAACCAGTGGAGCCACCTATGCAGCCAAAAGAACAAGCCAATGCTAGTTTGATCTCTGAATGTATGTTTTCACTATTTTTCATGTATGACGAGTAAGTATAATGGACAACATGGAACTTTAATGAACCAACTGCAAACAATACGCAAAGAATATATAAATGCACGATGTGTCCTAAAGCAGATGCTGGAAGTTTTTAATTCCATTTAAGATGCAGAAAGTGTTTAATGAGGGAAAGCACAGCTTTAGTTAAACACAAGTTGTAAGGAGTGGATGGACATTCTTGGAACTGATTATACAAACAACAGAACACCAGAGCTCACAAAGTTGAGTTTCAAAGTTGTTATTTTCATTTCTGTGATTAAGATATGCTGATGTATAAGTTTGTCTTGGGCAATAATGCAAAACAGACGATAGTGACTCCGGAGCCTATCTTGAACTCCATCTGATTTTCTTTGGAAAAGAAAACATGGACCATCTCCCCTCTCACGATCTCATTAACAATGTTATCTGTTTATTGTTCCACGGGCATTCCACATGCTTCGTCAGCCAAGAATGGACTTTAGAATCCTCATTTTCTTATCTCTTTTTGCTTTTTTTTTATTCCATCGAGGCTATTCTCCACTTACATTCCCAACACTTCCACCAGACATCTGGTCATCAGTCCAACAATTAACTTTCCATTCCCTGGTTACCCTACATTGAATTTCTTGGTCTTGTATTTCTGTACGTTGGGTGATTAAACCTCATTTAACCCTAACCCTACCTTGTATGCCTATATATTATTATTTGACCTAACTTACTGATTCCCATAGGTTATAGTTGCTGGGAAACCTCCCGTAATGGTTTGTAAGTGGGAACATTATAAAGGTTTATTGTTTGCTTGGTGACATGCTGTCTGGTATACTTTATATGTGTAACATCAAGTTTCCGTTCATATGAAGTGTTGGCTTTGATCGACTAACAGTCGGAAGAAGCCTGAATTGTAGCAATTGTTCAAAAGGAAAATACTGTGGGTGCTGAAAACCTGAAATGAAAACAGAAAATGCAGGATATACTCAGCAGGTGAGGCAGCACCTGTGGAGAGAGAAACAGGGTTTACATTCCAGGTTGATGACTAGGGTTGCCAACTGTGATTAAATGTATTCCTGGAGGTTTCATCACAACTTGCCCCCATGCTCCAGCCATTAGTCGGCCAAAACATCCATTCGTATGACACACTGCCTTCCTACACCAATTGGAAAGGAAAAAGATTCATTACCCAATTGGATGATGCTTGACAGTCCACCAAACAGTCTTTCTTCCCCCCATTTTCAATATTTTTATGCCTGGTAAAGAGAAATGTTGAAAGAAAAATTTAAAAAATATATATCTTTTTTAGTGTCATGATGATTTTTCTCCAGGGTCGCGCACAGCAGTGTCCTGGAGATTGATCTTCAATTCCTGAGGACTCCAGGCCAATCCTGGAGGGTTGGCAACCCCTATAATGGTGACCTTTCATTAGAACCAAGAGTATTTCGAGATGTAACAGTTTTTAAGCCAGGCAGGGAAAGGTGGGGGGTGTAGGAAAGAAAAGGTCGGTGATAGGGTGGAAAGAGGAGAAATAAATTGACAAAATGGATGATAGTGAAAGGCAAAAAGAAACAGAAATGGGACAAGTGAAGGAACAAACTCTGTGTGTAGAGGAGATGCACAAGAGAAAGCAGAATCCCACCCCTGCCTCCCCCAACAGCTGCCCTCCAAAAAGAGCGGAGGATATGATACTGTTGATCCCAGCATTGAGTCCGGAAGGCTGTAAAGTACCCTGTCGAGAGATGAAGTTCTGTTCCTCCAACTCATGTTGAGCTTCAGTGGAAAAATGTTGGAGGCTGAGGTCAGAAAAAGAGTGGGAGTGGAGAATGAAAATGGCAGGTGGCCGGAAACTCAGAGTCACGCTTGCATACTGAACGGAGGTTATAATCGGCAAGCAATGTTTCCATTGGATAGTATTCATCCATCGAATGTTGAGGAGGTCATTTTGGCAATTAAAATGTTACATTCTGCTGGGATTTATCAAAGCTCCTTTTTTGAGAGCTATTGAATTACAGAACATGTATTCACCTAAACAGACGGAAAATGGCAGCGATTAGGAAAAGCAGCGTTATAAAATGCCACAAAATTCCAACCCTGGGGTTCGAACAGAATTCCAAAATTTCTGTGAAAGGCCATTAAACCAATAAAGTCAAAGTCATAGCCTTTGACAATAGGTTTATGTATTAAAAAGCAAACTTAGGACAGCTGCGCGGAACATGTTTCACTCAGAACGAAGAACATGAGCAGACTTCAAGTTCATGACGCAAGAACATTGAAATAATTTGAACAACAGCTGAATGAAGTGATAGGGTGGAGGAGTTGTATCTAAGTTGCAATCTTGCGATGTAAAAGGACTACTGGAAGCTTTTATAGATGGCATTGGGGTGCCCAGAAGCTGTGAACCTTGCAACAAGGTCATTTTAATGCATCTTTGAATGTTCCAGTCAGAAGTTACTTCCAGTGATCTGCCCCGTGTTACTTATGGAGAAACACATCCACATCACTAAATCTTGTAATAAGTGGATAGTGGCATGTGCTTATAAAGGCCAAATGAATGTTTGTGATCCTTCAGTGAGTTGATTATATATGTTGCATTCACATTTTTGGGTAGATGCTGTGTTGGAAAGTCTGTTGTCTCAGCTATATTTGATGTTTATTTTAAGTCTGTTAAATATAGGAGGATAATTTCTACAATATGTCAGAGAATAATTATCTGACTAGAGTATGGTTTGTGTGTAACCACCAGCATACCAAGCACAATGACTCCATGATGACTTGAATGTTAGCTTGAGGCTTTATTCAAAGTACTTGCACTTTTTTTTGCACCTGCATGATAATTTTGGTGCAACATTTTACAATTCCTACTGATAATAGTTAACACAATGCACAGGATGAAGTTGTGCTTTTAAAAATCTCAGATACTTTGCACACTATCTCCATTACGTGATCTTTAATTAGTCTAAGGACTTGTGCCAATTGACTGGCCACATCCATCACAAAAGCACAAAATGTGGAATGTGTCCTTAAAGATTCACAGAATCACAGAGTTGTTACTGCACAGAACGATGCCATTCAGCCTGTCCTGTCTACGCCAGCTCTCAGAATAAATAATTCATTTAGTGCCACTCCCCCTCCTTCTCCCCATAACCTTGCACATTCTTCCTTTTCACATAATAATCCAATTCCCCCTTGAATGCCTCAATTGAATCTGCCTCCACCACACTCTCAGGCAGTGCATTCCAGGTCCTGACCACTCACTGTGTGAAAATGTTTTTCCTTCTGTCTCCAATGCTTCTTTTGCTAATTACCTTAAAGCTGAGCCCTCCTTTGCTCGATCCTTCCACCAATGGGAACGGTTTCTCCCTATCTACTCTATCCAGACCCCGAATGATTTTGAACACCCTTATCAAATCTCCTTTCTACCTGCTCTTTCCCAAGGAAAACAGTCCCAACTTCTCCAATCTATCTACATAACAGAAGTTCCTCATCCCTGGAACCATTAAGTGGATACTTTTAGCTCTGGTGAAAGTTGGGATACTGCTAGCAGGGTTAAAACATGGTAAGGAGGAATGAAAAAAAAATGGTGCTTAAAACTGATTCCAAAAACTATCTGATCTCTTGACATACTGCTCATGGGGTGGAGCAGGAATATCTTAAGGTCACTGTTCCATTTGGGAGTTTATCTAAAATAAATAAATTCCGAGGTCAGTTGAAGGCTTATTGGCTAAGTTTAGCTTCTATAGATCAGCAACTATTTGTAAAATCCCTGGTCCCTGGCCGCGAGGGAGAGGCTGGATTATCAAGGCCAGGAAAACAAGTAAGAAATGACTGGCTTTTTTTGTCTCTTTTTTAAACATACCTTGACACTGAGAAGTGTGAAACATGCATGTTAGACTTTTATATATATAAAGTGTGAGTGAGTACCGATTAAATGCATTCAATTTCTCTGGAATAAAATGAATGTTTAGTGGAAGGGACTATTCAGTGTTACCAGAATTTGTTTTTTGTAGGGTTCATATTGGATTAAGTGCCTTGTAATGCTTTACAATGTTAAAGGCGCTATATTAATGCAAGTTGTTGTTGGATCCAAAATCCCACATATAATGGTTCAAACAGTCACAAGCAATCTATTTTTATTTTTTTCAATGTCTGCATGTGTTTCTCAGTGCCCTACTTCATTTGATCACAATTTGGTCATGTTTTTTGAGTCAGATTCCTACGTTCCAATGAGCAATAGAACTGTGTGAATTTGTCAAACCTCCAGCAGTATGGGTGTTATAGCCCCTCTGTTTTGTTTGTGTGTGTGTGTGTGTAGGGATTCCTAGAGAAAATGTTCACAAGAAGTGCATGCAGATGTTTTAATATACAGATAGATATATATTTATCATCTATAACCTACACAGCTCTAATCTGAAAATATCCTTAAAGCACGTTGGTGTACCTACACCACATGGACTACAACAGTTCAAGAATTGACTTACCACCACCATCTCAAGTGCAATTAGAGACGGGGAATTAATGCTGCCCTTGCCCACATCCCATGAATGAATAGGAAAAATAAAGTGGGGTAAATATGTGGCCTTCAGAGTTGCTCTGAAGCAAAGCTGGCCAACATTAGTCTCTTCACTGGTGTAAGCCCTCGACAAAATGCTTTTCCTCCAATTTCACTGCATTGCTATCCTGCAGGCAGATGCTTCTGCATTTATAAGTGCAGTGGAAAAATATGTGCCATTGTTAAAAGGTCAGATGGAGCCTATAAAGCTTATGTAAGTCATCCAAGAGGGATGCTATGGCAATAATACACAACTTGCTATTTTGTTGATTATTATCACATGCTAAGTTATTATTTGAATGCTAATATATCATGAAGATTTACAGGGTACTGTTGGAATTTTGCTGCTTTCTCACAAATTAACCTACTGAATAATTTGCAAAGCATACAGAAAATGCTTTGGGCAGTAGGAATTATTTGGGGAAATGGCTATATTCATTGCAAAGGCATTTTTGCATCAGTTAAGAAGCTGCGTTCTGAGGTAAGAATGACGTCAATATGTGTAGCTATTTTAAATTTTTTTTGGCAGTGAGCGAAATTGCTTTAAATGTTTTTGGGTTTCCCCCTCACTCCCAACTCGTGATGCAAATTCCACAGCTAAGAAGGGAAGGAAAGCTTCTCCATGGCTTGTCTCAATGTCACTGTGCAACCAGAAGCTGGGAAGCAAACGAGATGTCAATTACCTGTCTCCAATTGCTCATCATTCATTGGAGGGAAGTCCTCTACCTGTTGAGTCATGTGATGGTACAATGGACAGAATCATAGAACGGTTACAGCACAGAAGGTGGCCATTCGGCCTGTCATCACTCTGCCAGCTCTCTGCAGGAGCAGTTTAGCTATTCCCACTCCGCTGCCTTGGGAAATTGAGAACTCATTAAGCAAGATATCATATAACCTCCTACAGAAAACTTTTGAATATTTGCCTATATGCACTTCAGAAAGAACCTTAATGTTCAGGTTATTAGGTTTTCAAGTTATTTGTTTATTTCAAGTATTTTTGTTGGTTCAAAATCTATTAAAAATAGATGCTCCAGCAAATGGCGCTAATTGCAATAAATACCTTTTCTGGAGTAAGGACAATAAAAATGAAATGCCCTCCAGGGAAATGGACAATGTGTCTTTTGTTGTGAGAATAATTGTATAATGTGCAACTGCCCTAGATTGCAATCAAACTTAAGCTGCAGCTCATTAAATTCAGCATCCCTTGTTATGAAAAAAACAGCAGCCCCCAGTTCAGTTAGCGGTTGGTCGGTTTTCTATTGCAAACCAGCGCTTCTGAATCTATAATTACACCATATTAATGGCAGTAAAGCGTTGAAATGGGGTGTTTAATAAATTATCACCTCTGTGTGTAAATTGCATATGGCTATCTGGAGGAGAAACTGACACAGATGATCATGAAATATTATTCACACAATGAATCCCCATTACATTCTCTTTAATTAATATTGACAAAAGAGATAAGCAGGAGGCTTTCTACACAAAAACCAATCTTTGGATTCAATCTCATTTCAAGAATTCAAAAATAGTCATACTGAGTTGTTATTTGATAAGGGCCAAAACCAGCAGCAAATATCTTTTTATTTTAATGGGAAATTGCTCTCAAACCCTGCTTTCTCCCTTCTTTCAGAAGGCAATGACTTGAGGCCTCCGCTACACAATCCCTCTTCATGTGCGATTCTATGTAGGTTCTCGATAGTTCACTATTTGCTCCTCAGGAAGTTAGTTCAAAACGTGACATGCAGACTGTGCTGTTGGGGGACAAGCATGGAGGGGCCCTCAACCCTCAACTGCATGACCACTGTAGTGTATTGAAAATTGCATTATGCATTTTGACCGCTTGAGGCTATGATACACACATGTACCAGCAGTGGGGGTTGGCTAGGCAGAGATAATAAAGGATCCATGTTTAACACCGTGTTGTTCTAATTCTAAATGCCCCTGGCTGACTATACAGCAATTTCTGTCCTAAGAACTTCACAACTACCTGGACAAGAGCCTCAGTGCACCATGGAGAACATGGTCACTCCAGAGTATCTCCTTGCTCAAGTTCTGAGTTCCAGCTGCTTTCCACAGGAAATGTGGCAAAATTGCTGCCTCAAACAAATAACATGTCAGGAGTTACCTCCTTGATGTGACTGTGAATTGGAATTTGTGATATGGCTGATGTCTCCCATATTTGCCTGGAAAGACCCCACACCTGAACAGTCACAGCAGCTGTAACCCTGACAGCCACTGCATTCAATGTGCTCAAAGTGATCTTTTGTCTGGCTGTAGGGGTGTACAGAGTTGAGCAATAGCATCCCTCAGGAATCTCAGTCAATTTTTTTTCTTATTCATTCATGGGCTGTAGGCATCGTTGGCTAGGCCAGCATTTATTGCCCATCCCAAATTGCCCTTGAGAAGGTGGTGTTGAGCTGCCTTCTTGACCCGCTGCAGTCCATGTGGTGTAGGTACACCCACAGTGCTGTTAGGGAGGGAGTTGCAGGATTTTGACCCAGTGACAGTGAAGGAACGGCGATATATTTCCAAGTCAGGATGGTGAGTGGCTTGGAGGGGAGCTGCCAGGTAGTGGTGTGCCCATGTTTCTGCTGCCCTTGTCCTTGCTAATGCTTGTCAATGCTATCAGACATCTTCTTTGAACCCATGTTTCCCAAAGTCCCCCCACCATGGGGGCTTCAGTAGGAATATGAGATAAGAGCAGGAGTCATCTATACAGCCCCTCAAGCCTACTCTACCATGGCTGACCTTCTAACTCAACTTCACTTTCCAGCCCTGTCTCCATATCTCTTGATTCCCTTAGTGCCAAGACTCTATCGATCTCAGTCTTGAATATACTTAAGACTGAGCATCCATGGCTCTCTGGGGTAGAGAATTCCAAAGAGTTGGTCCAAAACATCCAAAATGTTTCCCTCGTGTAATGTCCTAGGTTTTTTTATTCATTTACAGGATGTGGGCGTCGCTGGCTAGGCCACCATTTATTGCCTGTCCCTAATTGCCCTTGAGAAGGTGGTGGTGAGCTGCCTTCTTGAACCACTGCAGTCCCTGTGGTGTAGGTACACCCACAGTGCTGTTAGGGAGGGAGTTCCAGGAGTGTGTTGTAGACCCAGTGATAACTACAATTGGCCAACAACTCCATTATTCTGGTATCATTACGGCTCCCAGGATGGTAGAATATGAACCAGATGTTCCTGGTGCTTCTACCATTGAACAGCTCCTTTGTTCAGGCAAATCATCTTGATCTATTTTACAGGCTTTGTTTACATAGATGTCTGGTTAAAGATGTGTCTCAATATGGAGGCTAAGGTGTGTTTTCACTTATCTGCCAGTGATTTCCACTCCAGGACAATCTGTAAATAGCAATGCAGGCCAACAGGAATACCCATAACATATCACTGATGGAGATTTGTCTAACTGCAGTTGTACAAACGCTATTAAGAATCAAGGAGGTAGCTGTCAGTAAGGCTCCAACCAGGTTCAAATCTTTTCGCTATCATGACCAAAATCATCCTGTAACAATCAGTTGTTGAGAGATACAGCAATGAACAGCCATGGGTTTTTAACATCTAAAGAGAGGAGGTCTCCCCAGTAGTGTCCGATTAAATGGGCACTCAGTCTATTAGGTGCTGCTCATGCCTGAGTTACAATCAGGGAAGGGCCTCTCATTTACATGAATTATAACCTGTAATGAGCTTCCTGTGCACAGATTCCAAGCACCAAAATGCTTCAGGCTTGTATAGTAGGCATCCTTTTTCCCAGCTTGGTAAGACAGTGACCTCTCCAGCCTGGAATTCTTGGGGCCAAATCATTTCTGGATTTCTGAATTTTCTGGATTATAGAATGTTAGAATTGCCTAACCACAAGTGTGTGAACCGGAAAACATTGTAGATATAGATATTCACCTGAAACATAAAACAGTGATAAAACATTATAAGGCAGGAATAAAAATTGTTTCATTTATCCAAATACTGTATCTTCCAGGTTTTTGCTCCTAAAGTACTATATTCAAACGATGCTGTGAGTTATTTGGGCCTGCTCAAAAAATTTCTGCACAACTGGTGCTTTCAAACAATAGATTTCCAGACTGGAGAGGTTACAGGGAACCTGTACCTAATGCACATCAGTGCTGCATTTTCAACCCCGGTGACTGGCAGCTGTATGCAATCCTGTAATCACCCAATAGCTATGTTCTTCCTAGTGCATGGGGAGGGTGATCACATGGGAAAATCTTGATCTATTTTCATGTTCCTCTTTGTGGGTTCATGTCCCACTCCCGGAAACCAAGAACTGTGATTGTACTCGAAAGAGTTGCAATCTGTGACTGTTGATAACTCGAAAGAGTTTCCCTCTTTGAGCCCAGTGGCCCTGAGGCTAGCTGTAGAGCTCCACTTCTGCCTTAGTGAATATGAACTAATTCAGTACATATCTGCACTGCAAACTTCCTTATCAAAATGATTCAGTATCACACCTAGGTTGGACGCTTTTACCCACTGAGACTTTTTATGTATCCCCTATCACTGAACACTTTGCAAACTATTCCAGTGCTCTCCTGGCTAACCTCCCATTGCACCCTCCTTAAGCCTGAACTCATCCAAAACTCTGCTGCCTGCATCCAAACTCACATTAAGTCCTGTTCAACCACCACATCCTGTGCTCCCTGACCTACATTGGCTCCCAGCCCAGTATATTTCCATTTTAAAATTCTCATCCTTTTTTTTAACAATCCCTCCATGGCCTTTGTAACATCCTCCAGCTTTACAACTCACCCAGATTTCTGCGTTGCCTCAATTCTAGCACTTTACACATTTTAATCCCCTCGCCAATAGTGGCTGTGCTCCAACTGCCAAGTTCTGGAATTCTCTCCCTAAGTCACACTTCTATCTCTCTCTCTCTTCCTTTAAGATACTCCTTAAAAACCTGTCCCAATATTTCCTTAGATGTCAAATTTTGGTCGTGTGAAGTGCCTTGGGAGGCTTTATGATGCTCAAGGTGCTACATAAATGCAAGTTATTGTTGCTGTTCTTAATAACAGTTAATATCTGTTTTGAGTAGGAACAAAATTGTCACATGAAAGGGCTACAGGCTGAAAAATGGGTTTTGTAGAGTGAGTTCTTCAGAATGTAGAGATTTATTTAAGCAAAAATTAATCACCGCAAAGTGACATTTTATTATTATAAGTAATGCTGGCAAATGATAAATATATTATTTTCTGTCAATGTCAATGGTGCCTTATTTGTTTTCTCTAGATTGCCATATCAAAGCAATTTTTACTTTTCATTGCTAATAGAAATTTTAATACCAGCCTTACAGGCTGCTGCCAAAAGTGCACTTCTGATCAAACAGGATGAGTATGCTTACACTGCA
Organism: Cetorhinus maximus; assembly: GCF_964194155.1. Lineage (NCBI taxonomy): Eukaryota > Metazoa > Chordata > Chondrichthyes > Lamniformes > Cetorhinidae > Cetorhinus > Cetorhinus maximus. The sequence continues at coordinate 30,817,728 of NC_135905.1, forward strand.
TGTCTGTAACTGGACTAAGAGCAAAAGTTTGATTGATTGATGGAATCTGTCTGAAAGTTCAATGCAATGCTTTTCAGTATTTACACTGTATTTATTTGGCTTATATTATATATTCTCCACTGCAGCACCTTTGCTAGGTTGGTGCTGATTGGAATTCTACCCCTCACCAGAAGGGAATGCATTCCTGGATGTGGACTTAACCTACAGTTGGCATCAATGCCAACCCATGATAAGCCCACCAGGTAAGCTAACTTTAACTCTCACCCCCTCCCATTGATGCTCAGTCTGAACAAAGACCTGGCAAAGCTTCTCAAGTTAAGGTAACTTAATTTCAATCACAATCAAGAAAAGGCTGAATTTCAGTATTAGCTGGCAGTTCAATGGTCTGACAGTACAAAATATTGGCTTGTTGCTATCAATATAGTTAGAGCACTCTGATTGGCATATTTGAGATATTGTGTATTACAGATAAAGTGCAGGTATAGTTCCCTACAACTGAATTGGTCCTGAAAGTTTTTCCAATTTCTGTGTTCAGACTTGTTCCTCTTATTGAATATAACAAAAAAACCATCAGGACTGAATTTGAGTTCTATCTCCCCTCTGCAATATAAGAGGGCATCAAACTGAGCAATTGGAGATTACTGGGCAAAATGTTTACTGGCAGCTTGGGCATACTTGGTGAAATTGTAGCAAGGAATTATCAGGAAAGTCCTAGACTTTCCCAAAGCCTCATACTTAATAAGCACCCATAGTTCAGTAAGCAATAGGTCTGCATTTGAACTTCTGGCTCATGGTGACAACTATATGAGAGTTGGGCAATAGAAGTCAGAGGAACTGGCAAAGGGAATGAAAGATTAGCCACTCCAAAACATATTAAATCTCTGCACCCAGAGTTATCCATATCTCCCAAAATACCAAAAGCCCTGAAGTTGATAAGTAGGGTGTTCCAAGAAGAGTTTAACACTCAATTTCATTGTGAATAGTGTATGGGATGCTTTAATACAATAACAGAACTGTATGAATGGATTACTGCCATATCATCCTCTAAAATGCTACCTATCCAAGCAAAGTTATGCAAGTCTTTTTTTTTCCGATACTGAATTGAAATATAAACACTCCCATCTACTCAACCCATTCATAGGTTACTCTTATACAGAAGCTTGAAGCTTGGTCAAGAATTGAGTTGTCATTGGGTCAGTATCGTTGGAAGAACATTTGAATGAACTATAAAATTACCCTTTCACAGATTACATTTAAAGAATTGCAATGTGTTTTGCTCCACATAAAATGGCTTTCTGTGTGTGTATATATGGAGTTGCCAACTGCGATTAAATGTATTCCTGAAGGTTTCATCAAATGACTTGCCCTCAAACTCCAGTCGTTAGTCGGCCAACGGGTCCATCCTTGTGTCATACTGCCTTCCTATGCCAACTGGAAAGCAAAAAGATTCATTACCCAATTGGATGATGCTTGACTGTCATGCAAGCAACCTTTCCCTCCCATTTTCAATATTTTTATTTCTGGTAAAGAGAAATGTTCATAGAAAAAAAACAAACTTTTTTGTGTCCCTATGATTTTTCTCCAGGGTTGCACATAGAAGTGTCCTGGAAATTAATCTTCAATCCCTGAAGATTCCACGCCAATCCTGGAGGGTTGTCAACCCTATATGGTAATGTTGTCGTACTTCACTACGGAGGAATATAGAAGCATTGGCTAAAACTGGTAAAGGGTCAATTTCTGGTAAATATCAGGAAGGACTGCTTCTTGCAAAGATCCATTGACATTTGGAATGCTCTTCTGGTTAATGTAATGGAGCCAAAAAACTTTTTCTGGATGGATGTGTTAAGATGGGATAAATTTCCTCCCATATTTGTGTTTAGCTTGTGCATTCCAGACCTTAAAAGTAAGAATTTGTTGCTGCTTACTTTAATGTATTAATAGCCAGGACAGTTTTTGATCTGCAACGGGAAAGCATTTCCTCTCTCATTATAAATGTGACTGAAAACAAGCACTGAAACCCAAAAGGTTAAAGCCATTTTGTGTTGTATGTAGAAGCTAAGGGACAAATGTTTATTGAGTCTGAAAAAAGCCATGAATACATTTTTTAATTATGCCTTTCAGCTAAAACTTATTTCAAAACCCAAAATATATTTTCACCTCATTGTGGCCTGTTTATTATGTCCTAGATAAAAGTGAACTAATTTATTATTTTCAGCTGTCACTCACCTGAAAACTATTGTCAGTAATGGAAAAACTGAATCCCAAGTGATCTGTTTTATAAACGCATTTACTTTTAGTTTTTGAAGCAAGAAAGTTTATTTCAGGAGGGATTTCATCCTTGAATAGTCATTTAAGGATATTGAACATGATAATTTTGTGGGATAGTAATTCACTCTAAACCCATTCATTTACATGGAGTTAAAATCATGCCCAATGATGAGTCAATGGTGCTTCAAACATCACTCAATCTGAAATGCATATTATGTAATTAAACTCAGTCACTACAATAGCACAATGTGTTGCTGTCTTTGCCAGGCAATTGATGAATGAATTGTTCCAAAATCACCTCCCACCTGGATTGTTATTAGAATGGTGGATACACCAAGGTACAAAATGAGATTTTCAGTTTTTAACATGAGATTGATGGGTGCATTGGTGAGAACTGTTGTATATTTTATATCTTGGAGCCTTGCACAGATGACACACCAGCTTCTATGTGTGTCTGTTCCATGCTTATAACTCTTTGCTTCCAGCAACTTCTACAATTTGTTTACTCTTCTCTGAGTTCACACCCAGGCTTAACTAATCAAGCACAGTGAGTATCAACAGTAAACAGACTCACATAATCAAACACAGAATAATTGAACACAACAAGAATAATAGAATGCTCTAGTATGCAACAGGATAATAAGTGCCCAAGACTTGTGGACTCTAATCCTAATCGTGTGCTGTGTTGTGAAACAAAGGCTAATGTGTGGTCATAATTGCCCTACCTTCCAAATTCCTGATCTCAGCATCACATTCACATCACATTGGCTTGTTTGTCAGTGATTGTAGATCATGTCGGGTAGAGGGAAAGGCGGAGCCAAGCGGCACCGTTAGGTCCTTCGCAGTGATATCCAAGGTATCATGAAGCCGGCCATTCAGTGCCTGGCTCGTCATGGGAGCGTCAAGCACATCTCCGGCCTCATATACAAAGAGGTTTGCGGAGTCCTGAAAGTTTTCCTGGAAAATGTTATCAGGGACTTGGTCACCTACACTGAGCACGCCAAGCGCAAGAAGGTGACGGCCATGGATGTGGTGTAGGCACTAAAGCGCCAGGGGTGGACCCTGTATGGCTTCGGTGGTTGAAGATAGTTTCAGAAAGATAGTGACTTAGAAACCAAAGGTTCTTTTAAGAACCACCAAGGTGTATAAAATTATGAGGGGCATAGACAGGGTATCCAGGGAGGAACTTTTCCCCTTGGTGGAAGGACCAATAACCAGGGACCATAGATTTAAGGTAAGGGGCAGGAGGTTTAGAGGGGATGTGAAGAAGAATTTTTTCACCCAGAGGGTGGTGGGAATCTGGAACTCACTGCCTGAAAGGGCGGTAGAGGCAGAAACCCTCATAACATTTTTGGATGTGCACTTGTGATGCCATGGCATACAAGGCTATGGGCCGAGTGCTGGAAAATGGAATTAGAATTGCTAGGTACTTGTCTGACCGGCGCAGACTCGATGGGCCGAAGGGCCTTTTTCTGTGACATAGACCACCATGACTCTATGACATTCGAGGAGTGGGGACTAAAATTTGATGGAGAAGAATTGAATAATAAGATATAAAAGTTGGAAATCTGAAATATAAAAAAAGAACACTGAAAATACTTAGCAAGCCAGATAACATCTGTGCAGAGAGAAACAGTTAACATTTCAGATCGATGACCTTTCATCAGATCTTTCTTTGACCTGAAACATTAACCCTATCTGTTTTACTCTCTCCAGAGATGCTACTTGGCTGCCAAGATACAAAAGTTTCCTCACTAACGTAGGAATAGGAGTTGGCCAATTCACCCTTGAGCCATTTAGTTAGATCAAGGCTGATAAGTAGCTTGACCCCATTTGCCTGCTTTGCCTGCCGATCCCTTCACATGCTTGAGTAACAAAACATTTTTAAAATTTTAAGGGAGGCCAGTTGAACAGCGTTTTAGTAGGAAAAGGTCCAATAATGTTTGTGTGAAGACGCACTTTTGACAATGCGATTTATTGCCGGTTTTCTAAGTTAAACTTGCACAACAGTATTTCCATTTTAACGGTGCGATTGGGTGCATTTTTGAACACTTTTTTAAGATTCCACTGGTTAATCTGTCCCCTGATCTGTGTTTTTTTTAAGGGAAAAAGAACAGCCATTCCACAAGTCTCCAATATGTTTGCAGATGGGCTTTGAGCAGCTGCTACCCTTTAAAAGCTTTTCAAATCATTTTGGGAGTAATTTCAGCTGCATGTTGTTTGAAATTAACAAATTTGCAATTGCATCAAGCATTTTGAAAATTGTTACTTGCTTGGTCATGAAGAAGTAGTGAAGTGGGATTGCAATGAATTCACCTATTGGGGGAAGTTACTGGTTGAGAGGAAGTAAAGTCAAGAAATGGATATGCGTTGAGTTAACAAATCCTTGCTTTATAAATACATCATGAATATTTTGAAATCTTGGAACCTCTGTTTCTCACCATTCATTGGAGGTGGGGGTTGGGACTCGATCTATCTAGGAAATTTCACACTTGCATTCCTCATTGTGAAACACAAAATATCCCAGGAATGCAGCTAATCCCATATTACTGATAGGAAAACACTTGGCAGAGCTGAATAGAGCAACTAAGCACCACATGGTAGGTAATCAGCACTTAACAGGATAAGGATCTACCTGTTAAATAAGAAGAAATGAAGTATAGTTAACATCACCCAACACAAATCCGTGAAAAAATAAGTCACCTTCCTTCAAATCTCTTTATAGCTCTAGCTGGAAGTGATGAACTGATTGAGACACAATGCCTTGATCTTTGCCAGGCGATCGTTGAATATGTTGGCACAAAGCCAGCTGCCACCTGGATTGTTATTAAACTGGTGGATACACCAGTGGACTTGAGGTTCAAAATAATTTTTTCTTCAGTTTTTAACATTTTTGCACAAGATTGATGGATGCATTGATGAAAACTGTTATAAATTTTATGTCACGGAGCTATGCAGAGATGACACACCAGCTTCTATGCATAGGAACTATATTTACAAGTTTTTAAAATACCTGCTCCATGTTTACAGCTCTTTACTTCCAACAACTTCTACAGTTTGTTTATTTTTCTCAGAGTTCACAATCAAGCACAGTGAGCATCAATAATAAACAGATTCATATAATCAACACAGAACCATTGAACACGACAAGAACAACACTAGAGTTGTTCTTGAGTTTAGCTTCCAGAACATTGGTGATGTCACTTCTCAGGAGTAATTTTCCATTTTCACAATTTTTCAGTGGGGAGGCGTGGCCACTGGGAGAGTTTATCAGAAATTCGGACAGGGCTAACAGTTGACAGTGCAAACTCCAGAATAATTGACTCTACATTCACAGGTAACTTTTGCCACCAGAGAATAATGCTTTAAAAATTCACACAAAGTGGGTCCAGCAACTTGTGACCCCTCCTCTCCATCTCCTTTAATGTTGGAGTGGAACATCTTCTGCCCTGGCCAGTTGCATACCAGCATCTCTGGGCTCCATGGAACTTCCCCAGGGCCAGGTCACTTGGATAAAGTGAGTGCGTATCTGCAGCTTGAGGCAGATTGGAAATCCTGTGACTGAGCCAATAGATAGGCCCCTCTCTATAAAGGGAAGCTGATAACCAGCTGACTAGCTGTGCTAAGGAATCTGTACCTTCAGAAATTGTCATTTAGCTGTACTGAACACCTAGTTCTGTCCAAGTTGCACAGCTGGCAATGCCCATCCTGGCAATGCTCCTCTCCCTACCCCAAGGAAATTCGACTCCTTTTAAAAACACCCTGGCAGTGATGTTTGCTTGCTTCTCTGATGTCCTGATGATTGATTATTTCCAATGTTAATGTCCACTCCAGCCAGATGACACCTTGCTTGGCCAGCATAGACTGGACATTGACTGAAGCTCCCCTCCTGCTGTTTACTTGTTCACATTTTGAGAGAGTGTTTCATACGCCCTGTGGCCACAATGAATCCAAGATAAGAGAGGTTACCAAAGTTCCGCACAGGCCCTCTCACTGCTAGTATTCTGGAGTCAGGTTCTGACTTGTCTCTGGAATTATAAAGCCGTTTTGGGTCAGCTGACCTGACCCTGAACTCAATTTGTAGTGATGGTAAAGCGACCATAGAACTGTGTCTTAGTGAAAGCTGCCCTTTGTGCCAAGTACAACTTTACTCCTTCCAATGCATACTTAGTACAAATGTTTGGGGCTGGAAGGGTGGGTTTACCCCTTGTTGCCCTTTTCTTTGCCTTACCATTTCTGAATTGCTAGCCTTAATTAGCACTAACCGGCCCCCTCATGGGGTATTGAGCTGTGTTAGCACTAACACACTTCTTAATGGGGTATTGAGCTGTGCTAGCACTAACCCGCCCCCTCATGGGGTATTGAGCTGTGTTAGCACTAACCCCCTCCCTATGGGGTATTGAGCTGTGTTAGCACTAACCTGCCCCCTCACGGGGTATTGAGCTGTGTTAGCACTAACCCACCCCCTCATGGGGTATTGAGCTGTGTTAGCACTAACCTGCCCCCTCATGGGGCATTGAGCTGTGTTAGCACTAACCTGCCCCCTCACGGGGTATTGAGCTGTGTTAGCACTAACCTGCCCCCTCACGGGGTATTGAGCTGTGTTAGCACTAACCCCCCCCCTCACGGGGTATTGAGCTGTGTTAGCACTAACCCCCTCCCTCATGGGGTATTGAGCTGTTCTAGCATTAACCCGCTCCCTATGGGGTATTGAGCTGTGTTAGCACTAACCCCCTCCCTCACGGGGTATTGAGCTGTGCTAGCACTAACCCCCTCCCTCATGGGGTATTGAGCTGTGTTAGCACTAACCCCCTCCCTCACGGGGTATTGAGCTGTGCTAGCACTAACCCACCCCCTCATGGGGTATTGAGCTGTGTTAGCACTAACCCCCTCCCTCATGGGGTATTGAGCTGTGTTAGCACTAACCCGCCCCCTCATGGGGTATTGAGCTGTGTTAGCACTAACCCGCCCCCTCATGGGGTATTGAGCTGTGTTAGCACTAACCCCCTCCCTCATGGGGTATTGAGCTGTGTTAGCACTAACCCGCCCCCTCATGGGGTATTGAGCTGTGTTAGCACTAACTCCCTCCCTCACGGGGTATTGAAGCAAACTAGGAATCACTGGAATGCACCATCTGAAAAGGCAGTTGAAGTGGATATATATTTGAAAAGAGGTACAGGGATATAACTATTAGGAATACTCTTCCAAAGAGTGGTCACAGGCACAATGGGGTGAATGATATTCCTCTGTGCAGTGTCATTCTATAATTAGCTCATTCACTTCGAATTGAGGACATTCAATGATAGGCAGTTTAAACTCAAAAGTTGTGAGAACTGGAGCCCATTTTCACGAGAGCACTGGTTAAATATTCCATGCCTGGGAAATATAGCTTTCCTGTCATTTGTAATTCATTTCCTTGTGGTTTTGTGAACTGTGACTAACTCTGGGGACGTTGAGCAATTGTTAGTAAATACTGACCAGCCCTCCTTCTGCCATGTGAACAATTGATACTGACTTTGGTACAATTGATGTGATGCTGGATGAGGTTTCAATGGTTCAGCTTGTTGGTTTGGTCTATATTTAAAATAGGATAAACGATTCATTAGCATGAGTAGCACTCTGAATTATTCTAGGCCAGTACACGACCTCTTTAATAAAGAAATCGCTATGTCTAACTGCATGTCCCTAATGAGAATTCTTCAGAATTTCTTAGCAACCATTTTATTATCACATTCTTATTCTCTTTTTACAGTCATCCATATATTAGATTTAGGAGACTTTCTATGTCTGTAGTCACAAGAGGCAGATGGAGCACACACGTAAGTCTGTTTTCCATAACTTGTTTTTCCTGGAACAGGTGGCTAGAAGCCGGAAACTGTAGCTTGTGGGGTGCCATTCTGCATCAAACAAGGCTGACCAGGAGTGCTGTCCCCCATCTCTCCCACTCTTGGCGCCTGTCTGGCTGCATTATGAATGCACCGTCTGTGACCATCATGTCCTGGAGTAGGACTCGAACCCAGAAACTCCTGGCTCAGAGGCAGGAACACTACTCACTGCAGCACAAGACCTCCTATTACTGTTAACTCCTCTTAATAGTTAATATCTTTGTGAACATTTGGCAAGGAGCAGGTGACATAGTGATATGGTCACTGGGCTAGTAGTCTGTCCAGAGACCCAGGGTAATGCTCTGGGGGCCTAGGTTTGAATCCCAGCACAGCAGATGGTGAAATTTGAATCCAGTAAAAATATGGAATTAAAAGTCAGATAATGTAAAAACCCATCTGGTTCACTAATGCCCCTTTAGGGAAGGAAATCTGCTGTCTTTACCTGGACATGTGACTCCAGACCCAGGTTGACTTTTAAATGCCCTCTGAACAAGGGCAATTAAGGATGGGCAATAAATGCTGGTCTAGCCAGCGACACCCACAAATAAATGAATAAAAAATAAAGTTATCGTATGTTATTTGTAGCTTTCCCTCCATTATAGATTCCTTGAGAGTCAGAAAGCTCTTTAGTGTGTCTATGTTCAGGTTTAGGCTGTACATTCCAGATCATAACTTGTAGATCAAAAAGATTTCGCCTCATCTCCCTCCCCATCACTTTTTGTTGCCAATTATTTTAAATTTGTGTCCTCTGGTTATAAACCCTCCTGCCAGCTGGAAACAATTTCCCCCAATCTACACTATCTAAACCGCTTGTGATTGTGAGCTCCTGTAGTAAATCTCCCCTTAACCTTCTCTGACCTAAGGAGAACAAGCCTAGTGCTGATGTCTTTAATATTGTACACTCTGAAGTACCATCCACTGATGTGATGGGCCCATCAGTCTGCTCACTTATTGGATGGATGGTGCTGTGATGTTCTAATTGCAACGTTTCATCCATTACAACTCCAAATGTACACCGTTGGCTGTGAAGAGATGTGGGGCATCCTGAAGGTGTTGTATAAAGGCAAGTCTTTCTTTCTAGTACAGCAGAAGCAGTGCCAAGAGAAAGCTGAAGAAATCTGAGGCTCTGAAGTGAAGTATCAGGGTGCACACCATGAACGATTGCTTCATTCAGAGACCAGCAATGACACAAAGCTCAAAGTATTTTCCTTTGGTAATCATGTCACAAATTGAAAGCTTAAAAGTGGTTCCTTTTAATGGCCTTAGGTTCCTTTGAACCCAAACAAATGTGCAATTCCCATTCCATTTGCCAATATTAATGAGTTAATTTTATTATTTCAGCTGTTTTCTTGGGGCCTTTTCTATTCTATTGTGCTCTGTTTTTTTACTGCCTTTGCAATGCTAAAGTTACTTTTCGACGTGAATAGATTACTTAGTATTATTCTTGATCTCCAGCTAGTATTCCTGGACTAACAACTCATTGCATGAACATTCCCTGTGCATAATTCTCACCCAGACTGACCCAGGAAATAGCAGAATGCCCATGTTGTGCATTACCATATCCACTATTTAAGATTTCCTTTTTATCTCAAGTCTATCGGACATCTTTTGGCACCAATGTAAATAGTCGCTTGCATTTGGATTCATATAATGTTTTGCTGGGAACCGTTTTATTCCTATTGGCATGCTTGTTCCTGAAGATTCGGTCACTTTTTAATCTTAGCCTCCTCAAAGACATTTACAGCACAGAGGGAGGCCATTTGGCCCATCATGTCCATGCCAGTCAACAAAGATCTGACTACACTAATCTCATTTTCCAGCACACGGCTCATAGCCCTGGAGGTTATGGCAACACAAGTGAATATCTAAATACTTCTTAAATGTTACAAGGGTTTCTGACTCAACCACCCTTTCAGGCAGTGCATTCCAGACTCCCACCACCCTCTGGGTGAAAAAAATTCTCCTCAACTCCCCTCTTGCCTTCTACCTCTTACCTTAAATCTATGCCCCCTGGTTATTGATCCCCCTACTAAAGGAAAAAGTGCCTTCCTATTCACCTTTGGTTTAGTTATATTCTGCAATCGCATCTAGACACAATGATCATTAATACTCTTCTCCTCAATGGTGTGACTCAAAGATAGACAGGTAATGGTGGAACCCAATTGCTCTCATTAGTTTGACTTGTGTTTCAACATGGAATTCTCAAGTGACTTGTTGAACAAGTGTGTACTTGATTTCTACCTGTTCCATAATTTATAATATCCTGCCTTTTGGGTACTTATGACACAATTTATGCAAGCCTTCTAGAAAATTGGGCAATGTTTCCATCCGTTCTGTATTTTACACAATCCGCGCACTCCCTCTCGTTCAGACATCTTTGATGAACAACATTTGCCACCTTCCTCTTAATTGTTTCCCAAATCCTTTCTTAACTATATCCAAACTGTTCAGTTTTTCTTCAAGCACAACTTCTTAAGAGTGCTCATTCATTGTTTCTGGTCTCTCTTACATATCTATACTTTCTCCCCCCCAGTAGCTTTTCTCTCAAGAGAATCAGCTTCTATTCCACAAGCCATTCTGGTCCTAGTGGTAATTTGGTCAGTTCACCAAGTCTACCTGTCATGACCATTTAACACAGCCACAGTGCGTTCTCCTAGTTTCTGCACGCCAGGGAAGTTTATGTCTTCATTAAGCCATATTTTGTTCAGGGATTCCAAGCTCCACAATGATCAATTTTTAGATATTGGTTAAGGGATAAATATTGACCAGCACACCAGGGAAAATCCGATGCTCTTCTTCAAAGTAGTGCCACAGGATCTTTTATGTCCACCTGAGAGGGCAGAGGAGCTTTGGTTTAATGTCTCCTCCAGAAGACAGTATCTTTGACAGTGCAGCACTCCCCTGAGTACTGCACTGAAGTATAGTCAACCTGGATTTTGTGCTCAGCTACCTGAAGTGGGGCTTGAACCCTAAATCCTCTGATTCAGAGGTGAGTGGGCTACCTGCTGAGCCACAGCTAACAGCGCTGGAGGGAGTACAAGTAAAACACAGTAGCTTCATGCTGTGCATCTCAAGCAAGTATTTATTTTACAGTTCTCCTGCATCACAAGCAAGCAAATGAAGAGCACAAAGACAATTCAGCCAGAGCACTGTAACCAACATGGATCTTTATTGTGCTTTATTGCAAGTACTACAGTCGATATTTGGTAATGCAGCTGAGAAAAGCAATGAGTCTAAATGGAATTTTTAATATAATACTGACATCTAGTGGTTCGTGTTGATGTATTTATTGCAAACTTTACATAAAGGGGCTTTGCTCCTTCTTGTCAGAACTCATTCTTTTTTGCAAAACATGTGCTATTATCCTGCAATTTGACTGCTTAAACAATCATATGAACAAGGGAGGCCAACTGTTGGGGAAAACATTCAAATCTTCTCAACAAATACACATGCGTTACCGCTAAATCTGATAAGAGACTTGCATTTATATAGTGTTCAAAACGTCCCAAAGCATTTTACATCTGGTGACATTTTTTTTGAGGTGTGGTCACTTCTGTTGGAAACACATCAAATAATTTGCACACAGCATGCTCCAGCAAACTACAGGTTTGGTTTAGTGATGTTGATTGGGGAATAAATATTGATCAGGACACAAAGGATAAAACCTCTACTTTTCTTCCAAATAGTGCCATCCATCTGAGAAGCCAGACAGGGTCTCAGTTGAATGACTTGACTGAAAAGACAATGCAGCACTCCCTCAGGAATGCACAGGAATGTCAGCCTTGATTTTTGGGTGGGGGTGTGTTGTAACCTAGAAACTTCTGACTCAGAGGTGAGTGTGCGACCAACCAAGCCACAGATGACACCTATAGGATGTAACATAGGTAGGAGGGTATCGGAGGTCCGTAACACGTGGGGATTGTCAAATCTCCAAAAACATGAAGATTTGTATTCCGTGCAATACATGCAAATTAATCCACCACTCGACTCCTGGGGAATTGTTCTATCAAGTGCCCCTATGGCCCTGAATTTGATCCAGCGCTAGGTGTCAACCGTGTATCAGTTGGGAGCACTTTCACCTCGGAGTCAGAGGCTTCTGGTTTTAAGTTTTACTCCAAAACTTGTGCATAAAAATCAAAGCTGACTCTTCAGCAGAGAGTTCCACTGTCGGAGACGTCGTTTTTCAGATGAGATGGTAAGTCGGTCTGGCCTATCAGGGGGATGTAAAAGATCACATGGCACCACTTTGAAGACCAGCAGTTATAGCTCTGCTGTCCTGGGCAATTTTCATCCCTCAATCAACATCACTAAAACAAATAATCTGGTTGTTATCACACTGTTGTTTGTGGGAGCTTGTTGTGCACAAATTGGCTGTCGTGTTTGTTCCATTAGAGCAGTAAATACACTTCATTGGCTATAAAGCAGTTTGGGATGCCCTGTGGTTTTGAAAGGTGCTATACAAATGAAAATCTTCCCAATTACGTTGACTCACCATTTTTCTCTTGCTTCAGGGTTTTCTGAATTGGAATCGTGGCCATTGACGAACTTTCTCTCCCTCGCTTGACCCTGGAGCCTTGTCTTCAACAGTGGCTAAGATCAGCTAACTCAACATCAGTCTGAAGGTGGACACGGGATCCAGTGGTGCCAATGCATTGATCACTTACCAGATAACTCAGCTGTGTCTACAGCAGAGCCTTTTCCAAATTTGAAAACAATGATTTAAAAAAATTCTTCATGTTTTCTCTCCTTTCCTTTTTCAAATTATGCCCCAGTCCACGATGAAGGCCAGGGTATTTAGGCTTAAACTTGGTCAACACTATTCTAAAGTAGGCTGATTAGAGGTATGTAAGAGTAGTTCAGAGTGAATCAACCTTTCCCTCTATGAAAATAGCTGTCTGTTTGCCAATGCCATGGTTGCACGGCTAAGATCAGATGCTAACTGTGCATAAGGATCTGAATAAAACAAACCACATATTGGTCAAGCTATTGTTATGCTATTCCGATGGTGCCATGTTACCTTGCCTTGTCTTTCCATTTAAAATGTACTGTTATCTCTTAATGGATAGAATAATTTTCTTTAAAATTCAGGAAATTATCTCAATCACAGAATCTTAAAGGCACAGGAGGAGGCCATTCGGGCCATCATGTCTGCATTGGCTCACCAAATGAGCATTATGACCTGGTGCCATTGTCCTGCCTTTTCCCGGGACCCTTGTGCATTGTTTTTATTCAAATAACACATCCCAGACCCGAACCACTCGCTGTGTGAAAATGTTTTTTCTCACGTCACACTTGTTTCTTTTGCAAATCACTTTAAATCTGTGCTCTCTCGTTCTTGATTCTTTTAGAAGTGGGAACAGCTTCTCCCTATCTACTCTGTCCAACCTCCTCATGACTTTGAACATCTCTATCAAATCTCCTCTCAAAATCCCTCATGTATTGCACCTTCTTAAAACGTGATCCTCGCGATACTTTTACTGTAATAATGTTCAAGAGTTCCAGGGGGAGAATTTTCTCCCCGTTGGGCAGGTGGTTCAGGAGTGGGTGTGGGCAGGCGCGTAGCCGATTGCCACCCGCTATTGGCTGTGCACCACCTGCCATTTTGCGTGAGTGGGCCAATTAAGGCCCGCCCAGCGTGATGTGTACCCGGAGACGCTGAGCGCTCCCTGTGCGTGCGGGGGGGAGGGAGGGGGGGGTGGTGAGAGTCGGGGCCTGTACTCTTTTGCACGGAGCTGCCTCAGGGAGATTGCTTGGCTTATGGGAAATTTAAATAAAGAAAAAAAATTATTCAGACATGTCCCTCATGTGACATTATCACATGAGCTGGGACATGTCAATGAATTTTAATAAAAATTTTAACTAAATTTATAAAGCCTTCATGAAACCTCACTCCGCCCGTGGATGAGGTTTCATGATAAACGTGAAGGCCGCCTGGGCTCTTCACCTGCCCGTTGGCCTTAAGGTTGGACGGGCAGCTCAGTTAATTGATTCAAGTGGTTTTTAAATGGACTTAATAGACCTTTGACAGTTCGGCGGGCACGCAGCCTAACTGAAGATCGGAATGACGCGCGGTGACATCAGGACGCATCACCCTACGTCATTTTACGCGTTGTCGAGCGGGGCCCACCTCCACTCGCCGACCAGTAGACTCAGGCCCAGGTATGTGCCAAGCCCAGAAGGGGGTGAGGCGGGGGTGGGGGGTGTGCATGCTGACACAGAGGTGATGGTGTTCTTATGGCATTGCTTCTCTTGTCTTTCTCAATGATGGTGCTTTCAGAGCTGGGAGATGTTGTTGAAACAAGCTTGGTAAATCCGACTGTCCACCATCACATATGAGCACGTTGTGCATGAAAAGATGTTGGGATGTAGGATCAATGCAGTGAGGAGCCAAAATGTCAATGAATGGAATTTACTGCCCAATCACTTCATACTGAATGGTCTGAAATTTCCAGGTTGCTTTTCAAGTCAAAGTTGGAAGTTATTGTTCGTGTCAACAGAAAACAAACCACTTTGCTGATTGGGTAAACTTTCAGAGAAGCCAAACAAGCAAAGCGAGCTTTTAAAAAGAATGGAGGGAAAAAACCTGTTGTTGCTTGAAATAATATTTATTTTTAACATTGAGAAGGAGCAAACATACTTGGTGTCCAATGACATGGTTGACTCCTTATTCCCTTTCACCTGTAATAGTTTTGGAAAAAGAAACCTTGTTGTTTATCAATCATCTCTTACAGAAAATAAGAATGGAATTCTTGACCTGATGTTCCTGTCCTTCCCCTAACTTGTATATTAACCACTGTGTGAGGGGCTTTCTTAGTCACAAAACATCACTAATGATATTTTCTAGAAAACACAACCAGTGCTAGAAGAATCATTAAGCCGCTTTGGAGCACAGACAAACATTTTGATTATGGCAAAGGTTCAGATAAGTTCTCAGTAATGCCTACTGTTGAAGTCCAAGGTCTTCGGCCAGAATAAGGCACAACACGCCAGCAGATACTTAAAACACTCCTACTCTTGCTTATATTTGAAGTTTAAGAAACAGGCACCTTTCAATAGATAAATGGTGTTCCCCACATCCCGATTACACTTTCGGCATTCCAAACATATTTCAGTTTGGAGTGGGAATGATGAAGTGTTCAAAAGCTGAATAGATGCTTTGAAGTAACCCCATACCAATGTGACACGCGAACATCTCTGGGAGGCTGATGACCTCTCTCGGCTGCTGGGTGTGAGATGCTATGGGCCCAAGGACTGAGACAAACCCAGGTTATGTACACAGAATTGTGTTTATTTTAAAAGTGCGAGACACACAGAAACAGGTTACATTTAGGTAACTAAAAGTATTGAGTCTCAAAATGAGTGAAACTTGGCGAGACTGGTTCAGGTATGTTTACAGGACCACCGATTATCTTTGCTAGCTAGAAATGGGCAAATGTTGGGCTAATGATCTTTGTGCTTAAACCACAGTTCTGAACTATTTGGGCTGGAACGGGTGACTTTTTCTTTTGACCAGCCCACCCTTAAAGATATGCAACAGGAGTAGCTTCTGAATACAAGACGGTTTTTACTTCAGCAATCATTCAAGATGTAGATAAAGGAATGAGGTAAAGCAAATGTAGGAATGGCTCCCTAAATATAACCAATAATAGTCCCAAAAAGGACAACCCCAAACATTATCCGACTTTATCTGTCCAATCAACAGACTAAAACCATTCTTGACCTGTCTGAAGTACAGGCTCCAACCACTGGACAATTTAAAATAATGTAAAGCATATGATTTGCAATGGGAAGTTGTCCCAGATGCAGAGACCATGACTGGGTTCTGCCAGGGTATCTGATTAAGGGAAACTACATTCAGTTTCACGTATTTTGGACTCTTTTTTTAGTGAAGTAACTGAAAACACTGAATACCGCGTACTCTTAAAGTTTTAAGAATGCTCCTTACTAATTGACAACTTTTATTTTAATTTTTCGCCAAACAAATTCAAGCAGGCTTTAAGGTAAACATCCATCAACTGCAGCGGTTAAAACAAGATGCACCGATCGATTTTCTTTTCATTAAATACTTTTCTTTAAAGATCAAGTCCTATAGTAACAAAGCTATGAAGATCTACCAACATTCATAACAAACAAACACTGGGTATTTTTTTTTTATATATCATGCAAAATCCTGCATCAATTGCCTTATTTAAAACTATAAGATATTAGCCCCATAAGATACAGTAACAATGCAATTAATTTACGTTGCCTTTTTTAAACAGGAATTTTATCATATCAAGCTCAGGCTTAAATTATATAGTACATACTGTCCAGACTGTGCAAGATTGTTAAAGATGCAGAACTAGGTACATCATTATTTTTGTCAAGTAAACACATACAGTGAAAATATTGACCATAAACAACACATGCATAACCTCTGTAAAACTGCATATATATTTTAAATGTGTGACCATTTTATCCTCAGGTGGCCAGCCCCTCCCAGCTAGCACAGCGGTGTATCAATGCAAACTCCCTGTGCCTCATGTTTGATCTTAACACTCTGAATAGGATAATGTTACCTTGCTATACATTGACACCATACCTCAATGACACAAGGCAGAGTATAACCACCAGGCAGCTCAAATGGTCATGATAGTAACTAGATTACAACATACTGCAAACTTTTGTATGCAAATGACTCAGCATCTTTTAAACCAAAGATAAATTTACTGCACTTAGGCCACGACAAAAACTTCAATATTATACATTCATATTAATTTTGCTGCAGAGAACACTGGAAGAAATGTTAACAGATGAGAAAAATACTTTTTTTTTTGTGTGTGCTCCATTTCAGTAAATGAGATCACAGCTTCACTTTGCAATAGTTTGTTAGGAGAGAAAGAGAGAGAAAAAATACAGTCGCCTATAAGTATTATTTTTTTTGTTTCAGTTTCACAGAACAGCGATGTCATAAGTCTTGGCCTTCGCATTTCACATATGTCGCTTAACACACTCCAGGAGGGTTCTCGGTTTAGCAATTAACCTTTACCCCTCATTGACAGAAGGAGCTGCAGTTTGCATGGTATCCTTCTGGCATCTTGACCTGAACCTACTGTATCAATATTACTCTCGTAGTGACAATTACTGATCAGAGTTAAAGTAACCTTGATTAAATCTTGACAAGAGTGGCATACTTTTTTTTAAAAAGAAAGATCTCTGAGCTCTACACCAGCTGTTAGCTTTGTGATTTTTAGTTATTTTATTTTAAATTATGGATGTCCGTACTTTGGCAAGTAACAGGTTCAGAATCTACTTCGTATGAACCACTGCCATCAAACAAGTGAGTTATCAGGTACATATACAGCAGCCATTTTATCTGTACACCTCCCATACAGCAGAAACAAACACGATGGATCCATGAAAACAACAAATAGGCAGCCACCACAGCATCATACACATGCAGATTGGTGCATGGTGCTGCTGGTCTTCAAGAGTTCACCACGACAGTGATCAGCTTCAGTCCATTGTTCAGACGAGAAGTCTACTCCAGCATCTCCAAACTGCAAAGCAGAACACAACGCGTTCACTCTGTGTTTCTTGCTAACAGGTAGCATTCTAGTGAACCTGCACTGCCTCGACATCATTCCTAGGACGCAGCACCCCTGAAATGGCACGTGCGAAACCAGCTGTGTCAAAGCTTTATAGAAACGCATCATCACAACTCAACTCTTTGTTTCCCTACCTTCTGCTGTAAAACCCTCAGCAGCACAAATATAAACGAGACGAGTTGACTATCAGCTCAGTCCTCTTCATCTTAACTCCTTCCAAAACACCAAGGAGCTACTTCAAACATTCACCAAGCTCCAATAAACGTCTCATATAGAGGTGGGATTTGAACCCCTTGTGAATAAGTTAGGATGAAAACAGGTAATTATATTGCAAACCTTAAATTCAAATACAAGCATCCAAATTATTATTTATATCAAGAAAAAGAATTAGTGCAGGTTGGCTAATTTTATTTCCATGAGGGGAAATTTATCGATCAAATAAGATTCACAAACATATGGATATGGATTCCATTCAGACCAATTTAGCTAATCCATCCATAAAGCCTTTGCAGTTCCATGGGGATAAAGTGGGGGAATGGGACTGACCGGATTGCTCCACAGAGTGCCGGCAAGGACTCAATGGGCTGAATGGCCTCCTTCTGACTGTTATGGCTCTATGAGTTCCTCTCCTGTGACAATGTAAAACTGTTTCCTAAAAGACATTAGGATTCCACTCCTTGCTCTTCCCAGGAACCTATTCCATGTCTTGACCACTAAGTGGTCAACCTTCCCGATTTCCATTCTTAAATTTGCCCCTTAGTCATTTGAATCTATGCTTCTTTGTCCCACTTGCATGAATTAGTTGAGGTAGTGATTGAGATTTAGTTCTTCCTGTATCATAACTATTTTGATTAAGGTCTCCACTCACTTGCTTACAAGGCCAAGTCTTCCTTCAATTCCACCGCTGAAACAACAGGACACATTTTGTACACCTGGCCTCTTTGTGGCACATTCCTGGGAAGGGCTCGACCATCAGAAGGGGAGGCTTCATCAGCGGGCTCCATGGACGTGTTATCTCGGGCCCTTATCCTGCACCTCTACTCCCCTGGCTCAGTGTCTATAGGGGCGCAGGTGGTCTACCCACCATCTCAGCCAAGGAAAAGGGAGAAGAAAACACCTGAACATGTGATAAAACGTAGAGATGCTACTACCTGCAGTATGTGTTCACTGGAGTGGAGCAGCGGGGGCTCCTGAGCAGTGGAAGTGTATGTTCTGCCACTTTCCTTCGCGACGATGCCAGACGCGGGTCTCCTCAGATTGCGTGGTCCTTGGCCTGCCCTGACTGTCGATGTACTGCGTTAGACGGATGTAGGCAATGCAGGCAGCATCCTCCCCGATTAGGTGGACGTGGGGGTTGAGAATTGTAGTGTGGATTGGCTTATTGTTCTTTGACAACACTAAAAAATGATGCAACAATTAAAAAGCTAGACAGGTTACACTTGAAAAGTAACAATTGCGTCAAACCACCACAATCAGACTCATTTGTTGGAGAAAGACACTCGGGAAATTGCAATCAGATTTTCAGTATGAAAACGCAGAACTATGGAGAAATCTTGTTCTTTTTTTGGGTCTCGTTCTCCCTCTTGTTTAACTCCCCCAGTAACTGAGAAATGATCTGATTCTCAGCTTCTGCCAATTGAACAGTGTGGGCACAGCATTAACCAATAGAAAACATTGACTAGCTACAGGTGTGACTATGGTGTTTCAGCCACAAGCCATCAACCAATACTTCGTGCCTCCACACACCCGTGACAAACATTTATCACCATTCAGTAAGCGAGGAAGTAAAATACTCACAACAGTCAGAAAAACCCTCATATACTCTGCTTTTCATCTTACCATTTTACCAATAAGGCACAAAAATGGTTATAGTTCAGATGCAGACACTGCAATTTTGAGTATTGGTCAACAACTGTGTCCATTCATGATTTTTACTGTATTTGCCAATCAGAAACGCAATTTTCCACAGCCGGATTTCCAATTCCTCATGTGTGGTTAGTGGCTAATATTCTGTCCCAGGAACAGACCATGTACATTTCTCTTACATTCATCCCCCATGCGGAAACACTTCATCTCCATCTGGTGTTCCTCCCCCCTCCCCACACCCCAACCCTAACCTGGCACTGGAATATTGGAGGATGACATACACAAGCACATGCTCTACTAATCTGAACAGCATTCAACACTGTAAATTGCTATTTCAACATCGCTCATTCAATTTTGCTCTGGCAACCATCACAACGTAGTTACTGGTTTTAAGCGTTAGGTGGCTGTGTGGGTGGAGCTTCTGAAGTTGCTGTCCTAACTCCATTGTCACCTTGTCACTGGGGGAAGATGGTGGTGTAGTGGTAATGTCACTGGACTAACAATCCTCAGGGGGCACAGCTTCAAACCCTACCACAGCAGCTGGTGGAATTTAAATTCAGTTAATAATAGAATTGTAACCAGTGATGGTGACCACGAAACTATCACCAGATTGTTGTAGAAACCCATCTGGTTCACTGATGTCCTTTAGAGATTGTTGTCCTTACTTGGTTGGGTCTGGCCTACATGTGACTCCAGACCCACAGCAATATGGTTGACTCTTAACTGCCGTCCGAAATGGCACAACAAGCCATTCAGTTCAAAGGTAATTAGGGAAGGGCCATAAATGCTGGCCTTGCCAATAATGCTCACATCCCATGAAAGAATAAATAAGAAAGAATTGTGTGTGTGTGAACATAACTTAAATTTATCAACTAACCATGGGCAAGGTCTGGGGCAATTTGCCAATAAGAAAAACCAGACCCACTTTCTCATCTTTGCCTGGACAGCATTCAATGTGTTGGAATTTGTGAGCTATTCCACAGTGTTGCTGTGCTAGAGGAAAGCTGGTGTGATGCAAATCTTTGCAGTTCTGAATGAAATCACATACTTACAGTTCTCAAAATAAAACTTGTGGAAGTCCATTCCCTCCACTAGGTTTCCGAGGGCTTCAGGTTCAAATGAGGTTAGACCCGGGTCACAGATTTTCCTGAAAGAAACAAACCCTCTCTTTACTCTCAGATTCTCAAAAATATTACGATGGGGTATCGTTTTTCAGACATGTGCCCTCTGTAAAGAGACCGCGGTAAAACTTTACTCAAAAAATATTGGTGATTGACTGTAATGCAGAGGCTCAATCTTGAGCCTCATTATTGAAATCAGTTCCATTAGGATTTTTGCATGTGGTGGCAATATCAAATTAACTGCTTGGTGAAACGGGGGGTCCTATTTTTTTGCAATGGGCTGGAACGTCCCATCAATCAAGCTGCCTTCATCTCGTATATACTGTACTTGCCTGGCTGGGCTGCACTTGGAGGTTTGGGGAGCCATTATATAAAGGATATGAAAGTGATGGAAAAGATGCCATGAGGATTCATTGGGATGTTACCAAGGTGAAGAGTTACAAATTGAAGAGACTTAAGGAGATGGGGCTTTCTTGTGAGGCCAAGGGGTGACATTGTGGAGGCCTTTCAAGATTATGTAAGGTTTTAATCTCATTAAGTTTTTGTGAGAGTGTAGGGAATTGAAGATAGTCACAAAAAAAAATGAAAGGGGAGGTTAGAAACAAATCATATTCGCGTAGAAAGGGAGCTCTGAATGTGGAATTCTGTCACAAACCACAGATGAAGCATAATCTGTATTTAAAGCAGAATGAGGTAAATGTGTGCAGAAGATGAATATCACAGGGGATAGAGGTGTGGAGGTTAGATGAAGTTGTTGATATGGTGATAAACAGTATTAGTGACCTAGTGGGCTGAATGGCATGTACTGTGCTGTAACAACGATATGATGCCTTTAACACAGTAAAACATAGTGCTTTGCTGGAGTGAATTCAGACAAAAATTGTTATATTAATAGAATCACATTCCAAGTTTTGTACTGAATTAGTACTCGAAACACAAAAGTGGAGATGTTGGTTCCTTTCTTTTCGACACAAAGGAATATGAAGAATGTGAAGACACTGCACAGCAGTTGCAGACAAATCAACGCCAATATTTGGGAGGGAATTCAATTAAAACTTGGATAAAAATACTGAAGTATATGGAGAAAGAGCAGGGAGATGGGGTTAGAGTAGACTATTCTGATTTGCAGTCTGTGCAGTGCTGAAATTTCAATGCTGTTGAAATCCTAATCCAACTAAAGAGGTGGGGAAATGTATATTGTATAAAAACAAAGTTAAGCTAATGTAGGTTCAAAGGGAAACCCTTTTCCCTCAGTTTTTTCAGCGCTGCATAATGAAAGGGTGGTCAACAGACCTCTGGGAATGAGCTTGCTATCAATGGAGGGGCAGGAGGGATTGGATTTCTGTGCAGAAGCAATGTTTTCATTGGTGAAACTGGCAGGTCAACTGGATCGAGCACTTGGTCTCAATCAGCGAGATGCCAACTGCTTTTTAATGGAAGAAGTTCTATAACTCCAATAATGGGCTTGTGCACCCAGGGGTTAACATGACAAAGGCGGTCCTGCCAACTGCAATGTATTGTAACTTCCATTTCATATTTCACTGTGAATGGAAATCAGCACAAGCTCGCTTTGCAGGTGCCAACTTCAACAGTATCAGCTTCAACAGTATCAGTAGTTCCATATAAAGTGTAAGGGAATATTTTCCCTAATTATGTTGCATTGTTCTTAAGGGTGGATTGACATGAAGAATCATCAGAAACTAGGATTGTTTCTGCAGCAGTTTGAAGCTTGGCCATTCATAGTCTCCAGGGGGCTCCCTCAGCTTTCAAATCTACACAAACTGCTCCCCCTCTATTTTCCAGCATTAGATACCTACAGTGCCAACAACTTGTATTCATATAGCGTGTATAACTTAGTAAAGCATCCCACTGTGCTACAGATGAATGTTAACAAAATTTGATACTGAGCCACATATGGAGATATTAGGGCAGATGACCTAAAGCTTGGTCAAAGAGGTAGGTTTTAAGGAGTGTCCTGAGGTGAGAGAGAGAGAGGTAGAGAGAAAGAGAGGCTTGGGGAGGGATTTCCAAAGGTCATGTCCTTGGGAGCTGAAGACACAGCCACCAACACCAACAGCCACCATCAGAGATGTTCAAGGAAATAGCAAAGGAGAAAGGGGTACATTTGACCACATTGCTTGTCCCCCCCACCCTGAGTGTAGGGTATGATTGGTTGTACACGCATTGTTTGTCTTTCACCAGCTGAGAAGCTGGCCAGACTCTCATCTCGTTTCCCGGAGATATTAGAGGAGGGACCCATGTGTTGAGATCTGTTTAAGGGAAGGAAATTTGCAGAGTGCTTGCTTCACTCTATCTGTTATTTGATTGCAACCTAGTGACAGGATGAAGTTAAGTTGTCTGGAGATTGGACGGCTGCAGTGAATGGATGTCCTGCATTTTCTGATCAGACCCAGGGTCGTTCTGCAAGAAACAAAAGCAATTATGATTGAAATGATGGGGATGTGAAAGGTTGACCCAGGACATTGAATTTTACCATTTCCACCATGCCATGTGGGGAGGTACTGAATGGACATTGGGCAAAGGGGTAGGGGAAAGGGCAAATCATCACTCCTGTGGCCCATGATATCCTCTTGGCTAAAGGAGGTGCTTGGTGGAACCTTAATAACCAGGTGGATGCACTTTAAAAAGTTACAAGCAGGACAAGTTTAACTAGGTCATCCATAACTTAAACCCGGACAATAATGGAACTAGCACTGAGAAGCTTTGTTTCATTTCTTACTTTCTATTGTTTTTGTGGCAAGCTGCTACTGATTTCTAAACTACCATGGCAACCACACCTTATAAAGAGCACTATCTCCTGATCAGAGTGCAGTATTCACTCTCCAAGATTAATGGCCATGCCAGTTTCTCTTCTTAACTCTAGCATTTAATTTTGAATAAATCTTTATTACTGTGCTTTTCTGCAAGTTAAAATGTTTCCCTCCACTTTGAAATGTAGAGTGAAAAGCACAACAAAGTCTCATGGAGGCTGAGATAAAACCCTGCAAAGTGCTATTGTCAAATTACACAAGACTCCCAGCTACTTCCTTTGAACAGACAATTGTGGCTACAATGAGCTTACTGAGCAGCATCAGTAATGTGGAGAGGGCCCCAGGCGGTGTCAGCAGTGGCTCAGTGGGTAGCACTCTCGCCTCTGAGTCAGTGAGACTCCAGAGACTTCCACACTAAATCCGGCTGACACTCCCAGCCCTGCGTTGTTGGGAGTGCCCTCTTTCACCCGATACTGGATTTAAACTGAGGCTCCATTTGCTCTCTTGGGTGCATGTCAAAAGATCCCAGGGCACTTTTTGAAGAGGGGCAGGGAAGTTAATCCCTGTAACAAAAACAAAAATACCTGGAAAAACTCAGCAGGTCTGACAGCATCTGCGGAGAGGAACACAGTTAACATTTCGAGTCCGTATGACTCTTCAACAGAACTAAGACATATAGAAATGAGATGAAATATAAGCTGGTAGAAGGGGGTGGAACAGGAGAGCTCGAAAGAGCGCCAGTGATAGGTGGAGGTCAAGAAGAGATTGCCAAAGATATCGGTGCTGCTTCATGCTCTCGTCTGGATCTGGAAAAATTTATTAATTTTGCTTCCAATTTCCACCACTCCATCATTTTCACATGGTCCATCTCTGACACTTCCTTCCCTTCCTTGACCTCTCTGTCTCAATTTCTGGTGATACACTGTCCACCAATATTCACTACAAGCCTACCGACTCCCACAGCTACCTCGACTACAGCTCCTCACACCCCGCTTCCTGTGAGGACTCCATCCCATTCTCTCAGTTCCTTCGCCTCCGTTGCATCTGTTCTAATGATGCGAATTCCAAAACAGTTCCTCTGACATGTCTTCCTGCTTCCTTAACCGAGGTTTTCCACCCACATCATCCCAGAACCATGATAGGGTCCCCCTTGTCCTCACTTATCACCCCACCAGCCTCTGCGTTCAAAGGATCATCCTCCGCCATTTCTACCAACTCCAGCATGATGCCACCACCAAACACATCTTCCCTTCACCCCCCTGGCGGCATTCCGCAGGGACTGTTCCCTCTGGATCACCCTGGTCCACTCCATCACCCCCTACACCTCAACCCCCTCCCACGGCACCTTCCCTTGCAACCGCAGAAGGTGCAACACCTGCCCCTTTACTTCCCCCCTCCTCACTGTCTAAGGGCCCAAACACTCCTTTCAAGTGAAGCAGCATTTCACTTGCATTTCCCCTAACTTAGTCTACTGCATTCGTTGCTCCCAATGCGGTCTCCTCTACATTGGAGAGACCAAACACAGACTGGGTGACCACTTTGCGGAACACCTTCGGTCTGTCCGCAAGCATGACCTAGACCTGCCTGTCATTTGCCATTTCAACACTCCACCCTGCTCTCATGCCCATATGTCTGTCCTTGGCTTGCTGCATTGTTCCAGTGAAGCTCAACGCAAACTGGAGGAACAGCACCTCATCTTCCGACTAGGCACTTTACAGCCTTCCGGACTGAATATTGAGTTCAACAATTTCAGATCATGAACTCTCTCCTCCATCCCCACCCTCTTTCCGATCCCCCCTTTTCCAATAATTCATAATTTTTTTTTTTACAACTATATTTTTTTTCTTTTCCCTCCTATTTTTAAATTTATTTCGATCTATTGTTTCATCTCCACCTTTTAGCCCATTTCGATCCCTTTCCCCCACCCCACCCCCACTAGGGCCATCTACCACTAGCTTGCTTCCCTTAATGTCCCCATTAGCACATTCCTTTAGATAATATCACCACCGTCAACACCCCTTTGTATTTTTGTCTATGACATCTTTGGCAGTCTCTTCTTGGCCTCCACTTATCACTGGCCCCTATCGAGCTCTCCTGTCCCACCCCCTTCTACCAGCTTATATTTCATCTCATTTCTATATGTCTTAGTTCTGATGAAGGGTCATACGGACTCGAAACGTCAACTGTGTTCCTCTCCGCAGATGCTGTCAGACCTGCTGAGTTTTTCCAAGTATTTTTGTTTTTGTTCTAGATTTCCAGCATCAGCAGTATTTTGCTTTTGTCTTCGAAGTTAATCCCTGTGTTGTGACTAATAGTTTTCCCTCGAGCAACAACACTAAAAAGAGAAAAAGGGATGTTCATTCTCACGTTGCTGTTTGTGGGGGCTTGTTGTGTACCGATTCCCCCTACATTGTAGCAGTGAGTACACCTCAGAAAAGTATTTAATTGGCTGTGAAATGCTTTGGGACTTGTTGAGGTAGTCCAAGGCACTACAGAAATGCAAATCTTTCTTTAAAAGCAGTCCTGCCACTTACCAATGTCTTTTCTTCCTTTTCTAGGACAGCATTGCTGAAACTTTGACTATAGAAGAGTGGCTTCAAACTGTGTTTGTTAGACTGTGAGACTTAGCCTCTCCTTTCTTTCGGGGAATTGAGATTTGTTTTCATTCACTTCTGCTCTAACCATTCTTTAAACAGGCATGTTCACCTTCCTTTCCACTTTAGTTGAGAGCCATGCATTCATTTGAAAGGTCACCTTACGACTGCTTTTTCATCAGGTGACGCAGTCCTCCAAATGTTTATTTAAATTAGGATTTAAATGTTAATATTGAGCTTCAGCTCCATGACATTTTCATGGGAATTATGTTTTAGCTTCTATTAGTCATCCACGAATTGTAATTAAACATAGTACCTGAGAGAATTATCTTGTGCATCGACTACAAATTATAGTTTTCTTATAAATAACTTACCATAAATATTTACAATTGCCTAAACTTGTAAAAGCAGAACCACATCATTTATATCTCTTCTAACCAATTATCTATCTGTAAACATCTCCTGTTTAGCCTACATCAGACATAATGCTTCAAACTGTCAAAAAATGATATATCTGCTCTGTGTTTCTGATAATCCAGCACACCTGGCCCCAAAAGAAGTTAATACTATATACAATCTGTATAATCTGTATAATCCTATATACAATCTGTATAATCTGTATAATACTATATACAATCTGTATAATCTGTATAATACTATATACAATCTGTATAATCTGTATAATACTATATACAATCTGTATAATCTGTATAATACTATATACAATCTGTATAATACTATATACAATCTGTATAATCTGTATAATACTATATACAATCTGTATAATCTGTATAATACTATATACAATCTGTATAATCTGTATAATACTATATACAATCTGTATAATCTGTATAATACTATATACAATCTGTATAATCTGTATAATACTATATACAATCTGTATAATCTGTATAATACTATATACAATCTGTATAATCTGTATAATACTATATATAATCTGTATAATACTATATACAATCTGTATAATCTGTATAATACTATATACAATCTGTATAATCTGTATAATACTATATACAATCTGTATAATCTGTATAATACTATATACAATCTGTATAATCTGTATAATACTATATACAATCTGTATAATCTGTATAATACTATATACAATCTGTATAATCTGTATAATACTATATACAATCTGTATAATCTGTATAATACTATATACAATCTGTATAATCTGTATAATACTATATACAATCTGTATAATCTGTATAATACTATATACAATCTGTATAATCTGTATAATACTATATACAATCTGTGCCTTTCTCTTTTCTTGTAGGGGGTAAATTTTGCTAGAACATGTTTCTGTGAACACACTATGCCCTCAATAGCTCGCTCAGAGTAGTGGCTATTCTTCATGTGCGCCCAGGTAGCAGGTGCCAGTAGACTATTGAACTCTGGGTAGGAGGCAGAGGGGGCCGGTGGGGGGAGAAGAAAAGGTTAAATTCAATCAAAACCAATCCTGATCTCATCCCACGTCACATGGGGGGTGGGGGGGGGTTTACTGGATAGTCACTGTAACCCTGGAAGATATTTGTTTGTCACTCTTCCTAGTCTGGTTCATTGGAAGGCAGTTATACTGTGCCCACTGCTGCCCTGTTATGAATGCTTCAGAGTTTCCTGGAGTCAGTATCACTGAGCATTGCACCACTTGAAGGAATTGCTCATTCAGCGATTAAGAGGGCTCGAATGTTAGGAACATAGGAGCAGGAGTAGGCCATTTAGCCTCTCGAGCCTGCTCCACCATTCAACTAGACCATGGCCGATTATCTACCTCAAAGCCATTTCCCCATGCAATCCTCATATCCCTTGATGTTATTAGTACCTAGAAATCTATCGATCTCAGTCTTGAGCATATTCAATGACTGACCCTCCACAGCCTCTGGGGCAGAGAATTCCAAAGATTCACCACCCTGAGTGAAGAAATTCCTCCTCATCTCAGTCCTAAATAGCTTGCCCCTTATTTTTAGACCATGACCCCTGGTTCTAGACACCTTACCCAGGGGACACATCCTATCCACATCTACCCAGTCACGCCCTGTAGGAATTTTGTAGGAATCAATGAGATTATCTCTCATTCTTCGAAACTCTAGAGAATACAGGCCCAGTCTCCTCAAATCTTTCCTCACAGGACAGTCCTGCCATCCCAGGAATCAGTCTGGTGAACCTCCGCTGCACTCCCTCTATGGCAAATATATCCTTCCTTAGTTAAAGGGACCAAGACTGTACACAATACTCCAGGTGCAGTCTAACCAAGGTTCTTTACAATTGAAGCAAGACATCTTTACGCCTGAGTTTATTTCTCTATTTACAACCTTCTAAGTGTTTTTTTAAGGTTGCATAAATAAAACCACACGTGGTTACGGTAATCAATGAGTTACTTTTGTGTTTTTGTGAATGTTTTTGTGACTGGAAGCCTGTGTCCAGTGGTGTACTGCAGAGTTTGATGCTGGGTTCCATGTTGTTTGTAGTGTACATTAATGATCTAGACATGAATGTAGGAGGTATGATTAGTACATTCACGGATGACATGAAAATTGGTGGTGTGGTAAATAGCGAGGAGGAAAGCCTTAGATTACAGGACAATATAGATAGGCTGGTCAGATGGGCAGAACAGTGCCAAATGGAGTTTAATCCTGAAAAGTGTGAGGTGATGCATTTTGGGAGGATTAACAAGGCAAGGGGGTTCACGATGAATGGTAGGACCCTAGGAAGTACAGAGGATCATGGGGACCATAATGTGCATGTCCATTGTTTCTTGAAGGCAGCAGGATAGGTGGATATGGTGGGTAAGAACGCATATGGGATACTTGCCTTTTTTATTAGTTGAAGCATTGAAAGAGCAGGGAGGTTATGATGGAGCTGTATGAAGTGTTAGTTAGGCCACATCTGCAGCACTATGTGCAGTTCTGATCGCCACACTATAGGAAGGATGTGATTACACTAGAGAGGATGCAGAGGAGATTCACCAGGATGTTGCCTGGGCTGGAGCATTTCAGCTATGAAGAGAGACTGGATAGGGTGGGGTTGTTTTCCTTAGAGCAGAGAAGCCCGAGGGGAGACCTGATCGAGGTGTACAAAGTTATGAGGGGCATAGGCAGGGTAGATAGGAGAAAACCTAGATTTAAGGTAAGGGGCAGAAGGTTTAGAAGGGATTTGAGGAAGAGATTTTTCACCCAAAGGGTGGGGGGTATCTGGAACTCACTGCCTGAGGGGGTGGCAGAGGTAGGAACCCTCACAACATTTAAGAAGTATTTAGATGAACATTTGAAATGCCATAGCATACAGGGCTATGGGCCAAGTGCTGGGAAATGGGATTAGAGAAGATAGGTGCTTGATGGCCGGCACGGACACGATGGGCCGAAGGGGCTCTTCTATGATACTAATATTTCAGCTGCTCTGAAGGGGCAATGAAGAAATTGGTGTTGCAAATAAAGAAGCCTGGTTTTGAAGTGAAATGTTATGTATAGTTCCAGAAATGTGGACATCTGCCTTCAGTCTTGATTCTAAGACACCCAGTCTGAGTTGGCAAGGCAGTAATGAGTGTTGGCTTGACTTTAAATGAAAATTATTTTCTTTTAATTGTTGGAACTGAGCCAATATTTATAGTGTGTAGGCTCAGAACAGCAAACTCTAGAACAGTGGCTGAGCTACTGGGGACACTCACACAATACATTCTATGACTTTTTCTCCCCCATCCTCCCACACGTTAATTAGTATTATTCCCAATTCAGTGCCTTACAAGTACAAGATGAACCCTACTAACTGGCACTAAATTGAAAACCATGTTGCTTCTGATGAGTTTTTCATATACAAGGAATTGTTTGCAATCCACCTCTTCAACCACACACTCTCAGCAATAGATTAATTTCTACAAAACAACAGCCTTTGTTCCCAATTCATTTTGACTATCAGGTTGATAATTGGCTGGGCAGCTAATGCTTTTAACATGACTCACTCAGCTACTGAGGCCCACTTTAAATTAGGCAACTGGATGCATGGAGTTTCCATGTGTTTGTATAATTGATCTTTCTCTAGATTATATTTGGGGTCTGAAACTTGTGCATTCTGCAATAGCCTCCATTAAATTGAAGGTTAACTCAAGTAGTACAGCTTTTGATTAATGCGGTTTCTGTAGGATTGATGGGTGATTACAGCAGTAGGTTTTGCAATTGCATTTAACCCAGAGCAAGATACAATGTGTGGGAGAAGCTGATAAACTCAGGACTCAACAGGAGAGTTTCTTTTGTGCTCAGCTTTTATTTTGAACACCTTTTATCCAAGATGGCGAATTACATTGTGTTTTGGGCAAAAAGCAGGAAAAATTCCCTATTTAAAAAAACATGATTAAAAGATTATCCCCATGCTTAGTAAATTTGTAGACATATTTAAACTTTGTGCTGTATTAGCAGGCAGCTTCATACTGTAAATTCTCTGCATTACAATTTTCTATTTTAGATAGACTGAAGCATTGCGCATTTAAAAAGGCTTAAGCTGCATTTTTAAAGGTTCCTTTGTTCGTGAGAAGGAGAAAGGCTTGTTTTGCTGCTCAGAATTATTTACTACGTCTCCTATTTTAGTATTCTTTACTCATTTGTACTGCACTCCTTAAATCCAAATCATTGATGTGCACAGTGAACGGATGGAGTCCCAGAACAGAACGCTGTCAGTCATTGCTACATAACCCCATTCACTCAGAGAAATTCATCTTTATGTTTCCTCTCTTCTCATCAGTTTTTAATCCAGTGTATTATCTTTCCCCGAATTCCATACCATTGCCCAAACCGGTGTCTAATTTCTGCTTCTGCCTCTCCTTGGTGAGTTAACTCACCGGCCGGGATTTTCCAGCCCCACCTGCTGCCAGGATCTTCTGGTGCTACCGAAAGTCAGTGGATTTTTCGCTCGCCCGCTGCATCCCTCGTGGTGGATCCCGCTACAGCGGTTCCGGAAAATCACGATCATCACCTTTCCAAAATTTGTCCAAATCCAATCTGGTGCCCTTGCTTTCCACTAACTTTTTACCTCTCTGTTTGGAACTCGCACCTCACCATATTATGGTCACTGTTGCAAAAGTGGCTCACTTGCATTTAATTCATCTACCCGATCTATTTTGTTACCCATAACCAATTCTAGCAACACCTTCTTCCCCTTGTAGGTCAAACCTACTGTTTACAGAAGGAATCCTGCACACATTTTAGAAATTCCTTTACTCCATTTACTCTGTCCCTGTGTTGTAATCAATGAACGGATAACAAACATTTCCTGGAAGAATAATGTTGGAATTCCTACTCATCTCTCTCAACTATCTACAGGTTCCCTCTTCTGTTTTTCTCCCACAATTTTGTTTGCCAGCTGTTATTAGTCTTGTTCCACTGAATAATTCACCAACAATTTCACCTGAATATCTCTCACCTTCACCTAGCTTGTCACAGGAGGACAATCCATCGTGCTAGACTGGCCACAATGAAGCTGAACTGAATCTTGCTCAGTGAATTGTGAAGACAAGGAAGATATAACCCCAGGGAAGAACTTGATATGAGTTCACTCCTCTTACTCTATGACACTGGCCCCTCAGAATTTCGTTAGGGCTTCTCAATAACTGGTCACCATGAGGCTGAATTACCCTCGATTTACCTGTATTGTGAGGGTCAGTCAACACCTTCTTTAAGCCTCAGCATGAAGCTGAGGTGACAGCTTATGCCACAAAAGGGGTATAAAATTCCTTTACTCCATTTACTCTGTCCCAGAAGGCTTCCTTGAGCTGAAGTTATCTGTCCCTGAATTTTTCTTCCACCCCACTGACCCTCAAAGGTTCAAGTACCTGCCAATACTGGGGTGCAAACCCAAAGGTGCAACATTATGAATCAAAACCCCCATCCATCACACAGCTGGTGTGTCTCTTTGCTCAGGAAGCTAGCGGTGGACCCAGTGACCATTCTACTGCCCTGAACCAGCCTGAACTTACGTGTAAGCATCAAAATCTCCATTGTTGATTGCTTCAATGAGCTGTTCAGTGATCTTGATGATGTCCTGCTTGCGTGCTAGAAGTTGCGAAAACATAGAAAGGAAGGGAAAAATGAAGATGTAGCTCGGTAAAATATCAGATTTCAGAACTGAGATTCGAGATATCTGAGTACTTGCCGTGCAAAACAAAAATGTTATTGTTTTATCAATTATCAGGCAAACTTAACAGACTGGAGCACGTTATTCTTGAGGCAAGATTCCAATAAAACTAACTCTGACTTCTTATCAGAATTTGTTAATGTGTCTCTGCTGTGCAAAAATAATCCAGCACAGTTGAACATGATGTTGCATTCTGTAGTATCGATTAAGGCTGTAAATACTACTCAGGCGACTGGCACCCAAGCAAACTCGTCAGCCATTGTGTGTAACAACAGCTCTGTTTCTCAAAGGGAGCATTTTCTAAACCACCTTCTATCGCTGGCTTAAGGTGAATTGCTAACACAGCTGAAACTTCAACAGCAAACCTTCCCTCAAACAGAGATTTCAAAAGTTGCAGCACTTGCCAACAAAAGAAGAAGCTAATCTTGCAGGTACTTACTTTCCAGATCTTATCCAGTTTGTCTCAGTGCAACAGCTGCCTGCACAAGAATGTTTAGCAGAAAACCTGGCTCACCCAGCATTTACTTAGTGGCCACAGGGGTGTGTGAAGGAGTGCAAACATGGGACAGAGCTACTGTACACTCAGTATGTCTGCGACTCAGGGGGAAGTCCAGAGCACAGCAAATAAAAAAAACAGTGCTTCTTACATTCAAGTGAACTCCTGGCGATTCACCTCCCGTTACCACAAGGCACAATTATGACCGTTTGCTCTCTGCTTGAACTGGCAGATGCACAAAGTGCTTTCACTGCTGAAGTTGACTTTCACTTGATGCGCGCGTCCGGCTTTGTAGAGCACGATGCTCCCTCTCTTCCTCCCGGATGCAGCTTGTGTTCACACGTTGCTCCGAGCTCCTTCCCCAGGAACAGGCGGGCGGTTGAAGAAAGGTGCCTGTGCCAATTTGGGCCCCTTGGGCCACAATACAGCCAAACGTTCCTGCCATAAAGCAAATTATCCTTCGCCAGTACCAGTCTCGGTTAGGAACTGTGCTACTTAGGGTCACCAACTTTGTCTCTTTTCCAAAATAAAGTAGGGAAACGAAACAATCTTATCAACGTGGATTTATTTTTGTGTCATCAATTTGTTTGCTCTTTTCCCAGTGACAGGTGCAAGGAAGGGCAGAAGTGAACCCTTTGCCTTTTAAAGTCACTGGGAGATTAATGGCGAATCCAGTAGACTTCTGGCCATTACGGGAGGGTTGGCAACCCTATCCTGGACTCGAACCTGAAGCTTCTGGCTCAGAGGTAGGGACACTACGCACTGTCGCACCTCATCCCTGTGTAGCAATACTGAACTTAACTGACTTTAAGTAGGCTTTGACAGCAGCTTGAATTGCATTATAACTACAGAATTGCAGTTCAAGCGCTTCTCAAGGGCAATCAGGGATGGGTAATAAATGACGTCCTATATAGCAATGCCCACATCCCATGAAAGAATTAAATAAAGAGCTCACTGACCCAAAATTGAGTTGGGGTGTCACTGGTATTTTAATGCACCCGCCAACCCATTTATCTTAAACTCATTCATTGTCACTGGGTCAAAATCCTGGACTTCCCTCCCTGACAGCACTGTGGGTGTACCTACACCACATGGACTGCAGTGGTTCAAGGTGGCAGCTCACCACCACCTTCTCAAGGGCAATTGGGGACGGGCAATAAATGCTGGTCAGGCCAGCAACGGTCCAAGAATGAATAATAAAAAAAATGGGGTGGCTATGGCTTTCATTAAAGTAACAAATGAACTGTATGAAGTCGACATTACATAACCACCCGACTAACAGTGACTAATGGTTAAATCCACCTTCAAACCCCATCTGGATACAATCTAGGCCAACAAAGGTTTATCACTGCTTTTCCCTTCAGTTGATTTGATCTGCTTACTCCCTTTACAATCACGATTCCAAATAATGAGGCCACCCCATGGATGTGACCATTTGCTAATGTGGAAAAATAGCATTTTGGAAGAAATAAAATCCTGTTTTTATAAGTCAGCTTTAAAACATGGCCCAATGACGGCAGATTGGCATTAGATAAATAACTACTTTGGAGAATAAATGGGGCCTCTGGATAAGGGTGGCTCACTATGTTCTTGTATATTTAAAAACAAATCCTGGAAATTTGAGACAAAAAAATAGGAAATGCTGGGAATAAACAGCAGGTGGAACAGCAAGTGAAGGAGAAAGAAAAGTAGATTAACATGTAGCTAAGGGATATTTTCCTGAAATACTGAGGTAAGCTGCTGAGTAACAGGCCTTGCACCGTCCCCTTTTATTGCTTGGGATTTGCTAGTGAATCGTGTTGTGTGATTCCCAGGTTTTTTTCACGAAAGCTTTGAAATGTTGTTTCAGTCTCGTTGATACTTTAAGCACATGGCTCTGTGAATGAGCTGTGTGCAGATTAAATGCAAGGCAGGCAGCGGGCATTACAGGAACAAGCCAGAACCACTCAAAGGCTGCATCAAAAGCAGGGGAGATATCAACATCAGTTTATCCTACTCTTATCACCACTGGCACACTGTGGCTTCAGTGTGGATCATTTAAAAGATGCGTGCAGCAACTTGCCTCAACAGCACCTTCCAAACCCGCAACCTCTACCAACTCAACTAACACACGGGGACACGACCTCCTCCAAGTTCCCCTCCAAGTCATGCACCATCTTGACTTTGAACTAGAACTGCTTTTGCATCACAGTCACTGGGTCAAAATCCTGGAACTCCCTCCCTAACAGCACTGTGGGTGTACATACACTACATGGACTGCAGCGGCTCAAGAAGCCTTCCCAAGGGCAATTAGGGATGAGTGACAAATGCTGGCCTGGTCAGTGACACCCACATCCCAGGAGCAAATTAAAAGAAATGAATTTAAAAATGGTGACAGGGCAGCAGGACGATCTGGGGATGGGAGGAGAGAAAACAACAAAATGTTTTATAAAATCAGTGTGAGCATGTGTACACAACACAACAGGCACATAATCAAAATCCACACAAAAACATGAGGGGTAAGCTGGCTAGCTTTAAGAAAATCACACCAGCTCTGAAAAAGAAAACGGATTAATTTCAGAGTTTAAAATATTCAGCATCCTCAAAGACATTTAAAGAGAACCAACGGAATAAAACAAAGGGCCATTTGCAAATCCGGTTCCCAAGGGATCCTGCGGTGACAGATTGGTAAATCTTCACATCGTCAGAGGCGCTTGTTGGGAAATTCTTCAATTATTTTAATGGAGGATTTTCAAACTGTTTGCCTACCCCTCCATTGAAAATCAAAGGAAAGAGTTTAGTTCCTGAGAGTTAAATGCTTGGGCACTCGTGATTCAACATCAAAGGCAATGGTGGATCATTTTAATCTTGCGGACCTGGTGAGAGATCCACTGGACGGAGATTTTCACCCCGCTCAATATTACTCACTGTTGACTTCAACAGGAAGCTATATTGGACGGGGCGTAAAATTATTATCACACCCGATCCCTTCAGTTTTTCAACAGGCAGGTTGGGTTGAAATTGGCCCCCGTCATTGTTTCCATGATTCTCAACTTGGTGACATGCACACAAGAACATAAGAAATAGGAGCAGCAGTAGGCTATTTGGCCCATTGAGTCTGCTGCTTCATTCAATAACAACTTGGCTGATTTTCTACCTCAATTCCACCTTCCCGTATTATCCCCATATCCCTTAATTCCCTTAGTACTCAAAAACCTATCACCTTCATCTTAAATATGCTCACTATCTGAACATCCACAGCTCTGAATTCCAAAGATCCACAACCCTTTGAATAAAGAAATTCTACCTTATCTCGGTCCCAAATGGCCAATTTCTTATTGACCCAGTGGCCATAAGAACATAAGAGCAGGAACAGGCCATTCAGCCCCTCAAGCCTACTATTCAGTAAGATCATGGCCAATCTGATTGTGACCTTAACTCCACTTTCCTGCCTGCCGTAGCCCCTTGTAAATCAAAAATCTGTTGAACTCAGCCTTGAATATATTCAGTGACCCAGCCTCCACAATGCCCTCATCCCAGGAATCAGTCTAGTGAACCATTGCACTCCCTCTAGGGCAAGTATGTCACTCTTTAGGTAAGAAGGCCAAGATAGTTTGCATGCGGTTTCATCAATGCCCGATATAATCCTATTGAGGTTTCTTTACCCTTATACTCAAATCCCTTTATAACCAAAAGCTAAAATGCCATTTGCCTTCCTAATAGCTTGCTTTGGTGCATGCTAACTTTCTGTGATTCGTGTACAAGGACACCAAAGTCCCTCTGAATCTAAACATTTCCCAGTCTCTCAACATTCAAAAAATATTCTGCTTTTTTATTTTTCCTACCAAAATGGATAACTTCGCACTCATGGCATAAGCTAAAACTACTAAACAACATGACTACATCAAATAATTTTTAAAAATGCTTCAAGTCATCCTCACATAGCACTGGAACAATTGTGATTAATTGTAAAGCGATGCTTATATTAAACCGATAGCTAAGAGCAGCTTCAAAAGCAAAAGAGAATTTAAGGAATAATAAACAAATGCAAATAAAAAGTTGACAATCAGCATTTTCTTCAGCACAGTGAAATTATTTTTAAAAATGTGCAGTAAATCAATATGGAAATACACTACATGCTGTGCTTGTTAATTTTTTTTTAATGTAAGCATTAAGTACAGAGAAAACAAAGATTTAGTATTTTTCACTCTACCTAATCTCTAGTGAATATAGGCAATGAGACTGAGCCACTGCTTAGAAAAACCTTCGACTTCACTTACACTGCGTGGGAGGAGAGGTGGGTGGAAACAGCTCTGAATTATCTGTGTGATTCACTGCACATATGAGCTCCACACTTTCAGTGGCTGAATACATGTGGGGTGGGTGGGGAAAAAAAGAGACACAAACGTAAAATATGTATATGTATAAAAATATATACACACACACACACACACACACACACACACAGAGACACACACACACAAACACACACATAGACACACAAACAGCAAACGCAACAGCAAACAAGCATGACACTTAAGCAAATAAAACATAACACTGAAATACCATAAATAACTTCAAACAAGCTGAAAGGATTTGTGCTGAGGGAGCCTCCTCTATAACACTGTTAATTTTTCCCCTGAATTGTTAATTGGCTGGGACTGTAGCACCAGAACATTTCAGCAAAGACAGATGAGAACACATGTCCTGTGCATTACTGAGCCTTTGGTCAGGATCGGAGTGTGTGAGTTGCTCGCTCTGATCCAAGCATCCCCTCTGGCAGCCCCACTCCTGAGCCACGGGCTTTACAGTTGCCGACCAACCAAGATTGTCCAAGAATCTCCATGGCAATGATCAAAACCGGGAGGCAAAAACAAAAGTAAAACAAAAAGGAAAAAAAAGCAGCCAATTTTATTTAGGTGGGGAAAACAAAATAGAGGCCACTTGATCGAATAATTTTTGAGGTCTCAATTGGATGAAGGAGAGTTTATTCACTCTCCAATTGCCAGGGAAGGGTGCTCTGCTAGGATTGGCATGTCGGGAGACCAATGGGGGGAACCTGGGGGTGGGGCTATTGGAGGGAAGCGATCACAGAATCACAGTGTAGAAGGAGGCCATTCGGCCCATCGTGCCTGCACCAGCTCTCCGAACGAGCAATTCACGGAACATTCTTCCGCCTTCTCCCTGTAACCCTTCACACGTTTCCTTTCCAGAAAGCAAGTGATAATACTTTGGGAAATGTGTCCAACAACGGACTGGAAACCCTAAAGTGAACGGACAGGTAAAATAAACACGGGTCTACAGTAGTTAAGAATTGATTCAAATGGAGAGGAGGGTGGGGGAAAAAGAGAGGGGCTTGGGGTGCCCTCTCTCCTGACTTCATTTTCCCTTCCGTCTAGTGCTCACGCACTCCTCTGCCCAAACTTGGCTTGGCTGTGCTCAGATTGATGTGGGCAACTACACGCTCAATTGTGTATTCTACCACTGCACAGTGGCCAATTTTGCAACTTGTTGATTTGAATCTGATCAGTCGACGCTGTCATGAGAAGCCGGTTACAGCCACAGATTACTTACAGACATATTGAACTTTTTAAGGAAGACTTGTGTGTTTTTAAAAAAATACAAGCAAGGACACTGAGCAAAAGATGGCTAATAATGTAAAGTGACTACGTTCTGGAAAATTCCTTTGTGGATTATACTGACACACCTGTCCCAAGAGAACATGGAATGTTGCACCTGAAAAGGTGTCATGACCTTCTCCAAGCAGAGACACTTAAAAGGAGAGATAGGAAAGATGCAAAAGACTGAACTTTAATCTCCTGTGGTTGCAGAGACAAATGACTGATTTGTATGTCTCGGCAGTCACCCAAAAATCCATCTCCTGTTGATTTATATTTCAGAATTAGTTCTGAGCTGAATGCAAGATGACCATTTCCCCTCATGAGTATACACAAGGAAAAATCAGTTGAAAAGCAGTGTGTACTGGTGTGCTGTGTGTGACAGCAAGTAGAAGAACAAGGGTCAACCCCCTGCAGTTTGCAGGCAAAAGGATCTCTCTGTTGCTGGAGGCAAAGCTCAGCAGAAGCCACAATCTAAAGGAAATAGGACAGCCTTTCAGAACCAAGTGTCTCCGAACCAACTGCGAAACTGCCAAAGTCAGCACTACCGGCATTACCCTACTTAATGCTTGCAACGTCATTTATATCTCATGGACAAGCCATGACAAATCATGGACAAAGTAATTCATATTTTTAAAAAATTGGACTCAATTTCTCATTTCTGATCTGTCCGTATGTGTGTTGCGTTTTTATTATTTTTCTTGGGTTTTAGTAACTAATAAGCTTACTCTTTCTTTGTCTCAAGAGAGCCTGGTTAAATTGGTTCTTTCAACAAAATAAATACATTTGGACTGGGAAAAGAGATCCCTTTTAAATTAACCTTGTTGCGAGCAACCGAGATGGTTGAATAAAGAAATAAAGCCAGTTCATTCCTCCTCACCTGGGAACATAACAAAATTGGGGTCCTGTTGAGAAAGTTAACACATTGGGGGACCTCACCTGGGGACTGGTCGTAACAATACCTGCATCGTGATGTTGCAAGTTACCAATCAAACATTTAGTGCTTCAGCAGTCAGTGTTTAATGAGTGTTGGATGTTTCTGGGAAGGAAGGCTTATTGGATACCACAACAACTTGTATTTATAAATCTTTAATGTAATAAAATGACCCAGGGTGCTACACAGGAGCGCAATCAGGCAAACTCTACCAATGAACCACATGATGGGATATAAGATTTAATATCCAACCTCAGGAAGGGACTCCTACAGCAGAGTGAAAATGTCAGTTCCGAACACGAGTTAATCTTTGGTCACCATAACCAATCAGATTTGCCTGAGTTAAGTGGTGTCAGTGACAGGGGAACTGAAAGGGTCAATGAGCCTAATGATAAGAGGTTCTGAATTTAAATAACAAAGTAGCTAGGATAACTGACTTCATCTCAATTGATCTTTATAAGTCTCAAGACAATTGCTAGCCTCGGTGACTCCTCCAAATTTGTTCTTCAACAGCATCATCAACACTTGGAGGGAAGTAAAAACTCAAATAAGAAACCAATTAAAGATTTGGGCCTTCCTGGCGTCAGGACATTCCAAAGTGTTTCACAGCTGATGGAGTACTTTTGTTTTTAAAAGGGAAAATAGGCACTTGGATAAGAAATTGACTGAGTGACAGGAAACAGAGAGTAGTGATAAATGGTTGTATTTCAGATTGGAGGAAGGTTGGTACTGGTGTTCCCCAGGGGTCAGTGTTGGGGCCCTTGCTCCTCCTGGTTTACAATGACCTAGACTGTGGTGTGCATGGCATGATTTAAAAATTTGCAGATGATATGAAGATTGGAAACGTTGTCAACTGTGATGAGGATAGACTTGAACTTCAAAAGGACATAGATATATTGGCGGATTGGGCAGACAAGTGGCAGATGAAGTTCAATGCAGAGAAGTGTGAGGTGATTCATTTTGGCTGGAAGAATATGGTGAGACAGTATAAAATAAAGGAACAGCCTCTAAAGGAGGTGCAGGAACACAGGGATCTTGGTGTATATGTACATAGGTCATTGAAGATGGCAGGGCATGTTGAGGGAGCAGTTAATAAAGCATATGGTATCTTAGGCTTTATCAATAGGGGCATTGAGTACAAGAGTAAGGAGGTCATGCTGAACTTGTATAAGACACTAGTTAGGCCTCATCTGGAGTATTGCATCCAGTACTCCAGATGAGGGCGCCATACTAGAGGAAGGATGTGAAGACATTGGAGAGAGTACAGAGGAGATTCATAAGGATGATTCCAGTGATAAAGAACTATAGCCATGAGGACAGATTGGAGAGGTTGGGACTGTTTTCCTTGTAGAAAAGAAGGCTGAGAGGAGACTTGGTCAAGGTATTCAAGATCCAGAGAGTATGGGCAGGGTAAATAGTGAGAAACTGTTTCCACTCAAGAGAACATCAAGAATTAGAGGGCATATATTCAAAATAATTGGCAAAAGGAATAAATGTGATGTGAAGAAAAATGTTTTCACTCAGAGGATGGTTGGAGTCTGGAACAACCTTCCTGAAAGGGTGGTGGTGGCAGGTTCGATTGAGGTATTCAAAAGGGAATTGGATTGCTACCTGAAAAGAGAGAGTGTGCAAGGTTACGGGATAAGGCAGGAGAGTGGGGCTAGGTGGAATGCTCTGTCAGGGGGCCAGAGCAGACTCGTGGGCCAAATGGCCTCCTTCCGCACTGTAACGGTTCTGTGATACTGTGTAGTCACTGTTGTGATGTAGGAAAGACCAAGTTGCACACAGCAAGCTCTCACAAACAGTGTTGTAATAATGACCAGATTATCTGTTTGAGGGTGTTGGCTGAATGATAAATATTGGCCAGGACACCAGGGGAAACTTCCCTGCTCTTCACTGAATAGTGCTATGGGATCTTTTATGTCCACTCAAGGGAGAGGGAAGACAATTTAATGTCTCAGTTGAAAGTTGGCATTTGACAGAGCAGCATTCCCTCAGTAATGGACTGAGTGTGTCAACCTGACTTTTGTGCTTAAGTGACGTCATCAGAGTCTTATCAAACAAAATTTGAAACTTAGCCACAAGGCAATTTCCAGACAAGTGACCAAAAGCTGCAATTAAACATTGGCTGTCAAGTTCCTCTGAGCTCTGGAACTCACAGCCTTTCCAACACAGGGCTAGAGTGCTACTGACTGAGCCTTGCCTGGCAAGTGTGATGTTTGTGGGTGGTTGGTGTGATATAAGGGCTTGGCATAGAAAGGGTTAACGTGGGATTGGGTACAGTACCACCTACAGTGTGATGTAAAGGAACACATGGGCTGAGTCTAGAGGGCAATCTTGTACTGGACAGGGACGTGTGTAGAGGCAAGCATGGAGATGGCTGCTAGCTTTGGCCTTATACTGTAAATATGTATCTAGTTAAAAGCAGTTAATAAACACTTACTGTTAAAACATACAAGGCTCAGAGCCTCTTCAGGAGACCTACCGAGCTACACACATCATCTCACAACAGTTGCTACTAAGGAGAACTCTCCTGCTAGCAAACACAAACCTTTTGTTATTGTTCCTTTACCTTGATTAGCTGCTGGCAGTGTCACTGACTAACTCTCTATGAGCTGATGACCGTTTTCTGCCCTGAGTATTGGTAGAAATGATCTCAGTTTTCTTCTAGACCAACCTGAAGGGCTTTCTGCAGAGCAACAGCGCTTGCAGCACGGGGACAATCTGCTCCACGAGCTGTCGCTGTTCACACTGCCAGTTGGAAACTGGAACATGCTGCAATTTGGACCCACTCCAGTTTTCCGATAACTATATAAACTGGAAGAGGGTTGAAAGAGATACTGGATTGCAGTGAAGGATTGAGCAGGACTATTTAATGTGAGGGTTCTGCGTGTGCCAAAGGTGAGAATTTCAATCAAGAGATAACAGCAGAAATCAGCTATAATATTTAATCAATGTC
The DNA here is from genome assembly GCF_964194155.1 of Cetorhinus maximus. NCBI lineage: Eukaryota > Metazoa > Chordata > Chondrichthyes > Lamniformes > Cetorhinidae > Cetorhinus > Cetorhinus maximus. The sequence continues at coordinate 30,859,953 of NC_135905.1, forward strand.
CAATAACTGTAAACCTTGTTGTTGGATAGTGAGAGTTGGATAATATGAGGAGGAAATTCCCTCAAGGGTTGCGTTAACAATAAGGTTACAAATAGCTTCTTACATAAAGTATGACTCATAGTTTCCCTTGTTACAACTTTTCTTGATATTTATTATTATATGCACTGATCCTTAGCCTGTTGAATAAATGCTTCAATTCATGCAGCATGAGAGAAATAGGCAGGGGAATGTCTGGACTCACTGGCAAAACTGAGTGGATATTTTCTGCGATAGGCAGACCATTCTCATGCGATGGGTTTATCTTTGCTCCCCTGCAGAGAAGATTTCCATAGAATCTTAGAGCACAGAAATAGGGCCACTTGGTCCATCATACCCGTGCTAGCTCTTTGAAAGGGATATCCAATTAGTCCCCATTCCCACTGCTCTTTCCTTGTAGGGCCCCTGCAAATTTCTCCCCTTCAAATGCCGTGCTGCCAACAAGCAGTCCCATGGACCCTATTCCGATCCTGCACATACTTGTCACGCAAGGTAACAGCAGCTTGCATTTATATAATGCCTTTAACATCATAGAATGTCACATGGCTCGTCCCAGGGACGTAATCAAACAAATCTTTACACCAAGACACACAAAGGTAGATATGAGGGCAGGTGACCAAAAGAAGTAGGAATGAAGGAATGTCTTAACGAACGTCAGAGGGGTAGAGAGGCTGATAACTTCTCTGTTATCCCCTGTGTAAAACTCTACAGCAGCTGCTTAAGGTTGGATAGTGTATTAAGACATGTTTCTTTTGTTAATCCAGCTGTAATGCTACACAGTAGTTAACAAAGATGAAAGTGCAGTGATGTGCGTAATAGAAAAGAGATAGTCTGTGAATACCCCAGGTGTAATGAGAAAAAAAACAGCTGGTTAACACAGAGCAGATTGAAATTATAGGAATATAGTAAACTGAGGAAATGGCAATTTTTCATCCTGGTAAATCTTGAACTGAAGCACAAACTAGGGATGTTTCTGGTATTTTGTGGATGGTCATCAGTAGATTCTCAACTTGAACGTATTTTATCAAAATAGGAACATAATAGGAGCAGGAGAAGACCATTCAGCCCCTAGAGCTTGCTCTGCCGTTCAATAAGATCGTGGCTTTACCTCCACTTTCCTGTCTGTCCCCATAACGCTCGACTCCTTCACAGATCAAAAATCTGTATAACTCAGCCTTGAATATATTCAATGACCCAGCCTCCACTGCTCTCTGGGTTAGAGGATTCCAAAGATTATTAACTCTAAGAGAGAACACATTCTTCCTTGTCTTTATCTTAAATTGTAGACGCCTTATTTTGAAACTGTGTCCCCTAATTCTAGATTCCCCCACGATGGGAAACATCCCCTCAGCACCGACCCTGTCAAGCCCAGTCAGATTCTTACATGTTTCAATAAGATCACCTCTCATTCTTCTAAACTCCAATGAGTATAGGTCCAACCTGCTCAATCTTTCCTCGTAAGACAACCCCTTCATCCTAGGAATCAGCTCAGTGAAGCTTCTCCGAACTGCGTCCAGAGATGATTTGCCAAGTGATCACAAGTGGTTGCCTCCACTTCACTCGAATGCAGCTCCTTACCCTTTGGAATAACAAGTTATTTCTGACCTAAGTTTCTCTAATATGACGAATTGAAAGCTGCACCTGTTGTTGAAAGGCCTTTGTTAGGGTTCCAGTTAAAATAGGCAACCAGAGCTAACAGCTAGTAGTACATCAGCAGTTGGGAAAAGCATAACCAGCAGATTATTAGCTCTGTATGACCTGTTTATTCAAAAGGCACAAAAGGTTTCCGATTTTCATACACCATCTCCAAGCTTTGCCCTGGGAGACTTTGGCCTCCTGCTTTTAAAAGAAAAATATTTCATGCTAAAGCAGCTCACCCGATGCCAATTTTTACTCTGTTTCACTCTCCTAAACCGAAAGCATTTTATTCTTCAAATGTGGCTTTGGTTCAGTTGAGCTTCTAATTTCGAGGTTGTAAGTTCAAACCCTCATGCTGAGATATCAGTGCAACACCGAGGGAGTTTTAAAACATTTTTTTCATGGGATGTGGGTGTCACTGCCAAGGCCAGCATTTGTTGCCCATCCATTGAGTGGCTTGCTAGGCCAGTTAAGAGTCAACCACATTGCTGTGCGTCTGGAGCCACACATAGGCCAGACCAGGTAAGGATGGCAGATTTCCTCCCCTAAAGGACATTAGTGATAGCTTCATGGTCACCATCACTGAGAACTTTATGTTCCAGATTATTAATTGAATTTAAATCCCACCAGCTGCCATGATGGGATTTGAAACCGTTTACCCAGAGCATTAGCCTGGGGCTCTGGATTACTAGCCCAGTGACATTACCACTTCGCCACCATCTCCCTCCGGATGCAGCATTGTTGGATGAGAAAATAAACTGAGACACTACATATGGAGGAGGACAGGGACATTTTGCAGTGACTTGGCCAACATTCAACCCTCCATCAACACTACCAAGGTAGATTAACTAGTCATTCTTCTCATTTACTGTTTGTGGGATCATGCTGTGCATACATTGAGGCACCTTGAGGTTGTGAAAGGCGCTATATAAATGCACTATATAGCCTATCTGTCTAAATTGTCAGCAGTTCAAAATGCTCAGAGCTATGAATGTCCTAACAACATAAAATGTCTTTATATAATTGCAAAATCTTTTAATTAGCAAAAAACTGCACAAATTGCTCTCCCATTAAATAATGTACTGTAATTAAATAATGTACTGTAATTAACATATGACAAAAAGTCATATCTTTCTACAAAAAACCTACAATAATAGTGAGGTTAATGAGATAGATAGATTGTGTTAAAATCATCTGACCTTCAAATGACCTGTGGGATATGTGATATCTGGGTGAACACAATGCACTTGTTTCAAATGCCCCTCAGCCATTCTATTACAGGTGCTAATCTATGTACTCAAAATGAGTTCTGCTCCAAATTACCAGGGGCAGGGTGGGGGGAAGAAATTTTTGACAAATATACAAAGCATTTCTTCACTTGCAACCCACCCTGTAACTTTGTATTGGGCTGCAGTGATATGCAGTAATATCCTGTCCTGTTGTCTCCACCTTGGATGGAATGCAGCTCAGACTGTTGGGATAAGGCAGTGCAGTCTCGATCAAGTGGTTATCAGCACCATTTTTGGAGCAATGCAATTGAACAGGATAGAAAGCTGTCTGGATACGCGTGTCTGCTCAATAATATTCCAAAGTTCTGTGGGAGGCAAAAATGTGGCAGAGAACTAGGGACAGGAAATTCGTGGACATCCCGTTCCAAAGATGCATCAGCCAAGAAATTAAAAACCAGTTAGTCTTCCAGTGTCACCTTCTCCTTGAGTTAGTTAGGGTGTTCAATCAACATGGTGTCTAAAGGATACATTGCTTTAATGAATAAAGATTAACCGATTATATTTTTTCTAAAGGCACTTCAGCGAGTCAGTGTTCATTCAACTCTGGCCGCTTGTGCATTCTCCACTTCCTTCCTTCACCCCAACATTGGCAGCCACACCTTCAGCAGTCTTGGGCCTCAAGCTCTGGAAATCCCTCCCTAAACTCCTCCGCCTCGACCTTCTCTCCTCTCTACCTCCACCTTCTCTCCCTTCTTCTTTAAGAGTCTCCTTAAAATCTTTGAATAGGGGATGGCCAATAAATGCTGCCCCAGCCAGTGACATCCACACCCCATGAACAAAACGCTTTTGACCAAGTCCTAACATCTCCATCTTTGACTCAGTGTCAATATTTGTCTGATTATGCTCCCAAGAATCATCTTGGGATGTTTTACAACATTAAAAAGTGCCATATAGATGCAACTTGTTGTTGTAGTGGCCCGGTTGTGTAGTGCTGTGACCTGAGGCAGTGTCTGGGTGGTTTCCAGTACTGACAGCGTCGACCACGCCCCCCCCACCCCAGGGATTGGAGTGGGCGCACGATGCCAGAGACAACGATAATTACTTCCTCACCTCACTAAGTAACTTTGGGTATTTGGGAAAGTGAAATTTGTTGCAGGGCAGGTGAACAGCAAGATGCTGCAAATGTTAAATATGTGAAACACAAACAGAAAAAAGCTTGAAAATACACAGCTGGAAGAGCTAACATTGTTAACTTGTCAAGGGCAATTAGGGATAGGTAACAAATGCTGGCCATATGGTCTGTTTCTGTGCTCTATACATATAATCTTACAGGGGTCAGGTGATGAACATTAACTTTGCTTTTCCTTTCATGGCTATTGACTAGTCTGTGTATTTCCAGTTATTTGCTCTTGTCTTTCAAGGATAACAGCACAGGGTTGGAAGAAAAGACATGGGTAGCTTAAACATTGGAAGGTTTTTATAACATTACTAACATGAAGGACAGGGAAATGTGGTGATATTATCCCCTTGTACTTCTGGAGAGAGTCCATAAGGGGAACAACTGAATAAGAGGCAAAATATGTTGTTGGATTGGAAACTGGAAGGCAGCCTTTGGTGAAAGCTGTTCAACTAGAAACTGGAAGGAGGTTGTGACTGGAGTATCTGCATCACATGGCTCACCACCACCTTCTCAAGGGCAATTAGGGTTGGGCAACAAATGCTGGCCTAGGCAGCAACACCCATATCCCAAGAAAGAATAATTTTAAAAAACTCAGGGAATAGTCTGCTAACCCTTGCTATTTATCAACACATGATTTTGGCAACAATATCGTCAGTAAAATGTGCATTTTGCAGATGATACCGAAATAGGGGATCAAGTGCATCATAAAGACCAGTGCTACCAGTTTCAAAAAGGATAAATATATCTTCTGATTGAATAGACTAGTGTGTGAAATTATCACTACAGGAGCATGGGACCAAAACAGGACATGTGCATTAAATTCAGCAATGCTGTAGGTGTTTAATCATGAGAAGATTTAGCGTTTCTAATGGATAAATCTATCAAACTGCACTGACACTAGGGTAGAATGAAGTTGACAAATTATGCTTCATTAGCAGAGAGCTGGAGTGTAAATCAATGAGTTTGCTTTGTTGATGCAAAGGGCATTGGTCGATTTTGATCTAACATACCATATGCAGTTCTGATCACTTAATCACTTGCAGGATATTGCTGCTCTTGAAAGAGCGCAGTCAAGCTATAAAACGATCCCTAGTATCAGCAATTTAAGTCATGGAGACGGTGAAAGAAATTGGGCCTTCTTTCATTGCAAAAGAGATTTTGAGGCAGCCACTTGGGCCAAATTGTGCTGTAAATTCTATGAATTTGATGTAATCTAAAATCCATCAAGACCACGTGTTGAGAAAGTGATACTTCCTATTCTATCTCTGTGAATGCCTTTTGTGACAAACCATTTATTTGTCACATCAAAGTTGAATTGCTGAACTTGCAAAGCCTTCTACTGTAATATCTCTACAGTATTGCATTAAATATGGACTCTCCAGTTTTTGGGTAACAACAAACTCGAAATGAGGGTTACGAGAGAGGGGGAGAGGAGTGATCCACTGCAGTGCAGTTGAGGGAATGTCTGTTATTTTATTTTTGCCTCTGTTGACAGCATCTCCCTCCGTAGAGCACATCGCATCACTGCTCAGGCCAGGATGACTCTCAGGCTCCTGTTATTGCTGTTCTGTAAAATAGTCACTAGAAAGTGCACAAGAGAAGCTGGCTGGGCAATCGCACTGCACAAACCTGCAAGTACATGCTCCTTAGCAACAGTGGCGATCTTGGGTAGCTATTAGCTTTGCAGGTGGGAAAGAGCACACATTTTGAGGCTTATTAAAATAAAAGCAACCAAACTAACCGGTTTGTTAATGTACTTTCTTATCTAAAACAAACTACACACCTTTGTAAGTTTTACCATTGACCACACACATTTACAAAGCTTTAAGTTTGCATTAGGGTTGCAAAGTCCAAGTGAAAAATCTTAAAGGTCAACTGACAAAAGCCTTCGATTTTGATCCTATTTCCCAATTTTGCATGCAAAACCTGCACCCAGGGAGTAGTTTCACTCGGCACCACACAACACACTGGAGGGCAGCAAACAGGGACGATTGCTGCTGACTTACTGGGTGCCACCTCAGGGGGATGATCAGTGTGAACTGACTCAGCCGAGCGCAAGGCAGTGGACTGACTCTTCGTAACACTGTTACTGCCAACATCGGGCGCAGGTGCTGGCATTCATTACACAGCAGCATTGTGGAGAATAAACAGCCATTACAAAAGGGACACAGAAGACACAGAAATAAAATGGTACAAAAAAAACCCACAATTCTTTTAAGGAACATGTAAAAATAGGTGTGGGGAGGAGGAAAATCAATAGATGGTTTTACATTTGTTCCATTTGAATTCATCAACTGAAGCAGTTATTTTCATATTATCATTATCTAATAAACCGAATAAATAACACACACACGCACAGGTACATGCACAAATGCACACACATGCATGCAAGCACACACAGACACACATACACATATACACACACAGGAAACATTACTTAGGCAAGAAGTGGCTAATTCATTAATTGATTGCTAACTACATGTACACTGAGGGGCACGACATTAGTCCCGGGTGAGCTCTCACTCAGCTGTACAAATACTTTGTGGGTAACAGTACTGTGCCAGCAACAATCAGTCCTAATTCAAGATGAGCTGGAGGTCAGGCCCTTGCCTTTCAGTCTCAGCAATGGCAACAGCTGATAACACCCTTTCACATTTACTGCACTGTGCATGATGCCTGGTTTATCTGTTTTAAATTTATAGAAATGTACAGAACAAGAAAATGATAGCATTCACAGGATTTAAAGTAACAAATATACACATATATACACACGCGCACATATCTATAGATCAAGATTTTTGATTGGCTGGTCCTACTCTGGTCTGTGCCTTGTCTTCTTTTGGCTTCTCTTGTTTTACAAGGGGTCACCGCAATGCTGGTTGATCACCCTTCTCCATCTCCCTCTGTCAGTCCCCCATTCCTCTTCCAATCCCACTGTGTTTAACACTCTCACCACCAGATCTTTCCATCTGGTCTTAGGCCTTCCTCTTCTCCTTCTTCCTGGCAATCCCAATTCCATCACTCGTCTCAACACATTTTCCCTTTCTCTCTCCACAACAGATGATCATACCATTTCAATCTCTGCTCAGCTACTTTCTTCCATGGTCCCACAGTCTTCACTGACTGCACCCCCTCAATGTGCAATTGTCCTTTCTCAATACTCCACACATCCATCTCAGCATCCACATCTCATTAGTGTCCAGTTGTTGTTCCTCTCTTCTTGATGCTGTCCACATTTCTGCACTGTATAACAAGGCCGGTCTCGCAACTGTCTTCTAGATTCTTCTTTTCAGTTTCCGTGATATTTTTCTATCACTTCTTCCAATTGCTCCAACCAGAACTAATTCATTGCTTAACTTCCATTTCCATACTTCCATCTTCTGCCCAGCCCTAGTTGCCCTTGAGGTGGTGGTGGTGAGCTGTCTACTTGAACCGCTGCAGTCCATGTGGTGTAGGTACACCCACAGTGCTATTGGAAAAGGAGTTCCAGGATTTTGACCCAGCCACAGCAAAGGAACGGTGATATAATTCCAAGTCAGGATGATGTGTGGCTTGGAGAGTCACTTGCAGGTGGTGGTGTTCCCATGCATCTGCTGCCCTTGTCCTTCTAGGTGGAAGAAGGTGCTGTCAAAGGAGCCTTCAAAGGTTGATAGGGATGGTCTTTGCCTTGTCATCAGTCACTAAAGTTCACCATTTCACCAAATGGACTGCCCTCATTCTAAGTTTCACATACTCTGATTTCTCAGTGCCTTTGTGCCAAGCTTATTACGACAGGAAATTCATGTGTTAACGGCCCTGGATATTTACTAAAGGGGCAAAGGTCCCGCCATCTGCAGTCTGCGGAATTGCTACAAACTGTTTGCTTGTCGATGTGTCACTTTTTGGCTGCTGTTACCCAATATAACGCAGAGTTTAAAAACAATTAATTCCACCTGCTGAATAGTCCATCTTCAGACAAATAACTAAGAACTCTGTATTAAATAACTAATTAATAACTATTTAATAACTGTATTAAATAACTATTTAATAACTGTATTAAATAACTAAGAACTCTGTATTAGACGGGTGCAAACTCAACTACTTCCAAGTCTATTTGCAAGCTGACAATGAATGAACTATATAAATTCCATGAAAAGGACAAACATTGCTGAATATTCCTCTGGATGTGAAAGGGAATATGAGACAGCCATTGGTACATCAGAAGGTAGATATCCAAGTGCAGGGTTCAAAAGCGGTGTGCTAGCACAGTGGTAATGTTACTGGACTAGTCACCCAGAGGCCTTGACTAATGCTCTGGAGAGATGAGTTCAAATCCCACCATGGCCGCTGGGGGAATTTAAATTAATTAATAAATCTGGAATAAAAATGCTGGTCTCATTAATAGTGAATATGACCAGATTGTTGTAAAAACCCATCTGGTTCACTCATGCTCTTCAGGGAGGAAACCTGCAGACTCCAGACCCACAGCAATGCGGTTATCTCTTAAATGCCCTCTGAAATGGCCTAGCAACCAGCTAAATGAAAAAACACTGTGGGTGTATCTACATACATCACATGGGCTGCAGCGGTGCCAAATTCAGTTCTCCAGCATCTTCATGGGCAATTAGAGATGGGCATCAAATGCTGGCCTTGCCAGCAATGATCACATTTCAAGAACGAACCAAAAAGAAGCCCAAGAATAAAGTTGTCTGCTGATCAGATGAAACCCAAGATTGGCTCATTATTTATAATTACATTTGTATTATTTCTTTCACATAGAGTTTAGCCAATCCTACAGCATAGGAAGAGGCCATTTTGCCCATCATTTCATTGCTGGCTTTTTGAAAAAGTTATCCAATTAGGCCCACTTCCCCAGAGTTCTGGTTTTTGAAAGCAATAGCTAGCAATATGTCATTCTGCAGGACGAATTCAAGGTCACCTAGGGCCTTGCAGGACATAGAGAGAGTAACAAAATAACTCATTGGCAATATCGAAAGCGATGCAGCATCATGCAGAGCATGCACAATTTGACATATAACCTCACATGATGCACGTCATGTAATGCAAGTTCTCACAAGGATGTAATGGAAAATCTCACAAGACATACAGGATGTGCCATGAATTCTCAAATGTAATATAAGACCTCATTGCAAAAATGGGATGTGATGCGACATCTCACAGGTCATAGGATGGGTAACAGGACGTCACATGCAGACCTGGCTGATACTGGGTCATCTTTGCTAACATTACATGTAAATTTACTCTCTTCCATTTCCCTTACTGCAAGATATTGCACCAAGAATTGCCTTTACCAGCAGCATTCAATGTTTATTAAAAAAGAAACCCTTACTAATACGTCATTTACACATGTACAACACGGTGAGGTGTAGAATAATACCTTAGTCTAATATCTTTCCTTGCATCATTTTTCAGAATGCTGGTTTTTTTGTCATAGTCCGTATAAGCTATTTCTAAATTACCCTAAGGTGAGTGCATAACACACTCATCATGCTTTATTACTCACTCCATTCGGAATAGTGACTAGGTCTCTCTGGACAAGTAACAGTTGTCAGATTTGGAGACTGCAGCAGCATTACAGGAACAGGCTAATTATGAAAAATTCATTTTCCTTCATCCACTTCCTCTTGATTTATTTCCCTAAATCTTCCAGGTCTTGTCCAAGGGGGTAGATCCTCTCCTCAGGATGGAGTCATTCTTGCTCTGTGATAAGGGTTCTGCTATTGAAGGATCTAAAGGGGAAGGTTCATGCTCCATTTAAAGGCTGTCTCACAGAATCAGGGAGGGCACTGATGCAAGAAACTCTCCCCTCTCACTTGTATTCCAATCTACTCTCAGTTCTACCTGAAATCCACCAACATGTCCTGCTTAATACAGGGTTCTACAGTGAATCACATATGCTGGGGACTAAATATATTGTGAGGTAGCCCTTTCACATACAGTGCTGATGTGTTACTTTCTTGTGTATGTCCTAACTGAGAGAATGGTGAGCATTAGCAGTGAATGGCGGATTCTTAGTCTGATATGTTTTTCCAACATTGTTCATCATTGTAGCCAAGTTTGAAAGATGAGATTGTTTTGTTCATCAAAAGATTAACTTTGTTCATTTTCTTTATTTAATCAACAGCATTTTTATTTTGAAATAAAAAGAATTGGTGCCTTTCATTCTGAAGACTTCTAGGTTTGACACAGGCATTCAAAGCGTCCATACATTTCTCAATATTCAGCGTGGTCTTTGTGACGTATATTGTCAATGGTACATGGGTGGGGGAGCATTGTTGAGTTTGTCTGGTCACCTCCACATCAAGGAGCTATCAGAAGCAGAACTGCAAATGGGTTCCCAATGTGACTGTTGTTCCGTGAACACCCTCAGAACATTTGTGGCTTCTGGTCTTGGTGGGAAAGCAGGGAGTTGACCTGTCTTCCGTCATGTAGTCAGTCGTATGTGTATTAAGGAACGTGAGAGACATTGGAGTGTGACGGGTGGGAATTTGGTACTTAAATCACTTACAGGGAAGTTAACAGGTTAGGCTTCCTATATTTTAACTTCGCTTGATGTGCTACCTTCAAGATCATCAAAAGTATATCAATAAATAGCACCTCTACATTATTGTTTTACTGTAAATACCCAGCAAGCTTTTAGTATCCGATTGCAGCTGACCTAACACAATGGATGATCTACATATATAAACAAGCAGCAAAGCAGTTTTGGAGGCACTTTGAAATTTTTCAGCCAAATTGTGGGGACTAAAGACCCTGATCAGTGACTTCAAAAGGCAGAGAGGTGTCTTCAATCCTTTAGGAACTGCATTTTAGAGCTGTTCACTATTGAATTTGCTTTGCCATTCTACAAGTCCATTGTTTGTCATTTTCTAGGCTACAGATAGGTAGCATTCTTAACCTGGAATGTATTTACCAATTGCATTTTTCATCCAAGGTCATGAAGCTTCTATGCTACCCAATGCTGCTAAACAAGACTTAAAGATCTGATTGTAACAGGGTTACTTTATCTCCATATACAACACTTTTCTGACTTACCAACTCCAAAACAAAGTGGGGTACAACCTGTTCCCACAGAACCTTACACAGCCAATCTGGTCTTCTGTAGGTGTTGTGATGGACCTTTCAACATTTGTACAGAGAACCTCAAATTCAGCTTTGCTATGCACAGATGTTGTCATTTGAGACATTGGCTGTTGCTTTTGGAATGACAAAGTTGCTGCCTACATGCCGTTTGAAGTCCAAATGTTGTTTTCTGTTGGTGCTTACTCCCAAGATTGCAAGCAGTATTAAATCAAGCATATAACAATTAGTAACAGAATTAAGGGGCAAGATAGCAAGCAAGATGGGGATGGAGAATAGCTACAGATGAATAGGTCAGTGTTGTGTGTGCACGTGTACGTCACAAAATCATTACCAATGCTTTGATATTTAACTAAAATCGCCAGGGTTATTTGGGAGATCTGAGCCTCAGTGCTTGAGACGGAATGGAAGGGACAATCAATCCACCCTCATACATGGTCCAATACACACATACTAATTTAAAACTGTCACCCATCTTCATCCTTCTGACTGATTCAAGTAAGCAAGTTAAAAGCACATATATATTTTTTAAAACTGCATTATTATTCAATCACAAATAGTGGGTGACTTCACTAAACTGGAACAGAAAAAAGATGATTGGCTCCAGTTTGTCTGCAGGTCTGGACTGTTACATAGATCCTTCTCACACAGTTGCTATTAAAGTACTGGGTCAGCATAAATAAACACCTACCCTTCCCCTCCTCGTCTTCAGTGGTCGTATTGCAGCTCTCAGTCGATCCCTAGAGAAAACAAACATTTTTTAAAAGAAAACCAGAGCAGGCTCAACACTGAGACTAAAGCATAAACGATAAGTAGTATATGGACCACAAAAGAAGAAAACATGAGATTTGTGTATTTTCCCCCAATGCTTATCTCTCTCTCTCACACACACATTCTTCTTTGGAATGAGAACCATAACAGTGTGTTTTATTTTGATGTTTATAGTATTAGCTTAAGCAAGTTAATTGATTAAATCACAAACAAGCTATATTGTAAGAACAGGTAATTATCTTTAACTGGATCAGAATTCAAGGAGTTTTCACAACCTGGAAGATGGATTTGGGGAGTGTTCTGCAATTCCATGAGCAACACAAATAATTTTCCCTCAGTTTTTTTACTGATCAACTTACAGCAAGACTCACAGCAAACAAGTCTATTTTATAGCAAAACAAATTAAGTCTACGTACAGAGTCTAAAGAGTCACTACAGCTACAGCAAACAGAACTCATGAACAAAACTACAGCAAAGTCTCCTGATAAGAGCAGGGTGATTTCTCCAGTAAACTGCAGTGAGCGCAAGATAGTTATATAATACAAACTGTGTGTGTAAAATCAATCCCAGTCACTTGCAGTAATGCGATCTCCAGGCAGGGATGATGGGGAGAACACCCAATCATCTGGAAATAGCAGTATCACTATAGGGAGTCATTACTGACGCTGCAGGCATTAGCTATGCAAATCTGCAGCTTCTGAAACTCCATCAATTGGCCAATGTGCACAGGGGCAGGTGCAACTGTGCACCATGGGACAGTGATGTCCAAATAAGGAGTGTGTGGCATATTAGAAAATTTAATATGATGGGTACATTTGGGTGTCCTTTGCACGTGACTTCTTTCTTCTTAAACCCTTACTTCAGGTCACCCGGAGGCGAACCATGCAGGGAGGCTTTTTGAAACATGCAACATGCACATGCTGGGATCATTCATAATTCAGTTGTTTTTTTAAGGATTTGTGCAAAAGCATCCAGGCTGTTCCAGCTTTGAGTGGGTTTTGAAAATTTCGAAGTACGGCAGAGACGGAGACTTTCCGGTTTTAGTGGAACTTTGAAGAGAGTTGCAAATTCAATATTTAATTGCTTCGCCCTCCCCTTTCAGTTTTCCCCCTTGAGGCTTTGGCTCCTTGCGAGAAGTAGGGCTCCCTGAATAACACAATAGCCGTTATCCATATCCCCCACTCTAAGTGAAACTTGGCTTTTCAACCATGGGGGCTGAACCCATTCGCACCACCGCCCAAGGCAGGTGCTAACGGAGAGTTAGCAAATCAGGAGCTGGAAGGATGGTTGATATTTTGTTTTTCTTTCTGGCCCTGAGGTAACTCTCAGAGAGATTTAGCTAGTTACCCCACTCCCCAGGACAGGAATAATCTTAATTGGAGCTAGCTGTGGGTGGAAATAAAGCTGTTGCCTGCTCCACCACTGCAGCCATTCTAGTGACAGTGCTGTGGCACAAAGCCAGCCTTGGTAACACAAGTCATAAGCTGCACTCTATCCAACTCACTGCATCACTGTGCTTCCAGTAAGCAGTAGCTCTCATCCAACTACGTGTGGAGAGGTTTGTTTACTGCTCTTGAGATTTGCCGGAGGGAGCTGCAGTCCTTTTATTGTTGGAGTTGTCAGCAGTAAACACTTCTAACTCACCTGAACCTCTTGTCTTTTGCAAAATGGGCTGTTACTTAAAGGCTTATAGCAAATTGCTGTTGGTTATAAGAATGCTACTCGGGGAAAAATCACAGCCATTAAATTTTTTGCAGAAATTCTCTGATTATCTTTAAAACATGAAAAGTATCATTCCCTGAAGTAATGGTCACAGCTTAAAACAAAACCAGTGTTTTAGTTTCTCCGGCTATTTTCAAGGTATATTTGAAATATTATTGTAATAATGATGTGTTCCCCAGTGTCTGCAACACTGACTCACATCCATAAGTTTCTTAGATTGGAGAAGAGAACTGTTTACAGACTGTATTGTAAAAATATTTGTTATAATGGAGTCCTTGTGAAGATGGATGAAAATCTTTGGGTAATTTTTCTATCCTTAGTTATGAGGGGCAGGAATGCACGGCTGGACAATACCCTGAGGAGCTGTTGGACATGTTCACACACTTATCAACTTAAGGAAGACAGGCTACCAGCATCTTATTGTCCTTCAGTAGCTATGCTTTTGCATTATGATCCTTTCTGGCCAACTTCGACACCAGCTCTTTTGCCTTTAGCCAGCGTGGGTAGAACATTGATCAGTTTTTTTTTCCCCACTAAGAGAGAAGGTAATCAGAAAGGAACAGTGAAATAAAACATGCAGGCGACAAGCAGACACATGCACATGCCGACCACAACTGTTCTGCGTCACTTTTAGGTCACGGGCTCAAAGAGATGCACAGAACATGAAGCTTTATCAAAACATAGTTCTTTGGTTTCTAGGCCCTCATGGACAACAAGCCTAGGAAGGCAATAACTTGGAAAGAATGGGATTTGCATTTATATTGTGTCTTCCACATCTTCAGGATGTCTCAAAACATTCTGCAGCCAATGAAGTACTTTTGAAGTGTAGTCACTGTTGTCATAAAAAAAATTCGGCAGCCAATTTGCACACAGCAAGCTCCCACAAACAGCATTATGATAATAACCAGATAAAAAGTGTATTACTGATTGTTGGTTGTTGGATAAATATTGACTAGGACACAGGGATTACTCCCCTGATCTTCTTCAAAATAGTGCCATGGGATCATTTGTGTCTAATTCAGAGGGCAGGCTCGGTCTCAGAACTAATGGACCATGTCATCAAGGCTGCTGTTAAAGAACCCTAATAGCCCCTAAACAGATGGAAAATTTTCCCAGTCCTTATAACAGTTAGACCTCCAGTAATGAGAGACTTTGAGATTCAGGAGGAGTGTATTAATAAAGCAGGTCTTATAGGGAAAACATCTGCAAGGAACAGAGTTCTAAACTAATGCAAACGTACTCAGTACAATAGGCATTATATTAAATTCAGAAACTTTACTACCTGAGAGATCGATTGTGGGTTGTAAAAGTGTCTCAAAGCATATAAAAACACAGAATTCTATAATATCTATGTTTGCTGAATTTCAAGACACATTATCTCTAGGTGCAACTTCCTAATTCAATTCAAAGGCTTTTTTTGGCAAATTAGCACTTTCACATAAGAAACCATGCAAAACAGCAGTGTGCTCAAGTCCCTATGACTAATGCGTTGGAATGCAAGCTGTTACACTCAGTTATACACCTGGGTGAATAATGCTGGTTCTGGTGGAGACACAGCTGATACATCTTAAAGAATGTGCTTTTACCATGGCTTAGGCAACCATTTAAAGTTTAATACGAATGACTGCTCTTTTTGAGCATGGTAGATCACAGAAAGGGGGCTTTATCATTGGGAGAATGGCAACAAACCTACCATGTTCACTGACCTACACTGGCTCCCGGTTAAGCAACTATTTGACTTTAAAATTCTCATCCCTGTTTTCAAATCCCTCTACGGCCTTGCCTCTCCCTATCTCTGTAGTCTCCTCCAACCCCACAACCCTCCAAGATCTGCACTCATCGAATTCTGATCCTTGTACAATCCCAATTTGCATTGCACCACTTTAGTTGCCTAGGCCCCAAGCTCTGGAATTCCCTCCCTATTCCTCTTTGCCTCTCTACCCCACTTTCCTCCTTTAAGGAACTTTTTAAAATCTCCCTTTGACCAAGCTTTTGGCCATCTGACCAAATATCTCCTTCAGTGGCTCAGTGTCATACTATGTTTGATAATGCTCCTGTGAAGTGCTTTAGGACATATGAATATACGAACTAGGAGTGGGTGGTCACTCGGACCCTTGAGCCTGCTCTGTCATTCAATAAGATCATGGCTGATCTGATTGTAACCTCAACTCCACGTTCCCGCCTACCCCCAGTAACCTTTCACCCCCTTGTTAATCACGAATCTGTCTAGCTCTGCTGGAAAAATATTCAAAGGCTCTGCTTCCACTGCCTTTTGAGGAAGACAGTTCCAAAGACTCATGACCCTCAGAGAAAAAAATTCTTCTCATCGGTGTCTTAAATGGGTAACCTCTTATTTTTTAAATAGTTTATCTTAAAGGTGCTATATAAATGTAGGTTGTTGCCGTTTCATCGACTGCTGCAGCACATTGTCCCAGGAAGTTGGTGCTGGTGCTTTTTCCCAAATAAAATGGGGATCTAACTTCATCTCGATATTCTACTCGCTCACTGCACTCATCAGGATTAACAGTGTTTTTACCATTCATTCTCACAATGCTTTGTAGACTTTTTGGCCTGGCTATTCATTCATTTTCAGGCACTCAAATGCAGCAGCCATCAAAGCTAATATTTTCATTGTAATTTTTATTTAAGGATTTTCAGATTTCTGTAAATTATATTAATTTAATTTACCTCCCTTTCACAAAGGGTGAATACTAAATGTAGTCTTCTGGTGGAGTTATGGAATAACCGAATGGTTACAGCTTACAAGGAGGCCATTTGGCCCGTTGAACCCATGCTGACTCCGTGCAAGAGCAATTTTACTAGTCCTGCACCCTTCCTCTTTCCCCATAGCCCTTCATGTCCTTTTACAACTCCCTTTTGAAAACCATGATTGAATCTGCCTCCACCCTCTCAGCCAGAGCAATCCAGATCGCAGCTATTCGCTGGATAAAAATGTTTTTCCTCATGTCACCTTTGGTTCTTTTATCACTCACTCCCCACCTGGATCCTTTGGTACTCAATCCTTGCACCAACGAAAACAGTTTCTCTCTCTACCTAGACCCTAACGAAGTTCGGCTAGAAGATAAGGATAATTAGGCTCGGAGCATACTGAGGTAATTCACTCTGCATTTTAAAATATATTTGACTGAACATGATCCAAATCTTACATCGGCCCCACATTTATTGGCAACTTTTACCATTGTAAACTTGTGTGTGTTGGAAATTGCCCATATAAACCTGTCACGCTGTAATTACAGCCTCCTGCCAGTGATGGCACTGCAGTATTCCCATGGGGGAGCATGGAAGATGGAGCTCCTTAAGAATTAGCATTTTAACAAAATGTAACAGGTCTGAATGGATTTCAAAGAACACATTGCACCACATTATTTTTTAAGAGATATAAAAAAGGGATACTCTAAGTCATCTGGCAATACAGGACTTGCGTATTGCTGAAAAAAGAGACATGCTATCAAAACTTTTCCACTTGCACTCATCAAGACATACGCAAGATAAACCAATAGTAAAGGGAACAACAATTTATGCTGCATACTCTTATCATGAAGTATAAATCGTTGTCCCCTTTAATGTTGGTTTATGTTGTGTAGCTATGAGTGCAAGATGAAAAGCTTTGATAGTATGTCTTTTTTTTCAGCAACACTGTACACTCCACTCCAGGACCCGAGAATGGAATTGCAGGTGCAGCACTGGGGGACTGTTGCACTGCTGAAAGTATCATCCTTTAGCCGAGGTGTTAAACCAGAGCCTTGTCTTCCTGCATTCTAGTGGTTCAGCATTACATTGAAGCTTCCTTTACATTGATAGAGATGACAAGGGATAATCCCTGTGCCCTTTACTATCATTGGTTCCTTAAAAACCACCAAAATACAGTAAGTCCTCAGTTAAAGTTGTGGTTGCCTTCCTGAAAATCACAACTTTAAGTGAAATGGCTTTGTATGAATCATGGGTCCCCAAAGGAATCAATGTTAAAGACAGAGTTAGGTTCCTTCAGACATTTCCTGCCCAGAAAACACGATGCACAAGTTGAAATACTGTACCATATACGTGCAGCGCTGTGCACTCCTAACTGAAAAAAACTTGCAAAATAAAATGGATCACTAAATATAAAATACAATATCCAATAAAAAAAATACACTCAGCATAGAGGTACCTGTACTGTACAGGACTTCTAGGTTGACCAGCCTCTATCTGGTGTCAGAAGCTGGTCAGTGCAGTCAGCAACTGAAGTCCCAGAACTATCTGCATTGACCCAGGACTTCAGTGGGAGTAAAGCAAGGGCAGAGCCAGGAATGAAGCCAGCAGCCAGGAGAAGAGGAGCAGACCCTGGGTCCTAAGGCAAGAACAGAGGTGAGGCCAGTGGAGTTGAGGCTGGAGAGGAGGGGCAGGAGGTGAGGCCCGGGACCAAGGGCAGAAGCAGGGGGAAGAGACACTGAGAGCGAGAGCGGAGGTGCTGGGGGAAAGGTTTTGTGAGCAGACAGGCCACAGAAGAGGAAGCCTGTGGCGAATGATGTTAAAGTGAAACTAGCAATGTTAAATAGATATACTGACAATGCTTTATTAACAGCATTAAAGCAAAACAATGTTAAGTGAGGAGGCATTAAGCGAGGACTTACTGTAACCGGTCATTTATCTTAATGCAGCATGTGGGATCTTGCTGTGTGCAGGACAACTGCCAGGTTTAACCCTGTAACCGTGACTGCGCGTCAAAGCAATTCATTGCGTGATCAAGCATTGACACCTTAGTATGATAGAGAACTTAGAGAAAAAAACTAATTGTTTCATTGGTTTGGTTTGTGGGGGTTGTCTCTCAGTGAGGCCAACACTAGTGACAATATTCCAAAGTAATTCAGAGAGATATTTTTGGACAGTGAAGTAAATGCAAATCTTTCTTTCTTCATACTATGTCAAGTTTAAGACAAGAGTATTAACATTTAATCAGTCATTTCACAATACACTGCAGCTGCTTTGATGCTGGTTTAGTGGGGTGATCGAGGAGCTAAGTACGAACTTGTGGGTCTAACAGAGCTGGTTAAACTTGCCGGACTTACTGTGGCTGGTTGTCAATCTGGTGAGGTTACTCTGGGGAGTCTGTTATCAGCTTCCTCAGCATGAGGAACTCTCAGCACTAGCATCCAGCCCAATAGCGGATCTCAAGATCAATACTGCTGTACAAGTTTGAAAGAGTTGGCACAACGCCAACAATTTTGAACTGCGGCTGATCGTTTCACCAAACCTGACTATGAAAATTTATGACTTTTCATGGTTTTCCCAGATTACAACAGTGACTACACTTCAAAAGTATTCCATTGGCTATAAAAGTGCTTTGGGATGAAAAGGTGCTATATAAAGGCAAGTCTTTCTTTTTCTTGCATAAAAATTTTTTGTCTGATCGCAAAGAAAGCTATGGGCTAGCCCTTTAAGATGACTTGCAGAGTCACAAACAAAATGCCACAGCTATTGTACATACCTCACCATATTAGCAGACAAGACGGACTCTCAAATCAGCTCAAGGAATCACTCCGCATTAACCACCTTCTCCAGCTTCATTTTCAAAAACACCAGCCTTCAGCTTTGTCATCAGTGGTAAATTCTGTCAGTGCTTCCCCAAGTCTGGCCTTCCCCTCCTGGATCTTAACGCTGCATCAACTACTTCCTTTTGGAACCTGCCTTCAGCCTCCTATTCTAAACTGTTCTTTCTCCTGCCTGTGTCAACTGTTACTTCATCTTCAACGTAAAGAGCTTTGAAGCTACTGCTATATTGGTCCTCAGCATCTGGTGTTCATACTGTTAAACCCAGCTTCTGTCACACAAGATCTAGAATTCTGTATAGATGTACAGAAAGCAGATTTAATAATGTAAACACTGTGTCAACTCCTGAAGTAGAAATCCTCTTGGGATGTTCTCCCAAGAGTTTGACAATAGAATTACATGGTTGTTACACTTGCAGGAGATAAAAGCAGGCCGGTTTCATTAATCTATTCGTGGCAGTTCCATAAACTCCCTTAAAATCCAGGTGCTTTAGCAAAGAGGGAAGTGCAATGTTCAACATTGTGACTACCGACAGGATGCACTGCATCAATTCAGCAGGCTCACTCCAACAGCACCAGTCACATCACCAGGACAGACAAGAGCAGCATGGTGACCGTGGAGCCTGAGGCCTTAACTAGTGGGGGAAGAGAGAGTTATTTTAATCTTTTTTTCCTGTCATAACTGCAAACATAACATGAGTCAAGCTGTAGAGTTCCATGCCCTGGCATTCTGAATAAATAATGCAATAAGGATGTGAAATAAATAAATGGACTCCATTATCTGTATGAAATTAAATGCCAACAATATTGTATCTACATTTCTGAAAAATGTGTTGTGTTTCGAATCACAAATGAGTGAGAATCCCATCATCTTCAACTCCCACCACCACCCCACTCCACCACCATCCCCCTCCCCCTCCACCACCACCACCTCCCCCTCCCCCTCTTCAAGCCACACACCATCCTGACTTGGACAAATATCATTGTTCCTCCATTTTCACTGAGACAATGAAACTGCAACTTATTTCTACTTGACAGCATAATGAGAGCACCGTTACCATAGGATTGGAGAGGTTGGAGACAGCCCTTCACCATCTTCTTTAGGAACTTGGTTCGTCAGTGAACCAGGTTCTGCCAGTGTCCCCTTCTCATGAACACATTTTTTAAAAAAAATCCCATTTGTGAAATGAAGCAGAACATATTTTTCAAAAATGTAGATACAATATTGTTGGCATTTCGTTTCATACAGATAATGGAGTCCATTTATTTATTTCACATCCTTATTGCATTAATTATTCAGAATGCCAGGGTGTGGAACTCTACAGCTAGACTGTTCCTTTATGTTTGCAGTTATGACAGAAAAATAGATTAAAATAACTCACTCCCCCACGAGTTAAAGCTTCAAGCTCCATGGTTACCAGGACCTGTGAATATTTAACTACAGTGAAATCGTGATGAGTCAAACTTGGATGATATGAAATTCCGGTTATGTTGAAGTCGTCAATCATTCCAGCCAACAGAATAGCAAATCCTATAGAACGATGCCCGTGATAAAATGAAATTCCGCAATGGTAACTCCAGATTAGCCAAACTTGCCTAAGCTCGCCAAATGACCATGCCGATCAGCCCCCAGAGCAGAATTAGGCCACACAGGAGTGCCAAAATCATGTAGTTCTGGACAAGCCATCATGTGATGTCCCTGTGAAAGGATGACAAAAGCCTACGAGTACGGCTAAACCTGAGAGAAAGTTAAAAGTGTTGATCGGAGAGAAAGGCAAAGTTGATAACAGCAAGTGGGAAACCGCGGCGCAAAGTGGAAAGTGGACATCGCAGAGGAGTGGGAGATTCCACCATTTAGTTTGTCCACCATTATGAGATACAAGGCGCACATCTCGGAACAGTTCTACAAGCAGGAATTCTCTCCAGCAAGGAAGAGGATGGGAATGGCTGCCTATCCTGTGCTTGAAGAAACTCTGCTAACATGGTTCAAGGCAGTTTGAGCAGAGACCATTCCCATCTCGGGTCCAATCCTGCAGGAAGGGGGAGTCACCCTGGCAAAGGAGCTGAGCTACATGGAGTTTACCCGCAACAACAGGTAGCTGGACCAAGGCACGGATTCATCTTCCGCGCAGCAAGTGGTGAGGGTGTGGTGGTTAAGGCAGAAATGGCAGATGATTGGCTCCAAAACTGTCTCTCATACGCCTTGAACGAGTGTGGACCACAAGACATTTCTTACTCAAATGAAACCAGGCTGTTTTACCATCTTTTGCCAGATCACGCTTTGAAGTTTAAAGGTGAAACATGTAACAGTGGAAAGTGGAGCGCAGAACATGTCACTACTATGGTCTACGCCAATATGGATGGCACTGAAAAGGAAGCCATGTTGCTTCATAAATGTCAAGACACTACCCACACAGTATGAGGTTAACAAAACCGCCTGGATGACCACCAGCGCTTTTGAGGCACAGATCAGGAAAGTGAACAAAACATATCAACCAAAGAAAAGGAAGATTGTCATGATTACAGACAATTTCCACGCACCCCGACATTACTGGCCTCTAGCGTCAAGCTGAGGTTCTTGCCCCACAACATCATGGCCAAGCTCCAGCCAATGGATTAGGAGGCAGTTAGGAACCTGAAAGCCCAATACTGATGACAGCTGATCTCTCAGGTTATCGAGGCCATGAGACAAGAGTACAGTCCAACTGTAGTGGAGGCCATGTTCACGATGAAGAGGGCGTGGGAGATGGTGATGGAAGCTACAGCTGCAAACTGCTTCCACCACGCTGGGTTCAAACAGGTTCTGAGTGCACAACACATCGAGAGCGAGGAGGAGCAAGGTGAAACTAACTGACCCGGTGACGAGGCACTTTTCACTCGCCTACAGGAGGCTGGCATGGAAATTCCAGCAAAGGCGACCATGGAAACTTACGCGGAAGTGGAGGATGTTGTACGCTGCATGATGGAACTGACAGATGATGCCATTGTAGGTGCAACACGTTCTTCAACTGGGCAGCCTGAGGAGGCCGATGACCCTGATGAGTCCGATGAGCGCCCACCCATTTGCCCGCCTGTTTCCCTAGCCGATGCTGCAAAGGCCGTGGAGACACTCCAGGATTTTGCACTGCACACGTAGGCACATTGGACTGTGATTGTGCACGTCCGAAGGCAGCACACTAAGCAGAAAAAGATTACAGAGCTTTTCCAGAGCTAACTCCTAACATTTTTTCAATGCAAAGCTTCGGCCTTTTACAAGGTCAGACCATTATAAGGTGTGCACAAATATATTTTTAAAATTCCCACATTTACTGCTTTACTGTGTTTCCATTTGGCCTTTGAATCTGTTGTTTTTGACATGGACTGCATTTGTAGGCATATTGGGGAATGGGGCCTCCTCAACTATCACGAATCTCTGCTTAACACAAATATGGGGACAGATTCCCTGGGATTTGATTCAATCGGGATTTTACTGTATTTATCCACTTTGCAAGATTGTGGACTCTTCTAATAAACTCTACCAACTTCAATTCCAGTGACTTGCCACTTGTCCTGGCACTGAGCGTTATATCTGTAATGCTGAGCTTTCACTCCGAGGCACTATTTAACCTGTGTTTGTCACTAATTTTAAGATTGTCATTTGGAGGGTGGTCAAGCTGGTGACTAAACAACTTCAGATAAAACAGCCTCATGAAAATAAATAGTATCTATCAAACTGATCTTTGTACTTGCAGTGTTCATTAGTAATCCTACAAAAGAGAGTACAACTTAAGCATTGCATTTATTCATACAGCACAGGAGGCCATTCTGCCCATCATGCCAATGCCAGCTCTTTGATATATCCAGTTATTTATCTAATTAATCCCACTTCCCTGCTCTTTTCCCATAACCTTACAATCTTTTCCCCTTCAAGTATTCATTCAAATCCTTTTGAAAGTTAAAATTGAATCTGTTTTCACTATACTTTCAGCAGGATGCAATCCCAGATATAACTCTTTGGATTAAAAAAAACTCTCCTCATCTCCCTTCTTATGGCTTTGCCAATTAGCTGAAAGCTCTCCCCTCTGGTAACTGATAAGACTTAATAATTTTGAACACCTCTATTATATCTTCCCTTAAATAATTCACAATTAATTAATTTATTAATTAAGATTGTTCACTTGACTGACTACTGGGATGAAGAGGTTATCTTATAAGGAAAGGGTTGGACAGGTTGGGCCTGTATTCATTGGCATTTAGAAGAATGAGAGGTGATCTTATTGAAATATATAAGATCCTGAGGGTACTCGATAGGGCGGATACTGAGGGGATGTTTCTTCTTATGGGAGAGACCAGGACTAGGGGGCACAATTCAAAAATAAGGAGTCGTCCATTTAGGGGATGGAGATGAGGAGAACTTTGTTTTCTCAGGAGGGTTGTTAGTCTGTGGAATTCTCTTCCACAGAGAGCAGTGGAGGCTGTGTCATTGAATATTTTTAAGGCAGAGTTAGATTGGTTCTTGATTGACAAGTGAGTCAAAGTGTATAGGGGGTAGGCAGGGAAGTGGAGCTGAGGCCTCAGTAAGATCAACTATGATCTTATCAAATGGTGAAGCAGGCTTGAGGGGCCGAATGGCCCACTCCTGCTCCTAATTCATAAATTCATAACCTTTTCTGCTCCAACAAGAACAATTCCGGCTTCTCTAGTATGTCCACATAACTGTAGCTGTTAATCCTTGTTCCATCTGGGAAATCTCCTCTGCTCCCTTTCTAAGGTCTTGACATCCTTCCTGTAATATGATGCCCAGAATTGGACACAATACTTCAAGCCGGGGAATAACCTTTGTTTTATAAAGGTTTAGCATAACTAAGTTGCTTTTGTACTTTCTGCCCCTATTTATAAAGCAAAGGGTCCCTTACTTGCATTATATGAATACTTGCTAAGAGGTTAGCGCTTTTTAAAAGTTTGACTACAAACCTTCCTTCTGGCTCCACAGCATTTCCAAAGGTTGAAATGATTCAATCGACCCCGCCCCTCCTGGGACTTACCTTTGGGATGCAAATGAGGAATGAAACGGCGATATATTTCCAAGTGAGGATGGTGTGTGGCTTGGAGGGGAACTTCCAGATGGTGGTGTTCCCACGTATCTGCTGCCCTTGTCCTTCTAGACGGTAGCAGTTGAGGGTTTGGAAGCTGCTGCCTAAGGAGCCTTGGTGAGTCGCTGCAGTGCATCTTGTAGATGGTACACACTGCTGCTACTGTGTGTCGGTAGTGGAGGGAGTGAATATTGAATGTGGCGGATGGGATGCCAGTCAAGCGGACTGCTTTGTCCTAGATGGTGTCGAGCTTCTTGAGTGTTGTTGGAACTGCACCCATCCAGGCAAGTGGGGAGTATTCCATCACACTCCTGGCTTGTGCCTTGTAGGTGGTGGACAGGCTTTGGGGAGTCAGGAGGTGAGTTACTCGCCACAGAATTCCCAGCCTCTGACCTGCTCTTGTAGCCACAGTATTTATATGGCTGGTCCAGTTAAGCTCCTGATCAATGGTAACACTTAGGATGGTGACAGTGGGGGGGATTCAGCAACGGTAATGCCAAGTGCAAGTGAAGGTTTGTGGAGGTAAATCTTTAAGCCTGTATATTTTATACATGGTGAAGGTGGCATTACTGAAATGTGCTCCTTAAAGTTAAGTCCCCTGACACCCACCACAGGTGTATTTTCAACTTCAACAGGAAAAGATAAGGCTCAGTAAACACAAATAAATCACAGGAATTTCAAACATGTGAACAGTTTTCATGAATAACAGGATTCAAACTGGTACCTTAATGCCATCTGTGGGATTATGGACTACTGTTGTCTGTGGTTCCTGAGTAGATAAACAGGAGAGAAAAGGGATTTAATGGACAAATCCGGCAATCCAACATTCAGTGACATCTGTCTTAGTTTTTTAATAACAGGAACAAAACTACAACAGCTAACATTGTAAAAACACGTTAAGCTTTAATATGCATTAATCAATCCCTTCTTATAGCAATGCTAACATACATGAAAAAAAGCAGTTAAATGGCAAGTTAGTTCTCAGGACATAACTCTCCTGAGAAAACATTGCATCTGCAACCTCTGAGAAGTTCATTGCTAATTCTTCCATTTTTCAGCTACAGATTGCTAACCATTTGCAATTATGAAATTCAAGAACTGTGATCGCTGAGGTGACTTGAGGTCACAAAGCACCCCTTAGCAAAGGTACCTCATCTGCTCTGGAACTGTTGATTCTTGGTAGTTACCACTGGCCCCGTTGGAAGATAGGGGAATAACAAGGGATAATTCAAATTAAACTGCATTCCCATATTGAGCTATCCAGGAACTTAGATGTCTTTATCCTTGTTATTTGAAAATTCTCAAGACTCATGTGAAATAGCAGCAGATTGAGGTTAAATTCTGTAAGTAAAATCTGAAATAAGGCCAAGAAATGATAGGAATGCTCAGTAGGGGGATTGGCATCTAAAAGAGAAAGGCACATTAACGTTTAGATGACTTTATGTTCCAGCTTCATGCGTGAACTGTTATCTGCTATTCTCATTTCAGGTGCTGATTGACCTCTGTGCCATTCCAGCAGTTTAGGGATTTTTAAAAAATTTAAGTTTATGCTCTTTCCATTGTTCAAAGAAAGGAGCAAAGATGATTTTAGGAGAGTGAAAACGCTGGCTAATCGAATTTGGATTATTATTGCTTCAAACAGATGGCAGTTATAAGGTACCATTAAGAAAGGAAACCAAAAATTACACTGAGCGTTATTATAAAAATATCTTCTACCTACTATCTTGATGGAGACATTTATTTTAAATGGAATAGAGCCTCAAACTAGTGCACAGAAGAATTTCATACCAGTGTGTTAAGTGGGTATCTATGATAATATCACCAGGGTAATCCCGAGGCTATACATATATGGTTACTTCAAATGCTCTTCTCCAAGCGACTAACATATTCAAAAATGTTGGGGTGTCTTCTTTTGATCTGCTTGTACCTGTATGAACTTTTAATGTGCTCGAAAAGTGAACAGCACAGGCTTGAAAATGTGCCTGACAAACTTTTTCCAATATTACCATATGTGGAAAGATTTGGCTAGATATTGCTATCACTGCTATTAGTGTATAACCACTTTGTACAACTGTATCACATTCCTCTGTCCGGCTTCAGTGGAAGGTTTAACCAACATAGAATACAGTTAGACCAACTTTAAATCTTAACCATTGCTCCTATCTTCTCTGACAGCATGTGCTGGTAGTGGAGACAGCTGGGAAGGAAGAGGTGTGGGTTGATGTTCAGGGTGGGGATAACTAATTGATACATGACTAGCGGAGCGGGTCACACCCATAGCGTTTACCTGGCTTTCTTCCGCTGCATTCCCAGTTCACACCAACCCTCTCCGCCTTGCCGGATTTTCCATGTTTCCCTCCTTGGCTGTTGTTCTTTTGAACAATCTTTAAACAATTTACAACTCCTCTAGACCCATCTTTTGTTCCTTTATTTATCTCATTATCATCTCCTTTTGCCTTCCACTGCCATCATTTTTGTCATTGAATCACCCCTGCCCCTAATCCCCTTTTATTCCTTTCCTGAACCCCATTTCTCTGGCTCTGCGCTTGCTTTTAATCCCAAACATCTTCTCGTACTGATGGTAGGTGGAGTATCAACCTGAAGCATTAACTCTTCTCCTCTCTCCACAGATGCTGCCAGACATGCTGAGCATTTCCAGCATTTTCTGTCTTGATTTCAGATTTCCAGCATGTGCAGTATTTTATTTTTGTGACAATAAATGCCTCTCTTAAAACAGTGGAGCAGGGATTTTGACCTGAACAGGCTCATGACCTTAGGTGAATGTCGCTGACAGTCATTTCTGCCCAGTACGAGTCAGCACAAAGGAAACGTGGAGTTTATAACCCAACATTAGGCACACAGCCAGGGGAAAGGGGCAAAATTAACTGGCTGAGCTCCGGACTGCAACGTGGACTGTCCCTGGAAAAATAAACACAAGACACACATTGTGACTACACTGAAGCAAAGTTACAACAGGAAGGTAATGAAAGAAGTCAGCAGGTACCATTGTGGTTGCTGAAGAAGTGTTTTCCTTTGGGGCGCTGACTATGTTGTTTTTGCTGTTGTTTGTCTGTGGCTGTGCAGAAAACAAAAGGGTGTTTAGCTTTCACAAACGAATCAGAAACACCGATACACCAACCAACTTAGAACATGCAGATACAGCAACGTTCAATTGCCTTCAGCACCTGATTCAGCTGCACTTGGCTGCCTTCAAGTTTGGAGTGGGGGCGTGGGGCAGGGTAAAAAATATGACCAGTTTTTTTGTTGTTGCAAGGTCAGCTGCTACTTTTACCAGCCATTTGTCCATGATTAATACCAACCAAAGCCTGAACAGTGGAGAGTTGCATAGCTGCATGTCAAGGATCCAAGTACTTCAAAGGCTGAAACCTGCCTAAACAAAAGTGTGTTGGAGTCAGGCCACAAGGTTCATTCCATCTTTGCTTTGGGACACAGATTTTATATAACATTGATTTCATACCAGCACTTCTCCCTCAAACTTATCATGCAACTCATCTCAGACTTATATTCATGTTCCATAATTCATTGCATCATATTCCTACCTTACCATGATGACCACACTTCAAAACAAAAGTATGTAGTTGCCTGTAAAGTGGTATGTTCGCAGGTTGTGAAGAATGCTGTTCAAATACAGGTTCTTTCTTTCTTCATATTGATGAATGAGTGCATCTTTTACTTTAGGGGCTTTTAAAGATGAACAACAACTTATTCCCTATTAATTACGTATCTGGCATTTTACTGAACCTCTTGACGTTTCACAAACGAGTTAATGTGGAGACCTAAGATTTAACTCTTTAAGGTGTTCATTGGCAGCTTTATGCTGCTGTGTTGGAGCAAAGGGGACATTTGTTGCAATGTGTATTGACTGTATTCGAGGTAACTTTCATAAGAAATTGGAACAGTAGTGGACCATATAGCCCATCGGGACTGCTCCACCATTCAATACGATCATGGCTAATCTTAAACTTCACTCCACTTCCAATTCCTTGAGAAGCCAAAAATCATCAGTCAGCCACAGCTCAACTGATATCACTCTTGCCATTTTTCAGAAGGTTGTGGTCCAGTTTGCACTCCAGTGTAGCACTGAGGCAGTGCTGCTCAGTTGGAGATGCTGTTCTGCAAAGGAGACCTTAAACCATCTGCCCTCTCAGGTGGACATAAAGAGCCCATGGAAGAAGAGCTGGAGAGTTTACCCAGTGTCCTAGACAATATTTATCCCTCAACCAAGGCCACCAGAACAAATTATCTGGTCATTATCACATGAAGCAAGTGTAACATGAGAAAAAACTTTTTCACACAGCGAGTGGTTCGGGTCTGGAATGCGCTGCCTGGAGGTGTGGTGGAGGCAGGCTCAGTTGAGGCATTCAAGAGGACATTAGATGATTATTTGAATAGAAACAATGTGCAAGGGTACGGGGAAAAGGCAGGGCAATGGCACTAGGTCATGATGCTCATTTGGAGAGCTGGTGCAGACATGATGGGCCGAATGGTCTCCTTCTGTGGTGTTAAGGTTCGGTGATTCAGTGCTGGTTGTGGGAACTTGCTGTGCGCAATTTGGTTGCTGCATTCCTTACACTGTAACAATGACTATGCTTCAAATGCATTTACTTGGCTGTAAATTGATTTAGGCAAACCTAATTTGTGAATGACACAATATAAACACAAGCCTTTCTTTTCAATCTGTTTCCTGTACAACACCACATTAGAGGATAAGATGATGTGTCATTCTGCAGTTATACTGACACACTCCTGTGGTTGCAAGGCAGTTTTGGGTGAATGTTGCTGCATAAAAAGTGCTCTTGCTACTCCTGATTTGACACCTGAAGGTGTTTAAGCCAAGTGTCATGACACTTCCCATCTCCACAAAGCTACAAGTTTGCACTGACTTTAGTTTAACACTAGCCCAGTACAAATCTGCATTTGGATGGTCAGCTGGGCTGGACTCTCTATACCTCCTGGGATGATATTAAAACTTCCAATGGAGCCTTTTGAAATGCAAAGGGAAAATAGAAGCTCCCATCCTGCATTCAGCTGCTGAGGTCATTGTCAACACTTTGCACGTGCGTCCAAGTGCATATGTGGAGATCAGCTGACCCTGCACCTCCAATATTTGAAGAGTAGGCCATTCAGCCCCTTGAGCTTGTTCTGCCATTCAGTGGCTGATCTGTATCTCAACTCCATCTACCCACCTTGGATCCATAACCATTAATACCCTCGCCCAACAAAAAGCATTTCTCTATCTCAGTTTTGAAATTTTCAGTTGATTTCCCCCAGCCTCAACAGGTTTCTGGGGCAGAGTCCCAGATTTCCACTACCCTTTGTGTGAAGGTGTGTTTCCTGACATAACCCCTGAATGGCCCTATTCTAATTTTAAGATTATGCCCCCTCTTCAGAACTTCCCCGTCTAGTGAAGATATTTCTATCTACCCTCTCGACTTCTTCAATCATCTTAAACACCTCAATTAAATCACCCCTTCATCGTCTACACGAAAAGGAATAAAGGCCTAGTCAATGCAACTTGTCCCCATAATTTGACACTTTCAGTTTCTGTAATCTGCAGCCTAAAGTGAGTCTGCCAATCTCACTTTGGTGATTAGAGCCTAAAATACCTTTCAGAGAACCAAAAACTCAGAGTTACATTTTTGCAGAATTGGCTTACTAGATTTGTTGAATATTAATGGGCAGCCTTATCGCATCATTAAATAGTTAACTCTGCCTCAGCACATTTATAGGAATTACTATGGCGTGTTTGATTGAAGGAATGCCTGATTCTAGCTCTGTTTGGAAGTGAAGCCTGAACCCCCTAGAATGAGAAAGGGCTCCTTCAAATTACACAATACGAACTGCACCTGTTCCCTCCAATCAAATAACTTACCTGCATGTCAGACTTTAGTCACTGATGGACTCAAGGAAGGATGTCAGAGCCAGAAAAAAGCATCATTCTGCAGGGAAAAGCTTTATCAACAACAGTTGACAAAGGATTAAGGATAGAGTACTTTGCTACGCTAAATACTTTCTCCTATCCCGTTCAATTAATTGGAACCACAAACTGGGGATAGGAAGGAGGAAGTGGGGTTGCTGAGGTATAACCTGACGCGTGTGTAGTCTAGTTTCTTTGAATATTCTTTGATAATGCTTCTCTTAAACAAAAACCATATTCCATTTTGTCATTGGTTAACCATGCATCAAAAGGACTAACATTGTTACCTTGGCAGTGGATTAAATTTAATTGTCACTACAAGGACAACACAGGACTATGGCATGATAGTGTGGAGCTGATAACTGTGTACACACTATGGTCAATTACAGGAACACCATTCACCCACTAGGCAAGGGAGGACATTGAGCAGGTGACCAATCTGGGTAGAAATTTGCACCTCTACAGGTGATAACATCTTCAAGTGATGCACATCCAAGGTGTGTTTTGACAGTTTCAAAGTGAACATATTCTTGCTAATGCCCGTCTCTTTAAAGCTTAAAAAAAATGTTTGCACACAAGACACTTTCTGCCACCATCGTTGATATTTTAATCGGTCAAAGGTAATTTTTGCTTCAGGACACAGTTGGCCACAATTCACATTTTTGGACGGTTGAAGGCAGGACTTCACAAACTGTGGATCGTAACCCCTAGTAGAGTTATGTGACGAGATTTTGGGGTCATGAGCTCCAATCAGCAATGGCTCGGACTGAATGCTAACACCTGCAAAGTCCTTTCTCACATTTTTATCTAATGGTGGGTTTGGCTTAATGGACAGATTGCTGAGGCCCGGTTGCTGCTGCAGCAAAAATCTTATGGGAAGCATCCCCCTCCCCCCGTTGGGGGGGACCTGCAGGAGCGGGCACGTGTAGGCACGCCTCCGATCAGTGCCCCCAATTGGGGGCGCACTGCCATTTTACGTGGGCAGGCCAATTAAGGCCGGCCGGTGTGACGTCTGCCAGGAAGCGCTATGCGCTCCCTGTGCGGGCAGGGGGAGGATTCCCTCAGCCGGGAGTGCGCTCTTTCACGCATGCGCACGAAGGAGCATCTCCCTGAGGCTAAGAGTTGCCTCAGGGAGATCGGTGCCTAATTCAAAAATGGTCAATGGACAAAAATAAAATTTCCCTGACATGTCCCCTCATGTGACACTGTCACATGAGTTGGGACATGTCCATCACTTTTATTCAGGCTTTTATTAGATTTTTAAAAGCACTCATGAAATCTCACCCTGCCCGTGGATGAGGTTTCACACTTTTTCTGAAGCCCGCCAGGGCTCCCGGCCTGCCCGCCAACCTTAAGGTTAGACGGGCAGGTCCATTAATTATTTCACAGAATCAGTGCATAAGAGGCCCTTCGGCTCATCAAGTCTGCACCAACACGTGAGAAACACCTGACCTATCTACCTAATCCCATTTACCAGCACTTGGCCCATAGCCTTGTATGTTATGACGTGCCAAGTGCTCATCCAGGTACTTTTTAAAGGATGTAAGGAACCCGCCTCCACCACCCTCACAGGCAGCGCATTCCAGACCGTCACCACCTTCTGGGTAAAAAAGTTTTTCCTCACATCCCCCCTAAACCTCCTGCCCCTCACCTTGAACTTATGCCCCCTTGTGACTGACCCTTCAACTAAGGGGAACAGCTGCTCCTTATCCACCCTGTCCATGCCCCTCATAATCTTGTACACCTCGATCAGGTCGCCCCTCAGTCTTCTCTGCTCCAACAAAAACAACCCAAGTCTATCCAACCTCTCTTCATAACTTAAATGTTTCATCCCAGGCAACATCCTGGTGAATCTCCTCTGCACCCCCTCCAGTGCAATCATATCCTTCCTATAATGTGGCGACCAGAACTGCACACAGTACTCCAGCTGTGGCCTCAGTGCTATACAACTCCAACATGACCTCCCTACTTTTGTAATCTATGCCTCGATTGATTCTGGGGTCATGCAAAGTCTGGGGCATTAAAATGGGTCACACCAAGAAAAAGCTTGGGAAGCACTGGTCGGGGGTCTTAACATTTTGGCTACTCTCCCTTTGCTTTCCCATGATGTACCCCATTAAGGACCTAACTGCCCAGCATGCTTTCCAAATAAGTGCAGTTTCTTTCCTATAACCATAGCAAAAATAAAATTACACATACCCAAAAATCAACCCAAAACCAGCTTGGCAAAGTAAAGGGCCACATAATTTGTCATTAACATTAGCTACATTTGTCGGGACTTAAGGTGGCCAATTGTATTTAAAGACATCATTGATCCATGCACTGGATTTGAATGTACCCAGTGTTTTCACATTAAATCTGTTTAGAAAGAATTCTTCATTCGAGAACGCTTTCTCCAATCAGTTTTAGCTTTCCCTGCCAAATTTATCAGTTGTGAGACCATTATGGGCAATAGTGCATGCAGATATTAGTACTGGGGCAGCAGCTTTTATTTTAGATTTTTAAATATTTTTGCAAATTAATGGCTTCTAAGGGCAGAATTCTCCGGTTGGCGAGCAGGAGCGTAAAGCGATGCGCAGTGATGTCGGGCGGGCGTCCTGACGTCACCGCGCGTCATTCAGATTTTCAGTTCGGCGGGCACGCAGCCGAACTGTCAAAGACCTATTAAGGCCATTTAAATAATAATTAATTCAATTAGCTGAGCTGCCCGTCCAACCTTAAGGTTGGCGGGCAGGCGAAGAGTCCAGGCAGCCTTTGCATTTTTCATGAAACCTCATCCATGGGCGGGATGAGGTTTCATTACAAAAATAAAAATACCTGGAAAAACTCAGCAGGTCTGGCAGCATCTGAGGAGAGGAACACAGTTAACGTTTCGAGTCCGTATGACTCTTCAACAGAACTAAGGAAAAATAAAAGAGGTGAAATATAAGCTGGTTTAAGGGGGGGTGGGACAGGTAGAGCTGGATAGAGGGCCAGTGATAAGTGGAGATAACCAAAAGATGTCATAGACAAAAGCACAAAGAGGTGTTGAAGGTGGTGATATTATCTAAGGAATGTGCTAATAGGTGACATTAAGGGTAGAAAGCAGGACAAGCAAGGTACAGATAGCCCTAGTGGGGGTGGGATGGGGGGGTAGGGATCGAAATAGGCTAAAAGGTAGAGATAAAACAATGGATGGAAATGCATTTAAAAATAATGGAAATAGGTGGGAAAAGAAAAATCTATATAAATTATTGGAAAAAAGGGGGATCGGAAACGGGGTGGGGATGGGGGAGACAGTTCATGATCTAAAATTGTTGAACTCAATATTCAGTCCGGAAGGCTGTAAAGTGCCTAGTCGGAAGATGAGGTGCTGTTCCTCCAGTTTGCGTTAAGCTTCACTGGAACATTGCAGCAGGCCAAGGAGAGACATGTGGGCATGAGAGCAGGGTGGAGTGTTGAAATGGCAAACGACAGGGAGGTCTGGGTAATGCTTGTAGACAGACCGAAGGTGTTCCACAAAGCGGTCACCCAGTCTGCGTTTGGTCTCTCCAATGTAGAGGAAACCGCATTGGGAGCAATGAATGCAGTAGACAAAATTGAGGGAAGTGCAAGTGAAATGCTGCTTCACTTGAAAGGAGTATTTGGGCCCTTGGACAGAGAGGACAGGTGAGGACTCTCTCCTCCATCCCCACCCCCTTTCCGATCCCCCTTTTTTCCAATAATTTATATAGATTTTTCTTTTCCCACCTATTTCCATTATTTTTAAATGCATTTCCATCCATTGTTTCATCTCTACCTTTTAGCCTATTTCGATCCCTTCCCCACACCCCACCCCCACTAGGGCTATCTGTACCTTGCTCGTCCTGCTTTCTAACCTTAATGTCACCTATTAGCACATTCCTTAGATAATATCACCACCTTCAACACCTCTTTTTCCTTTTGTCTATGACATCTTTTGGTTATCTCCACCTATCACTGGCCCTCTATCCAGCTCTACCTGTCCCACCCCTCCTTAAACCAGCTTATATTTCACCTCTTTTCTATTTTTCCTTAGTTCTGTTGAAGAGTCATACGGACTCGAAATGTTAACTGTGTTCCTCTCCGCAGATGCTGTCAGACCTGCTGAGTTTTTCCAGGTATTTTTATTTTTGTTTTGGATTTCCAGCATCCGCAGTTTTTTTGCTTTTATATGAGGTTTCACTAATTGTTTTAAAAGTCAATAAAAATTTTAAAAATAATTCTTTCACATGTCCCAGCTCATGTGACAGTGTCACATGAGGGGACATGTTTTAAAAGTTTTTATTTCCCTTTTTTAAATTTACACATGTCAAAGTGATCTCCCTGAGGCACCTTTGTATGCGTGAAACAGCACAAGGAACGACTCAGGGAATCCCCCCCTTCACCCACACAGGGAGCGCTCAGCACTTCTGGGCGAGCGTCACGCTGGGCGGGCCTTAATTGGCCCACCCACGTAAAATGACAGCGGGGACCCGATTGGGGGCGCCGATCGGGTTTGCACCCGCCCCCGCACAAACCCCCTGACGGGGGGACAATTCAGCCCTAATTCTCAACAGTGCTTCTTATATTCTGCTCCCACAAAGTGGCTTAGCCCTCTGCCATGTCATTGTAACAGTGCCATGTTTATTGCTGAAAAAGAAAGGCATGTTGTTGAAGCATTTCATCTTGCACTCATCAGAACAAATGCAAAAATGCCAAATTTCAGTTTGTCCAAGATGAAAAGCTTCAGCACCATGTCTCTCTGTTCAGCAATATTCAAGCTCCGTACTACCGAGCGGCTGCTGTGATTCCATGCAGACCAACACTTGCAGTTTCTCATCGTCCAATTAATGTTGCCTGAGTAGCTTCCATCACGTGGCCCCTGAACCACCTCAGGCAGGATCCTTACTGCTATAAGAGAGGGAACTTCCACTCTGTTGGTGTGGACTGGACTCAATTCCTTGGTCCTCGTGCTGGATAGGCACCATCCTCACCCCATCACTTCCCTTTCATCTGATATTTTCAGACAACCACCGTGGGCAAATTGAACTTCGAGTGGGCCACGTAGATGCTTTTCCAATTCTGCTTGAAATGGGCTGACATTTCCTACATTATTTCTGGTTTGTTCGTTCAATTCATTCCATAATTTAAATGGCAAGTTTTATTACCTTTTTTTTTGCCAGTAGTTATATAATCCCGGGATAATACTTCCTAGTAGATTTGGCTTTTTGCTTACCAAATTGAACCATGCCAGGGATAAAGCATCACTTCCTTCATCCTGTGAAGCTACTTGGGGTTATGCTTGGGGTTAACTTGGTGACAAGTATAGCTCCTGATAATTGTTAGCAGACAAGCCTAAAGATTGGTATCTTAAAGCAAGAAATGCTGCTGCAGTTTACGTGCTGGACTCTGGTGCGCTCCTGGGAGGTGAGGAGAAGCAGGACTTTTTCTTAAGGCAAGAAAAAAAGAGAAGGAAGAAGAATCATTGCGATCTCAAAACTGTTGCTTTTATGCTTTGACAAATGGCTATGGTGCGTAAGTGAACACAGAACAATGAGTGACAAGACAAGTACTACAACAAACACTACAGGGCACAGGCACTCTTAAGATCTGCCCTAGTTACACCGCTGGATGCAATGGTGGAATGTCGAGGTGGTGCACACATTTGGTGATCACAAGGCGCAAAAGATGAGGTGAAAATGTTCAAGTTACAAAAGGTCCTCACCATTAAATGAACACTGGAACTGGACTTCCTTTTCTGAACAGTTCAGTAAGAGAGAGGGAAGAGAACAAGAAATTTCCACTGGTTAGATATGAAAAGCACAAAGATTGTTTGTGAAGGGACAGATGGATTACAACAAAACCAAAGGAAAGATCTAACCTACTGCCAAGGCAAATTGTGTGTTTCTCAGGTACTGGAGTTGTATTTGTTTAACCAGCAGATATATGCATTATTAGAAAACAGAATGGGGGCAACTTTAACATAACTCATCTTGTGTAAAACCCACTGGATCAGGCTGAGCTTAATTTTATACCCCTCCCTGTATTACTTGTTGAGTTATTATTTGTTGCAGTTTTGGTCTCCTTATTTAAGGAAGGATGTAAATGTATTGGAGGTGGTTCAAAGGAGGTTTACCAGATTGATACCTGGAATGAGCGGGTTGTCTTATGAGGAAAGGTTAGACAGTCTGGGCTTGTTTCCACTGAAGTTTAGAAGAGTGAGGGGTGACTTGATTGAAGTATAAAAGATCCTGAACAGTATTGACAAGGTGGACGTGGAAAGGATATTACCTCTGGTTGGTGACTCCAGAACTAGGGGGCACTGTTTTAAAGTTAGGAGTTTCCCTTTTAGGACAGAGATGAGGGGAATTTTTTTCTCTCACAGGGTTGTGCAACCTTGGAACTCTCTGCCTCAGAAGGCGGTGGAAGTAGGGTCATTGAAAACTTTTAAGGCGGAGGTAGATAGATTCCCTTGCCTAATAAGAATCTAAGGTTATCAGGGGTAGATGGGGATGTGAAATTAGAAACGCAATCAGATCAGCCATGACCTTATC
This sequence comes from Cetorhinus maximus, assembly GCF_964194155.1. Lineage (NCBI taxonomy): Eukaryota > Metazoa > Chordata > Chondrichthyes > Lamniformes > Cetorhinidae > Cetorhinus > Cetorhinus maximus. The sequence continues at coordinate 30,896,698 of NC_135905.1, forward strand.
GAACAGTGGAGTGGGCTCCAGGAGCTGAATGGCCTACTTCTGCTCCAATTTCGTATGTTTGTATGTAAATGGACAGTAATATCCCACAAGGCGCAAAATAATAATTGTTCCCAATCCCATCAGTTTGCTGAGTGGTGGGATAGGTTATAATTGCCCCAATTCCAATTTCATCACAGAATTACAAGGGGTCCTATCTTCTTATGTTATTACACAAGTTTAATTTGCTGGAGATGAGGAGGTTAAGGGGGCAACCTAATTAAGGAATGTAAAGTAATGAGGAGAACAGCAGGTACTTGGACATGACACTTAACGCCATCACTGGAATCTTGCACAACAGTTGGGGTGGGGGTGGGTGAGTGGAAGGAGGGTTGTGGGGTGGGGGGGGGGGCATAAGATTAGGATCTGAGCTAAGTCAGTTGAAAATGAATCCAGGAAAGGTGACGTAACAGGAAGGATCGGGAGAACGTGGAATGCACTGCTTTAGAAGGTCTTTGGCGCAACTGACTAATCTCAAAAGCAAGGTGCAAACAAGGCAGTCAAGAGGGATGGGGAAAGGACAAAGAAACAGGGGAAGATAGACTTCACACGGTTAACAACATGGCAGAGCAGACAGCATAAAAGCTTACCCTGTTCTAATCCCATTGCTATTGACTTATGGAAAGACACAGCATTTCAGATTTCCTCATACTTCAATTTTGATCATTTAGCAACATTAGACCTAGCAACAACTGCCACTGAGGTGTAGCTCGACTCTATGCCTTCATATCTTGCCCATTATATTGGTTGCATTAATCAGGTCTTTGCCAGGTCAAACAGATGCTAATATTTTAAAATCATTCCTGGCAAGATGGCAAATTATGAAAAAAAATGACTATTTTTATTTTTAAACCCTGACTTTGTTCCAATAAAAATCACCAATAAATTCTAGAAACTAGCACCACGAAAATGGTTGCTACACAACAGATATTGAAACTCCTATTTTTCCCACTTGCAGATATCAGTCAAAAGCAACTCAGAACCAAGAGATGCAAATCTAGTCCTCCTCAATAGTTGATATTGAAACAGAATTTCTACAGTGGGCTAATTATATAACAAGAGGTTCAAAAACTTGGCTAATACACCTTGACAATGCAAGGTCCCTCTAACTGGGAGATAGGACAGCTGTCACACTGTTGTGTGATTATTTTTAATGGAGGTATAGTTGCATTGGGTGAACTAGTTACATGACTTCTTCTTCAATCCCAAACTGTTGCAACCTGATACTCCAAATGGCCATGGAACAGTGTCATTTTCAATAACGCCAGGCAAGTTCTAGGACTACAAATGTCTAATTGGAAAGAAGATGCTGGATGTGTACCACCCATCTGGTATTTTCAACCTTCAGCCTGCTGAATAAACAGAAATCAATGAAATTTGTGCAAATTTCACACTAAGAATGTTCAGGGTTCACATATTAAAAACTGTAATAAGGAGTGGCATATCATCATAGTCATAACTGGCCAGCTATCGAAAGGTAGCTTTAACAGTATTTCAATGGGTGGCTAGCTGGTGTACAGAAGATGATTCTACGGTGTCTCTGCATCCAGTTACATAAGTAATCTTCAGTTAGAAGATTATGGATTGTCACGGCCAAATGCTGTGAGGAAGGTGCAACATAAAACCTCCTTCAACCGTATGACTGTAGTTCAGTGGGTACCTCACTCACATGAGCTGGAAAGTGGTGGGTTCAAGTCCCACTCCAAGGACTTGAGCACAAAATCTAGGCTGCCACTCCAGTGCAAGGGAGCCACTGTTGGAGGAGCCATTTTTCAGATGAGAGGTTAAACCTTGGTTCTCCCAGGTGGGCATGAAGGATCCCAGCCTGCTGTTTTGAAGAAGAGCACTCAAGTTGTCCCTGGTGACATGGCTAATATTTATCCTTCACCATACATCACCAGAACAGATTATCTGGTCAGTGTGCTGTGTGGGATCTTGCTCTGTACAAATGTTTCCCATATTACAACAGAGATGACACTTCACAAGTAGTTCAATGGCTATAAAGCTGTGGGATATCCTGAGCTCACAAAAGGTGCTATATAAATTCTTTCAACAGAAGGAGGCTATGTAAAGGAGCACCAATATGAGCTACAAAAGGGATGAAAGGTGACAGCAATATTTTAACAGGGAGGACTGGTCATTGGCTTCAGAGCACTATAGTACTGGCTGGCAAAATGGTCTATTTTTTACCCCCTCTCTGTCTCTCCCCCTCTCTCTCTCCCATTCCTACTGTCACTTGCTTTCTAGGCTCACATGCCATTAATAAGAGAATCATATCTAAACAACAGTCATGCCTTCATAAATGGAGGTTGATGGGGAAAGGGAGCTAATATCTGACTTAATTCCCAATAGCAAATTCCAAATTCTCCACAAATTGGTTGGTTCCACTTTTGGCTTTTCCCTTGTTGTGAGTGGTCATCACACTGCTGGTTGGTCACCTTCATATCAACCATCATTTTTGGATTTGTTGAGTGGTTTTACAGCCATTTGCCCTTCCTACCACTCATCCTCTCCATCTTTCCAGGCCGGGGTCCAGCACCGATACACACTGACTTGCCTGCACCAATGATTGGGTTCTCTCATAGCCAACAAGTCCTGTAATGGGACTTGAACCCAAGGCCTTCCAGTTCAGTGGCAGGAGAGCTCCGCATTGAACCATTCCAGCTCCCTAGCTGGCAAAATCCACACACATTGGATAGTAATTCTGCCATTATCCAAATCATGTTTCCGGTGCACTGGGAGAATCATAGCATAGGAGTTTGGATGTTTGAGTACAAGTTAATGCGACAAGAGCCTTGGGATGTGTGTCTTGTGTTTGGAGGGCTGATCCTATAAGTGGCCAATAAAATGAATAAATATTCTGTTTCCCCAGCACCGTCTTCCAATTGATCAGGAACGCAGGCAAAGAAATCCAATAAGAAAGCTGAATCTCAGCAATTTCGCTCTGTTGCTTTATAGCCACCAGCAGATTCCCACCATAAACTACCAACAATGGCCCCATCCATCTTGTCCCAATGTAATAATCTTCCTGTTGGCTGCTTCTTGTAAGTGCTTGGTTTCCGAAAGTGCATTTGAGCAAGTGAGACTGAAGTAGAAAAAACGGTTTGGCTGCAGTGCAAGTTGTGGGAGATCGGAGGGCAGAAATGCACTCTTACTGCTGCGATGGCTCCTTGTCATGTCTATCTTTGTGACTTCTGATTGAAGGATACAGATGGTGTTGGATTCTGATGTTGCTGCCTATTAATAACTTCTGATGCGAGAAGGAAAATCCTCAGCAATTAATAATTGGAAAAGACTGTATTGCTGTAAGGAGGTTGCCTGCAACTCTTGTAGTTGTAGTGCAGTGGTCGTGACACTCAAACCAGCAATGTGGAGGTTGTGGGTTCATATCCCCCCGTAACCAGTTGTGAAAGTGAATTCAACAGCTCCGATAATCTATGGGCAGCTGCCTGGAAAAACCTAATGACTTTGAAAGTTACCAGATTGTTGTAAAATTTTTAAATAGTGCAGGGAAGGAAAGAGAATGTGCTGGTCTGTCCTACATTTGGCTCCAGTTACACACTGAGTGACTTATAACACCCTCTGGAATGGCCTAGCAAATCGCTCAACTGTCAGGGGCAACAACAACTTGCATTTATGTAGCACTTTTAAAGTTGCAAAGACAACCCAAGCCACCTATGAGCTGACATAATCTGACACTGAGCCATATAAATAGGTATTAGGGCAGAAGCTTAGATCACAAGGTAGGTTTTAAGGAGCAACTCAAGGGAGGGGCAGAGCGGTTTAGGACAGGAATTCCAGAGCTTAATAGGACTGAGGTAGCTGCCAATGCTGGAGCAATGAAAATTGGGGATGAGCAAGAGTCCAGAATTGGAGGGGTGGAAGAGTCTGGGGGGGATTGTAGGTCTGGTGGAGGTTATAGAGATAGGGACGGGGTCAGGTCACGGAGGAACTTGAACATAAGGATGAGAGGGACGGTACCAACGCAGCCTCGCCAACATCTCCAACATCCTGAGATCAAATAGGAGGAAGTAAATCCAGCTGGTCGAATGCTGCCTGTGGGTGGTGGAGACACAGAAACTTGTTTCTCCGAATGTGTCCGCACCTGACAAACATCCTTTGTGATAAAGAGAAAATGAGAAGAGATTCTGCTCATCTAAATATGTGCAAAATGAGGATCTAGCCACATTGGTTGGCATAGATCCAGAACATAAAAATGACAAAGAGTATTTCAGAGACAAAAATGCAGCAAAACAATGACAATGTAGAGCATTCAACATGTTGGGAACATGTAATGAAAAGCATGTAAATATTTATTATTTTTTTCTGGGAAACACAGAATTTACTTGGCATACTTCCAAAGCAGGTTGACACAAATCTTTACATTAACCCACTGGCTTTGACTTTCACAAATAAAATGGGGCAAGTTATTTAATTTAGGCTTTTTACAATACATGCAAGGACGATAGCACACTTAACATTCAGTTACTTCATATCTAAGGCCTTGAAGTTACTCTCTGGGATACCAACTATTTTGCTTAAAATGGATTAATTTCTCTTGTTAAAATGGCAGGAAAAGAACTGGCTTAAAAATATATTAAACATTTGTAATTGTAATATTTGCTAATATACCAGGGTGTAACTTAAAGCTTCATACTTATTCAGAACTTTTAATAAATAAACTTTAAGTATATCTGAAAAAAAGCAGGACGGAATTTTATGACAGTGGGATTGCGGGATTTTACGGTCCCGCCAAAGTCAATGAATTTTTGAACGGCTTACCGCATTTTATGGCACCGCCTCCCCCACTGTGGTAGGGCAGTAAAATTCCACCCCATTTTTAAAACATTGCTTGATCCCATGAACCAACCATTCATACTAAATATTTACTCACCATTTTTGACCTTTTTACTCTATTGTATAGTTTGGGGAATAGAAAACTTTATTCATAACATTCTCTCCAAAGCTTTTTATTTGCAACTGCCTTTGAGGACTCTTCAGTATAAACCCTCCTCCAATGGGGAGACTGCTCCATAAACGTATCCTCAAACACTCTCGGCACGATTGTTGATCAACCAATAGGAAAGCATAGGCAGGGCAGGCGTAACATTCCAGCCCCATCCTCTCTTTTGTTAAAAATTCTTTCACAGGATGGGGGTGTTGCTATCAAGGCCAGTATTTGTTGCCCATCCCTAATTTCCCTCGAGAGGATGTTGGTGAGCTGCCATCTTGAACCACTGCAATCCATCTGGTGAGGGTACTCCTACAGTGCTGTTAGGAAGGGAATTCCAGGATTTTGTTCCCATGAACATTGAAGGAACGGTGATATGGTTCCCAGTCAGGATGGTGAGTGGCTTGGAGGGGAACTTGAAGGTGGTGGCGTTCCCATGCACCTGCTGCCCTTCTCCTTCTAGGTCACAGTGGTTGTGCGTTTGGAAGATGCTGTCGAAGGAGCCTTGGTAAGTCCCTGCGTAGATGGTACATGCTGCTGCCACTATGCATCAGTGGTGGAGCAAATGAATGTTTAATTGACATGGTGGTTGGGGTGCCGTTCAAGCAGACTGCATTATCCTGAATGGTATCAAGCTTTTTAAGTGTTGTTGGAGCTGCACTCATCCAAGCAGGTGGAGAGTATTCCATCACACTCCTGACTTGTGCTGTGTAGATGGTGGACGGGCTTTGGGGAGTCAGGAGGTGAGTTACTCGCCGCAGAATTCCCAGTCTCTGACCTGCTCTTGTAGCTGCAGTGTTTATATGGTTGGTCCAGATAGGTTCCTAGTCAATAGTAACCACCTCTCCTGACTATGGGATAGAATCTGTGGTGTTTCATGTCAGACTGACCAACAATCATCCCTCTGGGACATGACCTGAACCACTAGGAAATGATTCTCCAGTAGACAGTCTACTGCTGAGCTGCTTGACTTTTGCTTTATCAAATGTGTTTCTACTTGTTGACATAATTCCTTTTGTCATCTTTTGTGCACAATAAAGAAGATTGTTGGGGCTGGGGAATGGAATAATTTCCATTTTGGCCACCCAGTCCTTGAATTCAACTCACCCAGGTCAGGATGGGATTGGTTAGATGCATTATCCCCCATTAGGAACATAGGGCCAGGAATTGGCCACTTAGCCCCTCGAGCCTATTCCAGCAATCAATCAGATTATGGCTGATATGTGACCTAACTCCATATACGTGAACTCCATATGCCTGTCTTTGCCCCATATCCCTTTATGCGTCTGGATAACAAAAATCTATCAATCTCATAGATTAACAATTGATCAATTGCCATTTGCAGAAGAGAGTTCCAAACTTCCATCGCCCTTTGTGTGTACAAATGCTTCCAAATTTCACTCCTGCAAGATCTGACTCTAACTTTTTGACTATATGGCCTGAATCTTATGTTCGCCGGGCACACGTGATTGGCTAACCCGGAAGTGGATGCGAAATGCGCTTCTGCCCGCGATCAGCCCCCGACTGCGATTTCACGCTGGCTGCCAATTAACGGCCAGCTAGAGCGTGAAACATGCCCAGAGAAAGGCTCAGTACTGCCGGTGGGGACATGAAGGGGGAGGAGGCTGACGTCACCGCGGGTGTGGGTGAGCGCTTCCACTGGGCTCTCTGAAGGCAGAGAGATGCCTCAGGGAGCTACAGACCTCCAAATAATCAAAGAAAGCACAAAGATGCTGCAAAAAATATCCATGCAGCACAATCAAGCACTTGAAAACGTACCTCATTAAAAAATAGTCCCCAGATATATCTTTTAAATCCTAACGGAGATTTCATCCCACCTTTGGTTGAGGTTTCATCAAAAATGTAAAGCCCACCTGGCCGATTAGCCTGCCCACCAACCGTAAGGTTGGACAGGCCATGAAAAATAGCTGGCAATTGGGCTGTTAATGAGTTTAATTGCCCGCTTAATTGTCGGCGGGCGCTCTTCCAACTTTTGTGCGCGCTCGTTGAGTGAGATATCGCGCATGTGTGCGATGACATCAGGATGCTCGCCAGATGTCATCTCGACTGATTTTATACCTTTTTGGGTCGGGCACGAGCCTCCAGGACGTAAAATTCTGGCCGATATGTCCTCGAGTCCTGGACTTCCCAACTAGCAGAAATAGCTTCTCTCCATCTACCCTATCACTTCCCCTTAATGTCTTGAAAACTTTGATCAAATTACCCCTTAACTTCTGAATTCCAGGGAATTCAACCCTCATTTGTTTCATCTCTTCTTGTAGCTTAACCCTTGGAATCCATGTTTCATTCTAGTAAATCTACACTGCACTCCATCCCACCCCTGGCCAATATATTCTTTTTAGGATGTGGTGGCCAGAACTGCTTGTAGTAACTCTAGGTGTAGCCTAACCAGGGCTTTGTATAGCTGAAAAATGACTTTATCCTTTGTACTCTAGTCCTCTAGATGTAAAGACTAGCATTCCATTAGCCTTTTATATTATCTTCTGTTCTTGTTCATGACATTTCAATGGTCTATGTACCTAGAGTCCTAAGCCTCTTTAGACCGCCACTGTTTCTAGTTTTTCACCATTTAGAAATTGTGTTCTATCTGTTTTTGTTGTCCAAAGTGAATGGCCTCACATTTTCCTACATTTGCATGGATACATGTTGCACAAGTGCGATGGATTTCAACTTTTCAAACAGCCAATTCTGTGGGGCCTCCGAGTGAGACCATCAACCCACCATTGAATTAGGGTCTTCTGTAACTAAATGTAGGATAACTTTTAAAACTTATCCCCTTAATGGGAACTAATCTGCAGATGTTTTTGTTTGTGTGTTATATAATCCATTGTGCGGTTTTTACACTATTATTATAGTCTTAATTATACTTGACGAGAAGGATGCACAATTATCCAAGCTGTCATTTGTACTCGAACAGTGTTCCATCATCCTACTAACTAATAACCAATTCGGAAAGCACTGAGCATAATTACAAAGTGAATGCCTATTAAAGGTCATCGACGGGGGTTTGGTTGCCTTTGAAACCAAAAGAAGTTTAAGCCCTAATACATGTATGAACAATGCTTAATTGAAAAGACCTAATTACGTATGGCTCTCTGGTTCAACCATTATAAATCCTCATCATCTATGTTACGGTTTATAAATTCAAACTGCCACAATCGTTAAAGCACTGAGTGCAATCCCTGCTCGAATGCAACCGTAATTCTCAAAAAAATAAAGGCTTCACATGAATCAGGAGGAGGAGGAAGAGCTACGGAAGATGTATTCCTCTGGCCAGGCTCTCTTTTCGAACAAAAATTAAAGGAGGTCTGGCTGGTAAAGACAGGGTTGATCAGCGAGTGTGCAATATGCAGCACTTGGCTCCACAGTACAGCTAAATCAGGTCTGAGGCAGAACAGCTACAAATCAGTGAGACTGCCCAACTTTAATATGCAACCATTTATAATTAGGGGAACAATTTCAGAGATGACAAAGGGAATGAAAACACTCTTCCACATAAAATGAGGGCCAGCTGTCCTGCTTTGAAAGGCTGACTCCATTTTGTGTGTTTACTCCACATTGTCCGCCTACGATGGCAGTTTTTAGGCAGAATGAAAATACCCCACAAGAAAATGGGACACACACAAAACCTTAAACCTACCTTGACTCCATCTGTTTTCTTATTCAGTAAGTTCTTTGCTGCTGTAAAATCAAATGAAACAAAAACATTGTGAGCATTTATCGCATTAATGATTCGCTTCTGTGAAGATGAATTTATTGCCGACAAATCTGACTATCATTCCATTTGGCACAAAAAAACATCTTGGGAGAATTTAATAGCTTTCTAATGACTGAAGACAAGGAAATTGTCAGTGTCAGAGCAAACCACAAATTGAAGGGCAAGTTCAAACATATTTAGTTAGGGAATGGAAATTACTGTCTCAATCTTACCTTTCACGAATTACACAGTGAAAAAAGGAGAGATACAGAGGAGAAAGAATGATGTTTGAATTGCAATATTTAGTACTTAGATCTCTTGTTTTTCAAAGCAATTTCATTCCAAATGCAGTGGTCTTCTATTAATTGTTGGAAATGGCATGAGGCAGGTCCATAGGAACCACTGAGGCAGGTACAATTATAGCCTGACCAATCTTTATCTGAAATTGGCCTGCCCTTGTTTCTTGAACAGACTGCTCTGTCCTATGGGGAAATCTGTGACCAAATACAATATAGGCCAAAGGTGAATACTGGACGGCAGTAAATGGGGGACAGGCAAACACCAATGAAACAAAGTCCCACGGGGGACTAAATTTGAAATCAAATTGACAAATTATCACCGACAAATGGAAAATTAAATGGACATGCAAAGGGGAACAGAGCAAGGTACATCTTTGCTGGAGATCTGAATGGGAAAGAGATGTGGGTGTACCACTTTAAGAATGCTTCCTAAGGGCCTGCCATAAGGAACAAGACTTTGAGCGAGTATTGACATGCTCATTTTTTTCCTCTCCAGCATTCCATTCCACAATCCAAATGGAGCGGATCTATGAGTGAAATGTCTCTACATGAGTATGAATTTCAGCCACTGTCCCGATATACGCATATGTGTTGTAGGGAAATAGTCCTATTAGCAAAGGACGTCCACATAATGAAACGTGTTAGGCAGGCAACCAATCCTCATGCACGCACAGAGGTGAAGGGAAGCATTAGTTGAATGAGATGGGGACAGCGTACACTCAGTCAATGCGGCAAATGAGAAGTTTGGAAATTATGTGCCTCACACTTCTCCTAATGGTTATAAAACATACTCTGGGACACAATCTCATTCACCCAGTTCTTCCTGAGTGAAGACTGTGTTGGATTTATCCCTGACTCCCCCGCAACATCTTTCAGGTTACTAATAATGAACTAATATGAAATACTTTCCTCCTGCCCTATCCTGCTCCTCCTCCAGGTACCATGCCCTAACAGGGCATTGGCGACCATGAACTTCCATTGGGTTAATCCATGATTATGATTGGCAAAGCACCACAGTGGCTTGCTGTTGTCTTCTGAAGTATGGCTGACCAGGAAACTCTCCCAGTCTTTACCATTTCCCAGAAGGAAAAAACAGTAAAGACTGGGAAATAAGAGTACTGGTCCAAACTGGTCTTGTATATCATAAAATTCAACACCATAAAATTGGGAAATAAGAGTACTGGTCCCTCTATTTTTTTCCCTCTGGGCTGCCATCAGGCGTATTGAAAGGATCTCTCCTCTACCTTTTTGGAAAAAAATCAACACAAGTGTGAATTGGGAAAACCTAGTTTAAACACAATAACAATTATATGGTATTTTTTAAAAAGTCTTTCTCACATTGGTATCTTTGGGCTATCAATATTTGTCATCCTTTAATAATAGCACAAAAGGTATTCAGGGAAGTGAATGCTTCATATATACTTAGACGCATGTGGTAGAACATCCATTGCTTGACACCTCCTTTGAAAGAGTGCAGACAGGAGAGAAGTGTTGGGAAAGTGGTACGGATTGCAGTCCAGAAAATGGGAATGCCCAAGGATGCTGGAACCCGAGCTCAAACCAAAATGATTCCAAATAGATGATGGGCACTTTGAAAATTTACTTGGACTTTTTTTTAGCTTTCACACATGCTGATCATTCTAGATCTTTTAAAAAAAACAACTTAAGTAAAAAAAAAATCAGAAGCTGCGATATTGGAGCATGCTTATCATTTTATAATCACCATCATTCTTTTTGCCAAAGGACCTAAATAGCTCTTTTCTAGAAATTACACGTCCATTTTCCATACTCTGCAGCTAACAAAAATATATGCCTGCACATGTTCCCTCCTTCAAAAGCTTGTGCAACACTTGTCTTTTTGGCCTTATTTATCCTGCTTGGTTCCCTTGGGATAGCTTGTTAGGTGCAAAGAAGTTTCAGAACTTATTGTATAACGGCTGATATTTTTCTGCGTTAGGGTTGAGAGGCGGGGTACTCAGTTGCACGCTTATGAAAAGATGAGAGAGTTTCAAAACATTTGAAACAATCTTTAATAGGCCCTGCAATTTCAAGCCTACTGATTTACGTTCTGTCACATTATACACTAAAACCAGACTGTCAAAGTATTCGAAACAGCTTCTGAGTGAAGAAATTTCTTCAAACTGAATTGTGCTGTATATTTTTTTTAACAAATGTTTATATTTACCTTTTTAACATTTAGAATAGCTATTGAATAATGGGAATTTTGGTACGGTAGGCCATTCGGCCTTCTCTCCCTGTACTAGTGCTTCAAAATCTCTCTACCAACTTTAATCCTATTTCTCTACCCTTACCCTAATATTTTTCCTTCTACTTCTCACCTAATTCCATTAAATGTTGCAACTGAATTGCCTTCAATAGCCACTTGTTCCATATTTAACACACCCTTCCTTAAATGGATTTTTGTAACCTTCACCATTATGTTTCAAATGCAAATCCTGCATTTCTGTCCTTCATGACTGATTCACAGAGCAGTGTAAAGAATCTTCTACTATGGGGTCAAATGAGAGTTGGACTTATTTTTAACAGAATGATGAAACCTTGCAGTTTGCATAGTGCGTGCTCTTCACTTCTAAACATTCAAAATATTAATTTAAATGACTTTGTCAGAATACGCTCCAGATACTTTAATAAAAATAATGTCACTCTGTTTTGTTTGTCGGGTTAAGCTGTGTGTGTGTGTGCGTGTGTGTGTGTGTGTGTGTGTGCGTGTGGTGTGTGCGTGCGTGTGTGTGCGTGTGCGCGTGTGCGTGTGTGTGTGTGTGTGCGTGTGTGTGTGCGTGTGCGTGTGCGTGTGTGTGGTGTGTGTGTGTGTGTGGTGTGTGTGGTGTGTGGTGTGTGTGGTGTGTGTGTGTGCGCGTGTGTGTGTGCGCGTGTGTGTGTGTGTGTGTGTGTGGTGTGTGTGTGTGCGTGTGTGTGTGTGTGCGTGTGTGTGGTGTGTGGTGTGTGTGTGTGGTGTGTGTGTGTGTGTGTGTGTGGTGTGTGTGTGTGCGTGTGCGTGTGTGTGTGTGGTGTGTGTGTGTGCGTGTGTGTGTGTGTGTGGTGTGTGTGGTGCGTGTGGTGTGTGTGGTGTGTGTGTGTGGGGGTGTATGTGTGTGTGCGTGTGTGGTGTGTGTGTGGTGTGTGTGTGGTGTGTGTGTGTGTGTGTGTGGGGTGTGTGTGGTGTGTGTGGTGTGTGTGTGTGTGTGGTGTGTGTGTGTGGTGTGTGTGTGGTGTGTGTGTGTGGTGTGTGTGTGTGGTGCGTGAACTCATACAACAATTTGTCTGGGCCAAACTAATTGTTGCCCTACCGTGTTCAATCTGAGGCTTTCTGCATTAAACGCTCTTTAAATTGTCAAAAAGAAAATGTCAGGGAGCAAAGTTAATTCTTCACAAATATCTCTACAGCACCCCATGCACTACTGCAGTGCTTCAAGAGGCTCGTCCAATATTAGCAGACAATTGTTTAACACAAACAGAAAAATACTGCAGAAGCTGGAAGTCAGAAGGTCAGCAGATCAATAAGCATCTGTCGGAGTTTTGGGTTCGGAAGTTATCCTCAGAACTCCCGTCCCACAACCTGCCATTTTGCCCGTGGCCTTAACAGGTTTGTTTCAAATGTCTACCCACTAGTAACGCAGATAACAGCAGTACAGTCGAACATGTTAACTGCTTGCATGCCAATACTGCAGGAGCCCATTTTAAAAGTTAATGGGCAAACTAACTTGTGTGTGCAGGTATGTACAGGACATCAACATTTCCCCGCCTAGTTCTGTTATTTTTTTTTTTAAGATTCACGTACCTTCTTATTTTGTTAAGGAAACAAAAACCTCAGTGAGCAATGATGAATGATGGTTAAATGACAGTCATTCCGAGGTAGGTGAAAGCACTCAGTCCGCATGCTGCTTTTCACAGTGTTGTTCAATGCCACATACCTTGCTCAGCCAGACCAGCAGCAGCTGTGGCTGCTGCAGCTGGAGCTGTGTACTGCCTGCCAACTATCGGAAGGGAAGGATTTAGTGATAGGAGCCGAGAAGGCTCAAAAGATTAAAAAAAAGAGGAACAGCAAAACCCAAGTGTTTTAACCCCACCATTTGCTCTATACCTTCTATATTACATCCAACTTCACGTTATAACACATGCAAGGAATCTTAAAACCATACAGTGCAGAAGGAGGCCATTCATCCCATTGCATTCATGCTGGCTCTTTGTAAGCATGATCCAAACAGTCCCAACACCACCCCTGTTCTTTCCCCCAAAGCCCTGCAATTCTTTCCACTTCAGATATTTATCCAATCTCCTTTTGAAAGTTACCATTGAAGCTGCTCCAAGGGCCTTTCAGGCAGGTTCATTCCAGATCATAACAGCTGGCTGCATAAAAAATAAATTCTCATCTCCCCTCTGGTTCTTTTGCCAGATCAGCAAGGCAATATTATGAGTAGGAAAAGATATTGCTTTAGCCGTCTTCTGTGTGCCCCTTGTTAAATCTGCCCGAATTGCCAGGCTAAGAAATTTCCTAGCTTGTTTTAAGAGGCTGTATTGTTCTTCCAGCCACTTTTTGGGTTTTGGCAAAAGTGTCAGTAACAGCCCCCCTCCCATTCTTTCTAATTGTAGATTAATGTCACCAACCACAGCCCCTCATACAAGGCAGCGCCTGATACTGGGGGAAGGGGAGTGCCCACTGGCTTTGTTGTGTTGTTATGGTGACTGAGCGTTTCCCTCATCACAGCAGCTGATACAGGGAGACTGACGCCCACAGCTGACGTCATTCCATCAGCACATTTACCAGCCTGAATGTGCTTTTTTTTTTAAACTGAAAATGGTTCCAGGTGTTTTACTTAAAGCAGCGGACGGGTTTTTAAACACCAATTGAAATCACTACACTTTATAAGTTCAATATTGCCTTTAGATTTTATGTATATTTTGTGCATTTCAAGACCAATTGCCCTCTTTTCTTTCCCCCTGTAGAGAGGTCCTCACAATGCTGAGGCTGCTGGTTGATGTCAGTCTGCCTTTTCACGTGACTGTACACGGTACTCTCCCATTCTCTCTCATGCACTTTGTGATCATCTCCTGGTTCTGCTCGTTCCCCAAATTGGCCCATCCCACTCCCCCCAGATCCCAATGCAGCTGAGACTGGGAAATACATAACGGGGTGGGGGTATCTCTGCACCACTAACTCCAGGCACTTCCGGGCTGCTCTCCGATGGAGTTGTTGCTGCATTAAGGGAGATTTAGAATTCCACAGTTTCACAAATTCAAATTGACCTTCACTAGAAAGCTCCTCCTCTCGAGTGCAAATGAACTTTCCATCAGCATCAAGTGGCTTTTCAAAGGGAACCACCTTCATGGGAGAAGTGGCTGGCAAATCACTGATTTGCTTGTATACAAATGCACAGTGACAGCATCAGTAACCTAAAACTCACCACCCATCACTTTTGTGGGTTACTGATGTGGCAATAATAACAGCATCTTGTATTTATATGGTGCCTTTTACATAAATGTTCCAAGGCACTTAACAGGAATGTTATCAAGCTAGATTTGACACCGAGCCACATGAGGAGATATTAGATGACCAAAAGCTTGGTCCAAGAGGTAGGTTTTAAAGGAGGAAAGTGAGGTGGAGAGAGAGGTTTAGGGAGGTATTCCATAACTCAGGGCTCAGGCAACTGAAGGCACAGCCACCAATGGTGGAGGAGAGGGCAGGGGGGGTGGGGGGGAAGAATTAAAAATTGGGAATGCACAATAGGCCAGAATAAGAGAAAAGCAGAGATCTCAGAGGAGTCAGGGGCTGGAGGTGATTACAGAGATAGGAAGAGGGAGGCCATGGAGGGATTTGAAAACCAGGGTGAGAATTTTAAAATGGATGTATTGCCAGACTAGGAGCCAGTGCAAGTCAGCAAACACAGGGGACAATGGGCTGAACAGGACTTGGTCCGAGTTAGGACATGGGCAGCAGAGTTTTGTATGATCTCAAACTTATGGAGGGTAGAACGTCGGCTGAGAAAGCTTTGGTATAATCACGCCGAGAGGTAACAAAGGCAATGAAGAGGATTTGACGAGCAGTTGAGCTGAGGCAGGGACAGAGTTGGGAACAGTGGGAAACACCTCAGGCCCATCTCCCTCAAATCCACCAGCAGGGGCAAATCTTTCAACCAGCACTTGGAAGTTTTCTTCCCTCATTCCCTCAACCTTGCCTTTTCTTTTTCCTCATCTTTCCAATCTTCCCCAAATATTCTGGTCTTTGTAAAAACGCCTTGGTGTGTTGGCTCTATTAAAAGGCACTACATAAATTGCTACCCTCTTTCTTTCCCAAATAGAACAGATCTGCCACTGATTTAATGAACACAGTTTTCCCTCAAACACAAAGCACTAGTAATTCTAATGCAGGGTTCCGTGGTGGTTTAAGCAAGTACTTTCAGGCAGTCAGAGGTCTGGTGTTGACCTTGCTGTGGTCTAAATAGTGAATATAATGGCTCAATGGTACAGCAATCAAGTGTTCCAATTGCATTTGAAATACACAACGAGACTGCCAAAGGCTACATTTCAAGGAGCTCCTACAAAGAGTTTCTCTCTCACAGTGATCAGCAGTGAAGCTAATGTGTCATTTGCATTCGTGTATTTGATGGCCGTAGAGCTGCTGCTTCTTTTCATTATAGCACTTGGAAAATGTCATTTGGACAGGAATTTTCCAGGGCATTTCTGCCTTTATTGACCTTTGGTTTTGTTTCTGATTTTTTGCCTCTACAAAGGAGGTTGCATGGCCCGTGGGTAGGTGAGGTGGGAGATATGAGGAAGGAAGAAGTACTTAGCCTTAATGGTACAACCATAATGGTGTGGGTCTGGGTTTGATGGACCAGCTGGGGTTTTCTGCCTGTTAAATTCTTATGTTTGTATGTTGGTGCCACACAAAAACAAATGCTACCAAAATAAACACAAGCTGTCTATAAAACCAATTTGTGCTCAGATGTAGCAGAATAATTCATTTTGACCAACTTTCATTAGGAGGACAGGGCAGTGATCGGGCCAGATTTGAGGCCATTAAGTTCCTATGTGAGCTTCACTGAGCAGGGAGCTGCTCGATGGAGGCTTTAGCAACCAATATCATTGCTTTCGGGGGAAGCAAGAATGGAAGGGCGAGTCATGCCTGGGTGTCTTACGGCTCTTATGACAACTGCCTCCAAGGTGGCAATTTAGGAACACGCTACGTGCCTCTCTGCTGCCTGTGTCAGGCCGGTGAAGAAACGAAAAAGTCTCAAGGTGCAAAATAAAAGGAGAAGCATTTAAACCCCAGGACTTTTTAAAAAAAAATGTTATTAACTCCAAAATTTGTGACCTCCACCGCCGAGAGGGACAAAAGGTGGATGGGAACACCAACATCTCGAAGAACCCCTCCAAGAGCATTTCTTCTTTTCCGCTGGATTAAACACCTGGAATTCTCTACCTAGCAGTGATGTGGGAGCATCTTCACCACATGGACTGTCGCAGTTCAAGGAGGTGGCCCACCAACACCTTCTTAAGGGGCAACTAGGGATGGACAAATAATGTCAACCTTGACAGCGACACCTCCATCCCAAGAATAAATAATAATAAAAACTTGGTAAAAGCTTGCAAAATAACAATTGTTCCTAACAGGTATATCTTACCAATTAAAAGACAAACTGCTGGTGAGCTGTAAAAAGACAATTAGACTGTTGAGCTTGTAAGGGGAGAATGCAATTGCTATTCCCTCCCCATCTTATTGGATGTAAAACACATCTGACCATCTCCGGAAGTACTTTGTCAATAGAAAATGTAATAGTTGTTGGCAAATAGGGAAAACATTTATTCTATTATATAAGTTGTTTAAAACAACTAAGTTGGCATAAGCCTAGGAATTCCTGTTGCAATTGTTAGTGGACAAAGACTTAATAAGTGCAGAAATGGTTTTGTCTGCTATTTTAATGTAGATGTTAATGGATTAATGCTCGTGTTAAAGTAACACACGAAGGAATGTCCTATAAACACAGCAAGCATTTGTCCACTAATATCACCAGCAGTGATTCCAGGTACGATTTTTTTTACTGTATGTAATACAATACAAAACAAAAGTAGTGACTTACCTGAAAAGTTCCTTGTAGCTAGCATTGTAGTCAGAATTGCACCCTGAATCAGAAAAGATCAATTAGTCAACCTGTTCACTTTTTCCTTATACACCTGTACCACTTACCATGAATAAAAGTCTTGCTAGGATTTAACAGAACAACAAATAAAAAAAACATTCAACCCTCTACAGGAGTAAATCAGAACGAATCAATGTCATTTTTAAAGAGTTATTTTTATTAATAGCCGTTGGAGATATTTTCTAGTTCTCATCATGCACAGCTCAGTGGGCAGCACTCTCTCCTCCGGGTTAGAAGGCAGTGAGTTCAAGTGCCTCTCCAGAGCCCTTGAGCAAATAACCTAGGTTAATACTCCCGGCGCTGTACTGAGGGAGCACTGAGCTGTTGGAGGAGCCGTCTTTTTGGATCATATGTCTGTCCGCTTGGTGGACATAAAAATATTCTACAACACTATTTCAACGAGGAGCAGAGGAGATTTCCCCGGTGTCCTGGCCAACATTTATCCTTCAACCAATTTTTAAAAATGATTAACTGGTCATTATCACATGGTGCTGTGCACAAATTGACTGCCATATTTCCCGCATTACAAGAGTATCTGCACTTCAAAAAGTAATTCACTGGCTGTAAAATGTTCTGGGATGTCCTGAGATTGTGAAAGTCACTATATAAATGCAAGTTATTTTCTTGTTGGGTCTTGACAGTTAAAGTCTGAGCTTGTGCTAGTTAAAGAGTTTAACTCTATTTCTGAAAAAGCTTCAATTTATCTTTTCAATGTGATATACAGTAGTTTAATTCTAATGTCTCCAGTCTTGTAGGTGATATTTTATCAGTTATCATTCATCGGAATGAGTTCTGTGTAAATACTGGATGAAGTGAATTTGTTAATTAGCTTGTTTCTCATAATTTCAGGCCCATTACCAGGATCTGCATTACATTGGGAAAGTAGGAATTGTTAGATGAAACTGGCCAAAGTTCATACAGTTCGTCTTCCACTATCTACAATGGAATTGTTGACTAATCAATACTATCTGCTTCCCAGGAAACCTGTTTTATAGATCGACCGTTCTCTCACTGAAACATTGCTTCCGCAGGTTAGTTTTGGGGTGAAATTCACTTCATTCCTATTTCCCAAAGCCATTGATTTTGTGCTTGAGTGAGTATTGACCAGGTATATCCACAGGTTGTTTAACCTCTCCTCACCTAAAATTCACACAGGGGTGCATTTACCAAGGGTCACTAGATAACTATTAGCATCAGGAACTCTGGTTCCATCCTCTCCCGCCACCAAAACTAAATTGTAGTCCCATTATTCTGCACTGCCAGAGGTCAGAACTGAATCTGGAACCTTTGATGGTCCAAATACCTCAGCTACTTGCCTGATAAATTCCATTAACAATCTCCTATATGGGCTCACAATCACTTGACGTGATATTATTTTTACTATTACTAAAGAAAATCATGAAAATCAATGATGAAAAATATTTTTTAAAAATAAGTTGTTAATAGGTTACGTTCCTCTTATTTTCCTATATTGGCCATGTATTCTGAATATGTAAGATTGGTGCTACTGATCAGAAGTCATCCTCAATTTATCCATCACCATGACTGAAAATACTGTGAGAGATTAGCCCAAATGCCTGAGATCCATCCTGCACGAGGGTGTGTGTTGTGAAGTTCTTGGGACAGAAACATATGCACATACAAATTAGGAGCAGGAGGAGGCCACTCGGCCCCTCGAGCCTGCTCCGCCATTCAATAAGATCGTGGCTGATCTGATTGTAACCTCAACCCCACATTCCTGCCTACCCCAAATAACCTTTCACCCCCATTAATCAAGAATCTATCTAGCTCTGCATTAAAAATATTCAAAGACTCTGCTTCCACCACCTTTTGAGGAAGAGAGTTCCAAAGACACTCAGCCCTCAGAGAAAAATATCCTCCTCACCTCTGCCTTAAATGAATGACCTGTTATTTTTAAACAATGACCCCTTGTTGTAGATTCTCCTGCACAAGAGGAAACATAACCTCCACATCCACCCTGTCAAGACCCTTCAGGATCTTAAAGTTTTCAATAAAGTCGCCTCTTACTCTTTTAAATTCCAGTTATATATTCAGCCAGAGACATTTAGAATTAGAACTACGCAAGCTGTTAAATATGAATCCTTTATTATTCTCCCTTCCTAGCCAACACCCTCTGCTGGTACATGTGTATATGGTAGTCTTAAGTAGACAAAATGTACAATGCAATTTTCAATACATTATATGTGTAAAACCAAGAAATGAAAAGCGTGTATTGGGCAGGTCCAAAAAGTGAGATGACCGGACTATTGGTGAGTGGAAGAGTGCCAAAGGGCGGAGCATATTGGGCAAGTCTTATCATTAATGGGTAGTTTGCTTATGACAAAATGACTGTGTTTCCTCATGGATCCTCCTTGTAGCATGCACATTCATAATACTCATTGATAAAACAGCCATACAGTGAGCACAAGAATATGTCGCTTGTTAGAAGGAGTTGGATAACTTGTTTAAAAGATACACCGAGGGACTTGCATTTATCTAACTGGATACAGCACCTGACAATTTTGTGGAGGGATCAGTTTGGTGCTGCCCTCGCCTCCAGATAGCAGATTATTGGTGTCTTATCCATGTACTGAAATCGCACCCAGTACAATGTTCCTGGGGTAAATATGGAGGCACTGTGTATGATTGAGAGATGGACCCAAGCTATCATCCCCCTGTGCAGTAAATCCTATGTAACTAACCATAAAACAATATAAGAAACCTGATATCCTGGTGAGCATTCATCTACCAGAAAACCCTGCCTGGGATTCAGCTTAAATGAGCCAAATTGCAACATTTGGTGATGTGTTTCAATACCTTATAATGAAACATTACCATAGCTCACCTTGAGCTTTCTTCTGGCATTGAATTTCCTCAAACATTCAACGGTTTCCTGACGGTGCATCATTGATGCTACAGTAGAACGTTGCTGAAAAAATAGCAAACGATATCTTGTGTTATTTAGGTCAGTATATATCAAAAGTAAAAAGCAAAAACAGTGTTTATTTGACCAATTAAACCTATCAATGATGTGTCCACTGGGAACAATTCAGAACATTTTGATGGCCATTTGTAATTATCAATGCACCTCCTTTATGACAGACACATGAAGCTGAGTCCAGCATGATATCTTTGATGTGAAGTCTTTAAACCATTTGTTTTTATATTTGTTCATGGGCATCGCTGGCAGGGCCAGCATTTATTGCCCATCCCTAATTGCCCTCGAGAAGGTGGTGGTGAGCTGCCTTCTCGAACTGCTGCAGTCCATGTGGTGTAGGTACACCCACAGCGCTGCTCGGGAGGGAGTTCCAAGTCTTTAAACCAGCGACAGGATGGAATGGCGATATGGTTCCAAGTCAAGGTTTTTGCTGTAAAAGGTGATTTATTTGGGGTCTAATTGGCCTGAACTTGAAAACACAGAGGATACATTAACTACAGTACAGGGTCAGTTACTAAGAAAATTACACTCAATGAAAATACAATAGATTAAGAATGACATTCACTATTTTAATCTTAAGGGTTGGTTTATAACTTTGGAACTGGTACTTACGCAAACCCATGGGTGTTTCAGGGCCTCGGTTGCAGTTATCCTTTTGGCTGGATTGATGGTCAGCATCTGATTGATCAGATTTTTGGCTTCTGGGGTAACGGTGTCCCATTCTGGAGAGGGAAACTACCACAGAAATGGAATGTAATTGAAAGTGAGTTTTTCCTGCTCATTAATGGCTCGCTGGATGCAACATCAGGGACAACAGGTCACAAGACATCACATGCAAAAGTTTAAAGTGAATGGTTGCAGACAACGTAAGAATCATAGAGCCTTTCCTGCACAGAAGGAGCTATTAGGGTCCATCGGGCCCATGCTGAGTGAAGTAGAGAGTTGAGTACAGAAAAGAGTTAGAAGACTCTCCTTCCGTCTCTGGTATTTCAATTTGAATCTGGTTCAGGCTAATAGATTGGGAATTCAGCTTCTCTGCTTCATCCAGCCCCTGGTCAACTGTATGCAGCTGTCTTTAATCTAGATTTAGAGGGGAGAGCTTTAAGGGACTAGATCATGTCCCACTGATATGGGTGCAACCACTTGCCTGACAGATGGGACAAGAGAGATAGGTCCACGTTTTTTTTTTAAACGTAGGCTGCCCTCCTTGTTTTTCCTCACTCCAACCATCTGGAATATCTGGAATTCCCAGATATCCCAAACTCACTGAACATGACCAACCCTCTGAACATCAAGTCAACCGGTCCCCCATCAGTCGTATGAAACTACCTATAATTTAGTGTTGGTTGAGAAAAGATGCAAGAAATAGCCCTTGTGTGGGAAATGGAAGTGACAGGGCCCAGTCTAGAGTGAGCAACTGAGTTGGGAATATATTAGTGTGGTTTGAGGATGTTGGATGCTGTCATTGGGTATAAGAGTGTAAAAAAAAACCTTTTGTGGATCAGAAATTCCTCAACGCTGACATTGATAGACAGCTAAAAAAAAACTTTGTATCTTAAAAGAAATTGGAACCAAATAAAGTCCAAAACCAATCAGCGAGAGATTTGACTCTGTAATAAAATGCTCGAGAAACAAGGCTTAATTGCCTAACTTGCAAATTCTCCTTCAGGGGTCCTGGTGAATGTGCTGGCCACATTGCCCGATGGTTCCTCCTTGAGGCAGCAAGTTTTTCCTGAGTGGATGAAGCATGAAGGGAGGCATGATAGTGAAGCGTTAAGGAGGGGAGGAATAGTTCAAACTGATGTGATCATATAGTCTTCACTGTGACCATAATGTCTGTCGACTGATCATCGTGCCCCACTTGCAGAGGTGGTTGGGATGATTTTCACTTGGAACTTCCTGCAAAGATGACTGCACAGAACTGGCTGCCCTTCCTGCAATCCAAATGGGAATGGATACAGGAGAAAATAGGACAACAATTAACGTGCTCACTGATTTGTAATCCACGTGAAACTAGAGTTCCATTAGGCAGAAACAGTTCAAAGCCTGGGGGTGGGGGTGTGGAGGGTGCAAAATGGGAGAAGCAATTCTTTGGCAAAACACGTGAGAGAAACATTTTGGTCTTGTTGAAGGACTAGGAGGAAAGTCAAAGAAAATTCCTGAGTCTTTCCTCAGTATGGATAGTTATTCACATTTTTCTACCAAGCGCTGCTGTTGTTGGTTTGTGAACAGTAACTGCTTAAAAGAAAAGCTGGAAAGTACGGCTGCCAGTGACATCCAATGCATTCATATGACATTGCTCTGGTATTTTAAAAACAGATGTTAACCCATTTTTTTAAAAAATAGGTTATTGCCTGCATTACTTTAGCTGAAGAAGGTCACACAAGTGTGCTAAACATCATTCACTAATCTCACCTATAATCATTTCTAGATTTATATTCTTTTAGTTTTTTAAAAAATTCTGTGTCAGAAGTTACAATGTGGGGATATCATTTCTGTCACTTCACTCTGTTTCTCAAGTCTCTGTCCAGCTTAACTTTTTGCTGGGGGTATCAGTTTCACCTGAATGAATCTTTGTATCTCTCTTTCCTGGATTTTTAAAATTTTGGCAAAAATTTTTCCCAACACCCTGGGAGAAAATGGTGTTGCGACCTTGTGAAAATTGGGAATGATTTGGAAACCCAGGCAATGGTGACAAACTGCTCACTAAAGGACATTGTCCATCCACGGGTCACTGAAGACCCAGCCTTGAGAGAGATGAAATCACAATAGGGCTACAGCAACACCTCACTTAAAAACTTGATGGTCTCTGGCAATGGGATCAAAATCCTGTTGGAGTTCAGTGCTGCAGCACAGCAATGTGCTCTTAGATTACAGGATCAATAGCTTTAGGTTGATCTTGTTCTCAAGAATAACTCTCCTTCCTTTCATTACAATTCTTGCACCTAATAATTGTTTTCATTAACTGCAAAAGAGTAACTAAAACATATGCAAGGCCAGTAAGACAAAGTGCAGCATTGCACTTGAGTGGAGTGATGATATGCGGTAATTAAGGTGCTAACTACAAAAGGAAAGAGAGAGTGTGCTTTTTGGAGATATTGGGTTGTTGCCACACTCCACTGGAGCTGTATATGCACCTAATCACACAAAACATTATCAATCTCGAGGAGGCAAGCAAGGAAGGTGGTTCTGGGTATGGTGAATGTGTTATGAAAGAAGTCTGGTAAAAAGTTTGGGTTGTTATCTTTGGGAAAGAGGAAACTTTGGGAATGACCCAACAGAAGTTTTTATGACCCTGACGGAGAGTGACAAAGCTGCCACAGGGAAATGGTTAACAATAACAAAACGTTTAAATACTGTTACAAATTAAAATGTTCAGAGTGAGACGGAGAGTCAGAGGAATCTTAGCTGATAGCAGCTGACTGGTGAGAAAGGTTACTCCTGCATCATCATTGATGCAGAAAGTACAAGTAAGTTCATAGGGCATCTAGTGGTGGTTCTAGAGAGAGACTGGATTGAGCAGGTTTGTGGGGTTGACATCAAATGGGATGCACTTGTCCACTCTTAACGATCCAGTTCTCTTACTAAAAAAGTGTTAAAATTAATCGAATAGCAATCTAACCATTTGGGACTCAATGATTTATACAATAATCCATGTCATATTACAGCAAATGCTGAAATTTTAATTTTTTGCCATTCTAATTCACTATTCATTCAATCAACTTTCAAAGTATTCTATTCGTTCAGTGTCTAGCATATGAATAATTGTGTTTATTGCACTTGAGAGGAATACATTGCTTTCTTCCCCCAGTGTAACTGAGAATGGTGCAATAATGATTATACATAGCGCTGGCAAAGTCAGATAAATCACTGTGCTGATGAATAATGACATTTTCCCAGTTTTTCATTGCAGAAGTGAAAAATCTAAAACCTTGCAGGCTGTGCAGTTTTCTTTTAAGTAACTTGCCAACGGGAAAATGGACTCTATCGTACTAAAATTGAAACATGCATTGAAATAAAATAGAGTCCACTCCTCTGTCTAGTGGTTGAGGGAGTCTCGTGCGAAATGAACGCCCATGTTCCAGTAGGCGAATGGCACAAGCTGCTCCTGGTTTGGCAAATCTCACTCAGGAAAACCACAAGATGGATGATCTAGCAAGTGGAGAAATGTTGCTCGAAGCAGGGTGGCGTTCTTCCAAGGAATATTGTAAGAGTAGAGCACAGAGGGATTTTTACTCTGTATCTAATCGTTCTGCAGCCAACCTGGCAGACATTGAGGGGCCTGTTGTGACAATGACAGTGACAAGTTGGTAAGGCTGTTAAGTAAAGCATATGGATCCTGGGCTTTCTATACAGAGGCGTAGGGCACAAAACCAATGCTAAACCTGTGTGAATCTTTAGACTTCAACTGGAGTATTGTATTCAATTCTGGGAACCACACTATAGGAAGCATGTGGAGACCCTCGAAAGGATACAGGGATGAGGACTTCAGTTACGTGGAGAGACTGGAGAAGCTGGAATTGTTCTTAAAGCAGAAAAGTTATGGAGAGATTTAATAGAAGTGTACACAAAATTATGAAGGGTTTTGATAGAAACTGTTTTCAGGAGGGTTGCTAACAAGCATTGCCTACCTCAGATAACTGGCAGAGGAACCAAGGGGGAGATGAGGAGAATTGGTTTTACACAGTTATGATGGTCCTGCATGCAATGCCCAAAATGATGGTGGAGGCAGATTTGACAGTAACTTTCAGAGGAGGATTGGATGGTTCCTCAGAAAGGGGGAAAAAAATTTCAGAACTAAAAGGAATGGAACTAATTAGATAGTTTGTTCAAAGAGGCAGCACAGGTGCTGATGAGCGGAATGATGTCCTTCTGAGCTGTAAGATTCAACGATTTCTCAGCATTAACGCCTCCCATTTTAATGAGCATAACATTGATCTGGCAAATTGTTTCAAAATACGAGCAAAAATTCCACCAAAAATTTTATTTTGACCCCACATATAATTGCCTCCAGTGGCGAGGTTGACTAGACAACTTTAGGACAATTTGACACCTGTGATTGATAGTAAGTCTCATGATTGCCTGTCATATCATTTATATATTGCACATTTGAAATATGTGTTATTAATAACTTGCAGACTTCATTTATGACAAGAAGTGTGGAGACTTGTTGACCAGCTTCGCCACTGTTCCCAGACCATTAATCTTAGATTGGAGCAGTGACTCATTTTAAAGGTCAAAAAACAACTTATGGTTCAATCAGATTAAAAAGATTGTGTTCAATTTTTCTTTATTCTTTCATGGGATGTGGGCATCGCCAGCAAGGTCAGCATTTGTTACCCATCCATAATTGCCCTTGAACTTGAGTGGCTTGTCAGGCTATTCCAGGGGGCAGTTAAGGGTCAACCATACTGCTATGGGTCTGGAGGTGCATGCAGGGCAGACTAGGTAAGGATGGAAGATTTCCTTCCCTAAAAAGCATTCGTTTTTGCAACAATCAATGATGGTTTCATGGTCACCAATACTGAGACTAGCTTTGTATTCCAGATTTATTAACTGAATTTAAATTTCACTGGTTGCCATGGTAGGATTTGAACCCATGTCCCCAGGGCATTAGCCTGGACCTCCAGATTAGTAGCTCAGTGACATTACCACTATGCCACCTTTTCCCCTGATTCTACTTACATCATAAGCACCAGCCTTAATTTGTTGATAAAGCTTATGTTGGTCCTCATCCCAGAATGGAGGATAGCCTACTAATAATATGTAGAGAATGACGCCTGAAATAAACCACAAATAAATAAATGTGTTAGCATTAATCTGTCATATGGAACCTGCCAGATTAATTCTGCTGCCCCATTTCTTATCTTTCAGCTCCGCTGTCCATCTGGCGCACTATTGAGGAACAATAGAAGCAAGCTTCTCCACCACTGCATCCATGACTCTATCTAGTGGACTTGCCAAGAGTTGACAGAACTCGTTCAATGGGAGGAAGGAAGCGTGTGAATGCAAATCAAAGTACTGACCCTGCTCGAGTCCAATATTGGAGTGAACTCAGGGCTTCCAATAAAGTTTCAGATTTTTTTAACTGGAATATAAATCAACCTATCCTCCCACTGCAGCATTCAAAACTTGAGAATTAATGAGTGCTTGTGGAAGTTACTGGTGACTGTGGTTTATTTTTGAAGACCTGTTACCTTGAACCCTCTGGGCTACGTCCCAAATAGTTGACTTTTCCACTCACCACATGCCCAGATATCAACTGGTTTTCCATAAGGATCTTTTCTTAGAACCTCTGGGGAGAGGTATCCAGGAGTACCTGCAAAGCCTGTGGGGGATAAAATATCCAGGTGTGATTTTCTTTCCCTTAACATTGGTTCACCTGCTAAAAATTGCAACATTACAACAAACCCGTTCCATATATTGAATGCTGCGCAAGATTTAAACTATTCTTTGCCTCAATGTCTGGTGCCCTCACTGAAAGTCAATGATCAGGACATCAAATAAAGACAAACATTTTGGCCCTGATTTGGCCAAGTTACTTGGCAATTGCAATGGCCTAGCACATTGTCAAGACTTATCATACAACCAAGTACATTGAAGAACAATGACCGTTGTGTAGGCAAATTAATTATTATACATGAAGGTCAGAAGAGTTCATCAAATAACACTGTAAAGTGAAACAACAATGTAAGTTTTGAGACAGAAGAGAATCAATGGATAATCTGACACAGCAAAAAACTTGGTCAAAGAAGTGGGTCTGACATACAAGAATACAAATTAGGAGGCATAGGCCATTTGGTTCCTCGAGCCTGCTCCACCATTCAATAAGATCATGGCTGATCTGACTGAGGCCTCACCATGCCACTTTCTTATCTATCCCCTATACCCTGTGACTCCCTTGTTATTCAAGAATCTATCTAACTCTGCCGTAAAAATATTCACAGGGTGTGATGTTAGGAAATAGAGATAGCTTAAGTGAGTTATATTTGTGTTTGTGGGTGTTAGGAGTAAGGTATATCTTTATGTTTAAGTTCAATTTATATATTATTTTTTATTTGTGGGTTAAAAGGTGAAACTTGGGACCCAGTTTCATTTTTGAGCGAAGACAGCAGGCCTAAAGCTTTGTTTCTTTACCTGCATTTCTAATGAGTTTTATGATTCTTGAAGGGGAGTAAAACAAATACAGGAGTAGAAAAAAACTGTGGCGTTGGGTCCAGAGAGAGAGACACACACACCGCCACCCCCTCCCCACCCCCTAGAAAAGCAGTTTCAGTTCAGTTGAATCCAGGACTCCAGAGAGACTGGACAGCAGAGGGACAGACGGCAAGTCCCAAACTAAAGTTGAAGCCAGCTGCTAAGAGTGGCTGGACAAGAGAGGAAACTGCAGAAGCAGGTTCCAGAAACCAAAGAAGAAAGTCCCCAAATCCAGGGGAGTGGAACAGGAAAGATCCCAAGAGGACAGTTTAGTCAAAGGACAAGGACAGGAGTCTGGACGAGGTTCTGCTCTGTGGAAGTGAGAGTAAAGAAAAGAGAGGAAGGCGCCAAGCTTCAAGGGAAGAAAAACTGCAGGAAGCAGATTTAAAGCAAAAACGGCCTGTGAGAACTCAGAAGATCCAAATAGACAGCTGAAGGTCTGTAACTCTTTACCATGGGCACGTGAAGCAGTGGTGTTCTGTTGGAGTGACTGAGCATTTGAGGGAGAGTGCGTGGAAGGAAGCCCTTGAATTCATGTGGTGATCCAGGGGAAAGGAACATCGGAAGGCGAGTTTGAAACCCTGGAGCTGGAACCCTTGTGGAAGGTGAGTGAGAGAGGGTGTTGTTTGGGACAAGGTTCTAGAGCGAGTTCTTTGGGAGTGGAGATTGGAAACCCTTGCACGGAAGATTGAGTTCGGTGAGACCGGTTGGCTCTCGGTGTGTCAAGCGTTTGGGGGAGTTGATGAGGGATCCATTGCATCTGATTGAGGTGGCATCTGTCACTTGGTTTCAGAGTGTGGTGTGTCTGACCACAGGTCACCTATTGGTTTATATGGACTGTGTGCTTACTGTGAACATTAGAATATAAGATAGCTTTTGTAACTTGTGTTATCCTCACGAATCTGTATATATCTGTAAAGGTATAGTTGCAGGTGAAGGAGTATTGTAATATAGTTCATCTTTCCTTGTTTAATAAATGTTTTATTCTTTTGTTAAAAGTTCATCAGCTGACTCCTGTGACTCTGTTGAGTAGCCCTCTCCACGTATCTAAATAAAAAATAAAAGTTATGATCTATTAGGCTGGGTTGCACCCTGGATTTGGCTTGTCCAGTAGTAACATCAGCTGGGGTCATAACAGTGGATGTCACTGGCGAGACCAGCATTTGTTGCCCATCTGTAATTGCCCTTGAACCGAGTGACTTGCTAGGCCATTTCAGAGGGCAGTTAAGAGTCAACCACATTGCTGCAGGCATGTGGAGGCCAGACCAAGAAAGGACAGCAGATTTCCATCTGTAAAGGGGATTAGTGAACCAGATGGGTTTTTGTGACAATCAATAGTTGTCATGGTCACTAATACTGAGACTAGCTTTCAATTGCAGATTTATTAATTGAAGTTAAATTCCACCAGCTATGATGGGATTTGAACTCATATCGGTGGGTCATTAGCCAGGGCCTCTGCATTACAAGCCCAGCAACATTAGCACAATGCCACTGTCTCCCCTTGGCATTACAAAGAAGTCAAGAATGATCACGCTCCTGCAAGCAGCAGCGAGTGGCTGTCATATCCAAGAAGGGGGTAGGATGTCAATACTGGGAAATGGAGCTCCATTTTTTTGGAATTATCAGGCTGTTGCTTTATTTTGGATGTAGCAATCGACAGCCATGTAGACGCATACATGAGAGCGCAATACAACCCACTATCGATAGCTTCGCTGGCGGATTATATCCAATTCTAGGCACAATACTTTAGGAAAGATTCCAGAAAACGGTGCTCGGACTGAGTGGCTTCAGCTTTGTGAACAGACCAGAGAAGCTGGGAGTGTTCTACTTAAGAGCTGAGAAGGCTAACTTAATTTTAAATACCTCCTATTAAAACTGATGAGGGGTTTTCATTGATCAGGTAATAATAGATTCCATGGACAAGAGGCTTGGTAATCAGAGGACACAGATGGAAGGTAATTGGAAAAATTCCAGAGGTAGAATAGGAAGAATTTTTATTAACGCAGTGCAGTTACACTCTGGAATGTGCTGCCTGGAAGGATGGTGGAAACAGATTCAGTAATAACTGGATCTCTACTTAAAAAAGAAAAATGTGCAGGGAAACAGCAGGAGGGGGTTGGCAGGAGGTGAGGGGGGGAAAGATTGCATGGGCACATGGGTGAAATGGCCTCCTTGTGTTTCTTTTCCATTCTTTCATGGGATGTGGGTGTCGCTGGCTAGACCAGCATTTATTACCCCTCCCTAATTGCCCTTCAGAAGCTGTTGATGAGCCACCACCTTGAACTGCTGCAGTCCATGTAGTGTAGGAACACCCTTAGTGCTGTTAAGGAGGGAGTTCAATGATTTTGTTCCAGCAACAGTGAAGGAACGGTGATATAGTTCCAAGTCAGGATGGTGTGTGGAGGGGAACATATGAACAAGGAGCAGGTGTAGGTCACTCAGCCCTTCAAACCTGCTCCACCATTCACTAACATCATGGCTGATCTGATTGTAGCCTCCTGCCTACCCCTGATAACCTTTCACCTCCTCGTTAATCAAGAATCTATCTACCCCTGCCTTAAACATATTCAAGGACCCTGCTTCCAGTGCCTTTTGAGGAAGAGAGTTCCAAAGACTCATGACCCTGAGAGAAAAAAATTCTCCTAATCCACGTTTTAAATGGCGACCCCTTATTTTTAAACCATGACCCCTAGTTCTAGATTCTCCCACAACAGGAGACATCCTCTCCACATCCACTCTGTCAAGACCCCTCAGGATCTTAAAGGTTTCGATCAAGTCAGCTCTTACTCTTCTAAACTCCAGTGGATACAAGCCTAACCTGTCCAAACTTTCCTCATAAGACAACCCACCCATTCCTGGTAATAGTCTAGTAAACGTTCTCTGAACTGCTTCTAATGCATTTACATCTTTAAGTAAGGAGACCAATACTGTACACAATACTCCAGATGTGGTCTCACCAGTGCCCAGTACAACTGAAGCATAACTTCCCTACTTTTGTTATCAATTCCCCTCACAATAAATGATAACATTCTATTAGTTTTCCTAATTACCTGCTGTACCTGCATAATAACCTTCTGTGATTCATGCAGACACCCAGATCCCTCTGAATCTCAGAGCTCTGCAATCTCTCACCATTTAGATAATAAGCTTCTTTTTTATTCTTCCTGCCAAAAAGAACGATTTCACATTTGCCCACATTATACTCCATTTGCCAGATCTTTGCTCATTCACTTAACCTATCTATGTTGCTTTGTAGCCTCCTTACATCCTCTTCACAATTTACTTTCCTACCTATCTTTGTGTCATCAGCAAATTTAGCAACCATTCCTTCGGTCCCTTCATCCAAGTAATTTATATAAATTGTAAAAAAACTTGAGGCCGCAGCACTGATGCCTCATCACATCCTGCCAACCAGAAAAAGACCCATTTATGCCAACTCTCTGCTTCCTGTTAGCCAGTCAATCTTCTATCCCTGCCAAAATGTTCCCCCTACACCCTGAGCTTTTATTTTCTGCAATAACCTTTGATGTGGCACCTTATCAAATGCCTTCTGGAAATCTAAGTACAGCACATCCACTGGTTCCCCTTTATCCACAGCACGTGTCCCCTTCAAAGAACTCCAATAAATTGATTAAACATGATTTCCCTTTCACAAAACCATGTTGACTCTGCCGATTGCCTTAAACTTTTCTAAGTGTCCTGCTATAAGATCTTTAATAATAGCTTCTAACATTTTCCCTATGACAGATGTTAAGCTAACTGGCCTGTAATTTCCTACTTTCTGTCTCCCTAAGGTTGGGTTTTAACTGCAACACACCTCATGGTTTCAGTCTGGTGAGACACACTAACTGGACTCATATATGAAGGCAAGCTCCAGATCAGCGTTCTTAGCGTCCAACACCTTAATGCACCCACTGCCCAGCAGAGGCTACTGGTTTGCAATCAGGAGCAGGTTGCCAGGGAAGCATTACTGCCGTGGCAGAGAGTGGCACCTCAAAATTTCTGGGGTAGGTTCTCCCAACTGTCCGCCATTTCCACAGAGTCTCTGGTAGTCAGCTGTCCAAGTTAGGGTGGAAGATGAGGAAAACTCCTGCAAAAAGTCTTACCTTCTAGGATAGGTTAGTCTCTTTAATATGAGGGAAATATATGGGGAAGAAAAGCTTGTTAAAAGGACAGTGGTTAAGACATCAGAGCTTAAGGCATGATGGACTGAATGGCCTGTCTGCAAGTCTAAGTTAGAAAGCAGTCCACTGAGAAAGTTTAAACAGGAAAGCTCGAGACACAAGTTCAAGACAAGGCTTTGAGATTCGATGGCAATCTGAGAATTGGATACTTAGCAATCTTGGATTATGCTGTCAACTCCTTAAACTTGCCCATTACCTATGAAAGCTAAAAGTGTCACTGAATGATATATGCACACAAAAGCAATAGGTCATTATGTTGTCAGGCAATGAGCAATAATCAGATCAAGTGCCCTGCAGTTTTACAGGAGTCATTAAATATTAATTAAATCCATTTAGGAATAAGTGTGAGAAGCTGGTGGCAGAGTCAAAGAGATGGATTTGATTTTCTGTTCAAAGTGGCACCTTTGAGTGAGCTGCCCTCTATCCACAGGCAGTTCAACATTGCTTAACCACAGCTGTAAATAAACAGAAATACACATCATGCATTTTTAGGGGTTTTGATGGAGTATGCAGAGTCAAACTGTTTCCACTGGCAGGAGGATTGGTGACCAGAGGACGCAGAATTAAAATAATTGGCAAAAGAACACGAGAGTGGGTGGGGGAGAATGAGGGTTTTTTTTTAAATGCAGTGAATTGTTATGATCTGGAATATGCTGCCTGTAAGGATGGTGGAAGCAGGTTAAAAAGTAACTCGCAAAAGGGAATTGGATAAATACTTGAAGGGGAAAAAATAGCAAATCTGTGTGGGAAGCACACGGGCACAGGAACTAATTCGATAGCTCTTTCGAAGGGCCAGTACTGCTTCAATAGGTCAGATAACCTCGTCCTGACCTGTATGATCCTTTGCTTCTATTCCAACTCGGGTTCCAGAGATGTAGAGGGGAGGAAGAAGGGATGAAGAGGGATTCCATCCTGCATTGGGCTCCCTCTATGCTTAATCCTTTCTGAGAACTAGAATAAGTAAGTGGAAACAATATAGAGTCGTGTTTCAGTGGCCGTGTTTGCCTAAGGCAGGTGGTTCTTGAGTCTACTGAACAAATATTGAAATGTGTACCTTTCAGAACCAAACCAGAGAAGGTTTTTGAAACAATTAATACTGCTCAAAGGTGATTACTTAGCACAGGTGCACAGTATTTGCAACCATGAGCAGCGGCTGCATGTACAACCCCTGCCATTTGAGGTGTCAGCTGTGGCTCAGTTCATAGCACCCTCGCCTTTGAATCAGAGGGTTGTGGGTTCATGTCCCACTCCCGGAAACCAAGAAGTGTGAATGTACTCGAAAGAGTTGCATTCTGTGACTGTTGATAACTCGAAAGAGTTACAACCCCTGCCATATTTAATTCAAGGGGAATAGCAGTCTGCTGGAATGGGGGCAGCAGGGGAGGTGGGGGTGGGGGGTGAAGGAGCTAGAGGGAGAGGATGAGAGAGGGGGTGAGAGTGGGAGAGGTAAAGAGGAGAGGGGGAGAGTTTGTCTTTCACTTAAAGCGGAGTACTGTCTCCCAATAAAACTGCACACTTGACATTTGCTGCTTAATTCAGGGGTCTGCTTAACCAATGCTACATCACAGAGCCATTGAGGTGAATAACATAGATGCATTTAAGGGGAAGTCAGTTA
Source organism: Cetorhinus maximus (assembly GCF_964194155.1). Lineage (NCBI taxonomy): Eukaryota > Metazoa > Chordata > Chondrichthyes > Lamniformes > Cetorhinidae > Cetorhinus > Cetorhinus maximus. The sequence goes on from NC_135905.1 coordinate 30,929,795, forward strand.
AACATGAGGGAGAAAGGAATAGAATGTTATAATGATAGGGTGAGACGAAAGGTGGGAGGAGGTTTGTGTGGTGCATGGACACTGGTATAGGCCAGTTGGGCTGAATGGTTGGTTTCTGTGCTGCAAATTCTATGTCCCACAGGCAGATTTAACTAGAACACTGCATTAACCATTAAACACTGGAAATGAACATTGTGTCATGTGAAACTTGATGCATTTGTGTTGCCTTAGTCACTGTATTAAAGGCATTATCCCATTTTTTGCTAAAGCCTCCATGTCATGAAAATAAAATAATTTTTATATTATTGTAATTTATTGTAAAGGTAGATTAATAGTGGGGTTTGGATTAGTTTCTCTGTGTGTAGGTGTGTGTGTGCGTGTGTGTGGGTTTTAATTGAATTACAAACAGCTGGTCTGGGTGCCTTGATGTATCGGAAGGGAAGCTATGTTTGAAATGCTAAATACATAAACAAGGCTGAAGTTTTAGAATGGGAGGTGTGAAGAACATTTGCATTTTTAGATAAACCAGGGTCTTGAATTTCAAAGAGATGGTAAGGTGTTACACTTAGCCAACAGAGGCTAAGTCAAACAGTGTGTTTATTTTTCCCCAAAGATTACTGATAATATGACTACTATGAAAGATTTATATTATGGAAAAAGTAAAGCTGCAAAGACATATTGGAACAATGGGATTTACAATACAAAGGGAGATACATATATAAAGGAGATGAGGTTATATGTAAGGAAGAAGCTATTCTAAGATCCAACAAGTGTGAAAAGCCACCAGCCTCTATGTAAACTAATTAGTGTGGGGGAGGGTTCAATTGAAGGGAAGTTTAAAAAATCAAAAAGAAACAAGAGAGAGGTGCAGGGTGGTGAAGAAGTGAACAATAATCAAAGTGTGACAGGAAGGGACAGAAAATATAAGCAGAAGGGTGCAGCAGAAATCAGAGCCAGAATGGGCAATAATGGTAAAAAGTCAAAGCTTAAGGCTCTTTATCTGAATGCATGCAGCATTTGTAACAAGATAGATAAGTTGACAGCACAAATAGAAATAGATGAATATGACTTGATAGCTATTACAGAGACGTGGTTGCAGGGTGACCAAGATTGGGAACTCAATATTCAAGGGCATTTGACCGGTTCAGGAAAAATAGGCAAAAAGGGAAAAGGAGGTGGGGTAGCTTTGTTAATAAAGTGGGTGGTGAGTAGTGATATAGGTGTAATAGATCATGATGTGGAATCAGTTTGGGTGGAAATAAGGAATAGCAAGGGGAAGAAGTCACGGGTGGGAGTCATCTATAGGCCCTCGAAGAGTTGCCTCACTGTAGGACAATATGTAAATTGGGAAATAATGGCGGCATGTAAGGGCGCTACAATTGTCATGGGTGATTTTAATATGTATATTGACTGGACAATTCAGAGCAATACGTTGCAGAACGAACTCGGGAATAGGCTATTTTAGATCTAGTAATGTATAATGAGGTGGGATCAATAAGTAGTTAAGGATCTTCTAGGGGGTAACTATCACAATATGGTAGAATTTCAAATTCAGTTTGAGGGCGAGCAACTCAGGTCTCAAGCCAGATTCCTCAACTTAAATAAGGGCAATTACAGAGGTATGAAAAAAGAGCTGAATAAAGAGGCCTGGGAAAATAGGCTAAGGGGAAGGTCAGTGGATGAACAGTGGCAGACATTTAAGCACATATTTCACAACGCTCAGCAAAAAATTATCCTGGTTAAAAAGGACTCGATGAGAAGGATGCACTACCCGTGGTTAACAAAGGTGGTCAAGGAGAATATACAATCATAAACTAAGGCATACAAAGCGGCAAAAACTAGTTGTAGGCCAGAGGATTGTGAATTTTAATAAGATCGTGGCTGATCTGCCCCAGGTCTCAACTCCTCTTTCGTGCCAGCTCCTCATAGCCCTCAACTCCTTGTTATTTCAAAAATCTATCTACCTCCTCTTTAAATACTTTCAGTGATCTAGCCTCCACAACTCTCTGGGGTAGAGAATTCTAGACATTCACCACCCTCAGAAGAAATTCCTTTGCATCTCAGTTTTAAATGAGTTTCGTCTTATTCTATAACTATGGCCCCTAGTTCGAGACTCCCCCACTCGTGGAAACATCTTCTCAAAATCTACCCTGTCAAGCCCCTTCAGAATCTTGTACGTTTCAATAAGATCACCCCTCATTTTTCTAAACTCTAATGAATAAAGGCCTAAACTGTTTAGCCGGTCTTGATAAGTCCACCCCTTCATCCCAGGAATCAGCCTCATGAATCTCTTCCGAATTGCCTCCAATGCCAGCATATCCTTTCTTTAATATGGGGACCAAAACTGTACACAGTACTCCAGGTGCAACCTCACCAATACCCTGTACAGTTGTAACAAGACCACCCTATTTTTAAACTCCAACCCCCGAGTAATACAGGCCAAGATTTCATTTGCCTTCTTAATTACTTGCTGCACCTGCATGCTAACTTTTTGTGTTTCATGCACAAGAACACCCAGATCCCTCTGTGATGCACGTTTTTTGGAGTCTCTCTCCATTTAAATAATAGTCTGCCTTTTGATTCTTCTACCAAAGTGCATGACCTCACACTTTCCTACATTAAACTCCATCTGCCAAGTTTTTGCCACCTCACTCAACCTGTCTACATCCCCTTGCAGATTCCTTATGCCCTCATCACACCATACCCTCCCACCTATTTTTGTATCATCAGCAAATTTGGATAGATTACACTCTGCCCCCTCCTCCAAGTCATTAATATAGATAGTGAACAATTGAGGCCCTAGGTCTGATCTTTGTGCACTCCACTAGTTAAGTCTTTCCAACCTGAAAACGACCCATTAATCCCAACTCTCTGTCTTCTGTGCGTTAACCAATCCTCAATCCATGCTAAAACCTTACCCCCAATACCGTGAGCTCCTATCTTGTGCAATAACCTTTTATGTGGCACCTTATCGAACACCTTCTGGAAATCCAAATACACTACATCTACTGGTTCCCCTTTATCAACTCTGCTTGTTACATCCTTCAAAGAACTCTAGCAAATTTGTAAAACATGATTTCCCTTTCACAAAACCATGTTGACTCTGTTTGATTGCATTAAGCTTTTCTAAATGTCCTGCTATTTCTTCCTTAATAATGGACTCTAGCATTTTCCCAACGACAGATGTTAGTTTGACTGGCCTGTAGTTTCCAGCTTTTTGTCTCCCTCCCTTCTTGAACAGAGGCATCACATTAGCGGTTTTCCAGTCTGCTGGGACCCTCCCGGAATCCAGTGAGTTCTGGAATATTTTGACCAATGCCTCCACTATCTTTGTAGCCACTTCCTTTAAAACCCTTGGATTCAGGCCATCAGGTCCTGGTGACCTGTCTGCCTTCAGTCCCATTAGTTTCTCAAATACTTTGTCCCTTGTGATAGAGACTGTTACAAGGTCTTTCCTCCCATTTAGCTCCTTGCTTATCTGATATTTTTGGGATGTTTATAGTATCATTCGCCGTGAAGACCAATGCAAAATATTTGTTTAAATATCTGCCATTTCCCTGTTCCCTGTTATTGCATCCTCCAAGGGTCTCACGGTCACTTTAACCACTCTCTTCCTTTTCATATACCCACAGAAGCTCTTGTTGTTTGTTTTTATATTTCTTGCTAATTTACTTCCATAATAAATTTTCTCTCTTTATTAGCTTTTTAGCCATCCGCTGCTGGTTCCTAAAAATTCCCAATCCTCTGGTCTACCACTAGTTTTCGCTGCTTTGTATGCCTTAGTTTTTGATTGGATACTCTCCTCGACCATCTTGATTAATCACGGGTGGTTCATCCTTTTCATCGAGTCCTTTTTGACCAGGATAAAGTTTTGCTGAGCGTTATGAAATATCTGCTTAAATGTCTGCCACTGCTCATCCACTGACCTTCCCCTTAGTCTATTTTCCCAGCCTGATTTAGACAACTCTTTCTTCATGCCTCTGTAATTGCCCTTATTTAAGTTGAGGACACTGGCTTGAGACCCGAGTTGCTCTCCCTCAAACTGAATTTGAAATTCTACCATGTTGTGATTGCTGCCCCCAAAAGACCCTTAACTACGATAAGTCTTATCAATCCCATCTCATTACACATTACTAGGTCTAAAATAGCCTGTTCCCCATTAGTTTCTGCAACGTATTGCTCTAAGAAACAATCCCTAGCGTGCTCTACAAATTCGTCTTCCATGTTACCCATGTCAATCTGATAGTCTAATCTCACCAATTAACCTTGAAAGTACAAAGCTAGTTCTTCTTTGAACACTGCTCAGGTAATTAGTGCTTCAGCTCCCATCATCTGGGATGTGTTTTGACAGTTTTACCAAATGGAAAGTGGTGCATTTTGCACAATTGCAGCACTGGCCACAGCTCCCTTGCTGCTACAACAGGAAGTTAAAGTCCTATTCTTGGGCATGTGATGACATAGTTAGCCAATGACCAGGGCTTTGCACCCTGTCAATTTGCAGGAGCTGTCAATCTTGTTACCAGTTGTCAGTGTTAGTAGCAGTTTCACTTGAACAATTGTGTGCTCATTATCAGTACCTTTAATGAGTAACGACAGATTTTAAAAAACAGTTTTGTAAAACATTCAGCTGCACAACTGTTGTGACATGAGAGGGAGTATTAAATTAAATGTTTCTTTGCAAAAATATGACAACTGGCTTAAACCCAGTTAACTGAACCGTGAGGAAAGACTCACATTTATATAATGTCTTATCCCACGTCACAAACACCTCAAACACTGAATTACTCTTAAGGTGCAGAACCTGCTGCCACATTGGTAACCATTAGTCATTTCGCACACAGTAAGATCCCACAAAAACAGGAATGAGATGTATAAGGGAGGAATAAGACAGGAGGTGAATTTCCTGTTCGTATCAGAGTACTACCAATGGGATCTATGCAAAGCAGGCAGACGATGGCTCGGGCAAAGGAGGGTGCCTACAACAGTGTAGCACTCCCTCAGTACTACATTTCAGTCTCAGTCTGGGTTACATACCCAAGGTCAGGAGTGTGACTCACTTGAGCTTCCGACTCAAGAGGCAACCCTGCTTTGAACTGAGCCCAGGCTGACACTCAGGGGCTATCTTTATGTGTGTTCATTACTGGCGGGGGTGCCTTATCTGATGGCTGAACATACATGCTTCCTACAATTTCCCATCTATTAAAACTAATGGGGGCCGTTTCTATTCACTGTAGCCTGTGGGAGCACTCCTGGTTCGTCTTTTACTTTGCTCAGGATGTTGTGACTTGAAGGCACCAAATGTTGGAGATCAGTGGCCTGATCATGGGCTGGTATAACATGGGATTGTACCATGCCATGGTCTGGAGTGATGCAGGATAACACTGTGCCCTGGGTGGGCAATTCAAATATTGCAGCTTAAACCAATCCTGGATTTGCCCAATAAGACCATAAGACCTAGGAGCAGAAATTAGGCCATTCGGCCCATCGAGTCTGCTCCACCATTCAATCATGGCTGATAAGTTTCTCAACCCCATTCTCCCGCTTTCTCCCCGTAACCTTTGATCCCCTTACCAATCAAGAACCTATCTATCTCGGTCTTAAATGCACTCAATGACCTGGCCTCCACAGCCTTCTATGGCAATGAATTCCATCGATTCACCACTCTCTGGCTAAAGAAGTTTCTCCTCATCTCTGTTCCAAAAGGTCTTCCCTTTACTCTGAGGCTGTGCCCTCGGGTCCTAGTCTCTCCTACTGATGGAAACATCTTCCCCACGTCCACTCTATCCAGGCCTTTCAGTATTCTGTAAGTTTCAATCAGATCCCCCCCTCATCCTTCTAAACTCCATTGAGTATAGACCCAGAGTCCTCAAACGTTCCTCATATGTTAAGCCTTTCATTCCTGGGATCATTCTTGTGAACCTCCTCTGGACCCTCTCCAGGGCCAGCACATCCTTCCTGAGATACGGGGCCCAAAATTGCTCACAATATTCTAAATGTGGTCTGACCAGAGCCTTATAAAGCCTCAGCAGCACATCCCTGCTTTTATATTCTAGTCCTCTCGAAATAAATGCCAACATTGCATTTGCCTTCCTAACTACCGACTCAACCTGCAAGTTAACCTTAAGAGAATCCTGGACAAGGACTCCCAAGTCCCTTTGCACTCCAGATTTCTGAATTCTCTCCCCATTTAGAAAATAGTCTATGCCTCTATTCTTCCTACCAAAGTGCATGACCTCACACTTCCCCACGTTGTATTCCATCTGCCACTTCTTTGCCCATTCTCCTAACCTGTCTAAATCCTTCTGCCTTCTCAATAATACCTGTCCCTCCAATATTTAGACATACAACAATAACCTGCATTTATGAAGCACCTTTAGCATATTAAAATGTCCCAAGGTGCTACACAGAGCTGTAAGGGGAAAGCAACAAACATTAAAACAAGGAAGGAGATGAGAAGAGTTGCCTGAAAGCTTGGTCAAAGAGGTAGGTTTTAAGGAGTGGAAGCAGAGGGGTTTTAGGAGGGAATTTCTGAGCATGGGGGCTTAGGTGGCTGAAGGCATGGTTGTGAATAGGTGAGGGAAGAACAGGGGTTGGGGATGGGGGCGATGGTGAAGAGAGGGAAGGGCAGCGTTGGCAAAGCTTTGAGTAAGATATCAGATCTGCCAAGTCATGGTGGCAAGATGAAGGACAAGAAAAGCTCAGCTGGTCCAACAGGCTGCCCCACGCTATGGTGCTACCTTCAGCATCACGATTCATGACACCAGCTCCCCCACTACCAACAGCATAACCACTTTGGAGAGGCCAAGAAAACAGATACCACGCCCAAAACCAATTGAGGGATAAGAAAATGTGGATGACATCCTTGTGTGAGCTCCATTTTCCTCGTCCTAGCAAGTGGCCTAGTGGCTAATTGTAATATTTTGAACATTCGCTGAGTGAGATCAACTAACTTTGCGTAAAGCACAGACCAAGTTGTGAACCACCATCATCTACAGGGCTCTGCTACTCACTGAGTCACAAGGGAACCTCCCCATCGCAAAGATGTTAATTATGGTTTTAATTAGTATTAATGCTTCTAATTTCTGTTAGTGCCTTTAATTAAATTATAAACAGAGTAAGCCTATTAGCTCTGGGTCAAGTAATACATTATTTCATCATTAATTTTCATACAAAAAGATTGTCGAGTGATTTCCTTAAAACCTTTAAATTCCTTCTGCAAATGGTGCATCTACTCATGACTCTCCTGTGGAGTTGTTCATTGTGAGTCAGGGGATATGATGATTTGAAATGGGACATGGCTTATTCGAATGAGGAGTCTCTGCCACTCAGCCCAATCCACCTCATCCACTGAGTTAAACATCCACTCCTTACCCCACGCTGCACTGTGGCTGCAGTGTGTACTATCTGCAGGATGCAATGCAGCAAATCTTTAACAGCACCTCCCAAACCCATGGCCTCCACCATCTAGAAGAGCAAGGGTGGCAGTTGTGTGGGAACCCGTCATCCCAGGGTAGGGTTGCCAACTGCAATTAAATCTATTCCTGGAGATTTAATTGCATGACTGCCCCACTCTCCAGCCATTCGTGAGCCAGCACATCCATCCTTATGATGCACTGCCTTCCTATGCCAATTGGAAAGCAAAAAGACTCATTATCCAATTGGATGATATTTGACTGTCAGCCAAACAGTCTTGCTTTTTTTTCCCCATTTTCAATATTTTTATGTCTGGTGAAGAGAAGTGTTCAAAGAAAAAGGAGAATTTTTTTTTGAAAATGTCCCTATGATTTTTCTCCTGGGCTGCACACAGCAATATCCTGGAGTGAACTTCAATTCTTGGAGACTCCAGGCCAATCCTGAGAGTTGGCAGCCCTATCCCAGGGGATGCAGTGGTTCAAGGCTGCGGCCTACCACCACCATCTAGGTGTAAAATTGGGGCTGGGCAATAAATGCCAGCCTTGCCCACTTCCTGTGAAAGATGATAAAAATGGGTAGTTCAGCAAATCCCACTGGAAGAAACAGTTTCTGGGGAAAGGTAGATTACGATTGACTGATTAGTTTTAGTTTTGCAATTAGACTGCTTAAATGTCCCCGACAACAGAGTATCATTACCAGTACAAGGTGGTTGTAGATTTGGTAGATCTTGTATTTTGATACAATGAATCTTAAGCAGGAAAATCTAGAGGTGAATAATGTGATTTAGAGGTCACTTATTCATGTCTCTACAGGGTGCAAAAGTTTGTGTTTTCAATTTACTTAAGCAGCTGTAAACATTTATTTCTGCTACCCCGCTTGCAACCTTGTTAAAATTGTTCTCTTACACACCAGAAGTCTGTCTGACTGCATGCTTTCAGTTAATAGTTTGGATGCAAGGTAACCAGATGTCAATTCTGGCAAAGACATCTGGATTTGCATCTAACCCAGACTGCAGCTAGCTGCAAGGGTCCTGTTTAAAATGAATGGGCAGTTCCAACCCATTCTGGCAGGGGCTGGATCAACACTGCCCAAGGTAAAGTACTAATTAGATGTGAATTAGCATTCTTCATCAAGGAAAGGGTAAGGATCACATGGAATTATACTCCTGCTTGGACTCATTGGTGAACTTGACATCCAAGTTGGATTCATGCTGGACTAGAGAGGCTTGAGTCCAGCTCCCTGTCCCTGAATCCAGGAACAAACCTATTTGGATGGTCTTCGCAGCCATCGTAAACTGAGGTGCAACCATTGAGCTGCAGCTCACAGAGCCGCTCTTACAGTGTGGCTGAACAATACTGTAACGTAAATGCCGTCCTACTACCTGCTACTTTCATATGATGGGAAAAGCTTATAAATGGGCTGCCTAGTTTGGCTATCCATTCAACAGTCTTCTGAGACGACTGAATGGAGAAATAAGATGTCTCCTGCAGCAGATCTTAGTGGGCAGGTTGATGTGATGCGTTCTATCGTCTGGAGCTCATGGCCAAAATCACATTTCGGTGGTCCCTCTTCTACCACCTGTGGAGCAGGTGGCTATTGTGTCCACGCCCAGTGTGGATCCGGTTCAGCACTGTCCACTGACTTCGAAAGAGGTTGAAGTCAGGGTCCTCTGCTGCTGGGTCAGGTGATGGAGGTGTTGGTGCTTTACGATGCAGGCAAATGTTGTTAACAGGCAGCAGGCCCATCGACTTCAGAAAAGGAAAAGGTTAAACGTTTGATGCAGAACTAACAGAAGGCCTATGCAGCAAGATGTCACTTCTCTTTCCCAGTGCCGATGGGCCCTGCAGCATAATGGCAGCATCGAGTATTCCTGAAATGTGGGTTAGATCACACAGTGACACTTGTTCTCACATTCCAGAAGGACACACACCCAGTAGCATGTTTGCTAGAGGAGTTTTAAAAAATCAATGAGAAACCAATTTCTATAAAACACGCCAGAGACCAAGTGAATCTGGAGCCAGTGTTTTACTAATTCTCTTTGTGACCTTATTTCTTTGCAGGACGTAGGTATATAAATGCACCCTGTGAAGTTATTACTTATTCAGTAAATGGATATATTGTCATAATATCAGTTCTTTAGATGTCTCAGTGATGGGATCTTGAGACTTTTATATTTAAATATGGACCCTTTATTGTTAACCTTTAACTATTTACAGAACCCAAGTTATTGTTATGCATGGTGTCATCACCTCCATGCAGGCTGATTCCAGAGTGTTCTCTCTAAACTGTTTCTCAGTCTATTACCATGTGACTCCATACATCATACCGTGGGCAGTGCTATTCTCCAGTACCACGGTAACCCTTGCTCTGCCAAGCACCCTTACATTACAGTGGCATGCAGGCACATCATACAACACATACAATAATTGCTGGGACTTTAGGATACCTTGTTGATTCCTGTTGGGCCTGTACCCATTGGAGTTTAGAAGGCTGAGAGGTGATCTTATTGAAACATATAAGATCCTGAGAGGATTTGACAGGCTGGATGCTGAAAGGATGTTTCCCCTTGTGGGAGCGACTAGAACTAGGGGACACAGTTCAAAAATAAGGGGTCTCCAATTTAAGACAGAGATGAGGAGAAATACTCTCTCTCAGAGGGTCAGAACTCTCTTCCCCAGAGAGCAGTGGAGGCTGGGTCATTGAATTTTAAGGCAGAGGTAGAGAGATTCTTGACTAACAAGAGACTCAAAGGTAATCGGGCGTAGCTGGGAATGTGGAGTTGAGGCCGCAATCAGATCAGCCATGATTTTATTGAATGGCAGAGCAGGCTTGAGGGACTGAGTGACCTACTCCTGCTCCTTGTTTGTATGTATGTTTGTGTGTTTCTTGCACCCAAATGCTCATTGTACGGTGAGTGATTCATGGTTACTATTACCTCAAGCTTTACAGGCACCATAGAATAACATAGCACAGAAGGAGGCCATTCAGCCTATCAAGTCTACACCATATCGATATAATCTACTAAGATTCTTTTGCCTACATGCATGTCCTGTCGGAAATCTCATGTCCCGTTATCACATTTCTTGTGTCACCTTAAACAAAAACAGAAAATGCTGGAAAAACTCAGCAGGTCTAACAGCATCTGTGGAGAGAAAAACAGAGTTAACATTATGAGTCCGTGTGACTCTTCTTCAGAGCTTCTTGTGTCCCTTTAACTATTATAAATTTCTGTGTCTGTATTTTTAATGGGAACTGCCTATGTAAACTTTGCACATTAAAATTGGGCCCTCTGTCCACTGGTGGTGCTGTAGTGCCTCGGTTTGTGGTCTCCCAGTGACTCACCCTCTACTGCAGAGAAACCTCTTGGTACAAACCAGCTCCATGTCCTAAATTTTTGCCCCTGATTTTGATAAACCCTCCGCCGTGTGCAATACCACAGCACGTTGACTAGAGCTAACCTATAAAATGATGGATTGAGCATTGCACAAGTACTGTAACCCTCAGTAGCTGCTCATTAGGTTCCACATTGTACTGCCATGGATCTGCAAAGGTTCAGGGACTTACCAAACCATGCCTGCTGGTCTCCTTGGACTTCAATTGCCAGTCCGAAGTCTGCCAGCTTCACTGCTGCACTTTTACATTTACTGGCAAGCAGCAGGTTCTCTGGCTTTGGGGGGGTGGCGAACCAAAGCAGTTATAGGAAAATGATGGAATTAATAAGAAAAGTAATTAATAACAAGTCAAAATACAAAGCAGGAGCTGTAACACTTAGTAAACATTTGTCAACAGTTAACACTGATGCATCACTTCTTAAATGGGCGCAATCTTGCAATGAATACAACACCAGCAAGCTTGGCCAGGCTGTTCAATGGCTGCCCCATTATTATTCGATCGGCAAGTATTTAAGAGTTTTAACTGCCGAATTGTAAACTGTGGTCAGGCACAAATTTTTGGCCAATTTGTAAAATGTGCACAGGTTTCTAAATTTATTGTTGAGGCCAGTCCTGGCCTGCCCAGATTCTCCCCTCAGCAGCAGGAGGGTGAGCAGATTGTGGTTACTGAGTTCACTCCAGCAATCCCATACCATGGTCAGCTGGTACCTGGTGTGATTATCCCCCACCCTCTTGGATCTAGGCAATATCCCACCCTGTGGCCAGACTGTGAACCAACAATGCCCAACTCCCCAGTGCAGCAAAGGAGGCATCAAGAAACAGTTCCGTTTTGAACACCAAACTTCCAACTGCCAGACTTGTGCAATAAAATTGGGTTACACACTGACTAGTATCGTAGCAACTGCGCTGATGGCTTCATCCACAATTACTACCGTCATTTAACCCTCTGAGTACCAAATGCCTTTGTGCAGCTTTTAAAATTGATGCCTTCCAATTATTCCCCACCACCAACTGCGGTTTGTGCATTTTGGGAATTCCAAAACCCTCAGGTCTGATCTGGAAAAGTGGGAAGGTTTCATGATGAACAGCGCTGTCATAACAATCTAAACAGGACAATTTCACAACCTCACCCACAAGCTCACCCCCTGCACTCCAACCCCCCTCCACAAAGCTCACAGCAACTGAAGTCCTCAAAGGGTTAATGCAACGAGACACAAAGGCTCCGGATCAACAGCAACAGGTGCAAAGCCAGCACATGCACACTAGGGGGCACAGCAGTTATGCATTTGTGCTGGCAGCCTTGTGAACAGATTCAGAACCAAAGTGTTAGTTCACATGATTTCTAGATGTAACTGTCATCTCATTGCTGAATAATGTACAATTAAAAATACAAATAAAAATCCTGAGGTACTTTGAAGTGTTTTTTTGTAAGTTAATATCATAGGGATGTTTCCAGAGATTGGAAACTTGCTTTTTCAAATGTGCAGAAATATGAACTTACTCTCATCTCTGTTCTTTCTGCAATAAACAGCTTATGTTATGCTATGCTTGATAATTATACCCTGTTATGATTCAGTGTTGATAAGCCCCACTCTCAAGACTATATCGCTCATTTTATACAAAGCAGATTTTAAAAACAGCCATGCAGTTAAGCAGCACCTTGTCACGTCATTCGGAATGATCTTAGAAACACAGTGACTGTTAGTACGTAGGCTAAAGTGACAACTGTTTGCACGCAGGACAATTTCTTTTCTTCAAACAAATAGCAGTAAAATGAAGGGCTAGTAAATTTGGCTTTTGGCTGCTTCGGGGGGAATGTTGGCCAGGTAATCTTCATTGACAAAAGCCCCGGATTCTACCTGAACTGCAGTGCAACTTCTCACCTGAAGGAAGGTGTCCCTCAATTAGCTCAAACTGTATGTGAAGCGGGATAATAGATTTGTTACAACGAAATTTGACTTAAGAGATAATAATGTATACTTTTAATTGGCCTAGCATCAAGTTACATCAGCACCTGAAAGTACTTCAGGATTCATTTTAGTAATTCTCTGTGATGGAGGTTGATAGGCATATCCTTTTGATAGACAGTGAGTAAACCCAGCAAATTCAGCTACCTTTGAATATATGTGGCACATGTTTTAGGTAAAAGCACTTCAATTGAAGTTTAGTCGGCAGTACAGCGTTAGCACTGCTCTCCAATTATATGTCAATGGAGTGGCAAGGTCAGAATGAATAGAATTTGGACAAATCAATTTAAAAGACACGGGGATGCGCATAAAATAAGCTCCCAGGTCTCATGTGACAGTCCGTCAAGAAATACAAAGGCAGGCTTCCCAGTTCTGCCCTGGCGCATTGCTGTTAAATAACGAAGGGGCTGTGAGGAGATTTAAGACATGACAGGGCTCAGTGGAGACTGCCTGACCCACCATGAGAGGGAAGGTGACAGGAAGCCTTCCTGATTCATGCTGCTAATTGCCTCTCTGGTTCTGCAGTGTGAACTAAAAGCCCAGGCCGACAGGAGAGTTGCTCAGCCATTGCTATTGATTTTGGAGTGAGCAAGAGACATTGAGCATGTATTCTGGGTGAGCCAGCCCTGCTGGTTGTAGTCAGCTGTCTGCCATGAATTATGACCCATGGGCCCTGTGGGATGGTAACAATATCCGTGCAGGAAATTTCAAGCCAAGAGTTCTTAACAGTGCGAGGCAACAGACAACATGCAGCAAGGTTACACTGCTTCCAAGTGAGATGATTGCATTCTCATGTCTTTATTAGCAGATACTGACCTTGAGGTCTCTGTGCACTATATCATGTTGGTGAATGTGATTAACGCTTTCTAGAATCTGATGAATACATTGACTGTAAAACAAAAGGGATAAGAGGAGATAAAGGGGAGGAGGAAAAGAAGGGAAGGGATGATGGATGGTAGAAAAGGGTGAGGGATAAGGAAAGGGATGGGGAGGAGAAACCAGTATTACCATGAATGTCAAGATAGTGCAGAATCAACAAACTGTTACAGTGGGAAGAAAGAACCATATATACAACTCTTGGTCTTAATAAGACAACACTGATATCAGGAATATATATTCCTTAATAAACCCAGACTACACAACCATAACAAAGCAGCTGTACAATTACAAGACTCCTGTAGAATTGTTAATCTTCTATTCATTGCGTAAAGCTATCCACCCAGTATACCAAGGCAGAAACAGGCTATTCATAGAACAGCTCTGCTAATTTCCAGACACTTATTTCATCTTGCACTGCACATTTCACATCTTTCCTCAGTTTGGACCACCACGTCTTTCCCTTTGAGAACACTGCAGGCAGTTCATCAGTAAACAGATACAAAGATCTGAGCTTTGGCAAACCAAAACATTCACAGAATACCTTCAACACAGTGTCAATGCAAGCTTTGAGGAGGAAGCAAAGAGGCTGCAAAGCAGATCGACAGAGTAGATGGGTGCACAAAAACATGGCGGATGTAATAAGAAGAAAAATAGAAAAACAGAACACTTTTTAAACGATAAGAGACTTGGGAAATGTTGGAATGCAGAGGGACCTGGGTGTACCTGTACAGAAATCACAAAGAGTCAATTCAGGTGCTGCAAGCAATTAGGAAAGCAAATGATATGTTAGCCTTTACTACAAAGGGATTGGAGTATAAGAGTAAAGTAGTCTTACTGCAATTATACAGGGCCTTGGTGAGATTACTCAGGGACAACCGTGCATGGTTTTAGTCTCCCTAACAACCGAAGCATAGACTTGCCTTAGGGGGAGCGCAACAAACATTTGCTAAACTGATTCCTGGGTTAAGCGGATTGTTTAATGAAGAGAGATTGAGTAATTTAGGCCTATATTCCATAGAGTTTAGAAGAATGAGAGGTGACCTAATTGAAACATAGAAAATTCTTAAGGGGATTTGACAGGGTGTTTGCTAGCAGTATGTTACCTCCCCGCACCCCCCAACAGGCACTGGCCCCTACCCTCCCAGGCTGGAGGGTCCAGAACTAGGAAGCATAGTCTCAGGATAAAGGGTTGGCCGTTTAGGACTGAGATCAGGAGAAATTTCTTCAGTTCTGAATGTTTGGAGTTTTTTAACCCAGAGGGCCGTGGATCCTCAGGCGTACTGAGTACGCTGAAGTCTAAGATTGATAGACGTTTTGATACTAATAGGGAATCAAGGAATATGGGGAGATTGTGGGAAGGCAGAGTTGAGGCAGATGACCAGCCGTGATCCTTTTGAATGGAGGAACAGGCTTGAAGCACTGAATGGTTTATTCCTTCACTTATTTCTTATGTTCTTACCTGAACACTGGAACATTGTGCTTACCAGCGTACACCACAGAAATGGGTATGAAAAGGGTCCTCAATGACTTGCTATATTTAAGTACTGCACCGTCAAGTGCTCTAGAGTCCCTTGGTCTCCCGGAATACCCTTGTGATTGAGGGGCCCCAGCCCCCAAACAGAGGTTCCCTAACTCCAAGTGTCTGAGGTGATCCCAAGATCATCAAGATGCTCGTCCATCTGTCACCAGATATTGATTTTGTTTACAACCTTTGTGGACCTGCTAGCACTGCTTGGTGTTGCTGTATTTCTGATAAAATAATTATTTCCTGAAATTATAGAACTTCTTTATTTTGGAGCCCAGGAGGTCAAGGGGTCGGGTCTCTAGTCTCAGCAGCTAGCCCAACTTTGAAAAGCAATGGTTCTGTGGAAAGGCCCCCACTCACTACAGCCTCAGTCCCAGGTCCTGCCTGTATTACTGTGGGAATGCAGCATGAACCAGAGTTAGTTCCTGCTCCTGAACCATACTTTTAAGATCGGTTTCGACACTGCTACACAGCTCAATAAATAAACTTATGAAACAAATGGCGAGAATTATTAAAGGTAGCTGTAAGGCACAGTATGAAAATGGAGGGAAAATATTTCATCCTAAACTTTGTGACAAAGTACGAAGGAACCCAATGGCCTGAAAATACCATATATGGAATTCTCTATAATACTGTTCTCTTGTTTAGAGTAAACTCATTCTTACAATAACAATGGCAAATTAATCAGTATGCAAAACGGATGAACATAAAGTACAGGTTTTCCAAGAACTCAAAACTGACTAAAATTTCTTGGAACTGCTCAGGAAAATTTCACAGAAAATGCTGGAAATACACAGCAGTGAGATGGCATTTGCTTTTTTCATTGCAAGTTTATTTTTCAATTACTTTATTATATTGGCCATAAATTAATAATTATCTTGCATAAAATCAGCACAATATTGTCACATTATCTCAAACATTAGCTGCTGGTATACTTGCAATGTTGAACTTTTCTATCATAATGAATTCACAATATTGGATTAGATGAATTTCAGGCTCCCAGTAAAAGCCATCAGTGTAGGAATGATCCAATACTCTGCAGAACACGGTGTTCCCTCTGGGACTTTGAATGTGTCATCGGTGGAATGTGATTGTTCAGAGCGTGGGTTATAAGATTGGAGCTTCAGTTACTGATCCTTAAAGGAGGGGGGAAAAGGACAGTGAGGATACCTCAAAGCTTTATGCTCCTTAGGGTGGGTTGGTTGTCAGTCCTTTCAAGGACTGAATGGTCAGGGTAGGATCCATGAGAAGGAACACCAAAATTCTGTGAAGAGTCATACTGGACTTGAAACGTTAACTCTGTTTCTCTCTCCACAGATGCTGCCAGACCTGCTGAGTTTTTTTCAGCACTTTCCGGTTTTATTCCACGAGAGGGAAGCAGCCTTCATGGGTTCAAATGGTCCTTTCTTGTATTTCTTTTCTATCTTCCTACATTCTCAGGATCCTCGGCAGTAGGTATTGTTCACATAGGATGGCTTGTCTGTCCCCCAGGGGAGGTGTCATCTGCACGGAATTTAACCTATGTAACCTTCCTTGCATGGTAGGCACAGCACAGCTAAAGTCTTTGTGATCCACACAAGTTTCCTCCCACCTTCCTTCAATGTCACCCTATCTACCTAACCTTCTATTCCTTTCTCCTTCACTTCTTTATTCAGCTCCCCCTGAAATGCGATTCGACTCAACTATTCAAAGTGGTAGCGAGTTCCATGTTCTAACCATTCTCTGGGAGATGTAGATTGTCCCAAGTTTTTCATTAGATTTATCAGTGACTGTCTTGTGGTTATGGCAGACAGTTTTGAACAGGTAAAGTTGCGTCGTTGACTCGGACCCTTTATTCTTCCTGTCTGGCTGCAGCATTGATTTGGAGGTGATGGCGATTGAGTTCCGATTTGGTTTCACACGGTGCAGACAAGGTACAAGGAACTATGAATTTTGGAACTGCATTAACTGCCCAGATCGAGCCAGTTGAAGCAGCAGTGGGAGCGGAGGGGACTGAACCTGGGATTGAACGGCGCCAGTGGAGTTTCTCAATAAAAGCCTGAGGGTCGGGGCCAGATTATGCCAGTCGGAGTAGCAGCTAAACCCAACAGGAACCCTGTCAGAATTCAAAAAGGCTGATGAAAGTGACGTCAGCGCAAAGCAGAGAGCTGATTGGCAGGTAGTGGGTAAGTTGTTTTTCTCCACTTTAAAGGTACATTAAGGAAAGGTAAGAGTTCTAGCTTTCTTTTAAAAAAAGAAACTTCAATAATTTTCCACGATTTAAATTTAAGGTATGAGTATTTTAACTAAAGCTATGGCAGGGGAGCTAAGTCCTGTGTGTTGTGCAGTCTGCAGTCTGCAGGAAGCGCCACCGATTTGACCAGCTTAAGCGCCGGGTTTCAGAGCTTGAGGATCGGCTGGAGGCACAGCAGTGCATCTGCGAGGCTGGGAGTTACGTGGATAGCACGTTTTTAGCCACGGTCACCCCGCACCTTAAGGAAGTTCAGTCAGAGAAGGAATGAGTGACCACCAGTCAGAAGAAGGGAGGCAGGCAGGTAGTCAGGAAAGCCCCAGAGTGCATCCCACTCAAGAACAGTCTTTCCATGTTGGAAAATGGTGAGAGTGATGGTTCCTCTGGGGAGTGCAGCCAGAGCCCAGCTGCACAAGGGGTGGGGGGGGCGGGGGAGAGAAAGAGAGGAAGAGCAATAATGTTAGGAGACTCAATAGTGAAGAGTACACACAGGCGTTTCTCTGGCTGCCTACGTGACTCCAGGATGGTATGTTGCCTCCCTGGGGCCAGGGTTAAGGATGTCACTGAACGGCTGCAGGACATTCTGAAGGGGGAGAGCGAAGAGTCAGAGATCATGGTTCGCATTGGTACCAACGACATAGGTAGGAAGGGGGATGAGGTCCTTCAACAATAATTTAGGAAGCTAGGTAGCAGATTGAAAAGCAGGACCTCAAAGGTTGTAATCTCTGGATTACTCCTGGTGCCACTTGCTAGTGGGTATAGGAATAGGAAGATAGAGAGGGTGAATACATGGCTGAACAGTTGGTGCAGGAGGGAGAGCTTTAGATTCTTGGATCACTGGGTCTGTTTCTGGAGAAGATGGGGCCTGTACAAGTCCGACGGGCTGCACCTGAACCAGAACAGGACCAACATCCTTGCAGGGGTGGGGGTTTGCTAGTGCTGTTGGGGGGTGGGGTTTAAACTAATTTGGCAGGAGGGCGGGATACGCAGTGGAGATACAGTAGGGGGTGATGCACAGACAACTGTAGAAGAAAACCCAAGTTATTCTAGAAGGCAGAATGTACATAGTCAAGTTAAGGCACAAGGGAGCATGGCAAGGCTGAATGGCATCTATTTTAATGCAAGGAGCCTTGTGAGTAAGGCAGATGAGTTGAGGGTGTTGATTAACACATGGGGGTATGATATAATTGCTATCATGGAGACATGGTTAAGAGAGGGGCAGGACTGGCAGCTCAATATTCCGGGGTATAGAATCTTCAGGCGAGACAGTGGGGGGGAAGGGGGTGTAAAAAAAGGAGATGGGGTCGTAATTTTGATCAAGGAATCAGTTACTGCCATAAGGAGGGATGATATCTTACAAGGTTCGTGAAATGAGGCCATATGGGTAGGACTTAAAAACAAAAATTGGGCAATCACATTGCTGGGAGTGTAAAGACTCCCAGACAATTAGGGAGAGATAGAAGGGCAGATATGTAGGCAAATCTCAGAAAAGTGTAAAAATAATAGGATAATAATAGTAGGGGATTTCAACTTCCCCAATATTAACTTGGATAGACAAAGTGTGAAAGGCTTAGAGGGGACAGAATTCTTAAAATGTATCCAGGAGAGCTTTTTAAGCCAGCACATAGAAAGTCCTACAAGAGAGGGGGCAGTACTGGACCTAATTTTAGGTAACAAAGCCGGGCAAGTGGTAGAAGTGTCAGTGGGGGAGCATTTCAGTGATGGTGACCATAACTCTGTAAGATTTAAGGTAGTTATGGAAAAGGACAAAGATGGACCAGGAATAAAGGTTCTGAATTGGGGGAAGGCCAATTTCAATATAAGACAGGATCTGGCCAAAGTGGACTGGGAGCAGCTGCTTGTAGGAAAAAGTCTATATCAGACCAGTGGGAGTCATTCAAAAAGGGAATAGTGAGCGTTCAGGGCCAACATGTTCCCATAAAGGTGAAGGTGGGAGCAACAAGTCCAGAGAGCCCTGGATGTTGAGGAATGTACAGGATTGGATAAGGAAAAAAAGGGAATCTTATGGTAGATACCTAGGCTCAATACAGAGTAAGCTCTAGAGGAGTATAGAAGGTGCAGGGGGTTACTTAAAAAAGAAATTAGGAGAGTGAAGAGAGAGCATGAAAAACACTGGTGGGTAAAAGAAAGGAAAATCCAAAGGCGTTTTATAAGTATGTTAGTGGCAAGAGGATAATCAGGGAAAGAGTAGGGCCCATTAGGGGCTAAAGTGGCAATCTGTGTGAGGAGCTGGAAAATGTAGGTGAGGTTTTAAATGAGTACTTTGCATCTATATTCACTATAGAGAAGGACAATGAAGGAATAGAAATCAGGCAGGGGAGCTGTGATACACTTGAATAAATTAGCATTTAGAGGGAGGTGGTATTAGTGATTTTAGCAGGCTTAAAAGTGGATAAATCCCCAGACCCAGGTGAGATGAAATCCAGGCTGCTTGGAAGGCAAGGGAGGAGATTGCAGAGGCCCTGACATTAATTTTAAAATCCTCTCTGGCCACAGGAGAGGTGCCAGGAGACTGGAAGACAGCGAATGTGGTACTGTTATTCAAGAAGGGTAGTAGGGATAAACCAGAGAACCATAGGCCAGTGAGTCTAACAACAATGGTAGGGAAACTTTTGGAAAAAATTCTGGGGGACAGAATTAATCTCCACTTGGAGAGGCAAGGATTAATCAAGGATAGGTCAGCATGGCTTTATCAGGGGGTGATCATGTCTAACAAATTTGATAAAATTTTTTGAGAAGGTGACTAGGTGTGTAGCTGTAGGTGTGCAGTTGATGTTGTCTACATGGACTTCAGCAAGGCTTTTGACAAGGTCCTGCATGGGAGACTGGTCATGAAGGTAAGAGCTCATTGGATCCAGGGCAATTTGTCAAATTGGATCTAAAGTTGGCTTAGTGGCAGGAGGCAGAGGGTGATGGTCGAAGGTTGTCGTGATTGGAAGCCTGTGTCCAGTGGTGTACCGCAGGGTTCGGTGCTGGGTCCCTTGCTGTTTGTGATGTACATTAATGATATAGACATGAATATAGGAGGTATGATCAGTAAGTTCGCAGATGACACGAAAATTGGTGGTGTGGTAAATAGCAAGGAGGAAAGCCTTAGACTACAGGACAATATAGATGGGCTGGTTAGATGGGCAGAACAGTGGCAAATGGAATTTAATCCTGAAAAGTGAGATGTGATGCATTTTGGGAGGACTAACAAGGCAGGGACAGGACAGGTAGATAAGGTGGTTATGAAGGCATATGGGATTCTTGCCTTTATTAGTCGAGGCATTGAATTCAAGAGCAGGGAGGTTATGATGGAGCTATATAAAACGTTAGTTAAGCCACATCTGGAGTACTATGTGCAGTTCTGGTCGCTACACTATAGAAAGGATGTGATTGTACTGGAGAGGATGCAGAGGAGATTCACCAGGATGTTGCCTGGGCTGGAGCGTTTCAGCTATGAAGAGAGACCAGGTAGGCTTGGGTTGTTTTCCTTGGAGCAGTGAAGGCTGAGGGGGGACCTGATTGAGGTGTACAAAATTATGAGGGGCCTAGATAGGGTAGATAGGAAGAAACATTGCCCCCTTAGTGAAAGGGTCAATAACCAGGGGGCATAGATTTAAGGTAAGGGGCAGAAGGTTTAATGGAGATTTGAGGAAAAGATTTTGGGTGGTGGGAATCTGGAACACACTGCCTGAGGGGGTGGTAGAGGCAGGAACCCTCACAGCATTTAAGAAGTATTTAGATGAAGACTTGGGGCAGAATTTTCCAGTCGGTGTGTGGGAGCGGTCCTGACACGTAAAGTGACACGCGATGACATTGGGCGTGCGTCCCGAGGTCATCGCGCTCAGTAGCGCTGCTTCGCTCAGCGGGCGCATAGATATGTAAATTGCCTAGTAAGGCCATTAAGAAATAAATTGAAGCACTTGTGAGCGCTGTCCATCCAACCTTAAGGTTGGCGGCCAGGCGAAAAGCCCAAGCGGCCTTCATGTTTTTCAGGAAACCTTATCCATGAGCGGGACAAGGTTTCCTGAAGCTATTATTAAATAAATAAATAAATTTTCATTAATATAAAACCATGTCCCAACTCATGTGACACGGTCACATGAGGGAACATTTTTAAATCATTTAATATCCATTCAATCTCCCTGAGGCAGCTCCATGTCTCAGGGAGATTGAAGTGCGCTGAGCACTGGCCTGACTCTCCCTCCTCCCCCCGCCCGCACAGGTAGCGCTGAGCACTACTAGCCGTGTATTTCGCTGGACGGGCTTTAATTGGCCCACCCGCAGCGATTGGCTCTGCGCCCACCCCCACCGAGCCTGCCCGCCATATGTAATATCCTGGTCTTGAAACACTATAGCATACAAGGCTATGGGCCAAGTGCTGGAAAATGGGATTAGAATAGATAGAGGCTTGATGACCGGCATGGACACGATGGGCCAAAGGGCCTCATTCCGTGCTGTAAAACTCTGACTCTTTAAACCCAAATAAAAGGCCCTCTCTGGAATTTTTGATTAGGTTTCTCCCCATGATAGACAAGGAGTCAGCTCCAACGCCAGAACTTGCGAATTCTACAAAGGCTTCTTTCATGAATCTGGTTTACATGGAACTGTTCTCTCCTTAACCCAACCCCGACAAGGTGGAATGATGTTGACCTGCTGTCCCATTTGAAATCAATGATAATGATTGTATTGTGAGGGGCACCATAGTGACAGGTAATATCATTTCCAATCTGACACCAGACAGTAAATGGCTTCAATGCACATCCTGCTGCTGACATTATGTCAGTTCTTAAAGATGGTGAAATAATTTCATCTTGGACCTTCTATAAAAGCATCACCTTCGATTGTAGGGTTTTGTTTTGTTGTAATTTTTAAAACTGCGATGCGCTGTTATGAAGATATTGAACCTTGAACTTGGTGAGATTCAAATAACCGGCTTCAAATAACAGGCTTGAATGTGGACAAACTACCAGTAGCAGTTAAGGGTTCTCTCTCTTTCAGATACACATCCTGGGGGTTACCATTGGCCAGCCATATAAATACTGTGGCTACAAGAGCAGGTCAGTTGCTGGGAATTCTGTGACAGCTCACCTCCTGACTTCTCAAAACCTGCCCTCCACCTATAAGGCACAAGTCTGGAGTATGCAAGAACACTCTCCACTTGACTGGGTGAGTGCAGCTCTATCAACACTCAGGAGGTGTGACATCATCCAGGACAAAGAGCCCACTTGATTGGCACCCCATCCACCACCTTAAACATTCACTCCCTCCACCACCGACGCACAGTGGCAGCAGGGTGTGCCATCTACAAGATGCACTGCAGCAACTCACCAAGCCTCCTTCGACAGCATCTTCCAAACCCATGACCTCTACCACCTAGAAGAAAAAGAGTAGCAGATGCATAGGAACACCACCACCTGGAAGTTCCCCTCTAAGTCACACACCATCCTGGCTTGGAAAAATATTGCCGTTCCTTCACTGTCGCTGGATCAAAATCCTGGAACTCCTTCCTAACAACACTGTGGGTGGACCTATAACCACATGTGCTGCAGGTTCAAGAAGGCAGCTCACCACCACCTTCTCAAGGGCAACGAGGGATGGGCAATAAATGCTGGCCCAGCCAGTGATGCCCAAATCCCATAAATGAATAAAAAAGTACACGAGAGAGGATGAGTGCAACTGATGCAACTGAAATAAACTGCAGAAAACAGACCACTGCACGCACCTCAGAAGGAAGAATAGAAATGTGTTATATGGGATTGGTTAACATTTCTTAAAGGGACAACATCTTCTAGTGATTTTCCTTCTGTCGCTTTATATAGACAGAAGATTCAAATAGGAACAGACCTCAAATTATTTCTAAATTCTGGTTATACAAGAGAAAATATAGAAGAATGTATTCTGTACAAATGTAGCACTGGGTGTGCAGGGAGGGAAGGGAGAACATGTCCAATCTTCACTCGATCCTCACCATCTTCAATTTTCTAGGTGATACCAATGGAAACAGGAGTTGGCATGTGACTGGTTTGCTTCACCCTCCTCACTCTAGGAGTTACCCTGTGATTAACAACGGTGCTCCTAGTTTGATGCTATTCAAAGTTGAATCTATTATTGTGCTGTGTGGAAGCGATTGTACCTTTATCCCATGCCTTTCTCCCCCAACACAATATGTACAATTCAATTGGCACAGCTACAAATACACTTGTGAAGACAATTTCCATTTTATTTTTAAGATATGTTGAAGAGCCAAGCGACACAGACAAGAAAAATCCTCTCAAGAGAAGCTAGATCAGCCTGTGAAATAGGTTTTGTTTCACACGTCTTGTTTAACAAATCTGTAGTTTCTAGGGGCATGATTATCGTAGAATCATACTGCACAGAAGGCGACCATTTGGCCCATCGTGCTTGTACTGGATCTCTGAAAGAACTAGCCAATTAGTGCCACACCCCCCTGCTCTTTCTCCATGGCCCTGAAATTTTTCTCTCTTTCAAGTGTTTATCCAGTTCCCCTTTGAAAGTTACAATTGGATCTGCCTCCATCACCATTTCAGGCAGCACATTCCAGGTCACAACTCACTGCATAAAAAAAACTTGCACCTCCCTTCTTATTCGTTTTGCCAAATGCCATAAAAATGTATTTTTAAAAAAAAAAAAATTCTTTTATGGAATGTGGGCATCACTGGCAAGACCAGCATTTGTTACTCAGCCCTAATTGCCCTCAAACTGAGTGGCTTGCTAGGCCATTTCAGGGGGCAGTTAAGAATCAACCACGTTGCTGTGGGTCTGGAGTCACATGTAGGCCAGACCAGGTAAGGATGGCAAATTTCCTTCCCTAAAAGATCAGCGAACCAGATGGGTTTTTACAACAATCGACAATTCATGACAATAGTTTCATGGTCACTATTACTGAAACTAGCTCCAGATTTATTAACTGAATTTAAAATTCCACCAGCTGCCCATGTCATTAACCTGGGCCTCTGGATTACTAGATCAGTGACATTACCAGCGCCATCTTCCCCTAAATCTGTATCACCTGGTTATTAACGGCTGACTCCCGTCAGTGAAAACAGTTTCTCCTTACTTACTTCGTCAAAACCCCTTCACAATATCGAACAACTCTATTTTATTCATTGGATGTGGGCATCACTGGCTAGGGCAGCATTTATTGCCCATCCCTAATTGCCCTTGTTCAGAGGGCATTTAAGAGTCAACCACATTGCTGTGAAGAGGAAGGGCAGGGAAGTGGAACTAATTGGGTTTTCCGAGAGACAGGACAGGCGATGGGTCTTCTATGCCGTATCTCTCAATCGTTCTATAAACGTTAGGAAGCATGAAGTAAATCTATATAAAATCTCAGGCTTGGTGGCAAAGTTCTACCTTGGCTTGTCTCAAAGGCGGTGGTAGGAACAGAAACATTAGGGGTATTTGTCATGTAGCATTATAATTGATATTGCAGTTTATAAAATGGAGCATTATGTTTGTGTTTCTGACGCAGTTTTTTAGGATTGATTTTCTCCATTTGTGCACAAGATTGCTACACATCTGTAAAATTAAAAATTGCTATTTCCTTTTGCTGGGAATTCTATTTGCTTTTTCTTTCTAACAGAACAATGATTTTTTAAAAATTTTATTATAAATCAAAAACCCTTGTAGTTCCAGCTGTGTACCATCCCCAATTCCTGTAAGCCACATGTATAAACAGAGTGCTTAGATTGAGTTTGGTTTCTATGGCAATAAATGCTGCTGATTAAATCCCTTTTTGTTCTGCTCGAGTTATTTTGAGGGTTTTTAAAAAAAATATATTTGTTCTCTTGCTTTTCTTCAGTTAAAGGCACATTTTGTGGACTTTAAGAAAATGCACCAAAAGCGTAATCCCCATCGCTTCAACCTTTAATGTTTCAGCCATCAATTAATGGAGTAAAGCGATCTTTTACAAAAGCAAAATATTGTCCTTGCTGGAAACCTAAAATAAAATCAGAAAACATTCTCAGCATGTCAGAAATGGGTAAAATGCTTTGTTTGATTACGTCTCTGTCTGAAGATTCTTGCTGGTTTCTTGTATTTGTACAAACTCTTAAGGTTATCTTTCAAAATGATTGAACTCCATT
Source organism: Cetorhinus maximus (assembly GCF_964194155.1). Lineage (NCBI taxonomy): Eukaryota > Metazoa > Chordata > Chondrichthyes > Lamniformes > Cetorhinidae > Cetorhinus > Cetorhinus maximus. The sequence continues at coordinate 30,955,315 of NC_135905.1, forward strand.
TCTGATCCAACTTCAGCTGGTACAAGGAATCGGGCTATTGCTTGCCAATTAGATCCTGATGAATGTACAGATATTTTGCCAAGATGTTTTTATACTTGATTTAAAATAGGAGTTGGAAACAATAACAACCAATTTGACAACACTGAACTGTTCTTAAGCAATTCAAGTGCATCAAAAACATTGAGTGAAAGGATGCTTCGATTTCTGAGATATGTTATGTTAAAAGGGCAGTGAAAGTAGAATCAATATTGACTTTGAAAAGGGAACTGGATACATACTTGAAGGGGAAAAGATTTTCAGCTGGGCAATTGAGGGGGAAAGAGCAGGGAAATGGGATTCAATTGGATTGCTCTTTCAAAGAGCTAGCATAGGTACAGCAGGGCCGAATGTCCTCCTTGTGTGCTGTATCATTAATTATCTGTAATGTGGATTGACTATGCAGGCATGGCTCAACAGTGGCCATTGGATAATTCATGTATGCTGCAAATACTCTCCAGTTCCACCAAAAAGTGAGAGGATGGGTTAGTCTTTGATTCAAATCCTAGGTCAAATCCCAGTGACAAAGAGCTCACACCTAAAGCATCAATCTGTTTCTCTTCAACACAAAAACAGAACTACCTGGAAAAACTCAGCAGGTCTGGCAGCATCGGTGGAGAAGAAAAGAGTCGACGTTTCGAGTTCACATGACCCTTCAACAGAACTGAGTATAGTTAGGAGAGGGGTGAAATATAAGCTGGTTTAAGGTGGGGGGGGGGCAGGGGGAGAGAAGTTGAGGGGGGGTGGTTGTTGTGACAAGCAAGCAGTGATAGGAGCAGATAATCAAAAGATGTCACAGACAAAAGGATCAAAGAGGTGTTGAAGGTGGTGATATTATCTAAGAAAAGTGCTAATTAAGAATGGATGGCAGGATACTCAAGGTACAGCTCTAGTGGGGGTGGGGTGGAAAGACTGACAAGGTATTAGTTGTAGATTTAAAAATAATGGAAATAGGTGGGAAAAGAAAAATCTATATAAATAATTGAAACAAAAAGGGAGGGGGAAGAAACGGGGTGGGGATGGGGGAGGGAGTTTAAGATCTAAAGTTGTTGAATTCAATATTCAGTCCGGAAGGCTGTAAAGTGCCTAGTCGGAAGTTGAGGTGCTGTTCCTCCAGTTTGCGTTGGGCTTCACTGGAACAATGCAGCAAGCCAAGGACAGACATGTGGGCAAGAGAGCAGGGTGGAGTGTTAAAATGGCAAGCGACAGGGAGGTTTGGGTCTTTCTTGTGGACAGACCGCAGGTGTTCTGCAAAGCGGTCGCCCAGTTTGCGTTTGGTCTCTCCAATGTAGAGGAGACCGCATTGGGAGCAACGAATGCAGTAGACTAAGTATGGGGAAATGCAAGTGAAATGCTGCTTCACTTGAAAGGAGTGTTTGGGCCCTTGGACGGTGAGGAGAGAGGAAGTGAAGGGGCAGGTGTTGCATCTTCTGCGTGGGCATGGGGAGGTGCCATAGGTGGGGGTTGAGGAGTAGGGGGTGATGGAGGAGTAGACCAGAGTGTCCCGGAGGGAACGATCCCTACGGAATGCCGCCAGGGGGGTGAAGGGAAGATGTGTTTGGTGGTGGCATCATGCTGGAGTTGGCGGAAATAGCGGAGGATGATCCTTTGAATGCGGAGGCTGGTGGGGTGATAAAGTGAGGACAAGGGGGACCCTATCATGTTTCTGGAAGGGAGGAGAAGGCGTGAGGGCGGATGCATGGGAGATGGACCGGACACGGTTGAGGGCCCTGTCAACGACCGTGGGTGGAAAACCTTGGTTAAGGAAGAAGGAGGACATGTCAGAGGAACTGTTTTTGAAGGTAGCATCATCAGAACAGATGCGACGGAGGCAAAGGAACTGAGAGAATGGGATGGAGTCCTTACAGGAAGCGGGGTGTGAGGAGCTGTAGGAGTCATCTGTTTCTCTTCACTGATCCAGTGGGACCCAGTGTGTAATTCCAACTTTTGAAATTGGATAGTTTATTATTGGATATGAGCAATTTATAACCATGTGTCTCCTTTTCCAACTCTTGTTCATTGCTAGTTTCCTTGGTCAATTTAGTGTTGCTGTATCAATGATAATTGAGGTATTGCTAATGTGACAACAGGCTTTATAGATGATACTTTCAAGTGTATCACTTCTTGGTGCAACATATTTTAACATTATGTGTAGATGGATTTGAATTCTTTAAGAGGGGGAAGAATGGGATTTCCATTCATTGTACTTTGGAGCTTTATTTCTGTGTAGGTTGCCAACCCGCCAGGATTGGCCTGAGGTCTCCAGGGATTGAAGATCAATCTCCAGGACACTGCTGTGTGCGACCCTGCAGAAAAATCATCGGGACATTAAAAAAGACAGTAGGGGCATAGATTTAAAGTGATTGGTAGAAGGATTAGAGGGGAGATGAAGACAATCTTTTTCACCCAGAGGGTGGCAAGGGTCTGGAACTCACTGTCTGAAAGAGTGGTAAAGGTAGAAAATCTCATCTCATTTATGAGGTGTCTGGATGTGCACCTGAAGTGTCGTAGCCCTGCAGCGCTACAGGTCAAACGATGGAAAGTGGGATTAGGCTGGGTGCTTGGTTTTATTTTGGCCAACACAGACACGATGGGCCAAGTGGCCTCCTTCTGTGCTGTAAACTCTCTATGATTCTTTGATTGTTTTATTTTTGTCATTTTCTTTGAACATTTCTCTCTACCAGATATAAAAATATTGAAAATGGGAAAGAAGCTATTTTGGCTGACAGTCAAGCATCGTCCAATTGAGTCTTAATGAGTCTTTTAGCTTTCCAATCGGCATAGGAAGGCAGTGCATCACAAGGATGGATGTGTTGGCCGACTAATGGCTGAAGCATGGAGGCAAGTCATGTGACGAAACCTCCAGGAATACATTTAATCACAGTTGGCAACCCTATTTCTGTGTCAGGTATTCACTGCTGAGGATTCAACCTTGGTTCTGAAATCCTACTCTGGGACGTCAATATACAAACACTAAATGCATTTGTATGAAATTCTTTCCTTCGCTATTTTAATGGAGGCGCCTACTTTCCAAAGGTTAATGTTTCTGTCAAGATGACAGAGGGAGTCATTTTGCACAAACAGTACTGTACCGACTAACATCCAAGCCTAGTGGTGAATGGCGATTTTATTGGTCAGTGGAACAATGATTCACAGCAGGGACAAATAAAAAGCAAATTCATACCCGACAGTTGGAACAATATTTACAAACTCATTTAAAGGCTGCCTGAGATTCAAGGCTCCTTCTGTGTTGCATAACAGCGAGGCTACCTCACTGAACTTTCACATGTATGAAAGGCTACAGTAACTCAATGCTATTAAATTCCTAAGTTATGGGAACTTGGTCCTCCTGAAACAAAGTTCAGAGCTCACCATTACCAATAAGGCCCCATCATTGCATCTAAAGGGTAACTGAGTGTAATTTTTCTTAGTTGCTCATGGGAGGTGGGTAACACTGGATAGGCCATCAACTGTTGCCCATCCCTAATTGCCCTTGAGAAGATGGTGCTGAGCCGCCTTCTTGAACCGCTGCATCCACAGTGCTGTTAGGGAAGGAGTCGCAGGATTTTAACCCAGTGACAGTGGAGGAACGGTGATATAGATATAAGTCGGGATCGTGTGTGACTTGGAGAGGAACTTGCAGGTGGTTGCGTTCCTATGCAGTTGTTTATCTAAGGCCTTAATTTTTAGTCTGTCGGGCGAGCGTGATTGGCAGGGTCGGATGGGAAATCCGCTCCCACCCGTGATCGCTCCTGACATCGATTTTACGCTGGCTGGCCAATTAACTGCCAGCCAGCATGAAACGCACACCAGTGGTAAAGGTCGCAGGTTTGGAAAGTGCTGTTGAAGGAGCCTTGCTGAATTCCTGCAGTGCATCTTGTAGATGGTACACACTGTTGCGTTGGTAGTGGTGGGAGTGAATGCTTAAGTTGGTGGATAAGGTGTCAATCAAGCAGGCTGCTTGGTCTTGGATGGTGTCGAGCTTCTCGAGTGTTGTGAGAGCTGCACTCATCCAGGCAAGTGGAGAGTATTCCATCACACTCCTGACTTGTGCCTTGGAGATGGTGGACAGTACTGTGAAACCTCAAATCCCAGTGCATTTCAGAAACAAAACACTCCCTTGGGTTTAATTTGCGGGACAACAGGATAATTCTGTTCTGCAGAGAATTTGGATCACATCATTTACTCTGAACATTCAAGAGCAAAATCAGGGAAGCGCTGACAATGGGTAACTGAAATCTGGAATTCCCTTCTCCCCAGGAGGTTCTAGATGCTGGATCAGTTGGAGCTTTCAATTCTGAGATTGGTCGAATTTTTGGGGGGTTGGTAGAGGTAACAAAGGATATGGATGAAAGGTAGGAAAACACAGTTGTGATATAACTCAGCAATGATCTAATTGAATGGTAGAGCAGATCGATATCACTTTACGGACATAGTGACAGGAGGAGGCTATTCAGCCCTTCAAGTCTGTTCTGCTATTTCATTGGATCATGGCTGACCCGCATCTCAGGAGTTGACTTGCCTCCTCCTGTCTCCAATGTTCCTAACTTGTTCCCAAGTGACTGTTCCACCAACTGAAGACAAAACTCAAGATGGGGGGGCAGGACCAATGACCCAGCCGTCTGCTGAGAGGTTGCTTTCTGCCTGATGAGATGGGCTTGTTTTAACAGGCTCTTCAGCAGCTGTTTGCAACAACTGAAACACAGAGGCTGCAGGTGGAGTGGAGAAGGCAGGAGCCATGTTCCTGAGTAGCTGCTTTCATTGACTAAAGACAGAGGATGAGAGGCAAGGGAGGCTGCTGATTGGAGAATGATAGGATCTGGCAAAATGCACAGAGTTCACAGCTGGAGGGGAACTGTCTTCTGAAACGTTAAGGTTGTCTGGAGAAACATATTCGATATAGTAAGATAGACTACAACATGGAATTCATCTGCTGGCTGCAAGATTCCTCTTCTCCACTTCCTGGATAGAATTGTTGGACAGGATGTCAGAATTTCAGCTTGACAAGATGCTGGACTGCATTCTTTTTGGCATTAGCCTTGTATTCGGTTTTTGAAAAACTAAAATTGACTTTTTAAATCACGAATTAAAGCTCTACTGACCAAGCGCTTTGTAAAATGTGGGAGAACAACACAGTTGATTCTTCCAATCTTACTTTTGGAACACAGGGACAAAGGGAGGTCACTCAGCTCCTTCAGCCCGTTCTGCCATTCACTTCAATCATGGTTAATCTGGATCTTAGCTCCATTTCTGCATCACTTAAAGAGGAATTTTTTTTTTAAAACATGGCGAGCCAATGATAACTTTAGAGTCCTCAATAACTGTGACTGCGGAATTCTGTCTTCATCCCAGAATCACTGAAATGGACATTTTCCAATTCGACACTCGCCATTTCACAGTGGTATCAACAAGGTCCAGCTCACCTTTAAGGCTAGTGACTTAGTTTCTTAATGGGCGCACCAGGTGACAGGCTTGTGCAGTAATGGAAGAGATTTGCCCCCCACCCCCCCACTGCCTCCTGCTGGATAACCTGGCTCAGGAAACATGCTTTCCAGCACCAGCTAACCTGGGGCCTCCTCTTTATCATACCTCCCTTGTTAATAAATATTAAAAGCACTGCAGCTTAAGAACGCGCTAAAACTTTTAACGGTTGGAAACTCAGTGTTTCAGGTCATGTCACGAACCCATTGCCTGAGGGTAAATAAAATGGAAGCAATTTCTAGTCATAAGTCGGCCTTCTAACAAAGCAGTGGACAATGTCTGATGTTCATCTTTGAAATGAACCTCAAAGCCTTTGTAGATGTGGTCGTCTATACTCCGAGACATGGAAACCTTGCAAAGCAGTTCCAACTTAGCAACAGTGAAGAAAACATTGCGTTTGAACACGCATGATTAAAGCAAACGACCTTATTTTTTCCACAAGGGACAATTCCTATTATACACAGGTGGAAAATTGAAACATTAGCAGAAAAACATTTCGTGTGTGTTAAAAATCCATCCATTTATGACCAGTGTGCTTTTAAAATCAGGCACACCTGCATAACATACTGGGCTGTAATAATCCCGCCAGCCTTTTAATAATTTGCCCATTTAAGGTAATTGGCAAAAGAAACCGGACAGATGGGAAGAATTTTTTTTTACTTAAAAACACAGCGCGTTATGGTGTGCTATACACTGCCTGAAAGGGTTGAATCGGCTTCCACCACTCTAGGTTCCAGGATAATTAGTTAAATACTTGAAAAGGAAAATTTGTAGGGCAATGGGGAGTGGGAGTAGTCGGATAAAGAGCCAATGAATGAGCTGAATGGACTGCTTCTGTGCTGTATCATTCTCTGATTCGTTGACAATTACACTTTGGGCCTAATAACATCTTGGGTCAGGGTTCAAGTTCCATGTGGTTTGATCTCCTGAAAAAAGTTAAAGTTTCCAGGGGTGCAATGTTCCTGATCACTACAGTCTCAAAACGAAGGATATCATAAGGAAATCAGTGTAAAAGTGATCAAAGTAATAATTCTGAAAATACTCTCCCAATTATAACAAACATGAATTGCAGCTGATATATAAAAAATAATAATTCTTGCTACGTCCCTTATGGTACTAATGGGCTGCATCGTACCAAGCTCCAAGACAGTTAACCTGAAGTGAATCTAACAGCTGTGGTTGACTGTTCCTTCTGCTAGCTAATCTCTGGTGGCATTGCTCATAGTTAGTCTGGGGCCCTTTAAGCCCACCTGCACAGTCAAATCTGAGCTCAGCTGGAGGCTATTAGCTAGGAACAGACTGACAGCTGCTTATATATCCCTGGCATCCACCTTAGGGAAAGGAGCAGGGTCTCAAAAGCTGGAGAAAACAGCAGGAATGGACTGTTTTTTCTTTTTTAGCATATGTACATTTGGCATCTTGATTTGTGACAATTGTCACGCAGTAAGACTTTATAGATAACATACATAACTTCAGTCCTCTGGGACTAAACTGGGAAGCAGTTTAGCCCCATCCAATAGGTCTCCCTGTTCTCTTTAAAGGGCTCTAAATATTTATCCTCCAGTTAGAATCATAGACTCACAGCACGGAATGATGCCGCTCAGCCCATCGTGTCTGTGGCAGCTCTTTGAAATACCTGTTGAATTTAGTCCTACACCATCGCTATTTCCTCGACCCACAAATGAGTCCTCTTCACAAACATGTCCGATTGCCTTTTGAAATTTCCTAAGGAATCAGTTTCCCCAACCCTTTCAGGTTGCGAGTTCCGGATCCTGACAACTCGCTGTGTGAAGTTTTTGTCCTCATTTCCCCCTTTTGCCAACTATTTTAAATCTACAACCGCTGGTTACCAATCCATAGAATCCAGTCTCTCATTTAGCCTGGCTTCATCCTTCAGCTTTGTGACTTATTAAATAGCACCAGTCACTAAGTGTATTCCTGTAACGTTGTCCTACCTTGTGATTAAAACATTCACAATATGGTTTGCGATTATTGCAGATTTTTAAGGAATTTTAGGAATTTCTTGTCAAAGGAGGAATATCGCAAAATAGAAGTTCCTTTCTCTCAACCTGGGTCCACAATAACTTCTGGTCTATAATGCAAGCTGGACTAAATGCTGCATTCTTTTTATTCATCAGGGGATGTAGGTGTCACTGGCTAGGCCAGCATTTATTGCCCATTCCTAATTGCCCTTGAGAAGCTGGTGGTGAACTGCCTTCTTGAACCGCTGCAGTGCATGTGGTGTAGGTACATCCACTGCGCTGTTAGGGACGGAGTTCCAGGACTTTGATCCAGCAACAGTGAAGGAACGGCGATATATTTCCAAGTCAGGATGGTGTGTGGCTTGGAGGGGAACTTCCAGGTAGTGGTGTTCCCATGTGTCTGCTGCCCTTGTCCTTCTAGATGGTAGCAGTCGTGGGTTTGGAAGGTGCTGCCTAAGGAGGCTTGGTGAATCCCTGCAGTGCATCTTGTAGATGGTACACACTGCTGCCACTGTGTATCAGTGGTGGAGGGAGTGAATGTTTGTGGATGGGGTGCCAATCAAGCGGCTGCTTTATCCTGTTATCCTTTATCAAGTTTCTTGAGTGTTGTTGGAGCTGCACTCATCTAGGCAAGTATTCCAGTTACTCACTGGAGGATTCCTAGCTTCTGACCTGCTCTTGTAGCCACAGTATTTATATGGCTAGTCCAATTCAGTTTCTGGTCAATGGTAACCCCCAGGATGTTAATAGAGGGGGATTCAGCAATGGTAATGCCATTGAATGTCAATGGGTGTTGGTTAGATTCTCTCTTTTTGGATTTGGTCATTGCCTGGCACTTGCGTGGCGCAAATGTCATTTGCCACTTTTCAGTCCAAGCCTGGATATTGTCCAAGACTTGACTAGATGTTCATTCTCCCATCCCATTATTGAAGTTTCCATCACTTCCCTATCTCCATGCTGCCTCTTATGATTGAACACGCACACAAGGACAAGTGAATTCTGTGCCACAGTGGTGCCAATAATTATGGGCAGAACATTTTTCAACTAAGGAGTGACAAGAGTTTTGCTTTGAGTTAGCAGTGAGGGTCACTGAAGGGGATGGTGTCTATAGCTTCAAGATGTGTTTTTGGGAAGAGAATTATATTTAGTGAGAAGGGATAGCGTTGTTCGCTTGGGCCTAATGGATCTTTCTCCTTCACGCTCTTATGATCCACATTGCAAAAAGAAAATGCCCGCAGACACAACAAAACTGGACTGCCTTTATCACTGTTGAATAAACCAGAATCTGTCTGGTCCTCGCAACAAACATTATGCTGAGTGCTTTATGGTCCTCTTAGCCAATATAAAGCTGAGCTTTTTTCTTAAAATAGAGCAAGCCCCTTTATTTCTTTCATGAAATCTAGTCTGCGCTTGGCAATCTTCCGTTCATATAATAAAACCCTATGTGGCTGCTAACAATAACTAATATTATAGTTATTTATTAATTTCATAATTGCAGCTTTCCAATCGTCACCAAGTTAATGAGGCACCGTAGAGGTCAGATTTAAAAGCCTCCCTCCCTCTGTCTATTTTAATATTGACAGAATAGTTTATTCAATTACCCCTTTTAAAACAAAACCAGTGCAGGAAAGCAGTGTGACGGAGTAAAGCACCTGACTGCATTATGGAGAAATATCAAGTGGAGTTAGACTACTGCCTGAGAGGAAGCACTCAAGGCAGGCCTTTCTTACCACCTTCTGATAGCTGGTTATAAAGTGTCATTATCTAAGATGGTTGGTTACATCCTAAGCCAGCCTTCTTAGTTAGACATGGTGTATAGTATGGGTCAAAAGAATACATTTTTTGTTGAAAGAATATGGTATGGGAATGTTAAGAACAAAAAACTCCGAGATCAGCACTGCAGGCACAAAAGATTTCACCTCATATTTGAGATTAATTCTTCTAGATGTCGGTGTAACTTTGGCACCAGGAGTTAGGCGTGAAAGATGACCAACCAACCTCATCCTTGCATAATAACAACAGAAAGTGCTGGAAAAACTCAGCAAGTCTGGCAGCATCTGTGGAGAACAAAGTTAGCGTTTCAAGTCTAGCATGGCTCTTCTTCAGAAGAGACTCTTCCAAAGAAGAGTCACACGGACTCGAAACATTAATTCTGTTTCTCTCTCCACAGACGCTGCCAGACCTGCTGGGTTTTTCCAGCATTTTCTGTTTTTATTTCAGGTCTCCAGCATCCGCAGTGTTTTGGTTTTATCACCTTAGTGTCACATTGGCCAAACTGCATTGTACTCCTGGGTTTCTTTATTCCTTCATGGGATGTGGGAGTCGCTGGTAAAGCCAGCATTTGTTGCCCATCCCTAATTGCCTTTGAACTGAGCGGCTTGCTAGGCCATTTCAGAGGGCAGTTACAAGTCAAACAAATTATTGTGGGTCTGGAGTCACATGTAGGCCAGACCGAGCAAATGCAGCAGATTTTCTTCCCTAAAGGACATCAGTGAACCAGATGGGTTTTTACAACAATCGATGATAGTTTCATGGTCACCATTACTGAGACTAGCTTTCAATTCCAGATTTTGTTAACTGAATTTAAATTCCACCAGCTGCCGTGGTGGGATTTGGACTCATATCCTCAGGGCATTAATTAGCCTGGGCCTCTGGATTACCAGTGATGATACCACGATGTCGCCGCCTCCCCTTAATGTAAAGGAGATTGAGGGGAGGTGTGCAAGCTCGTGACAGGTTTGGATAAGGTAAACAGGTAAAAACTGTTCCCATCTGCTGATGGTACGAGAACCAGCTAACTCAGATTTAAGGTTTTGGGCAAGAGGTTAAGGGGGAATGTGAGAACTATTTTATGCAACCAGTTTATGGAACTCGTTGTCCACGGGGGTGGCGGAGGCACAAAAAATCAATGATTCCAAAAGGAAATTGGACTGGCTTTTGAAGGGAAAAAGCTTGCAGTGCTACAGGGATTGAGCGGTGGACTGAATTGCTCCACAGAGAGCTGGCACAGACTCAGTGGGCCAAATGGCTACCTTCTGTGCCATAATGACTCTGACTCTAGGCTTCCGGTTTTCTTTTAAAATGTATATGTAGTAACAAATAAGGGCATTAATTTTCTCCTTTCCCTACTTTATCGCCTAGTTTCTCCCTCTTTAATGGACACAGCTTCTCTCCTGTGGGTGCCTCTAAATCGCTGGTCTTTGCCAGTCAGTAGAACATGTATGAGAAGAACTTGATGGAGATTCTTCCCACAGAGATATATCTGGTCTCTGGCCAACACCACACTACATCGGTGCGGCTCAAGATTAGGGTTCCCAGCCTTCCAATGTTACACGGGAGTGTCAAGGAATTAAAAATTAATCTCCAGAACACTGCTGTAAACAATGCAGGGAAAAATCTCGGGACATTAAAAGTGATTTATTGTAATTCTTTGCATGCTTTGATTTGCTAGTTATAAAAAGAAGGGACTTGGGGAAACAAGATTGTTTGACAAGCCTTGTTCACCTTCATTGCTTTCCATTTTCTCAGACAAGATTGTTTGACTAATGGCTAAGAATCATCCAAACAGAAAATGAAGAGTCCCTTTGCTTTCTGATTGGTATAGGAATATGGTGCATCGCAAGGGTGACCATTGGCGAGAGTGTGGGGGCGGTTGGTCAGAGGCAGGATGTCATGTGACCAACCCCCAAAAAATATGCTCAGCCATTGTTGCCAACCATACCTAGGGGCCAGAGGAGCATACTTGCACTCTGCCAGTCTTACACTGAATTCTGTGCTTGTAACACCTGACAGGAATTCGGAGTGAAAGGAAAAGGTAATTTGGATGAAAAACAATTGTAAGAGGACAAACAGTGCGGAGAAACATGATGGCCATACATCTGAGTTCCAGGCATGACCTTTTTAAAGAGTAACCTTGAGGCTGATGAGAAGAGATAGCAGCAGAATATAAATCATGCTATTACTTCCACTGGCATAGGACTATTTAAATATTGATATTTTGGAGAAAGAGCACTTTGGATCTTGTGTGGAGACATTTAATCAAGGGGCAACATGTAGAACAAAATATTACATCTATCTTTTTTTACCTAAACTTTGAGCCACCTTTGTAACTCACACTGAACTAATGCAGCAGACATTTACCTGGGTTTTGAAAGATCAATAATGCCATTAAATTGTCTTCATTTTCTGTTTAGTTAGCATCAATAACAAAGGGAAAGATAGCATTCAAGTCCAGCCTACTTGTTTGGCTACCTACCTTGCATCTGCTTCACTGTAGTACTCCCTGGCAACAATGTCTTCAAAGAGTTCTCCACCAGTGACCCTACAAATTAAAATCAAAATGCTGACATTGAAGGGTGAAAGCAGTAATCAGAGGAGCACAGTGATTATACCTGGCTGTGCGCAGTGGAAGAGATCCTTCCCACACAGTTTCAATTGTCTCTGGAGCTTTCCTAAGCAATTATCCAGCCTGCTTCAGCAGCACCGTTAATCAAGCATTTGTGGCAAGGATCGCCAACTTCTCAGCTTATCCAACCCCAGACACTTGTAACCTAGCTTCAGATGAGATGCATTTTCAGCAGCAATATTACTGATTGCTCTCAAGGCCAAGGTAAAATAGACTTTCAATGCTCAATCATGTCTCATAACAATTTAGAGAATTGAAGGTTGACTTGACAATCATTTCACTGAATATTATGTGCACTCTGCTATGAGGAACAAATCACAAACTATAACTGTCTTTGTATTTACAGAAGCATGTTTCAAGATGAGAACATATTATTCATTAGCATCCACTCACACATATGAATTCTTCTCAGATCATTGTTTGAGACAGGAAACAATTGTGGATAAGAAGTTAGCTGAGTGACAGGAAACAGTAATGGTGGATGTTTTTTCCTTTGGACTGGAAGGTAGGTATACAGTGGGGACCCCAGCAATCTGCACTAGGATCACTGCTTTTCTTGATCTACATTAAGGACCTAAGACTTGGGTGTACAGGGCACAATTTCAACATTTGCAGGTGACACAAAATTTGGAAGCATTGGGAACTATGAGGAGGATAGTGATAGACTTCAAGAGGACACAGGCAGTCTGATGGGCACAAGCAAATGAAATTTAACATAGCAAAGTGCAAAGTGATACATATTGGAAGGAAAAATGAAATAGGCTATGTAAAATAAAGGGAACAATTCTTAACGAATGCAGTAACAGAGACACCTGTGAATATATGTGCACAAATCATTGACAGTGGCAGGCAGGTTGAAAAAGTGGTAATCAAGACATATGGGATCCTGGATTTCATAGAGGTATAGAGTTCAAAAACAAGGAAGTTATGATGAGCCCTTTAAGAAACACTGGTTCAGCCTCAATTGGAATATTGTGTCCAATTCCAGGCACCGCAATTTCAGAAGGATGTGAAGGCTTTGGAGAGGGTGCTGAAAAGATTTACAAGAATGCTTCCAAGTGTGAAGGACTTCAGTTACTTGAATCGATTGGAGAAGCTGGGTTTGTTCTCCATAGAGAGGAGATTTGATAGCGGTGTTCGAAATCATGAAGGCTTTAAACAGAGTAGATAGAGAGAAATGGTTCCCATTGGTAGAAGGGTCAAGAAGCAGGGGACATGCGTTTAAGAACCAAAGGCGATGTGAGGAAAATGTTTTTTTTTTTTACACAGCAAGTGGTTAGGGTCTGGAATGCACTGCTTGAAAGAGTGGTGGAGGCAGGTTCAATCTTGCCCAGGAAATTAAAGAGAAACAAACTGCAGAGGAAAAGCTGACTTATTGCGGCTTGCTAAATTACTCTTGCAGATGGGCCGAATGCTACACGGTAGCTATTCTATGATTCTATTAGTGCCCGTTTTGTTACAATCAGCACGAATGAAGATATGGCCAGTGATCCTTGAATCAGATGTGATTCAAGTCACTTATGCTCAGCTCCAATGTGGACAGAGGGGCTCAGGTCTCTGGAGTAGCAGTGTATAGGATCATGCTATTTGCCATGTCAATCAACATAAGAGCACTTCAAACTAATTTGTTGTACGTGGTGTACTTCAGGACATCTCAAAGATTGGAAGGTGTGCTGTATAAACGCACGTTCTTTTCCTTTCTTACCTCAAACCCTCGGAGGAATTAGTGCAGTACCTCACCCTCTTAAAAAAATCAACCGTTTAGCCTCATCTACAAACAATGGCCAAGTAGTGATATAACCAACAACCTTCTAGAAAACGGCAACGTCCACTGGTGCTATTAAAATACATCGGATTTACAGCACAAAAACAGGCCGGTCAGCCTAACTGGTCTATGCCAGTGACAACACTCCTCAGGATCCTCCTCCCACCCTGCATCATCTCATCTGGTCAATCCATCATTTTATTCCTTTTTCCCTCATGTACTTATCCAGTTTCCCAATAAATGTATCTACAGCCCCCCTTCACTTCAACTACCTGTACTCCTCGTGGTATCCGCTCTCTGGGGAAAGAAGTCTTACCTATATTCCTTCCTGGATTTACTAGTGACCATCTTACATTTATGGCCCCTTTGTTTTGGGCTCTCCCACAACAAGTGAAAAAGTAAAAATGGACTGGAAGTTATGGCTTAAGAGCATTTTTTAAAAATTCATTCACAGGATGTGGGCTCTGCTGGCTGGGCCAGCATTTATTGCCCATCCTTAGTTGCCCTTGAGATATGTTTGTAGCAATTGCTCTTTGATTGGGGTTAGCCCATTTATTTTGAATGCTTGAAATGCCTCTGTCACACTATGGACCAAGGTCAGTCACATCAGTGCACTTAATATGCCCCTGTTAACATTATCAACAAGTTCCTAGTTCATGAGCGGATGAAAAACAGTTATATTTGCCAACAAGAATTTGAAGGGAGGAAAATGCACTTTAAATAGATTCCATTTTTCAATAGATTGACATTAGAGTTAGCAGAACGATTGATGAAATTTTAATTCCTGCTTCAATGACTATTTATGGTGTGTCTGTGAAACCCTGGGGGAATTTGAGGCAGAAATTCCAACAATCCCTCTCTCTCCATGCAGGGAGCTTGAATCCTTTGATACCACTGTTGTGTGTTTCTTCTCCCCTTCGGTTGCTTAGGGCATTTATAAATAGTCTTTATTTATCTTGCATCTTAATCTTGTTTTTTATGGCCCTACCTTGAATCACTGAGCGGTTTTGTGCAGGACCCAATGATGTCATGCCATGGTATGTCCCTCAGACAACTAGGAGGGCACAAAAACAACCAACAAAACCAAGCTAGATTTATGATTTGCTTTCTTGAGCACTTCACTCACTTGCTGCTGCAGCCTTCAGGCTTTTGCATTGCAACATGAAGAGTATGGTGTCCACAAAAGGAAACTGGGCTGCATTTTTCTGCTATACTACTCTTAGACGGTCATACCCAAAAAGCTGGGTGAACATTTTTCTAGCATGTTAAACTGAATGATGTGTTAAAAAACAAAAATCCTTTGTAGTCTGCTTCTGGTCAGTCAAATTTCTCAAAGGCTTAATCCAGCTCCTGTTCTGCCACTTTACAACACAATGCAAGATGACAGCACTACACTATAATTTCTCTATGAAGATTTAGAAAATAATTAACAATGATGAAGAAATTCACCCTCTTCTTAAAAACAGACTTTCCCCTCATGTTCCTCCTCCTTCCTTCAATGGCAATCAGCAATTTTGGGGAATGGTTACATAGTTATCCATGTACCTGGCTCAAGTGGCTTTCTGCATATGCAAAGCCCAAGCACTGGGTGGCACGTGGCTATTGAACTATGATGTGTTTCAATCGCAGCCCTCTTCTCTGCTTTTGTCCAGGAACCTGCAGCTTATGTTAGGGGTTTGCTGAATAGCAACCAGATGCAAGAGCCTTGGCTGGTTTTCTTTTTCCCTTTACTAGCTACTGATTGTGGCTGGGTTTGGATGACCCCATAGACAAGGGCTCGAGCCTGGGATATTAATGATGCATTATTCAGGGTGCCACAGCACACGGTACATTAACTCAAAAGCAATCAGGGAAGATTCCAAAACATGCACTGTTAGGAGGCACCTGATTGTTTGATTGTGGGTCATAATTCACAAAAGAGGTGCAAAACCTTACACAGCCAGAGCATGTCATTGGATCGAGTGAGGAGAGCAGGGCACCTGATGCTCTGTCAACCTCTGCACCGGGTTCTCTGATCCATGCTCCCATTGAGCAAGGTTCTAGTCTCCAGTGAAGCCCCTAAAGATGCTCATTTGTGATTCCTGTCTAGAGAACTTGCCAAAGATTAAAAAGATAAGAATGAGAAGAGGGCCATTTGGCACATTGCCCACTCCTCACATCCCCTAACTCTCCCATTATAACACAGCTTCATTTTGGTGCATCCCAAATGTTTTTGCTTTAGCAAACCCAACCTTGGTAGCTTCGGTGCTGGGTGTGGCCGAGTGGGGACGGGTGCTGCAGAGAGGGGAATGGGTGCATTTTCAAGAGCTGTTCTGCTCAAGAGGTGATGACCTTAGCTCAGTGGGAAGCACTCTCACCTCTGGGTCACAAATGGGTTCCTTTCCCACTCCAGAACCCGAACACAAAATCTAGGCTGGCACTCCAGTGCAGTACTGAGGCGGGGACAGGGGGTGGCGGGGAGGAATGCAGTGTCAGCTGCTGGCTTTTGGATAAGATGATAAAGCCGAGATTCTATCT
Organism: Cetorhinus maximus; assembly: GCF_964194155.1. Taxonomy (NCBI): domain Eukaryota; kingdom Metazoa; phylum Chordata; class Chondrichthyes; order Lamniformes; family Cetorhinidae; genus Cetorhinus; species Cetorhinus maximus. The sequence goes on from NC_135905.1 coordinate 30,971,501, forward strand.
GCCCCTTCAGATGGATGTAAAATACTACAGGACATTATTATTAAGGAGGGCAGGGGAAGATGTGGGGTGGAGGGTTCTAACTGAGTGTCATACTTTACATTCATCCCTCAGCTAACGTCTGAAAGAAACAGGGTATCTAGCCATTATCTGATTTGTGGGCACTGACTGTACACAAATTGGCTGCTACATTTCCTACATTTCAATAGTGACTGCACTTCAAAAGGTGATGTAAAGCACTTTGGGGCATCCTGAGCCCACGAAAGGTGTTTACATCCCAGTCTGGGCTACATCGAGTGGGAATGCTCCTAGGCAGGTCATGGATCCAGGGGCACGGGCCAGACATCTGCCCTGCATCTGCACAACCATCAGGTCAGGGGAATGAAGAACAGGACAAATTCGAGATGGCAGGGAAAGCGCCCAGAAATATCTGTAGAATATTTAAGCTTGAGAACTGGTAGCTTAGCAGAAGAAAATAATTAAAGGAATCTGCACCGTAAAATCGTACAGCACAGGAGACTGCCATCTGGCCCATCATGCCTTTTCCAGCTCTCTGAAAAATTATTCCAATTACCAATTAGTCCCACTTGCTCACCCTTTCCCCCCTTCAAGTTTTTTATCCAATGCCCTTTTGAAAGTCACCATTGAATCTGCTTTCAGGCAGTGCATTCTCAATTAAACTCGCTGTCTAGAAAAATTTATTTTCATCTTGCCTGTGGTTCTTTTGCCAATCTCCTTAAACCTGTGTACTGATGGTGAAAATGCTCAACTTCCGCTGCAGAAACCAGGTCAGCAGCGCAGACTACAAAGAGATTAAACTCTGACACACGTCTGCTTGATCCTACTGGACTTCCTGATTAATAAGTGCAGGTAATGCATATTGGCAGTGTGGAAGAGCACTGCAAATGGAACTGTAGGTCAGTCACCGGAAAGCAGAAGGTTGTTGTGGCTAATCGTTGTTAACTGATTAACATGGTTGCAATGATTTAAAGTGCTGCATTTGACAGAAGTAAATGAGGAGCAAAGTTGAGAAGGAAAGCTGTTATGCTAAGGTGCTGCACATGAGGTAACTATTCAAGTTGCTCAAAGGTCTAACTCCCGCTTGGGCCCAATGCAACAGAAAAAATATCACGAGATCTGGGCTGGGATTGAGAATTTAATCTACTCCAGTGTGTTCCATCTTTTTGATGTAAAGATCCACAGAGAGGAAAAAGGGGGTGAAACAAGATACAGGGAAACTGAATATATAAAATAAAAGTATTAAATTAGAGAAATGTGGAATAACATGTCTGCAAAACAGAAAACATCCTTATAACTATTGTCTAGCAACTGGAGTACTCTTCCAGTGTGTTTAAATATCTGGACTAGATACCTTTTGATTAGGGCTTATATGGGCTGATCAATGATCAATTTATCAGCTCCAGGACTATGTAACAGGGATTTTCAGCAAACATTCTGAATTTGTTGAGATTTCCCTTTCATCCCAGCTCATTGCAAGCACAGCCACCAAAACTGAGAGGATCCCAAGCCAGATGGTGAAGGATGAATCTAGACACAAATCCTTTTATTTATAGCAGGGTTATTTACAGAATGCAGCATTACATGTCTCTGCCTCCTACCTATACCAACCAACAGTGTCTCAACAGTCCCTCTTTATATGTGCTCAGGATACTTAATCAATCAATACCCTCCGCCTGTTTATCCTGAACCTTCAGGATACAATTAACAATATTAACAGTGACCTGGTGGAGGTGGTTAAATTCTGAAAGGATTTGCTAGGGTAGACATAAAGAAGATGTTTCCACTTGTGGGACAAGTCAAAAATTCGAGGCCGTATATTGAAGATAATCACTAATAAGCCTGATTGGGCAAAGAGGTTTCCCCTGAATTCCCTAAGAGTGGTTATAATGTGGAACTTGCTTCCACAAGGGATAGCAGAAGTAAAAAAGCATAGATGCATTGAAGGGACAACAAGGCAAGCACATAATGATGAAAGGAATCAAAAGATATGCTGAGAAGATTAGATGAGGTAGGGTGGGAGGAGGCTCATTTGGACCATAAACATCATCATGGACCAGTTGGGTCGGATGGCCCGTTTCTGTGATGTAGACTCAATGTGACTTTAATGATTCATATTATCAATATGGCCACATTCCCAGCAATGATATTCAGCTGAAATAGTCTCCTGGATATATTAACAGGGACAAACACTCCAGAATCGATCATGGAGAAGTCAGCGGCTATGATGAGGAAACCACAGGCTTCTATGGTATGTTGAGCTAGATTGGCTGATTGGTTTCCCTCAACTGTCCTCAAAGGATCATTGACATGTACAGTGTAATAGGAGGCCATGCTCTCTGAAAACCCCATTTCCCTGCCCTGTCCCTAACACCAATTCAAACTCAACAATTCTGCTTTTAAAGGTTTTTCTTTGGAATCTGTTTCCATTACTGTTATTGATCGGGATTTTATATCCCAACAGCCCTCTGAGTAAAGGCATTCTCCTAAATTTAAGAAAGTCATCAAAAGAAAAATTATGTCCTCCAGTTGTCCACTGACTAACCACTAAATATAGCTTTTACCTATCAACTCACTAAGTCCTCCCAGTGTCAGTTGTGGCTCAGTTGGTAGCACCTTTGGTCCAGAGTGAAAAGGTTGCAGGGTTTCAAGTCCCACTCTCGAGACCCAAGCAGAAACCCTAGGCTAATAGTCCCATCTGTCAGTCCTGAGGAGTGCTGCACTGTCGGAGGTGATAACTTTCAGATGAGACGTTAAACCAAGACTCCTGTCTGTCCTCTCAGGTGGATGTAAAGATCCCGCAGTGCTATTTTGAGGAAGAGCAGAGAAGCTATCCTGGTGTCCTGGTCAACATTTCATCCATCAAGCGACATCTAGAGCAGGTAATCCGGTTAATTATGCCCTTGCTGCTTATGGGAGTTTGCTGTGTGCAAATTGGTTGCCACAGTCCATACCTTACAAATGACTATGCTTCAAAGTACTTAATCGGCTGCAAAGTGCTTTGGGACGTCTTGAGGTGATGTAAGGTGTTATATAAATGCAAGTCTTTCCTTTTTATTCTTTTTCTTAATTTTGAACCCATTTATCTGATCTCCCCACAACCTTCCTGCTGTAATGAATTTAAATCTTTAGGAAGGAGACCTTTGTTCCAGCTTGCTTTTACCTGAGGGAACCCTGTGCTCACAGCTGGCAATGCAGCAGTCCTGAACATCTCCTTCCATCTGAACATAAACCTGCCAAATTCATAGGGGAACAGCTTACAAAATGTCTGATTGGCGAAAAGTGGCCATAGTGAATTACTTTCAGGTAGCAGCACACCCCTGGTATGAGGAAGCTAGGGCCCTCGGAGCACACTTAGCATGAGAATAGTTTATAACAAGGGCTGTCTCTGTGATGGCCTCTGAAAGAGCCATTATAAAAAATTAAACAGACAAATGCTCGCGGCAGATTAAATTACCCTATTACTTTAGGTTCATTTCAGGTTAACCTTTTCAGGGTCCAATAGTCACACAGAGAGTTCCATCTGTTCATACAAATTATATAAGAAACACCCGAATAAAAAAAAATAATGGTTTCAACTGCCAGTCAAAAGAAAGGACTGGCATTTATATAGCACCTTTCTGGTCATCAGTCCCAAAGCAATTTCCATCAAATTAGATACTTTTGAAGTGTAGTCACTTTTGTTATGTATGTAAATGTGGCAGCCAATCTGCACATTGCAAGATCCCACAAAGAGCAAGTTAATCTGCTTTTGATGGTAGAGGGGGGAATGTTGACCAAGCATCTCCATGATGTTATTTAAATTATATTGCCAGCAGGCAGTGTTGTGCTAATGTCTCATCAAAATGACAGCACCTCCAACAGTACAGTGCCTCCGAGAGTCAGTTTCTATTCCGTGCTCAGCTCCTAGGACGGGCAGGGGCTTGAAGTCATGACATTCTAGCTCTGAAGCAAGAGATGCTACCAACTGAACTTAGCTGGCAAGTTACTGGCGCAGTATCCAGGCGCACAATAAACTGAAATTATGCCTGTGAGCGGGTTTGGCTAGCTCGGGATAGCAATGGACAGCGTAGACTTTGCTGCTCTTGTGGGATCACTGGGATGCTGCAATTGGAAGTGAATCAGGTAGAAAGGACTGCGTGGCCTCAAGGGAGCCCGGCTGGATTATTGCCCCATTTAAATCAATTGATGAAAAATTGAGCGAGATTTTGTCTGGGGCATCCTGAGGATGTGATCAAGGTCAGGGATGATTTTCCCAGATTTTTATTTGCCTCCAAATTAGATTTTTAAATCTGGTTTTCCATCTCTCCCAGGGGATTGTATGGCTTTTGCGTGGAGTGCAGAGTGTATATCTTAAAATGCACCAGACATCAAAATTGCATGGGACAGGGTGGATGGATCAAACATCTTTTCCTGTCTGTTGTTCGTGTGTAGGCTTAATAAATAGCAAAGGTTTGTAAAATAAGGCACAAAGTTGTATTTTTTTTTAAACATCATGCTGGTGAACCATCCAGCAAAGATTTTTGTGTGATTAACTGCTTCACAGATAAGGGTTTGTCATAAGCATTACTCCAGTATTGTACATAATGGATTTGCTCTTAAGCTCCCTTAAGTTGACAGCCTTGTTAAACTGGAGGCCATACTCACCATGGTCTAAAATTAAAGATGATTGTGTAAATGGGGAGTTTATGTATTTGAAAAGTAAGAAACTAATCCTTAATCTGCTTAATGTAGTACACCCTAAGGATAACAGATACATTCAGGATATTGAGAGTTTGGAATATAAAGAGGGATAATCTCTCTCCTTCCTGGTGTCAGTGAAACATCTTTTCCAAACTCTGAACCAGGCATCTGGGGACAGGCGAAATTCTGATTGTGGACCGCTTGCTACATCACGGTTTGAAACCACCCCAGTATTTGCCATGACAGGAGTCTTTCACTCACCCTCCCTGCAAAGTTCCTCACGGATTTGCTGCCCCCTCCTCCTTCCCTATGAGGGGAACTCAAAAAGGAAGCACAAACCTGCTCACGTGACACTCCGGTACCCGATGGTCATTACCCCACATATCCTGGGACACTATATCATTCAAGTCGAACAAGAAAATTCATAAAGATAACAGCAGCAGAGAGATCGGGAGCTCCATGCTGGAGTCTGACAAGGTTAATTCTCGCCTCCATGGGGCTCGACTGTCAGAGAGTTGTTTATTTGATTATTAAGCCCGCAATCCAATAAAAAAAAATGACATATGGAGAAAATCCACATATCACCACCTCAGAGGATGCTTGGATAAAATGCAGAGGTGTAAGAGGCACTAGCAGCTGTCAAAACTGAAGCAAGCTCATCAAGTTATTAATACGATGGAAGAACATCAATCTGACAAAAATACCCTCACAAAACACATGAGAAACAGGTTTATTAAATCAAGTTGAGACTCGCCCTCTTTATTTTCTATAGTACCTAGACTTCAATTTTGATTACTCGAAATTACTTGCAACAAGGGTTCTGCTCTGTTATCCAAACAGCTAATGATGGTATCTCTGGGAAACTCTGTGACTGCCTCAGCCCACCTGTCGCCTTTGCCACTACCAGACTTCACTATTACAAATGTTCTACAGACTGGCCTCCCCATCTACTGTACACTACAAATTTCAGCTCATTCAACACTCAACTGCCAGCATTCTACCCCGCAGCTTCAACAACATTCAAGAAGCTGACACCATTCAGGACAAAGCAGCCCGCTTGATTGGCACCCTATCCACAAACATTCACTCCCTCCACCACTGACGCACAGTGGCAGCAGTGTGTATCATCTACAAGATGCACTGCAGCAACTCACCAAGGCTTCTTCGACAGCACCTTCCAAACCCATGACCACTACCATCTAGAAGGACAAGGACAGCAGATACATGGGAACACCACCACCTGGAGGTTCCCCTCCAAGCCACACACTATCCTGACTTGGAAATATATCGCTGTTCCTTCACTATCGCTGGGTCAAAATCCTGGAACTCCCTCCCTAACAGCACTGTGGGTGTACCTGCACCACATAGACTGCAACGGTTCAAGAAGGCAGCTTACCACCACCTTCTCAAGGGCAATTAGGGATGAGTAATAAATGCTGGCCTCACCAGTGATGCCCACATCCCATGAGTGAAAAAAAAACTAATTCCCACTCATATGTAACTCCTGTTCTTCGAAACCGACATTGACTTCTTGTATGTCAACCCCTCCAATTCAAAATTCTCACCCTCATGCTAAAATCCCTTATGGCCTTGCCACTCCCCCCTACATCAGGCTGATGACCACCAACTGAACTCTCAGTTCCTCTAGTGCATCCCCTTTCTTCACCTCTTCATTAATGGCCCTGCCTTCAGTTGTGTAGCCTCCAATCTCTGGAATTCCTTTGTTCTCACTAGAGCGACGGAGATTGAGGGGCGACTTGAAAGAAGTTTATAAAACTATGAGTGGCATGGACAGAGTAGATAATCAGAGCTTTTTCCCAGGGTGGAAGAGTCAATTACTAGGGAACATAGATTTAAGGTGAGAGGAGAAAACTATAGAGGAGATGTGCGGGGCAAGTTTTTTACGCAGAGTGTAGTGAGTGTCTGGAATTCGCTGCCAGAGGAGGTGGTGGAAGCGGGTATGATAGTGGTGTTTAAGAGGCAGCTTGACACATACATGAATAGGATGGGAATGGAGGGATACAGACCCCGGAAGTACAAAATGTTTTAGTTTGACAAGCAATATGATCGGTGCAGGCTTGGAGGGCCAAAGGGCCTGTTCCTGTGCTGTACTTTTCTTTGTTCTTTATAAACACTTCTGTCTCTTGCTATCGACCCTGTTAAGACCCTCCTTAAAACACATCTCTCTGAGCAAGAACTTAGTCATCCTTTCTTGGCTCAGCATCCAGTTTAGTCTGATTATGCCTTTGGGACATTTTTCTAACCTGGAGACACTATATAAGTGCAAATTATTGTCACCATTTTACAGAATCTAATTCTAAGGCACAATTCCTTCAAATATATGCCTTTTCACAATAAAACGCACCATGTCTAATGACAACAGCTTTCTTCAATTCTACTCTTTCTTTATGCCGTGCACGGAGGAGTAAAATTTATCCAAGCAGAGAGCTTGAATACAGGTTCAATTCCTTGCCAGCTCTCTCTGTCACAGCTGGCCAATGGCCTGGAGATATCGACGAAAAGATGAGATAAAGAAAGACATTTCAGAAAGATCACAAACACAAGGGCAGGGAAGGGATGGCGTTCATCTTTTTTTAAATGCTTATATATTTATACTTCCAGTGACATTTAGATTACTCCCAGCAGAGCATCACCATGCTGCTGAATGATTCCAGAGATTTTGCTTCCATTATCTTGTCCCATCCCAGCACTGGTTGCTGTGTGTGTGAAGAATTGCTCCCTGACATCAGTCCTGAACCTGCCCTTCCCTACTTTACGTTGAAGTCTCCTTGCCCTGCAGTCGTTTGACCCCACCTAATTCACCATTATAAAAACCAAGCACAGTTCTGTTCAATGCACGCGTCCTACCCCATTCGTATAAACTCCTCAGAAAAGGTTATTCAAAGTATCTCCCTGCCTTAAGCACTAAATTGAGATGTCCTGTCCAGTATTGTACTTACAGCAGCTGATGGAAAAGAAAAAAGTTAAAGTAAGTATCTTAAAGAGAAGGAAAAACCTTCCTTGTGCCCATAGATTAGGAAGTACTGATTGGGTGTCCATTTTACTCTTATAGCCTAATCTAATCAGGGCAGGTAAGGTAAGCATCCTATCAGTCAAAGCCATTAAACTGTTTCCACTTTCACTTAATTCTTCATAAATGTAAAAAGCAAAGCCTACACTAAACCTAATTTAACAATCTGTGCGCTGTGGAATCAGTCACTGTGTAAAGTGCATGAAATGGAGAAAACAAAATTCTGCCTTTAAAATAATTTATATGCTTATATGTACACATATAAAGAGATTTATAAGTGCGCCTTCCTTCAGACTGTGCAGTTTTTCCAGCTGTAAGCTATTATACCACAGTACATACCTCGAAACAATTCCACATGGAAATGCTGACGAAATGATAATATTGTCTGCTACAAGTGCCCAGAAGAGTCTGGACTTGGTTAAACGCAAGTCAATATATTTTTTGGCTGAGGCAGTTCTTGGAAAAGTGCTTATACTTTACTCGTTAAGTGCTTGAAATGGCATCTGGACTGCAGCGGAGATGGGATTATAACCATATTTGAACTGAGTGAAAACAGCCTGGTCTCAGAGTGCTCAGGAGTTGCTTTGTAGGCTCTCAGTCTGATCAAGAATGCTTTGACAGTACAGACAGTAATGGTGAGTTCCTGTTTGAGGTCATCTTCCTCCACAGGCTGGTTAAGGGAAGGTGGGAGGTGCTAGAGACCAGATACTGCCCTTTCATCTCAGACAATAATAGGATAAAAATGTCTCCTTTTCTCCAAATGTGAGGAGCCTGTGTGGACAAGCTGGTTGATCTCCCTGCCGTGTTTGGAAGGTGTGGACTCGTCTGCCTGAATTGTGTGAAAAAAACCTGGTGATGGTTGTTTGCGTGGAAAATAGAAATTGTCACACTGGTAACATTGTCATTGTGCAGACTGCAAGGAGTATTCTTTACACAGGATTATGCAGAATGCACCACACAGAAGCAGATCATTCAGCCCAAATGGCCTGTGCTGGCAGTTGTGCTCCACAAGAACCTCCTCCCACACCCTTTCCATCCATCCCTATCAGCTTATCCTTGTATTCTTGTGCTTCTACTTGAGTGCCTCCATGCCATTTGCCTCAACTACTTGTGGCTGGGAATTCCATATTCTAACCACTGTCTGAGAAAAGAGATTTCTCCAGAATTTCCTATTGGATTCATTGGCAAACATCTTTTTAAAATTCATTCATGAGATGGCAAGGCCAGCATTTATCACCTATCCCCAACTGCCCTTGAAAAGGTGGTGGTGAGCCTCATTCTTGAGCCGCTGGACATGTGTGATTAGGCTACAGTCATAGTGCGGTTAGGGAGGAGGGTTCCAGGATTTTGATCCAGCGACAGTGAAGGAACGGTGGTGATGTGTTTCAATTCAGGATGGGGTGCAACTTGGAAGGAAACATGCAGGTGGTGGTGTTCCCATTAGCCTGCTGCCCTTTCCCTTTTTGGTGGTAGAGGTCGCGGATTTAGAAGGTGCTGTCCAAGGAGCCGTGGCACATAGATAAAGATGGTACACACCGCTACTGCTGTGCACCCGTGTTGGGGAAGAGTGAATGTTTAACATTTGTGGTTGGGCTGCCGATCAAGTGGGCTGCTTTGTCCTGGATGGTGTCAAGCTTCTTGAGTATTGTTGGAGTTACACTTATCCAGGCAAATGGAGAGCATTTCATCACGCTGATGACTTGTGCTTTCTGGGTTTTGGGGAATCAGAGGGGAGTTACTCATTGCAGCAAACCCACCCTCTGAACCGCTCTTGTATCCATAGTATCTATGGGACCGGTCCAGTCATGTTTCTGGTAACTTCCAGGATAATGATGGAGAATTAATTGATGGTAACGTCACTGAATGTCAAGGGAAGTGTTTACAATCTCTCTTGTTGGAGATGATCACTGCTGGTACTTGTGTAGTGGGAATGTTATTTGCCATTAATCAGATCAAGCCTGGGCTGTGGGCATAAACTGTTTCATTATCTAAGGAAATACAAATAGCTTATACTTATGCCCAGTTTTGCACTCCGGCACAAATGGAAACATCTTCTCCATGTTCAATCTGTCAAATCCTTTCCTACAGTTAGAGACCATTAGTTCACCTTCAGCCTTCTCTTTTCTAGAGATAAGAGACCAGACTGTTCCTATGTCGAGTTTCTTCGCATATCACATGATCATCACAAAAATTCTTGAACAAAAATATCCTGGATTAAGTTTAAAGTTGTAATCTCATTTTGGTGTACAATTAACCATTCTAAGCAGTTTAAGCTTCACTTGTGGTTTGACATCATCAGATCCCCTGAATTAGATTGCTGGCTGTAATCACTTTCTGGAATAAATATCCACAGCTCTGTATTTACTGAGAATCCCAGGTTAGTCACAAAGTCTTCCTCTGCTTTTCACACAAGTAGCATCTCTGGAATTCCTTCAACACTGACTAAAAAAGTCCCATCTTTGAACAGTACACAATTTATAATAAAGCAAAATGATTGACCAATGATGTCATATTTGACCCAGAGGTGAGCTTCTGGCTGCATATCCATGTCATCACTAAGATGGCCTCTTTCCACCTCCCCCAGTATTGCACAACTCCACCCCTGTTTCTGCTCATCTACTGATGAAACACTCATCCATCTCTTTGTTACCTCTATCTTGACAATCCCAATGTACTCCTGGGTGACCACACACATTCTACCCTCCATAAACATATCATCCAAATCTCTGCTGCCTGTGTCCTAACTCGCACCGAATCCCATTCTCCTATCACCCCCGCACTAGCTGACCTACACTGAGTTGTTGCTTAACAACTAGACAATTTTAAAATTTGCATTTGTTTTCCCAATCCCCTCCAGGACTTCACTTCCCCCTGTCATCATTCCCTCCTCCAGCCATAGAACTCTCCGAGGTATTTGCGCTCATCTAATTCTAGCCTCTTAAGCATCCACAATTTTAATCACTCGACCATTGGCTGCCGTGCTTTCGGCTACCAAGGCCCTAAGAGGTTTCAGAAAGCTTTAGGAAGGGAATTCCAAAACCTGGGATCCAGGCAGCGGGAGACACGGCTGCTAATGGTGGAACAATGAAAATCGGATGATGCGCAAGAGGCCAGAATCAGAGGAGCTCAGGGTTCTACTTTTAGGGTTAGATGGAGTAACGGAGATAGAGAGGGAGCAAGGCCTTGGAGGGATTTGAAAACACAGGTGAGGATGTTAAAGCTGGGGCATTGCCAGACTGGGAACCAACGTAGGGCTGCGAGCACAAGGGTGAATAATATCCTTTGAGTGATCGCACAAATTCACCCATCAGCAAGGATAACACCTGGACATCTCTCTCATGTATCATATAGTGGTAGAGTGGTAGAGAGCTGGGAACGGGGCATTTGTTATCCTTATAACGGAAAATGTTGCTCAGGTAAAACAGGGAAGAGTATGTGGGAGGGGGGAGTAAGGGTGAAAAAATACATTAAAAAGATGAAACTGAGAATCCTCTACATTGTTTCAATTCACTGAAGCAGTTAATTGTGCACAATGACATTTTCAAACAAATTCATCATCAAAACAGAACTTTGTCCTACATTTTGCAGGAAAGAAAATCAATATTTTTTCAAAGAAAAGAAAAACTCAACAGCTTGAAATCCCAACGAAGCCGCTCCCTAGAAATTTCAAACAGATCCCAATGTTTCAGAGGCTAATGCTAGACTGAACCCTTCCTAACATCAATACCCACAAGTGCAGCGGAGTTACATGAGTTGAGCAATCTTTTAATTTTTTTTTTGTACAGCAGGATTAAATTTCATCCTGCACCAGAATTTAACCCTTCTTTTGACAACTAATTTTCTTTAAGAAGTGGTGTGAGAAAGGCTTCAAAGTGGTCTACTAAGAATTGGTGAGTGACTGGATCAGTGACTACAGATGGGACAAGGGATGTATCCTGGTGAAACCAAGGAACGAAGAACAATTACAGCCCGTTAACATCTGTTGGTTCAATCGGCCAGCGCTCTGCTCCATTAACCAAAACCTTTGATTAGCTTTATGAGCCCAGACTGGGCAGAGACTCACCGCAGCAACAAGCTAGAAATGTTTTCACACGCTATGCTCAGTGAGTGAAAACGCTTGTTTTAAAAGAAAGAACTAACTTGTATTGATGCAGCCTTTTCCCAACTGGGTGTCCTTAAGTGCCTCGCAACCAATGAAATACTTTTGAAGTGTAGTAATTTTTTTGATATAAAAAAGATGCAGCAGCAGTCAATTTGCACACAGCAAGCGCCCACAAGCAGCAATGAGATAAATGACCAGATCCTCTGTTTTTGTGGTGTTGGTTGAGGGATGAATGCCAGCCAAGACACCCAGAGAATTTTTCTGCTCTTCCTCAAATAGTGCCACGGGGTGAGAGGATGAATGGGGCCTTAGCTTGACGTCTCAACCCAAAGATGGCACCTACAACAGGGCAGCACTCCCTCAATACTGCATCAATGTGTCAACCTTGATTTTGTGCTCAAGTCTCTGGAGTGGGATTTGAACCCACAACCTTCTGGCTTAGAGGCAAAAGTGCTACACCTACTGAGTCAAAGGCTAACAATTGTTATAACACAAAAGCAAAATACTGCAGATGCTGGAAAGCTGACAAGAAAACAGAAAATGCTGGAAATACTCAGCAGGTCAGTTAGAATCTATGGACTGAGTACTGATGAAAGGCCAGCAACAGGAAACATTAACTCTGTTTCTCTCTCCTAGATGCAGCCAGACCTGCAGACAATTATAACAATACAAAAACAGAAATACCTGGAAAAACTCAGCAGGTCTGGCAGCATCGGCGAAGAAGAGCAAAGGTGACGTTTCGAGTCCTCATGACCCTTCAACAGAACTAAGTAGTGTTTCTGTTTTTGTTTTGGATTTCCAGCATCCGCAGTTTTTTGTTTTTATTACAATTATAACAATATTGGTTAAAGCTAAAATACCGGAGAAGGGACAAACTTTGTGAGGCTAAAAGAAAAATATCTCCAGCTAACGTGATACATTGCTCTGCAACTTCAAGATGACCTCATCCAATATTTGCTCACCAAATCTCGTGGTGCAACTATAGATTATTTAGATTTCTTAAGTATTGCCTCAAAACAATTTCTTAATTTTGACCAGTGCTCAGTGAGCAGCTCAGTGCCATAAGCAGATTATTGCCTGGCCGAACTAAATTGGGTAATGATCAGCCCATCTCCTTCCTTATTGGCAGTCATTTTCAAAATAATTGAGCGCATTATCTTAAAATTACTTATCAATTATTCATGTATGAATTATTAATGCTAGATGATCTAATGAATATCATCCCCCAGTCTAAACTGTTCTCACTGAACTTATTGAACCAATTCATCATTCTTTTAATAATCTATATTTTGGGTAATTTTTTGTTTTAAATTGGCGTAATATATCATAATGTTCGGCGACAGGAATTATACTTTCAATAAATCTGTGTTCCTATTTCTATCTTTTCAAATGTCATGATTCTTTTTCTTGAACTAGGCTCTAAGTAGTTCAGACACTTTTTTCAATTTCAGTTTTAATTTTAGGGAGGGCATGAAAGGACATTCACCAAGCCTCCTTAGGTGTCAGACTTGGCTGAATGGGCAGCAAACTCGCTTGATTCAGAAGGCTGTGGGTTCCAGTCCCCACTCCAGAGCATTAAGCAAAATTTTAAAATGTAGGCTGACACTTCCGTGCACTACTGAGGGAGTGCTGTACTGTCGGAGGTGCTGTCTTTCGGATACAACATTAAAGCGAGGTCTTACCTGCCCTCTCAGGTGGACACAAAGGATGCCATGGCAATATTTCGAACAATGACAATGACTACACTTCAAAAGTGTATCTTTGACTGGAAAGCACTTTGAGATATCGTGAGGTTATGAAAGGTGCTACAGAAATACATTTCTTTCCTTCTCAAGGCATCATACTGAATATATGCTGTGATGCAGGTTATCTGGTAATTACTAATAACATGAAGCTGGCAGGGGGTGAACACAGGTCCATTGAGCCTGGCCCATTCACTGATCCATTTTCTTTCCTGTGAGTCCCTTCAATAGTCTCTTAGTTGCACCCAGGGCATGAGCTCTCTTGACCGCTATTTAACGCAGGCATTAAACCATTCCAGGGTTGCCAATCCTCTTTGGAATCTTCAGGAATTAAATACGTAACTTTAGCAAACATCTGTGAGCAAATCCAGAAGAAAAATGGCGCTTTTAAAAAAATTCCGTTTAAACATTATTGTTTATTATTAAAAATATAGGAGAAAAAAAAAACTGACTCATGTCCAATCAGATAATGAAAAGTCTGTTTAGTTTCCAATTGGCCGCAGGAAGGCAGGTGGACATGTCGGGCGACCAATTGTAGAACTGTGGCAGGGATGGGGTGGGAGGCAGGGGTGGGCAGAGGGGTCTGAGGTCATGTGACAACCAGAGTTGGCAACCATAAACCATTTATTTAAAATGGCCAATGCTTTTGACTGGCAGAGGAATGCGACTGACGAGTATCGAAGCATCAATTGGTGAACATGTTCAGTACTTGGCCTATGTCACTTACACAGTTAAATAAATACAAAACCCCCAGAGACACCAGGAATTTGTTTGTGGTCTTATTTTACTCTCACTAAGCTTTCTGTTCAACTGTCTGATGCAGACAGCTTGTTCCCCCATCTGACTGCACTTCTACTAAAGAAATTATCTGAACTGCAAATATATCTTAGCTTTTGCTTACTTGACTGTATGCTGCTGGCCCGGGAGTGCTGTGTATACAGAATTATCTCTATCCAATTTAAGTCACTTCATAATCTTAAAAGACGCCTGTCAGAAAAGTCCCAGGGTACAGCGTCATTTTTATTTGCATGAGTGTAGGGTTCTGCGGATGGCATTCGAAGACACCACTAACTAACTTTCATTTCTTGCCCAGGGTTGAATGTGTAGGCGCTTTTGGAATGAGGTAGTTTGCAATAATTGTTTGCAGGGTGTTTGTGAGGGTGGTGATCGTGCTGGTGGGAGTGGAGGGTGGGGTGGGGGTGCGTTGGTGGGGGGTGGTGAAGATAGCAGTGTGGAGGCTTAAAACTGAACATCAGCTAAAGCCAATTTTGGCTCCAGAAGCTGCCTTGATCCACTCTCTGAACCCCTTTTGAGTTTCTGCTTAAATCGATTATTCTGATCAATACTTTGGCGTGGAGTACTCAACTAGCGTTTAGAAATGTTGATGCTATAGTTTGGTTAGATAAATCATCTCACACTTCTGACACAACTGGAACATTATCCAAAGGACTGATAGCAGCGGCTAATTGGCTGGAGTGTCAGCATTCATCATTTAATGTGGATAAAAACACTTCTCAGCTCAGAGATCGGAGTGCACAATATTCCCACTCAATTACTTCAGCATATATCAGGTGCATTAGAAACATGGAGTACTAATTGCTCAGGAATGGGGATATGCAATATTTATACACAGTCAGGAGCCACAAGACAAGACTATGCAACTAAAATTTAGGAGTATATTTGGACAACTCAAATAAACTTCAATTTCAAATAAGTGTACAATTGTCTGAAGGTTTTCTCACTATTTAAAAGGTCTGTTGGCAGCACCTCTCATCTTGGAGTTGGAAGGCTGTGGGTTCAAATCCCCTCTCAAGAGACTTGAGCACAAAATCTAGACTGGCACTCCAGTGCATTACTGAGGAAGTGCTGCACTGTCAGTGGGGCCACTTTTCAGATGAGGTGTTACAACAAGTCCCCCTCTGCCCTCTCAGGTTGATGTAAATGGCTATTCAAAGAAAAGCAGTGGAATTTTCCTTGGCGTCCTGGCCAATATTTATCCCTCAACCAACATCACTAAAACAGAATATCTAGTCATTAGCACGTTGCAGTTATGGTTGAGTAGCCTGTCGAATCCACAGCCTGTTCAGTGTCTAATCTCATTCCTCGTGCATTCAAAGACTTGCAGGCCACACCACGCCCTGCAGCATGGTCAACAACCAAGGATCAGGGAACATCAGCATTGTCAGGAGGGGAGCGAGAAGCCTAATAACAAGAAGAAAGTCTTGCTTTTATACATTATTTTTCATGCCCTCAAGGCATCCCAAAGCATTTTACTGCAATGAAATACTTTTGAAATCTAGCCACTGTTATAATTTCACAAATGCAGTAGCCAACCTGGGCACAGTAAGCTTCCACAAACAGTAATGTGATAATGATCAGATGATTTGTTTTTTAGTGATGTTATCTGAGGAGTAATATTGACCAAGGCACTGGAAAGACCTCACCTGCTCTTCTCCAAAATAGTGCCATGGGATCTTTCACATCCACCCGAGCAGGCAGATGGGACCTGTTGTGATGTCTCATCCAAAAGACAGCACCTCCGACAGTGCACTGCTCCCTCTGTACTGCACTGGAGCATCAGCCTTGATATTTGTCATCAAACCCTGAAGTGACTTGAACCTGGAACCTTGTGACTCAGGGGTGAGTGTTCTGCCATCAGAGCCACATCTGACTAGAGGGAGAGGGATCCCAACCAATGGTCTGGTGAAGTACAATCACTACTGTTATGGAGGTGAATATAGCAGTCATTTTGTACACAGCAATACCCCAGAAAAAGCAAATCTGCCTTTCTTTGATCACTGTTGAGGGAGGAATGCTGATGAGGACTCTGGGAAGCAACAGTGCTGAAAAACCTTGCCATTTGCTATATCACTGCCCTCTCAATAGAGGTAGTGTAATTGAATTAATTTGGATCGCAACTGCATTGTGATAATGCACGTGCATGTAGAATTGAGCTTGTGTGCATTGTTTTAACATTGAGTGAGGACATGGCAGTCAGTCCCCACTGCTTCAATGCGATTTTTGTGATGTTGATTGAAGGATAAATATCGACCAGGACACTGGGGGTGACTCAGCTCTTCTTCAAAATAGCGCCATGCAATCTCTTATATTCATTCACGTGAGGGCAGATGAGGTCCCGGTTCACCATATCATCGAAAAGATGGAAAGCTGTTAGTTGGCATCAATCATACATTACATCTTGACAAAAAAATAAAACACCCAGCTCTTATGAATTCATAGGCAGGATAAGTTTTTCAAGTCAACAATGCTTTTAAACATCAGTGAACACCTTCCCCACACTGATTAATGGGCTAATCTTCCATTGTTGATGATGCACCAAAAGGTTGAATACTCTCGGCACAAAATATAAAGCGGTCTCTTTTCCCCCAAAAACATTCTGCCCTTCCTCTCCAATGCTGCCAAGACTGAAAAAGCTGAGGTGGTTTTCCTTAGGCCAGAGAAGTTAAGAGGAAATTTGACAGAGGTGTTCAAAATTCATGAATGGTTTTGTTAAAGCAAATACAAGATAGTGCTTCCAGGGGAAGGAGGGTCGGAATCAGAGGACACAGATTTAAGATGATTGCTAAACGAACCAGAGGCAATGAGGATTTTTTTTTTTAAATGTAGCAAGTTGTTAATGATCTAGAACACACTGCCTGAAGGGGTGGTGGAAGCAGATTCAATAATAACTTCCGAGATGGAATTGGTTAAATGCTTGAAGGGGAAAGATTTACAGGATTATGGGAAAAAGGCAGGGGGTGTTGGCTCTACCACAAGCATGATGGGGTCGGGTTTTGTGGTTTTTAATTTTTAACTGCTTCCCTCCAGAAAATGCGAGGAAGTGGACCACATGGGTTAACTTTTCAGATCAATGGCACTTTCGGAATTGGCATGAAAGTCACTGACCTGACCCACTGACTGTTCCTCTCTCCGTAGATGCTGCTCGATGCCCGCTCTGCGCTGAAGTGAGGAGGGAAGGGGTGGTGGTGGGACAAAGGTTTCAGTGCAATGCGGGGGCAGGTTCAATGGACCAGCTGGACTTTCCCTCTGTGCCAGTTTTGTAAGGTTGCAACCCCCATTTCATCAAAGATTGGTACAGTGACAAAGAGTAAGTTTTATTGAGATGGTGCTCTTTGGAAATGCAACAACTTTGGTGGGCGGGGGGGAGGGGGAGCTGAGGCTGAGGGTTAGATTAAGGGAGGACAATTCACAACAAGCAGTTTTGCTTTTGCTTTATTTGAAAGAACACAGATAAAGAGAACGGGCTGTGAAGCAGGTTTTCGAATTAACAGAGCACGTGGCGACCACACAAAGACAACACAGGCGGAAGCCGAGAGGTGCATGAAGCTCTGAAAACCAGAGTATGTGAACTTCATTGATTTTGTAAAAGCTTTTGTCTCTCCACATGAACCAAGCATACTGGCATTCAATGGAATCACGAGGGAAGGTAACTGAGAACACTTCTAAAGTAAATGTCAAAGCTGAAGGAATGTGGGAATAGCTGGAATTATTACAGAAGTGAGAAAAATGTATTTTATTAATGGAGCTGCGATCTATTAACTGCCGTGGTGGACCATGAATGGCAAAAAACTTCAAATACTTGAGAACCCAGCAACATTTTAAATTGTAACTGTTGTTGAAACCAGACCATAAATCCTTACGTAACATTTGCTGTGCTGTTTATGAACAAACATTCATCAGAATCTTGTAAGAAGCTGCCAACATTATTGATTACAAAGAAAACAGATATTATTGGCAAGTTCTCCAGGGCATTAAGGAAATCAGGAACGTGTACGTTACCTCAATGCGTGAAGCGTTGGTAATAAATTAGACATGGTATTTTGTGGGTTCGAAGGAAGAAAGAATTTGCATTGATATAGCGCCTTTCTGAGCCTCAGGACTTTGCCATCTCATGCAAAGGGCAGCACCTTGATAATGTGCTCAAATATCTGGAGTCAGCCTTAAACGCTCAAACTGCTGACTCGAGAAGCGAGAATGCTATTACTGAGTTAAGGCTGGCAGTTATTTGCATGTAAGAAATGAGCTGCGGGGATGTCATGGCAAAGAACATCACCAGATGAGGGGAGGCCTGGGGAAAAGCAGAGGGTAATTAGGAACATAGGAACAGGAGGAGGCTAATCAGCCCCTCAAGCCTGTTCTACCATTTGATGAGATCATGGCTGATCTGCGATCTAATTCCATTTGTTTGCCTTTGCCCCATATCCCCTGCCTTTGGTTAGCAAATGTCTATCAATCTCAGCAGTCTCAGATTCAAAATTAACAATTGATCCAGCCTCAGTTACCATTTGCAGAAGAGAGTTCCCAACTCCCACCACCCTTTGTGTGATGAAATGTTTCCTAATTTCACTCCTGAAAGGTCTAGCTCTAGTTTTTAGATTATGCCCCTGTAGTCTTATACACCTCAACCAATCAAAATAATTTCTATAGATCTACCCTATCTGTTCCCCTTAATATCTAGAAGACTTCAATCAAATTGCCCCATCACCTTCTAAATTCTGAGGAATAGAACCAAAATTTGTTCAAACTTTCCTCATATTTTCACCCTTGAAGTTTAGGTAGCATTCTGATAAGTCCACACTGCACTCCTTTCCAGGCCAATATATCCTCCCTAAGGCCTGGTGCCCAGGAATGTTCGCAGTATTCCAGGTGTGGGTTCTATATATGCTGAAGCATAACTTCTACCCCCTTGTATTCTAGACCCCTAGATGTAGAGGTCAACATTCCATTTGCCTTTTTGATCATTTTTTTTTTTAAACCGATTCTTGACATTTTAACAATCTGTGTACCTGGTCCTCCAGGTCTCTTTGGACCTCCACTGTTTCTAGCATTTCACCATTTAGAAAGTCCCTGTGTTCTATCCTTTCCAGGTCCTTTTTCATTGGTGTTGAATGGGTAAGAATTTGGAGATTAGATTGAGCTGATGTGAAGTGATGAATAAGTGTCAGGGCAGGGTTGAATGACAGCAAACGCTGGTCCAATTTACCTCAAGAGCGGTCATTATGAAATCGATGCTAGGAAGGTGACGGTCTATTAACAGGTCTTGTATTTTAAATTACTCGACAGAGATTGTAGAACTCTGGTTAAAAATACATTAAAATGAGAAAACTGGCAATAATGAGAAACATACACTTAATTTTCTTAACATAGATATAATTGTGACTCTCATGATAGCAGAAATTGTTAACCTGCAGCCAAAGAGATGAAATTATGGTGCAAAATTAATGTGCATCATTGCGCTGTTGATTAATTTAAATGTCATTTCTGAGAACATTGTTGGCACTTGAATTATTCATTCCACAGGCAGTGAGAGTTTGTGATTCTTGTCCAGGGCAAACTATTAAAAAATTTAAAAACAAAAAACTACTGCGGATGCTGGAAGTCCAAAACAAAAACAGAATTACCTGGAAAAACTCAGCAGGTCTGGCAGCATCGGCGGAGAAGAAAAGAGTTGACGTTTGGAGTCCTCATGACCCTATTAAAAAATTTGCTGGTTTTAAAAAAGATCCTGCTTTTCTTGTGATTTGAGGCTTAGAAACCAGCCTGCGTTCTAACCATTCAAGCTGCTCTTTTATTTTTTCACTCACGAAAATTGGCCACTTAACACATGAAGTTACTGCCAAAATCACCTTCAATAGAATGATTATCTGACCACAAATTAGAAACCAAGTGGCCAACATCACTTTTTCATTTAAAATGGTGTGAAATGCTTCCTACTGGTCAAAGGAAATCAACACTGTGAAAACACTCAAAATAATTGGCTGAAGGCAGAAGCAGTCTATGTCCTTCAAAGCATAGAAGACGTACAGAACAGGAGGAGGCCATTCAGCCCCTCAAGCCTACTCGTGGCTGATCTGTGCCCCAAATCCACTTAGTCGCCTCTTCTCTATATTCCTTGGCATTCTTACTGAAAAATAATCTGTTGACATACAAGCAAAATACTGCGGATGCTGGAAATCTGAAATAACTTCTGTTGACCTCAATCTTTAAAGGGTCAATTGATTCCCCCCAGAATCCAGCACCTTTTGGGATGTGGAATTCCAGATTTCTGCTCTCCTGATTTACCTGGATGTGCAGTGCTTTGAGATTTTGCAGCAATCCGTGGTGAGGCATTATATAAACACAAGTCCTCCTGCTAGGATTTCTCAAATGTAGTACCTTCTTTGGATAAATCCAAACAAAGAAGGAAGAAACAAAGAACTTGCATTTCTATAGCACCCTTCACAACCTTTGGGCACCCCAAAGTAATTTACAGCCAATTAAATACTTATTGAAGTTTGTTTGTCTTTCTTTATTCTTTTTAATGTGAGGTTGGCATCACTGGCAATGCTAGAATTTGTCACACATCTCTAATTGCCCTTTGAGGGCAGTTAAGAGTCAACTTCATTGCTGTGGGACTGGAGTCACATGTAGGCCAGACCAGATAAGGATGGAAGATTTCCTTCCCTAAAAGGCGTAGGTGAGCTAGATGGGTTTTTACAACTTTCAATGATGGTTTGATGGTCATTATTACTAACACTAGCTTTCATTCGAGGTTTTTTTTTATTAATTAGTTGAATTTATTAATTGAATTTAAATTTCACCAGCTGCCATGGTGGGATTTGAACCATTAACCCCAGAGATTTAGCCTGGACCTCTGGATTATGAGTTCAGTAACATTATCACTACACCACCAATTACCCAACTGTTACTATCATAATGTAGGCAACATGGTGACCAACTTGTACACAGCAATCTTTCAGAATCGGCAATAATAACCAGATCATCTGTTTCTGCTGCTGGTTGAGGGATAAATGTTTGGCCAGCAGAACTCACTCACTCTTTAACGAATAGTGCCGTGAGATCTTTTACATGAACCAGAGAGGTCAGTCTGTGCTCAGTTTAACATCTCATCCAAAAGACAGCACAGCACTCTCTCAGTACTGCACCGCAAAGTGACAGCCTAGATTCTTTTGTTCAATTCTTGGAGTGGGGCTTGAACCCAGAGCCTCCTGACTCAGAGGTGAAAACTTCTACCCTCTGAGCTAAGGCAGAGAGCGTGCATGCCTACTCCAAGTATTGAGCTCCAGCCATCTCTCCCATTCATTTCCTAAGACACAGATTTCAACAAGAGATATTTCCTCGAGGATGCAAGTATTGTGTGTAGCTCCCACGTCGCACTCAGAGAAGATGGGAAAGCACTATGGTAATTGTGGGAATTCCCCTTTTTGCAGAGTTGTGACACTGCAGCGTTATGTCACTAGCACCAACACGTGTTGCTGCAGTAACAAGTGCAGGATGGTGCGAAATCACAAATCTTCAGGGGGCAATCACAAATGCTCTATCAACAATCTCCAATTCCTACTGGCCAGACTCCATTGCAGTCAATCAGAGCGGGGCTTAAACCTGCAGAACATTAGTCTGGGACAGCGTGTGTTCTTAAATTTATCTCCCCTTTAGAGATGAGCTACAGTCAGTGCTGCTTACAGGACTGCTCAACTTTAAGGTGAAAGAAAGTCCATTGAATCAGTGGTGTGCTTTTAATCTTGGTCTGTTGCTGTCACCACTCCACTTATTTGTAGGGAGGGAGACCAGGACTGGTGACTCTTCGTTAGGTAGGAATTGAGTTTCTCTTTTCAAAAAGCATCAGTGCATTTATATAAAAAGACATTGGAAGAATATGATCAACAAACTGTACACCTCCTGGACTTCTCTCTTTTGAAGGTTTCACAATGAGGTGTATGGATAGATTCTTTGCTGGCCAAAGGTATTAAGTGATATAGAGCCAAGGAAGGCAGATGAAGTTAGGGTATAGGTCAGCCATGGTGTCACTGACTATCAATTTCAACGCACACATTGGATGCCTTTGATAATTCAGACTAAGTATGACAAGTTGCTGTAAATAACAGTCAATGTATCCAAGAAGTTCCATAAGCTTATACAGAAAATAAAAGATCAATGTTCAGAGCACTGCAAAGAATGACAACTGAAGCTTCAATAATGCTATCTCCTCCTAGGGACCATGAACTTTATGCAATATTTTGGGCTCAAATTAAATTTTGTCATATCAGATGAATAGGCTGTTCCTAATTATCTCTTTGTATCATCTGACGCAGATTGTATTTATAAAGTATGTTATTGTACATCAGAAACTTCCCACAGAATGAACAGCTTTTGGAATGCAGTGACTCTTATGCAGAAAACTATGATGCACATAGCAAGATCCAACAAGCAGCAATGGGAGTAAATGACCATCAAATCTGTTTTTGATATTGCGGCTTGAGGATCTGCTATTGGCCAAGGCGTAAGGAGAACTTTCTCCTCTATTGCTCTGAGATCTTTTTTCATGTATCTCTGAACCACCAGAGCAGATGAAATGGAGTCTCAGTTTAACACCGCATCCAAAAGGAATTGGTAAGACTACACCTAAAGTACTGCTTTCAGTTCTGGTCTCCTTACTTAAGGAGGGATATACTTGCATTGGAGGCAGTTCAGAGAAGGTTCATGAGGCTGGTTCCTGGGATTACCTTATGAGGGGTTATCCTAAGAGTGAAGGTTGAGTTGGGCCTATACTCATTAGAGTTTAGAAGAATGAGAGGTGATCTTATTGAAACATAGAAGATTCTGAGGGGGCTTGACAGGGTAAATGCTGAGACGGTGTTTCCTCTCATGGAGGAATCTAGAACGAGATGGCACAGTTTCAGAATAAGGGGTCTCCCATTTAATATGGAAATAAGGAGGGGGACAATTTTCTCCCCGTCGGGCAGGCAGGGCGGGAGCGGGCACAGCTGATCGCTGCCCACGATCAGCTGCGTGCCGCCATTTTATGTGGGCGGGCCTTAATTGGCGTGACACACATTCGGAAGCACTTAGTGCTACCTGTGTGGGTGGGGGGGGGGAGGGAGAGTCGGGGCCTGCACTCTTTCACGCACGTGCGCAAAAGAGTGCAGAAGTCTCTCTGAGGCATGGAGCTGCCTCAGGGAGATTAATTTCAACATGGAAAATAGAATAAAAGAATTAAAAAAGTATTCAGACATGTCCCCTCATGTGACAATGTCACATCAACTGGGACATGTTTATGAATTTCAAAATTTTTTTTATTTAAGCTATAAACTCTTACTGAAATCTCATCCCGCCCGTGGACAGGAAATGCGAAGGCCACCTGGGCTCTTCGCCTGCCCGCCAACCTTAAGGTTGGACATGCAGCCCTGACAACTACTTTAATTGGGTAATTAATGGCCTTAACAGGCCTTTGACAGTTTGGCGGGTGCGCAGCCAACTCCAGTGTGTGCCCGCTAAACGGAAAATCAGAATAAAAACAGAATTACCTGGAAAAACTCAGCAGGTCTGGCAGCATCGGCGGAGAAGAAAAGAGTTGATGTTTCGAGTTCTCATGACCCTTCAACAGAACTAAGTAAAAATAGGAAAGGGGTGAAATATAAGCTGGTTTAAGGGGGTTGGGGGAGAGAAGTGTGTGTTGGGGGGTGGGGGGGGGGGAGAGAAGTTGGCGGGGGGGGGGTGGTTGTAGGGACAA
Source organism: Cetorhinus maximus (assembly GCF_964194155.1). NCBI lineage: Eukaryota > Metazoa > Chordata > Chondrichthyes > Lamniformes > Cetorhinidae > Cetorhinus > Cetorhinus maximus. The sequence continues at coordinate 30,995,605 of NC_135905.1, forward strand.
GCAAGCAGTGATAGGAGCAGATAATCAAAAGATGTCACAGATAAAGGAACAAAGGGGTGTTGAAGGTGGTGATATTATCTAAGAGAATGTGCTAATTAAGAATGGATGGCAGGACACTCAAGGTACAGCTCTATGGGGTTGGGGTGGAAAGACTAACAGGGCATTACAGGTATAGATTTAAAAATAATGCAAATAGGCGGGAAAAGAAAAATCTATATAAATTATTGGAAAAAACAAAAGGGAGGGGGAAGAAACGGAAAGGGGGTGGGGATGGACGAGGGAGTTCAAGATCTAAAGTTGTTGAATTCAATATTCAGTCCGGAAGGCTGTAAAGTGCCTAGTCGGAAGATGAGGTGCTGTTCCTCCAGTTTGCGTTGGGCTTCACTGGAACAATGCAGCAAGCCAAGGACAGACATGTGGGCAAGAGAGCAGGGTGGAGTGTTAAAATGGCAAGCGACAGGGAGGTTTGGGTCTTTCTTGCAGACAGACCGCAGGTGTTCTGCAAAGCGGTCGCCCAGTTTATGTTTGGTCTCTCCAATGTAGAGGAGACCGCATTGGGAGCAACGAATGCAGTAGACTAAGTTAGGGGAAATGCAAGTGAAATGCTGCTTCACTTGAAAAGAGTGTTTGGGCCCTTGGACGGTGAGGAGAGAGGAAGTGAAGGGGCAGGTGTTGCATCTTCTGCGTGGGCATGGGGAGGTGCCATAGGTGGGGGTTGAGGAGTAGGGGGTGATGGAGGAGTGGACTAGGGTGTCCTGGAGGGAACGATCCCTACAGAATGCCACCGGGGGGGGTGAAGGGAAGATGTGTTTGGTGATGGCATCATGCTGGAGTTGGCGGAAATGGCGGAGGATGATCCTTTGAATGCGAAGGCTGGCGGGGTGATAAGTGAGGACAAGGGGGACCCTATCATATTTCTGGGAGGGTGGAGAAGGCGTGAGGGCGGATGCGCAGGAGATGGGCCGGACACGGTTGAGGGCCTCTCAACGACCGTGGGTGGAAAACCTCGGTTAAGGAAGAAGGAGGACATGTCAGAGGAACTGTTTTTGAAGTTAGCATCATCAGAACAGATGCGACGGTGGCGAAGGAACTGAGAGAATGGAATGGAGTCCTTACAGGAAGCGGGGTGTGAGGAACTGTAGTCGAGGTAGCTGTGGGAGTCGGTAGGCTTGTAATCGATATTGGTGGACAGTCTATCACCAGAAATTGAGATAGAGAGGTCAAGGAAGGGAAGGGAAGTGCCAGAGATGGACCATGTGAAAATGATGGAGGGGTGGAGATTGGAAGCAAAATTAATAAATTTTTCCAGGTCCAGACGAGAGCATGAAGCAGCACCGAAGTAATCATCGATGTACCGGAGAAAGAGTTGTGGGAGGGGCCGGAGTAGGACTGGAACAAGGAATGTTCCACATACCCCATAAAGAGACAGGCATAGCTGGGGCCCATGCGGGTACCCATAGCCACACCTTTTATTTGGAGGAAGTGAGAGGAGTTAAAGGAGAAATTGTTCAGTGTGAGAACAAGTTCAGCCAGACGGAGGAGAGTAGTGGTGGATGGGGATTGTTCGGGCCTCTGTTCAAGGAAGAAGCTAAGGGCCCTCAGACCATCCTGGTGGGGGATGGAGGTGTAGAGGGATTGGACATCCATGGTGAAGAGGAAGCGGTTGGGGCCAGGGAACTGGAAATTGTTGATGTGACGTAAGGTGTCAGAGGAATCACGGATGTAGGTGGGAAGGGACTGGACAAGGGGAGAGAGAAGGGAGTCAAGATAACGAGAAATGAGTTCCGTGGGGCAGGAACAGGCTGACACGATCGGTCTGCCGGGACAGTTCTGTTTGTAGATTTTGGGTAGGAGGTAGAAGCGGGCCGTCCGAGGTTGGGCGACTATCAGGTTGGAAGCTGTGGGAGGAAGATCTCCAGAGGAGATGAGGTCAGTGACAGTCCTGGAAACAATGGCTAGATGTTCAGTGGTGGGGTCATGGTCCAGGGAGAGGTAGGAGGAAGTGTCTGTGAGTTGACGCTCAGCCTCAGCGAGGTAGAGGTCAGTGCGCCAGACGACAACAGCACCACCCTTGTCAGTGGGTTTGATGACAATGTTGGGGTTGGACCTGAGAGAACGGAGAAAATCAGAATGACGCGCGGTGACATCGGCACACACCCAACATCACAGCGCGTCATTTTACACGTTGGCATGCGGGGGTGGAGCAGAAGATTCTGGCCGAGGATTTTTTTCGTCTTAGAGGGTTGTTAATCTTTGGAATTCTCTACCCCAGAGAGAAGTGGCGGCCGAGTCAATGAATATGTACAAAGCTGAGTTAGACAGATTTTTTGATCTACATGGGAATCAAGGGTTATGGTGGCAGGCAAGAAAATGGATCTGACTGAATGGCAGAGAAGGCTCAAGGGACTGAATGACCTACTCCTTCTCCTACCTCTTATGTTTCTGAAAAGTCTTCTGGCTGTACTCACGTGGCACTGCACTGAAAGTGTCAGTTCACATTATATGCTTAAATTCTGGAGTGGGATTTGAACCCACAATAGACTGCCTCACAGGCAAGAGCGGGACCAATGAAGCCAAGCGGACACATCTGGGCTTCCACCAAGAAAAACATCTTTTAAATTGCCAGCCGGACACAAAAAACAATTGAGAAGCCAGCATGGCCCAAGCTGCAAGTTATAATGTCTTTCGTACATTGGGTAAAAGCAGCATTTTTTTTATATTTGGAGGGATCTTTGCTAGTATGTTAATAAAGCTTTGTCTGACTCATAAGTTAATGTTATTTTTCTCCCAGCTCTCAGCAATGTGTTAAATATATCCTCTAGCCCTGAGACCCATCAACATAGGGATAAAGAGAGGCTGGGTAGAGATATTTCGAAGTTGATGATGCTGCCAAATAAATCTTAGAGCAGGGCATTTTTAAAAATAACGACGATTGGGGTGATGTAGTCTAAGACCTTTGTTTGCATGGTTTGGTGACAATTAGATTACACACAGTAATCCTATGTACACTTCAATTGACAGGGTGTCCAGGCTGGATTGCTATTCCATGCAGTGCTGAATACTAGAAAATTCCTGTCAGGTTTTTAGGCTGTGAGATGCCAGATTCACCGCATCAAAAGAACTTTGTTTCTTTTAAAAAAAAACAGTAAAACAAAGAAGCCTGCAATAAATTGTCTTTTCTTTCTGGCCATGAGAGACGATAGGGATATAAATTCACCTTCAGCAGAAAATGGAATATATCGCATTGGATGCCCATTATGTGCCCTGCCCCAGATTCAGTTCCACTGGCAGAATACAAAATGTCCTGTAAGACTGTTACTGCTTGGGTGGAGGTGGGGGGCAAGTCATGATGTTGGCAGGTGGTTGGTAGAGTAAACTTAAGGCCATCCAAAACTCCGCTGCCTGTGTCTTAACTCAAAGTAATTCCCATTCCCCTATCACCACTGTGCTTGCTGACCTAACTTGGCTCCTGGTCACAAGCAACAATTGGCTTTAAAATTCTCATCCTTGTTTTCTATCCCCTCCATGGTCTCGTCCCTCCCTATCTCTGTAATCTCCTCCAGTCCCACAACCCTCTGAGATATCTGTCCTCCTCTAACTCTGGCTCCCCCTGTGCATTCCCAATTTTAATTGCTCTACCATTGGTGACCATGCTTTCAGTTGTCTAGGGACAAGCTTTGGAATATCCTCCATAACCCTCTCCAGCTCTCTACCTCTCCTTGCTCCTTTAAGATATTCCTTACAACCTACATCTTTGACCTAATATTTCCTTTGTGGCTTGGTGTCATACTTTGTTCTATAATGCTTCTACAAAGTACCTTGGGATCTTTCACTATGTCAAGGGTGCTATATAAATGTAGCTTGTTGTTGTTGTAGTAGTAGAGTAGCCAGCAGTGTAGTTTTACAAGACCGTGAGGAAGCAAATTTAATTCTTGCAAAAAAAGGGGCATTAAATTCCAGAGGTTCCCTACATATATTTAGCTCTGTATATTGCCAAACTGCACCTAAACCTTTTGGGCCTAGGTAAAAGAAAGACTGACTTGCATTTACATAGCAACTTTCACAACCTCAGGATGTCCCAAAGCACTTTACAGCCAATAAAGGACTCTTCTTTGAAGTATAGTCACTGTTGTGATCTACGATACAATGCAGGTAAATTGCAACTGCAAACTCCCACAAACAGCAATGCGATAATGACCCAGGCAGCCTGTTTTTAGGGAGGTAGTTTGCCCAATTGCCTAGTTAACTAGTGTGTAGCTCAGCATAACAGCAACAGCGTGGGTTCAATTCCTCTTCAGGCTGAGGTAGACTTGGGACCTGCCTCCTCGCCTTGCCCCTAGGGGTGGAAGGCAAGGCAGACCACCACTGACAAAAACTGGCCAGAAAATAGCTCAGAATGAAGCATCAGCAGATAATAAGCCAAAGACCTGCCTTCAGGCGCAGCACACACAACATGACAATCCGCTTTTGTCCTGATCGAGGGATAAATATTAACCAGGGCGCCAGGGAGAACTCCTGTGCTTTTCTTCAAAATCTTTTTGGGATGGGATCTTTTACGTTCACCTGAAGGAGCAGACTTGGTTTAATGTTTCATTAGGAAACGGCACCTCAGACATCGCAGGCCTCGAGTGTCAGCTGAGATTTTTGGGAAAATGGATGTGCTACTTATGTGGATTTGTTAGTCGTTTTAGTGGTTTTTAAGCATGGTGATGGATTTCTGCACGTCAAAGAAGTGATTGACAAAAAAATCTCTGCTGTCTAACTCCAGTTAATTAAAGCATATTTCTAGGGCATGCCATCGTTAAGTCAATGTTAAACTTGCTCTCAAAATGCTGTACAACAGCCCAAGGGAAACAATGCATTAATTATGACCACTTATTCATCACACCAAGGATTGGATTAATAATATTTGTCTAAAGTTATATCAGAGGATTATTTTCTTCAAAAAAGGAGATAACAGTGTGGAGCTCATAAGACAGTAAATGTTGCATAAATATCATTCAGAGAATAAGGGTACTGAGGTTAAAATTGCAGAACTAGCAAATTTTGGATTGATGTCAAGAGGTTCTTTTCCCACCGACTGATCAACTCCTGAAATGGACCTTCAAGATGGGCGGAAATCCGGGAACTACTTAATAGACCATTGGATGCTGCAGTGCAGACCCATACACTGTGTCTGGTCCAAGACATAGTGTGAATCTAATGAAATCTCGGTATATATTACCCATTCCTATATATATGTACATATAGATAAAAAACACAGATTTTCTTTTATAAAAAGTAAGGCCTTGTGATAGTATTAAGCAATAGTTTGGCTTTGGGACATTGTGACCAATGCATCTGCAATTCCCTCATCTAGTTCTTTTAATGCTCGTGGATGGAAACTATCAGGTCCTCAATATTTGCCTATCTTGAGTCCCTTTATTTTCTCCATTGCCAGGTATTTAAAACTAATAAATCCATGAAGTATCCCCGTCCCTCCTTAATGTATCTGTCAGCTCCCTTGTGCCAATGGCATTGTGTCCTATTCCACTGCTGTGAAATGGATGTGAAGTGATAATTCAACAAGTCTACCATTTCCTTATTATCCATTACGAGGTGTGAGCTCAGCTTGATACCAACTTGCCTGTTCCTGCCTGTCAATTTTACACATTCATAGAACTAGCAGGATTTCTTTTTCCTCTCCCATTAACAAGTACCAACGCTAACTGTCCAAATTTGCTGTGCTCCAAAGAGCTTAATGTTAACAGCAATAGACATGTTGCAGCTAATTTCTTCCTCAGTCAAACACAAAACAAGGTGAAAATGAGATGCAATAAATTGGATTTTTACTAGGAAACATGCAGTTACTCACAGGTCAAATATGAGGTAGTGAAACCCTTCTTCTGATATGCTGTCATGGAGGCGTACTGGAAAGAGAAAGTGGAACATTTAGATTCAACATGGGTAACAACTTTCAGTCACTTGGTAGTACAGAACTTGAATCTTGCTGAAAGGAGAGACATGTTGCCGAAGCTTTTTGCCTTGTACTCATCAAGAATCTCAAACAATCAGAACAATTTAAACTACAGGAGAACAGGATGCTGATTGGTTGGTAGGTAGGTCAGCTCTGATGGCTTTCTCCCTGGCAATGCCTCAGCCAGAGTCAACATGCCAACCAGTCAGCACCCTTTTCTCCTGTAGTGTAAATTGTTGTGATATTTTGAAATTTGGCATTCTTGCATTTGTCCTGAGTGCAAGATGAAAAGCTTCAGCAACATGTGTCCTTTCAATAATAACCTTATTACGCACTATATAATGTCTTGTGCCTTGAATGTGTCCTTCCTGCATCAATTTGGCAAAAGTGTTTCAACAAAGGAAAGAAAACTAGACATTTCCTGTTGGGTTTTTCTGACCTTGATAATTAACCATTTCACCATGAGTCAGGGGCTTGCAAACAGCTACCAATGACAAAATCTTTCCTCAACAATTAGTTTCTAATTGGGCATAGGTTGCACTAATTTAGTTAGAGTGCTTCTTGGCCACGGAGTATCTGAGCAAGTGGCCTTAAAGAGACAGGCCACCTTCAGCATAGCTCCATATGAGCAGCTTAAAAACATACTCAGGCAAATTCAAGCAGTGTCAGCCTGGTTCGGTTGGTAGCACTCTTGCCTCTGGAGCAGGAGGCTCAAGTTCAAGTCTCATTCCAGACTTCAGCACACAATCTAAGCAGTTCTGAGGGAGTGTTATGCTCTCTGAGGTGCCAAACCATCCACCATCCCGACTTGAGCACATACCAGTCGTTCCTTCATCAACGCTGGGTCAAAATCCTGGAACCCCTGACCTAACAGCACTGTGGGCACACATCCACCCTGCAGAGGGCCCACCACCACCACCTTCTCAAGAGCAACTACAGATGGGAAATGAATTCCAGCCTCATCAGTGACACCCACATTCTAAGGGGGAGTTAAATAAGAGCTAGCAGCCAAATTGCATTCAAGTCTCCTTAAATTGTCAGTCCATAACCGGGTTATAAGCTGTGAATGCTACAAAGTGAGTGTGACTACCTCTGGGACACCTGCCCTGCATACAGTTGCCCTTCAGGATTGGCCTGGAGTCTCCAGGAATTGAATATAAACTCCAGGACACTGCTGTGTGCGACCCTGGGGAAAAGTCTTGGGGATATTCAAAAGGATTGTTTTGTTATTTTCTTTGAACATTTCTTTTTTACCAAATATAAAAATATTGAAAATGGGGAAAATAAACGGCTGTTTGGCTGACAGTCAAGCATCATCCAATTGGGGAAATGAGTCTTTTTGCTTTCCAATTGGTGTAGGAAGGCAGTAGGTCACAGGGATGGATGTGCTGGTCAACTAATGGCTGGAGTGTGGGGGCAAGTCATGTGATGCAACCTCCAGGAATACAATTGATCACAGTTGGCAACCCTAGCCCTGTAAACAGCCTTTATGAGGAAATGCACTGTTGGGTAGCAGACGTTTTGTATAAGCTTGTTGCCCTGCGGTGAGAACATGGAAGGATTCTAGCACATACGAGGCAGTAGACTGGGCAGCAGTCCTCACAACTCATGTCCACAGTGGGGAGCGCTCTATACAAAATGTCTGTTTACAAGCTGACTCTCCCCAGCAGCTTCACAGCAGCACTGGTGGAATACAAAAAGGATAAAAGGACACAGCCATATCAGCAAGCTTTTTAAAGCTTTTCTGCTTATATAACCACTCACATTTTGGCAGGCAACAGGGAGGAACATAGCCTTTCTGGTTGCTGTTGCAAAGTGGCAGAAAGGTTTGATCCCCACAAGGTTAGCATTCAATGGTGGTACTCTGTTGCCGCTCACTGTTGTCATGGCGATGAGTGAACTGCTTTCCGGAACCAGCATCATCTTGGGTTCCAGGCTTTGAAAAGTGACGGCCCATTACAGATAACTAACAAAGGGCTCCGGAGACTGCCCCCATTCCGGATTTAAATCAACGTGTTGCTATAAACAATTACTGCAGTGCAAGTGCCAGGCAGCCCAATAAACATGCAGCTCAGGACTGTAAACCCAGTTTGATCTAAAGAGATTCTCAGTAGAACACAAACACAGCTGTGTGCTCGGTGTGTTAGAAACTAGTCTCAGTGCATGCAGGAAACTAGGGAGCAGCAATAAAATCATGGCCTGCAGGAATCACACAGCAGGTTACCAGGTGTCTGAAGGAGAGGTAAATGCTTTGGGTAGGATGCAATGATTTTTAAAAAAAATTTAAACTTTTCTTCCCCCTTTGCAACCCAAGAGTGAATGAATTAATTTCCAACTTCAGCTTTTATTCCAGATATCGAGCACTTACTATTAATAAAAACATATGAGCATAAGAAATAGGAGCAGGAGTAGGCCAAGCAGCCCCTTGAGCCATCTCCGCCATTCAATACAATCGTGCCTAACGTAACTCTGGCCTATATTCCACTTTCCTGTCTGCCCCCATAACCCTCAATTCCCTTGTCAATCAAAATTCTGTCGAATTTAGCCTTGAATACATTCAAAGACACAGCTTCCACTGCTCTCTAGAAGAGAATTCCAAAGACTAACGACCCTCAGAGAAAAGAATTTTCCTCCTCTCACTCATAAATTGAGGACCCCTCATTCTGAAATTGTGCCCCCAGTTCTCAGCTGCCCCCATGAGGGGAAACATCTTCTCAGCATCTACTCTGTCAAGCCCCCTCAGAATCTTATGTTTCAATAAGACTGCCTCTCATTCTTCTAAACGTCAGTCAGTATAGGCCCAATCTGCTCAACCTTTCCTCATAAGACAAACCCTTCATCCCATGAATAAGTTTAGTGGATCTTCTCTGAACTGCTTCGATTGCAGGTATATCCTCCTTAAGTAAGGTGACCCAAAACTGTACACAGTGCTCTAGGTGCGGTCTCACCAATGTTCTGTACAGCCGTAGCAAGGCTTCCCTACTTTTATACTCCATTCCCTTTGCAATAAAGGCCAAGGAAGATTTGCCTTCCTAATAACTTGCTTTTTCCTTACATTTCCTTGACATTATATACGATACCTCACCTCTCATCACAGGAACTGGAGTAGACCATTCAGCTCCATTCCAAAACCATTCAATGATTCAATCTACAACCTAACTCCATATACCTGTGCTTGCTTGACATCCCTTTGCACATTTTGTTAACAAATAACTATCAATCTCAGATTTAAGCTTAACAATTGAGCGTGGACCAAATGCTGTTTGCAGAAGAGAGAGTCCCAAACTTCTAATAGAAGTCAGAGTCATAGAGGTCTACAGCACAGAAAAAGGCCCTTCGGCCCATCGAGTCTGCACTGGTCAAACAAGTACCTAGCTATTCTAATCCCATTTTCCAGCACTCGGCCCATATCCTTGTATGCCATGGCATCGCAAGTGCACATCCAAATACTACTAAAATGTTATGAGGGTTTCTGCCTCTACCACCCTTTCAGGCAGTGAGTTCCAGATTCCCACCACCCCCTGGGTGAAAAAATTCTTACTCACATCCCCTCTAAACCTCCTGCCCCTTACCTTAAATCTATGTCCCCTGGTTATTGATCCCTCCACCAAGGGGAAAAGTTCCTTCCTGTCTACCCTATCTATACCCCTCATAATTTTATACACCTCAATCATGTCCCCCCTCAATTTCCTCTGCTCCAGGGAAAATAACCCCAGTCTATCCAATCTCTCCTCATAACTAAAACTCTCCAGCCCAGGCAACATCCTGATAAATCTCCTCTACATTCTCTCTAGTGCAATCACATCCTTCCTATAATGCGGATCCCAGAACTGCACGCAACTCTAGCTGTGGCCTAACCAGCATTTTATACAGTTCCAGCATAATCTCCCTGCTCTTATATTCTATGCTTCGACTAATAAAGGCAAGTATCCCATATGCCTTCTTAACCACCTTATCTACCTGTCCCGCTACCTTAAGAGACCGACGGACATGCACACCAAGGTCCCTCTGATCCTCGGTACTTCCCAGGGTCCTACCATTCATCGTGTATTCCCGTGCCTTGTTTGTCCTGCCCAAGTGCATCACCTCACACTTATCCGGATTAAATTCCATTTGCCACTGATCAGCCCATCTGACCAGCCTGTCTATATCCTCCTGTAATCTAAGGCTATCCTCCTCACTATTTTCCCACCAATTTTCGTGTCATCCACGAACTTATTGATCAACCCTCCTACATTCAAGTCTATATGTACCACAAACACCGATCCCTGTGGAACTCCACTGGACACAGGCATCCAGTCACAAAAATACCCTTCGACCATCACCCTCTGCTTCTTGCCACTCAGCCAATTCTGGATCCAATTTGCCAAATTGCCTTGATCCCATGGGCTCTTACCTTTGTTATCAGTCTCCCATGTGGGACCTTATCAAAAGCCTTGCTGAAGTCCAAGTAGACTACGTCAAATGCATTGCCCTCGTCTACACACCTGGTCACCTCTTCGAAAAATTCAATCAAATTGGTCAGACATGACCTCCCCTTAACAAAACCATGCTGACTGTCCTTGATTAATCCCTGCCTCTCCAAGTGTAGATTAATTCTGTCCCTCAGAATTGCTTCCAATAGTTTCCCCACCACTACTGAGGTTAGACAGACTGGCCTGTAGTTCCCTGGTTTATCTCTTCCTCCCTGCTTGAATAAAGGTACCACATTGGCTGTCCTCCAGTCCTCTGGCACCTCTCCTGTGGCCAGAGAGGTATTGAAAATTATTGCCAGCGCCCCTGCTATCTCCTCCCTTGCCTCACTTAACAGCCTGGGATACATTTCATCTGGGCCTGGAGGTTTATCTACTTTTAAGCCTGCCAGACCACTTAGAACCTCCTCCCTTTCTATGCTAATTTCTTTAATTACTTTAAGTGTAGATGTATTTCCGAGCTTCATTTCTGAAAGGTTTGGCTCTAGTTTTTAGGTGACTTCTAGACGCTCCAGCCAGCAGAGCATCTGACAGGTAGGAAAGTTATCACTTTCTACTCCAGGTGCTGGGAAATCCATGCACAGAGTTAGTATGGAAAAGCACACTTTCTATCCCTAATTCACACCCTACTTAACTAAACCAGAGAGTGTAGGCAGACATTGACAGAGCCAAATCTCTGGCCATCCTCAAATGTCCGCAGGAGTCAACTTCTGGAGTTTACCCCCAGCAAAACCTATGGAACACACCAGAAGGGGGCACTAGTTAGCTTCCCATTCCTCATCCAGCCAGTGCACAGTACCACGTACCCTTCCCGTGCCAGTGCCCCAAGTTGATCCTGGTAAGAAAGATAAGGAAAAAATAACTTGCATTTATTCAACACCTTTTACAGGTTTGAGCCCACTTTTCCCCCAAGTCTTTCTTTCCTTTCTTGATATAATGCTGTCTGACTATGGCCAGAATTTTTACCTTGATGGGTGGGCGTGTGGGCCCCACCGGCTCTGCGGCAGGCGGGCAGCCGAACTCCGCCACCGAAACAGGGCCCGCCGCCATTTTGAGTGGGTGGGCCAATTAAGGCCCCGCCCAGCAGCCTGCCCGACGGGAAGCGCCAAGCGCTTCCTGTGCGGGGGGGTGGAGGGATTCCCCATCTGTCAGTGCGCGCTGTTTCACACATGCGCACGAAGGAGCGCACTGCTCCCTGAGACTAAGTGCTGCCTCAGGGAGATCACTGACAGTATACAAATCTTTAAAAATAGAAAAATAATAAAATTATTAACATGTTCCCCTCATGTGACAATGTCATACAAGATGGGACATGTTAATAAGAAGCACATAAACTTTATTGAAGTTTTTAAAAACGGACATGAAACCTCATCCCGCCAGTGGATGAGGTTTTATGTTTTTTCTATTGCGCACTGGGGCTCCTGGCCTGCCCGCCAGCCTTAAGGTTGGACGGGCAGGGCCTTTAACTACTTTAATTATCCTGTCACTGGCCTTAAATGGCCATTGACAGGTCAGCGGGCGGACAGCTGATTTTGCTGTCCGCCTGCCTTCCTCAATATTTAAATGGACCAGGATGAGGTCGGGGGTTCCTCCCAACATCATCCAGCGTCATTTTCATGTCGGCGAGCGGGCCCCGCCCCCAAATCGCCGATGGGAAAATTCTGCCTTATGTAAACTACATGGATATATATTTTTTCTCCTTATTCTTTCATGCCATCACTGCCCATCCCTAATTGCCCTTGGTCTGAACAGTAGGCCATTTCAGAGGGCAGTTAAGAGTCAACCACATTGCTGTGGGTCTGGAGTCACATGTAGGCCAGACCAGGTGAGGACAGCAGATTTCTTTCTCCAAAGGACATTAGTGAACCAGATGGACTTTTAACAACAACTGATGATGGTTGTTGTGGTCACTATTACTAAGACTAGCTTTATATTCCAGATTTACTAATTGAACTTAAATTCCACCAGCTGCCAAGGTGGGAATAGAACCTATGCCCCTGAGAGAATTAGCCTGGGCCTTTTGATTACTAGCCCAGTGACATTACTACTATGCCACCATCTCCGCCAAATGTCAGAACCAAGCCCAATTTGTCCTCACCTAAGATGCAGTCGTGTACACTCTCCGTGTACAGCAATCAGGAGTAAAGCACTACACAGCCAATGAAATACTTATGAAGTGTTGTCACTACAGTAATGTAATAGTAATGTAATAGTAATGTACAGTAGCCAATTTGCACATAGCAAGCTCCCTCAACAAGAAATGTGATCAGCTGAATGATGCCGGTTGAGAGGTAAGTATTGGCCAAGACACAGAGACAACTCCCCTGCTCTTCCATGGCCATGAATTTTTTTTTTATGTTGGCTTTAGTATATAGATGGAGCTTCATTAGTTAAACATGAAGGACAACACATGCAACAATGCAGCACTGCTACAGTACTGCAATAGGAATGCTAACCTAGACCTGTGCGCTCAAATGGGGCCTGAATGCACAATCTCTGGCTCAGAGGGGATTGCGCTATCCATTGAACCAAGGCTAACAAGGCTGATAGGTTCAGCATTAAGGACTATCTTCCCAGGTTCCCTCAGTTAGTCAGGCTGGCTGATCAATTGAAAATAATGCCTGAGTGTGCTGTCAAGCTGCCTTTCTGAGGCATCAGATGATCAAATCTGCCACACAGATTCGAACTGGTTCTTAACTTTCACCGTCATCCTGACCCCGTTTCCCCAAGTCTTTCTTGACATAGTACCTGTCTGATTGTGTAAACCACATGGAGAATGTCAGAAGAAAGCAACCAGGAGTAGGAAGCCCAACTGATGTTCTCGTCTCTAACCACGTTACCATTTTCATCACACTCCTGCCTCAGCTGACGATCCAACTTGGATTCTTTGTGATGTAGATACCTCAATTATTTTTTTAAATTGATGCATGGGATATGGGCATCGCTGGCTGGGCCAGCATTTATTGCTCATCCCTAATTGCCCTTGTTCAGAGGCCATTTAAGAGTCAACCACATTGCTGTGGGTCTGGAGTCATATGTAGGCCTGGCTTACATAAGTAGGTGAGGACAGCAGATTTCCACCCCTAAAGGACATTAGTGAACCAGATGGGTCTTTACGATAATCGACAATGGTCTCATGGTCACTATCAAACTTTTAATTCCAGATTCTTATTAATTCAAATTTCACCATCTGCTGTGGTGGAATTCGAACCCTGGTCCCCACCTGGGTCTCTGGAATACTGGTCCAGTGACGATACCGCTATGCCACCACCTCCGAGTCATCGGGAAATGTTACCGAGCGCAATCAATGCAAATATCTTGGCAGCGCTACATACTGTTTCACATCGTGTCAGTGGACATACAGAGTACGTTACATCTCATTCTTGCTGGCTAAATATGCAGGACTCTGCAATCTAGCTTGACACATCACACCTCCCGTATCACATCTCCCACTCTCACATTTTGATTGGCTAAAAGTGTAAAACAAAAACACAACAGATCACAACGGTGTAACCACCAAAACTTAAGGGAAAATCTGCACAAGAAACCCAGAAACTTAAACTATTCAAATCACTGAAAATACACTTTGAAAAAAAATAACAAACCTGCATCAGTCTCACCTGAGTTAAGAGGTTTCTAATATAATAGCATTCTAAAGTTATACTTTTCACGGCAATGTCAATAGTTTAAATCAGTGGAGTAAATATTGAAAATAAGGCAAGGGCAAATGGGTTCAAATGAGTAAACAGTAAAAGTTAGCACTTATGACCAGAAATTCTTCATACAAAGTGATCCAAGTTTGACTCAACTTCCCAGAGGAGTAGAGAAAGACAGAATCCTGGCATCTTTTAAGAAACTGTGGGGGAGAAATTTCATTCTCTCTGGATGAATGAGTTAAGGGTATTGAATGAGCTACCTCAACACATAATGAACCTGTGATCTTACGTCAGTGTACAATTTTGTGTTATGATCCCCAGCTGAACAAGCCTGATCCCAGGGTGGAAGCCAGCTTGGTAGATCCTAACTTTTAATTTATTTGTTGAGATAAGTGGAGAGGGGCAACTGAACAGAGTCACAGGAGTCAGCTGATGAACTTTTAACAAAAGAATAAAATATTAATTCAACAAGATGGACTATATCACAATACTCTCACCCACAAGTATAACTTTACAGATATATACAGATTTGTAAGGATAGCACAAGTTACAAAAACTATCTTATGCTAATGTTCACAGTAAGTGCACAGTCCATGTAAATCAATTGGCGACCTGTAGTCAGGCACACCACACTCTGAAACCGAGTGACAGGTGCCGCCCCAAATAGGTGCTATGGATCCCTCATCAACACCCCCAGATGGTCACACCGTGAGCCAACTGTTCTCACTGAACTCCATCTTTCACACGAGGGTCTCCCATCTCCAGTGTCAGAGAATTCACTTTGGAATCATTTCCCAAACAGACGCTTTCTCTCAGATGCCTTTCATAAGGGTTCACCTCCAGGGTTTTGAACTCTCCTTCCGATGTTCCTCTTCCCTGAGTCACCACGTGCATTCAAGCTGTATTCCACGCACTCTCGCTTACCGACTCAGCCATTAACAATACCACTGCTTCACATGTTCACAGCAAGAGTTACAGGCCTTCAGCCATCTCTTTGGAACTTCTGGCCTCTTGCAAGCTGTTCTCACTTTAAATCTGCTTTCTGCAGCTTTTGTCTTCTTAAATCTGAAGCTTGGAGCCTTTCTCCCTGCCCCTCACTCTTAACTTTACTTAACAGAGCCTTTTCCAGGTTCCTGTCCTTCCTTTGACTGGAAGGTCTTCTTGGGACTTTCTCCTGTTCCACTCCCCTGAATTTTGGGTTCTTTTCTTTAGCTTGGGATTGGTCATCTGTTCCCTTTGCTCCAGTCTCCCCTGGCAGTTGACTTCAAAACCAACAGAACTCAAACCGTCTCCAATCAAACTGCTGTTTCTAGTTTCTTCTGGTGTGTCTTTGGGAGGGACTTGCCTCTCTGGACCTGCCTCTCTGGACCCCTGTTGCTAGGAAACATCCCAGTTTCTCTACTCATTTGTTTAACTCAGCTGTACCAGTCGTAAAACTCTCTTTCAAAATGCGGGCACCTTTTAAAGTGAAACTAAACTCAATTTGACCTTTTCTTAACACACAGATACAGAAATACAAATCAAAAGTAAACATTAAAGTTAAAACTCATTCCTAATACCCACAAATACCAATATAACTTACTTAAACTATCCCTATTTTCAAACGTTTGTCATGCTATGCATATAATAATGCATTTTGAATTGTTAGTATGATTGTGCACACTTTGTGAACTCTGAATTCCTGGGAAAAAAGAGCTGGTGTCAGGACAATCTCCATATTTGGCTCAGGGGATGTAAAGGGTCTTGTCCTGGGGAACAACTGGGAAGAAGTCATTGGCCTGTGATCCAATTCTGACTTCTATTAAATCTCCTCCTGGTTTTCTCTGCTCCTGTAAATGTTGAGGATAAATCGCCATTTGTGCGAGGCAAGTGGCAGAAAACCACCATCCAGTTCTGGAGATACGAAGCTCATACTGTGACATTTTTGCTCATCCCAAATTGCCCTGACTGACTGGTCAGAGTCAACCACATTGCTGTGGATATGGAGTCACATGTAGACCAGGCCAAGTAAGGACAGCAGATTTCCTTCCCTAAAGGACACTAATGAACCAGATGGGTCTTTACAACAACCGATGATAGTTTACTGAGCCTAGCTTTCAATTCCAGATGTTACTGATTGAATTTAAATTCCACCAGCTGGGATCTGAGCCTGTGTCACCAGGACCATTAGCCTGAGCCTCCTGATTACTAGGCCAGTGACATTACCGCTATGTCACCAACAAGAACATCTTTAGTGTAAGAGGAATCACAGCAGGCCTGAATTATCAGCTGCCATCATTACTGCAGCTGGAAAGCTGACTGAAGAACGTTGGCTCTCCAGAATCTCTCCGCAGTCTTTCATAACAATGTGTTCCGCAAACGCCTACTCAACATCAATCCACTGTAAATTTAGCACAATCACATCGAATTTTACTCTCCAAGGCCGCATTCATACTTGACATTATGAATGTGCTGTTGGATGAGTCTGAGGCCTGCTTGTAATCACAGAAGGAAGAAAGCATCTCCACTGACGCCACAGACTATTCAATATGCCAGAGAAAAATAAAGTGAAAGACAGTAGAATGGGTTTTACAGTGTTCACTGAATTAAAGTTAAATTGGTCAAGCTATTTTCCTTATCCTGCAATATAAGCACATGAGGGAGAAGGGAATAGAAGGATACACTGATGAGGTTAAATGAAGAAGGGTGGGAGGCGGCTCCAGAATGGATCTGTTGGGCCGAATGGCCTGTTTCTCTGCTGTAAATACTTTTAATGTGTTTTGAATGGTCTCAATCTCTTTCACTGATGTCGCTGAACCACATTCATTGCAAATGAAATATAAATATAGAATAAAGGGTGTGTTGGAGTGGCTGACTCCATACAGAAAGGCATCTTTGTTCATAACAAAACAAGATGTTACGCTGTTTAACATTAACAGGAGCGACAATATTATGTAACAAGGGCTGAATTATTCTGTTGCCAAGAGAGAATAATATGTTGATGTAAATGCAAAATCTTCCCTTCAAGTCCTATCCTGTCTTCTGAATTTCTCAAAAAACTTGACAATCAATGGAGTAATTTTGAAAAAGATCTTAATGTTATGACATAAGCAAATGCAGGATGGGGTTTACACACAGCAAGTTCCACAATGCGTGTTCTCACTTTAATGGTGTTGCTTGAGGGAGGGCAGTTGATTAAGGTGCTGGGAAAGTCGTCTGTTGTTCTTCCACAAAAGCTGGATCTCAGTTAATTGTTGCATCTAAAAATTCAGCATTTTGGACAGTACAGCCTCCCTAAATACTGCTCTGGGTTAATCCCTTAAATCTGCACAGTAGTGGGGCTTGAACCCACTGATTCTAAATCAGGGCTAAGAAAAAGCTGACACCCAAAGCGAACTCTTTGCTATTTCCTCACAAAGGACAACTCCTGCTTGTGGGAGCTTGCTGTGTAAAAATTGGCTGTCATGTTTCCCACATTACAACAGTGACTGCACTTCGAAATTTACTTCTTTGGCTGTAAACTGCTCTAGGATGTCGTGAGGTGCTATATAAATGTGAGTCTTCCTTTTGCATAACTCTCCACCAACAAATTAAGACATTACTGGTTTAATAAACCTGTAAACAGCAAAAATAAGCTGTGCATGCCTTTTGCTATTTTTAACCTTTGCGGCAATGTGTTCTGGGTATAGCTTCCACAGCTGAATAATTAAACCTCTTTGTAAACAATATTTGCGTTCAGATTCTCAGTATAATTTTTAAAAACACAGTGTAATCATTTATATTTCTCACCCGGCTTTTCTCTGCAGTTAAAACAAACGTAAGCAGTTGATAATAGTTTTGATGCGTAGCTTTCATTTTAAATCATTTGGTAAAACAAAAAGAAAAATCAAATCCCAATTACACGATGAGGAAAGATGCAATTTGAGACGTGTATTGAGAAAAATACATTTTCTGCAAACAGTCATTATTGCTGAATTCTCGGTGTAAACAGAAGAAGGTGTGCGCTATAATTAACACCTCTCTGAGATTGGGGGCTGGATTTTCCATTATTGGTGGTGGTGGGAAAGGGTGTGGCCACAATTTGAAAATTGTGTTCCTGGCAGGTGGCACTGAATTCTGCCAACCCTGGGATGGTTTGCAATTTTCAAAGGGCCTGCGGGGAGAGGGGGACGTGAAACCCGTCTGCTGCCAATTATCAACTCCTTAATGTCCTTGAGGGGCTCATTTAGGGACCTGTCTAGAACATAAGGGGATTTTCAATCCTTTTCCCACAGGAAGCCAAACAGTCTGGTGCACAATAACGCACAGCTGTCAAAGTTACCACGGGGCAAAAGAAAGTTCATTTCCAACCTTGTATTTTTGTGCAATGTGAAAGGTTGGAGCGCTGTACCTTGACTTGGTGTCCTTGGCCACTTTGTGCTGCCTTTATCCTCCTTTTATAAGCTGCCTGCTCTACTCGGTAAGACAGCGGCAGTCCCCAACTTCACAGCCACTTGCTTTTTGCTGCTAGCGCCTAACACCTCCTGGACCCGCTCGGCACCTCTAATTGGGCACTGAGCTCACCTCCTTCCAAATCAGCCCATTTACATTTAAAAATAGTGTCGCCACAGCAATGCAGTTCAGGCCTGGGCTCAGGACCTGGAGCTCATCTAGGTGTCAAGTTTGTGGCCCCAACACACCCTTTCCCACCCTTTGAAAATCCTACCCAGGTTCTCTGAAGCAAAATCAAAGACCCAGATGATAAAAGTTGCCCCTGAAAGAAGCTTTTAAAACTCATTCACTGACATGTTTTCAAATCGGAAAGCAAATGCACTCAAATTCTGTTACATGCTTCAAGTTATACACAGAGGTAATCATATTGATATATAGACCATTATTCCTGCTCTCCCCCCTCCCGGACCTACACGCACACACAACCTACTACTCTCTGGGGAGTGCAGCCACAGAAATAGCATCTTGTTGTCTGCCTTATCATCGAGATGCATTGAATGGTGGAAAGTTGCTGTAACTCTTTCGAGTTATCAACAGTCACAGATTGTAACTCTTTCGAGTACATTCACAGTTCTTGGTTTTCCGGGAGTGGGACATGAACCCACAACCTTCTGATTCAAAGGCGAGGGTGCTATGAACTGAGTCACAGAAATAGCTGGTACATCCCTTCAAATGTGAAAATAGACATTAATTAAGCAAGTGGGTTGGTACCCTCTCCCAACAGGGCCACACTTCACTGACCTAAATCCAGGCCCCAAAGTGTATACACTGCACTTTTTTAATGACATTGGTGAAATTACTGTGTAATTGATAAAATCTGGAATTGAAAGCTTGTCCAGTAATGGTGGCCATGAAACTAACATCAATTGTCATAAAAATCTACCTGGTTCCCTAATGTCCTTTAGGGAAGGAAATCTGCCGTCCTTACCTGGTCTGGCCTACATGTGACTCCAGGTTCACAGCAATGTGGTTGACTCTTAACTGTTCTCTGAAATAGCCTAGCAAGCCGTTCAGTTCCAGGGCAATTAGGGGATGGGCAACAATTGCCGGCCTTGCCAGCGACGCCCACATCGCTTGAAAGAATAAATTTAAAAACTCTGGGCCAAGGCACTTTCTGGGGGAAAATCTTGCTGTAGAAGCTATTAAAAACATTGTTGAAGAAACTGTTTGCATCAGGCAGTTGTCGAGTCAGTAATATTGCAAACCTGGCAGCTAGAAATCCAGTGAAATTTGTCTTCAATAGTAAACTACCCTGCTGTTTTCCTGAGGGGTTCACTGAAACAAAGGCTCCGAATATGTGAGGCCCAATATCAGGACAATACACTAATTGTACAATTTTGCCAGATCACCACTCAGCTGCCTCCATCCCAGATAGAGAAACACAGCTTTCCCTGGGTTTTCTAGATAATTCCAATCCCTGGCAACAGGGGTCAACATCACATTTCCTCTCTACCTCACCTCTAGGACCTGACTATCTCCATTATCTCTTGGCAGAGACTTGAGCAAAAAAAAAAATCTAAGGTGACACTTCAATGCATTACTAAGGGAGTGTTGCACTGTCAGAGGTGCTGTCTTTTGGACAAGACATTAAACAGAGACACCGTCTATCCTCTTGGATGAGCATAAAAGATCCCATGGCACTATTTTGAAGAAAAGCAGGGGAGTTGCTCCAGCGTCCTGGTCAATATGTAGCCTTCAATTCACATCACAAAAATGGATTATTGGGTCATATTGCTGATTGTAGGAGCTTGCTGTGTGCAACCAATGATGGAATATAATGGAGAGGCCAGAGTTGGAGGAACACAGAGATCTCAGAGGAATGTAGGGCCTGCTGCATTCCCTACATTACAAACAGTGACAACACTTCAAAAGTACTTCCTTGGTTGTAAAGCACTCTGGGACATCCTGAGATCATGAAAAGCACTAGATAAATGCAAGACTTTCTTGCTGACAACCCAGAGTTGAACTCGGTGCTTAAGGTACACTCTGCTATAATGCAAAACAGTTTGATTAGGATTCTTTTCCGACTTGTATTTCACTGTTCAGGCTATATAGTTCCACGTTTGACAGGTTTTGTCCATTGTTGTCGAATATGTGTACATTCCCTTTACTAAAGAGGATTTTTTTTTAAAGATTAACAAAGATACAGAAGATATGATAGATCCATAATTTTTGACGTGGTCAAGCAGATATCTGTGTGATTTTACATTCCTGCTCGCTTGCAGTCTCTCAAAACCCCATTCACCCATCAGCATCATTTAACAAATAGAGTTTCAGTGCCATTATATTATTTGACAGGTTCTCGCTCGACAAACTTTCTTAAAAATGAAAATAGTCTGTGAGTTCCACACCTCGGTGCTCACCAAGGCCACAGAAATTGCTCTCACGTGAGGTTAATGGATGGGTGCGCAATGCATTCTCATGATATTCTGCTGCTTGTATTCTAACCTGCACCAAGGAGTGTTCATCCATCATCCCTTTGATCATTAACCTACAATGGCTCCCAGTCCAGCAATGCATCGATTTAAAAATTCTCAACCTCCTGTTCAAGTCCCTCCATGGCCTCCCTATCTCTATAAACCCCGCCGGTCCTACATTCCTCTGAGATCTCTGTGTTCCTCCAACTCTGGCCTCTCCATTATATTCCATCATTGGTAGCAATGTCTTCAGCCATCCCAGGGCCCTATATTCGAGGATTCCCTCTTGAAACCTCTCAGATCTCTCTCTATCTCTCCTCCATCATGAGGGTCTTTAAAATACACCCCATTGACCAAGTTTCAACCTGTCCTAATGTCTCCTTCTGTAGCTCAGTGTTAACATTTCTCTGATATCATGCTCACCTAAAGAGCCTTAAAATGTTTACCAGCCTTAAAGGCAATATATAAATACAAATTCTTGTTGACCTTGTTGTCCAGGGAACTTATGACACGACTCCCCAGCAGGCATCTACTCCTGGCTGGAGTTTGGAGGATGCCTGTTCGAAGCATAATTGGCTGTAATTAGCAGTCAAAAGGAACAGTCAGTGCCTTGGGATCATTCTGTATAGTTGAGTAGCTGCTGGACTTAAAGTAGGGTGAAGCATCAAATTAAATATGATTTGAACTGGTCCCAAAAGATACAATGCTGAGCTTGTAGATATCAGGAAAAAACAGTCAGAAATGGAGCAATGAATAACCTACAGGGTGAACAGCCAATGACAGACATCGTTACAAAGGATGGGCCATCTCATGGGCCATGCCACCTCATGCCCCCCATCCCATGGCCTCTCATACTCTTTGCCAACCTACGCCCCTACCCATGCTTTATGGCCACTCATACCTTCCATGACAACCTATACCACTCTACCCACCCCATGCCAATTTTGTGCCAATTCATGCCAACCCATGACTCAGCATCCTTTGCCCTTATGCCCTCCATGCCAACACACCCTGTATCCACCATGGGTAGACCTCAGGAGACACGGTAAAATGAAATAAAGTTCCAAGTGTCTATTGCAGACTTTACTATTTAAAAACACACACACATTCACAAAAACTCATTCAAGGCATTTAAATTCCTTCAAATAAAAAACAAACATTTCCTTCAAGTACTCAAGTGCTTATGAAAACAAACATTTGTATCCATAGCCCCACAAGGATTTAATAACCACTTGAATCTGTCAAACTGTGAACTTACACCACCGACCCCCCCCGCCACCCGACCTGACCCCCGACCCCCAACCCCTCCACTGTGATAATGATCAGCTGTTGCATCAGTCATGTAGCACTATTCATATAATGAGAGCCCTCATGCTTATGTCAACAGACAGCTAGTGAAATTGCATCTGCCACAGCAGGCTGGATTTTTTTTGAAAATTTAAAGGGCTTGGGGAGTTAAATGACTTGACAGCTTGACAGTTCCACTGAGCTTATTCACTTTATACGCACATTCGTGTCTACTCTTAACTATCTCAAAGGGCATCCTACCTCTCCCAAAGAGGTACCTAGACTTTTCCAAAGGGGTACCTCTTCAAATAACTCTGGCAGCTTTAGAGCTTTCCCTGAAATGTCTGAAACCCAAGAGTCTTGTTGTGGACATCCCAGCAATGAAAATTGCATCTCTTTGAAGGCAGCAGCACTTTAACATGTGCAGCTGTCTCCGTGAACCACGGATGTGCAAGGCTCCACGCTCTCCAACACCCCTGACAAAACTGGTGGGTGCCAGGCTGAGGGGCGGGACTTCCAGAATCACGGCTCTAGCGACATTTTGTCTAAGGCGCAGGGCCCTTCTGACACTGAAAATTTGGGCTGATATCTGCTAGCCTTGCCTCGGAAGCCTGGGGCCCGATCGCATTGCTGCTTTAATCCCCATTTCCACGTTTTTGCTCTATGAAAACATCATCTTCATACATGCCTCCAGCACAAATATAAATTAAAAATAGATGGCAGATTTCATTTTGTTATCTTTTCCGGCAAAACACCATTACAGTGTAATCCTGTTAATTCCAAGTTGCTTAATCGTGAAAGGTCTGTCTTGGTTTCTGCCGGACATTTACATTCTCTTGTACTGGGGTTTTTAAGAATGGATTTGTATAAATTACAACAGCAGCAAATTGTATTTATTTAGCACCTTTAACTTAGTAAAACATCTCAAGGCGCTTCACAGGAGCGTTATCAATCAAAATTTGCCATTGAGCCACATAAGGGGATATTAGGGCAGACAACCAAAATCTGCTCAAAGAGGTAAGCTTTGAGAGGCATCTTAAAGAGGGAAAGATATAAAGGGACAGGGAGATTGAGGGAACAAATTCCCCAGAGCTTGGGGCCCACCAGCACACCTGGTGGCCACCATTGACAGAGTGATTAAAATCAGAGATGCTCAAAAGGCCAGGTTTGGAGGAGCATGGAAAGATCAGAAGGCTGTAGAGATAAGGAAGGGTGGGGACTGATGAGAATTTTAAAATGGAGGCATTGTCAGACCAGGAGACAAGGTTTTTCAGTTAGCACAGGAGTGATGGCACTAAGCACTGGCTTAGAAGTACAAGGCATTTTGAGATCTAAAGGTTTCAGGGAGGAGGAGGGGGTACTGAGCATGGCAGCAGCTGGCACTGTTGATAAGGGAACAGCGCAAACAATGGAAACAAAGCCGTCAGATTGAGGCATTGGCACATTGCTTGCTTACTGAAAGGTACCTCAGAGCCTCTTGCTTGCAATTCCTGCTTTCCAGAACTTGCAGCACATCAAGAAATATCCTTGAGAGGATATTTTTACAGAAGGGATGGTCAGTTCTCTAGATTGTAGTCAGCTATTGATAATGAGGCAGCAGTTGGAACCGAAGTAACACGTTGCAACATAGAGCACTGGACACAAATAGATAACTGACGGGAATCTTTCCACATCCACATGGAAGTTTATTGCTTTGTACTTATCAGATCAGTAAGTATTTTAAAATAATGTTACCACATTAGTTACCTCAAATAAAAGATCTATGCAACCTGCCAGCAAATCATACGGTATAATTTTCACATCTGCTTCACAGACCATCACACAAATGGTGCCCTTCTTAAATGATGTACATTTCGGGATTCTTCCCTGGTGCACTTTACGCTACACGAATGCAGTCAATTACATCTGGCAACGCCTCAATTTTAAAATTCTAATTCTTTTTAAGACTCTCAATTGCCTCGACCCTCGCTGTCTCTGTCACCTCCTCCAGCCCTATAACCCTCAGATCTCTGCACACTTCCAATTCTGGAATCTTGCAGACCCTCAATTTTGTACAAAACAATAAACCTCCACGTGGATGTGGTAAGATTCCTGGCAGTTATCTAGTTGTGTCCAGTGCTCCATGTTACAACATGTTACTTCAGTTCCTACTGTTGCCTCATTATCAATAGCAGACTACAAAAACTGACTACCCTCCATCACTGGGAGCTGTGTCTTCAGCCATACCTATGTCCTAAGCTCTGGAATTCCCTCCCCAAACCTCTCCCTCCTCCTTTAAGATGCCCCTTAGAACCTAACCCTTTGAGCAAGCTTTTGGTCACCTGTCCTAATACCTCCGTATGTGGCTAGGTGTCAAATTTTGATTTACAACATTGAAGTTCCCCACCCAGAGTATATCCTGTGCCCTCGTTACCCTCAGCGCCTCATTCAAGTGGACATCAACACAGAGGAGTATTGATTCACCAGTGAGAGAGTGCAGTTGGTAATCAGCAGCAGGAAACCTCCTGGTATTTGACCTGATGCCACGAGGCTTCATGGGGTCTGGAGTTAATGGTGAGGACTCCCAGGGCCACTGCCAACTGTGTAATCACCTCTGGTGGGTCTGTCCTACCAGAGAGACAAGATGTACCCAGAGATGGTAATGGTGGTGTCTGGGACATGATTCCATGAGTATAACAATGTCAGGCTGCTCCTTGATGAGTCTATGGGACAGCTCTCCCAATTTTGGCATAAGTCCCCAGATGTTCGTGGGGAGGACTTTACAGGGTTAGCTGGGCTGGATGTGCCTTTGCCATGTCCGATGCAAGTGGTCTGGCCTGTTTTATTCTTATTTGACTTTTCTGTAGCACTTTGATACAGCTGAGTGGCTTACTGGGCCATTTCAGAGGGCAGTTAAGGGTCAACCACATTGCTGTAGGTCTAGATTAAGATTTCCTTCCCTAAAGGGCATCAGTGAACCAGATGGGTTTATATAACAATCTGGTAGTTTGAATGAGCATGATTATTGAGCTGAGCTTTTTAATTTCATATTTATTTAATCAATTTGATTTAAATGTTCCCAGTTGCCACGGCTAAAGGAGTTGATATGGTTGACAGGCTGACTCTATCGAATCCGGGGGGAAAGAATCCGAAACAAAGGGACAACGTTTTAAATTAGAGCAAGGCAGCTCGGGGTAATGTCAGGAAACTCCACTTAATGGGTAGTGGGAATCTGGAACTTTCTCCCAAAGGCTGGGGCGGGGGAAATCAATTGAAAATTTCAAAACTGAGATGAATAGACTTTTGTTAGGCAAGGCTATGAAAGGTTAAAGACCAAGGCATGTAGACGGAGTTAAGATACAGATGAGCCTTGATCTAATTCAAAGGCGGAATAGCCTCGAGGAGCTGAACAGCATTCTTCTGCTTCTATGCTCATATTTCTAAGTGTCATGGTCATAAGACGTGGCAGTAGAGAGCAGGGGCTTATTGGACCAAGAGATAGAGACACAATCCAGTCCCCATTTTGAAGTCATAGGTTCTGTTCATTATAAATTCCAAAGTTCACATCTATAATGGGAACTGTCAATGTAAACTTATCAGGCGGTAATTACACCCTTCCACCAAGGATTGTGCACTGGAGGCAATGAAACTTGTAGGTGTTGGCGTCCAAATGGAGTCCAAGGAACACAGAAAGTTAGCATGCAGGTGCAGCAAACAATTAGGAAGGCAAATGGCATGTTGAACTCTATTGCAAGGGGATTGGAATTGGAATACAAGGATAAATAAGTCTTACCACAGTTGTACAGGGTTTTGGTGAGACCGCATCTGGAGTAGTGTGCACAGTTTTGGTCTCCACATTTAAGAAGCCATATACTTGAATTGGAGGTGGTACAGCAAAGGTTCACTAGATTGGTCCCTGGGATGAGGGGGTCCTATGGTGAGAGGCTGAGTAAACTGGGCTCATATTCTCTGGAGATTAGAAGAATGATAGGCTTTCTCATTGAAACCTGTGAAATTCTGAGGGGGCTTGTTAGGATAGACGCTGAAAGATTGTTTCCATTGGTCGGGGAATCTAAAACACCTGGGCACAATCTCAGGATAAGGGGCCAATCATTTAGGACTGAGATGAGAGGAAATTACTTCACTCTTTGAATCTTTGTTGTGAATCTTTGGAATTCTCTACCCCAGAGGGTTGTGGATGCTCCATTGTTGAACACATTTAATGCTCGGATAGACAGATTTTTGGTCTCAGAGAATTAAGGGATAAGAGGAACAGGTGGGAATTATGGAGTTGAAGTCCAAGATCAGCCATGACTGTACTGAATGGTGGAGCAGGCTTGACGGGCTGTGTGGTCTACTCAGAGTCAAAGCCAGAGTTTTACATCATGGAAAGAGGCCCTTTGGCCCATCGTGTCCATGCCGGTCATCAAGCCCCTATCTATTCTAATCCCATTTTCCAGCACTTGGCCCATAGCCCGGTATGCTGCGGCATTTCAAGTGTTCATCTAAATACTTCTTAAATGTTTTGAGGCTTTCCACCTCTACCACCCTTTCCAGATACCACCCGCACCCCCCTCAAACCCCCCCACACCCACTGGGTGAAAAAAAGTTTCCTCAAATCCCCTCTAAACCTCCTGCCCCTTACCTAGAACCCCTGGTTATTGACCCCTCCACTAAGGGGAAAAGTTTCTTCCTAACTACCCTACATATGTCCCTTATAATTTGTACACCTCAATCAAGACCCCCCCTCAGCCATCTCTGCTCTAAGGAAACCAACCCTAGCTTATCTAGTGTCTCATCATAGCTGAAACTCTCCAGCCCAGCCCATCCTGGTGAATTTCCACTGCACCCTCTCCAGTGCAATCACATCCTTCCTATAGAGTGCTGACCAGAACTGCACACACTACTCCAGACGCAGCCTAACTAACGCTTTATACAGCTCCATCATAGCCTCCCTGCTCTTATATTCAATGCCTCGACTAATAACGGCAAGGATCTCAAAAGCCGCCTTAACCACCTTAACTATATTCATAACTTAACTTTATCTACCTGCCCTGCTGCCTTCAAGGATCTAACATGTACACCAAGGTCCCTCCAATCCTCTGTGCTTCCTCGGGTCCTACCATTCATCGTGTACTCCCTTGCCTTGTTAGTCCTCCTGTTCCTATACCAGGAGGGGTTGTACTTAAAGCTTGACAAGTTTATCTGGGCAGTATCCATTATAAATAGAATACATAAAACATAGAATGGATAAAGTTGGCAGGGAACGCACACATGAGATTTAAAACATTTTTAATAGATAATATGAATAGAATAAACACTTCTAGTTCTCCAATGATTAAGAAAATTGGTTTAGTAGATTTTTTGGGTACCGACTAATTGATTTTGGGAGAACCACAATCTTTACTGGGATTTAACTTGTTGTATATAACTGGTGTCACAGTGGAAGCATTTTGCAACACCAAAGATTATAAAAACACCCAACTAATTTTTTATTGGTTGGAAATTCACAGATAACAGCAGACATACAGGAACAGCCTCAAAGTTGGAGGTTATTTATTGTGCTCAGTCCACTGTTACGTCTTCAGGCAACAACATCACAGCCGCAGTACAGGAGACAACTGCTTACTGGCTTTTGACCTTCAGTCACAGTGGGAATATAATTCATGCAACTGGCTCGGTGTGATAGGGAGTGATTAGAGTCACAAGCTAGACCGATATTGACTGATGGCCATGTTCTCACTTTGAATGTTAAAACAATGCACAGAAGCTCAATTCTACAATGCTTCAGACTATAGCCCTCAAATGGAGCTAATATTGGTGCACGTCCATTATTTGGCTACAAACGAGGACGCCACCACCGAGGGGGCAGTGATAATCGGCTGTAACATCCGAGCTCCAGGGCAGTACCCCAAAGGTGAAGCGGGAAACCAACCCCCTGTTTCCCCACCCCGGAATTTCCCAGGTAAGGTTTGCAGACGTTTGCCTGGGAAGTGCAAACTTCCCCGGGCAATGGCCCTGCACTGGGAACCATCCAAAAATGCAACTTGAATCGCAAACTTCAAATGGTTCCGACTGTGTTACATTAATAGTTACCCAGAAAAGGTTAGAAGGATTAAAACCATTTCTAACTCTGGGTAACTATTCTACAGACCCACACCAACCTCCCACAGGAATTCTCCCATGCCCCCGAAGCCCCCAGGGGACTCCCTGAACCTCCTGACTACCCCACCCCCCACAAAGAATTCCCCCTCCCCACGGGACTTCCTTCCTCCCCCCCCCCCCCACCCCCCATCCCACAATCAGGACTCCTCACTGAGCCCCGACTCCCGACTTTCACCAGCAGCCCCCCACCCCGAGGCTCAACCCGACCTGCCCCACCCGGGGAGAAGCCCAACCTGACCCCTCCGCCCCACCCATTATCTTATACACACCTTCTCCATGGCCTGTCAAGGACCATTATACTTGGCTAGACCTTTAACTTATCTGGTTTATAGCAGCTAGTGCTGTAAAAACAGGGGCACGGCCTCCTTACATTCAACTCGACGTTAGACCCTGGGACGCACTGCACCGCCCAGATCTTGCCCGGCTCGAGTCAGAAGGTTCGGGTGAGATAGGATAGAAAAAAATTTCACGTAGGAAAGTAGGAGCTGAGTGGCAATCTGAATCAGATTACCATGCTGCGGAAGTTCAGGCTTTTTATGGGTATTGCTGTGTATAAAATGACTACTGTATTCAACAGTATAACAATAGTGACTGTACTTAACCAGAGCATCGGTTGGAAGCCCCCTCCCTGAGCATCAGGCGGGGCTCAGTTGGTAGCACTCTCTCTGTGGAGTCACAAGGTTCCAGGTTCAAGTCTCACTCCAGGGTCTGAGCACAAAAGTCAAAGCCGACCCTCCAGTGCACTACGGAGCGAGTACCACACTGTCGGAGGTGCTGTCTTTCAGATGAGACCTTAAAATAAGGCCCCATCTGCTTGCTTGGGTGGATGTAAAAGATTCACAACACTATTTTTGAAGAGCAGAGTTATCCCCAGTGTCCTGGTCAATACTTATCCTTCAATCAACATTGCAAAGACAGATTATTTGATCATTACTGACTTGCTGTTTGTGGGAGCTTGCTGTGCACAAATTAGCTGCCACATTTTCTACATTTCAGCAGTGACTACATTTCAAAAGTACTTCATCGGCTGTCAAATGCTTTGGTATGTCCAGTGGCCATGAAAAGTGATGTGTAAATGTAAGTCTTCCTTTTTTTCTCCCTCCTCAGGCATAGAATGAAAATTTGAGAGCTATAATCTTGGCATATCCTTAGTACTTGTATAGAAAGTGGCATTCCAATAAGTCTAAAGCAGGACAAAGCACATCCCACTCACCTTCTCAGTAAGGTACACTGAGGCCTAAACAAGGGAAGGAATTACATTTAAGAGAACGAGAGAGAGGTGTGTGTTTCTTAGGACAAGATTAGACAAAAACACATTTTATCACAGTCTAACTCTGACAATTTAGTGTTCAACATGGTTGAGGCCCAATTTGTATTGGTGTTATAAACCTGTGACCTCTTCACACTTGTAAAGGCCAGACCTAAAACCTTACCACCCAGTCCTCAGACAATATTAACCATAAGTCACAAGGCCATAACACTGCAGCTGTCCTAAGCTATTTTGTCTAAAAATGGAAGAGCCAACGAAGCATCCATGGCGATAGTTCATGGTGTAATAGAGGAATAAATACGTAGTGGAGGATGTGGGAGCTCTCACATTACTTGAATGTTTCCGTGAATAAGACCCGTGGACGCTATTTTCAGAAGCCTCATTTGGGACAAACCAGGATCATCAATTGGCTCCCAATCAGTAGGAAGTGTTTTCATTCATCACTTTATCCCAACTGCAAACAGTGCCTATTTACTGCAAAACTCTTTATACATTCAGGAGCATTTGCTGAGACGAACACCTGGTCACGAGCCATGGGCTGACTATATTTTTAGACACCTTGCAGAGCGGCTTTCACCCGCTGAAAGCTGATAAAAATCATTGAAAGAAAAGAACCAACTTACATTTATATAATCTCTTACCACATCCTCAGCATGATTATAGTCACCATTGTTATTTAGACAATTACTTTTTACACAGCAAAGTCCATATACATTAGAAGAAAGCAATGTCCACAGTTACTCTTGCGATATTAATTGAGGGACAATGTTGGCCAAAAGCGGTCTGCTTTTCTCCAAATTGTAAAATAGATTTTTTTATTATTTTGAAGGATATGATTTATTTATTTATTTATCATCATCAGGGCAATCCAACACACTTCCTAAACAATTAGTTCCATCTGAGGTATAGAGCTTGTATTGTTATGAGGGAAAACATGGTAGCCAAGTTGGCCGTCCTCCACAAAGCAAACGAGATGAATGACCAGTCAATCCATTTTTGGTGGCGGTGGTCAATGAAGGAATGTTGGCCAGGACACTTCCTTGCTCTTCTTCAATCATATCACAAAGATCTTTAATGTCCACCCAAACCAACAGACTTGTTAAGCCTTGGCTTTACGTCTCATCAGGGACACTGACAATGCAACACTCCCTCACTCACTACACTACTCATGTGTCAGTCTAGATTACGTGCTTAAATCTCGAGACTCGCAATCTTCTGGAGATAGAGGCAAGAATGCGGCCATCAAGTCAGGTTGACACTGACAAATGCATGACATTTTCGAAACATTTGAAACTCTTTTGCCTATAAAAACAAATTAAATGCATCCGTTTAACTTCCAAATCAGGTGCTGGGACAAAATCGAGCAATGAGAATGCTTAGCAAAATAAATTTGTTGATTATTTAGAACTTGTTGATAATACATTCACAGCTTGTGGAGTCAACTGTGCTGTTCATTAGAACATAAGAAATAGGAGCATTAGTCATCCATGTGGTCCCTCGAGTCTGCTCTATCATTTAACTAGATCATAGGTGATCTTTGACTTTAACTCCATTTTCCTGCCCAATCCTCATATCCCTCAATTCCCTTTCAGCCCAACAATCTGTTGTCTCAGTTTTGGATATACGGAACAATTGAGCAACTGCAGCTCTCTGGGGTAGAGGATTCCAAAGATTCACAATCCTCTTAAGTGAAGAAAATTCTCCCCACCTCAGTCCGAAATGGCTAAGCCCTCATCCTGAGACTATGACCCCCTAAACTCTCCAGCCAGCAGAAACAGTCTCTCATCATCAAGCAGTCTCACAGTTCGTCGAAAGGGAGATAATTACTTAAATGGGAAGTCGGAATATTCAGGGATGTGGAGAAAAGGCTAAGAGTTGCCTTGTCTAATAAAATGGCAGAGTAGCTAGGCCTGGTGAGCTGAATGGCTTCCTACGCTTGTTTGCCTTCTTTCTCTGTGAAGGGGCTATGACTCATTAGTACAGTATGAGTGAACTATGAAAATCAGTCTTAGGGGCAGGGGTAACATAATGTCGCTTTTATTTTGTTCTGTTTATTTTAGGAGGGCTGTTGACAATTCATCATAGTCAATCAGGGATGCAGTACATCAAGGGGAAGTGATGGGATAATTCTTCTGCTGCAATGTAATAGCCCATCAAGAGCAAAATAAAAAGATCAACCACATCACATAATAAATACAGAATTAGAGTTAAAGATGCAATCTACTGAATATGTTGTAAAGATGGGTTATTGCTTAAAAAAGACTTTTTCACCTCAGGAATAATTCAAAATCTTTAAAACGCAGTGAATTTTATTGTGCCGGACAAAGAGGCAGTCGACTCATGCGCAATGTGATCTTACCGCTGACATGAAAACGAATGCTAATCTATTTCTTTCACATTTTCAAGGGAGGTATGTGGACAGTACAATGGGAGAACTCAGTTTCCTTTTTGAAAACGTTTGCACGAGGCCTTGAAACACCAGAACAAGCCCATTTCCCTGTGTAACATCGCTCTCAGATATGATGGAGGTCAATGTCAAATTTGTTGCCTGGGCAGTAGTTGGCAGTGTCATTTAGCCACTCGTTGGAGAATACACTTAACGGTGAGATAAAGTTATCATATTTAACCTGTTCTGCCATTCAATGAGACCATGACTGATCTGTGTCCTAATTCCAGCCACACGCCTTGAATCTCATAACCCCTTAATAACCTCGTCTAGCAAAAATCTATTGATCTCAGATTCAAAATTCTTAATTGAGCAGCACTTACTCTTTTTTGTGGAAGAGTGTTCTATGTTTCTATCATATTTTGTGTGAAAAAGGGTTTCCTAGCTTCTCTCCTGAACAGCCACGTTCTAATTTTAAGGTTATGCCCTCTCGCTCTAGACTCCCCATATCTCTCTATCAATTCCTTTCAAGGTACTAGAACCCTCAATCAAATCACCCCTCAATCCTTTATATTCCAGGGTGTGCAAGCTGGTTTATGTAATCGCTGCCTGCAATATCACCCTTGGAACTTAGATAAGCGCTGATAGAATCCCTCCATAGGAACTAAAGATGCAATAAGTTGAATGAGCAAGACTTCAGAAAGTATGTTTTGTAGACAGGAACTACATGATATGTCCAGATTGTAGTTGGACACTGCTCACCCATTGCCATGATGTTTACTTTGGAGCTGGTCTACAGCTTTAATGGGTTGTGCTTGCTTTCTTCTCCTGGGTCCAGTAGTTATTCAGATTGGTTAAGCGGCCCACTGAGACAGTTCCCTTCTCCAGACAATACGGATGGTGTTTCCATCTCAGGGGTGTCAAGTATTTAGATCCCTTGCCCAATGATGGTGTCATCTACTCATTTTTTTTAATATTTACTTACGAAAAGCACAGTTAGCCACAACTGGATTCTCAACTAGCCACAGATGACTTGCAGCTAACAAATTGGACAATACTGTTGTTTGGAGATCACGGATTCAAACCTATTTGGCACAATATGATGGTGCAACAAGGGGACAACCACTATTGCAGGCTGACCAATAAATAACCAGAAGTTGATGAACAAGAACTCTAATCTGTATTTGGTAAATGGATAAAGAACATTTCAACACGTTGCTTTTGCATTTTGTGCTGTGAATCCTGAAACCACATAGTAGACACCTCTTTAATGGAAAGTGCTCCCTGGGTTTGGAGGTGGGGAGACATTATGCTTTATCTAATCATTAGATCAGGTGAGGCATATACAACATGCGTACAGGTGACAATATTATTCCCAGCCAGAATGGAGATGACTGTTAATTCTCTTGTCAATCACACCTGGAGACTGGACTGTTGTAAGTGAGTGGGATTGATCTCACAAACAATTTGTATTGTGTAACTATTCTCCAATTGCTGCATTTTTCTGGAGAAATATTCCTGCTGTTATGGGGGAAAGTTGCTGCAGTTCCAGACATAAGTTTGCAGCGGACTTGACTTCAGTAAGACTCAGTAAACAGACTTTGCTGATCCGAGTAAATAGACTGTTTGCTGCGAGTCCTGCCATGAGGCCTAGTCCAACTCCAAGTCGTTGGCTGACACAGTGGTGGTCAGGAGATATTCTGTACAATGTGACGGAAATAGGCTGCAAGCTTGGGAAATGTTTCCTTTAGTTTACAAGCCCCTGCTGGCACTGTGCCCATTGACTGGCATGCACTGTATTCAGATCACATGTTCCAAAATGCTTGGTCAAACAAGAGCAAGCGTCATTTATTACTGTTGTGACTTGCTCTGCCCTTTGGCCACTGCTTGATAGTTATTGCTGGAAGTGGAGTGAGCCAAATGTCAACAGCCATTTTTCAAATGTTGGCAAGCTCAACCATCCTCTGTTCAGTTGCCAGCTCTGAGTCCCCAATTTTAATACCCCGCAGTCAGCTGCCTGCACCCACAGTTTCTACCAGAGCTGTCATGAAATAACTGCCATTGGATAGCGTGTTTCCAGCTCCAATCTTTGCAGGAGACCCGTGAATTGAAAAACTAGCTTCCATTCCATCTCACAAAGGACACCAAATACTAAAGCTGTCTTATGCAAAGTAACTCAGATTTCTGCATTGCTTTGTTCCACACTTCTTTTCAAATATGTGCAAAGAAATCTGGCGTAGTTTATCACATTGAAGTGAATGAAAATGGAGAACAAACTGCAAAGGAAAGTAGCTTTTTTCATAAGTATGCTGGACACAAAGCTCTCTTGTAATCACCATTTAGTTATTCCTAACTCTCGGCTACAGTTAGGTTCAGTAAGCAAAGGGTTGTCTTTCAAGAGAGAAATCTTTTGGCAACTTATTTTTTTTTTACATTTCATTTTATGTGGTTTGCAGTTTGTTGAAATCACAGTTTATTCTTTTTTCTGACCTCTCCTGTTCTCCAATCCCAAACATTTGTTCAATTCACTAATTGCTGAATTCACCTTTCTCTCTTGCAATCTTAGCTTTTTGCAAACCAAGTTGTCACCCTGTTTCTTAAGGGTAGAGGGGCATAATATACACGAGTAGAATGTATATTCCCTAGTCAGTACGATCATGGCTGATCTTTTACCTCAACTCCACTTTCTCAACATATCACCATCTCCCTGGATTCCCTTAGAGTTCAAAAACTATTGATCTCAGTCTTGAATAGCGACTGAGCATCTACATCTTTCTGGGGTCAACAATTCCGAAGATTCACAGCCCTTTCAAGAAGTTAAGACCAAAACAGAAGGCAGATACTCAGCCCACCAAACCTACTTTTCTCAAGGGCGTGTGTGATCATTCAATCAGATGCCTCCCGGCCACTCACTATCTGTTTAGCCTTTTACTTTGAGGAATGCGAAGATCTTTCAATCAAATGGTTCTATTGATGCCTTCAATAACCCTCAACAGATAGCAATCCAGCTGCCTTTTATACATGTCCATTGACCCCAAATGATTTGCCTTCACTGGCAGTCACTTCCACGTGTCTTCTGCCCTATGGGAAGGAAAGCTAATCGCTGACCTTGTTCAAAATCGGTGTCCTCTAGCCCTAAACTCATTGTCCGAATGAAACAGCTGGTTTAAGTCAACCATAGCTCCCTCATCATCAATACTTTGCACTTCTAAAGGGCACTGCACTTTAATCATCGGCACCATTTTTCAGCTGCTTTCCGAGTTCCACTTTTGTTCATATCAAACCGACACTCCACCCACCCCCCACCCATGTCCTCTCCCTCCTTGCCAACTCTATCTGCAAATGTCACCATTGTTAAAGGCCGAGAGTCTGTTTAGCTTTCCATGGCTGTGACATTGTTGTTTTGCCTTTTGAAAGCTTCATTTCCAAGGGGAAAGCGCAGCTGTGCAATATTCCACGAACGCCTGGATTCTAGGAAGTGGCCAGTTGGTCTTCACTCTGTCCTACCACTCACCAGGATGGTCCGAATTTCAGTGATCGCATGCACTCATCACCCCTACAACTGTTGATTCCAGAATAGCTGTCATCGTCTCTGGAGGTGGCAAAGTGTGAAGGAGTCATTGCCAGGAATAGACTCTGAGCGTTTGAGTTTAAAAGACAAGGCCTCAAATGATTATTTTGACTATTTAGCTAACCACAGTATGGTCAGGGTGTGATCTTGGCACTGCAATCCTTTTTGTGACATGCTAGCAGCTCAAATACTCAAGTGTAAAATTACCGTTCCTGCTCATCACTTTAATTCCTAATTACATTTTTCTCTTGTCAGGATGTAAGGCACCTTTTCTTTTAAAAACCACTTAAGTGCCACCTCTCCCTCTTATAATAATAAAAAATTGCTCAACCTCTCCTCCAGACATAATGAAAGGTCTCTGTCAATATTACAATGAACTGTATGAGAAAGATCCAGAAAGATTTCCCATTCGCTTCACCAGCTCCTTGCCTGTGTGGAGCAGTTGGCCTCTGATCAGCCACTCACTTTGAGAAACTTCCCAGGCGCTATCTAAACTGAAGGCCAGGGCAAACCTGGAGCTTGAATCCGGCTGATTCCATTTCAAATGTTCACCAAGAGCTGCAGGAAACTCTTTGGTCCCAGCACCAAAATCTATATGGGCTAATGGCTCGTCACAATTGCAAGGAATTACACAGGAATAAGTGTTTGCACAATTATATAAGCGTAGGTTCCAAGCCTTTACATCTACTACCAACATGTGGTAAGATAATTTTTTTTTAAAAAAGGTAGAAAATCAGTTTCTTGTTCAACAGGTAAGTGATTTCAGTCTGTGAGGTCTTAGTATTTACTGTTCTGACCATGAAGAGCCCTGTATATTCATCATGCTAAGGATTATATGTAGTCTACACACGCAGACAATGGACAGTCTGGGTGCTTAAAGGACTGCTCCTGGATTAGTGCCTATAATAGCCTAAACTCTAATTACCTTAATGTTTGGCAGCCGAGCCACAGAATCAGTAAGCAGAAACATTCGATTGACAACACCAGTGTCCCTGACATGCTCCAGCACCTAGCCAGGCTGAGAAACTTGGAAAATAAAAGATCAATGTTTGGCAGGAATCTCTCTCCCCCCACCACCACTGCCCTCATTTTCTCCCGGAATGACTGGAGTGAGGACTTTAGGAAATCCATGAACCAGTCGGGATATGTTCTCCCTGGAAAAATATTATATGTTGCATGAGGCATTAATATTTTTTCCCTTTATACTTTCATGGACGTGGGAGTTGCTTCTAGGCCAGCATTTGCTGCCCATCCCTAAATGCTTTTGAGCTGAACAGCTTGCTAGGCCGTTTCAGGGGGCAGTTAAGAGTCATCCATATTGCTGTGGGTCTGGAGTCACATGTAGGCCAGACCAGGTAAGGGTGACAGATTTCCTTCCCTAAAGGACATTAGTGACCCAGATGGGTTTTTATGACAATCGATGATAGTTTCATGGTCACCATTACTGAGACCAGCCTTATATTCCCAATTTATTAATTGAACTTAAATTCCACCAGCTACCATGGTGGGATTTGAACGCATGTCCCCACAGCATTAGCCTGGGCCTCTGGATTACTAGCCCAGTGACATTACCACTACACCACCATCTCCCCCTATTAATTCTTGTGGAATACATGTTAGGAATGCAGTGAATACAAGTTCATTATATTAAGCATACAGGAGAAGTTTTCTGTAATGCAGAGATGATTATTCAGTACTGAACATTCTATTCCTCTTGGACCATATAAGAAGCTTGATATATTTGAACAAATGTATGTCACTGGTTCATATGTAAATCAGGAGGTAATGAGCTTATTGACAGGTACCAGGTTATACGCAACCTTGTTCCTTTAACGTTTGTTTTTGGGCTGTGTCAATGCCACCTTTACTGCCCATTCTTAGTTGCGCTGAAAGGGTGGAGATGGACCTTATTTTATGAACATTGCAGCCCTTGTGGTGATACACTCATGATGATGTTAGGTTGCAATGATTATTTGTACAATCGAGTTGCTTGAAAGGGCTCTTCAGAGGACATTAGAAGTCACCAAACCGTCGAATCTTACAGCACAGAAGGAGGCCATTCAAATTGGTGTGCCTGTGCTGGCTCTGAATGAGTCAGCCACATAGCGTGGTACTGAAGTCACATGTCGGCCAGACCAAGCCAGGTTCACAATGAGACAGCGGTATTGGTCATTTCTTTCTGATATCAAGCCATAGATTATTGAATTGAATTTAACATATCCATAAATGTGCACTGAAACATAGAAAAGACTTTTACTGATGTATGCTTAATGTGTTCTTATGACATTCTGCTGCCCCTTATTTTTGCACAGTTGTTAACCCAGTTAAAATAAATAGGTTAATGCCTGCGCTAAAACAGCAGACCAAAAATAATCTCAATTCACTAATAGTAATTTCTAGGTGGAAGTTTCTAAAAATTTAAGGCAGCATAATGTGAATTATTGGCAGTATCCAGACCAAAACTATTACAATTCTTCTGGATGACTTGGCAACGGTTCTTCTTGGTCTGATTTTCCAATAAACATCAGTCCAACCTTTGATGTGATATGAGGAGCAGCCAGAAAGCTGCTCACAAAACTGGAAATTAATCCAATATCATCAGCTGTTCAAAGCCTCCCAGCGTTGGAGCACTGCTACAGCTTGTGGCTGTTCATTAGCAGTGACTGCACGCACCACAACGTCAAAGCTCATTGTCTGTATACAAGTACATCTCGTAGAAAATTTTCACTAAGACAGGAAAAGTACTGATGATTTACAGTGATTCATTTCACCAAGCTGGGAACTCGAACTGTTTCAAGGGTCAAGCCGTTTTCAGTCAATGCTCTAGTTTCGCAAATCCAATCTCGTCCTGGCTATCTCTTATTTTGGTCGCAGTGTTGGTTGAGTTTCTCGAGCGAGATGGGTGTTTGTCGACATGCTAAAAACAGTTTGTCAAACACAAATAACTGTCAAAGTCAATTACGAGCCACAATGGTAAACAGCTCGTCACACGTCAACAGCTATCACAGTTAAGCATGGAGATCAAGATTAAGGGCAGATTATTCATCTAAAGAGGGCTACCAAGATATCTAACCCAAACACATCTTCAGTCCACTGAATGAAACTTATACATGATCACCAGAGTTATCAACTGTTTATGTGGAGCAGGGTCCCAAAAAGCAACCTGCAATCAACCCTTCATACTTTGCAGTAGAAAAAGAAATCACAATTTCAATCTAAATGTTCACATTCAATAAAAGATGAAGTCCAATTATTGGTTTCAACAAATCTACCTTAATTGTCCAGTTTCAAATAGAACGAAAGTAAACAACAAAACAGATGAATTCTACACTAAAGTGAGGGAACACAACCCTTACTGAAATGTGCACACTGTTGAACATGTTCATATTTAGCCAAGTTTTACTCCAAAACAGACGCGCAGTTTGACAAAATTTGCCAAAGGCTCACTTTTGTATATCCATTAGTATCTCCTGAAAGATGTATCATCAATTTTATTCCCGTTGCTGGGCTTTGGAACAAGAATTCCTCATGCAGCATCATTATAAACACAGTCATGACAATTTCCTCTGTTTCGTATTTCATGTGAAATTAATTTAATTCTTTGAAAAAGTCTGCAGATGTGGTCAAGGTAGAAAGGAGGGGATCTCTTCGCAAACCTGCTCATAATTTTCCCCCTGTACTGCAGGATATTGCTTCCTGTGTGTTGACTTTTACTGTGCCAAAGTGTCGGGCCAGAAGTGAAACAAAATCCCAAAAGGATTCTGCTGTCTGCGTTTGGAAATCACTGGGCATCTTAGGTGGCTGTATCGTAAATCAACTAATTACCACAACTAACATTCACTATTACAACTACAGTCTCCTTTCTTTAGCAAGCTTTGAATTTTGCTTTCAAATTAAGCTGCCAATCTTTATAAAATCTTTAACCTGTAATGAAATTTGTAAATGATGGCAATTTATCAAAATATATCAGTACAAAATGGCCAACTTGCACTCTCCACTTCAATGGCTTCTTTTCTTCAAAATGGCAACCCTGAGATTTCCCTTCTAGGTGAAGCATTTGGTAGAAAGTGGGAGCTTTTTCAAACTTTCAATTTGTTGCAAATTAAACAGTTTACACTTTATTTTTAACATGTTATGGTCCCAACCCTACATCCCATCCCGTCAATCGGAGCTGCTCAACTCCAGCCCTGCAACATCGCCTGCCTCCCCACCCCCATTACCTGCAACATCGCCTGCCTCCCCACCCCCATTACCTGCAACATCACCTATCTCCCCACCCCCATTACCTGCAACATCACCTACCTCCCCACCCCCATTACCTGCAACATCACCTACCTCCCCACCCCCATTACCTGCAACATCACCTACCTCCCCACCCCCATTACCTGCAACATCACCTGCCTCCCCACCCCCATTACCTGCAACATCACCTACCTCCCCACCCCCATTACCTGCAACATCACCTACCTCCCCACCCCCATTACCTATGAAACACTCCTTGGCACCTCTGGACTTGATTTATCCGATGTCATTCTCTCAGGCCTTGCATCCTGTTACCATCATGGAACTCCAGCTTGTTCAAGGTGCATCAGTCCTGCACTGGTTGCCCATCACCCTTGCCCTCACCCATCCACATTGGCTCAGTCCTCACCCATCCACACTGGCTCAGTCCTCAAAGCACTGAGGGCCCTCAGCTTCCAATGGCTAAGGCCCTCCCTAACTTTTTAACCTCCTCCAGTCTTATGTCTCACACCTTTCAACCTGCCAACTCCAGTTTGACAAATTTTGACCTCCTGAAAGTCATGATTGCACCTACCGGGTGCCCACACTCCTGGCACCTGTTGTCCAATTCAGCTACCCTCAGTGCCCTTATCTTCCATGCCACTTGGAAAGATAACAGTCTCTGTTTCTCCAATCAGATGATTCTTCACCAAACATAAAAAGAAG
Source organism: Cetorhinus maximus (assembly GCF_964194155.1). Classification (NCBI taxonomy): domain Eukaryota; kingdom Metazoa; phylum Chordata; class Chondrichthyes; order Lamniformes; family Cetorhinidae; genus Cetorhinus; species Cetorhinus maximus. The sequence continues at coordinate 31,036,181 of NC_135905.1, forward strand.
TTATAATGAATGAACAATTATTCAAAGATAGTTTAAAAAATACATTTTTTTTTAATGCCCCTATAGCTATTCCCCCTGCTGCTGCTCTGCTGTGCCTGGGCAATCCTGGAGAGTCGGCAACCTTGCTCAGTGCTCTGACTGTGACGTTCTCTGCATTCCTTCAACTCCATTTGTGTTGTTATTGATGACAAAGCTCTGACTCACCTCAGGCCTACTCTCTGGGACACCGCCATAAACCTCTCTCTCCATCCAACTTTAAATGCCTCCTCAAGACCCACCTTTCTGACTGGGTTTCCAATCGCCTCTCCTGGCCTCCTGAATACGGCAGTGTTCATTTCTGCACTACCCCCCCCAAGCCCACCCTCCCACCTCTGTAAACCTTACAGCCTTATGCTGTTTACCGACATGAAAGGCACAATATAAAACCCACAGAGCTGGTCAATCCTGTATCATCTTCAGGGAACACAATTTAATCCCACTCTCCATCTTGCAGGGTTAATTTAGAACCTAACTCATATGTAATCTGGAACACAAACCTAGGATTAAATAATTGCAGGGCCTCAAAAAGAGACGGCCAATGAGAGGGGAGGCTGGAGGAAGCCACAAACATTATTCACATTGGTAGGATTGTTAATATGGAGGGGACAAAATGGTCCTTTCTTTGCCGGGAGAAGCAGTTTCTAGCACCAGTTTCTTTCTTGGCTGCTGTGAATTTGACTGTGCCTGATTTATTGCTGCTTTCAAATACCAGCAATGAAAATGTCCAGAGAGAGAAACTACAGTTTTACCAGACATCCACATTCTAGAGGCAAGGAGCGGGCAGGAGATCCTGCACATTTTGTGAAATGTAAAATCTGTGACAGAGTTTGGTAATTTTCTTCAGTGTTTTAATGCGGTGCTAACTGTGGCAGTTTTGCATCCCCAAGAATCATGGTAAATTGCTGTTCTTTGTCCGACTTTCCCCTGTGCTTAAAGTTCTCTCTTCGCCTCTTCGATCACTCACTCACTCTCAGTCCTGTCCTTCCAACAATAAGGATGTGGGCATCAGTGGCAAGGCCAGCATTTATTGACCATCCCTAATTGCCCTTGAGAAGGTGGTGGTGAGCTGCCTTCTTGAACCGCTGCAGTCCCTGTGGCGTAGGTACACCCACAGTGCTGTTAGGGAGGGAGTTCCAGGATTTTGACCCAGCGACAGTGATATATTTCCAAGTCAGGATGGTGAGTGGCTTGGAGGGGAACTTCCAGGTGTTGGTGTTCCCATCTATCTGCTGATCTTGTCCTTCTAGATGGTGAGGGTGTGTGAAACTCCAGTCGGTCTCTCCTCACCCCTATCCAACAGGTGAGAGATCACAGCACAAGCCGTATGGAGAGGCATCACACACCAGCTTAATCCTTTTGGACACATCATAATGTACAAGCATTGTACCATCTACCAATTTATTTTAACATAACTGGAATGCCTTGTCACACTTCCTCATCCAATCCCATGGAATACCCTTCCTCAAGAGTTCATTAAATGGATGCAATCATACCAAATTTTGTTTGAATTTACTGTAGTAATTCACTAAACCCAAAAAAGATCTGAGCTCAAGAGATATTCTGAGGGTGTGGCAAATTTCTTATTGCTTGAACCTTACTCTTGGTGGGATGCAACCCACCTTTGTCTACCCTGTGACCCAAATATTCTACAGAGTTTTGAAACATTTCATATTTGCATACCTTTGCCCAAATTCTATGCCTCCAAACATTGGAGCACCCTATTCAGGCTGTCATCATGGGCTTGTCTGTTTGGAGCTGGATGAAGAATGTCATCCAAATAACACACTAATCCCGGAATTCATTGCAAAATTTGATTCATCACCCCTTGGAAAATTCCAAGGGTTGAAGAAACACCAAATGGCAGCCAACGAAACTGAAATAGGCCCGTGTGTGTATTAATAGTCAAATGTGACTTCGAGTCATCGTCTAACTCAAGTTGCAGATAGACATTTGTCAGGTCTAACTTTGAAAAAATCTGGCTTCCTGACAATATTGTAAAATTGTGGCAAGGTATAGAATGGATTCTATTCCAGTGCCTGATTTACGGTTAACTTATAATCCCCACACATTCTTACACTCCCATCTGACTTTGGTACTACCACTATGGGAGTAGCCCAATTACACCTGTTGTACTTTAGGGATAATGTTCTCAGTCTCAAGTCTTTTCAGCTCTTGCTCCACTTTCTCCATTGAGCATTCTTTCGAGTTATCAACAGTCACAGATTGCAACTCTTTTGAGTACAATCACAGTTCTTGGTTTCCGGGAGTGGGACATGAACCCACAACCTTCTGATTCAAAGGCGAGGGTGCTATGGACTGAGCCACAGCTGACACCTCTTCTCCATTGAGCATAGAGTACTGGAATAGGCCTGCAGTAAATTGATCTTGTGTTCCTCTGAACTTGTATGTTGGCCTTATATTCAAACTTGGTACTTGGCAATCATGTCATCGTGCAAGAAAAGCTTGTTCCAATTGAACTTAATTGCTGCTGACCAGTTTCTTCCTAACCAGGCTGACTTTTCATCCTTCACCACGATGATGGACAATTTTGCACATTGCTCTTTGTATGTGACTGGTGCCAACACACTTCAGATTATGGGAATTTTCTCTCATCTATAGTTCTGTAATTCTGTGTGATTTCTCCAGATAATGCTCACTCAACGTTTCACAGTATAGTGGTTCTGGAATCATGCTAACTGATGCACCCATGTGGACCTCCATGTTTACTAGAGCTCTATCCAATGTGCCTGCATGTCATTGTAATGTAAAGGTGCTTTACAGAATAAGGGTTAATGTAGGACTGAAGAATAGCACCACCCATCATATGATGAATAAAGACACATGGTAATAGACTGAGAGTACAGTCCAGAGAGAACACTTTGGAACTAGCCTATGTGGAGGTAACAGCATCATGCATGACAGTAACATGGGATCTGTAAATAGTTAAAGGTTAATAATTAAGGTTCATGTTTAAATATGTAAGTTTCAAGATCTCATCATTGAGCCATCTAAGGAACAAATATTACTTCACCTGCTTGGCTATGATGCCCTGCGAATTTTCACTGGATATCCTGGTGTTTCAGATTGTGAGTCACAAACAGCACATCAACCTTGTGCTGTTCGACAACCGTATGCAGCGTGTGTGTGTGTGTGTGTGTGTGTGTGTGTGCGTGCATGTGCCAGTGTGCATGCGTGTCCGTGTGTGTGTCCGTGTCCGTGTCCGTGTCCATGTCCATGTGTGTATGTGTGTGTGTCCGTGTGTGCGCACGCATGCCCCGGTGTGCATTCGCATGTGTGCGCACCCCGAGGTATGTGCGTGTGTCCCGGTGAGGGTTTTCCGGTGTGTCCTGGCCAGTGTTTTCTCGGTTTACATTCATTTGACGTGCCTTGGCAAGACGACCCTTCTTGCAGCTTAGCACTCTGCCTTCACAAATGGACAGTCTGATGCCCAATGTTATACAGTCATGATGGTCTACACCACAGAAGGCGGCCCTTTGGCCCATCGAGTCTGCAGCAGTCAAACAAGTACCTAACTATTCTCATCCCATTTTCCAGCACTAGGCCCAAAGCCTTGTATGCCATAACATCGCAAGTGCACATCCAAATACTTCTTAAATGTTATGAGGGTTTCTGCCTCTACCAGCCTTTCAGGCAGTGAGTTCCAGATTTCCGCCACCCTCTGGGCGAAATAATTCTTCCTCACATTCCCCCCTACCTTAAATCTACGCCCCAAGATTTAGCCTAAGCACCGGTAACAAAACTTAGCAGTGGTATCACAAACTGCCTTTGTTGGGACCTTTGGCTTTACTCAGCTGCAGCTCATTTACTGCAGCAGGCGACTGGTGGCTGTTAATGCTGAATTCTCAAGTCATGTTCTGCCATGTGCATGGGCAATGCCATTTGGCAAACTACGTTGAAAGTTTACTTTGGCAATATCAAATGCATTGACTTTTTAAACCGCACACAAACCTGTCCCACAATGCTCTCCTTTAAATTCTCCAAAATTACAATGGGACAGCTTTCTCAAAGCCATGACAAATTCTCCGATTTCCTCACTGGGCAACGGATTCCTTACTGCAAACTGTTGGTTTCTGCCATCTCCAATGGCTTGGGACTGGACTGTTGCTCAAGCTGACACAAGATGTCCGACAGTGGTGTGTCCTTCGGGTCACCGTGGGTGAGCAAACTCTTCAGCAGGTGGGATTTTTCAGCCCCGCCATCGGTAGCCATCGCCGCAGGCAGGACCCAAAAATTTGGAGAGCGGGCAAAAGTCTGCAGCTCACCAAATTTTCACCGTCCCGCCCACAATGAGGCCCCCTGCTGGCGGGATTGGAAAATCCCGGCCTGCGTTTCAAGCACTTCCGGGTCTGCTTCAGTCAAAAATATCATCCTTTTCTCCACTGCCTGACTAACAGCTGGATTATCAGGGTCATCGGGGATGTGTTCGAAATGAAAAACATCTCTAGCCGCTCCACATGTGTCAAAAGGCTCTCAGTCACGACTATACTGTCCCAGTAAAGCCCGTTGATGCCATCACCTTCGAAGGTCAGTCCGCCTTTGTGTACAAACAGCCTTTCCTCTAAAACCGGATTGTTAAGCCTATTTCTCATCAAAAAAAATATCTTTCAGTTCTTCTGCAAGTTTGCTGGAAGTTTTGCCCAACTCAAATTTGTTCTGTTAGGGAAGATCCCACCTTCTTGCCAGACTGTGATATCTTTGCAGGACAGAAACATTGGAGCAGGCACGTAGGCCAGGATTTTGCCCCTGGCGGGCGAGCTTGGCGGGGGCGAGTGGGAGCAGTTGGGAAGCATGTTGCAGCGCTCAGCGCTGGGTGTGTGGGTGTGTTTGTGTGTGGGGAGTGGGGGGAGGGCGGTGAGCGGGGAACTGTGTGTATGAGCGCAGGTGTACGCAGGAAAAAGCTCCCCGAGGCACAGAGCTGCCTCAGGGAGATGAAGATTTTTGAAAATAAAAAATAAAGGATTTAAAAATGTTAAAAAACATATCCCCTCATGTGACAGCATGGACATGTTATTAATGAACTATTACAATTTTTCTTTTATTTTTATTTGCTGTTGAAAACCTCATCCAGCCCGTGGACGAGGTTTCCTAAAAAAAAATCCAAAGGCTGCTTGACCTTTTCGCCTGCCCACCAGCCGCAAGGTTGGACGGGCAATGAAAAATTGAACTTAATTATTACTTCAATGGCCTTAACAGGCCTTTTAATTGTCAGCAGGTGCACTACCAACTCCAGCGCACGCCCACTGAGCTAAATATCACGCGAATGCGCGATGATGTCGAGACGCTTGCCCGATGTGATCGCGCGTCATTTTTGCTCGTTCAGATCGGCCGTGCGCCCGCCCAGTGAGCAAAAAATTCTGGCCGTAGAATTCTAAACCAAACTGAAACTTGTGTATTCCGGTTAACTTATATACCTACGTAAATAGTCTCAAGAGGTTGCTATTACAGCCACCGCCCCTTTCCCACCTCTTTCCCACGTGAATCCTACGTCCTTTGGGGGAGCTAGTCCACCCCAATTTTTAACCAAACAACATGGCACATGTTTTTTGAAATGACATACCAATATTGGGATGCTTCAACAGCCGACAGATTCTCGCTTCACGTTCCAGCTTCTGGTGATCTACAATTCAAAAACAAAATGGAGAATTATAAACCAAAAACATCTCGTAAGCAGTCGGACTTACTTTAATATAAAGCTGTGAATTGACGGATAGTTTATAGCTGCACTTGTGTAATCTATATCTGCACAAACAGCAATGTCAACAGTGAAAACAAATGCTCCAGGTACCTCCTGCAAATCGATCCATGGGAAAGATTTACAGGCTCAACGACGTCAAAGCTGAAGTCTCGGCTTTGCTGCAATGTGCAGGCCAATGGCTTATGGTTCACCAGTACAAAAGTAATCTGAACATTAATCTCGCTGGACTTGAGCTAGTTCGGAAGTAGGTTATAGCAGTGTAGTAATTATGGTAATGGACTAGCAATCTAAAGGTCACAAGTTCAAATCTTAGTTCTGAAATTGAATTCCTTAAATCTGGCTGCACAGGAAGCATTAGCATGAAAACAGCAAGATTGTCTCACAACCCAACTGGTTCATTCAAGTTTTTTAGGAAGGGAAATGACCAAGTCAAAGGAGTCTGACTACACTGTTCACTCAATGCCACCCACCCCCACCCCCTCCCCCCAACGCCAGGGTGGACTGGAGAGGAAATCAGTTCGTACTAAGATACCCTATTTCACCCCTGCCTCAGCTCAGGGGCTGCTGAAGCCTCATTCATGCCTTTGTGACCTCTGGCCTCAACTATTCCAAAGTACTCCGGTCCAGTCTCCAACATTGTACCCTCGTAAACCTGAGGTCATTCAAAACTCTGGCGCCTGTTTCCTTAAACGCAACAAGTCACCTTTCTACCATCACCCCTGTGTTTGTTGGCCTACAATGGAGCAAGTAAAGCAATGCCTTGATTTCAAAATTTTAATCCTTGTTTTCAAGTCCCTTCATGGCCTTGCCCCTCCCTATCTCTAATCTTCTCCAGCCCCACAACCTTCCAAGATATCTGTGCTCCTCTAAATCTGGCTTCTTGAGCATCTCTGATTTTAATTGCTCCACCATTGGCGGCCATGCCTCCAGTTGCCTGGGCCCCCGAGTTGTTGAACCCTCTCCCTAAGCCTCTCCACCCTCTCTTTCTTCCTTTAAGACTCTCCTTAAAACCTACCTCTTTGACCAAGCTTTTGATCCCTTCTGTTTTAATATTCCCTTATGTGGTTCAATGTCTAATTTTACTTTATAATGCTCCCGTGAAGCACCTTAGAATGTTTTATTATGATAAAAGGTGCGATATAAATATAAATTGTTGCTGTTATAACCATAAGAAACACTGCAACGGTTCATGAAGAAAGCCCATCACCACTTTCCCAATCAGGATGGACAAGATCTTAGACCTTACCAGCACTCCAGAGAATAAAGCATCACTTTTAAAAAATGTTTGGCAAGTAATAGTTACAAATACTCTTATGCACACTCTTGTTCCTGTGTACAGGGTTCCTCTAACTTTAGTAAAATAAATTTCCATGACTTTTCCATAACCAAGCTGAAATATTTCATAATCATTTTTTCTCTCAAATATGTCATGAACATGAATAATGCTTCACACAAGCATTGGAACCTTGCATTGTGTGTTAGTTATCCAATAACCTCAATTTCTCACGAGACTATCGTGTTGTGTACAAATTTTGTATTCCACGTAAAGTGCTTATGGGTTCACCAGTCTATTTATCTGCACCTGGATTCTGAACATGCGAAGCAAACGAATACGGAGAGGGGGAAGTGGATGTTGGAAAAACATTGGGAAGAAAAAGGGTGGAATTCCGGCAAGTCAGAAAAGTCTCGTCCCCGTCTATGAAATTCCATGATTCATCAATGGCTTTGGGCCTTTTTTTGGAAATTTCCATGACTTTTCCAGGTTTCCCTTAACCAATGGAAACCCTGAGTGTAGCACTGGTAAAGGAGTGGGGTACCAATAAGACCCACTCAAAGGCAGAAGTTCATTTTCGATGCAGAAACCTCTGTAATCTGTAAACTCTTTCTCCCGATGATTTACCCTGCCCTGCTCATGCTGGGATATAGTTCCCAAAGCATCAGCTACTCTCAACTAACCAGTCAGTATTCTGGTCATAGCCTAGACAGGAATGTCTTTAGACTATTTAACTGGGCAATGCATCGCAACAAAGGCAACTTCCATCCTTTTAACTTTTGCTTTTGACTTCTATCCCTTGTTCACCAACACATACACACATTCACCAGAAGGAATTATTAAACAGCAGTCAGAAGTGTGAAGATTGGTAGGCACAGCACTCCGAGTATCTGATACAAACTACATACATCAGAGCTGAAAGCTGTGATAGGCCAGGCTTATGAAGCCTTCACTGAGAAAAAACGCCAAAGAATTAAGTAAGGTGTTCCCATGTCATTTTTCTTCTAAAATACAGTTCAGAGTATGTCTTAAGCCATACAACAATCCCTTAATGCCTAATTTGGCCACCTTCCTGCTTCCAAACAGTATCAGCATTTCTCCAGATATTAATCTTTCAAAATGGTTTTTTTAGCATTATAAACAATTTAGGAACTCAAACACAAGGCTGCCTTTTATAGGGTGTCACTTGATCGCAGCTGTACATGGCGTCCCATCCAGGTTTAGGACCTCCGATATGATTTGTGCTATTTCCTATTGGATTGTGACCAAATTCACCTTTACGAGACACAAAGTGCTTAGGACAGAAAGCAACAAGAACTCACAGAAAAGTGAAGCTGCAGCCATCTGGCTGATTTGAAAGGCTTCACACATGGCACATCACATCAACGGCCAGTTAAATCAGCTACTGTGTTCTGCTTGGAAGAAATATGCTCCTCACTGCAATTATAATGAAGGCCATCTGTCTCACTAGGGGACACCAGGGGACATGCTTTGTGCAGCCGTCAGCAGTGACTGGTACTGAGAAATTTGCACTCCCTTGTGGCACGCTCTTCAAAAGCACCTGTTATTTTCCAGATATAAATTACTTTTAAACTTCAGGTCAAAGATGACCTGCGGGCTAAATATATATTATTTTGCTGGGAATGGAATGATTTTGTAATAACTGAATAAGGTTAGCAGGGAGATTTGTCTGGAACCTATTATATTGTTACTTGAACCTAGAAAGGTTTAGCAGTTTGAGCTAATTCAAAACAATGTTGCACTTAACTTGCACCAATCCCGTTCGCCCACCACCCATCAGCTCGCTGACCTTCATCACCCCACTGTCAAGCAATGTCATGATTTTAAAGCTCTCATTCCTGTTTTCTAGTTCCTCCATACCTCACGCTTCCCTATCCGTCTTCTTCCAGCTTTCCAATCCCCAAAGCTCTGAGCTCCTCCAATTGTGGCCTCTTGTGTAGCATTGATTTTAATCACTCCACCATTGGTGGCCATGCTTTCAGGTGACTTAGCACTATGGCTCTTCACCTCTCCTCCTTAAAACCTACCTCTTTGATCAAGCTTTTGACCCTGATATCTCACATAATTCTGTCTCAAAGTTGAATAGCTCTTGGTGTCAGACGCGGCTCAGTTGGTAACACTCTTGCCTGTGAATGACAAGATTCCACCATCATCCAGTCCCACTCTGGGGCTTGAGGGATAAAATCAAAGTTGACGCTTCAGTGCGGCACTGTACAGTCAGATGTGCCGTATTTCGGATGAGACATTAAGCCAAAGGCCCCATCTGCCTGCTCAGGTGGATGTCAAAGAATCCATGCAACTATTTCAAAGAACAACAGGGGAACTCTAAAGAAGAGAGTCATATGGGCTCGAAACGTTAACGCTGTTTCTCTCTCCTGAGGTTGTGAAAGGCACCATAAAAACGCAATTGTTTCAGTGAGCTCAAAAGTCAATTGAAGCCGGGACTGGAGTCTGGGATTTTCTCGTTCTCCTGTTAACTCCATGGCACAGCAGGTAACAGTGTAGTGGTTGAAAGAGCACTATTAGGGTAGTACCCAAGACACTTCACAAAAAATTTTAAAAAGACTTGCATTTACATAGTGCTTTTCTTGACCACTGGGCATCTCAAGGCGCTTTACAATAAAGCAATCCCAGCATTTACAAGGTACAAATCAGGGAATACTCAACACTTGCAATGATGGATGCAGCTGTAACAACACTTGGAAAGCATAATACCACCCAGAACACGGCAGCCCTTACCACTGGATTCATGCTCTTCACTTCAGAAGCAATGCACATGCAGTACGTACCACTGCAACACACAAAGCTCACTTTGACAGGGTTTCTCAACCCTCTCCACCAACAAGGAGGACTAGATCAGCAATGTTGTGAATCATCATCATAACCAAGCCCCTCTGCAAGATGCATGCCATCCCAACTTCTTCATTGCTGGCCAAAAATCATGGAATTCCCTGTCTCATATCATTTTGGGAGTGCTAGCACCACAAGAATTGCAGAGCTTCAAGAGGATGGTTGACGGCCATTTCCTCAGGGCATTTAGGAATGGGCAATAAATGGGGATTTGCCAACACTAGTCACATTCCAAGGGCAAAGAAAAATATCAAGTGCCACTGAGGGCAGTTGCAGAAAAGCGAGAGGCCGTTATTGCTAAATTCTCCTCTCTGAAGGAACTGATGTGTTAGGCAGGGTGGAACCAAAATTGTTAGGTGTTTCAATGCATTATCAGTTTCAGACTGACATACCCAAAAGGCATGGAACCAGGTTACATGCTCAACTAGACAGGGAATGGTTTGCAAGGGGAACACAATAGGAGGAGGAGTGCAGGGAATGGGGGTGGGAAACAGAATAAAAACATGACATCGCAACAGGAAAACCAAATAACTACAACGCTCCAACTAACCTGTTCCTCCCTTTCGCTGCATTAACCTACTTGAACTTCAATTGCTGCAAGAGTCATGCAGGTCGATAGACGCCTGCTCTCAAACTGAAAACAGCTTCATGGGCAAAAAAAAACCTCTTCAGACATGAAATAGTTAATAAGTAGTTTATACACTCTCCCTCTCTGAGGGAGTTAGGAAGCATTCCCTTACTTTGAAAGCAAACTGTTCATTATCTCCTGTCTAATCCTTAAAACCCAATGTCCATTAACGTAATTCTTCCAGTAGATGGCCTCTGTAAACAATAATATGCTCCAGTACTTTTTTTTGTTGGCCTGCATGCATGTAAAGGTTTGAAAAGATTAACGACAAGTGTTTTCATTGTCTATATGGAACTAACCCAAGCTTAGGTCAGAAATCCTTTGAAATGGATTCAGCAATATTTTTGATAATGCCATTTAAATCTCTTCTCGTTAAGAGACTAATAGAAATCACAGCGTCGCAGGTACCACACCTCGAAGGGTCTAAACCTGCTCCTATTTCTGATTTTCCAATGTTCTTATGTCCTAATACCGGCATGCCGTCCAATTTTTAAAAATTCATTCATGGGATGTGGGCTTTGCTGGCTGGGCCAGTATTTATTTCTTCTGTAAAGCACCTTGGATGTTTTAATTAAATTAAAGATGCTATATAAATGCAAGTTGTTGTGACATGTGGCTCTTAATGGCCTCGGAGATAGTTGGCACAAACAGTTGTGCCACCAACATCAGTTACTGAGGGCAACTAACACCAGGGCAGTAACTGCCGCTGAGAGCAATGCCCCATATTGAAAACAGAACAATCATAATCAAATACCTTTGAGCAGCCAAATGCAAATCTTTAATCAGTCGTGCGACCTTAATTAAGGAGGAGTGCTCTCTTACTTCCCGGAATGGGAGTAAGCTTTCCCCACCCTCCCACTCCACAGTAGGGGAATTCACACCGGTGTATCGAGCTATCCTGCAGCTCAAAGCTCTGCCTCCAGCTTTCTGCTGATCTCAGTAAACACTGTGCTGGCATGCAAGTACTGAATATACAAGAATACACGAGGTCTTAGCTGTCTCTTCCCTGGGAGAGGGAGCCCTCAAATAACCCCACATCACCAGAGGATTAGAATAATCTTCCTCATAAGGAGCATCCAATTGTCTCCAATAACACAGGGAAATGAATATATGAGGGATGCAAAATTAATTCAATAACTGCAGTTTTTTTTTAACCACCCACAGTTATCTTCCCTCCCTCCTCACCTGCTCTGCAGCCCCCACCCATCCCTGATTCTTTGCTGGCACAATGGTTCCTTTGACACTGGGTGCCTGCGGTATTGCACTAAAATAACTACTGTTCACTGGCAAGTCCTGACAGCATGGCAGAGAGGGAGGGCCCAAATGAAATTCAGCTAACACCCAAACCCGAGTATTTCCAGCGAGGGTGGTTGGATATCAGTTGGGAACAACGCTCCAGAATTTTTACCCCTTCCTCATCCTTGGGCACTGACAACCGATTAAGATCTGCTGAGGTGATGGCGTAGTGGTATTGTCACTGGACTAGTATTCCAGAGACCCAGGGCAATGCTCTGGGGACCTGGGTTCAAATCCCATCATGTCAGAAGGTGAAATTTGAACTCAGTAAAAGTCTGGAATTAAGAGTCTGACAATGACCACGAAACCATTGCTGATGGTCGTATAAACCCATGTGGGCCGCTAACGTCCTTTAGAGAAGGAAATCTGGCCTGCATGTGACTCCAGACCCACAGCTATGTGGTTGACTCTTAAATGCCCTCTGAACAAGGGCAATTAGAGATGTTGGCCTAGCCAGTGATGCCCACATCCCATGAACAAATAAAAGAAAAATCAAAACAGACCAAGAGTTACATTTCCTCAAACAGCCCAAAGAAGTGGAATGGAACATATTTTGTATATATTCTTTTGCCTCAATTTCATGATGCAAATATGCATGCCATAATGCAAATTTAGACACCTCTGCTTTCTTGCAAACATATTTTGTAGTATCACCTACAAGAGAGGTGCAAACTCCACATTAATGTGCTGCTCCATGCAAATGTTGTTCAAATTATTTAAAACCAGTGCAATTGTCCTGAAATTATTTCAGAGATGTGAGGAGTTATATCTTTTTTTTAAATTTGAAAGATTTGTCGAACTCGGAACACAATAACTTCAAAGTGTGTTAAGGAAAATGTGACAGAGGAAGTGTGACAGGGAGTGTGTGTAATATCTACATGAAATGCAATCTATATGCAAGACTTTTGAATAGATTATGGAGACAATGCCTTGGGTCAGAGGTCACAGATGTGAAATGTTCAGCAGAATCAAGTTCCAGCAATGTGGGCCTACACCGCCCTCCACCTCCACCGCCATTTGGAGAACCAGTGGGAGCCCAGTGTTGCTTCGTGGGGGAGACCCAGTGCAATTTAAGTACAATCAGGCACTTAACTGGCCAGCATCAGGCCTCCTACGTGATCTAGGACCCCAGAGAATGGAAATCCTGCCCCCCAAGAGCTGTCAGCCAATCGGAGGACAGCAGCTCTCCATTGCAGGCAGCACCACCAGGAGTGGTGGCTGCTGTCGGTAACACATTACCTACCCAGGGGATCATGCTGGACCCTGCAGGTAGTTGAAGGGGAAGGGCAGGTGGGGGGAAAATCGCCAGAATGAGGGGGAACTTGGGCAGCAGTGGTCGGGGCTGGGGTGGGATGGGGGAAACAGAAGCAATGCCAACAGGTTGGCTTTCAGCAGCCCCCATCCTTTCCGATGTCAGGTACTTGATCAGGCACAGAGTGCTCGTCGACCCTCATACTCGCACTCACCAACCTGGCAGGGTTTGCCAGTCAGCCTTTGGGTGCTATGGGTGACTCATGCGATTCCCATTAAATCCCTAAGCCATCACTAAATTCTGGCGGGCTCAGGGATAATTAAGTGGCTCATTTATGACCCTAATTGGCATCCTGTCACCAGCAGATGGGATTTGGGCCCTTCCCATCCCCAACTTAATCAAGGACAATCTTCTTGACACCGGGAATGGAACACCGGTGCTCCTACCCAATTCTACCAACCCCCACTCGGCATCATGCCTGCTCTGGCAAGATTCACTAAATTCAGCCTGTTAACTCGGTTTCTTTTTGCGTTGATGCTGCCAGACCTCCTGTGTATTCCCAACATTTTCTGTTTTTATGATATATTAAAGTTTTGGGTATTGCACACATTTCCTGTAAGTGCCACAGGAAGTCTGCTAAGCAGGTTAGTCGTGTATTGCCGGCATACAATGCTGTATTCCAATAATTACTTTCATTAGTACTATCCCCATGCCACTGTTGATAACACCTCTTGTTAACAAAAAAATCTCATTATCTTCTGCAGGAGATCAGCTTACACATATAATGAAGTCTTGTATCTCACGCCTGTCACACTTATTTCCTGTTCTGACCAGAGATCATCCACATAAAGCCTTAACCCCTGCCCTTCTGCCTTGGCAAATGCTGCCGGATCTGCTGAGTCTTTCCAGCATTTCTGGGACGTGGAATACGAGAGAAAGGAGGTTACGTTAAACTTGTACAGAACACTGGTTTGGCCTCAACTGGAGTAGTGTGTTCAGTTCCAGGCACCACACTTTAGGAAAGATGTGACAGCATTAGAGAAGGTGCAGAGAAGATTAACGAGAATGGTTCCAAGCATTAGAAACTTCAGTCACGTGGATTGATTGGAGAAGTTGGGACTGTTTTCCTTAGAGAAGAGAAGGTTGAGAGGAGATTTGATGGAGGTGTTCAAAATCATGAGGGGTCTGGACAGAGAAACTGTTCCCACTGGTGGAAGAATCGAGAATGAGGGGACAAAGATTCAAGGTGATAGGCAAAAGAAGCAGGGGAGATATGAGGGAAAGCTTTTTCATGCAGTGAACGGTTCAGATAGGGAATGCGCGAGTGTGTGGTGGATGTAGGTTCAATTGATGCATTCAAGAGAGAATTGGATTGTTATTTGAAAAGGAAGAATTTGCAGGTTCATGGAGGGAAGGCGGGGGGGTGGCAGTAGGTGCATTGCTCCTTCGGGGTGGGGGGGCTGGCACAGACACGATAGGCCGAATGGCCTCCTTCTGTGCTGTAACAATTCTGTGATTCATTTGCAGCATTTTGCTTTGTGTCACACGCTGGACGCCTCATTCCGTTACTAGATGCAAAACAATCTTTCAAAAAAGGGAGGGAGAATGAAAGCCATTGTATTTCATCGCTGGCTTCTCACTCGCAGCCTGAGAAATCCGCTAATCTCGAAGCAAGTTTTGGAAGTTCCAAACAGTTACATTTACTCAGATTCCCCCAGATTTGTGAGCAAACATGCAAAATGGGTCTTGCATATTATTAGTCACGGTTGCACTGCTTATTTGCTAACCTAGCTATTCATTTTAAGATCCCTTCTCGAGTACATCCTCCCCGTGGGAACCCAGGTAAACATTCATAAACGTGTGGCTAAAGTGAGAAAATTGCTGGTAAATTTCAGATTCCACATCAGATGTAAAAACTGGGATGGAATGCCTGGGCTTTCGTTCTCTTCTTTTACTGAAATTACACATGATTTCGCAGCTTGATGGGGCTGCTCTGAAATTCCGGATGTAGACAGACATTCTTTCCAGCAAGAAAATGGCTTCTGAATTGATGCTGCATTGGATGCAGCTTGCTTCTCACTGATCCCAAAGATGTAGCTGTGCACGGAGGATTGATTAGTCATTTGTCATTGTGAGATAATGCAGTGCATCTCTGGGTAAGATGGATAAGGGCTGTGCCTCGAGAGCTTGTGTGTCGGTGCCCACAGCAGTGCACACGTCCATATCAAAATTCAACTCAGGCAAAGCCACTTAAAGCAGTCGGATCCCTAAATTTTTCAATCATTAAAATGAGAAGGAATACACATCTTGAATAAATGTTGCCATTTCAGGAAAAAATTCTTTTTAAACAAAAGTTTGAACAAGGATTGTTTTCTGTCTTTTTTTATACACGTCTCACCAGGAAACTCCTGTAATGGCACCCGAGCAGTATTATGTCATAAATATAAAATAATATTAAGGCTGATGCTCAATATTTCAAACTATTATGCTGGTTGAGTGGGACAGATAGTTACTTAAAGCGTCAAAGTGCATTTGTTGCTTTAACCATCTACTGCCCCATTTCCAATCTCTTCATACGGTCCTGGACCATGTCATTCATCCAACTCTCCCCACGCCTTTCCCGACCAACTCCCTTCAGTTTGGCTCTGCCCACCCAAGACACCCAATCTGTGCCAGTCAAAGTCACAAGTGACGTTCTGAAATCTGACGCCCACCCATGCAATGCTTTCGCTACGTTAGACAAGTAAGTTGGGGTCATTCAAGGTTCCCTGATCCAGCATCAATGCTTGAACAAAGGAGTCAGCCATAGCTCAGTGAGTAGCACTCTTGCCTCTGAGTCAGGAGGCTGTTGGGTCAAGGCCCCACTTCAGAGGTGTGAGCACAAATCAAGGCTGATACTCCAGTGGAGTACTGAGGGAGTGCTGCATTATCAGAGGTGCCCTCTTTCTGAATGAGATGTTAAACCGAAGACCCGCCTGATCTCTCTCAGGTGGATATAAAAGATCCAATTGGACTATTTTTGAAGAGCAGGGAAGTTCTGCCTTGTCTCTTGGCCAATAACATCCCTCAATCGATACACCTAAAACAGGTTATCTGGTCATTATCTCATTGCTGTTTATGAGAGCTTACTGTGCATAAATTGATTGCTGTGTTTCATTACGACATTTCAAAAGTACTTCACTGGTTTTAAAGTGCTTTGGGACATCCTGACATTATGTAATGTGTTATATACGTATGTATAGGTTCTAACTTTGCTGGAATAGTTATTGAGCATTAATCCAGGAGAGAGGTCATAGGTTTTTGATATGAATTATTATCTCATATTGCAGGAATGCAACATTATATAAGGCACTATCATGTACTAGTAATTGTTCATTGCTTCACCTGTATCAATCTAGTTTGCAGATTGGTCTAAGATTTTTTTCATCCTTTCACAGGACTTGAGCATCACTGGGTAGGCCAGCATTTGTTGCCCATCCTAATTGCCCTCAAGACAGTGGTGAGCTGTGTTCTTGAATCACTGCAATTACATTTGGCATAGGTACACCCACAGAGCTGTTAGGGAGGGAGTTCCATGTTTTTGACCCAGCGACAGTGAAGGAACAGTGATATAGCTCCATGTCAGAAAATGCTGGAAAAACTCAGCAGGTCTAGCAGCACCTGTGGAGAGAGAAACAGAGTTAATGTTTCGAGTCCCTGTGACCCTTCTTCAGATGAAGAAAGGTCAGACGGATTTGAAGCATTAACTCTGTTTCTCTCTCCATAGATGCTGTCAGACCTGCTGAGTTTTTCCAGCATTTTCTGCTTTTGTTTCAGATTTCCAGCATCTACAGTAGTTTGCTTTTAGTTCCAAGTCAGGATGGTGTGCAGTGATTTATGCAATTAGTATTACAACACAGTATTAAAAAAAACAACTTAACCAATAGTATTGAAAGGTGTTTTGTCCTTAGTAAGAATGAGTGTTTCTTTGTCTTCATGCTCTTGGACAAGCCATTCTTCCACTGGGGAGAGATTTGTTTTTGAAGTGCAACAGAACAGTAAATATATTTATTAAGAATAATTTTTGTTACAGGGAGGTACATGAGAAACCTTCTCTCAGGTCTCCTCCTTGGGAAGTTCTTACATAAAGCCAGTGTAAGCAGGTTCTCAGCCAGCTAGCCCTCCCCATCACTGCCCCAGAAAGACTTCTGGGGTTAGTCAGTACTGTTAGCAGAATTTTGCTAATCTCTTCGCTGCAGCGAGGAGCCTACATCAGGATGAGGCCAAGGAGAGAAGAGAAGGGCAGAAATAAAAAAAAGAGGGAGAGAAAATTACTGCCACAAATTCTGGGCATCTGCGTTGGTAGAGATAAGCTGACAGCATGTGGGGCAACTGAAGACAAGAGAAAATTTAAAGAAAAACTCAAAATCTGCATGAGAGTAATCAATTAATCAGTTGCCCTGGGATGGATAGAATTCTTTTATATCTTAAATCCCATCATTGAGAGGTCCAGTAAGGAATTCAGGAGAAACTTCTGTACCCATAACAATGTCACACCTCTGTAACACACTTTGTGCCTGGCATTGCTAAGGTTATACTGATGGAGCGTTCTATATACAATATCCCTCTACCATCGTCACACACTGTAAATATGCCTGCCTGATAACACCAAATGGCTGTAGGAAGCTGTAGCCCCACCAGCAGAGATTGGATAGAAACACAAAATATTTCTCCTCAGTGACTAGCCCCTCCACCACCCACCCCACCACCAGTCGATCTTTAACTACCTTTTTTTAAAAAACTCATTTCTAGTTCTTTTATCCAACTAATGTCAATATCTTTGTTGGCCTTTCTCTGCTGTGTCTCCCACCTCTACGAACAACGAGCATTCCTCATCATTCCATGAATCAATTCTCCTATGATTCCAGTCAGCTGGGCAGCATAAGGGACCACAAAGTGATGCAAAGAGGCGGCTGAGGAACAACCTGATAAATAACAAAGGGGTTAGAGGGCATGGATGTTTCCACTTGTAGGGGTGTCCAAAATTAAGGCCATAAATATAAGATAGTCACTGACAAATCCAATAAGGATTTCAGGAGAACTTCCTTACTCAGGGAGCGGCGAGACTGTGGAGTTTGTTATGACATAGAACAGTTGAACCAAATGGCAAAGTCATAGTTAAGGGCAAGCTGGATAAGGGCATGAGGGACAAAGGAATAGAAGGATTTGTTGCTGAGGTGAAATTAAGTAAGTAAGTAAGGCGAGAGGAGGCTCATGTGGAGCATAAACACCAACATGGACCTGCTAGGCTGAATGGCCTGTTTCTGTGCTGTAAATTCTATGTGATGCTACATAAATTTATAAATTAAGAGAGTGAACTATGTGCAGTTTTTGGCTGGGCAGTGATACAGCAGTGAGTCTATCAAGTTCTCAAGAAGTCAATGGAGCTGATTTTAAAAGCTGTCTCCATGCTGTGCTGAAGTTATATTGCACGTGGTGCTGTGCTGTAATTTGGCCTCCGCGAAATGTTGGCAGGACATTGGGTAAAACCACCTGCTCTTCTGCGAAGAGTGCTGTTTAATCACCAATGGCCACTTGGATCATTGGACAGGACCTTGGGATCCTGGCTCAAAGGAAAGAACCTCACTCAGTACCACAGCGGAGTGCCAATCGAGGTTATCTGCTTATTTCCTAGAGTGGGATTTGAACCCGCGGCTTTGGACTCCGAGGTTGCTATTTCACCTGAGCCACAACCAAGTTTAGAAAAATTAGAGGTGATCTTATTGAAACATGTAAGATTCTGAGCGGGCTTCACTGGGTCACCTCTGAGATGATGTTTCCCCTCACGGAGAAATATTGAACTGGGGGGGTCACAGTTTAAAGATAAGAGGTCTCGCATTTAAGATGGGGATGAGAAGGAATTTCTTCTCAGAGTGTCGTTAAGTCTTTGGAATTCTCTTCCAAAGATAGCAGTGGAGGCTGGGTTATTTAATATATTCAAGGCTGAGTAAGATTTTTGGTTGACGAGGAAGTCAAGGGTTAAAGGGTACAGCAAAGAAAGTGGCGTAAAAGCCACAATCAGATCAGCCATGGGTTTATGGCAGAGCAGGCTCGATGGGCTGAATGGCCTACTCCTGCTCCTATTTCTTATAATCTCATGAACATGCTACAACAGATTATGAAGTTATAGTGCAATGTAGTTTCTGCAATAAAAATAACAGTGTTATTAACAACTATCCGCAACCATTTTAAAAAAATGCGTTCCTAACAAATGGCAGCGAATTCATATACAGCTGGAAGCCGATCTATCATTTAAATGAAAAGATTCATTCTGCAGTGAGTGGAATATTCACCATTTGGCTTTGTGTTGCTTTTGTTGCTCTGAAAAAGGAAGCATCAGTATTTCCCGCCTTCATCAGGGTTCATTTTAAACCGTGGCCTAATTTTAGGCCATAGAAATCTAAATCCATTCTGTTGCTAACAGGTGGAACTCAAAGATAAAAGGCATTCAGAGTCAGAGTAACACCATTTTCCTGTTGCAAAATAATCATCACAAGCACTGGGCTCAAATTCCATTACGCTGTTTTTTTTTGTAGACTGTCACAAGGAGAATTATAGCACTGGGTTAATCAGGCATCTCACAGACACTCCCACACACCAGCAAAGGTTTACTTTTTGCAAGAACATTTACAATGGAAGAGGAGTTAGACTGTTGTAAATAATGGCTAAATTATTGTTAAAGTCACCACATTACAGGGAGGACATAATTCCTCTGGAGAGGGCACAGAGGAGATTTACAAGAATGTTGCCAGGGCTTGAAAATTGCAGCTATGAGGAAAGATTGGATAAGCTGGTATTGTTTTCCTTAGAACAGAGGAGGCTGAGGGGTGACCTATTTGAGGTGTTCAAAATTATGAGGAGCCTAGATAAGGTAGACAGGAAAGACTGTTTCCCCTTGCCGAGGGGTCAATTACTAGGGGCCTTTGACTTAAGGTGATTGGTAGAAGGATTAGAGGGGATAAGAGGAAAAACTTTTTCACCCAGAGGGTGGTGGGCATCTGGAATTCAAGGCCTAAATTGGTGGTTGAAACTGAAACGCTCAACTCATTTAAAAAAGGTACCTGGATCTGCATCTGAAGTGCTGTAACTGGCAAGGCTACAGACCAAGTGTTGGAAAGTGGGATTAAAATGAGCGGCTAGTTTCTTTTTTGGCCGGCGCAAACATGATGGGCTGAATGGCCTCTTTCTGTGCCGTAGCTTTTCTATGGTTCTAAAGTTAATCCAGAAGTATTAATCTGTTAGCAACGCATCTCTTAATTTCAAAACCAAAGTTAGTGACGAGTATATGTTGAATATCTCTGATCTTCTAATTATGGGGGCATCCTGCCCTCAGCACCCATGTTGAAAACTATTTTGGCCATAAATATTGCAAGGATGCCTCAATTGACTTCTAAGAGCATGGAAACACCACACACCCTCTCGGGTCCATCTTGCTTCTGGAATATCAATTGGGAAGCAGTCCGCATTCTCAGAATGAACCAATGTTTCTCTTTTACCCGTGATAAAGTTTTAAATTGGTAGGGGAGACATTTGGAGGGGCGAGGTCTGCAGGAATGAGGGATGAGGCAGTAGGACGAGGGTGAGGAGGCCCATAGGAGTGAGTTGGGGAGGGGGAAAGTTGTTGGGAGCCTGGTTGGATGTATTCTGGAGGTTTTGACACAAGACCTCCAACCAGTCGACCCAGTAAAACTTTTCCGTTTTTAAGCCTCATCCAAATCTTTTTTAAACTAATAAGCAAATAGAAATCTGCACAATTTATCTAATGCCACTGTGATTTTCTTCCTGGCTTTTTGTTGCCAGGAGATTGATCTTTCATTCCTGCAGACTCCAGGCCAATCCAGAGGGTTGACAACCCATCGAGGCCTCCAGCTGGCTCTTACCAGACAGTGAATGAGCGAGTGCCCACTTTCCCCTCCCCCCAAGACTCCAACTGTTCGAGGGAGAGTGGGGGCAGGCGGGGGGGGGGGGGGCGGGTGGTAATGAAGAGTTCAGCCCACCCAAAGGAGTTTTGTATCAGTAAATACATAGTGTCCCACCCCTCCAGAGCCCTCTTGATTACTGGAAGCTACGACCGGTGGTTACAGGGTACGTTATATTTCAGTAGTCATCAAGTAGCTCATTACAATATCCCTACTCACTAAACATCTACTTAGGATTTCCTGTCACAGGGACAGGCACTTCTGTTACATCATTAAGGGGTTTCATTTCCTCTGGGACCAGGCTGATTAAAGTGTTTGGATAAAATTGTTCAGCATGCTATTTTAATGCAGTTATTAACCCTGCAGTTGACTGCATTAAAAAGCACACACACACACACACACACACACAAAGGAATTTTGCAAGACCATCAACACAGTGCAATTCCAGAGGTAATTAAACCCAAAGGTTAAAATGTGCTAAGGTGATAGCAAGAGGATAAAAAAGTCAATTTGAATTAATCCTTTCTGCAAAGACAGTTCACTCACAGTAAAACTGAAAATGCTATTTGTTCTTTTTTGCAACTGGTTACTGAGGAATGTGAAGAAAGAAGGGAGGGAGCTCAGGACTAGAAGTATTTATGGGCTTCTTGTACTATTATTGGTTCAACGCACACCTAGTCTGTGAGACTAGAGGCCTTGCCCAGCATAATTTGTTAGTTGCAATATTTACTTTGCGAAATCTTGTACGTTGAAATCAATTACAGAGAGCGGTGAGAATGTGGAACTCCTGGCCACAGAGTAATTGAGGTGAATAGAGCAGATGCATTTAAGGGGAAGCTAGATAAGCACACGAGGGAGAAACGAATAGAAGGATATGTTGATGCGGCGAGATGAACAAAGGTGGGAGGAGACTTGTGTGGAGCACAAGCACCGGCCTGAGCCCGATGGGCCAAATGGTCTGTTTCATGCTGTAAAATTCTATGTAACGCCACTACTTTTTGGTCTTAAGTTACACTGGGTGAAAAGTATCACAAAAGTGCACAACTCCTTTCCCTGTTGTTTAATATTCAGTCTTGGGCCTACATGGTGGAAGATTTTGAAGTGTTTCAAATCTACTTAAACTCAAAGCTGCTTAGATGATGATGCGTTCATTCTTATTTTGTGGCCTGAAGGCTCAACTATGTCCCTATTTTCAATCAACACAGTCATAACCATGTTGGCTGCTCATCTACTGTTTGTGGGATCTTGCTGTGTGCAAATTGGCTACAAAATTTACAACCCATGGCTGCACTCCAAACATGTCCCACTGCTGTGAAGTAATATAGGGCACCCTCAGAATGGCAGAAGTGAAAGTTTCTTTCTTTATGAGCAGGAGATAAAACATTATTTCTCTAGCTCCCCATTCCAAGTGCAAGTTTCCATTGCCAAGCACCAATTATACTCTAAATGACTTCAAGGTTACATATTTGCCCCTCAGAATCTTACCGCATAAAAAGGAGGCAATTCAGCCCATCGCACCTATGCTGGCTCTTTGAAAGAATTCTTCAATTCGTCCTACACCCTGTTCTTTACCCATAATCCTGTAAGTTTTTCTTCAAGTACTGGCCCAATTCACTCTTGAAAATTACTTCCTGGCCTTAACGGGATTGGCCCACTTAAATAAGCTCCATATCACCAGAATAATATATTGTGCTTTACACAGTGTAATGCTCCAATATTTACACAACACTGCCTCCTGACTTGTTATGAGCAATACTTTTTTGAGATCAGCTAGTTTAATGGATGGCTGGGGATGGGGGGCGGTGGAGGCGAAATGGATTTCTTTAACACATTTGCTCAAAATACTTCACAACTCATTTAAAGTGGAATGACTGCTGTGGTGCTGACAAGCACAAAGCAAGATTCCAAAGCAATAAGAAGAGTGACCAGTTGATCAAGTTTTAGCAGAGCTGGTTGGGAAAATGAGGGGCCTGACTTCAGAACTCCCTGCTCACCATGTGCTATGTGGCCTGTAAAGTCCAATTCAGCTCCTGAAACTGTCAGCTAACACCTCCTTTGAAGTACAGGGCATCCGATGAGGCAAACCTTGCCGCACTGAAGCACAGTCGGAAGGCTGCATACGTTCAAGTGTGAGAGCAGGGCTCGAACCCACGACCTTCTGAATCAATGAGTGCGAGCGTGACCCAGATTTCAGTCTCCCGTTCAAATTTAAATTAACAATGTTAGTAGTTTAATTAAACTATCACAAAAAGTCTCCTGAAATGTAAAGACGATCCAACCATACAGGCATTTCCTGGAAGGTAGCTAATGAATGGGGAGACGGTGACATAATGTTAATGTTACTGAACTAATAATCCAGGCTAATGGCCTGGGGACATGCGTTCAAATCCCACCACAGCAGCTTGTGGAATTTATATTCAATTAATGAATCTGGAATATAAAGTTAGTTTCAGTCATGGTGACTGTGAAACTATCGTCGATTGTTGTAAAAACCCATCTGGTTCACAAATGTCCTTTTGGGAAGGAAATATTCCATCCTTACCCAGTATGGCCTACATGTAACTGTAGACCCCCGGTAATGTGGTTGACTCTTACCTACCCTCTGAAATGGCCTAGCAAGGCACTCAGTTCAAGGGCAATCAGGGATGGGCAACAAATGCTGATCTTGCCAGCGATGCCCACATCCTATGAAGGAAGAAAGAAAAAAAATAGTATTGCGAGACACCAGAGGGTAGATTACGTTCTGTCCCACACCCAATTCTCTTGACTTGGGAGGAATGAGCAATGTGAAGAGAGCTTAAAAATATGGGAGAAAATAAGGATAATTCTTGGAAAAATATCATTATGTTTTAAATTGACCCTGGAATTTAAGAATACAACAACATTTTAAGCAGCAACTCAATTACAAAACAGATGCAAAGAAGGATAAAAGAAATTTGGCATCAAAATGGTCTGGGCATTGATCATTGCAGCATCATTAAAACTGCCTGGATGCCAATATGGTCTGGATGGGACAACCCTCATTATTCATTTTGATCATGGGAACTCCTTAGCTAGTTGGAGGCAATTATTTCAGTTTTAACCCTGTAAATTAACCTCAGTTTTTCCCTGTAAATGCCTCATTGTGGGAAACTACACAGCTTTTGTTTTTCTGGTTAGCTGTGGCTTATATGCTTAAGTCTCTGGAGTCCAATCTTCTGTCTCAGGTGACAGTGCTACCCCCTGAGCCACGGCCGGCAGGAGTGGCCTTTCACTTTGTCACAACACTGAGCACCTTAAGACAATGGTCGGTTAGTTGCCGTGCTGAAAATAATGAACAGGATCACTCATGATCCTGTTTAGTAGGTGTCAAAGTAAGCTGTATTTATGAGTCAGACCTTATACTATATATGTTTCTAATTATTTTTCTGGTAGCAAGCAAATAAAAGGCAAATGTTGAGTCAATGCACTTTCTGAACAAAATAAAAAAGAATCATTTTCACCACAACACACTCTTGTCACAGTCTAATTACTCTTGAATGCTACAAGCAAGTAGACCTCCATCTGTCCTACTTATCATAATTGGCCTTGACTGAAACAAATGCTGGTACAGATGACATTCTCCTTGCAAAGTTCAAGAGTGCAGCTTCTTAAAGCTAAACAACTTCACAAGTTAATTGATTTTAATGCTTGTTCTTTTTTTATTCTAACACCAGGTACCTAATGAAATGAGGAATGTTCCCCAGCTTGAGCAATGGGGACATGAAGTGATGATCTGGGCAAGTGTGTCCTCACAGCTGAGAGTGTTGAATGGTCCAGGTTGGTCCAGAGCAAGAGAAAAATGGCTTAAAAGGGGCCAGTCTCATCCGCATTAATATTGACACTCAGTTTGGTTTGCTTCATTCTTCATGCTTCATTTCCTCAAAACTTACTTCATGCACTGTGTTTTTAGTGACTGCCGTTGGCTTCCCTTCTGATTGCTGGCTTCTCCTCCAGCATTATGGTTTCCTTATCCTAAAGGCACGCTGTGGTTGGACGCTTATTCCTCAAGAAAGAAATGAGGAGGAAATGGGGCTTCCTTTTTTACCTTCATCACCCGAGAAGGATTGACAATTCTTCAGGCTTGTCCTGGAGTCTGCAGGAATTAAAGATTAGCCTCCCAACACTGTTGTGAGGAACCCAGAATGGGAGGTGGCAGAGATAAGCAGTGATGTTGTTAGAGTGACAGTGAAGAATCAGCTAGTGGGTAACATGGTTTTCCAATTGTGACGGGAATGCTGTGTGTCCTGAGGATGGACATGTCGGGTGAGCAATAGCGGGGTTCTTGGCTGGAAGAGATCTCCAGGATATGTCCAACCAGAGTTGGCAACCCTACCTGGCAGAGTGGATCATTTGGTCATTGGAGAATCCACTCAGCCATGGTTGGAAGCCCAATGGGATGAAAATATAGCATGCGGGCACACTTCACCACATTATTAGCTTGGGGCAAAGTAGTAATCACTGTGAACATGTTAGTATTACAGGGCTGTTATTAATATACTCTTCTTTCTCAATCCGTGTGGATTTACCAGTACCCAAGGTAAACCAAAAGGTTTCTGGTGTTTGGCTAGTATCAATTCATACAACAGCCTACAAATAAAAGGCATTCAAATTTGACTGTTTTGAATCAGTACTTACAAAAATCAACAACCACATTTACTTTGCAATAAATTGTTTTAACCAGATTAAAATTTAAAATGATGTTTGCTGCAGGGAGAGGGGGGTGCACCTTGAAATGTGCAATTAGTCCATTTGTTAACTCTGCTGACGTCAAGGCCATAAACATCTATATGGAGCTGAACCCCCGAGATGAGGTGAGAGTGACTGCCCTTGACATCAAGGCTGCATTTGACTGAGTGTGGCATCAAGGAGCCCTAGCAAAAATGGGGTCAATGGGAATCAGGGGGAAAACTCTCCAACTGGTTGGAGTAATAGCTAGTACAAAGGAAGATGGTTGTGGTTGTTGGAGGTCAATCATCTCAGTTCCGGAACATTGCTGCAGGAGTTCCTCAGGGTAGTGTCCTAGGCCTAACCATCTTCAGCTGCTTCATCAATGACCTTCCATCCATCATAAGGTCAGAAGTGGGGATGTTCGCTGATTATTGCTCATATTCAGCACCATTCACAACTCCCCAAATGATGAAGCAGTCCATGTCCAAATGCAGCAAGACCTGGACAATTTCCAGGCTTAGGCTGACAAGTGGCAAGTAACGTTCGCGCCACATAAGTGCCAGGCAATAATCATCTCCAACAAGAGAGAATCTAACCATCAATGGCATTACCATCACTGAATCGCCCACTATCAACATCCTGGGGGTTACCATTGACCAGAAAATGAACTAGGCTAGCCACATAAATACTATAGCTACAAGAGCAAATCAGAGGCTCGGAATCCTGTGGTGAGTAGCTCACCCACTGACTCCCCAGTCTGTCCACCATCTACAAGGCACAAGTCAGGTGTGTGATGGAATACTCTCCACTTGCCTGGATGAGTGCAGTTCCAACAACACCAGAGCAGCTTGAAACCATCCAGGACAAAGCAGCCCAATTGATTGGCACCACATCCACAAAACATTCACCCCCTCCACCATCAACGCACAGTGGCAGCAGTGTGTACCATCTACGAGATGCACTACAGGGACTCACAAAGCCTCCTTAGACAGCACCTTCCAAACCCACGACCACTACCACCTAGAAGGATGAGGGCAGCAGGCACATGGAAACACCACCACCTGGAAGTTCCCCTCCAAGATACTCACCATCCTGACCCTTGGAAATATATTGCCGTTCTTTCACTGCCACTGGGTCAAAATCCTGGAATTCCCTCCCTAACAGCACTGTGGGTGTACCTACACCACATGGACTGCAGTGGTTCAAGAAGGCAGCTCACCACCGCCTTCTCAAGGGCAACTAGGGATAGGCAATAAATGCTGGCCCAGCCAGCAAAGCCCACATCCCGTGAACAAATAAAAAAATGTTTTATCCAACGGAACAAAGTATTGACGGAGTAATCTGGTGGTTTATCTGTTGAGAATGTGTAAAATTATGAGCACAAGGGGCTATGCCACAAGCTGTGCTGCTAAACAAGGCTAATGATTTTCAGTGGAGTAATGGATACACACACTGCATCAGTTGCTAACCACACTTTTCTGCTATGGTTACCAGATCAACAGATTTTGTAACATGACTCTCAAGAGGAGGGAAAAAAATGCATACTTATCTGAAAACATTTCAACTGTCCAACTGATTACAAAAACTGTGCATTATTTGAGAATAGCATCAGTGACAACTCCTTCAGTTCTCCTACTGCACTGAGCTGTTTTTAAAAACACCTTGTCCCTACTCTGTTTTGTCTGACGTTGCCCTAGCTACCCTCCTTCCAATGTCGTTCAGTTGGCACTTGTCCATAAACAGACCTCCTCCATCTGGCTCAAAGAGCAAGACTTCATGGGGAGAAATCAGTGTGGATGATGCTTTTACATAGAATTTACAGCACAGAATCAGGCCATTCAGTCCAGCTGGTCTGTGCTATTTTTTTTTATTCGTTCACAAGGTGTGGGCATCGCTAGCTATGCCAGCATTTATTGCCCATCTCCAATTGCCCTCGAGAAGGTGGTGGTGAGCTGCCTTCTTGAACCTCTGTAGTCCATGTGGTGTAGGCACACCCACAGTGCTGTTAGAGAGGGAGTTCCAGGATTTTGACCCAGCGACAGTGAAGGAACGGTGATATAGTTCCAAGTCAGGAAGGTGAATGACTTTCAGGGAAACTTCCAGGTGGTGGTGCTCCCATGTGTTTGCTGCCCTTACCCTTCTAGATAGAAGAGGTCACGGGTTTGAAAAGTGCTATTGAAGGAGCCTTGGTGAGTTTCTGCAGTGCGTCTTGTATATGGTACACACTGCTGCCACTGTGCATCGTTGGTGGAGGGAGTGAATGTTTAAGGTGGTGTATCGGGTGCCAATCAAGTGGGCTGCTTTGTCCTGGATGGTGTTGAGCTTTGAGTGTTTTTGGAGCTGCACTTGTCCAGGCAAGTGGAGGGCATTCCATCACACTCCTAACTTGTATCTTGTAGATGGTGGACAGGCTGTGGGGAGTCAGGACGTTATGATCCACACAAGCCTCCTCGCCATCCCACTTCATTGTGCAAAGACTTAACACATTTGTATCAAATTTCTCTTTGCCTCAACAGTGGCCTTAAATCTAATTCTGGTTAATATCAACATTAAAATAGTGGTCACACAAACATTGTGCATATGCATTAAGCCAAAGCCACCAGAAAATTCTGCAATGCATTAATGTGTCATATTTACAAAACACTAATAACCTGCATGTGCTTCTTGACTACCAGAGTTTACTTTGTGTTATGTTTTTGCAACAGGTTTTACTTTGTGTCAACTTTTTTTCCTAGATAAATTCTTGAGTTTGTATTTATAAACAGAAACAAGTTATGTAAACGGTCACACTGTATTTCCACTCTCTAGCTAGTGGTCGTTTTGTATCACCTTGGTTTTATGTCACAACTTCATTACCTGTTCTAAAGACTTTGATGTTTTGACCAACTCGATTTCTCAGCTTCCCGAATTGCTATAAGGTTTGCTATATAATTGTCATCAATATAAAATCAATGTATTATATAGAAATGCAGGCAGAATGTATGATGTTAAAATGGTGATTGAATTCTGCTTTTTTGTAACATCTAATTATCTTTTGGCCCACTACAGTGAAACACTAAACTTGCTTTCACATCCCCATTAACCTTGACTAGCTTCATACACAAGTATTTTTTTTCAAATAACTCTCAACCCAATGTTTATATCCACATCCACAATGGCTCATGGATTCCTAAAATGTAACAAAACTGGTCCAGAGTTAATGCCCTAAACACATAATATCTGCACAGTTCTCACTGA
This sequence comes from Cetorhinus maximus, assembly GCF_964194155.1. Classification (NCBI taxonomy): domain Eukaryota; kingdom Metazoa; phylum Chordata; class Chondrichthyes; order Lamniformes; family Cetorhinidae; genus Cetorhinus; species Cetorhinus maximus. Next base: position 31,065,140 of record NC_135905.1, read on the forward strand.
AAACATTATAAATTAGTAGCTGGACAGCAAGTGATTAGGAAGACAAATGGAATGTTGTTGTTTATTGCAAGGGAATGGAATATAAAAATAGGGATGTTTTGCCACAGTTGTACAGATCATTGTTGAGACCACATCTTGAATACTGCGTACAGGTTGGGTCTCCTTATTTAAGGAAGGATATAAATGTGTTCACATTTCAGAGGAGGTTCACTTGGCTGATACCTGGGATGGGGTTGAGAGGGGAATTATCTTATGAGGTAAGGTTGGACAGGCTGAGCCTGTATCCATTGGAAAAAAAACAAAAATTGCTGGAAAAACTCAGCAGGTCTGACAGCATCTGTGGAGAGAAAGAGTTAACATTTCGAGTCCAGGTGACTTCTTTAGAACTAAAGAGAAGTAGAAATATGGTGAAATATGTACTGTATAAGGGGAAGGTGGGGGGGGAAACAGATGAAGCTGGATAGGAGGCCAGTGATAGGTGGAGGCAAAGGAGAGATTGCAAAAGATGTCATAAACAAAAGGTCGAAGGGGTGTTGATGGCGGTGGTACTGACTAAAGGAGGTGCTAATGGTGACATTAAGAGTAGAAAGCAGAATAAGCAAGTGGCAGATGGCCCTAGTGGGGGTGGGGTGGGAGAGGGGACGGTGTGAGAGCAAGGATCAAAATAGGCTAAAAGGTGGGGATAAGACAATGAATGGAAATAATTTTTTTAAATGATTATAAAAATAGGTGGGGAAAAAATGTATATGTAAAAATTTAAAAATAAATATTTGAAAAAAGGGATCCAAAAAGCAGTGAGGATAGAGGAGAGAGTTCATGATCTGAAGTTATTGAACTCAATGTTAAGTCTGGAAGGCTGTAAAGTGCCTAATCGGAAGTTGAGGTGCTGTTCCTCCAGTTTTTACTCTTTCGCTCTGCAGATGCTGTCAGACCTGCTGAGTTTTTCCAGCAATTTTTGTTTTTGTTTCAGATTTCCAGCATCCACAGTATTTTGCTTTTATCTTACTGTATCTATTGGAGTTGAGAGGATTGAGAGGTGATCTTATTGAAACATATGAGATCCTGAGGGAATTTGACAGGGTGGATGTTGAGAGGATATTTCCCAGTGTGGGAGAGACTAGAACCAGTTTAAAAATAAGGGGTCTCCCATTTAAAATGGAGCTGAAAAGAAATGTTTTCTCTCAGAGGGTCATGACTCTTTGGAACTCTCTTCCCTGGAGGACAATGGAGGCAGGGTCAATGAATATTTTTAAGGCAGAGGTAAATAGATTCCTGACTAACAAGGAAGTCAAAGGTTATTGGGGGTAGGCGGAAAGTGGAGTTGAGGCCACAATCAGATCAGCCATGACCTTATTGAATGGTGGATCAAGTTCAAGGGGCCAAATGGCCTACTCCTGCTCCTAATTCATTTGCTTGTATGGTTAGTCTTGTTTATCTCTTCTAAGTTGTACAAACAGCATGAGATTTTTAAAAGAATATACCAAAGGCAGTACACACAATTGTATCACCGATTTCACTGCGCAGTTTAAAACAAAATCTCATCATGCTTTTTTTTTGTAAGTTATTTTTATCTCGCCACTGTCGCACTTCCTCATTCAACCACAAGGGCAAATTGCTTGGACTGTATTAGACAGGTCACTTCTTGTCTCAGCCACATCATGTCTAACCAGAAGTAGAGATGATTCTAAGCAGCATTATCTTGGTTGGAACACACTTGCAGTACTGTGTACAGTGCTGGTTGCCATATGATAAAAGAGGCACTGGAGAGGGTGCAGAAGACAATTTACACAGACAATACCAGAACTACAAGGTATAGCCTTCAAGAAAGAATGACAGACTGGATGCATTTCCTTTTGAAAAGACAAAGCTGAGCTGTGAATGGTCCTTGAAATTATGAAGGATTTGACAAAGCAGACACAGAGGGAGTATTTCCACTTACAGGGGAAAGCAATGCTACAGGACATCCAAAAAAGAGCCACCATGAAATTCAATAGGGAATTCAGAAGAAACTTTGTTGTCGAGGAAGGCAGGAAAATGTGGAACTCACTACCAGAGGGAGTGTTTGAGGTGAAGAATATAATGCATTTAAGGGAAGCTAGATAAACATAGGGAGAAGAAATAGAGGGTTATGTGGTTGAGGAAGGAACATAAATAACATCATGGACTGGGTGGGCCAAATGGCCTGTTTCTGTGGCATATATTCTATGTAATCCATACAAATAGTTCTGAGGAACTGAGGTTTCTCCCTTAAGGAAAAATACAATTCTGTAATGTTCCACTTATAGTTTCAATGCGTAACATTAAGCCAATGAGGTTCAAGGAACAGCCAATCAATGCTGGAATCTGAAGTTGCAACACTATGATACAGTTCAGTCTAATGTATGGCAATTGGCTTTGACCAACTCCACTTGCCAGGTCTTCAGTTTCTATTCCCAAGACATCAGCCTTGGTGCGTGCTGTGGTAGCATATCTTACCCACAGAGCCAGAAAGCCATGAGCTCAAGCCCCACCTCAGAAGCATGAGCACCCAATCTAGGTTGGCACATTAGTGCCAGTGCTAAGGGAGTATTGTACTGTCGGAGGTGTCGTCTTTTGGATGTGATGTTAAACCGCTGCCCCATTTGCCTTCTTGGGTAGGCGTAAAAGATACCATGACACTATTCAAAGGAAAGTAAGGCAGTTATCCCCAATATCTCCTCGTCCAACAAGATAGAAACAGGTTATCCAGCGATTCACCTCATGGTTGTTTATGGGGCTTTGCTATGTGCAAATTTGCTGCTGCATTTCTACATAAACTTTATATATGAAGATGTTCCTATATCACTAAAGCATCACTGCTGGACATTTTCACCGAGACATCGCAAGAAGTTTGCAAAAGATTCATAACATGTTGCTATCAAAATTATAAGAGACTGTTATCTCCCCAGCATAATCTTCCCAATCCATCTTCCCATAGAGCAACACAGGTTAGTTCATGTAGCCTGGATACAGTAAGTGTCCTTTTCATTTGTATTTTTTTTGGGTAAACAGGATATGTGACTAGAATGAGAAAACTAGAACAGAATGGGAGGAAGTGCCAGCAACCTGGCTTTCTGCTCCAAGCAGAGATACAGTAACCACTGCTCAGTACAAAATCATGCGACATCCCTCCTGCAGATTCAATTTTTCCCTTTTTGTTTGATCAGTGTGAGATGCTCTTTTCCAAGCAGCAATTTTAATCAAAAGTATGCTTTCCAGCAAACACCAGGAAATCAACTCATCGATCCGGCTGTCTAACAGCACATGACAAATTCAATTTACCACTACTGCAAGCACCTTGCAAAGGCAAACAGCTTAATAGAAGGCTGACGCGAACTAGGCTTGTAATACAATGATCACAACTTCTTCAGTTATTCCTGCAGGCCAACACGACAAGCGTTTGTTTCTTCAGACGCCCGTCAAGATTTAATCCAGCAGTCAAGCTGCCAACCTGAATTTTAATAAAAAGCAGAATAAACTAATTTGACTGGGAGAATCTCATCTGGGCAGCATCAGCTGGGCACCAAAGGACAATTCATCTGGACTCTAATGTACTTGCCAGCCTGATAGATCTATCGATTAACGGATCCGACTTTGATCCTCTCCAAATTGCAGCTCAGAAACAACAATTCAGTGTTGCATAAGGAAAAGGATTTGCATTTATATAGCGCCTTATCAGTGCTTCCACAAGCAATAAATTACTTTTGTAGCAGAGTCACTGCTATTATGCAGACATTTTTGCTTCAGCTATTTTATGCAATGAGATGAATAGGCAGCTACGGTGTTTTTTTGCCCCCAGTGTTGATTGGAGGGAGGCATGTTAGCCAGCACACTGGAAGAACACCCTGCTCATTATTTTTTGAGTCAGTACCATTTCTCTTGACAGACAGACTGGGCCTCTAACTGTAGCACGCCCGCAGCACCGCACGAGTGTCAGATTAGATTATCACCCAGCTCTTGCAATGGGGCTTGAGCCCACAACTTTCCAACTGAGACAAGTAGACACGGCAGAAGCATGCAAACAGTCGAAGACCATGAGGGTACTCTCATGCTGTCAGGTGCTTATACACTGCTACGGTTAGGTATCTTACCCTGGTCCATTACACTGGTGTGAAAAACTAAGACAGAAAATCTATCTTTTCCCTGACAATGTTCTAGCAGACAGCAAAGTCTTCTCCATCCTTCACAGACATCATTAGATGGTAGCAGAGAGATGTCTTTTCCACAAGTACAGTCAACCTGGAACTAATGGAGGACACAAAGCCAGGTTGGAGATGGTCTTTGGGGACCAGGCTCATCAGATGATGAGCATTCCTGGAACTATCTGTTAACTGAGTTAACAACTAAGTATCTGAACTAAAATTTGATCTATGTCCACCCAATGGTACAGGGTTGCTAACTGTGATTAAACATATTTCCTGGTGGGTGATGCACTGCCTTCCTACGCCAATTTGAATGCAAAAAGACTCATTACCCAATTGGATGATGCTTGACTGTCAGCCAAACAGTCTTTTTTTCCACCCCATTTTGAATACTTTTATATCTGGCAAAGAGAAGTGCTCAAGGATAATGGCAACAAAAAACATTTTTTAATGTCACTATGACTTTTCTCCAGGGCTTCACACAGCAGTGTCCTGGAGATTGATCTTCAATTCCTGGAGACTCCAAGCCAATCCTGGAAGGTTGGCAACCCTACAATGGTACCATCCATCTGTGTAGGTAACATCACTCATTGCTAGTGGCTCCTCTCCCCAAAGGAAACTCGGCACAATGTATTTCCTAATATGGATCCACCACATGGCTAATAATAATGTCCTAGCTAGCTCAGAAACACCTCAATCATCGCATGACACACTTTCATTGGCAATCCATGAAAGGAAGGAAGGCTTGTGCAAACAAGAGCCAATACCGTCTCATTGGCTTATGTGTAAAAGATCGCCACCATCTCTGCAGGCCTTGGCACATCTACCTGCTAATGAAGTGGAAGGGTTACCTTTGGAGGGGCTGGGTAAGTAGATAGGCTGTGAAATCTGCTGCAAAGGACCTTTGCAACTGCCATGCACCAATCGGGCTTGCAACCTCAGTGATAGTAAGAGTCAACTTCAAATCTGGCTCCACAACCTTGTAAACATTGGGGATGGAGCTGTGGTCTTCACGGAACCTGCCTCAGAACCATCTCAGGCAGCAGACAAATAAGGCTTTGGTTGCTGACCTTCTCCATCAATTGTCTGCAGGCTCATGCTGGTCTTTTGGCCTTTGTGCCCCTCTCCCCTTGTGCGCCAGCTGTGGCTCAGCTGGTAGCCCTCTTGCCTCTAAATCACAAGGTTTCAGGTTCAAGTCCCATTCCAGGGTTTGAGCATAAAAAAAGTCTAGGCCAACGCTCCAGCGCAGTGCTGAGGCACTGTTGGAGGTGCCTTCTTTCAGATGAGATGTTAAACCAAAGCCCCACCTGCTTGCTTGGGTGGACGTAAAAGATCCTATCACACTATTTTGAAGAAGAGCAGGGGAGTTATCCCCTGTGTCCTGGCCAACATTTATCCATCAATCAACATCACAAAAACAGATTATCACATTGATGGTTGAGAGAGCACGCTGTGCGCAAATTGGGTGCCAAGTTTCCTACATTACAACAGTGACTACACTTCAAAAAGTACTTCATTGGCTGTAAAGCACTTTGAGATGTCCGTCGGTTGTGAAAGACGCTATATAAATGCAAGTCTTGTTTTTCTCCCACTCTCAGTCCCCAGTTGCTTCAGACTTGGCAAAGGTCACTAAACATCTTCTGAAACTCTCCAGTCTGTTCAGAATTTTTGCTCCCCTCTCACTTGATTATGACTCAGCCCTTTAATTGTGTCTGTTGCTTTCGACTCCAGCACTCACTGGACCTGGCAGAATCAGTACTTTTAGCCATACCAATAAACTGATCTAAGAAAATTAAGTGTGTGTCGCACACTTCCATTTGAGTTCATCACAAGTACCATTCTGTGCTGATAATGCCAAAATTGGAGAATCCAAAAGCAGCACTTTGAGCTGATAGTAAAGACTCTTAAAAATGAGACAGAAAAGGGCATCCTGCTCCCAACTGATCAAAGATCTATTGTTACAGTGAATACCCAACAAAGGCTTTCAGCAAAACAAAAAGTTAGAAAGTTCAATAACTTGAAAATGACACTGCGCAAATTGACGCCATATTAGTCTTCATAACAACACTGCTACACTTCAAAAGTAATCACTCTGGAACATGGAAAGTGAGAGAGAAAAAGTCAAATAATTGTTTCCTTTTTATTCACAGGTGAAAATGAGAGAACTCATGGGCAGAATATTTGACGACTCACGTTTGGTCTGACAATTGAAACTGGAATTCAACATTGGAGCTACTAATTGAGAGCTTAGGATATCAGTATTGAAATTACAAAGCACTTGAGCACTTTTTGAAGCAATGTTTGACCAGGGCTTTGAATTGACTGGTCAGCATCTGACTCAACCAGCCTTGAAAGAACAACCAACATCCAGTATAACTTTGTTCCAGACAAATGGCTTCCGGTGATCATGAGTGGGCATTCACAATGCAGCAACAATCAATACCAGGAACGAAGTAAGATGAGTGTCAATGACAAGATCAAATTTTACCTCAAGAAATCTCAAAGAAGGCACACATTTAAGGTAATTGGTAAAAGAAACAGCGAAGACATGATGAAAATCTTTTTCATGCACCGAGTGGTTAGGATTTGGAACGCACTGTCCTAGAGTGTGGTGGAGGCAGGTTCAATTGAGCATTTAAAAGGGAATAGGGTTATCAGAAAAGAAGGATAAAGTCGTTCAGTGTTCCCATTCCAGGTTGTCTTCCAGTGAACCTCCTGCTGGAAATCGCCCAAACTGTTGCGAGGGGCCGAATTCAACTCAGCTGTGGTGCTCTATGCAGTCAAATAGCACACATACACACCTAAAGAATGACGCTGGGGTGAGGTATTGAGGTCTGGTGGCAACTGGAAAAAAATCACTAACCTAGCATGAGTTACGATTACTTCAATTATGTAGATGCATTAGAGAAGCTGGGACTGTTTTCCTTGGAGAAGGGGAGGTCGAGAAGAGATTTGATGGAAGTAGGGGAAAACTGTTCCCACTGGTGGAAGGAACAAGAACAAGAGGGCACAGATTTCAAGGTAATTGGCAAAAGAAGCAATGGAGACAGGAGGTGAAATTTCTTCACGTAGCGAGTGGTTACGATCTGGAATACGCTGCCTGAGAGTGCGGTGGAGGCAGGTTCAATCAAGGCATTAAAGAGGGAATTAGATAATCTGAAAAGAAAGAATTTGCGGGGCTATGGGGAGAAGGCCAGGGAATGGCACTAGGTGAGCCAGTGCAGACGGGCTGAATGGCCTCCTTTTGTGCCTTAACAGTTCTGTAATTCTGTCAAGTTTCAGTGTTTGATGATAGAGGTGGGGATGGGGTGGTGAGTGGATGACGGTATGGGGGCAAAAATAAATATTACACCCGCTGTGCAAATTCATTTGCAAAAAAGCAAACTTTGCTGAAAAGGCTAGTTCTCTGTACATCATTTTTTTTAAAAAAAGGTTTAACCTCTTAAATGTATTTAAACTATTTCTAAGAATGGAATGAGTAGCTCTCCTTTGTAAGAATAAGGTCTTCATGAGATTATTTTTGACAACTCAGTCTATCAGTCCAAGCTGCACTGTGCCTCGGTAATGCATTGGAAACGGTCTGACTCACCAAGGGGACACGGGATCTAAGAGAGACAGTGAACGGCCTGTCTGATATTCTCTGCACTCTCTCCAAGTCAATCCATCATCTTTCATTTCAGCAGAAGTCAAACCCTCCAGATGAGAGGGGAACCAATAACCACAGCAATGAATCATGAAAGTGCTTATGACCTAAGGGGCATCTACTGCCTCTTATTGACAATCAATGTCACTCACTGCCTTATGCACTGCAATGGCAGCTCACCTTCGTGTAACATTGCAAAATTCGCCAGTCTGCTGCTGGTTCCCACACAGTCAGTCAGGCTATGCTGTTTGCAGGTTGAGACATAAAGCAAATCCCTTCCCACATTGTCATATCACAACAGTTAGAACCTGTGTCAAAAGGTTTATTCACACTTTCAACTCTGTCTAGCCAAACACCTCATTATGCCGCACTGGGAAAATATCTCTGAACCTGTTCTATGAAAACCGCTACAAAAGATTGATAAAAGTGGCAATTTGCTCTGTCAAAAGCATATATATAAAAAAGTGACAAAAACACTGTTCAGGGGTCACAGAGTGTTCAATTTTCTTTCAGAGGATTGAAATTCTAAAATCGTTGGTTTTGATATTACTCAAAGTTGACTACTTTTGATGACTGTATTTCAGCAGTTCCTTGGAGGGATGGTGAAGCCCTTTGCGATGATGGAGTTGTTCATATGGAAGATGCAGGAAGGGCTCTCCTATCACATATCATGACCCCAGACCTCCTACACGCTGCCAATTATAAAACACTGATTAACTGCTTTGTGTTAAACTGGTGTTAAGAAGATAACTGGTCACAAGAACAGTGCAGCGAATTTAGACCAGCAAGCCAACTCCAGCAGGCAAACACCAAGGGAACAGGAAAATGTCTCTCAGTTCCAAGTACAATGTCTTAACTGGTTTTTAATCAGAGTAAATGGGGGCAAAACTGCAGGCATCTTCAAACCTAGAACCAGGAATTCACAATTAAACAAGGCTAAATTCAGAATCATACAGTATGGAAGGGAACCATTTTGTCCATTTTCTGAAAGAGCCATCCAATTAATCCCAATCCCAATTCTTTCCCCCCTTGTGCAGAGATCCAATTTCCTTCTGAAAGTTACTGTTGAATCTGCTTCCAATGCATTCCAGGTCATAACAACTATATCTTCAGCTGCCCGGACCTTAAGCTTTGGAATTCCCTCTCTACACCTTTCAGCCACTTTACCTCTCTCTCCTCCTTTAAGACACACCTTAAATCTTACCTCTTTGACCAAGCTTTTGGTCATCTGTCCTAATATCTCATTATACAGCTTGGAATCAAAATTATATTTGATAATGTTCCTGTGAAGCATCTTGGGCTGCTTTACTATGTTTAAAAAAAAGTGCTATATAAATGCAAGTTGTTGTTCAGTTGAGGAAAATTTGGGCACAATTGCTCAATGAACACGATGGGGTAAAGTTTACAATTTAGTCCTCGGCAGAGAGCTTCATGTGACAGAAGGTTCATCAAGAGTTCAGCTGTTTACTAGAACAGATTATCTGGTCATTATCACATTAGTGTGTGAGAGAGATCTCTGTGTGCATATCAGCTGCCACCTTTCCTACATTACAACAGTGACTACACTTCAGAAGTGCTTAATTGGCTGTAAAGTGCTTTGGGACTTTGAGATCGTGAAAGGCGCTACAGGAATGCAGGTTCTTAATTTCTTTTTTTCCCCCAAGAGAGGCAGAGGACAGAAATTGAAAGGCAACTTATTTTTTATGCAAAAATAATAAATCCGTGGACAATACCAAACCCTCAACAAAGGTCAACAAACTAGCTATTGCTTTCTTGCTAAAAGCTCAATTGAGTGACTTCTGCTTCCTCGAGAAGTTAAAGCTTCCCCTTTCTACCACAAACAATTAAGTTAAAGGGCTAGTCAGCAAAATAATTGAGAGCATCAATGGCGTTTGCTCATGACCCTCCACATGCAGAACGAAAGTTGAACTAAATTAACGTTTATTTCCCCTGTCCTTTAGCCTGCTACCTGCTTCATAGTAAAGACAAGCAAATTTGTGGAGCTTATCCTAGACAAACTTGGCTAAAATCCATGTCAAGAACATTGCTACCACAGGGTGAACCTCGCTTAGAAATGTCAGGAAGAGTCAAAGCAACAGGAGGACTGCAGTGAGGGGAACGAATGGTGAACACAAACACACAGCGCACAGGAAAATAGGGTCCCTTCACTCTCTCCGACATTGCAAACCCACAACTTGTATATGTCTTTGGGTTTTCAGGTAGTAAATATCTCAAGTGATTCCCTTGGAAAAAAATGGATGCCCAGCAGTAATAGAAGAGACGAGGCCAAAGGGCTAAAGCATGGAAAGAGACATATGTTGTGAGGAGGCTTTTCAATGTAGGGAGAGAGGCGCAATGGGCAGAATTTTTCGCTTGGCGGGCAGGCGCATGCCTGGCCTGCTTGAGTGTGAAATGACGTGCGTTGACGACAGCAGAGCGTGCCGATGTCAACGCGCAGTCACACGATAGTTGTCAGCGGGCATTCACCGGAGCCAGCAGTGCACCCACCGACAATTAAAAGGCCTAAGGCCATTAAGTTGTCAATTAAAGTTTTCGCTGCCCATCCAACTTAGCAGTTGGCGGGCAGGCAGAAAGGCCAAGCCGCCTTTGCATTTTTTTTGGAAAACTCATCCACAGGCGGAATGAGGTTTCCAAAAGTAAATAAAAATAAAATTAAAACTTTAATTTTTTATTAGTAACATGTCCCTGCTCATGTGAGAGTCACATGGGGGGACGTTTTATTACATTTTTATTTTTATAATTTTAAAAAAATATCGCCATCTCCCTGAGGCAGCTCCGTGCCTCATGGCGATTATGCAGCGCTCACTTGCTTACATGTGCAAAGTTTGCGTACAGCCGGCTCGCACTCCCCCCAACGCTCCCCAAACACAGGCAGCGCTCAGCGCCGACTCTCACATTTCACACTGGGTGGGCCTTAATTGGCCCGTCAGCGTGAAGTCACGGTGTGGTGCCGATCGCGGGCAGTGGTTGGCTTCCTGACCGCCCCCACCAAGCCTGCCCGCCAAGGGCAAAATTCTGCCCAATGAGTTTCAGATTGTTATGGTAATAAGAATTTAAGAAGTAGGAGTGGGAGTGGATCACACGGCCCATCGACTCTACTATTCAATACGATCATGGCTGACCTTGGGCTTCAGCAGCACTTTCCCACCCTCTTCCCATGTACCTCGATTCTCTGAGACACCAACAAACTGTCGGCCCCAGCCTTATATAGATTCTACAATGGAGCATCCACAACCCCCTGGGGTAAAGAATTCCAAAAGATTCACAAGCCTGTGTGAAGTACTTTCTCCCCATCTCAGTCCTAAATGATCGGCTCCTTATCCTGAAACTGTGGCCCTTTGTTCTAGATTCCCTAGCCAGAGGAAATAACCTCTCAGAATCCACCCTGTCAAGCCCCATAAGAATCTTGAATGTTTTAATGAGGTCACCTCTCATTCTTCTAAACTCCAGAAGAGTATAGATCCAATTTACTCAGCTTCTCTTCAAAGGACAAGCCTCTCATCCCAGGGACCAATCTAGTGAACCTTCGTTATACTGCCTCCCATGGAGTTATATCCTTCACTATATGGAGACCAAAACTCCACACAGCATTCCAGGTGTGGTCTCATCAAAGGCCTGTACAATTGTAATGACACTCAGGGTTCTTCTTGGAGTGTGGGTTGCCAGCTGTAGTGAGGCATATTCTTAGAGGTTTCATCACCCAGGACTGTGTCTGGTGAGGTGGCCAGAGCCAGAAGACCAGTAGCTCCATTTCAAGGAGGCTTGCAAGCATGATACAAAGACCCTAAACATCGATTCTCATACCCAGGAGACATAGCCAATGACACTGGAAATCGGTGATATTCACCTGTGGACTGGCTACAGCAGCTTGGCAAGTGCCAACACTGAAACCAACAACCCACAACGACGCCCAAGATCCACTTCATAGGCGTCACTTGTGGCCGCACCTGCCTTTCATAGATTGGTCTCTTCAGCCATCAGCAAAAGTGCAGCGTATGAAGCCACCCCTTCCCTAATGGATTGGATTTTTTTCACGTCCATCATCTTACATAGATGGAAAGATGCCAAAGGCATCACATAACCACTCACCTTCAATAACCCCCACATTATCAAATAGCTTCCACCGGTGCACCCCCCTCCCCACCCACCATTTCCAATCTGCCTGTACCTAATGAAAAAGTACTCAAAAATATTTTTAAAATTATATTTTGTCATTTCCACCCCCCCTGATTTTCCTCCCAAGTCACTCACAGCAGAGCCAGAGATTAACCAGAAACTCCAAGGCAATTGTGGAGGGTTAGCACAGACTGGGGTTGATATGGGAAGGTTGATCTATTAAGCAGTTCTGCACAATTCAATAACCATTTGAATATCGTGTTGTGTGAGTGGTTGTGTGTACAGGAACAGCTACATGGCTGCTGCAACTCATCAAATCTGATGGCCTTTAGATTGATCCTGCTGGTGTTATTGTATTTAACGAAGGTATAGATTACAGGCATTCAAACACAGGGTCCAGAAAGGATGCCAGAGTATCAGATATTTCTGCAGGTTACAGTGCATGAAAATGACATTCTGATGTGAGCAAAGAAATTGACTGCTGCTACTGTAAACTACCAGGCACCAGCAGCATTTCACTATTTCAGTGCTGCACAAACCGACAGATGCTTTAGATAAAGTATATATATTTTTTATACTCGTTCTTGGGATGTGGGCATCGCTGGCTAGGGCAGCATTTATTGCCCATCCCTAATTGCCCTTGTTTTAGTGGGCAGTTAAGAGTCAACCACATTGCTGTGGGTCTGGACTCACATGCAGGCCAGACTAGGTAAGGGCAGCAGATAGCCTTCCCTAAAGGGCATCAATGAACCAGATGGGTTTTTATGACAATAGGCAATAGATGACTAGTGACTGGGATTTAGAAGAATGAGATGTGATCTCACTGAGATGTTGCCATGGAGAATGCATCAGTTAACTGATGGTACTGTCTTCCCATAAAGTATAAATTGTTGTTCCCTTTATGTTTGGTATTCTTGTGAACTAATGAGTGCGAGACGAAAAGTTTCAACAACATGTTTCCTTTTTCAGCAACAATGAGGTGGTTGACTGGATAATCTATTTTTTTTTAATGACGTTGGTTGAAGAGTAAATGTTGGCCAAGGGAAACCTCACCACCACACCCCCACCCTTTTTAATGTCTCATCAAAAAGATGGTACCTCCAACAGTGCAGCACTTCCTCAGTATTGCACTGGGGTGTCAGCCAGGATTACGTGCTCAGGTTTCTGCACTGGGACTTGAAGCCACAATACGTTGGCTCAGAGGCAAGAGTGCTTCCATCCACGAGCATCCTAGCAACAATACTGGAGGTCATTCTGATTCGCTCATTGGCTGTGCCAGCATACAATGAACATCAATCTCACAGGGTTTTCACAATTTGCCAGGCAGTTCATGAGAACAGTTCAGGTTAGAAAAGAACACTGCTTTAATGAACAAACCAAAATATCATCTACAAAATGTTTTCTACCATAAATTTATTACATAGTTATTTTTATTCTTTTTTTAAACTTAATTGAACAACTATAATGGAAGCTGTAGAATTATACAGTCAAAGAACAAAGAAAGAAAAGTACAGCACAGGAACAGGCCCTTCGGCCCTCCAAGCCTGCGTCGATCATATTGCCCGTCAACTAAAACATTTTGCACTTCCGGGGTCCGTATCCCTCTATTCCCATCCTATTCATGTATTTGTCAAGCTGCCTCTTAAACACCACTATCGTACCTGCTTCCACCACCTCCTCTGGCAGCGAATTCCAGACACTCACTACCCTCTGCGTAAAAAACTTGCCCCACACATCTCCTCTATAGTTTTCTCCTCTCACCTTAAATCTATGTCCCCTAGTAATTGACTCTTCCACCCTGGGAAAAAGCTTCTGACTATTTACTCTGTCCATGCCACTCAATTTTGTAAACTTCTATCAAGTTGCCCCTCAATCTCCGTCGCTCTAGTGAGAACAATCCGAGTTTCTCCAACCTCTCCTCATAACTAATAACCTCCAGACCAGGCAGCATCCTGGTAAACCTCCTCTGCGCCCTCTCCAACTCCTCCAAATCCTTCTGGTAATGTGGCGACCAGAATTGCATGCAATATTCCAAGTGTGGCCTAGCCAAGGTTCTATATAGCTGCAGCATGACTTCCCACCTTTTATAGTCAATACCCCTACCAATGAAGGCAAGCATGCCATATGCCTTCCTGACTACCTTATCCACCTGCGTTGCCACGTTCAGTGACCTGTGGACCTGTACACCCAGATCCCTCTGCCCGTCGATGCACTTAACTGTTCTGCCATTTACTGTATAATTCCTGCCTGTATTAGACCTTCCAAAATGCATTACCTCGCATTTGTCCGGATTAAACTCCATCTGCCATTTCTCCGCCCAAGTCTCCAATCGATCTATATCCCGTTGTATCCTTTGACAATCCTCTTCATTATCTGCAACTCCTCCAACCTTAGTGTCGTCTGCAAATTTACTAATTAGCCCAGTTACAGTTTCCTCCAAATCATTTCTGTATACCACAAACAGCAAAGGTCCCAGCACTGATCCTTGCAGAACTCCACTAGTCACAGTTCTCCATTCAGAAAAGCACCCTTCCACTGATACCCTCTGTCTTCTATGACCAACCCAATTCTGTATCCATCTTGCCAGCTCACCTCTGATCCCGTGCGACTTTACCTTCTGTACCAGTCTGCCATGAGGGACCTTGTCAAAGGCCTTAATGAAATCATGTATATAACATCCACTGCCCTTCCATTGTCGATCATCTTTGTCATTTCCTCGAAAAACCCGATCAAGTTAGTGAGATACGACCTCCCCTTCACAAAACCATGCTGCCTCTCACTAATACGCCCATTTGCTTCCAAATGGTAGTAAATCCTGTCGCGAAGAATCTTCTCCAATAATTTCCCTACCACTGACGTAAGGCTCACCGGCCTGTAATTTCCTGGATTATCCCTGCTACCCTTCTTAAACAATGGAACAACATTGGCCATTCTCCAGTCCTCTGGGACCTCACCCGTAGCCAGTGAGGATACAAAGATTTCTGTCAAGGCCTCAGCAATCTCCTCCTTTGCCTCCCTCAGTACTCTGGGGTAGATCCCATCTGGCCCTGGGGACTTATCCACCTTAATATTCTTCAAGACGCCTAACACCTCTTTTTTGATCTCAACATGATCCAGGCTATCTACACACTCTTCCCTAGACAAATCGACCGCTAAGTCCTTCCTTTGGTGAATACTGATGAGAAGTATTCATTTAGTATCTCTCCCATTTCTTCCGGCTCCACACACAGATTCCCACCTCTGTCCCTGAGTGGGCCTACCCTTTCCCTGGCTACCCTCTTGCTTTTTACATATGTATAGAAGGCCTTGGGATTTTCCTTAATCCTGGTTGCCAGTGACTTTTCATGACCCCTTTTAGCCCTCCTGACTCCTTGCTTAAGTTTCTTCCCACTTTCTTTATATTCTCCACGGGCTTCATCTGTTCCCAGCCTTCTAGCCCTTACGAATGCTTCCCTTTTCTCAGTCATTCTGATTATTGAAAGGCAACCAATCAAACTGATAAAACGATAAGCCTGCTACTCTGAGGAAGTCTAAAGTTAAATGGGCTAAAAAGGAAATCCCAGTTAAAATTACAAAATTGTTTTTAAAAAAACCACACATTCTGTATCAAATTGTCACTATACTTGTCGGTAAGTAACAACAATCTTAGAGATAAAAGCAAAATGCTGCGGATGCTGGACATCTGAAATTAAAACAGAAAATGCTGAAAAAAGCTCAGCTGGTCTGGCAGCGTCTGTGGAGAGAGAATCAGAGTGAACGTTTCGAGACCGTATGACCCTTCTTCAAAGCTAAAAATCTTAGAGTGTATCTTTATCATGGAAACGTGTGCCAAAGCAATACACAAAAGTTTAATTTAAAAAATGACAGTCAAAGGAGTCTGGTGATAAGCTTGGTCAAAGAAGTGTGTTTTAAGGAGGGTCTTAATTAGGAGGGAGAAGGGGAGAAGCAAAGAGATTTAGGGAGGGAACTCTAATGTGCGAGGCCTAGGCAGTAGGACACCCGATTGCTAATGGCAAGGTTCAAAGGAGGATAAGATGCAGAAAGCCAGAGTTAGAGCAAAAGAAAGTTGGGGGTTGTAGGGCTGGAAGAGATTATAAGATAGGGAGAGGTGAGGTCATGAACTAATTGAAAGGTGAATTTAACTTTGAGGCATTGGAGAATCGTGAGCCAATGTAGGTCTGTGCCCAGAGCATTGACAGGTGAGCGGGACTTGATGCAGGCAGAGTTTTGGATGAGCTGGAGCTTATGGAAGGTGGAGGATGGGTGGGGGTGGGGGTTGCTGTAGGCCAGGAAAGCATTGGAGTAGTCAAGGCGGGAGGTGACAAAGGCATGAATGAAGGGTTTTCGCAGCAGACAGGCTGAGGCTGTTATGGAAATAAGCAATGTTTCAGAAGTGGAAGCAGGTAGTCTTGTGATGAAGAGGATATGGGGTTAATTAGCTCCACTCAGGGCTGAACAAGATGCCAAGGTTGCAAACCATCTCATTCAGCCTGTGACAGTGAAGATGGAATTGGTGGTGAGGGGACGGATTTGATCATGGGCATAAAAGATGACTCTTGTTTAAGGCATTCTCTCTACTACACTAAGTGGGCAAACATGCTGAAGGTAAAACTTCCCTTCCAGAAAAGCCGTCACTGGCAAAACAGCATGGAATATTTCCCATGGGAAGATGATTCCACACTAATTTCAGGCTTTGTTATTTCTATAGGAGCCCTCACTATCAGGCTCTCCAACGCACTGCACCATGAACAGAGGTAATGCAGTTAAGTGTGGCTGTCAAATTAATATTCTCCCAATAGGGGAGGCTGATAAGTCACCAACGACTAATTAGTTGTGGTCAGTTTGAGTGGGATAGAAATGATACTCTGCAGCACTTCATCAGTTTTCTATTTGCATGATTTTTGCCAGGAATGAATTGGGCAAAATATGTTAATCAATTAGAAAGTTTTTTAAAAGCGTGTGTCATGATGCATTATACTTCTTGCCATTTGAGTTCAGCTGGAGACAATGGACGTTTGCTCGACAGCTGTAGTATGGCAAGTATTTAAAATGTTTATAACTTAAAAAACCCCTGAGCAAACTCTTCAGGTCAAGAAGAAAAGGTATAATCCCTGTTATAATCTCAGGAATTCTCTACCCCAGAGGCTGAGGGTGATCAGCCGCTGAGTATAATCAAGAGGGAAATCAATTTTTGGACACGAAGGAAATCAAGGGATATGGGAATAGGACAGCCAAGTGCAGTCGATGTGGAAGGTCAGACAAGATCTTATTGAATGGTGGAGCAGGCTCAAGGATGGTCTAATCCTGCTGCTGCTACTTGTTTCCTTAATCCCAATGAATAGAATCTATTAAAAGTTCTCATATATTGGCCCCTCTTGGAAATATAAAAATTATTTCCTGGAAGTGCCATGGTTATGTAAAGCTGAACCTTTTCCAGCTTCTCCCATCCCTCCACAAACTGCTTCCACAAAGGAAAAGAACTGCACATTCTGGAAACTTGAAAAGATAAACAGAAAGTGCTAGAAAAACACAGCAGATCAGTCAGCATCCATAAAGAAAATGATAGGTTAATGCTCAGTGTAAAACCCTTAATCAGATAACATATCTCAGCTAATACCTCTAATTGTGTATTCCCAATTATTTTTTTCTTTGATAGCATCATTATTCTGCTCAATATTGTCTCCTTGTAAAATGGTTTGGTGGAGATTAAAGTGCTGTCCATAAGAGAATCAACCTCACACAGTCACTGCTTTAAGAGTCATGTTTGTGACTGTCTGATGAGGGATCTCCTCTATGCCAAGTCTGGACAGGATCAGGAAAAGATCAGAGTGACTATTGACAGCGCTTGTGTCAGTCAATGAGTTGGGGCCGGGCAAGACTTAAGCCAGAACTCACAGCAAACCATCTACTTTATGTTTAAAAAAAAGTTACTCACTGAGCAAACAAAAGAAATAGGAGCAGTAGTCGTCCACATGGCCCATCGAGCCTGCTCCACCATTCAATACAATCATGGCTGATCTTGGGTTTCAACTCCATTTTCCTGCCCACTCCCCTTAATTCCCTGAGACACCAAAAATCTGTCTATCCCAACCTTAAATGTATTCAATGACAGAGCATCCACAACCCTCTGGGGTAGAGAATTCCAAAGATTCACAACTCTTTGGGTGAAGAAATTTCTAATCTCAGTCCTAAACGATCCTCTCTTTATCCCAAGACTGTACCCCCATGTTTTAGATTCCCAACCAGTGGAAACAATCTCTCAAGTGTCCACCCTATCAAGCCCCTTCAGAATTTTGTAGGTTCCAATGAGATCGCCTCTCATTCTTCTGAACTCCAGAGAATATGAGTCCAATTCACTCAGCTTCTCATCATAGGACAACCCCCTCATCCCAGGGACCAATATAGTGAACCTTCACTATACCATCCCCAATGTAAGTATATCCTTTCTTAAATGTGGAGATCAAAACTGCACACACTACTCCAGATGAGGTCTCACCAAAACCCTGTACAACTGTAGCAAGACTCCTTTATTCTTGTACTCCAATCCCTTTGCAATGAAGGCCAACCTGCCATCTGCCTTCCTAACTACTTGCTGTATCTGCATGCTAACTTTCTGCATTCCTTGTACCAGTACAACCAAGTCTCTTTAAACATCAATGCATACAAGCTTTTCACCTTTTAAAATACATATTTTTTTATTGTTAAGACCAAAGGGAATAACTTCATATTTCCCTACATCATACTCCACCTGCCATCTTGTTGCCCACTCAAAAACTGTCAAAATCTCTTTGCAGCCTGTGTCTTCTCCACCGCTTACCTGCTTACCAGCATTGTTAAGATTTCCTTAATAATAGATTCCAGCATTTTCCCAACAACTGGTGTTAGGTTAACTGGCCTGTAGCTCACGGTTTTCTCTCTCCCTCCTTTCTTAAAAAGTAGTGTAACATTTTCCAACTTCCAATCTAGTGGGACCATTCCTGGATCTAATGAGATTTGGAAAATCATAGTCAGCACATCCACTATCTTTGCGGCTTTCTCTTTTAGAACCCTTGGGGGTTGGCCGCCAGGTCCCAAGAATTTGTTGAATTTTAACCCCTAAAGTTTCTTGAATACTTTATCCCTGCTGATATTAATTTCCCCTAATTTCCTCATTCTTTTTAGCCTCTAGGTTATCGTCTATTTCTGGTATGGAACTTGTGTCTTCTACTGTGAAGATAGATAAAATATTTGTTCAATACTTCCACATTTCCTCGTTCCCCATGATAATTTCTCTTGTATCTGCTTCTAAGGGACCAACATTTACTTTAGCTACTCTCTTCCTTTTTATATACTGATAAAGCTCTTACAATCTGTCTTTATATTTCTGGCTAGTATACTCTCTATTTGTTCCCTTATCAACTTTTTGGTGGCCCTTTGCTGGTCTCTTAAACACTCCCAATCCTCAGACTTGTTACTGCTTTTTGCATCATCTTTTGATCTAATACTATCCTTAACTTCCTGAATGAGCCACAGATAGGTCCTTCTTGCTGAGTTTTTATTCTTTAATGGAATGTATTTTGTTGAACATTTTAAATGTTTCTCACTGTTCATTTATCTCCATACCTTTTAACCTTAGCCAGTTCTCCCCTCATACCTATGTAATTGGCTTTAAGTTTAAGATTTTTGATTGCAATTTGATTTCAAACTTAGAACAGCACAGCAAACAATCTACAGAGTCTATTTAAAAAGAGTCTCTACAAACTACAGCAAAGAGAACTTGTGCCCGAAACTGCAGCAACATTTCCCAATAAAAGCAAATCACTTCACCAACAAAATGCAATGAGTGGAGGATAGTTAAACAATACAAATTGTATGTGTAGAAATCAAACCCAATCACTCAGCAGTGAAGACTCCACTGTGACTAACAACCATCTCCATTCTGGCCAAGAACAGTGGTGATACTATATATAAAGATGCCAACACACAGCAGCTCCTGCCACGTGAAGTGGCTGTACATCTTCCCAGGGTGATTTACACCCCTTGAGGTGCTACTACACGACGTGAGGAAGTGTGATCTAATGTAAATGCAGACTTTGTCTTTCATAGTAAAAGTCACAATGGCATCCAAGTAGTTAAGATTCTATCTTTGTCTAACTGTAATTTGGGAGATTTGATATAAAGACAGCTTTAGTCAGTGTGCAGTCAAAGGGTTACCTTTGTGATGAAGGTGCCTGATGGATCTTAAAGTACTTTTCAGGCGATAATTCATTCTTAGTTTCTCTTTCAATAGAATGATTCTGCTTAGTTTCACTGTGCCAGTTTTTGTTTTGGGGCTGCACAATGCTCAATTTAGATAGTGGCAGAGTTTAGCTCAGTTGGTCATATTCTAGTCTGGATCAGACAGTTATAGGTTCAAGACCCACCCCTGGCTTTCAAAGCTGACACTCCAATGCAGTCATGAAGGAGTGTTGCATTGAGTAGCATGCTTCGGATGACATGTTAAACCAAGTGCCTATTTGGGTAGAAGCTAAATATTCCTTGGTACCCTTTAAGGTATTCCTTCCTCAGCCATTCCACAGCCCATGAATGTACCAACCCTCTTTCCACCATCTTCCTAGATAATAGGAACCTACTCTTCTTTACTAAAAGCAAAAAATATTGCGAATGCTGGAAATCCGAAATAAAAACAAAAAGTGCTGGAAATACTCAGCAAGTCTGGCAGCTTCTGTGGACAGAAAGTTAACATTTTGAGTTGAATATGACTTCTTCAGAGCTGAAGGAAGGGGGAAAACTTGATAGATTTTATGCCGTTGAAAGGGGAGGAGGAAGAACAACAAAAGAGAAAGTCTGGGATTGGGAAATGTTGCTGCAGTTTCAGGCACAAGTTCTCTTTGCTGTAGTTTGTAGAGACTTTTTTTTTTAAAATAGACTCTGTAGATTGTTTGCTATGCTGTTTAGGTTTGAAAGTGACATATTCCAATCGCAATCAAAAATGGTCTGAAGTTGTTGAACACAAGTTGTTGATTCCAGAAGGCTGTAGAATGCCTAATTGGAAGACGAGGTGCTGTTCCTCGAACTTGCATTGGGCTTCACTGGAACACTGCAGCAGGCCGAGGTCAGAAACGTGAGACTGAGAGCAAGATGGTAAATTAAAATAGCAAGCAACCAGAAGCTCGGGGACATGCTTGAGGACTGAGTGAAGGAGTTCCACAAAACGTTCACCTATTCTGCATTTGGTGTCCCCAAGGTAGAGGAGACCCCATTACAAATGGTGAATACAGTATACTTCTGTCAGATTTTCCAATGCATTCCTCCTTCACTACCCTAACCATTGACACCTCCATAGGACCATAGAAAAGTTACAGCACAGAAGGAGGCCATTCGGCCCATCTTGTCCATGCCAGCCCGAGGACACCCAGGTGCCCTTTCTAATCCCACCTTCCTGCACCCGGCCCATAGCCCTGCAGCTTACAGCACTTAAGGTGCAGATCCAGGTGCTTTTTAAAGAGAGTTTAGAGTTTCTGCCTCTACTACCAACTTGGGCAGCGAATTCCAGACACCCACTACCCTCTGCGTAAAAACATTCTTCCTCATGTCCCCCCTACACCTTCTGCCACTTATCTTGAATCTATGTCCCCTGGTTCTAGAATTCTCCATCAAGGGAAACAATTTTATCCTGTCCACTCTATCTATTCCCCTCATAATTTTGTATACCTCAATCAAGTCACCTCTCAGCCTTCTTTGTTCCAAGGAAAATAACCCCAACCTATCCAATCTCTCCTCGTAGCTACACTTTTCTAACCCTGGCAACATTCTTGTAAACCTCCTCTGCACTCTCTCCAGAGCTATTACATCCTTCCTGTAATGTGGTGACCAGAACTGCACACAATACTCCAGTTGTGGCCTCACCAGTGTTTTATACAATTCCAACATTATATCCTTACTTTTATATTCCATACCTCTGTCAATGAAGGAGAGCATTCCATATGCCTTCTTTACAACCTTGTCTACTTGAACTGCTGTCTTCATGGACCTGTGTATTTGGCAAGATCTCTCACTTCATCTACCCCTCTTAGTATATTCCCATTTATTTTGTAATTCCTGTAACTGTTTGACCTCCCTAAATGTATGACCTCACACTTCTCTATGTTAAAATCCACCTGCCACTTTACCGCCCACTCCACCAACTCATCTATATCGTTTTGGAGATTATGACTATCCTCTACACTGTCCACTACTTGGCCAATCTTTGTGTCATCTGCAAATTTCCCAATCGTGCCCCCCACGTTCACGTCCAAATCGTTAATATATAACACAAACACCGAGCCCTGTGGAACACCACTTGAGATGACCTTCCATTCGCAGGGGCATCCATCGACCATTACCCTTTGTTTCCTGTTACAAAGCCAACCTTTTATCCTGTTTGCCACATTACCCTGAATTCCATGGGCTTTTACTTTCCTGACCAATCTGCCATGTGGGACCTTGTCAAATGCCTTGCTAAAATCCATGTACACAACATCCACTGCACTACCTTCATCAACCCTTCTTGTCACTTCCTCAAAGAATTCAATCAAATTTGTGAGGCAAGACCTTCCTTTAACAAATCTAGACACATGTTTTGTTCCCTATATTTCTCTCATTATCACCCCCCTTGCACTGTCATTTAATCACTCCTGCCCTCCGCTGTATCACCGATCTCTCCCTCATTGTTCACCAAAGTAAAATACTGCAGGTGGTGGAAATCTGAAATAAAAACAGAGTGCTGGAAAAACTCCGGGTCAGGTAGCATCTTTGAAGAAGGAGAACAAAGAGTTAACAGAAACGTTAACTCTGTTTTTCTCTACACGGATGCTGTTCTCCCTTCTGCTTCTTTTCTGGCTCCATCCACCTCTTTTTCCTATTACAGCATTTGTTCAAAAGCTGTTTGTCTCAAATAATTCACTGAGTTCTGATGAACATTCTGATTCTCTCCATTGATGCTGCCTGACTTGCTGAGTCCAGGCATTTTCCCGTTTTTATAACTGGCCATTCATTTCATTGTTGCTTGCAGGAACATGTGTTCAAAATTGCCGCTGTTTTTGTCTGCTTAATGTCACTGTCCTTTGTTGAACATGTAGCACTGTCTAAGAACTTGGTCAGACACACATGCCAAGTACTGTACATAATTCTGGTCTCCGTATTATCCCTCGGGAAAAGGTGCAAAGGTCAAGCCACAAGGATAATAGCAGAACCAAGAGGTCATGCTCGTCAGGACAGGTTAAACAGGCAGCGGCTCTTCTCTCCAGAAAGGAGCAGGCCAAGGCTGACCCAATAGAGATCTTTAAAAATATGAAAGGGTTGATGGGCACGATGTAGAGAAAAGTGTTTCCAGTTGCGAGGGAGGTCAAAACTTGGGGCCATACATACAAGGTAGTCTCCAATAAATGTAATGGGGATTCAGGAAAAACCTCTTGACCCAAGACTGGTGAGAATGTGGAACTTGCCACCACATGCATTTAAGGGGAAGCTAGATAAGATGGAGAAAGGCCTAAAAGGAAATGCTGATGGGGTGAGATAACAAGATGGGGGAGGAGCCCTGAATGAAGCATAAACACCAGCACAGACCAGTTGGGTTGAATGGCCTGTTTCTGTGCAGCATATTCTGTGTCACTTTGCTAGTTTTTATTTATTTAACATGGGTGTCGCTGGCTAGGCCAGCATTTATTACCCAGAGGGCATTTTTAAGAGTCAACCACATTGCTGGGTCTGGAGCCAGACCAGGTAAGGACAGCAGGTTTCCTTCCCTAAAAGGACATTAGTGAACCAGATGGGTTTTTACAACAATCGACAATGGTTGCATGGTCATCATTAGACTCTGAATTCCAGATTTTTATTGAATTCAAATTCGATTTGGGATTCGAACCCAGGTCCCAGAGCATTACCCTGGGTCTTTGGATTACTAGTCCAGCGACAATACCACTATGCCATTGCCTCCCCATTTGATGAGAGATGCAAAGGCACTGTTTAAATAGAAGCCTTAGCTTCTCCAGTCCTCACAATCATATCGTTGCTTTCTGTGGTTCTGGACTACTTGGTTTTCACAGTCACTATCTGCTCAGATATCTTCCTCATTTCTCAATTCCCTGATTTTTGCACTCGGGCCTCCAAATCCTCATGTTTCAGAAGTTCTGAATTGTCCTTTTCCAAGCACAAACAACACACACCAGAAGACAGGGAACAGTCTCAGAGAATCCTTTGTGCTGCTGAGTGGCGGCCATGCAGAAAATAGATGAAAAAAGTGAGACAGTCAACTCTTAACTCTTGTGTGGTTCCAATGTTCCTGCTGTATGGCTCTACTCATACAGCAGGAACATTGGAACCACACGAGTAGAGCCATGAGGCAAAACCCTGCTCGAATGTTTTGGTGCCACTGAAACACCAGAGGATGTTGTATATCTGTAAAACATGGATGACTTACAGCTATCAAGAAAGGAAGCTCAACAGCTTCCATCCTCATTATTTTTGGACACATTCTGGACATCTCATAGAAGGACAAAAATCACTGATGCACAGTAGTCCTGTCCAAGGCAAAGCTCCCAAATGTTTAGTATTCATCAAGCTGAGGCAACTTCACTGGTTTGAGCATGTTCGCAGGATGGATGATTTAAGAATGTCAATATGGTGAGGTAGCTGGAGCTGGATGATCAGTGGGACTCCCAAAGCTCTGCTTCAAGATGTTTGCAAGTGTGACATAGAGGCCCTAAACACCAAGTCTCAGACCTTGGAGACACTAGCCAATGACAGAGGAAAGTGGCGACATCACCAGTGTGTGCCACCATGACAATCAGAAGCTACAGTGGATTGGCAACAAGCGCCAACACCAAAATCAACAACCCACAATGACATCCAAGAATCAATTCACATGCAGCACTTGTGGCAACACCTGCCTCTCACAGATTGGTCTCTTCAGCCATCAGCAAAAGTGCAGCGTATGAAGTTACCCCTTCCCCAATGGATTGGATTTGCTGCTTGTCCATCATCTAACATAGATGGAAGGATGCCAATGATACTCACATCACAAGTGCTCCCTCAGTTGGTGTTCACCGCTGGAAGCGACCCAAGTATTAAGGAGGACTTTGCTGGCTTCTTCCTAACTAGGGCTGCCAATGCTCCAGAATTATCCAGCTTTTAAAGATTAATCTTTTGGACATTGCTGTGAGGAACTGAGCAGGAAAATCAATGGGGCATTAAAAAAAAAACACTTTTTCTTACCCTTTGAGCACTTTCATTTATTACTTATAAAAATATTGGAGATGGGGAGGAGGGGTGGGGGGTGCTGGGGGGAGAAAAGGCTGTTTCACTGACAAGTCAACAATCAACCAATCAAATAATGACAATTCTATCCTCTATCCAATTGACATGGGGAGGGAGTGGGTAGCAAGGATGGTTGGGTCAGGGACCCAATGGTGAGGCAGAAGAGTTTGGGGTAGGGGATGATACGATATGATATGATGAAACCTCCAGGTGTACATCCAATCAGAGTTGGCAACCCTCCTCCTCACTGCTATTGGTGCAGAATTGACAACCAGTTTGCCAATTCCCTAGTGTCTCTCCTGAGGATTCCATGGGGCAAAGAAAAGGGTAATAACTCTTCTTAAAAAAAGAAATTGCATCCTAAAAAAAACTCAAAAGTAGTATGGAATAAAAGCAGAAAATGCTGGGAAAACTCAGCAGGTCTGGCAGCGTCTGTGGAGAGAGAAACAGAGTTAACATTTCGACACCGTATGACTCAGAGCTCTGAAGAAGAGTCATACAGATTTGAAAAGTTAACTCTACTTCTCTCTCCACCGATGCTGCCAGACCTGCTAAATTTTCCCAGCACTTTGTTTTTATTTCAGATTTCCAGCATCCACAGTATTTTGCTTTTTACAAAAGATGTATGGCATTTTCATTCAAGTTTATTTCTTCTGTATATTTAACTAATCATTACATTTAAAGTAGATATTCCTACTAGGGAATTTTTGGTTCGTGATTTTGATTCAACATTGGGGAAAAAAAATCCCTACCTTAGCCTGATGCAAAAGGTATGTCATCTAGAATTACACTAGAAAATTAAACGCTAATGAAAATTCTTAAACTGTCAAAATGGAAATCTGATAAAAGGGTTGTAGGAACTCCAGTCTGATCACAGTTAGTTGATACAGCCCAAGAGAATCACAGTTGTGCTATATTATGACTTACATTCTGTTTGTTCTGAAACATCTGCACTGCAGCAGCTCCAACAGAAATTATGTCCCATCAGCAACTTTTTTGAAAGTGCTTTTCTACTTCCCTACAGTGTAGGTTTACTTTTAAAATTCCATCAC
Organism: Cetorhinus maximus; assembly: GCF_964194155.1. Lineage (NCBI taxonomy): Eukaryota > Metazoa > Chordata > Chondrichthyes > Lamniformes > Cetorhinidae > Cetorhinus > Cetorhinus maximus. Next base: position 31,091,407 of record NC_135905.1, read on the forward strand.
CAAACCTCTGAGGCAGGACAAATGGACAAATTTGCAACACTGCAACCTCCATTTATGGCTCACTGCCAATACCTCACTCTCCACTATCCAACAACAATAGAAGTTGCTTGGGAAACCAAGTCAACAACAATAACTTGCATTTATAGAGCACTTTTAATGCAGTAAAATGTCCCAAGGCGCAAAACAGGGGATCTGACAGAAATCGACACCGTCAAAGGAGGGTAACTTAGGATAACTTGATCAAAGAGTGGACTGCAGCAGTTCATAAAGGCAGCTCACCACCACCTTCTCAACGGCAATTAGGGATGAGCAATAAATGCTGGTCCAGCCAGTGATTCCCACACCATTTAAAGAAAGGGATTAAAAAAAAGGTAGGTTTTAAGGAGCTGCTTAAATGAGGAGACGGTGTTAGAGAGGCGGAGGTTTACAGAGGGAATTCCAGAGCTAACCATCGAAATTGTTGAAACCAATGGGGCAAAGGGGAGTAGGAAGTGCAAAAGGAAGGCAGACCTGAAGGAACGCAGGGGTTTAAGGAGGCTTGCAAGCACCACACAGGAGCAGTGCCCATCCATTCAGCTTCCTGCAGCAATTCACAAAGCTATGACAGTCAGGCAAAGACGCTGCAAGAAATAATTGTGGTGGGTAATCACAGCAGCACACAAACAGAATTAACACTTGCCAGAGTCAATCGCAAGATGCTCTGTAAACTACACTTCTGATTATGCAGCATTACACACACGGTTCATCACAACATAATGGCAGTGAAAATTCAAAATATTCTGCCACACATCCCTTGGCAATCAAATATTCTGGAATGAATATTTATACATTTAATTTTAAAGGGAATATTGTAAGAATTGTAAACTGAAGTTAAAATATTAATCATCATTGATAATGGCTTAGAATTAACCATTTTACAGTAGTAGCATATAAAAACACTTATGCTCATACAATACTTGGATATGGTAATGAAGCTGACTGTTATGTAGGTATAACTATAGATGTTAATAAATATCCCCTAGCATTGCCATGATAATGGAAGCCATGACTTTAAATTCAAGGGGAAAAACTGAAGGAAAATAAAAATGATATTTAAAGATCAGTCACAAAAAGATCCAAAAATTCAAAGTGGAGAGGAGCCTCAGAAGAAGAGGTGAAGCAGGAGAGAGGAGATGCACAATTTTGGTACAAAGTCTAAGCCACTGAGACACAGCAGAATGCCACCTATTGGACAGAGGTTGTGACAGTTCATTGTTGAAAGGAAATCAAGAGAATTCTCTTCAGGAATAATGTAGAAGTTTTACTCAATAATTGTGACAATAAATAGCTCTTTGTAGGGGCAGAAATTACATAGATACACAAGACCGGTTGCTATAATAGCAAGCGAGCTCTTGTGGCTTTGTGCAAAAGAAGTCAAGATCAGGTATAGCCTTCAGGTGAAGAAGGACATGACAGTTAAGTTTAATTAGACCAAGACTTTCAGAGGTCATTCCATTACCATTTTAAGGCCAGTAGTTGCCACTGGTGGAAGGAGGCAATTACAATGCATTAAGTTTGCAGAAGCAGTTTCCATTATAAATTTAGGTAGTTGAGTTTATAATGGCAAGTTGACAAAAAGCACATTTCCGACCAAGATTCTCAATATATTATAGACATAGATGAGTAGTCCCAATGGGATTTGGGATCAGCATGAGTAGATCATAGATACAGCCACTGGTGGAAAAGATAGGAAATGTATTTGTCCTGTGATTTATTGGCACTGGTCATGTCTTCTTCTCCACATTCCAGAACTTCCCTCAATGATCCCAACAATATTTTATATGTGGTTGCAAGTCTGATGTGCATGGGGTTAAAGGAAGTCTAAAAACATGGACAGACCACACCAAGACACACTTCTCCAATTCTCCGGTTTCCAAGCCACTGTGTTTGACGGACCCTCTGTAATTCGTAGCGGACTCCAGGGGACTCCCTGTTCTGCTGTCCAAATAGAAAGTGCCAGTGTCACAAAAATGATCAGTGACTAGATGGTAATTGGCCATCATCCATGAGGGACCATACCAGTGGTTATGTGGCATGGGCTAATGCAAGGAAGCAGCCTGCATGAACTACCACAGCTGGTATGGGGATTCAACCACACCTTTGGTGTCATTCTGTACCATAGACATCTAGCCAACGAAGAGAGCCAACCCACACTAGCACTGGCTAGTATCCAGAAAAATAAATGACATCAATTTCATGGACTCCCGGTATGGAAACTTACATTCTATTCAATTTTCTTGCCATTTGTTATCTTGCATAACTGATAGGAGTGTATGTTTTAAACTTTCCATATAGAATAAATCAGTCACATTGCCCGGGTGGGTTCACTGTAAACTCTCCTTTCAATTGTACAATGATGAACAATGGAAGGTATATTACTGAAGCAGCTGTCAATGATAGCCAGAGATACAGCAACAACTGATGAAGGTACAATATTGCAGGAAAATAATTGCTACATTCTGACTGTAGGAGGGTTTTTTCCAAAAAGTACATTGGTCTGAAAATATAGAAATTAATTCATAATCCAAATATTGTACAACACTGGTGACACATTGTAAAGGCATTCCTTGCTGCCTCTTCAGTTAGTTGGGACATCATCATTCTGGGTGTCAAATTAGTGGGATATGGAAACATTCATACCTGTTGTAACCAAATCAAACATGTCAGATACCATTAGCTCTTCATCACAAGTGAATGCAACTCTCCTTTCTCCTCTCATGGCTTGTTGCAACTGTTCAACAGATCTTACCCCAGGCTCCATTTATTTGACTTGCTTTGTGATGTACATTGAACCCTGGCAGTAAGCACTTTTCTCCCTTACCTCCCTTCTGTAAACCATCCTCTTAAGCTACTACTTGGGAAGATATTTTCTTTGGATACAAGACCAAGATACAGTGACTGGAGTTATTCCATCCAAGTCATTCTTTGGAGTTTCAATGCGAGATCTTAAGCACAAACACCCAGAAGTTAAAAATTAAAGAAATAATAAATTGCATAGAGAATATTCAAAAAAAGGTAAAGCTACTTAAACTCAAGTCTACAGATAGGGGATGTGTTTGAAGATAAATTGTTATCCTCAGGTGACGAATGCCAAAATCCATGGAGTCTTTACAATAAATTATTGGATGTATATACTAAATATATATAAGAACAGGGAGGTTATGCTGTAACTGTATAAAACACTGGTTAGGCCACAGCTAGAGTATTGTGTGCAGTTCTGGAATCCACATTATAGGAAGGATGTGATTGCACTAGAGAGAGTGCAGAGGAGATTTACCGGGATGTTGCCTGGGCTGGAGAGTTTTAGTTATGAGGAGAGATTGGATAGACTGGGGTTATTTTCCCTGGTGCAGAGGAGATTGAGGGTGACATGATTGAGGTGTATAAAATTATGAGGGGCATAGATAGGGTACATAGGAAGGAACTTTTCCCCTTGGTGGAGGGATCAATAACCAGGGGACATATATTTAAGGTAAGGGACAGGAGGTTTAGAGGGGATGTGAGGAAGAATTTTTTCACCCAGAGGGTGGTGGGAATCTGGAACTCACTGCCTGAAAGGGTGGTAGAGGCAGAAACCCTCATAGCATTTTAGTAGTATTTGGATGTGCACTTGCGATGCCATGGCATACAAGGCTATGGGCCTAGTGCTGGAAAATGGGATTAGAATAATTAGGTAATTGTTTGACCAGCGCAGACTCAATGGGCCCTTTTCTGTGCTGTAGACCTCTATGACTTTATATGGTCCTCAATGGCTTCCACTAATCAGTGCCTTTAGCAATATGTCCTAAGAAAGGATGTCCTAAGGTATTTTTACAAAGGGAGGGCAAGGGAAAGAGGTCAATCAAAAGGATATAATTATCTCATAATGCAGGTACAACAACACATTGCATTGGCTCTGTAATCTTTTACCAAAAAACGTGCATTCACTCAGAGGGCAGAAAGAGCCTATTATTTTAGATAGAAATAACAGCAATTTATGGATAATAATCTGCAAGGGCCTATGCTGTACTGTGCCACTTTAGGCCATCTGTATAAAATTGCTATACAAAAAGATACATCAACAGCATCATTATTTAATGAGCCACTATTTTAAAGAGTCACACTACAGCCTCCCATGCTGACATGATCCAATGTGGTAGGCATCACAATCAGCTGCTCTACTGCTCTGTGAATACCAATGCTGTTTGTGCTGCACCAACACGTTCCCCTCTAACTTTACCTTGTGTGTGTCACAGCGGGAACTGGATCAAATGATTGCACCACCCGTGAGTGTGGTGGAGCCTTTATTACGTGAGAGCAATTGATTATTCTGAGCACAGACTCTCCGTCAGGCCACATGCGAGTGTGGAGCGAACAGGGGGCCTCAGCCTCCGTCATTGGTCTGTTCGATTAACTCTTCGTCATCACTGCAAGTGGCCATTGGCAGTGCCTGTCTAAGGTTGCAGCAGTGCTGTTTAAACAAGACTGCCACCCACAATGCTGCGCATAAATATTTTTCTAGTTAACCACTGCCAAGTCATCCAAAGGGGAGATACCACCCCTTCTTGCCTTGTATAAGAATACAGCGTAAGAAATAGAAGCAGGTGCACACTCCTCCTCAAGCCAGCTCCGTCACTCAGTAGGACCATGGCTGATCTTCTAGTGCAATATCCGAGAGGTGGGAGAATAAATGTCTGTTTGATCGGGCACGGCAAAGGCAGGAGATCATGTGATGAGCCTCCAGGAATAGATCCAACCAGAGCTGGCAACCCTATTACTGGTCTACGGTGACCTCAGGAAGCCCTGACAACTGGCCAAGGGGTCATGGGCACCAGCAACCCAGAGAGAAGAGTGAGGGATAGGACCTCCTTGGGAAAATTAAGCATTTATTAAGAATTGGTGCATTCCTTTGGTATATCGCAAAAATATGACACAGGGAGACAACCTTCACTTGCATAATGGAGGAAGAAGCAATGTCAATGAAGCTTTGGGTTGCATAATCATCAGCTTATTACACCCAAATGTTAATTTGTCTTCAGGTACCTATCAATTAAACTGACAGAGATGAGCGCAGAATCTAATCCTGCCTAATTACAGGCTTGATCTTTTTTTTACATAATCACTGTGCTTATGTTCAAAAGGATAAATAAATACTCAAAAATGCATTCTCTGATACAGCCTTTTTAAATGTTAAAACTGGAAATCAGTATTTCCTTCAGACATATTTCTATACAGTTAGCTTCTTGTAGGTTCAAGTGGTAACTACTGCAGTCACAGGAAACATTGCACCGTACATTATACACTCCAAAATAAATTCCAGCATCCATCATAATAAGTGATTCAATGCTTAATACTACAACAATGCCCATCTCCACTTAGAGCACCAACAAGGTACACCATTCCATGTCAAGGTTACAGACTGATCCCTGAGGTCCAATTGGCTCCAAGTTGATACGTGGTGATTAGAGTTTGGAACTGAGTCAAGTCTCTGTGGTAGCTTCAGCAATCAGACACTTCAGCCACAGGACAAGTCAATCCACTGCATGAAGGGAAACTGGGGGAAACTCATCAGTCAGCGGAGGCTCCAGGTAACACTGGGTAATTCTCTGGGTTCAAATCCCACCACGGCAGATGGTGAAATTTGAATTCAATGAAAAATCTGGAACTAAAAGTCTAATGATGACCACAAAACCACTGTCGTAAAGACCCATCTGGTTCGCTAGCGCCCTTTAGGGAAGGAAATCTGCCATCCTTACCTGGTCTGGCCTACACGTGGCTTCAGGCCCACAATAATGTGGTTGACTCTTAAATACCCTCTGAAATGGCCATTCAGCTCGTAAGGGAAATTAGGGATGGGCAATAAATGCTGGCCCAGCCAGTGACACCCACATCCCATGAATGAATTAATGAACAGTCACCAATTCAAGTTCTGCTCTGGAGACCTGAGCACAGGATCCAGGCTGACACTCCACTGCAGTACCTGATGGAGTGTCGCACTGTTGAATATCATGTCATTTGGATTAGACATTAAAACCAACTGTTAGGCGGACGTAAAAGATCCTATTCAAAGGAGAGCAGGGGAGTTCTTCCCATTGTCCTGGTATTTATCCCTCAATCAACATCACTAAAGCTCAGTCTCAGGAACTCAGTCTGGTCATTATCACAAATTGCAAATTGGCAGTTGCATTCTCACATTAGAACGATGATTACACTTCACAAATACTTCAATGGCTGAAAGATGCTATATAAATGCAAGTAAACTTACTAGACCTCACCTTGTACCAACCTCTGACTAAGTTTTCTTCGAGGTTTAGCTAAGCAAGATGTGTCTCTGTGGTGAGAGAGTCTGGATTCAGCTGGAATGGATGGGCAGAATGTACAATGGGCATTGATTCACTAATGGGTGAAAAGGAGCTGGACAAGTTCCTGAGACTGGAAGACATCTCAGCTGGAGAAGGTAGATGAGGTCTGAGTTTAACTGGTAACAGCAGTTTCCAGGCAGCTACATCAGGGGAAATTTTTCAAATGTCCATTTTCCCAAATTGGCCGCGTACTTTTCTCTTTTTGTTGCCTCTCTGAGATTGAATGATTGCGGAGTGGAGTGGATAATTTATATCGACTAAGCTCTTTTAGTTTGTGGCATCATTGGAGCCTGCAGAATAAATTCCAGGTTTGTCATTCCCCTTGACAATATCCCTCACTCTGCAGAACAAGGTGGGAGTGCCATTCACCACACAGACTGCAAAGTTCAAGATGACAATCCACCACCACCATCTCAAGGACAAAAAAGGATGGATAACGAATGACAGCCTTGTCAGGACAGCCCACGGCCAGAGAGTGAATAAATGACACAAACCCAAACTAGAGTTTGACAAAAAATGCACAGTTTGCATGGATTGCTAAGGTCGCTTTCTCTGGGGAATGAGAGATCCATGTCTGACCTGTAGGTTAGCTCCATATATTCCAATAATCACAACAGTTTTACACCATACCCAAGAGTGGCTGAATACACAGGCGATCGTTCTAACTAACTCACTGGGTGGGAGATCTATGCGATCAGGTGGAAGGCCAGGTGTTCATCCTGGTCAATATTCTTTCCTCGCACAAAAAGAAAGACTTGCATTTATAGAGCGCCTTTCATGACCTCAGCACCTCCCAAAGAATGTTACAGCCTATGATGAAGTTGTGCAGAATAGTCACTGTTGTAATACAGGAAGTGGATTTTGTGCACAGCAAGCTCCTAGAAACAGAAATGTGGTCATGAGCTGATATTCTTGGTCAAAGAAAAACAAAGTTCTGGAATACTCAGCAGTCAGGCAGCAACTGCAGAGAGAGAGAAAGAAATAGGGTTAACAATTCAGGCCAATGAACTTCCCCAGAACTGATGCTGCCTGAACCTACTGAATATTTCTAGTATTTTCTCTGTTTTTATTTCAGAGTTCAAGTTTTTGCAGTATTTCACTCTTGTAATACTGTTGTCGGGTTGAGGAATAAATATTGGCCAAGACACTAGTGAGAATTTCCCTGATCTTCTTGGTAGCAGTGTTACTTAAGAGAGCTTAGGTAACTCAGTTTAACATCTCATCTGAACTTTCTACAATGCAGCACTCCATCAGTACTGCACTGGAACGTCAGCCAAGGCTTTTGTGCTCAAGCCTCTGAAGTGGGACTTGAACCCACAGCTTTCTGACTCAAGAGGTGAGAATGCTACCCACTGAGCCATGGCTGTACCTGATCCCAGCAGTTCCTTGATGAACAGGTTAGGTCAAAATTGTCCCTCAAATGTCACTATGCAAGATGCTGTACATGGCACAATCAGCTGTGCTTCAGTGAAAATTGTAGTTGGCTCTTACATTTTTGCCATTTTCACCATCTACTTACACTTGTTATAAGCTAACCCTTAATAACACTGTGATCTGATTCATGTTCAGCACAGACAGTGAGCAAGACAGTTTTAACGACATAAAACATCGCAAAGTCTTTCGTTTATATGCGGCTGTTGAGTTTCCTCAGGGTGGATATCTTTCAGTGCTTGAAACAACTGAGTCTGTGACTGTTCTGTAACAAAATGTTATACCAGTCTCTAATATGCCATGACTTTTGAGGGGAAGGATTTTATCAAATTAGGTAGAGGATTCTCTGGGCCAACCACCCAGGAACATACAGCGGAGAGGTCTGAGACTGGGCCTCAGTAAACTGAACTGGCAAGCTGCACACATCTAAATCGGTGGCCCAATGCCACTGCCAGATTTGGGCCAAGTCCAATATTAGGTGGCCTAGGGATTGCCTGACTGGCAGCAACATTATGTCCCAAGTGGGCAGCCAGGGCCTACAGCAGACCAGTTTATTGCTCTACAGCCCAGAAGTTTCTCTTGAGGGCCGCCACTTCCTGGGTGTGGATGCCCAACCCAGCAGGCAGTCAGAATGATTCTGGGCTCCTGTCTACCGAGTAGAACCCCTAAATAAATTCATGAGACTCTCATCTGAATCAGGCAGTTACCTCAGCCATCCATTGAACCAATGGCAATGTGGGTGGTGGCAGAGAGGAAAACCGATATTGAGTCTACCAACATCAAAAGGCATCTATACAGCGCCCTTAATGTGGTAAAATGCTCCAGGTGAATCATAGGAACATAGGACTTAGGAGCAGGAGGAGGCCATTCAGCCCTTTGAGACTGCTCCGCAGTTCAATAAGATCATGGCTGATCTGGTTATGGTCCCAACTCCGCTTCCTGTTTGTCCCCCATAGCCCTCAACTCCCTTGATAAATTCCTTGAATAAATTCAATGATCCAGCCTCCACTGCTGTCTGGAGAAAAGAATTCCACAGACTAATGACCCTCTCTCTGTCTTGAAAGTGAGGCCACTTATTCTGAAATTGTGTCCCCTAGTTTTTGTCCCCCCACAAGAGGAAACATCCTCCCAGTATTTGCCCTATCAAGAACCCCCAGGATCTTATTTTTTTCAATAAGATCAGCTCTCGTTCTTCTGAACTCCACTGAGTGTTGGCCAAGCTTGTTCAACCTTTCTTCATAAGATAAGCTCTTCATCCCAGGAATGAGTCGAGCGAACCTTCTATGAACTACTTCTAATGCAATTATCCTTCTTCAAATGAGACCAAAACTGTACACATTATTCTAGGTGTGATCTCATCAAGGCCCTGTATATCTGCAATAAAACATCCCCATTTTTATATCCCATTCCACTTGCAATAAACGCCAACATTCCATTTGTCTATCTAATCACTTGACGTACCTGCATACTAAAATACCACCAAGTTCTGCAATCTCTCTCCACTTTAAATGGTATACTGCTTTTCTATTCTTCATGCCAAAATGGTCAAATTCACATTTTCCCACATCATACTTCATCTGCCAAATTTTTGCCACTTACTTAATCTGTCCATACCCCTGTGCAGATTCTCTGCCTCCTCTTGACAATTTACTTTCCTACCCACCTTGGTTTCATCGGTAAATTTAGTTACCAAACATTCGGTCCCTACATCCAAGTCATTGATATAGATTGTAAATAGTCGAGGCCCCAGCACTGATTCCTGTGGCATTCCTTACCAACCCGAGAAAGACCCATTTATTCCAACTCTTTGCTTCCCGTTAGCGAACCAATCATTTATCCATGCAAATATGTTACCCCCTACACCGTGAGCTCTTATCTTGTATAGTAACTTTTGATGTGGAACCTTATCAAACGCCTTTTGGAAATCCAAGTACGCCACACCTACAGGTTCCCCTTTATCCACCTTGCTTGTTACTTCCTCAATAAACTCTAAATAAATAAATTTAAAATGATTTCCCTTTTACTAAACCATGTTGACTCTGCCTTATCACATTATGATATAAATTATCCTGCTATAACTTCCTTAATAATGGATTCTAGCAATTTCCCTTGATAGGTGCAAGAATAACTGGCCTATAGTTTCCTGCTTTCAGTCTCCCTCCTTTCTTGAATAAAAGGTGTTACATTTGCTATTTTCCAATCCACTGGGGCCCTTCCAGAGTCTAAGGAAATTTGGAAGATTATAGCCAATGTCTGTACCATCTCTGCAGCCAGTTCCTTTAAAACCCTAGAATGCAGGCCACCTGGTCCTGGGGACTTGTCAGCATTTCAGTCTCATAGTTTTCCCATTAGTTGTTTTAAGTTCCTCCCTCCCATTCACCTCTTGTTTTTCAAATACCTTGGGAATTTTCTAAGTCTCCCATGGCGAAGAAAACAGGCACAAAATATCTGTTCAAAACCTCACTATTTCCTTGTTTTCCATTATCAATTGTTCAGACTCTCTCTCTCTAGAGGACCAACACTTTACTTTAGTTACTCTTTTTCTATTTAAATACTTGTGGGAACTCTTGCTATGTTTTGTTTTTAGTTTTTTTTTGTTGATTGTAAAAATCTGTTCAATCTTCTTACCGACCACTAACCTTTGCAGAATTGCACAGTATTCCTTCCAATTTGATACTATCCATAAATTCCTTATTTAGCTCCAGATACATCCTTCTCAAAAAGGTCTTTCTTTCTCACTGGGATAAATCTTTGCTGAGAGTATTAAATATCTCCTTAAAAACCTGCCACTCCATCTCTACTGTCCTACCTTTTAACCTAGTTTCTGAGTTCACTTTAGCCAGCTTTGCTTTCATACCCTTATAGTAACCTTTACTTAGGTTTAAAACACGAGTCTTAAACCCACACTTCTCTCCTTCAAACTGAAGATGAAATTTTATCATCATGATCGTTGTCGCCTAGATGCTCCGTTACCATGGGGTTATTGATTAATCCTGTCTCAATGTGCATTACCAGGTCTAGAGTAGCCTGTTCTGAGGTTGGCTCTAGACCATACTGCTCTAAGAAATTGTCCTGAATATACTCAATGAACTCATTTTCCAGGCTTACCTTTGCCTCTGATTCATCCAATCTACATTAGAATAAAGTCACCTATGATTATGGCAGTACCTTTCTTACACACATCATTTATTTCTTCCAGTATACTCTGTCCTATAGTGTAACTACTCTTAGGGAACCTATAAACTACTCCCAAGAGTAACATGGATTCAGATACAGAGCCTTTTAACTCTGTCTTTTCACCATTTTTGCAATCTCTGGCCTCATCTGTGGTGCACTCTAATGATTGTACACGTTGTCCCTTCTTGCAACACTGGCCATCATTACTCTATTACCTCATTGTTTCCCTTTGATTTACCACATCCCCTCTCACATGACCTCTTCCCCCCCCACTATTTAGTTTAAACCCTCTCTATCGCCCGAGTTATACCACTTGCCAGAACTCTGGTCCCAGCACGGTTCAGGTGAAGCCCTTCCCAACACTACAGTTCCTACTTTCCCCAGCACTAGCGTCAGTGCCCCATGAATTGAAACCCACTTCTCCCGTACCAGTTTTTGAGCCACACGTTCATCTTTCTAATCTTATTTACCATACTCCAGTTGGATCATGGCTCAGGTAATAAGACCTTTGATGTTCTGCTTTTCAATTTAGCCCCCTAGATACTCATACTCCTAATGAAGAACCTCTTTCCTAGTCCTATCTATGTCATTGGTACCCACGTACACCACAACAACTGAATTCTCCCCCTCTCACTGCAAGTTCTTCTCCAGCCCCAAGCAGATATCCTGACAACATGCAGGCAACACAGCCATCTATACTCTTGCTATCGGCTGCAGAGAAATGTGACTATTCCCCTGATTATACTGTCCTCAGCTACCACCACATTCCTATTAACTCCCTTCGCTTGAATGGCTCCTTGTACCATAGTGCCATGATCAGTTTGCTCATCCACATTGCAGCCCCCGTTCTCATCCATAAAAGCTGCAAGAACCTCCTCCACTTCTACCTTATTAATCCCCTTAGCTGCCTCACTCGCGGTCACACCCTACCATTTCTGACCACTGACCAAATCAGAAGACCTTAAACTAAGGGGTGTGACTGCCTCTGAAGCAAAGTGTCCAGTTAACTTTCCCACTCCCTGATTAATCAGTGTCTGTAGTTAAGCTTCCAAGTCATTGACTCTGAGCTGAGGCTCCTCAAGCCGCAGGCTCTTACTGCAAATGTGATTCCGTTGGATCAGACTGGCATCTACCAGAACCCTACATACAACAGCCGCAACACACCACCTGCCCTGCCATCTTTATTACGTGTTAATTCATTTATTTTTCTTAATCATTAATAACCCTAATACCCCTAACAAGTTTCACTACTGCTAGTAAACCTTACTACTAATAAAACTTTACAAATACTAATAAATTACCTGAGTTTTGAAAGATAAACAAGGAAAATCAGAGAGCAGTTTAATCTTAACTCCCTTGTGGCCCAGTTTCCGCCAGGAATTTAAGAACGAAATGGGCTCGATAAGTTGAATGGCCTACAATTATTTCTGCAATTCCCTCCCTGCCACGCATCCCCAAGACTGGCTTATTGTATAGACCCAAAAGTTAATGTTGGACAAAGAATTTACTGAGCCACATGTGGTGTCTGTGCCTAGTTGAAGCTCAGATTGATGCCCTTTTATACAATGTGGGGATTAAGGATTATTGCTGGCTATAATTTTTGTTCTATTTTGATGATTTTCTATATATAATTTGCACAGAGTAAATAAGGAGAAACAGACAGGAAGATCAGTAACCAGAGGATTTAAAAGAATTGGCAAAAACACCAAAGGGGAGATGAGACTTTTGAAAAAAAAGAACTGGGTTCTGGTAGCACGATTTATTTATTTTCTTTATTCTTTTGTTGGATGTGGGCATCGCTGGCAAGGCCAGCATTTGTTGCACATCCCTAATTACCCTGATGACATAGAATGCAAAGCAAGTTTCTACTGGGGAATCAAATAAGTAGTTGAAGGGGATAAAGCTCACGGAGCTTCGGGAATAGCACAGGAGAGTTGGACTAATTGGAAAGCTCTTTCAAAGAGACAGCACAGGCATAATGGGCCGAATGGCCTCTTTCTGTGCTGTAAGGTGTTGAATCAATCAAATAATTTGATATTAAATGCAGCTATTATGGACTATCCTAGCCAAGATGCATCATTACAGGGCACAGATCTCCATTAAAGACCGGCACATTCCTGTTCAATTCTTTCACTGGGATGTACTTTGGAGTTAGTTGTTGGTGAGAATTGTCCCACTCCAGTGTCATGCCATCCCACTCTCTAACCAGCCAAGAATTCACAGGTGCCTTCTAATGTTAGGCCTTAACTGTTGCATCCAGTTGTCCTTTGTTGGTTGGCTTGTTTCAGCTCCCAGGCAGCCCTGTTGGACATTTCCACAAGAAAACTCTGATTGATGCCTGAGAGTCCCACTGTGCAGGCTCAGCACCTTAACTCAATTGCCTGCTGTGCCAACTTTATTAAAATAAATTTAAATAAGACTTTATAATAAAAATCATGCTGAGCCATTAATAACTTTCTTACAAAAGCAGTGTCTGCCTTGCAGCAAAACTGTCCCACAGTGCAAGCTGCCATTGGTTGGTGGAAAGCAATGGAACTATACAAGCTCCTTACCATGACTAGTTGGCACAACAATCTGTCTGTGGAATTGAAGCTGTGTTCCAAATAAAAAAGATAAAATCGGACCAAATGTATCATTCAACAAATGCCCAGGGTTTTGCAATCAGTGCTCTGACTAACTGAAGTTCAGTCTGACAGTTCTATCTTCTAGGTTGTCATTAGGAGCTTAGATGAAATTAAAAACAAGCAGGTCAACAGTTCAATTTCTGGTCAACCCCCAGGATGATGATAGCTGATTATACGCGAGATGCATGTTTCAAGAGATCAGCACACACACGTGAATTCCATTGATGTTCCATTTTATAACTTCATACAGCCAGTTTGTGTACAGTGCTTTATTCTGCTGCTGAGGTGACCCTTAAAAGCAATAAGTTTAATCGCTGAAAATTAACACACCCTCAGATCAGAGTTTAATTCCCTGCCTAAAAAGCTATGTTTGAGGGTTTAAAAACAAATTTAATCAGCCCATCTGGTGAGAATGACTGATGTGTTTTTACACATGAAATGCTGAGGCATACAAAACATTAGCAGTAGTTTATGAGAGCTTTTCAATACCTTTACTTTTGACCTCCAACTGTCCTTACTTGACCATTCAGAAGGGGGAGACGGTGGTGTAGTGGTAATGTCACTGACCTAGTAACCCAGGGGCCCAGGCTAATATCCTGAGTACATGGGTCCAAATCCCACTGCAGCTGGTGGAATTTAAATTCAATTAATAAATCTGGAACATAAAGCTGGTCTCAGTGATGGTTGTTGTAAAAATCCATCTGGTTCACTAATGTCCTTTAGGGAAGGAAATCTGCCGTCCTTACCTGGTCTGGCCTACATGTGACTCCAGACTCACAGCAATGTGGCCGACTCTTAGCTGCTCTCTGAAATGGTCTAGCAAACCACTCAGCTCAAGGGAATTAGGAATGGACAGCAAATGCTGACCTTACCAGTGATGCCCAGATCTCATGAGAGAATTAATAAAAACGTGTCTAAGCTTAACAATCTGAACCCTTGCTGAACATTGGTTTCTGCGTTTTCTACAGTTTTGCAACAGTTACTACAATTCAAGGAATGCTTCTTTGGTTTTAGAGCGTTTTGGGACATCCTGGGGTAGTGAAAGGCACTAGATAAATGCGAACCTCTCTTAATGGTCCTACTGGGTTTGCTTATTCTTCCTGTTTGAGGCCTCAGTTGCATTCCCAACCCAAAATACAAATGTACCTTTTCTTTTCCAGCAGCTGTCAGATTGTCTGCTTCTGTTCATTTGAACAATTGGGCAAGAATTTGGAGTGTGTCCTGTTTTTCTCTCTCGCTGCTTGGTTTTGCAAGAGACAATAATGTCACCAGTTTCACACTGTGGGCCAGGCACTTCCTGCTGTCTCTGCTCGATAACCAATTGTACTCAGCTGCTTGCTGCCCCTCAGCTACAGTTACACAACGGGGCGGGTGGGGGTGCAATGGCACATGTATGGAAAGAGATAGGCTGCTTGTGTTGCACTGCACTACTTTCAAATGGCATGACAGAACTGTGCCTCTACAAACTGCCACAGCTGTGCCCTTATCATATGCCACAGTTGGCACTGCTCCTGTCAAAGGGAACACATGGCCTATTGGAAAAGTGTGTACAAAGCAAAAAAGATACCCAGCTGTTTCTCTCCAGTGAGTGCTGCAGAGACCACAGTGCCGATCAATTATTCTTTCTTCTGAAGATCATTCTAACGATAGATCAAATTCATTCCCTCCAGCAGCTAGCTATTGCCACGCATTTAAAATAAAAACAGAAAATGCTGGAAAAACTCAGCAGGTCTGACAGCATCTGCGGAGAGAGAAACAGAGTTGACATTTCGAGTCCGTATGACTCTTCTTCAGAGCTGAAGTCGTTGTGCGGGCTCAAACCCTGCTCAGTTTTTCCACCATTCTCTGTTTTCTTTTCATATTTCCAGCATCCGCTGTATTTTTGCTATTGCCATGCATTTGCTGTACATTCAGAAATTATTTCTAGTTATGAAATCTTCCTTTTCTCATGGCTAGAGGCTACCTGAATAATGTTGGAACCATTAAAGCACAGGAGGAGGCCATTTGGCCTATTATGCCTCTGCTGCTCTTTGCTAGGGCAATCCAAAACTGCTCTCGCTGTCCTGCTCTCCTCCCCATAGGCTAGCATCTTCTGCTGCCTCAAATATTTATTGCTTTTTCCCTTAAAAAGGTCCAATAGTCTCAGTCTCATATGTTCCCTGTGGTAAAGCATTGTCATGTTCTGATAACCATCTGCATAAAGAAATATCTCCCAACCTCTTTCTTCACTTTCTTAGTGACAGTTTTAAACTGGCGACTCCTCAACAGTGACCAAAGAGAAGTTTATTACTGGATTTCAAATTGTGGGACATTCACATATGAACGTTTAAAGCATTTGCTTAAAACTCCTCTTTCTGCTTATTCACAGGTAATGTCAACCTGTTTAAAATAAATGGGGTAATTATTGTGATAAAAACAATTTTGTACCTTTGGGTCAATGGGTTTAGCCTTTGTGTGCACGTGTCCTACTTTCTCTTTTCGAGGCCATCATTCTTCGAACCTGAAAACCGATAAGGCTGAGCTGGAGCAGCTGATCCAGCGCTGGATCTCCTCGTCAACCATGGCCTTTTGAGAGAGGTGGCTGCCAAGGATAGTGCTCAACACATTCCAAAGTCTCTCCTCCAACATATATGGGAGATGCAATACTTGGCTGACCGGATGTGGGTTGATGTACAAGCTTTGTTTTGGAAACATTCAAGGACTGTTTCTTGTACACACAATTGAAGATCAAGAACAGCTAGCAAATCTAGTGCAGTGAGCAATGACACTGTGGTCATCCAAAAACTGCAGATCATGTATGTCTATGGTGGTCAATTTAGTTTTGGCATGGAGATGACTGAGGTGAAAGAGTTTTCCATCTAGGTGATATTTAATAATCACACCAGAGGGCAGGATTGTGAAGAAGTTTCTTGGACATCCAAATTTTTGGAACACAATCCACAGAGCCTCATGGTTTACTGAGTCAAATGCTTCGGTCAGATCGACGAGTGCAATGAAGAGTTCTTAGCGTTGTTCTCAACATTTTTCTTGGGCTTTTCTAGCAACAAAGACTATGTCGGAGGTTCATCTGGAAGGTCTAAAGTCACATTGTATCTCTGGGAGGATTTCCTCAGACACAGGAAGTGGGCGATTCAGGAGAATGTGTTTCAGGATTTTCCCTATAGACAAGAGGGATATTTCTCAATAGTTACCACGGAATGATTTATCTCCCTTCTTACAACTTAGAAATATATCCCTGTTCCTCCCCTACCTAGCAGCAGTGTGGGAGTACCATTACCTCAGTCTGCAGCGGTTCAAGGCAGCAACTCACCACCTTCTCAAGGGCAAGAAATGCTGGCCATGGCGTCATCACCCATGTCCGACAAATGAATAATTAAAAAAATAAAACACCCTGAGAAGGTGCCTCTAACTCCAGTTCTTGAAAGGAATTACAGCCCACCCTGCAATAGCCCATGAGTCTCAGAAAAGTGGCATCGGTCAAATAAAAAAAGTTAATAAACACAAGAGGAGAGAGAGGGAAGAAAAAAACTGATTCAAAAAGAACGAGGAGAAGCGGAATTCAGTTTAACTCACTCATAAGGAACGTAGGGCGGGATTTTACGGTCCCACCGAAGTCAACGGACTTTTGAACGGCTCACCACATTTTACGGCCCTGTCCCCACTGTGACGGGTCATAAAATCCCACCTATGGAGTTGTTACCCCCTCAGAAGCCTGGCTATGTTCCTGCCTCAACTAAACCCACCAAAAACCGTTTACCTGCTCATTCAGCTTAATGGGGGACCTTGCTGCTTAGAAAATGGCTGCCCTGTCTTCCCATGTAACAAGGGAAAAGGTTTTTGGGATCTACAAAAAGGTGAAATGCAATTACAAGCATCTTATTATTTGGTTGGCATTAAAAGATAACAAATGGTGCAATGAGCAACCAGCAAACAAGAATGTAATGGACAATTGTTGATATTGTCCACTTCAGTCTTAGTCAGACCATTGTGTATGCATATGCCTTGGGTACTAAGGTTCAAATACTTCTAACCTTTGAACACAAATGATAAAAAAATGAGAATGCATCAACACAGCATTGCAAGGTGTGGAGTCTGAAAATCAATTAATTAACAGTGTTTGGTTGAATGCAGAAACTAGGGGATTGGAGAAGAGAATTCAATCCCAAAGAATATTTTTCTTCTTTGAGATTAGCATATTATCTATGTTTTGGTGCTTTGAGATACGGCTAAAAAATAAATATAGATTTTCATGGGGTGGTCCAATTACATACGTTTGGGATAAATAAATCCTTAATCTGGACCGCTGATCCCCACATCCAATCTAACCTGTGACTCCTAATATTCAGATAGAGAAAAGAGCCACTGATACACACAGTGGGAGAGGTGGGGGGGCGGTGGGGTGGGGGGGAGAGCGTAAGAGACTGAGAGGGGGAGAGAGGGGGAGGGGGAGGGGGAAGGGGGGAAGAGGGAGACACACATACACGGGGAGAGAGGAAAAAAGAGAGAAAGAGAGAGCGCGAGTGAGAGAGCACAAGAGAGAAAGAGAAAGAGAGCGAGAAAGAAAGTATGAGTGAGAGGAGCGAAAGAGCGAGCGAAAGGAAGAAAGGAGAGAGTGTGAGGGGGAGAGGGGGAGCGAGAGAGAGAAAGAGCAAGAGCGAGAGCAAGAAAGAGCGAGAGCAAGAGCGAGAAAGAGCGCGAGCAAGAGAGAGCGAGAGAGAGCGCGAGCGAGCGCGAGAGAGCGCGAGAGAGCGCGAGAGAGCGCGAGAGAGCGCGAGAGAGCGAGCACGAGAGAGAGAGAGGCATAGTGGCAAGGACAGGAGTGAAAGCCGACAAGAAGTATAGACACAGCTGAAAAAGGGAAAAAGGATCAAGAGAAAAGTTTTCAGGAAAAGAAAGGCAGAAATGCAGATACAACAGTGGGGGAACAGTATTACTACACACTGGGACAGGGACAGAAAGAGACAACACCAATGCATATGAAGTCAGTATGTTTTTAAACAGAATTTTCAGCACAGAAATGGATCATTCAGCCTAACTGACCCTTACCAGTGGTTAAGCTCTATAGAAGCCTTCTCTCACCCCTCTTCGTTGAACCGCATCAGTATAATTCTCTATTCCTTTCTCCCTCCTGGATTTATCTAGCTTCCCCTTAACTTAATCTATTTAATGCTTTCAAATTGCATTCTGGAAAATTTAAACACCAACAGAGTTTTCAATTGGCGAACTGTCATGTTGAAGAATATCACCCATCACAACAATGAACTAAAAACTTTATGACTGAAAGGTCCAGTTACAACAACAGCAATTAAACTTGTGCTCATATTGCATATTAACATAGGAATGTCCGACGGCAGTTTTCCAGTAAGGTAAGATAACTAAAAGATAAAGGGAATAACTGCAATATGAGGTCTGGTGTGACAGTTAGGAAGGGTGACCAATCATTTGGTTGAGAAGATGGGTTCGGAGAAGGGTTTTTTCCAAATGAGACACAAAGCTTGAAGGGGGAACTGCAGAGGTTCTGCGATGTCTGAAGGTTCAATTTACGTTTAAATATCGACAATTTATCACTAAAGCTTTCTCCAAATATAAAAATAGGTTATTTTCAAACAGAACAAAGTATCGATTGGGAATTGCCTGGAAATTTGTGTCATAGCAATGCCGTATCTACAGCATAAGGCCATTTTCCAGGCAAAAATCCAAGGATAATAGGCGCAAACGAGTCGAGCCAGTTCACACATCTGGCTGGAAGTTTCTGCAGCCACTGCCCACCGTCAAAATAATTGCAAACGTGAATCTCCTGGATTTACGATAGCTTTCTCATGATAGCCGGTTGTGTTGAGAAACCGAGGTGCCAAGGGCCTTGAAGTCACTGACAAGAAGTCTAATTTATGGCTGTCACGTGATTCACAGCGAGAGAGGCCTATTCAAGCTTCATAACTGGGTTATTTTTCTTTACCCTTCTCTTCCTGAGATTTTCAATTTTTTGCACCACCTTTTAACCTGCTGAGGAGGGAAAAGTAGCTGCAATGGCCTTCCCATTGGGTATTGCCCCTGTTCACCATTACTAGGAAGAAGGGGGGAGCGCAGGGGGGGTCAGGGTGCATGATGTGCCATGTCAGGAGATACCAATTCTGTACTTTTTGTCGTACCCAGGGATCCCAGGCCCAGCCTTTCAGTCCCACTGCCTCTCAATTCCGCAGAACACCATTTGCTCACTATGCCACATGTAAACTTGTTTCCCAGGAAATAATGATGACATCAATGCACGTCAGGAAAATGGCACTCAATCCAGTGCAAATTATGGCGTATCATGCTGATTACACCATTCCAGGAAATTTCCAGGCATAACGGCCAATCGGTGGTGCCCAATAACATCCATTTGACAACAGTTTGCATCAAAAGTACTGAACAGTGCTACAGCACAAACACTAGCATCTGTGATACCAGAAATTAAATCACTATGTATTTGGTCATTTTTTGCTTTGGCTAATACATAATTGCAGCTCAATCATGAGAAACATCATAAAAATTAGTTTTGGTGAGTATTCACAACTGGTACTAAGAAGTAAGAGCTACAACATGCAATGATAGAGGTGTGAAACCAGATTGAGGTGAATAGCATAGAAGCATTTAAGGGGAAGCTAGAAACGTTCATGAGGAAGAAATAGGAGGACATGTTGCTAGGATGAGATGAAGTAAGGTGGGAGGGGGCTCTTTGGGAGCATAAAATGCCAGCATAAACCTGTTGGGCCAAACGGCCTGTTTTGTACTAGCTATCTGTTGTAATAATCTATCAAAATATTTTGACAATTATATATTGATGTGAAGCGGCAGTATTTTGGAGTGATATCATGATGGTTCACACTGTGATTTCCCTATGTCACCTGGACCATTAAGGGGAAGTGATTCCCCACAGAAAGGAACCATCATTGCCCCAACCCCTTGGACACCTCTTATAATCTTAGTTAGCTTCTATTTATTTCACACATTCTCAGATCCCAAAGCTTTTTACAACTCAAGATTACCACTGAAGTGCTGTTATATAGGAAAATGCAATGGGGAATTTGCCCATAAGGTCCCAACAAATAGCATTTCAAATAAAGGCCAGTTAATCTGCTTTCAGTGATGTCAGTTGGGAGGGGAACATTAACTAGGATTTGTGCTGCGGTCTCCTCCATCGATTGACTATGAAACATTCTTTGTGAAAATGAGGTTGGACAGTTTCAATCCAGCTCCTAGTGGGTTTGGGCCTACAGCACAAAATTGACCCTAATCTAGCACTAAATGGCAGTGTTAGAGGCCAAAGGATGATGTGTGGGAAGCTGAAAGGAAGGTTACATTAGTGCAGTAGGGTGCACTCTTCTGAGGTTGGACTGAGATGCTTTGGGACAAAGTAGAGGGAACTTCTCATCTCACTGTGCTATTCCTAACTGGCAATACTTTACACTGACACTGAACCTGCCCCACCCCCCATGCCAACATCCTTCACCACATTGAGCACAAAAAGAATGCATAGTTTAATTTATAAAATTCACTTGGGGGTGGGGGGTGGTGGATGGGGGCTGAAATATGGTTGCCAACTGTGATTACATGTATTCCTGGAGGTTTCATCACATGATTTGCCCCCCCAGAGTCGAGCCATTCGTCAGCCAACATTTACATCCTTGTGACATACTGCCCTCCTACACCAATCGGAAAGCATAAAGGCTCATTGCCCAATTGGATGATGCTTGATTGTCAGCCAAATGGCCTTTCCCCCATCTTTTTCAACATTTTTTTATATCAGAGAGAAATGTTCAAAGAAAGTGATAAAATAAAAAAAATGTTGCTTTTTAGTGTCCCAATGATTTTTCTCCAGGGCTTCACACAGCAGTGTCCTGGAGATTGATCTTCAATTCCTGGAGACTCCAGGCCAATCCTGCAGGGTTGGCAGCCCTGGGGGAAACCATATATGTAACCATCTCTATATTCTGATGGTTAAATCAGAGAAGAGGCACGTGTCTGATCTCTGGAAAAACCAGAGAAATCTCTACTCTACCACTATGTCTCCCTTGATATGGATACAATGGTTGTGTCTCAAACACAACACATTCTCCAGCCTTCCTCCAAACAATAATCTTCTTTAAACAGGAATGGGAATAAAAAATGGTTCAGGTGAGGCCATGTTTAGTTCTCACAGAGCTTAAAGCAAAGGCAAAATCTGTACACCTATAAATAACCTTCATTAAAAAAACAGATATTCATGTCCAGTATCTCAGACAGCCTGTTACAATCCAGACATCATATTTTATTGCAAATGCAAAGCAATCTTCAAAGAACAAGACACTCGTTAATTTTAGCCTGAAATTTACAATCAGCCACAATTCCCCTAAAATAACTATTCAGCAAAAGAAAAATCATATTACTTTGATGTACTGCAAAAAACTGACTTGCTGCTCAGGGAGCCAAAACAGTACTAACACAATAGAGGAATGTCAATGAGGCTGTGTTACATAATCGTCAGCTGACAGCATCCAAATGATAGTTTATTGATATGTACCTGAACAAAAAAACCATTAATGAGCACTAAATTTAATCCCATTTAATTACAGACTTTGTTTTTTTCACATAATCATTCAGGTTTGTTACACAAAATTATTATTCAAAAATGCATACACATACAAACTTTTTTCAGTCAAAAAATTAATTTTGAGGACTTAGATCTTTTAAACTAGACCTCTGTATTGTAGAAAACGTGAGGTACAATCTGAGCCACACAATCAGGAAACACTTGCACACTGTTTTTCATTTACCAACAAGTGCACAAGGTTAAAGTGTATGCAAATGAATATCAAGATCACATGCCCAACTAGGGTGTCTAGTTACTCAATTTTTATTTATCAGAAATGCAATTAGCCACATGGTTAACATATTGGAGAACACTAATGTCACCAGGAGTAATTTAGACAGAGATCAAAATTGTTCTCTTTATGTCTCACTGCGGCAAAAATCTCTCCTCCCTGCACTTACCTATAAGTCAGCGCCCATCTCAGGGCTTCGGCCCTGAATCTAGGCTTTCACTCCAACACAGCATTGAGAAGTGGCACATAGTCGGAGGTGCCACCCTTTGGATGAGGTATTAAAGTAAGGACCCAACTTGTCTATTCTGAGATTTGGTGTACATTGAGGTCCAGTGGGACTAAGTGAAGAAGGGCAGGGAGATCTCCTTGCTGTGCGCAAAATGATTTACCAATATAACAGAAACTGCACTTTAAAGTAATTAATTATGTGTAAAGTATACAAGAATAAAAGACACAGGCAGGAGTAGGCCACTCGGCCCCTTGAGTCTGCTCTGCCATTCAATAAGATCATGACTGATCTTCTATTTCAACCCCACTTTCCTCCCGTCCCCATATCCTGATACCCTTACTGTCCAAAAATCTATAACTTAAATATATTCATCAATGGCCGATCCAAAATATTCTCAGGTAGAGAATTCCAAAGATTCATAATCATTTGAGTGACTGACCCCATGGCTTTCAGGGCATATCTAAGTGCCATGATAAGGTGCAATATAAATTCAAAGCCGCCTGACTCCATGTTTTTTTTGATAGCAACAACAATTTTGATTGCTTCCAAATATTAAAAAAATGGTTAATGTGTTTTGAATTGGGGCAGCCCAACTGCAGCAGAAAAGGGTTTGCAACAATTGTGAGGGACCACTGGCCTCATTCAAGTGCCAGCAGTGTGGCTCAGGTGATACCATTCCAGCCTCTGAGTCAAAAGATAGTGGGTTCAAGTCCCACTTCAGGACTGGAGCACATAATCCAGCCTGGCCCTCCAGTGTCGTGCAGAGTCAGGTTCACCGTCCTTCACATAAAATCCATCTGCTTCTCTAGATGGAGATTAAAAGGGTCCATATACATGTTCTGCCTAGTATCAAAAGGAGGAGACCAGCTATCACATTTAAATACAAGCACATATTGGATTGAATGTTCTTTAGAGTTGAAGCGACACAATTTAATTTGCCTCAGCCGGATTTTGAAATTTATTTCTGAGCCAGTCTTGTTAAATGAAGTAGTCTATTTAAAGATTTAAAGCCATACAGAGAGAGACAGAGAGAAGACAGAGGGGGAGGGGCGGGAGCAAGAAGAGAGAAGCCGGGGGGGGAGTGCGAGATGAGAGAATCCAGAGAGAGAGAGATTGGGTGGGGAGGTGGGGAGACAGAGAGAGAGAGAAGTGAGAGAGCGGAGCAGGGAAAAGTGAGGGGGGAGAAAAGCGAGAGAGGAGAGAGAGAGAGAGAGAGAGAGAGAGAAGCAAGAGAGAATGTGAGATAGAGAGGGAGAGATAGAGAGACTCTGCAGATGGTCAGAAGTTAATCACCATTTGGAGTTAGTATTTGGGATCTTGCGATTGAGTCAACTAGCGTTGTAGCATTGTCTATTATTTTCCATCTCAGAATAGATAAGCTTGTGACTAATTGAAATCTATTATGTCAATGGTACTGTTGGCTTAGCCATATACTGCTTATTAAATCAATGTCACAGTTTGCAGCCAAAGCCAGAGTCTTGTGAAGTTTCATTTGACTGATTCCCTAATTGGGGGCATCAGCAATACAATCAGCAAACGAAAATACAGTTAATGAGGATTTTGTATTCGATTTCTGCGTAATAGATAAACACAGGTATTGGAACAGACCAAAGGCAGACTTCAAATGTGTACTTCAAAAAAAGTAAAAGAGCTACTGAGACGGACATTAAAATGAACACTCTTCACCTGGCACACAAAAGGATTGACTTAAAGTGGATAAAAGCAAAAAACTGCAGATGCTAGAAATCCAAAACAAAAATAAAAATCGCTGGAAAAACTCAGCAGGTCTGGCAGCATCTTCAGAGAGGAACAGAGTTAACGTTTCGAGTCCGAATGACTCTTCAACAGAACGAAGTAAAAATAGAAGAGAGGTGAAAATTGAGTTCAACAATTTTAGATCATGAACTCTCTCCTCCATCCCCACCCCCTTTCCCATCCCCTTTTTTTCCCAATAATTTATATAGATTTTTCTTTTCCCACCTATTTCCATTATTTTTAAATGTATTTCCATCCATTGTTTTGTCTCTACCTTTTAGCCTATTTCGATCCCTTCCCTTCACCCCACCCCCACTAGGGCTATCTGTACCTTGCTCGTCCTGCTTTCTACCCTTAATTAGCACATTCCTTAGTTAATATCACCACCTTCAACACCTCTTTGTCTTTTTTTGGCTATCTCCACCTATCACTGGCCCTCTATCCAGCTCGACCTGTCTCTCTCTCCTCTCCCCCCCCCCCCCCCCCCCCCGTTAAAGCAGCTTATATTTCACCTCTTTTCTATTTTTACTTAGTTCTGTTGAAGGGTCATACGGACTCGAAACGTTAACTGTGTTCCTCTCCGCAGATGCTGCCAGACCTGCTGAGTTTTTCCAGCTATTTTTATTTTTGTTTTTGACTTAAAGTGGCTATACCATCCAGAAGATTTACAGTATGGTCAACTTCATGCTCACTCCCTCAATTTTCAAATAATTCCTTTCCTCCCTGTAACAAGTTAATGATTTTGGTTCAGTGGCTGGGAAGTATTCTGAATTCCAAAAAGAAAAGACTTGCATTTCTATAGCACCTTTCATGATCTCAGGCCGTTCCAAAGTGCTTCACAGCCAATGAATTACTTGTAGAAGTGTGGTCATTGTTGTAATGTTGGAAACGCAGCAGCTAATTTGCACACACTAACTCCCACAAACAACAATGTGATAATGACCAGATAATCTGTTTCTGTGATGCTGATCAAGGGAGAAATATTGACCAGCACAGCGGGGATAACTCCCCTCTTCTTCTTCAAAATATTGTCCCAGAATTCAATTTAATTTTTTTTTCATGCACCATGTGTGTGGGGACATGACCTTGTTTTAACATCTCATCCGAAAGATGCACCTCCGACAGTGCAGCACTCCCTTGGTTCTTCACTGGAGTGTCAGCCTTTATTTTTGCACCTAAGCCTCTGGAGTGGGGCTTAAACCCACAACCTTCTCACTCAGGAGGTGAGAGGACTACCCACTGACACACATTCAATGGTGTGCGTTTGGATCATTAATGTAGAGCTAGGTGATGAAAAGGTGTTTTTTGCTTGTAAGTAATTTCGAATTTTTATATAACCTCCAACTGACCCTGTAGAAATATCTGTTGAAAATGAGCATCCAATACAGATCTTGAACTTTATCTATTTAGGAACTGATTAAAGCTCGGTGTGCGTTCCAAGTGCGTCCATCACCATCCTCCTTCCTCATCTCCAGGGTCGAAACTGCTGGAGCTATTTTAATAGTTGTCCTCTAACAGACATCTGGCACAGTTGGTGGTGATTTTAGGGACACTTGACACTGATTGTTGATTCTCCACATTGTTCATGCGAAACAAGTGGCTTTGAGGGAGAGTGGCATTTGTGTTGGGAATTCTAATACTTTTAACACACTATGCCCCAGAATGTCTACACGCAAGTTGATGTTGCAACCTGGCAGAGGGGCAGAAAAAAAATTAAGGGTCCCTCAACATTATCCAGCACAGAGTCAGTAGCTAGCATTGAATATATGTCAGTCTTGGCTCAGTTGGTAGCCCAATGTCTTGGAGTCAGAAGGTTGCGGATTCAAGTCCCACTCCAGACCTTTGAGCACAGAAATCCAGGCTGACACTCCAGTGCAGTACTGAGGCAGTGCTGCACTGTTGGAGATGCTGTCATTCAGATGAGACATTAAACTGCAGCCCAGCCTGCACTCTCAAGTGGAGCTAAAAGATCCCATGGTGTTACTTTGGAGAAGAACAGGGAAGTTTATCCCCAGTGTCCTGGGAGATATTTATCCCTAAACCAACATCACAAAAGCAGATTATCCGGTTATTCGTCTGCCAAGGTGATCTCATACACCACTTGGAGAATGCCAGGTCAACAATTATCCCTCCACCAACACCAAATAAAACAGACAAACTGTTTTTTTATCTCCTTGTTGTTTATGGGAACTTGCTATGTCTATATAACAGTGACGCACTCACTATGAAGCACTTTGGGATGTCCTGCAGTCATGAAAGACGCAATATAAGTGCAAGTTATTATTTTTACCTAAGGTAAAAGCAAAATACTGCGGATGCTGGAAATCTGAAACAAAAACAAAAATAGCTGGAAAAACTCAGGTCTGACAGATGCTGTCAGACCTGCTGAGTTTATCCAGCTATTTTTGATGTTGCTGTTGTTATTGTTTTTACCTGTTGCTGACCTCTACACCAGGACAGAGGGAGGTCAGTGTAATTCAGAGGAACGTAATGCAGAAGTGGCTCATGTGAGTGTGGCTGATGGAGACGGCTAGATATTATCCCCTTCTACTGAATTCACAGTGTTCACAAGCCCAAGCTCCTTGTCCACAGAAAATGTGAGCCCAGGATTCCGCTGCTAGGGTAAAAGGTGGAAAGATTCCCCCCCACACAACCATTTAAAATAAAAGGCATCAGGAACACTGGTTACAGATTAGCAAAAGGTTCATACCACTATGATCAGCAGAGAAAAAGCACTGGAGAAAGTCAAGGGATTAAAATCCAACAAACCCCCAGGACCCAATAATCCTACGGTTCGAAAAGAGTTAGCATGCAGGGACAGTGGATGCACTGCTATGATTTTCCAAAATTCCCTAAATTCTGGAACCCTCTCAACAGATTGAAAGCAAGCATATGTAACCCCACTATTCAAGAAAGGAGAGAGAGAGAGAAAACAGGAAATAACAGGCCAGTTAGCCTGACATCAGTTACTGGGAAAGTGCTGGAATCTTTTATTAAGGAAGTCTTAACAATGCACTCAGAAAAAGAGAGTCTAATTGCAACAAGTCAACATGGCTTTATAAAAGGGAAATCCTGTTTGACAAATTTATTAGAGTTTTCTGTGGATGTAACTAATAGGGTAGATAAAGGGGAACCAGTAGATGTAGTATACTTGGATTTTCAAAAGGCAACTGATAAGGTGCCACTCAAAAGGATAAAAGGATTGGGAGTGATATATTAGTATGGATAGAGGATTAGTATGGATAGAGGGTATGTTAATGCACAGGAAGCAGAGAGTAAAGGATAGATGGGGCATTTTCAAGCTGGCAGGCTGTGACTATGGAGTGCCGCAAGGATCAGTGCGAGGGCCTCAGCTATTTGCAATCCATATTGATGACTCCGATAAATTGCTCTCTGTCTCTTCATCGAAGTTTGCTGACAATACAAAACTAGGTGGGAATGCAAGCTGTGAGGAAGACACAAGGAGGCTATGAAGAGATATAGACAGGTTAAGTGAGCGGTCAGATGGAGTATAATGTAGGGGAGTGTGAGATTATTCACTTTGGTCAGATTAGAAAAGCAGAATTTTTTTTTAAGGTGTGAAATTTGTAAATATTGATGTTCAGAGAGACTTGCATGTACTTATACAAGGAACACAAGAAGTTAGCATGCAGATACAGCAAGCAATTAGGAAAGCAAATGACAGGCTGGCCTTAGGGAACTGGAGTACAAGAATAAAGAAGTCTTGCTACAATCGTACAGGGCTTTGGTGAGACCGCATCTGAAATCTGTATGCAATTTTGGTCTCTATATTTAAAGGAAGGATATACCTGCATTGGAGGCAGTACAGTGAAGGCTTACTAAATTGGTTCCTGGAGAGAGGATTTTCCTTTGAAGAGAGACTGAGTAAATTGGGTCTATATTCTCTGGAGGAGTTTGGAAGAATGAGAAGTGACCCCATTCAAACATTCAAGATTCTGAAGGGGCTGGACAGGGTCGATACGAAGATGTTGTTTCCTCTGACTGGGGAATCAAGCACAAGAGGGCACAGTTTCAGGATGAGGGGTTGTCTTTTCTATAGCACCTTTCATGATCTCAGGCCATTCCAAAGTGCTTTACAGCCAATGAATTGCGAGGAAAAATTATGAGGAAAAATTTCTTCAGTCAAGGGGCTGTGAATCTTTGAAACTCTCCACCCCAGATGGTTATGTATGTGCCAGCATTGAATATACATTACACCCTTGTTCAAAAAAGGTTGTAAGGATAAGCTCAGCAATTACAGGCCAATCAATCAGTTTAACTTCAGTGGTGGGCAAGGTTCTAGAAACAACAATTTGGGGTAGAGTTAGTAGTCACATGGAAAAATATGGGTTGATAAGGAAGAGCCAGCATGGATTTCTAAAGGGGAAATCATGTTTAACTAACTTGCTGGGGTGGTTTTGAAGAGGTAACAGAAAAGGATGATGAGGGTGACGCTGTTGATGTGGTGTACATGAACTTTCAAAAGGTATTTGATATAGTGCAACACAACAGGCTTGTGAGAAAAGTTATTGCCCACGGAATAAAAGGGACAGTAGCAACATGGATACAAAATTGGCTGAAAAATAAGAAGCAGAGAGTAATGGTCAATGGATATTTTTTTGGGCTGGAGGAAGGTTTGTAGTGGAGTTTCCCAGGGGTCAGTATTGGGGCACTTGCTTTCCCTGATATATATTAATGATCTAGATCTTGGTGTGCAGGGGACAATTTCAAAGTTTGCAGATGATACAAAGCTTGGGAGTGTTGTAAACTGTGAGGAGGACAGTGTAGAGTTTCAAAAGGACATAGACAAGTTGGTGGCAGATGAAGTTCAATGCGGAGAAGTGTGAGGTGATGCATTTTAGTAGGAAGAACATGGACAGACAATATAAGATAAGGGGTGAAATTTTGAAGAGGGTGCAGGAGCAGAAAGACCTGGGTGTGTATGTGCATAGATCATTGAAGGTGGCAGGACAGGTGGAGAGAGCAGTTAATAAAGCATTTAGTATCCTGGGCTTTATTAATAGGGGCATAGAGTACAAGAGCAAGGAGGTTATGCTGAATTTATATAAGTCACTCGTTAGACCTCAGCTGAAGTATTGTGTACAGTTCTGGGTGCCACATTATAGGAAGGATGCGAACACATTGGAGAGAGTGCAGAAGAGGTTTACAAGGATTGTTCCAGGGATGAGAAATTTCAGTTACGAAGATAGATTGGAGAGGTTGGGACTGTGATCCTTGGAGAGAAGAAGGCTGAGAGGAGATTTGATAGAGATGTTCAAAATCACGAGGGGGCTGGACAGAGTAGATAGGGAGAAGCTGTTCCCGCTCATAAAAGGATCAAGAACGAATGGGCACAGGTTTAAAGTGACTTGCAAAATGAGAAAAAGCTTTTTCACACAACGAGTGGTTCAGGTCTGGAATGCGTTGTCTGGAAGTGTGGTGGAAGCAGGCTCAATCGAGGTATTCAAGAGAGCATTAGATGATTATCTGAATAGAAACAATGTGCAAGGGTATGGGGAAAAGGCAGGGCAATGGCACTAGGTCATAACGCTCATTTGGAGAGCCAGTGCAGACACAATGGTCCAAATGGCCTCCTTCTGTGCCTTTAAAATTCCGTGATATTCAAGGCAGAGATCAAGAGATTTTTTAAGTGTCTCAGGAAGTGGGTGGGAAAGTGGAATTGAAGCCCACAATGAACCATGATGATATTGAATAGCGGAGCAGGCTTAACAAGCCATATGGTATTCTCCTGCTCCTATTTCTTACCGGACAAGAGACACAGACACCCTAATGTCATATAATCAACTGCTTTGATTGGCAAAATGGCAAACAAAATGGCAACAAACAGAACTCAAGTAGGTTTTCAAAGCCATAACCAGCAGTTGTAATGCTTAATTATTTGAGAATATCCTCCACAAACACACCTGTCCATTTCCAAAACTGAAATGTACAGAACCCCAGCAGTCCAAGGATTTTCCAGCTGAATATTGGTGACCATAACTGACCCTGTCACCCAAGGGTAAACTCATTTATGCTTGTTTTATCACAAGTGTGTTGTGCTACAGTCCCTGCAGAGGCTGATAACTTTTAAAAAGACATTTGAACTTCCACTTAACAGCTGAAAGAATGACATATCAAGATTTCACATTAAGATGTTTACTGTAACAAATGACTAAAAACACTATTAACTGAACACTGTCTTTATAGGCAACTTATACTTTAAAGCACAGATCAGAACACCCACCTTCTTATACTTTGCCCAAATGGAAAAGAAACATGCTTCACAGGTATACTTTACACTGCCCTTGATGTAGACGTTCAATTTTCCCAGAATCAATCCAAAGTGATTCTTAGCTCCAGAGAATTTATTCCTGTTCTTTTCTCTTCTCAGCCTGGTAGCTTGCAATCTTAGAACTGACTTTCACAATAAGGATTTCTTTCCCCAGAGACTCTCCCTCTAGCCCAAGCTAGGTGAATCTTCCAGCCTCATTTTAACTCCCCACTAATATGCTCTTTTCAATCTGAGCGCAAGCTTCCACCCACATTCCTTGCGGCAAACCATAGACTTTTTTGGCCTCCAGCTGCTCCCTCTCTCCTGGATCCGGGCAGACTCCCAAAACACTAATAGCCAGTGATTTGTAGGGAAGCCTGTAAATTACTTCCTCTGCCGTCTTCTCCGTGGCAACAGTATTGCATCGAGGCAGAAATGCTGGTTAGCTATTCTTGACCCCAACTCTCATTCAACCTGGAACTAAATGGATAGTTTAAAGTTCAGCTGTTTATAACCAGACATTCTTAACAATTTTCTGGGGCTTTGGAGGCTCTCAGTCTACCCACTGATAACACACAGGCTGCTGCCATTGTCTCCAAGCTTAAATACCTTGCACCTTCTTTCAAATAAAACAATCTAAGTATTCCTTTGACCTCTAATAACAATCAAACCACCCAGGACCACTCAGGCTTACTGTCAGGCAGACGCTAGAACAGGTCATATGACCCCGTGTTTTACCTTAAATTAAAAGATGCAGTTCTAAAACATAACCTTATAAACTCAATAACTGTAACAGCGGCCCTGTTTAGAAGTGGATCCCAAGTTCCCAGTCCAAATACAGTTGCAAGGGACAGGCCCTCACTCTCCTGAAGCTATGTGCAAGTATTAAAAGAATCTTTATATGGTTCACATATTACCCCTTGAAAAGCCTTTAAAAAAAGTTTTAAAACAAATTGGATCGATGTTACAGGTCGAGTATCCTTTAGCTGAAACCCTTGGGGCCGATTGTGTTTCGATGTTCAGTTATTTTCGGATGTGATATTGCTATGTTCAGGGTGTTGATGCACTCATCTGGGAGGCCTCCTTGACTAGTTCTTCCAGCTTCATCTACTTCATCAATATTGGTTTTTGTTTCATATGTTTGTCTTTTATTTTATATTTTACTTTGTCTGCTCGGGTCACAGGCCACCCACGCAAAAGGTCAGCGATGTTAGTGTTCGGGTCCGTTCAAAAGAACATTCAGTTTTTGGATATGTTTAGTTTGCGGATGTACAAATAAAGGATATTCGACTGTACTCGTCAATTCCGAATTCTGTCCATACAACCGCTCTGATAAAGGGTGAAGGGTGAGGCCCTATTCTCACTAACCAAGAAACTTAAAACACTTCACTGCAGCTGCTGCTGCTCCAAGCTCCAGGGTTTTTACTAAGCCGCCGATATTGTGGCAAACATAATCATGGGGTTTGACTAATTTGACAAGAAAATGACAACGTGAATGCGTACATGAGGATTTTTCAGGGATCGACAATAAGTAGTGACATGTTTGGGCGAAGATGAATGGGATATTTATGGAAAAATGGAGACAATCTGGGTGAAATAATAAAGCTTGAAAACTGGGAGCTCTGAATGGTTCTCTTCTCTTTCATAACTGCAAAAAGACATATTTCTGTCACGACCCATTTGAACAAGTACAACTTTAAAAAAAGCAAATGCACTCTAATTGCAGCCAATGAAGTACCTCTGAAGTGTGGTCATGCTCATAATGTAGGAAACACGGCAGACAATTTGCACACAGCAAGCTCACACAAACCATAATAAACAAAAAGGTGTTAGCTGTGGGGTAAATGTTTGATATTTAGCCGGAACACCAGAAAACCCAGCTGTTTTTCTTTGAATAGTACCAGGGGATATCTTACATTCCCCTAGGAGAGTAGATGGGTCTCAGTTTAATGTCTCATCTGGAAGACGGCACCTCGAACACTGCAGCACTCCTTCCGCTATACTGGACTGTCAACCTAGATGTCATGCTCAAGTCTCCGAAGGGGGATTGGAACTCACAACCTGCTGACTTAGAGGCAAGTGTTGCACCACCGAGTCACATTTTAAAGAAATGCGTGAATCTGGATAGGACTGACACACCCAAAGTTCCTTCTTTCTCTACTTGCCGTGTTTGGATGCCTGCTGGTCCACACCAACCTTTACAGCTTGCGGGGTTTCTCAGCAAACGCCAACAATTGCCATCCACCAGCCAGCTCACCAAGATGACCAGGCCATGACTGTCAATGTTTGGGGCAGGAGGGGAGAATGCAAGAGCCTGAGAGTGTGTTGGATCGTGCACATGCACCAAGTAGGCATTAGGTGGAGCAAATCTTCCCTTCCCTAATGAAGGCATAGTGACACTCAAGTGTAGCACCATGTCCATTGTGCCTAACTGTCAAACTCAAGTGTGTTCACCATCAATACAGCACAGATAAAGATAAATTCCACAATCTTTTAAGCCTGTAGGTCATATAAAATATGTTAATCATCGAATCTTGCACCCTCAACCAACAGTTAAAAGAATTAACTCAACTCATTTGCTATTGATGTGTATTAATGGAATGCAAATGACAAAAGAACCTTAAGTGACATTGTGGCCATGGAAACACTTTCTGTAACAAAGTTTCTGATGCTTCGATAAACCGGGTGTGTAATGGTAAAAATCAGCAATGTATCCGAATACAAATCACAGTTAAAACAACTTTCCAATTCCTTGCAAATTTCCTGGGCAGCTGGTAACGCAGCTTGAAGCGAACGTTTGCAGGAGTCTCCCAGGGTCCAATTTAGATTTGCAAGCAACCCAATAAGACTGATCCCCTCTTCTTCAGAATCTCTGACCGAACTTTAATTGCTTCAAGATCTGGCGTCAGTCCCAGACAGCATCCTCGTGAAAAGGATGTTTTCCAGCATAATGCTCAATGATTTGCAAATGATTGCCTCTCAGACCAAAATCAGGCGAGTAGGAACAAAATTGGGAATTTAAAAATAAGAACAGGCTTGGTGGGGAAATCACTCAATTTATTTTGCGAACCTTGGGACTTGAGCAGCGTTTACAGAGATGTAACTATTGAGAGCGTAACTTTTAAGAAAAATAAATATTTGTAATATATTGCTGGAGCATCTTGCAGCTTGCCCTGTTAGTTAGATTCACAATTGTACCTTTAAATATTTTTGCTGACAATGCAAGTTGACAACAGAGTACCTGAGACTTTGGTGAACAACAGAACCAATAGTCTATCTCACTAATCAATGAGACTTAAGGACAGAGAATGAATATTCAGTACAAAATTGGGTACAAAAGGAGATATAAAGAGAGAGGATTAAAGATTGGATAGAGAGAGACAGAGAGAGGAAAAAAAGACTGAAAATGAAAAAAAATGAACATTTTTAAGATCCAAAATAAATTGTAACCTGAAGAGACTCCACACTTAAAATTGTTTATTTCTAACTTAGTGCTGAAGACTTGTGCTCCAGAACTTGCCGCACCCCTAGCCAAGCTGTTCCAGTACAGCTACAACACCGACATTTACACAGCAGTGTGGAAAATTGGCCGTTAAAAAGCAGGACAAATCCAACCTGGCCAATTACCAACCCATTAGTCTGCTCTGAATCATCAGTAAAGTGATGGAAGGGGTCATCAACAGTGCTATCAAGCAGCACTTGCTTAGCAATAACCTGGTCACTGACATTCAGTTTGAGTTCTGCCAGGGTCACTCAGCTTCTGACCTCATTGCAGCCTTGGTTCAAACAAGGACAAGAGAGCTGAACTCCAGAGGTGAGGTGAGAGTGACTGCCCTTGACATCAAGGCCATATTTGTCTGAGTGTGGCATTAAAGAGACCTAGCAATACTGGAGTCAATGGGAATCGTCTCCACTGGTTGGAGTCATGCCTAACACAAAGGAAGATGGTTGTGGTTGTTGGAGGTCAGTCATCTCAGTTCCAGGATATTGTTGCAGGAGTTCCTCAGGGTAGTGTCCTCAGCCCAACTATCCTTGGTTGCTTCATCAACAACCTTGCTTCCATCATAAGGTCAGAAGTGGGGATGTTTGCTGATAATTGCACAATGTTCAGCAGCATTTGCAACTCCTCAGATACTGAAGTAGTCCATGTCTAAATGCAGCAAGACCTTGATCAATATCCAGGCTTGGGCTGACAGGTGACAAGTAACATTCATGCCACACAAGTGCCAGGCAATGACCATCTCCAACAAGAGAGAATCTAACCATTGCCCCTTGATGTTCAATGGCATTACCATCCCTGAATCCCCCACTTATCAACATCCTGGGGGTTACCATTGACCAGAAACTGAACTGGACCAGCCATATAAATACGGTGGCTACAAGAGCAGGTCAGAGGCTAGAAATCTTGCAGCAAGTAACTCACCTCCTGATTACCCAAAGCCTTTCCACCATCTACAAGGCACAAGTCAGGAGTGTGATGGAATACTCCCCACTTGTCTGGATGAGTGTGGCTCCAACAACACTCAAGCTCGACACCATCCAGGGCTTTGGCCCATTCACCACCGCTGCACAGTGACAACAGCATGTGTACCATCTACAAGATGCACTGCAGCAGCTTGCCAAATATCCTCCGACAGCACCTGCCAAACCTGCGACCTCTACCACCTAGGAGGACAAGGGCAGCAAACACATGGGAATCCCACCACCTGCAAGTTCCCCTCCAAGTCACGCACCATCCTGATCTGGAACTACATCACCGTTCCTTCACTGTAACTGGGTCAAAAACCTGGAACATCCTTCCTGACAGTACTGTGGGTGTACCTACACCACGTGGACCGCACAGGTTCAAGAAGGCGCATCAACACCACCTTCTCAAGAGCAATTAAGGTTGGCTAACAATTTGTTGGTCTTGCTAATGATGCTCACATCCCACGGATAAATAAAAATGTTAAAAACCCAGTTACTCCTCATTAAATAAGGTTTAACAATTTCAAGGATTTTTACAGCGAGACTAACAGTGCAAGAGTTGAAGTTCTCATCAATTCAATTGATATCCATGGATAGCAGTCTGGAGGCCGGCATGGTGGGAGAGGGATGGGGGTGTCAGGAAAGGGGGTTTCCTCAGTTGCGTACCTTCTGGATGAGTCTTGACTCACTTACAGCAAATTTTTAGATTTCCAAGTTATTCTGCGTATGTGCAGGCTCCTGAAGTTGCTGTCAGTTTCAGTGGAGTAATGCCGGTGAACACTAAATTTTGCCATTAATTACCACTGCAAAATCTGGGCCTTTAGGCCCGAACTCGGCTCTTCCTGCAGAAAGGGATTTAATTAGCGCACTTTCTGCCACTTTGATCACAGATTCGCTGAATGTTGACACAATTCACAGATTGCACGTCACAGGATTTTAAAAAAAGACCATCCATGTCATGCTTCACCCATTTTGAGATCATTGCCGATATTGCAGCACGTCATAACAAATTCCAGACACATTTAACATGGGGATGGGGAAGACAATTAAAAAAGCCTGGAAGGATCAATCTTAATATTTAAATTGTGGTCCGGGCAGATTGTGGAAAATGCCTCAATGGGCTACTGTAGGACTTTAATAGAAAAACATTTTATAATCCCTCTTCAAAACATTAATCAAATTAAAGCTCATCATTCCAGGTTAATTTATTTTACAAGGGCTGCAGATGCTGATCCGGTTTTATCGCAACAAAAATTAATTGTATATAATTTAAACCTAATTATATTTCATTCTATAAATTGAGCATCTTATTGTTTGAGATATATCTCGTCAAGAGTTCATGGTAACATATGAACGACCATAATGAGCTCTCAGCTGCCAAAGATTTCCAGTGTACTCCACTTAACAGTTAAATCTTGAGCGATCACGGAAGGTGCCTATGGCAAACTGTAAGAGCTGTACTCCCAAATCATCACAATGCCAAATGAGTTATCAACACAGTGGTTGTGGAAAAATAATGAGTTTAGTTTTGAGCCAGGCCTTTAGCAAGTGCACATCACAGAAACACTCATGGTCACCTCAGACATTTGTCCTGTCCCATATCAAGCCACGAGAACCTCAAAATACCCTCTAATTAAACTTGGGAAGACCAAAGACATTGATGTTATCTCAGTCTTAATCGCTGCTCCTTTGCCACTGATTCCAGGCTCTGGCCAGGTCACTCTTTCATGCTGCTTTCTCATGTAAGATTTTACTATCTCTTGAGACTTGCAGCTGAGTTGCAAATTTCATCACCAACACCAGTAATTTCAACATCTGCAGCGTTTCACACCTTATCTCTACCTCAGCCAACCGTTGGGCCATCTGCAAACTCCAATTCTCCATCCAACTTGTCCAAAGTTCAGCTGCTTGCGTCCTGCCTTGTTTGCTGATTACAACCCAGACCCCACTTTCCTCCATCCGCAGCCTCTTTAAATTTTAAATCCATGGCCAAATCGCAAATCTCTCTGTGGCCTCACACTCTGCTACTTCTGCAATCTCTCGTTTTGTCTCCTCCTGCACTCTTGGGTCTGTCAACTCTGACCTTCTCATTCTTCCCTCTTTTTTTTTGGCCATAGGTGACAAGTGCCTTTAGTAGCCTTCAACTTACTCCGAAATGTCCTCCCAAAACTCCATCTGCTTGTCTGGCTCTCAAACTATGGTTCGTCACACCTCTAAATCCTCCAGATTGCCATTCAAAACCCATTCATTTAAATCTATTTTACTTATTTATCTCTTTTCCCCTCCCTGGAAAGCAACTTGGGGTGTTCTTAAAGGAACATGGTTGCTGTTGGAGAAGGCTCTAACCAGTTCACAAATGGTAGCAATCCCACTGAATGTGAAGAGCAGACATAGCAGCTATCAAAAGTCACAAATTCATGAACGCAAAGCATATCTGCCCGATACTACAGTTTCTTGTGGGTAAGGAGCTCGAGAGGATTAAAGCAGTAAGAGAAAGGATCAAAATACAAATTAAAAACAAATGCACATTGACACAAGTGCAACTGAGCAAAGCTTTTATGACTGAACAAAGCCAGGAAGGGCAAAAAAAAAGATAATCTCTTTGTATCATGGAGATCTCTAATCTCACTGTTTAGATCATCAGTTGGTATTTAAGAATGAAAGTCGGGAGAAGACAAGTGTTGCCTAGTCTCTCACAATAGAAATTCTGAGTGGTCAAATGTTGGATCAGATTCAAAAGTGCAAACTTTGCAGGACACGGTTTCATGCAAATGGTTTCACTGGAGAGGAGTGGACACCAGGCACAGAGGGCAGCAATTATGTTCACTGTTTCCAATCTTCTAGTGTTTACTTTTAAAATGAGGAAAAAAACCCAGCTGACCTCCACATCAGACTCTCCATTCCATATGCCAATCAAATGAAGAATGGTGTCAGGAGCAGCACCTCACAGACTTTCCCGATTGTGAATTCAGGTTGCACTGTACAAAGTTGTTTAAAAATTATTCTTCCATGGGAAGCAGGAGTCGTTGGCTAGATCAACATTATTGCCCATCCCCAATTGCCTTTGAGAAAGTGGTGGTGAGCCACCTTCTTGAACCGCTGGCATGGGTACACCCATACTGCTGTTAGGAAGGGAGCTCCAGGATTTTGATCCAGTGACAGTGAAGAAATGATGATATATTTCCAAGTCAGGATGGCGTGTGGCTTGGAGGGGAGCTTGCAGGTGGTGGTGTTCCCATGCATCTGTGTCCTTGCCTTTCTAGGTGATAGAGGTCTCAGGTTTGGAAGGTGTTGTCGAAGGAGCCTTGGCGAGTTGCTGCAGTGTATCTTGTAGCTGGTACACACACTGCTGCCACTGTGTCGGTGGTGGAGGCAATGAACGTTGAAGGTGGTGGATGTGGTGCCAATCAAGTGGCTGCTTTGCCCTGGATGGTGTCAAGCCTCTCGAGTGTTATTGAAGCTGCACTCATTTGGGCCAGTGAAGAGTTTTCCATCACACTTGTGGCTTGTTTACAGCACAGAAACAGATCATTAGGACCAATAGATCCATGCCAGTGTTTATGCTCCTTGCAAGACTTTGCCCACTCATCTTCATCCAACTCAATCAACAAAGCCTTCTATTCCTTTCTCCCTCATGTACTTACCCAGTATCCCCTCAAGTGCATCAATATTATTCACCTCACCTGCTCCTTCATCCACATTCAAATAACCCTCGGGTTAAACAAGTTCTCCTGAATTCCCTATTGCGTTTATTAGTGACCACCTCCTATTTAACACCTGATGGTGCTGTTCGCTTCAAATGTAAAAAAAAACTTGTCTACATCTACCCTTTCATCATCTTTAAGATCTCTATGTATTTATAATTATTTTGGGTTGTATGTAATTCCTGGGCTTCTTTATGCTACAGATTCTTGACTGGATATGAATCAGTGGATGCAACGTAACATGAGGCTTTCTTCAAACAGAAAGGTCAAATTCCTGAGGGGTGAAGGAACAAATAAGATTAAAAAGGAGAAAAATACAATTCAAACATGGGAGTGAAGACCTTCATCCATGCATAACCAAAAAAGAAAAGTGACTTTTGTTGACAAACACCAAGTCTCAGCTTGGTTCAGCAACAACACTCTCAACAACAAGGTTCACACAAAAGGGACCGTGCTGAAATCACTACAAGCTAGTGCAGTGGGTATGATCCAAAAAACGTGAGATTAATAACTGCAAGAACATTGCCAACATAATGAAGGAACTGGCATTAAAAGGGTTTACCTTCAAACAAACTGGATCAAAACCTCTGAGCATACAGAAGAACAGGTCTCACTGCTTTGAAAAAGTCTACAAAGACGTGGGAAAAGTCATTATACCATGTATGGTATGTAACCTGTTGTCACCAAGAATAATCTTGTTATACCAGAATGATCTAGTTTAACTACACTAGAGTTACTGTAAACTAATATTTGTTTCCAAAGTTGGACAATTCTGCTGTTGATTGACGAGTCAAACGTACTTTCTTTTTTATTGAAAATCAAAGTTTATTTCTAACTTAAATTAAAAGACAAAAGGCCCATGGAATATTGGCTTTTTGCTCGAGGGGAGGGAGTGATACTTAGTTGTACAGAGTTTTTTTTGGGTTAGACTCCAATCTGGAGTACTCTGTTTAAGTTGGGAACAGCACTGATATTGGAATGGGTACAGATTCACCAGAGTGACACCAGTGTTTAAAAAGTTAAATTACAAAGGCAGATTGCATAGGCTACACTTGTATCCCAAGTTCAGAAGGAGAGGGGTGATCTATTTGAGGTATTTAAAATGATTAAGCTTTCAAGATGATAGATACAGATTATTTATTTCCTCTAGTGTAGGAACCCAGAATGTGGGGAGATGGTGGGTGGTGGTAATGTCACTGGACTAGTAATCTAGAGGCTCAAGCTAAGGCCCCAAAGACAGGGGTTCAAACCTCCCACAGCAGCTGGTGGATTTAAATTCAATCACTAAATTCTGGAATTGAAAGCTAGTCTCAGTGATGGTAACCATGAAATGATCAATTGTCATAAAAACCCATCTGGTTCGCTAATGCCCTTTAGGGAAGGAAATCTGCCATCCTTACCTGGTCTGGCCTACATGGGACTTCACAGACTCAGCAATGTGGTTGATTCTTAACTACTCTCAAGGGTAAATGGGGATGGGCAACATACGCTAGCCTTGCCAGCAACGCCCACATCCTATGAACGAATAAAAAAAATTGCATAATTTTTTGGTAAAAGGACAGTGGAAATCTGGAACTCCCTCCCCAGGCAGTGGATGCTCGGTGAATTGAAATTTCCAGGGCTGCAATAGATATTTTATTGTTAGGGTAAGGTTATCAAGGGATATGGAATAAAGGCAGGTGAATTGAGGTAAAAATCAGCCATGATTCTATTCAATGACAGAACAGGGCTGAATGGCTGAATATTCCTGTTCCTACATTCCCACTCCAGGACTTCAACACAAT
Source organism: Cetorhinus maximus (assembly GCF_964194155.1). Taxonomy (NCBI): domain Eukaryota; kingdom Metazoa; phylum Chordata; class Chondrichthyes; order Lamniformes; family Cetorhinidae; genus Cetorhinus; species Cetorhinus maximus. The sequence goes on from NC_135905.1 coordinate 31,132,069, forward strand.
CTTCTGGAGGTGCCGCACTATTGAAGGTTCGGGAGGAGACATTAATCCGAGGCCTCAACTACCTGCTAGGATGAACATTTAATACCCCACAGCAATAGGCACAAGTGCAGGGAAGCTCTCCCAGTGTTTTGGCCTACATCGACTCTCAACCAATAACACTTATGTCTTGGGTAAATGAGTTCATTGGCCAACCAAACTCTAACTGCACGCTTTCCTATGTTCTCGTCAATTGCTGCTTGCAATCAATAATGGGGAGAGACTGATGTAAGAATGAAGAGTGATGGTTTATTGAGACATAGGACAGAGCACCAGATCATACATGCTCACTCAGGAACCTCCAGAACTAGACTTACAGTTCCCGGTTGCCTGCACTGTACAGTGATTCGTCAGTGCTGTCACATGATCAGTACACTTGTATTCTCTTAAAAGGGACAGGGTACCTCCCTTTACCACAAACACCAAAATGGATTTACAGCTCATTTAGCTCAGTGCTGTTTGTGGGTAGCTACAGTTCAAGTCTTTCATTGGCTGTGGCACACTTATGGGACCTCCCCCGGACATGAAAGATGCTAGAGAAATGCTACAACATTTTCTTTTTCTTATTTCTGATTGACATTTTGTGTAGCAGTAATGGAAAGCAAATCATCCAAACTGAGCAAGTGCAACTAAACATGAAAAAAAATGTGTGAAACCATAGCAAACTACCTCAGCGAGGTCATACGTGCATCATGGCTATATCCACAATCCCCTTCACTCTAAAGAAAACAAGCAGCAGGTGATCAGAAAGATTTATAAAGATTACTGTGGTCATCTGTGCAGTTAAGAGACTTAGTTTGTGAAGACATATAGGTCATGGGAATCCTAATAGCTAAAAATACATCAAAATCTACAGATTAAGAACAATTCATTGTGATGTGCTTGACAAATTTCCATACATGGCCATTCACAACAGAGACAATGATTTTTAGCATGGTAACTAAAGCCGCAGGTTTCATCATTCCAAGTACCCAATGAAAGAAAGGCCATCTGTTCAGAAGACTAGAGATATTCTGGAAAACACAATTTAGAATAAATTTGGTTTTAGTGTGGATTTGACCCAAAATGTGGGTTATAGAATGGTTAAAGTGCAGAAGGAGGCCATTTGGCGCATCACATCCACACCAAATCTCTGCAAGAGTCTAGCAATTGAGCTAGTCTCTCTCTCCCCTGTCCTTTCCCTTAGCCCCAGAAATTCTCTCTTCTCTGCTTATCCCATTCCCCTTTGAAAGCCTCAATTGACCCTGCCTCCACCACACTCTCAGGCAGCACATTCCAGATCCTAATCAGTCACTGAGTAAAATAATGTTAACTTAATTGCTCGCCCAGCTATTATGACTAAATTGAGAAATTTGTGGGGAGGTGGGGAAGATTACCATGGAATCCCTGTCCCTTTAAGAGATTCCAGTCCTGTGGTGTGCAAGTTTCCTTTCCCACTTCCTATTACACGACATCCCACTAGATGTCTCCAGCTCTCTTTGACCAATGACCAGGCAGAGTTGAAGGAAATGCGAAGCCAATAGGAAATAAAGGTGTTAAGCAAAAATAGTAAACAGTCTAAGAAAGCCAGCAATACTACAATGAAGTTTTGGCATAAATACAAAAAATTTTAAACATAGTACAGGTCGAACAGTAGGAATCCCAAGCAAATCCTGGTCAAGGAAAGAAAGTTGCATCAAGGGAAAGTTCAAAAAGATGATTTAAAAATGCTTTCTCTCCTTTGCTTGTTGGTCTTTTAATATAATGTTTAATTATACTAAAGCCAGCTGTATTTCGGAGAGGACTTGTCTACTGAGAGCCTAAGACCTCTAGAGGTTAATGCAGCCCTGTCAAAATGCCCATCTTGCTTTGCAGCTATCCAAACAAAGCAAGGTGCAATTCTGGGGATGGTTTCAAGTGGATGCCTTTCACATGCCCTCCAAACATCACATGCTTGTATCTAGCCAAGTAAGTGGCAAAAGTCCTTGTAGACAAGCTCTTAGTCTAACCTGGAGAGAACCTTTAAGCCTTAGCCATCAACACTGTTCGAACATATTGGGTCAACCCAGAGACGTTTTTGATCTGGTGACAGGTTTGATCAAAAGCAACTTCTACAGCCTCTACATATAGTTGACTGGATTTGTAGTGACACTTCTCATTTACTCTAAACAGCAGCAGCAAACCCACTTCACATTTTGCCACAGCCTCAAGCTTTGGGAAGTAAAATGTCTGCCTTTCCCAACAATAGATCTCCATTCCCGTGGCTTCTACAAAAAGAATAACCAAATTCAATAAATAAGGTAATTTGTGCACTAGCTGTTTCCTTTAATGTTTAAAAACCCAGATGCTTTTCTTTCAGTCACCAGCCATGTCTGGCCGCATGTGGCTCTTGTTCACACTTACCGCATTGACTTAATTCTCTCAGTTGTACAAGCAAACCACTACTAGAAGGTCCCACACTGCTTTAGGGCAATTACATTTAGAGGAATAATGTACAGATCTGCCAGTGTTGAATCCAAAGCAAACTAAAAATAAACTGCAGACAGTGAAAGTATAAGTTCCAGCCAGAATGGAGATGATGGGGGGAAAAAAAAATCAACTGATCAATCGCATTTGGACAGCCCACTGCTGCAAGTGCCTGAGGTTGACTTTACGTACAATGTTATGCAAATAACCTCCACTCACTGCATTTTTGCTGGGGAAGTAACCCTGCTTTTAATCGGGAGACTTTGCTGTAGTTTCAGCCATGAGGTCTGTTTGCTGTGGTTTGAAGAGGCTTTGGTGAGTAAATAGACCGCTTGCTAAGCCCTGCCATTGGTCCCGCCCCCACCTCCAACTCATTGACGCCACCATCTCAGCCAATACTCAAAAAAAAACACAATGCAGTATAATTGTGATCTTGTCACCATTTTGGAGGATGAATTGGATGTTGCCACAGGGTGGGAAGCCCCACATTGGTAGTCTCCTGCCACTTGGGTTTCACAGCAGCTGCCGTACAACTGGGAGCTGAAAAAGGGGATTGATTTATTTAGCTTTAAATGGTGCATGGTTCCCATCTGACCTTTTCATCTTTGGGTCAGCCACGGCTCTGTGGGCAGCACTTAACATCTTGAAGCTGGAAAGTCGCGAGTTCAAATTCAATTCCAGAGACTTCAGCACAAAACTCTAGGATGACACTCAACTGTATTCCTATGGGAGCTGCTGTTTTTCAATAAAACAGGGGTGGTATCTGTTCTCTCAGGTGGATATAAAAGATCACATGGCATTATTTTGAAGAAGAGCAGGAGAGTTGTCCCCATTATCCTGGTCAATATTTATCCCTCAATCAACATCATAAACACATTATTGGTTTGAGAGAGTTTTGTGTTTGCAAAGTGACTGCCACGTTTTCACACTACAACAGTGACTAAACTTCAAAGGCTTTTCATCTACTGTAAAGCACATCGGGGTATCCTAAAATTGGCAAAGGTGCTACACAAATGCAAGTCTTTCTTTCTTAAGCTGGAGGATGGCCATTGTAGAGCCACTGCACCCCCTGGGAGTCAAATCAGAGTGGGGGTGGCCTCTAAAGTGCCCTTGAGGATGGGCTGTGCCTGCTCTGGTCATGTAATTGATTCCTCCTGCCCCTCCACCGCCCCTTCATCACTGCCACCACAGGGTTTGGAACAGGGTGGCTAACTGGCTTGGGGCCAGACTAGGAGGGAGTTTCACCCTGCTGCCTTCACACAGGTGATACAGGCACCCCACCCCCAAAGAAGTTCTTGAGTCTTTGAGCTTTTTCCTTGGAGGCAATGGTAGGATTGCTGAAAAGGCCATTTTTTTCTAAGTACAAAGAGGTGCCATTAATCATTGTGATTCTCAAACATACAGGTCCTCATCATAAAATATAAATACTTAGCATGAAAACACATCAACATAAGAATCACTGACGCCAGAACATTGTTGCTATCTCTGCATTCTCACAAATCAAATCACTCCTGTACACCAGTCAATCTTCTGGACTTGCACAGGGCAATTCAAGATCAAGTGTAGTCTTCTGGTGAAGTAAGGTTAAAGGGCAGGAATAATTGGTCAATGGCACACATGTAAGATTTCTGATTTTAACATCACAGATTTTGCCCTACACTCTCTTTTTCAATTAGCTGTGGCTCAGTTGGTAGCACACCCATCCCTGAATCACAAGCTTCTAGGTTATAAGACCATAAGACATAGGAGCAGAAATTAGGCCAATCGGCCCATCGAGTCTGCTCCGCCATTCAGTCATGGCTGATAAGTTTCTCAACCCCATTTTCCCACCTTCTCCCCATAACCTTTGATCCCCTTACCAATCAAGAACCTATCTATCTCGGTCTTAAATACACTCAATGACCTGGCCTCCACAGCCTTCTGTGGCAATGAATTCCATAGATTCACCACTCTCTGGCTAAAGAAGTTTCTCCTCATCTCTGTTCTAAAAGGTCTTCCCTTTACTCTGAGGCTGTGCCCTCGGGTCCTAGTCTCTCCTACTAATGGAAACATCTTCCCCACGTCCACTCTATCCTGGCTTGGGCACAAAAATCATGGCTAACACTCCAGTGTAGTAAGGAGGGATCTTTGCACGGTTGGAGGTGCTTTCTTTCAGACGAAAGATTAAACTGAAGTCCCGTTTGCCTGCTTGGGTAGGTGTAAAAGGTCTAATGGCACTATTTTGAAGATGAGGAGCAGGGGAGTTATTCCTGGTTTCCTGGCCAATTTTCATCCATCAATCAACGTCACATAAAACAGATTATCTGATCATTATCACATTGTGGTTTGTGAAAGCTTGCTATGTTCAAATTAGCTGCTATGTTTCCTACATTACAACAGTGACTACCCCTCAAAAGGTACTTCTGTAAGGTGCCTTGAGACATCCAATGATCATGCAAAGTGATACATAAATGCAAGTCCTTGTTATTATAATTTGAGGGCTCCACATTAAATATTAACCCACTTTTTCTCGTTACTGATTTTGGTCAACCCACTGTGCATTTATAGTAATTCCTTGCTTTTAATTCGACTATCCAGGTTCTTTTACCTCTGTCGAGAGGCTGGTGATTACTGTTAACAGTGGTTTAAGGTGCCTTCAACACTCTTGAATATACTTTTCCTATCATCTGTCAACACCTACAACATTGCCTGCCCCAGGATATGGCCCTTAAGATTCACCATTAATTGTAATAAAGAATTACATTCAGACTGAAGTTGAATTCTTAACATGAGCTATATTAATCGATGCAACTGGCAAAATTAATCTGTTGAGAGATTCAAGTATTTCAATGGCAGTCATAGATGATAGAAAAAATGAACTGCACAATGTAAATAGCTTGTCCAAGAATACATCACACTTGACTAAGTGGGACAGAGAATGTATAAACAAGTCCAAGGTTCATAACTGCTGGTTATTTAACAATAAAGCCTCAACTGTCGCCTTGTGCCCTCAAAGCAAGCAGTTGTCACATCTTAAGCCGACCTCCAGTGAACCTTCAAATTACTGACTGGGAGCAAGCAAATCCTTCACAGGATAAAAAGAAAATTTGCATTTATATAGCACTTTTCACAACCACTCGATGTCTCCGTGCTTTACAGCCAATGAAGTACTTTTGAAGCAAAAACAAAAACAGCTAGAAAACTCAGCAGGTCTGACAGCATCCGTGGAGAGGAAGACAGAGTTAACGTTTCGAGTCCGTATGACTCTTCATCAGAACTAAAGAGAAATAGAAATGTGGTGAAATATAAGCTGTTTAAGGGGGGGTGCGGAGCAGGTGTAGCTGGATAGAGGGCCAGTGATAGGTGGAGGCAAAGGAGAGATTGCTAAAGATGTCATGAACAAAAGGTCAAAGGGGTGTTGATGGTGGTGATACTGGCTAAAGGATGTGCTAATGGTGACGTTAAGAGAAGAAAGCAGGATGAGCAAGTGACAAATGGCCCTAGTGGGGGTGGGGTGGGGGAGATCGAAATAAGATTAAAGGTGGGGATAAAACAATATGGAAATAAATTGTAAAAATAATAGAATTAGGTGGGAAAAGAAAAAAATATATTTAAAAATGTATATAATTATTAGAAAAAAAAAGGGGTGAGGATGGAGGAGAGAGTTCATGATCTGAAGTTGTTGAACTCAATGTTAAGTCCGGAAGGCTATAAAGTGCCTAATCGGAAGATGAGGTGCTGTTCCTCCAGTTTGCGTTGAGCTTCACTGGAACAATGCAGCAGGCCAAGGACGAACATGTGGGCATGAGAGCAGGGTGGAGTGTTGAAATGGCAAGCGACAGGGAGGTCTGGGTAATGCTTGCGGACAGACCAAAGGTGTTCCACAAAGCGGTCACCCAGTCTGCGTTTGGTCTCTCCAATGTAGAGGAGACGACATTGGGAGCAGCGAATGCAGTAGACTAAATTGAGGGAAGTGCAAGTGAAATGTTGCTTCACTTGAAAGGAGCATTTGGGCCCTTGGACGGTGAGGAGGGGGGAAGTAAAGGGGCAGGTATTGCACCTTCTGCGGTTGCATGGGAAGGTGCCGTGGGAGGGGGTTGAGGTGTAGGGGGTGATGGAGAAGTGGACCAGGGTGTCCCGGAGGGAATGGTCCCTGCGGAATGCCGACAGGGGGAGGTGAAGGGAAGATGTGTTTGGTAGTAGCATCATGCTGGAGTTGGCGGAAATGGCAGAGGATGATCCTTTGTATGCGGAGGCTGGTGGGGTGATAAGTGAGGACAAGGGGGCCCCTATCATGGTTCTGGGAGGGAGAGGAAGGTGTGAGGGTGGATGCGCGGGAGATGGGCCGGACACGGTTGAGGGCCCTGTCAACCACCGTGGGTGAAAAATCTCGGTTAAGGAAGCAGGAAGACATGTCAGAGGAACTGTTTTGGAAAGTGGCATCATCAGAACAGATGCGACGGAGGCGAAGGAACTGAGAGAATGGGATGGAGTCCTTACAGGAAGCGGGGTGTGAGGAGCTGTAGTCGAGGTAGCTGTGGGAGTCGGTAGGCTTGTAATGAATATTGGTGGATAGTCTATCACCAGAAATTGAGACAGAGAGGTCAAGGAAGGGAAGGAAAGTGTCAGAGATGGACCATGTGAAAGTGATGGAGGGGTGGAAATTGGAAGCAAAATTAATAAATTTTTCCAGGTCCAGACGAGAGCATGAAGCAGCATCGAAGTAATCATCGATGTACCGGAGAAAGAGTTGTGGGAGGGGGCTGGAGTAGGACTGGAACAAGGAATGTTCTGCATACCCCATAACGAGACAGGCATAGCTGGGGCCCATGCGGGTACTCATAGCCACACCTTTTATTTGGAGGAAGTGAGACGAGTTTAAGGAGAAATTGTTCAGTGAGAGAACAAGTTCAGCCAGACAGAGGAGAGTGGTGGTGGATGGGGATTGTTCAGGCATCTGTTCAAGGAAGAAGTGGAGAGCTTCTAGTACTTTTGAAATGTAGTCACTGTTGTAGTGTACGAAATGTGGCAGCCAATTTGTGCACAGCAAGCTCCCACAAACAGAAATGTGATAACGACCAGATAATTTGTTCTTTTGTGATGTTGATTGAGGGATAAATATTGGCCAGGGCATCGAGGATAACTCCATGGAATCTTTTACATCCACTCGAGCAGGCAGCTGGGGCCTTGAATTAACATCTCAACTGAAAAACAGCACATCCGACAATACAGCACTCCTTCAGTACTGCACTGGAGAGTCAGCCTTGATTTTTGTGCTTGAGCTCTGGAGTGAGATTTGAATCTGGAAGTGTGTGTCTCAGAAGCAAGAGTGCTGCCAAGTAAAGCCATGGCTGACACCATGCAGAATATCCTTTGGCTGGAGTGAAAGGTGAGAATACCCTGTCAACAAGCAAACATGAGGTAATAAATGATATATGCACAATGGGTCTGGAGTTGCTCCAGCCTGGAGCTTACTTGACAAGATGCTCAGCTTATACTTTGCTGCAGTGTCGGCAGAATTTCATTGCTTTGTCACCTGCTGTGACTCCTCCTTACACTGAGAGCCCATTACTGTGTGGTGCTTGTGTAACCTCACAGCACTGGTTTGTGAACAAACATTTGTCCGCATGCAAACTGGGTCCGTTATTTTGGTTCATTATTTTCTTAGATTTTGTTTAACATGTACCAGCCTCGCCTCAAGTTTCCAGACCAAACCGGCCAAATGCAGAAACAACACAGTACTGAACTCTGTCAAGCAGCAGCAGTTTACATGCTTATATAAGCAATGGAATCACTCATACTGCTGGCCAGATGCATTTAAACTGTACAGACTTATTAGTCGTTAATCACGTTGAATAAGAGCCTAAATCGGAAAATAACTACTGCTTCAAAGAATATGGTAGGCTTACAGGCAAGTTCAATTATTCGTGAGAATATTATTCGCCAGTACAAAAGTTATAATGTACAAAGATGCATCTTTGGGCACCATCCAAATGCAAATTGATACAACAGGCATCTATGTGGTGCTTTTAACATATTTAGACATCTCCAGGTGCTTCATAGGATCGCGAACCAGGTGAAAGTTGACATGGAGCCAAAGGAGATATTAGGATGGGGGAGTAAAAACTTGGTTGCAGAGGTAGGTTTCAAGGAGCATCTTAAAAGGAAGAGGCAGTTGGAGAGGCTTAGGGTGAGAATTCCAAAAACTTATTCCAAGACTGCTGGAGTCATGGTGACCAATGGTGGCGTGCAAATAGTCACAAGAGGCCAGAGCTGGAGTAACGCAAAGTTCTCAGTGAGTTAAAGGGCTGCAGGAGGCTACTCAGAAAGGAAAGGATGATGCCAAGCCAGGATTTGAAGAAGAGGATGAGAATTTTTAATCATAGCTGTTATATTATTCGAGATGAGTCAGAACTATATTGTTATGCGCATGTAAACATAAGTATCCAGGTTTCCACATCAATCACTACTGCACTACAGTCTGTGCACCGAGCTAACAATGTTTCATTCCACAGCACATGATGAGATCTGAGAAATACATTCTCCTGTATTTGTGTAAAATAGGGTGACTATTCCAAACTTCTGTGAACCCCCCCACAAAACATAACATTGGTGGAATGCGAGTCAACATAGATCAGTGAGCTATACGAGTAGAAGGAGCACAATTTCATTAAAAATTTCCAAGATTTGACCCCTATCTTAAAGTGATAGAATCCACATTTGGTTAATAGCCATGTTCCATTTATGGTTGAAACTTGGAATGTTTGAGTAAAGTATAAAGGCCATAAGTTTCAGGGTCCAAAGAAATTCTAACCCATTATCTAGTTTGGAAACAAGATACATTGAAATAGTAGATATCATAGAGAAATGCTAAAGAACAAAAACAGTCCATTGCCAAATACACTAACTCCAATGCCAATTAAACAGACACCTGGAAGAGTTATGCATGTACACTCGACTCACACGGTGTCCACTGGCACATGCATGACTTCCCACACTGCTGACATCTTTCATTTGTGCCTGAGCAAATAGTGGCATCACTTGTTCAGCCGATCTCTCCAGCACACCAGTCAGCAAGCCTTTCACTGCCCGCAGCTCGGGGAGCAGTTTTGTTCGCCCCTGGCCTGCTCCCTCCGCCACTCCGAGCCCTCTCCACCCCTCTCTCAAACCCTGTGTGGTGCTCCAGTCCCTGGTCATTGCGAGCTGCAGTGCATCGGGCTCCATCTCACTAACCCAGGCACCCCTCCCCCTCTCCCACTTCCGGGACTCAGCACCTTGCTCTCTAACCCAGCAGACACATTCCTTACCTCATTCTCTCTCGTCACAAACCAGACAAGGGAAGTGCAGTAAAATGTATATCCCTCAGAGGTACACTGGGTGTAACATTGCCTGCTTAAGAAGCACACCCTCTAGTTAAAACACAGATAATCTGACATTTTGGCACCCAAAATTTCAGCCCTGCAACAAGGTACCAGATGCATTCCTGAAAGAAAAGACTTGTTTTTCCTAAATACTCGCCATCTTTGATTCAGACAACTGCCTGGGACATCACTGGCTTTGAAGTCACAGGCACTGCAAATACATGCACAAGAAGTATGCCCTCTGTAGTTCATCGCCAAACTCAGCCTTTCCAAATAAATGAAAATTGTCGGTCAAATTTATACCGTTTATAAAGAATGGGTCTTCAATTCTTGACACCTAAAAGAAATCTTCCTTGTTATTTCTGAACTCTGATAACTGGCAGTTCTGGGCAAGTATATTTCAGCTGCTCAACTCATACACAAATTATATAAAAGGGTCAAATGATAAAGAGAGAAAGACTTGTATTTACAACAGTCCTTTGATAATCCCATCTCTCAAAATCATCTTGGAAGTGTTTCCCACACTCTGATCTCATTGGCCGATTAAAATTATTTTCACTGTTGGTGTTTGAAGGTGGAATATTGACCAGGGCAAATGATGCAACAGAATCTTTAATGACCATCCAAACGAAAGGAAGTGGCAGAATACAGTTCATCTGTCACACATTGGGCCAAATGGCCTCCTTCAACATACCTTTTCCAAAAGATCATTTTTATCGAAAGACTAAACATTCCATTAGTTGCGGGTATCATATGGACATTTTAAACCTGATGTTTCACACTAACACTGTGCACGCAATCGTGGAAAAGATGGATTTCCCCTTCAGCTTTGCTGAATTACAAAGTGGTTTATCTGAGCTTTCCATAACAAGGATTAAAGTATGATGAAGTACTTCAATTTGGAGGTTCAGTTACTTGACCAGCCTCTCACATTTGAATCAGTTTTTCACTGGGCTCTTGAAATTTAACTGGTTGTCGTTTTATTCCCCCCCAGTCGATGCATAACCATAGAAACTGAGGTAGGCCTGAGATAGCAGCCCCTCAAGTTTGCTTTACCATTCAACTAGATCATTGCTGGTCCGCACCTCACCTCCATTTTCCTGCCTTTGCTTCATATCCCTCAATACCTTCACATTACAAAGCAATCTATCCATCTTGGTGCAGCTATTCTATCATCCATAGCCTTTTGGGGGTGAGAGTTTCAGATTACTGCTACTGTCTAAAATGCTTTCTGATTTCATTCTTAAATTGCCTAGCTCTACTTTTATTGTGTCCGCTCATTCTTTTGATTTCTCCCACCAGAGGAAATATTTTCTCAAAATCTACATTAAAATGTTAAAAAGAATTTGATAAACACTTCCATCAGATCACCCCTCAATCTCCTACTTAGGTGCTTCATGCAAACATTTCTACAGTACAATGTTCTCCAAAACAACATGCATTGTTCACATAAACACAAAGAATGTATTGCAATTCAGGAGTTCATACTGCATCACCAATCTAAAAAATCAATGCAATAAAGGTTATGGTCATATTGACTAACATCGTTGAAATATAAGTCAATGTACTTTTCATTTTATTTTACAATATATAAATGATTTGAAACAAATCTGATTGAAGTTACAGGAGATAAGTAACCCATTTGAGGAATTACCTAGTAAAAACCAAACAGGGGAGGATGGGAACGAGAGCTGGAGGCCGTCTGAATGGGCTAACCTAAATAGATTACAATCCCTGTGTTGTGAAATGTCACCTGAACTGACACTAGACACTTGGACAGAACATGCTTTTGGTTCACATTTTTGCATCGCAAATCTCACAGCTCCCTGCTCAACCTAGAAATGAACATACGAACAAGGAGCAGACCATTCAGCCCCTCGAGCCTGCTCCGCCATTCAATAAGATCATGGCTGATCTGATAGTAACCTCAAATCTGCATCCCGCCTACCCCCGATAATCTATTACCCCCTTGCTTACCAAGAATCTATTCACCTCTGCCTTAAAAATATTCAAAGATTCTGCTTCCTCCGCCTTTTCAGGAATATTGCCTCATCTCTGTTTTAAATGGGCGACTTTCATTTTTAAACAGTGACCCCTAGTTCTAGATTCTTCTACAAGAGGAAACATCCTTTCCACATCCACCCTGTCAAGACCCCTCAGGATCTTATATGTTTCAACCAAGTCACCTGTTACTCTTCTAAACTCCAGTGGATACCAGCCTAGCTTGTCCAACCTTTCCTCATAAGACAACCCACCCATTCCAGTTATAAAAGTCTGGTAAACCTTCTCTGAACTGCTTCCAACACATTTACATCCTTCCTTAAATAAGGTGACCAATGATATAAATGACACAAAGCACCATCACTGCACATTTCACATGGCCCGCAAACATGGATCAAACACACTTGCATCTTAATATCATTGTATGCTATCACTATCAATATTCTAGTTAAAACGCTACTTTGCCTCTGCATCCTTGATTACAATTAATTCAGGTCCTGTTATTTAACTATCAACATTTCAATGGGCTCTTTATATTAATTTTACATGATTAGAGTCACAATTAAATTGGCCATTAACCTTTCCTAAGCTGTCATATTTCTATATAGGAAGGAGACTTTATTGTCTATAACAATTGTATTCCTAGCAGTTGAAAAGCACACTCCTCTGCTCAGAATTAGGTCCAAGTTGAGAAATCTAATCCACATCTTTGTGTCACATCCTCAGCTCATGTTTGGTATGCTGCCAATTTAAAAAAAATACACAACACAAAGCCTCTTGGGGCATTCTTCCTCTAAGGACATATTGTGAAGGAAAGGAAGAGATGTAGGCTTGACATCATAATGGCATTGTGCAATGAAGGAGAGATAGTCGTTCCCCTGTGAAGCATTTGTATCTGCAAACAGGTTATATTATGCCCTTGGATTGAAGCACTAATGAGGTTAGCCTAAGAATCGCCATATGCAAGAAATGTAACAGCTTTTCCCACTGAGGGCTAATTGACATCAACGGGAGTCTGTCTTTCGAACAGAGCTGTTGCCTGCTGGTGCTGTAAAACACCGGCTGTACACAGCCAGTGAAAAATAGATACAAGGTCTCTTTCTGAAAAAATTAAACTTCAGAAGGCAGTATATTGGGTTGCCAGGTGTCCCATTTTGGTTAGGGCAATGTAATTTTGAGTGCTTTGTCCAGCCATTTCTAAACTGCAAATCAGACATCAAGATAAGTGTTTTTTTTTTAAATTCACTCCTGTGTTTTGTAGTGTAGAGGCATTAACTTTACTCTCGAGTTTTAAAACATTTCCATCACCAGTGAAGCAACATCAAAGACAGAGCCTGGGTCGTATCATCCTGTGGTGGTCCAAATCAACCCTGTCCAGATCCAAACTTAGGAACCTCGTCGTGGAGTTACAGTGGAGTGATGAGGTGCAACTTTGATTCTGGAGGAGAGAGCTTGTGCCACAGGGTGGGTTGTTGGAGGGGGGTGGGGTAGGGAGCAGGTGGGTGTAGAAAGAGGCAGGGAAAAATCAAAAAAAAGAGAAAAGAAAATTGGGAACATGAAACAGCAACTGAGCCAAGAGTCAGAAAAGCAAACTTGAGGACAGGAAGAATTGGCAGAAATAGAGAGGTCAGCTTCTGCTTTTCTTTCTTGTCTGCAGTACTCATTTTGTGCCTTGATTGTTTTGTAACATTCTGCAGAGCAGCATGGTGTCAGGGAGTTGGCTACTGAGCTTCTGCTGCATCTACCCTTGATTAAAAAAAGGTGCCCTGCAAAGGCTCATTTTATCACATGACTCCAGAGGCCACAGGCATTGTGGAGCATTTTATCAGCACTTAACTACAATATCCCCTTGCAAGCACACCATGCTTCTCTTCATTCAAGACTACAACAGGTAACCAGGCTGTTTGTCTAGTGCTGCAGTTAGCCTGATAAAAATCACACAAGCCTGACACTTTCCCCTAAACTATAGGTATAAAATGACGGATCTGACCACCAACTCGATGACCTCCATTACTAATACAGGCCACAGACTAAAGTACAGTGCTGCACATTCTAACCATATCACTATCAAAACAAACATACAGGTGCTTTAAGTGCAATGCAGTTAAGTATGTAGCCTGGTTTGTTTTAAACCTACTGCTTACCTCAATGAAACCCTATTTAGTTAAAATGAATATCTCAGCATAATCTTAAGTGGAGTTTTACGAGCATTATACACACTACTTACCCATACTGCACATTAACATCACCTCCACCCACCAATGATTATTCTAAGTATTATATAGCTTAAACAAAAGCAAAATAGTGCAGATGCTGGAAATCTGAAATAGAAACAGAACATGCTGGTAACACTTATTGGGCAGAATCAGAGGAGTCACCTGAAACATTAACTGTGTTTCTTTCACCACAGATGCTGCCCATATATCTTAATTGGTTTACTTAATTGGTCTAATTGCTAAAATGAGGCTTGGACCAATAAAACAATCAGGCTTTAAGTTCTTTAAAAGTAGTTTGATTGTAACCAACAACAACTTGCATTTATATACCAACTTTAGCATAGTAAAATAATACAATGTAGCTCACAGGAGTGTTAACAAACAAAACCCCAAACCACACAAAGAGGTTTAAGGACAGATGACTGAAAACTTAGTTAAAGAGTTTTAAGGAGTATCTTAAAAGGAAGAGAGAAGGATAGAAGGGTTTAGGGAGGGAATTCCAGAGTTTATGGCCCAGGTAGCTGAAGGCACAGCCACCAATGATCACTCACTTTTCCAGAACCACTTCATCCAATTCAGGGTCGTGGGAAGTCAGAGCCTATCCTGACAGGCAATGGGTACACCCAGGACAGGGCACCAACTCCATCGCAGGGCACACACACACTAAGGGAAAATTTACTGTTGCCAATCTACCTAACCAGCACATCTTTGGTCAGTGGGAGGAAAACTGCAGCACCCGGAGGAAACCCACACCAGACACAGGGAAAACATGCAAACTCCAAACAGACAGACACCCAAGGTCAGAATCAAACCCGGGTCCCTGGAGCTGTGAGGCAGCAGCACCAACCACTGCACAACCAATGATGCAGTGATTAAAATCAGGGATGCTCAAGAGGCCAGAATTGGAGAAGCACTTGAGATATGAGGGTTGCAGGGCTGGAGAAGTTTCTTGAGATGGGAAAAACACTTTACAAAAGTAATTTATTTTTGTACTAGGGTATTTTGAATGCGAGAGAACAAAACAGCCATCAGACATGCTTTCGTGACCAACATCCCAAAGGACTTCACAACCAACGAAGTACTTTTTGAAGAGTAGTCACTGTTTTAATGGAGGATACGAGACACTCAATTTGAGCATAGCAAGCTCCCACAATCAGTAATATGATAATAGCCAGAGTATTGGTTTTAGTAACGTTAATTGAGGGATAAATATTGGCCAGGACATTCTTCTTGAAAAAAATGCCGTTGCATTTTTTACATCATCTGACAGGACTTGGTTTAAATTCTCATCCAAAAAACTTAGTACTGCACAAGTGCTAATAACCTAGACTATGTGCTCATATCTCTGGAATGCAACTTGAACCCACAACCTTCTGACTCGGAGACTGGATTGCTACCTGCCACAGCAGACACTTCTCCTCTCCAGTGTGGAAATCTTACAGAAATTTATGAAAATCTAGTGGGTTAACTGACTGAACCACACCATGATTCAATATGCATATCAGCCAACACGAAGGTGGCAACAGCACTGCATAAAAAGTGTTATCCAGCTACCTCTCTGTGAAAGCAAGTGAAGGAATTAAATGTTAACTATCTCAAATTAGATACTGATGGTGCACTCACTGGCAGTAGCAATGCACATTCATAAGAAACAATAACTTCTTTGCACAGTTTGTTTCTGCAACATCCCAGGGCTCTCTGATTTGGCAAATTCCCACCACATATGCAGCAAAGTGCGAGTGTCATTCACCCCAGTGTCCGACCTCTGTCTGCAGCCAATTTTCCAGGCTTTTACTTATCTTCATTTCACAGAACATATTGTCATCCTGTCATTTCCTTTGTTGCAAGTTATTTTTTTTCCAATAACAAAGGTATCGCCTTAAAGGCGGCTCACTTTCAAGATAAGCCAATCCAAAGCCAACCAGTCTATACTCTCTGTGCGCGCTCATGCATCCACATGTCAACCTCCACTCTCCCCAAAGTCGCATCAGGGGCTCAACCCACCAAGCCACCACTCAGGGATCCAGGTGGGGCCTAACCTTAGAACCGTAAGTGAACATGATAATACATTTTGTTTAATTAACCCAGGAAAGAGCATGAAAGAAAACAATTTCTGTTTTTCCCATTAATGACCATTTACTTTACTGAACACTTTGGCTGATCTGAAACAAGGAGGAGGAGGTGTCTGAAACCTTGCACAAGTAGATATCTTGGATGTTGACAGGTCTATGATGGACCATTTACAAGCTCTTCTCTAGATAGCTGTTTAAAACTTCAAATCACCATAGTATATGTTAACAAAAAAAAAAATTGCATTTCATACTACAGAAATACTATAACACTAGATCTTTAAATCCAGTTCAGGCAATAACTGCAGGTCTCAATAGGTGGACTGCAGGGTTGGCAGCCTGGGAGAATGTGATCAATGGACAGAGGACTCGTCCATACCTGAAGCCATCTTGAGATTTACAAACATTCCCAATCAAACGTTGCAAAGGTATTAAACCTACTGCCTGCTCCAACTGTGACACTGGGCTCACAATACAAAATGTCTCAAATACGTAGAGTTATCTTAAATACAGTAAAATCTTTATTCTCCGGCATGCGCAGGTGATCAAAAATGCCGGGCTACGGAAAATTCCATTTACCAATAGAATACAGCACAATACTTGTAGCATGAACGGATGTGCAAGTGCTCAGGAAGTAAAGAACAGTTTCTTTTCATTTCTAATCTGCAACAGTACATTAAAACAAAGTATAAAATAATACAGTATCCCAGTACGGCTTCCAGATAACTTCATAATTGGTCGGTAAAGTTGACAATTTGTATTAGGGGAACACCAGAAATTCCAGTCAGTGGAGAATTCCAGTTGGTAGAGTGCTGGATAACACAAAGTTTAGATTAACCTCCACCAGGTGCTTTTAGTTCCTTGGATACAATTATTTACTTCTGTGTTTGACAGAGATCAAAATAGGCAGAGTGACAAAATTGCTCAGGGCATCCTTATTGCCAGACTGCACTTTTCTACTCTTCTTCAGAGTAGAAGCTCTGAAAAAGAGAGTCATACGGACTCGAAACGTTAACTTTGTCTTTCTCTCCACAGATGCTGTTAGACCTGCTGAGTTTCTCCAGCATTTTTTGTTTTTGTCTCAGATTTCCAGCATCTGCAGTATTTTGCCTTTATCTTAGCACATTTCTACTTGCTGTTTAGCAAGCAGTAAAGTTACCAAACACTCTGAATATTGACTCCATAATCGCTACTTACGTACTTACAGATTGAACTAAGCAACCTTCTTCCTTCTCCACAATACTCCAAGGTATTCACCCAACAAGCTCCTGTTTAAATGTCAGACTTCAGATTACAGCAAGTAAATTTACATTGGAAATGGTTTTGAAGGACTGTGTTTTTGTCTCATGGCAAAACATGCTGTCATTGTCTATCCACATTTGCTTCAATCCATCAGCTGCTAAAACACTTCTTCTGTCCAATCAATCACTTGGTTCTGGATGTTTCATGTCCACACCACAGCACAGAACTTGAAAACCACTGAAAACCATATTAGTGCACAGAAACAGCAAAGGCATTTTTCGCATGCAGATTGCTAATGGTGTCCTTTAAAGTGTTTCATAATAGCTTTAACAAAGAACAGACTAAGATTCTGAGTTGAGAAATCCCACAGGTTTCAATGAATAGTCCAATTCAGCTGCCGTTTGGGTTACCAATCTTCAGGACGGCCCCTGGTGTCTCCAGGAAATAAAGAATCAATCTCCCCAGATACTGCTTGGAGCAACAGCCAGGAGAAAAATCGTGGGAGTAATGCCTAGCACAAAGGAAGATGGTTGTGGTTGTTGGAGGTCAACCATTTCATTTCCAGGACATCACTGTAGGAGTTCCTCCTGACTCCTCAAAGCCTGTCCAACATCTACAAAGCACAAGTCAGGAGTGCGAGGGAATACTCTCCACTTGCCTGGATGAGTGCAGCTCCCACAACATTCAAAAAGCTTGACCCAGGACAAAGCAGCCCGTTTGATTGGCACCTCATCCACAAACATTCACTCCCTCCACCACTGAAGCACAGTAGCAGCAGTGTGTACCAACTACAAGATGCACTACAGGAACTCACCAAGGCTCCTTAGGCAGCACCTTCCAAGCCCAAGACCACTACCAATCTAGAAGGACAAGGGCAGCAGATACATAGGAACACCACCACCTGGAAGTTCTCCTCCAAGCCACTCACCAGCCTGACTTGGAAATATATCACCGTTCCTTCACTGTCACTGGGTCAAAATCCTGGAACTCCCTCCCTAACAGCAATGTGGGTGTACCTACACTACAGGGGCTGTAGCGATTCAAGAAGGCAGCTCACCACCGCCACTCAAGGGCAATTAGGGGCGGGCAATAAATGTAGGCCTAGCCAGTGATGGCCACATTCCATAAAATGAATTTTAAAAATTGTATTTTTGTTTCATTTCCTCTAGATGTGTTTATTAGTTTAGAAGAGTCTTAGTTGTAGGGGAGAGAGAAAAAAAGACTTGTGGACTGGGTAGCGCAGTTGCTGAAGGTCTAGGAATATATCCAATCGGAAATGATGACCTAACCTTGGAAGTGGTTCTCCAAAAGATTGCTGGATGGATCACTGTACGGAACAGATCCCTTCACTGCCAGAGTGAGGAAAAACCATGCACAAAAAAGGGATCCTGTCGTTACCCAAACACACTTTTAGGTGAAGTCAAAAAAAGTCCATGTACTCACTGGCTTAAAACAAAGGCGAACCTGACAGTACAAATATTGGGGCACTCCTGAAAACGGAATATGGAAATCAATGCACTCATTGTAAGAAGTCAGGATGCTTGCTGAACAGTGGTTTAGGAGATGCAAAAAGATATGAAAAGCTTTGTAAACTATTCTGTACATGCAGATGTACTTAATGGGGTGCTGGATAAGCACGAGTGAGAAAGGAATAGAAGGTTTTTTGGGTTAGAAGGTAAAGAAGAGGCTCAGGTGGCGCATAAACAACAGCAATGACCAGTCGGGCTGAACGGCCCATTTCTGTGCTGTGAATTCTGAGAGATTCTGTTGCTGGAGCACAGAGAGAAAGGGAGCAGCAAGCCAAAACAGATTGAGACTAATGATCAAGTACCTGCTGTATGCTGAGGTGATTAATTAAGCAGAAATCTCAGATGTAACTGAATTTCAAAAGGGGTCGGAGGAAGTTCCAAATACAAAACGTCAAGAGCAGTGAGCACCAAGGGTGTTTATGGCAGCAGATCATCTCGCTAAAGCCGTCCAATTTCAGTCCCTACAGTCAAACAGATGCCAGTGTAAACATGGTTCTCCAAAGTCTAACCCATCTAAATTTAAAATGGCAGCAGAGAGAACACTGTTAGAAAACAGCACAAGTTGCTTTGGGCACCATGCCCACATGCCCAGAGGACCAATGTTGGCATTCACTGACTGATTACAAATTGCAGAGCCTGAAGGCATCATTTTTGTAGGTCACTTCGCCCAGAGTGGCATGGGAAGAATGGAGAAGGTGTTAAACTTGTGCCAAAGTGGACCCAGGAAGGTTGCAACTCATTAAAAAAAGGATAAAAGGTTAGAACAGTGTTGTATGATGAGCCTGCATGCCATTGTAATGTAAAAGTGCTTGGCAGAGCAAAAGTTAATGTGGGACAGGAGAATAGCACCACCCATGGTATGATGTACAGAGTTACATGGTAATAGACTGAGAACACAGTCTAGAAAGAACGCTCTGGAACTAGCCTGCATGGAGATAGCAGCTCCATGCATGGCCATACCTTGGATCTGTAAATAGTTAAAGACTAACAATAAAGGGTCCATGTTTAAATATACAAGTCTCAAGATCTCATCGTTGAGACACCACAGCACATCATAATACAACATGGTTGGCAGTGGTGGGATATCAGCGCTATCAGCATATTATAACAAACAGCACAGTATAAAAGAATGACAGACTGCATTTATATAGAACTTTTCACAACATCAGAATGTCCCAAAGAGCTTTACAGCCAATGAAGTTTTTTTTGAAGTATAGTCACTGCTGTGATGTAGGAAATGTAGCAGCCAATTTGCACACAGCAAGTTCTCACAATGCAATAATGGTGAGTTTTTTTTAAATTGATGCTGGTTGAGCAATAAATATTGGCTAAGGCACAGGGAGAACTCGCCTGCTCTTCTTCGGAATAGCACAATGGGATCTTTTACATCTACCCAAGACCGCAGACTCAGCCTCATTTTAACATTTAATCTGAAAGACCTTATCTTCAACAACATAGCCCTCCCTCGGTTTGACATCAGAGTGTCAGCCTCGACTTTTGTGCTCAAGTATCTGGAGTGTAAATGGAACTTTTTGCTCCAAGGTGACAGTGACGATTGAAGGGCTGAAATTGCTTGCTAATTTTAAACAAAAAATAGTAATCTGAAGTGAATTTCACTTCTGAAAGACCCAACTCTAATTTTTAGGCTATGTCCCATAATCCTAAACTACCCAACCATTTGAAATAGTTTTTCTCTATTGACCCTCTCCGTTTCCCCTATATAACTTGAAAACTTCAATCAAACCACCTTTTAAAACTTCTAAATTCCAACAACTAGAACCTTAATCTCTCCTCTGAGTTTAACCCTTGGGAGTCCAGATATCATTCTGGTAAATCTATGCTGTACTCCCTCCAAGGCCAATATATCTTTCCTAAGGCGTGGTGCAAGTTCTGCTCAGTGTGGTCTAACTCTGGCTTTGTATAACTATGGCATAAATTATACCTCCTTTGAATTTTAAAAACCCAGAAGTTAATGTGCGAGTGACTACAAAGACGATGTGACAATCCTGACGCTCAACCGGGACCTCAAAAGGTCATGAAAATCAGGAGAGAGAGAGAGAGACAACGTTTTTTTCAATAAAATGCTGACCTGGGCTTTCTTCTGGATTTCTTTGTTGCTTCACCCAGCTATTTCCCTGCTTGTACACGTGGATCAAGATATCTTAAAAATTACATTGCTTTCGTAGTTAATATCATGTTAATAAAATACACCAAAAATAAAGATTCAGGAAAGAACCGTGGAGCTGTATGACAGAGTAACCATAGCCCAAAATCGCTACTAAAGGCGTTTTCACAAAAGCTGCCAAAGTATTTGGACATATCAGAGATGCAATTAAAGATAGTTGTGGCTGGTCATACACAGCCTTGGGAGGAAACGGCGGTGTAAGTAGTAATATCACTGGACTAGTAATGCAGAAGCTCAGGCTGGGGTTCAAGGGTTCAAATCCCACCACAGCAGCTGATGGAATTTAAATTCAATTAATAATCTGGAATTGAAAAGCTAGTCTCAGTAACGATGACCATGAAACCATTGTTGATTGTCGTAAAAACCCACCTGACTCACTAATGTCCTTGAAGGAAATCTGCCATTCTTACTTGGTCTGGCCTACGTCGGACTCCAGACCCACAGCAATGTGGTTGACTCTGAAATGGCCTAGTAAGCCACTCAGTTCAAGGGCAATTAGGGATGGGCAACAAATGCTGGCCTCACTAGTGACACCCACACCCCATGAAAGCATTAATGCTTAAACGCTTGTTAACCCTTAACTGCATCTATACTATTCGCTTCAACCACTCCCCATGGTAATGAGTTTCACATTCTATCCACTCTTTATTGAGGTTCCCATCTGATTTGTTGGCCAAGTTAAGCTGAGTTAAAATGGTGGTGGAGAAGAAACAGCTGATAAGTCTATTTTAACTCTGCTACTGCCAATTTTAACGAGGCAGGTCAAGTCAAAATCATCCCTTCAGACTCCAGAGTTGTTACAGCTGTTCCTATAGCACTAGAAAATTCAATGTGTGAACTATGCTTAGGCTTCAAGACACAATGATATGCCTGATAAATGTAGACTTTCATTGACTTGTACAAGTTCTCTGTTCGTCCAATCTTCATATCATCACCTATCTTCCAAAAGAGTCAGGGAAACCTGGTAAACATTTGCACCCCTGTTTACTTCTGATGTGCACTTCAATCACCTGCTCCTCCTGTTGTGCTCTCCCTGTGGATAGCGGCTGAAGATTTTGGATAGTGGCATGATAAACAGGATTGGCCCTAGGAGAGATGTGCTAGCTGTTGTCACAACTAGAAAATAAGGGAGTCAATTTAATTCAATCTCTTGGTACAGTGGGGCCTGAAATATCATGCAGAATTCATCAGAGCTTCCTTGAGGAATCTGAATGTGACCGGAGCTCACCTACTGTTCAGGTACATGATGGCATCTGTGGTCTACATTAGCGATTGTAAAATCTCCCTACTAGCCTAGCACTGCCTATGCAAAAATAACTAGGTAATGTCGATCTCTGAACACATTGCCTTGGAGCAGAAAAAGATACATTAGCATAAAAATTGCAACTCTATCACTTACAGATGTAGAAACACATCATGTATACTGTTCACACCCAAGCTCTACCTCTCTGCCACCTCCCTTGATCCCTTCGCTGCCTGTATGCTGTCAGACTGACTTGTATGGGCCTCAACTTCGTCCCCATAAACATTGGGATAACAGAACACATTATCTTTGAATCTGCCACGAATCCTATAGCCTTGCTTTCCCCGACTCAACCCAATGTCTTACGTTGAACCAAAACAGTCACAAGCTTGGTGCTTTTGTTGACCCTGGCTTCAGCTCTTCGTCCCTTCATCCATTTTGAACCAGGAAAGATAGAATCTGAATATTTCCTTACTGATGAGAGACTGGGCAAAGGAGCAAAACGATTCCGATGTCCAAGTACACAAATCACTACAAGCACAAAAAGTATTTGTTAAGGCTGGCGGAATGTTGGCCCTTATCTCAAAGCAGCTGAAATGCAAAGGGAAGGAAATGATGCATAATTTGTATAGAAATTTGTTCACATTGCAGTTTCGAACACCACTCCTCATTTTTAACAATCCCTGTAGAGACAGATAACAGTTTGAAGAGAAATTCCAACTTCCAGTTATCAGTCAAAAAGATGAGATGTCAAGATTTCACAGTTTTAAAAACGTTTACTGTATCAAATGACTAAAAACCTTTTTTTTGTAGGCAGCTTATACTTTAAACTATAGAAATAAGCACTGCCTTGTTAACTTATCACACATTACCTTTCAATGGATCTACAGTTCTTATCGCAAATAAGCCGCTTTTTTACTTTCCCAGCCTGGTAACTTCTAATCCAAGAACTGCCTTTTACGTTAAGGGTTATAGTGTAGATTTCTTCCTCCAGCTCCAAGCCAGGCAAATCTTCCAGCCTCTTTTAACCCTGTACGAACAGAGTCTTGAAACGGAGGGCGAGCTCCCACCTGCGTTCTGCATAGTGAATGAGTCAGCATTTTCTCTCCTTAAGGAAAGATATATTGGCCTTGGGAGGGATAAAGCACCGATTCACCGGAATGATACTAGAGTTTAAAAAGAGTTACATTATGAGGACGGAATGTATAAACTTGCCTTGTATTTGAGTTTAGAAAGTTGGTGATTGATTGGGTTGAGTTATTTAAATGATAAAAGGATTTGGTAGGGTAGATGCAGAGCTTACAGAGAAGCTACTTTGTGTGATGGGGGAATCCAGAATTAGGGAAGGAGACAATTTTCAAATTCAAGCTAGGCCATTTAGTAGTGAAACGGAGGTACTTGTTCTCCCCACACAAAAGGACAGTGGAAATCTAGGACTCTGTCCCCTTAAAGACTGGGGACACTGGGTCAAATGAAATTTCCAAAACAAAAAGGTTGACAGGGTTTTGTTCTCATTAGTTATGGGTATCAAGGATCAAAGGCAGACAAATGGAGTCAAGGTGTAAATCAACCGATCTAACTGAATGGCAGGATAGCCTACACTCTGTATCTTTTCAGCACCTCCCTCAGCACTGCACTGAAGTGTCACCCTAGGCTATGTGCTCAAATCTCTGGAATCCATGACCTTCTGACTCAGAGCCATGTGCTGAGCCAAAGTCAACATGGTCTCATCTTCATTTTGAAATTCCTCTAACATCTTGCCCCTCCCCATCTTAGTTTCCTCTTCTAGCCCTACAACATTTACCCTGCCTCGCAGTCCATAGCCTCCTTTCCACTGACTCTTCCCTCAAGCATCCTCCCAACTGGCACCGCTGACCTTCATCTGCATAGACATAACTCTCCGATATTCTCTCCCTAAATCCCAACAACACTGTCCTCCTTTTAGATCTTCCTTAAAACTCATCTCTTTGACAAAGCTTTTATTCACTCCTCCTATAGTTACTGACTCATTTTACATACACTCTTTGAAACACTGAGGGATGGTTTTCTACATTAAAGGCACTTTATAAATGTAAAGTTTTTCTTGAGGTATTCAGTGCTAGAAACGCTGTTAATATAATCAATATAAATGGATCATGGAAACCACTTCAGAGTGACCTTAGCGCTCAGCTCTTCAGAATAAAGAACACAAAAAGCTGAGCAATGCTCCAGAAAACTCATGGATCTGTTACAAGCACCTGGATATCAATGTTGCTAAAACATGTTTGGACTACAACAGAAGTAATGTTATAACTCAAAATAGATAAAGCTTCAGCCCTCCTGGTCACCAAAGTGGACTAACGTTACAGAAGACAAGTAAATTCTGAGGAAAATGTATTGTTTCAGCAACCGATATGCACCTGCTACATCATCTGCACAGCATCAATATGTTCAGTAGATTAGCAAGATCAATTAGATGGATTGTTTTAATGCACTCGCTCTCAAACTCAAGATTGTCCCTTCCTGCCACTCTTTGACGTGATCACAGAATTATAAAATGATAGTGCAAAGAAGGAGGCCATTCACTCCATTGTCTTGGTGCTAGCTCTTTGAACGAGCTATCCAATTTATCCAGCTGCCCCATGTGTCCTCCTCATCATCCCACAATTGTTTTCCCTTTCATGAATTTATCCATTTCCCTTTTGAAATTCATAATTGAATCCGCTTCCAACAGCCTTTCAGTAAACACATTCTAAATTATAACTTGATGCATAAAAAAAAAATTAATCTCTCCTTTGGCTCTTTGCCAGTTACCCTAATATGGTCAGATAGCATGAGAACAATTAATGAGCGTGACACCAAAGGACATAAGACAACAAATATTCACAGTATCTAAATAACTGGATTAAGTAATGAACTCTGGAATAAGGACCAAAGGAGACCAGTAGAGGTTAAGCTAAAGGAATAAGGAACACTTATAATCAAAAGTGGATGTTTGTTGAGCGATACAATAAAGAAACGCCTTTCCTGGTGGACAGATTTAAAACAGATCAGTGTTTGGCATTTACTCCAAATGACTGTTTTTTTCCAATCTCACAAACTGATACTGCACCAATGCAGAAAAAAATGTACCTTCAATCTTGCCAGCTTTCATCCAGTAATGTTAAGGACTTTGGGAATTAAGTCACAAGTCATATCTGTTCCCCTATTCTGACATCTGATAACAAATCTGCTTTATTTACTTCTATAAACTTCCTAAATGATGGGCTTCTTTGAAACTATAATAGCCTTCTGGCTGTTTGCAGAATAAATCCCTTAAGCAGTCAGCCTTGCTGTTCACTGTCCAAGCAGTGTAGGGTACAAAGTTCTCCCTGATTTGAGGAAACTTCCCTGGGAGATAAGACAATAAAATAAGTCATTACCTTCCTTGAATTTGCAAGTCAGTTCCTGTATTAGGGGTTATGGAAGTCTCTCCACATTTTTGGAATATCATAATGGAAGCTGACCAATAGAGAGATGTTTCAGGGGCTTTAACATGCTGCCTAACACTCCCAAATGCCTGGAGCTGGATTTTTGAGAACACTTTTCAACCCGGGAACATATTTGATGAACGCCTGGGATCTAGCCACTCTTGGCTTGATTGTACACTGTACCACCGTGGATTAGAAGGTCTGACCATTCCTAGATTAGCAGGTGAAATGATCGGGTTGGAGAGGCTGCTGTCAGTTCCAGGGAACAGCACAAGAGATGGAGGCATCTGTTGCAAGTATTGAGGACAGCAGTGGTTATTGCTCGACACCAATCAAGACACCGACTTTAATCTTTCCTTATTGTGAGGTTTTGTCTAAAGTAGAATCTTACCTCGTTTAAAGACAGGCAATAGGGAAACTATCATGCTAGCATATGGAATTGCAGGGCCCTCCCGAAAGCTAGCATACATGAGAACAAAGATGGTTGTCATCACATTAAGTGACTGCAGGAGAATTTAACTGACATTTAATTCCAATTATTTAACTGTAGCTTTGAAATATTCTTCCGGCATGGATACCAGACGAGGAGCTCAGCTCTTTTAGATGCCACACCAAGCTGGAAACACTCCACATTCCAACTTTAGAATGTTCTTTATCAAGTTGGGTGCAGATGGGTTCCAATTTCTTAAGGTTCAGTAGCACCTGTATCAAAGACATGCATTTTCTGTTGGAACCGAGAACATGCCAAGGTGTATTATTAATGCAGGTAACTTGTCAAACCATTAATATCACCTGCTCAGAACAATGTGGGTGATTATTCCCAATGCCTCCCTCCCCATTTTCTCAGTAATGGATGAAACATCTGTCTGATGTTGGTCAGATCCAAGCACAAATGACAATTTATAAAGCTTTAAACTTTGCAAATGCTGAACAATGCCTTGACAAAGACGTGAATCTTTCAGGACACTGCCTAATTCCATAATCACTATTGGGCTCTAAAGGATCCAATGAATTTCTTTTTTTTTAAATTCTTTCATGGATGTGAGCATCACTGGCAAGGCCAGCATTTGTTGCCCATCTCTAAATTGTCCTTGAACTGAATAGCTTGCTAGGCCATTTCAGAAAGGAATTAAGAGTGAACCATATTGCTGTGGGTCTGGAGTCACACATAGGCCAGAGCAGGTAAGGATGGCAGATTTCCTTCCCTAAAGAGCATTAGTGAGCCAGATGGGTTTTCGTAGCAATCGATAATAGTTGTCATGGTCACCATTGCTGAGACTAGCTTTATATTCCAGACTTAGTTTTATATCCAAAGCTTATTAATTGAATTTAAATTCCACCAGCTATCAGGCCCCCAGAGCATTAGCCTGGGTCTCTGGATTACCAGTCCAGTGACATTACCATTACGCCACCATCTCTCCCTAGAACTCAATGTTGTTTTTTTACTTTAAATGTGTACATTTGCATGTGCGCTTATGTTATGGTATCTTCAGAGCATCACAAGAAACACTCCAATGAAGGTTGAACTCTGGATGGCATTGCAGCTTTTCTTACCCAGTTATTCCTTGCATAAGTGGTAGGGTCGCCAACCTTCCAGGATTGCCCTGGAGTCTCTAGGAATTAACGACTAATCTCCAGGACACTGCTGCAAGCAACAACCAGGAGGAAAATCATACGAGCATTAAGGGAAGTTTTATTTTCAATAAATTTTTCACTTTTGTACATTTGTTATAAGAATTGCTGAAAAGACAGATATGTTGCTGAAGCTTTTCAACTTGCACTCATCAGGAGACAAACAGAAGAATACCAAATTTCAAACAATCACAACAATTTATACTACAGGAGGAAAGGGTACTGATTGGTTGGCAAACCAACTCTGATTCTCCATGGCAACGCCTCAGCCAAAGCAATGGGGAACTACAGGGTTTTTGGTAATTCAAAAGAGATGTCCAGGCTTGAACATATTCCTTTTGTTCATATAAAACAGCATGTTCCTTTGGTTATTCATAATAGACAGAGTATAAACTGTACACAACCAACCCGCACCTGCAAAACCCAAAACAAAACATCTACTCTAAGATTTGAATCTGTGATAGGGCAGCACTTGCTGAACAATCCTAAGTGTGCTAATAACTACACTAACTGCCCATTTAAGATAATCAGTCGAGCTTGTAACGTGGCTTATTTTTGCTTGCTAGAAGTGACATACATTTATAAAGAGGGATCCATCCTCTGAAAACAAACAACTATTCCCACGGTGGGCAAGACTAGGAAATTCCGGCCTGTATTACAGTTCCCTCGGACTGACTTACATTGAACTGTTTGAGATCAGTAATTTTGATTGGCTTCTATCTTACTCAGACATCGGTACAAAATGTGAAGCTCACGGGGCAATTTGGAACCCTCCCACCATTTTCTTTTTCTCAAATATTTTAATTATTCTAAAAAAAACTGTAATCCTAGAGACCTGACCTCGTCTACCCTGTGATTTCCCATTTTAACATTCATTGGAGCTAGCTCCATAAAGCAAGAAAAGTGTCCCCCAAATATATTTTAGAATACATGTTTGACCATGTTTGAGTTTAAAAAATACAAGATAGTCATCAATAAACCCAGCAGGGAATTCAGGATAAACTTCTTGATCCAAAGAGTGTGAGGACATGGAAGTCTCTACCACCTTCGGTGAATAGTATTGATGCATTTAAGGGAAAGCTAGATAAACAAACAAGGGAGAAAAGGAACAGAAGAATATGAGGAGGAGGTTAGATGAAGAGGAGTGAGAGGATATTCTTGTGAAGCATATGGCATAGGCCTGTTGGGCTGAAAGGCCTATTGTGCTGTATATTCTCTGTTGAATGTCAAGCTCATGTTAGTTAATTAATAATACCATTAAGAGTACAAAATAAAGAACTACACAAATACAAACATATGAATTAGGAGCAGGAGTAGGCCATTCAGCTCTTCGAGCCTGCTCCGCCATTCAATAAGATCATGGCCTCAACTCCACATTCCCGCCTACCCCCGATAACCTTTGACTCCCTTGTTAGTCAAGAATCTGTCTACCTCTGCTTTAAAAATATTCAATAAACCATTCTCTGGGGAAGAGTTTCCAAAGATCTACGACCCTCAAAACATTTCTTCTCGTCCCCGTTTGAAATGGGAGACCCCTTTATTTTTAAACTGTGTTCCCCCAGTTCTCGTGGTAGAAGATAAACTTTGTGACCCAATGCCAACAGGTCATAGAAACAGAAACCAGTCTTTGGGAGCAAAATACCAGGTCAAAGTGGATTGAGAAAGTAATTCACCAATCGAAGTTGAGGTTACATCAAAAAATAAATAGCAGATTCTTGTACTATTAAGTTACCAGGAGAGAGGTGGAAGCTGACCTGACCCTCATACTTACAGATAATGTCACTGGGGCACACAGGAGGCAATTAGAAAAATGAACTGCTGGATTGGGTGCTCAAAGAAAGTTAGTTGTTAGTTATCAAAATTTAACTTCAAATTGCACAGTGAGGCACAGAAATGGACTTCAAACTTTAAAGGACACTCAAACCTGGGGTATACCTACAAATAAATAAGAGTCAGCTTTTCAGTATAAAGTCGTGTTCCCCAGTACTTGGTATCAGGACCATTGCTCCTTCTGATAAATGTTAATGACCTGGGCTTGGATAGTTTGCAGAAGATGTAAAACTTTGATCACTAAATCGTTATGGTGCAGAAGGAAGCCAAGGAGTCTGCACTGGCTCTCTGTATGAGCATTATGATTCAGTGCCATCCTCCTGCCTTTTCCCCATACCCTTGTACATTATTTGAATAGAATCAACCATCTAATGCCTTCTTGAATGCCTCGATTGAACCTGGCTCCACCACACTTCCAGACCTGAACAACTCATTGTGTGAAAAAGTTGTTTCTCACGTCACATTTGTTTCTTTTGTAAATCACCTTAAATCTGGGCCCTCTCGGTCTTGATCTTTTTATGAGCGGGAACAGTTTCTCCCCATCTACTCTGTCCAACCCCCTCATGATTTTGAACACCTCTATCAAATCTTCTCCTAGCCTTCTCCTCTCCAAGAAGAACAGTCCCAACTTCTCCAATCCACCTTCATGGATTGAAGTTTCTCATCCCTAGAACCATTTTTAAACCTCTTCTGCACTCTCTTCCTAAAGTGGTGACCAGAACTGTACACAATACTCCAGCTGAGGTCTAACTAGTATCTTATACAAATTCAGCATAACCTCTTTGCGCTTGTACTCTATGTCCCTATTAATAACACCTAGGATACTATATGCTTTTTTAACTGCTCTCTCCACCTGTCCTGCCACTTTTAATGACTTGTGCACATATACACCCAGGTCCCTCTGCTCCTGCACCCCCTTCAGAGTTATACCACTTATTTTATAATATCTCTCCATGTTCTTTCGATCAAGATGAATCACTTCACACTTCTCCACATTGAACTTCATCTGTCACCTATCTGCCCACTCCACCAACTTGTCTATGTCCTCTGAAGTTCCACACCATCCTCCTCGCAGTTTACAATGCTTCCAAGTTTTATATCATCCGCAAACTTTGAAATTGTCCCCTGCGCACCAAGATCTAGATCATTAATATATATCAGGAAAAGCAAGGGTCCTAATACCAACCTCTGGGGAACTCCACTACAAACCTTCTTCCAGCCCAGAAAATATCCATTAACCATTAGTCACTGTTTTCTATTACTCAGCCAATTTTGGATCCATGTTGCTACTGTCCCTTTTACTCCATGAGCTGTGACTTCTCTTACAAGTCTGTTGTGCGGCACTGTATCGAATGTGGTAAACAGTGAGAAAGCTGGTAACAAACTTCAGAAAGATAGATTGGTAAAATGGGCTGACAAATGCAAAGAAGTAGGAAGCAATGCTTCTGGATTTCACAGGTGTTGGAAAGTGGGATTAAAATGAGGGGCTAGTTTCTTTTTTCTCTTTTCACTGGCGCAGACACGATGGGCTGAATGGCCTCTTTCTGCACTGTAACTTTTCTATGGTTCTATGAATGAGAAGGGACAATCTCAGCTAAATTAAAAACAATTTTAAAGAGTGTGCAGGAACAGAAGGACCTAAAGGTTCACATAGATAAATCTGTAAAAGTGGCAGGACAAGTTGATTAGGCTGTTAAAAGAGCATTTGGGATCCATGGTTTTTTTAAGTAGAGGCATAAAGTACAAAAGCAGAGAACTAGTTAAGGCTTTGTAAATCACTGTTAGCCCTCAGCTGAAGTATTGTGTCCAATTGTGCACCCGAAGGTGTTATGACCTTGGGGAGGGTGCGGAAGAGATTTACAAGAATGGTATTAGGGATGAGAGACTTCAATTCAGCAGACAGAGAAACTAGGATTGTTTTCCTTGGAACAGAGGAGATTAAGGGGAGATGTAATAGAGGTGTTCAAAATAACGAAGGGTTTTGAGAGTAACAAAGGAAAAATTGGGCTGAATTATACGAGGCACCGTGGTCCCTAGACACCGCTCCCCTCATCCCCACCCCGGGTAAAGAGTTGACCGGGGAAGAACGACTTTCCTGCAGCCATTTAACAGGCTGGAGACAGGATTTCTGCTCCTTAGGGACAGGATGTCCTATCTCTGAGAGCTAATCGGCCAATCAGAAGCCGGCAGCTCTCAGGGCCACTGCTGGTACTGCACTCAGAGGAGGAATTCAAAGACAGGCCAGAACTTTGTATACGTTTGGGGCTCGTAGGGAGGGGAAAACCTGCCAGGGTGGCTGTGAGGTGTGGACCTTGGTTTAATCCTGGCAACAATGGGATGAAGCCCTTAATTGGGCATCAATTGCCAACCTAAGGGCCTCAAATGGTCCACTGGCAAGTGGGCCACCTGAAACAGCCCCCACCACTGGTAAATTTGCGGTGGGGGCAGGCAGGCCTTCCGATCTGCTGGTGAGGCAGCATTAAATCCAGTCTATTGTTTTGACTGGCAGCAAGCTCACTTACAATAGGACACAGATTTAAAATAACTGGCAAAAAAAATCCAGGGGTTAAGGGAGGATTTTCTTTTTAAATAAACACATTGAATTGTTACAGTCTAATTGGAACTCGTTGCCTGGAAGATTGGTATGAAGCAGATTCACTACCAACTTTTAAAAGGGAATTAGATATATGCTGGAAACTCTTTCGAGTTATCAACAGTCACAGATTGCAACTCTTTCGAGTACAATCACAGTTCTTGGTTTCCGGGAGTGGGACATGAACCCACAACCCTCTGATTCAAAGGCGAGGGTGCTATGAACTGAGCCACAGCTGACATCCCGATATATGCTGGAAGGGGAACATTTTGCAAAGCTAAGAAGGAAAGAAAAGGGTAGTGTGGCTAATTGGGTAGCTTCTTCATTGAGCCAGCACAGACATGATGGGCCAAATGGCCTCCTTCTGTGCTGCATCATTCTATGATTCATTTCTTAAATAAGATATTCATAAAAGATCAAAGGAGGTCACTGTGCTTGTTTTTTTTAAAACACAAGATGATAAATCTTTTATTACAAACATTCAAACAGCATGTAGACAAGGATTAATAAAGACATGTTGTGCCTGTGGTCATATTAGAAGGAGGGACTTGTCTCCTACACTTATGATTTTTCTTCTGTGCCTACTATTTTCATAAGAACTTACAATTGCTTGGCACAGAATGAATGTTTTGAAAAGGTAATTTCAAAATGAAAAGCTCCATAGCCTAGATATTAACGTCGAGGATATCAGAGGATGAACAACACGCTTTTGTATGACACTCCTGTGCCCAGTTTTTTAAACATGGGCAGCCACCCACCAATATAAGTGCTTAAAATAATGGGCAGAGATGTGTCATCCAAGTGAGTTCTTTGCTTGTCTGATAATACCACAATATTTGAGTATTGCTGAAAAAAAAAAGACATCTTTTGTTGAAGCTTTTCATCTTGCACTCATCAGGACAATTGGCAAGTCGGGGGAAACAACACATTTACATTGTATGGTGTATTCATACAATATAAATATGTTCAGAGGCCATTTAAGAGTCAACCACATTGCTGTGGGTCTGGAGTCACCTATATGTCAGACCAGGTAAGGATGGCAGATTTCCTCCCTAAAAGGGAATTAGTGAACCAGTTGGGTTTTTACCCAACTGACAATTTGACAATCAGACTTAATTTCAGATATTTTTATTGAATTCAAATTTCACAAACTGCTGTGGTGGGATTTGAACACCGGTCCCCAGAGCAGTAGCCTGGGTCTCTAGAATACTATCCCAGTGACAATACCACTATGCCACCAACTCTCCCCATTACCAAACGACTATTTGAAAATCACAATAGTAATTTATAACCTTGTCTACATTAACGTATGGAGTTTTTTAGGCAATGTCGTGTGACATTTGTTTTTCAGACTTGGGATGTGGGCATCACTGGCAAGGCCAGCATTTATTGCACATTCCTAGTTGCCATTGAGAGGGTGGTAGTGAGCCACCTTTCTGAACCACTGCAGTCCATGTGGTGAAGGCAGCCATGAACGAATGGCCAGTAAAACTCCAAGACCTGAATTTTGACTTTGGCGGGTGGACGCGATCGGCAGGTCCGGGATCAGCCAGGAAACAGAGCGCTGACCGCGATTTCATGCTGGCTGCCAATTAATGGTGAAAAGCTCAGTGATGTTGGGGTGGGGGCAGTAAGAGGGCGGGCAATGACGTCACCATGGGCGCAGGCGAATGCTGCGACAGAGCGCTGACCGCGATGGCTGCCCCCAGACCTTCAAATGATTGAATGAAGGTTTAAAAAGCTGCCAAAAAATGTCCATGCATCACAATCAAGCCCCTGAAAATAAATCTCTCTTAAAAATGCTGTCCACAGACATTTATTTTTATTTTATTTCATAATGGAAATCTCATCCTGTCCTTGGATGAGGTTTGATGAAAAATGTAAAGGCCGCCTGGCTGATTTGTCCGTCCGCCAACTGTAAGGTTGGACAGGCCATGAAAAATCGGAGACAATTGTGCCGTTAATGGGCTTATGAGAAATCTTCTCGGGCGATTTTACACCCAATTGGGTCAGGCGCACACCCACCCGCAAGACGTAAAATTCAGCCCCAAGTCAGTGTGGCTTACATGTTGGAGGTGGTGGCCCTCGCCCACACCCGCCACCCTCGTCTTTGTAGCCGAGAGATCATGAGTTTGGGAGGTGTTCCTAAAGTCTTGGTAATTTGTTGGAGTGTACCCTGAAGATAATGCACGCTTGCAGCCACATTACACCTATGGCAAAGGGAGTCAGTGTTCAAGCCAGTGGATGGAGTGTCAATTAAGCAGATTACACTGACTAATATTTCTAGCAATACCATACTAACTTAAGAAATATATCTTATGCACTAGCAGCAGAGCAATAAAGCCAAAATGTGAAACGATGTTTACTAAATTAGAATCTTTACAAGGTGTAATACTAAGGTATCGGCTTAGTTACAATGACCAATATTTTGAGTCATTGATTGAAAATTATTGAAATCCAGAACCCCTCATATCAAACCAATCACAAATATGCAGTTCGGTGGTGGGCAAGGAAGTCAACTGCCTAGCACTGGAAGGAACTGGAATCGGGCACCATGGTGTAATGGTTACTTTACAGGAAGAGTAATCCAGAGACCTTGACTAGTAATTACAGTGATCTGAAATGTCTTTATTCAAATACAATGATGAGTTCAAATTCAACCAAGGCAGTTTGCAAATTTAAATTTAGTTTTAAAAGAAATGTATCAGCAAAAATGTAACCATGACACTGTTGGATTGTCATAAAAATCCAAGTGGTCCATGAACATTCTTTGGGGAAGGAAACTTGCCATCTTTACTTAGTCTAAGTAAGTGGGACTGGGGTCACACACAATAACAACTTTTATTTATATAGTTGTCTGACCTACATTGGCTCCTTGTCAAGCAACGTTTGGATTGTAAAATTCTCGTCCTCGTTTTCAAATCCCTTTGTGGCCTCACCCCCTCTCCTTCTTTGCAATCTCCTCCAGCCCCACAACCCTCCGAGATATTTGCGCTCTTCTGATTCCGGCCTCTTGAGTATCCCTGATTTTAATCACTCCAACATTAGTGGGCACGCCTTCAGTTGCCTAGTCTCCGGAGCTAAATTCCCACCATAACTATCTCCGCCTCTCTACTTCACTTCCCTCCTTTAAGACACTCCTGAAAACCCACCTCTTCAGCCAAGCTTTTGGTCATCTGACTTAATATCGCCTTGTGTAGTTCAGTTTTGTTTTATAATGCTCCTGGGAAGTGTCTTGGGACATTTTATTACGTTAACAGGTGCTATGTAAATATTTGTTGTTGTTATATGCAACTGTATTTTCAGCATTATTCCCCAGTTTTTCAAAATATGCTATTTGCCTTTTATTACAAATGAAAAGTCTACTTTGTTCTGCGTCATGTCTTTTGCATGAGCCTCGAGTGCATAGATAATATTATCATGCAGTGATTTATTCTTACAAAAACTTCCCACTGTGACGATTTTCTGAGCAAATTGGATTTTTGATCAGAAAGCTACCACTTATAAGTGTGATCAAAGTTAAAAAAAGCCCTTGCCTTGTTGCCTATGGATGTAGTTTCCAGTTCACCTAATTATAATTCTAATGAGAAATGTTCAATGATCATGTTTAGCATTTTAAAATCAAAGATCTGGTTATGAACATTAGGTATATTCACCATTACAGACTCAAAAAAATATAGCAGGGACTGCTATCAGTGATTCCCATTTTCAAAAGAATAAAAAACAGCCTTTCACTGGGGAAAAATCCTCAAACATAATTAGAAACTAATGAATCCACTTTAAGTTACTTAGGTCATAATATTGTATCAGAGGCTGTAACGCTGGTACATCATGAAGACCAACCTTCTTTCTAGTTCTTCTGCACCTCGAACTGTGCGGGAAAATTGCAGATAAAATGAGTCCAATAGGAGCATTTGACCCCTCGCGCCTGCTCCGTCATTCAGCAAGATCACGGCTGATCTTCTACTTCAACTGTACCTTCCCACACTATTCCCATATCTCTTGATTCTCTTGGTGTCCAAATATCTGTCGCTCCCTCACTTGGATATCATGAAAGACTGAGCATCGATAGGAAGGCCTCTCCAGCTCAGAGGTTTTTAAGCCAATGAAGCTGGCAGATGCTCATAAAATCCCAACTGGTTCACTAATGTTTCTAAGGGAAGGGAACATACCCACCCAGAGTGGCCGACACGCGATTCCACTCCTGCCCTCCATGACAACCATGGATGGACATTAATTGCAGCCTTGCCAACATCCCCAGAGAAAGTTAAAGGAAGATTTGAGCACCACAACTGCTACCCTGGCCAAGAGCAGCAAGTAGGAGGAGCTGAACCTGAGACATGCTGGTCTCTGTGGCCCACTACCACACAAACTGGTGCCAACAGATGCACAGATCCTACACAGTAACCATTACAGAGATCTACAAAGCAGCCATATCAAATGAGGAATTGCAATATTGGAGTACAAACCAGGCTTGTGCTAGTATAAAATGACTTAATTCCAGTGTGCAATAAACACCACACATAATGCCTGTGGGATTTCAGATTGTTGTCACTCCAGTGAAGTGTGTAGCTGCAAGCTTAACATAGTCTTCAGTAAGAGTGACATTTTTAAAAAATAAAAGCCAAAATACACACATACTTCTCATGGATCTGTGGCATTATACAGCAAAATGGAGTATGGTGAGAGACTGCTGGATAACTGAATCAGGGCATACACACATCACGCATCCCTTATTTTGAAATCAGACAGTATGTTTATTTTGAAATTTGCTTCATAATTTCCTATTTACATATTTCTCTTGGAAAATATCTGTGGAAATCCATCATGCTGTAATCGCACCCTCCAACCTGTAGTGACACTTGAACACCTGCTCATTGTCTAAACCTTTCAAAATGCTTGACAATATTGGCCACCATTTTGTAAATGGCCGTCAATTCAGTCTGCACAAATAGAATCATATGAGCACTTAAAATAGTCAAGAATTTTCCTGGTCACCTTAGAGGCTGCTAATGACCTTTATAAAATTAAATCCGATTTGCACTGCTTCTTCTGAAATCAATTATTTTTATAGCATACAAAAGTCCTATCTGATGAGAATTAATTAAACACATCTGTTTTATTAATTAGTCTTTTATCATTCCTCAAGAGTAAAATCTGGAACAAAATGGAAGCCAGATTTTACCTCTATCTTTGGAGTATTTTATTCTATTTCCATTTTGAACCAAATTTGACAGCTGTGCAATGGCCATCACTCCAACCTTTCAACAACATACAATATAATTCAGCAAGTTAGATTTTTAATTTGTTTGAGCAGCTTAGGAACATTTGTATCCTTTGTACAAATTATAGAATCATAAACTGATGTAATTTTAAACATGAACTGGAAAATAGAGTTTGAATTTAGAAGCTAAAGGTGTGATTTGAACAAATTTTCCAAGGTATTAAAGGGAAACAGATAGGGTAGATAAAGACAAACTATTTCCGCTGCTTGGGAAGTCTCAGACTAGGGAGATTGGTCTAAAGATTAAAGCCAAACTTTTCAGTAGTGAAATTGAGAAACAGAAACACAAAGGGAAACAGAGGTTTGAAATTAATGGTAGATCAACTGTTAAATTTTACATCAGAAACTGACAATACCTTTTGGTTAACAAAAATCTAAGGGATCTGGTGCAAAGGCAAAAAAAGAAAGTCAAATCACAGATCAGCCTTGGTCTCACCAAATGGCAAAATGGGCTTGAAGGTTAATGCTCCCTCCTGTTCCTATGGACATTGCCACACAAGCAACAATATCTTCAGAAGGGAGGAGAGGGGTAGGAAAGAGAGGAGAGAAAACTTGCAAGAAGAAATACAATTGGACACTAGGAAATAAAACAGACAGTACACTCTGCATTACAGTAGCACCTTGAACGCTGTAAAACATCCCAAGGCTCTTGACAGGATCATTGTCAAACAAAATATGACACTGAACTACATAGGGAGGTATTAGGGCAGGTGACCAAAAGCTTGTCTAAGAGGTAGGTTTTTAGGAACATCTTACAGGAGGAAGCGAGAGAGGTAGGAGAAGCAGGTTGATTGTGGATCCTCATTAAAAATCATAACCTGTAGTCAGAGATAGAAATTAAACTACTATGGGCTGAATGAGTTAATATCTTTTTCTTGCTCGCTCCAGCCATCATTTTCTGAAGAGTCATATTCATATTCAACTCAAAACATTAACATTGTTTCTCTCTCCAAAGATGCTGCCAGGCCTGTTGAATATTTCCAGCACATTGTTTTTATTTCAGATTTTCAGCATCCACAGTATTTTGCTTTAATAAATTTTCTGGTATTTACCACCATTCTAAGAGAAACTACAATAGGTCTTCTCAAACAAACGGAGAGGTCCACTGGAAATGTTCTTGAAAGGAAGGGGTTACAGAAACGTGCTGAGCAATGCTACCACCCTAAATTGGTTCCAGGACCACATATTGGTGTCAGCTAAAGTCAACGCAAGTTACTCCAAGGCTGTAGGTTACCAACATTCATAGAAACTTTCTCTTCCACAGGCAGAATAATATAAAGACAACATGCAACTGCACCATTAAATGAAAAACAACAATGAAGAGAAGCAACATACAGGAAATTAAAATTCCTTGTGCTGATAGCAAAGGTTTTAACAATTAATGTCAAACAAACGTGAGCTTGTGTTACTATCAGAATTTGGGGGAAAAAACCTTCACCCTAAATATCAATGTTGTTTTTACTCAACAGATTTGCATTTGGTGTAATCACATTATGTGACTTTATAACTATTACATTCAAGGGGGAATGATATATGGACAGCTTTGCACCTTGTGAATACTGGTGCTTAAGGTTGCAGACTCCAGTACAATTAATGGGTCTGGCACGTAATGCCACAAACTCCTGCATTGCCTTCTCATTATTTGTTTATACTGGAAAATGTTTCTTCCATCAGGTAATAGAACCGATTCCCCACACACTCCAAACAGAAACATTTTGGGATGAGGGAATGAACATGTCTAGTTGAAACACAGCTTAGCAGATATAGCCCTCTACAGTTAAATAGAACAGCTTTGTACTGTTTTTTCCAGCATTACTTGACCTGCAGCTGATGTTTCCTAGCACTGTTAGTCAAGCTCCCAAAGAAGAACTGGACCATTTGGGTTGCTGGGCAGACAAGATTGCAGAATGAGGGCTTCCTTTTTTTTTGAGTTCAATAATCCATCTTCCTCACACAAGTCCAAGAGTTGAAATGTGGCCAGTTCAGCCTGTGGAATAATTTTATCCTCTCCACATTTCAGAAATTATTCTTTCCCAAGATTCGGGAGCTCCGGAGGCTCTCTACTGTAGTCATGAGGAACACCATAGCAACCATGAATAATTGTGTGCAACGGGTTAGAGAGTAGGAGGAGGAGGAGGCGGCAACTTGGGAACAGATCACCTTCCCACACACTCAGTCGGAAATGACGCACAGCACTAGTAGAGGTGGGAAAAGCTACGAAAAAAGGAGGGGGGAAATTATAAGTACCGAATCAGAGGGGAAAACAAAATCCACTAATACCCAAATAAGTTCCACTGCCTTCCTTGGTTGAGAAAACTCCTTAGTGACAGAATGTCAAACAATGATGAATGGCTAGTTTTCAGCGTCCATTACAACGTTTTTTCTTCCAGTAGTGAGTAGCGAACATTGCTCTCTTTTCTCCCCGGCCTCATTTCATGCTACCTCCACAATCTGTTCCAGCTGTAGGTTCACAAATTCTGCACCCAACTGATCTTCCTCTTAGTCCACCACTGGTGACGCCACTTCAGTATCATGCTCTCCTAAAATGCTCTCCTTCGCTTCAATCCTCTCGAAAGGGCCTCCTCAGAATCTACTGTCTTAAGCAAGCTTTTAGTTGTATCGCTTGACTCTTCCCCAAACACCTGTCCATGTCTCCTCAACCCCATCAAAAACCCTTCATCTCTTTTTAAATGTTTCAGGATCTATAAAGTGCAAATTGTTCTAGCACTATTAAAGGTGTTCACATTCAAAAGCACCAGGATAAGTCCACAGACAAGAGATAAAGAGAATTGAGGATAGTGTTGAGGAGGAGAGGGTGGGGAGGGGGTGATGGTGACCAATCTTGAGGAATAATTGCTTTTTTCCCCATGTTGCACATAAACCTTAACATTATGTTCTTTTTAATAACATAACTTATTTCTTTGGTTTTCATGTCCACTGCCTACGTTTTTTTTTGCCTTATCAGCTTTCACAGATCCTGAATTCTGGAGAAGTATCACCATTGTTACCTCAGAATAGGGCATGACTGATTGGAGATAATGTTGGCCTTCACAAAACTGATTTTTCTGTATTTGCCACCGTAGATTCTACATTCTGCCATCCTAAAGAGCCAATCACAGGCATCAGGTGTTCTTCTGATGCAGTCTCAGCCCATTTGTGCCTTTCTGTTGCTTTCAAAAAGAGCAAAATAATTTTCAGGGGACTTTGCCATATTTTGCTTGCTTTTGTAGGTCACCATTGTTTTTTGCACTTAATTTGCAATTCAAAGTCTCCAATTTTTTGCAAGCCTTTTCTCAACATGTAGTAATTGAAGATTTTTAAGTTCATCAGGCACAGTGAGACTTTGATGCTAACGATACACTGGTATCAGCAAAACACCATTATCGCACTCCCCACCCTTTTGAAACCAATGCGAAAAAAAGTGTCCAGAGCATTACTTAATCCAGATAATAAAACTTTTTGTGCAAACAAGGTGGGGGAAAAACCAACAAAACCAAATGGATTGCGAACTCGCGGCTGTAGTTGTTATTCCTCTACAATTGCCAAAGCTGGTCGATGGCTGCAAACATTGGGATTCAGCTTCCACCTAGTCCGAAGCAGAGTCCAATACTGGCCAGGGAATTTTCTAACCCACATGCTGAATGGCAGATACTCAAATTGAATATAAATATGTAATCAGTTGGCTAAACTATTCAATATATTTTATATACCGCACATGGAGCATGCAGCAGTAATGGGGTGGCAGATCATTTATACTTGGGAATAATAATCCAATAAAACTTCTTCTGGATGTAGCAAATGTACACACGCATACAAATGACTGAACAGCCAACATCAACCCATAAATCCTCCATTTCTCATGTCACAATAAATAAAATTTCTCAAACAGTTTAAGTATAATACAATGAATTCATACATGCTCAAATATAGTCCAAGCATCTACTTTGGAAGATGCTGAAGGTGATGGACAAAGTTAGCACACCCCCACCCCCCCACCCCGAAAGACCAAACAAATATTTGCAACTTTCAACAGAAATGCAAACAGGCACACCTTTATGATTAGTAATTTTCTAATAACTGAACTTTCTTTTCTCTTCTTCCATTCACCCTTGCTGGAGAAAAACTTGAGAGAGAGTTGGTACAAATAACGCAGAGTAAAATTGAGGTAGTTTGGACAAAGGAATATAGTGAGCTAATGAGCATTCAGATGAGTGTATAACATACTCCATTATACATTCCTGTGTCCACATTTAAAATGGAAACTGCATCTATAAACCTGTCACACTGTGATTAAACTCTTTTGCCAGTTTACACAGACAGATTCCATTATAAATGCAGGTGTAAGGATATATAAAAATGACAGAAGTTACGCCTTTCCAGTGGAGACTAAATTACATTGTATACCTGATCCATTTAGCTGCTGCTTTCTCACTCCCTTTGATCTGAAGACCTGGACTTTTTTTAGTTCATTAATGAATGGGATGTGATTTATTGCCTGTCCCTAACTGCCCTTGTTCAGAGGGCATTTAAGAGTCAACCACATTGCTGTGGGTCTGCAGTCACATGTAGGCCAGACCAGGTAAGGACGGCAGATTTCCTTCCCTAAAGGACATTATGAGCCAGATGGGTTTTTCCTGACAATCAGCAATGCTTTCATGGTCATCAGACTTTTAATTCCAGATTTTTATTGCATTCAAATTTCAGAATCTGCCATGATAGGATTTGAACCTGGGTCCCCAGAGCATTACCCTGGATCTCTAGAATACTTGTCCAGTGACAATACTACTACACCGCCACCTCCCCATGTAAAAAGCAATGATATCAATTAAAGTTCTCCATAGCAACGCCACTTGCCAACCAATCAGCACAATCTCTTCACATGCAGTATAAATTGTTGTTTTCCCATTTATATTGGTATTCTTGCAAGTGCCCTGATGAGTGCAACACGAAAAGCTTAACATGACTCTTTTCTCAGTAATATTTTCTGTACTACCAAACAATTATAAGGAAATTCACATAGCTCGAGCAAGAAATTAAGAATAACGCTCCCCTCCAATCATCACAGGACACACAAGAGAAGATTCCCAGAGAAGATATCTGATTCAGGACCAATTCATAATCTTTAAAAGGGTATTGGATCAATATCTGTTTTGAAGTTTCAATCCTCCTTCGAGATATTAACTGTTGTTTGGAACTGATGAAGTCTAGGACTGGTACCAAGGAGTGTTCCTTCATTGCAAGGATGATTGCTCCCTAGAATGTTCTTCTGAGAGGGTGACCAACCCTATGCTCTACCTAAATACCAATGATGTAAAGGGACATGGGGATAGT
Source organism: Cetorhinus maximus (assembly GCF_964194155.1). Lineage (NCBI taxonomy): Eukaryota > Metazoa > Chordata > Chondrichthyes > Lamniformes > Cetorhinidae > Cetorhinus > Cetorhinus maximus. The sequence goes on from NC_135905.1 coordinate 31,174,494, forward strand.
GTGGGAAAAAGGTATTGAAGTGGATGATCAGCCATGATCATATTGAATGGAGGGGCAGGCTCAATGGGCTGAATGGCCTACTCTTGCTCCTATGTTCCTATCTAAATATCTGTTAGTGTGATAGGGGCAGAGGATTGTGGGTTTTTGTGAAAGGAGGAACCTTCCAAGATCTTTGCGCTCTTCCAATTCTGGTCACTTCGACATCATCCATTTCCATCACTCCACCATTGGCAGTCATGCCCTCAGCTGCCTAGGCCCCAAGCTCTGGAATACCCTTTTTAAACCTCTCCGCCTCTCTCTCCTCCTTCAAGACGCTCCCTAAAACCTAACTCATTGTCATCTTCCTATTAGTCCTAATGTGGCTTGGTATCAAATATTATTTGATGATGCTTATTGGGACGTTTTACTATGTTAAATGCAAGTTGTTGTTGCAGGGATAAATGAGTCAGATTGTCCCCCTCAGCTGTTCTTTCTGATAAGAACCTCAATTGCCCATTAGAAAGCTATTGAAGCCAAGCTTTATCAGATGCTATTTATTACACCTCAGTATAGACCTGCATGTACTCTTGGCTACCATGGGCTATTTTGTGCTGACATGGATGTGCAATTATTCTTCTTTGTTAATATTTTGCCTTGTCCAATAGCAAAGCCTTTTGGTTTTTAAATTTATTCAGGTAAATGGACAGGGTGCTGCCATTCCTCCCTCCCCTCCAAACACCGATAAAAAGCCAGAATCCCATACAATAAATTAGACCTTCATTATTCAATCACCATAAACAGGTGGCCCCCAAATCATGAACAGTTTAGGACAGTCTGTGTGAAGAAAAAAAGCAGAACCCAGAAATTACTGTTAGCGATATTAGCGGGCCAATGTTGAACACATCTCTACGACACTCTTCGGTCTGCTACCTTAACACAAGCAAGTTGTCCAAAATTACAGAGAAATTTACAGCGTGGAGGGAGACCATTTGGTCCATCATGTCCACGCCAGCCAAGAAGGAGCCATCAAAACTAATCCCACTTTCCAGCTCTTGGTCCATATCGCTGTAGGTTATGATGCTTCAAGTGCACATCCAAGTACTTTTTAAATGTGATGAGGGTTTTTGCTACTGCTACCCTTCCAAGTAAGTTCCAGACCCTTGGCATCCTCTGGGTGAAAGTATTTCCCCTCTAAATTTCCTACTTTAATTTCCTATTTAATACTTTAAATAGTTATAGGCCCCTCAACCAATGGGGAATAGAACCTTCCTATCCATTCTATCTAGACCCCTCAATTTTCAATCAGGTCTCCCCTCAGCCACTTCTGCACCGAAGAAAACCACCCTAGCTTATCCAATCTTTGCTCAATTAAAATTCTCCTGTCCAAGCAAAAATAAAATGGTTTAAGTCTTGCTCTAACAGCAAAGGAAGGAGTGCAGTAGCGTTCAAATGGCAAAAACGGACAGCAGCGATTTTTGGGCGACACTATCACACCCGAAATTGATGGAGTTTCCCCCCACCCCACCAACCCCAGGGAAACAGCAAGGGGGTGAGACTGCTTGGACAGCTCTTTAAAAAGACCAGCAAAGACACAATGGGCCGATTGGCCTTCTTCTGCGCTATAGAATTCCGCAATGTTTTTACATAAGTGTACGGCAAATCAAGGCAGATTGCAAGCCACCACCTTTGAAAGCATTGCTGATCTCATTTTAAAATCTGTGCATCAGATTCAGTACAAACCAGATTCAGGTGGTGTGGAAATTGCTGGTTTGGAAGAATGACCTTCAGCTGTCAGGACTGGCTATCTCAGAGCACAACGCAACTCATTTGCGTCCACTCTTATTGCATCTTAACAGGTTATTATGATGAGCATGTATTCCTGAGGACAAGCCACCCATCTCCTGTTTCCTGGTTTTGTTCTGGCTACATAAAGAGATTTTGTAGCGTACTGACCCCAGATTACAAACATGGCAATACTGAAAGAACACCTGACATGCAATTTTTTAAAAAATCAATAAATTTTTAATCGTACAAAAAAAAATTGACTTTAATAAGTGAAGACAAGGAGGTTACCTTGACTTTCACCACTGACAGGATTCTAGGAAAATCTTCAAGATAAACTTTCGCTTAGTGTTACGTCATTTTGTTTACTAGCAACAAGCCTGTAAAAGGATGTTCCTTTCTCCCAGGGGTGTCGTAAAGCAGCCTCAGGTAGATCAGCTGTTGGATTTCTCCAGGGAAGTTGTAACTATTCAATATCACTCTCTGCACAACCATAAGAGTACAGCACTTTCTCAAATGCTATTGGCTCAATACTAAGAGGCACAGAGAGGGATGGAGGGCTGAGACACAGAGTGAGAAAGAGAAAAAGACACACACACATACACAGAGCGCAAGAGGGAAAGACAGCAAAAGGGACACACACACACACACACAGATACCAAGATAAACACATACGCAGAAAGAGACAGAGAGAAAGAGATAAACCATACACACACACAAAGAGACAGCAAAAGATAGAGTCAGACACACATATAGACACAGAAACACAGACAGAAAAGACACACACAGTGAGAGAGAGAGAGAGAGAGAGACACATACATACAGATAGATGCACACAGACACAGAGAGACTGAGGAGTTCACTTATAATATTTCATGTCAATATAAATGAAAAAAAGAGAAGAGAATGTGATGGAGATAAATAAGGAATGAGAAATCAAATGCTGTTTTCTGCTCCACAAATTACAGAAATGAAGAGAACAGATTTTAGCACAACGAGGTCAGGTCTTTTGGAAGCAACATGCCAATAGGAAGTGAGTGTTTCTCGGAAAGCTTAAAGGCACTCTCCTCCCCCAAGAGGCAGTAACTATATTAAATACACTGTTAGTGCATGCTTCATCCATGACTCACCCAGTAATCCTGTAATTGTTTACGTCAGTGGCTAAGGAACATACACAGCATTTCACTACAGACAGTTGTAATTACAGCAAATTGAGAGTTATATAGGCTGCAGACTATTGATTATATTCCTTTCAACAAGGAAGGCAATGAGATTATATTTACAATGAAGAAGGGAATAAGCTACATTCACATTTTAAGAAATTTTAAACACATGCAAACCTGATCAATTCTTCCATTATTTATCACGTCCCAAATGTCTCAGCCCACTTCACATACTTTTAAGCAACACTGAAATTCAATGACTTATTTAAGAAAACGCAGCATCCATTTTGAAAACAGCAAGATCCCACAAACAGCAATGAGATTACTGACCAGTGCCAGCCTTGTCACACTCTCACATCAAGAGTCAAAAAGAGATGAGTTCAAAGCCCCACTCCAGGGACATGAGAACATGATATAAGCTAACACTCCTGTGGAGTGCTGAAGGAGTGCCACACAATCAGCGATGCTACCTTTCAGATGAGATGTTAACCTGAGGCACCATCCACCTGCTCAGCTGGATATAAAAGATCCCAGAACATGGTTTGAAGAAAGGTCAGAGAGACATGTCAAAGCTTTTCTTTCTGCACTCATCAGGACACTTCGCAAGAATACCAGTATAAGGGGAAAACAACAATTTATACTGTATGTGAAGAGAGTGCTAATTGGTTGGCAAGTGGACCCTGATTGGTAGAGGTGTTGCATGGAGAATGCACCACTGATGATGACTGACAGTTAATGGCCAAGTACTGTTTGAATCAGGCAGCTTAACTTTGATTGGTCAAGGCATTGCTCTGAGGAATGAGTCAGCGAATGGCTGTCACTTATTTTGTTTAGCTGAAACAAGCACTATGTGTGTACATGTTCTTTCTGTCTGTAAAGAGCAGGGCCCTGTCTATTAATACATGTAACTTCCAGTACACACAAATACGCCACACTGTCAATCTTAAATTGGTTATCAGTGTAATTTTTAGCACACTGAGGATTATTTAGCAAATGTCCAATCACATCTAATGTTGGACATTGTGTTTTAAGTTTTGCAAGCACGGGCTGGTTGGGTCCCGTCTGTGCCTTGCCCATTGCAAACAGCAGCTGGGACATACTGTTTGATATGATCTGCCAGCCTTTGGGATGTACAGTCTACATACCCAGCATCACACTGGCACTGAAATTCATATACCGCATTACTCATTTGTGTGATAAGCAAAACTTCTTTTTGACTTGACGGCAGCATCCTGTTAGAGACGAATACCACTCATGTTGCTACTGCATCGTAGCAGCATGAAACAGTTAGCTTCACCTGCTGTTCAAATTTTTGAGATACCTTGCCCTTCTAGAGTCATCCAAGGTAGACTGCGCATTTTTCAGGGCCAAAAGTGACAGCCTTAGGCCCGTTCATGAGTTTGTGCTATATATAGCACACAATTATCTGATCAGGGTAGTCATTATCCTGCAGGAGGATTCCTTTGGGAGATATTAGGGTAGACGACCAATAGCTTGGTCAAAGAGGGAGGTTTTAAGGAGTGTCTTAGAAGAGGAAAGTGAGGTAGAGAGGCAGAGAGATGTAGGGAGGATATTCCAGAGCTTAGGGCCCAGGCAACTGAAGGCATGACCAGTAATGGTGGAGCATTAAAATCTGGATGCTCAAGAGGGCAGAATTAGAGGTGTGCAGATTCCTTAGAGGGCTGTGGGGTGGGAGGAGATTACAGAGATAGCGAGGAGCCAGCTCATGGAGATGTTTGAAAACAAGGATGAGCATTTTAAAATCACAACTTTGTTTAATTGTTGTTCATGGCAAATACCATTAGTTCATTGCTGTCTGTGGGAACTTGCTGTGTATAAATGGTCACCTCTTTTTAAAATTTGTTCATGGGATGTGGGTGTCTCTGGCTGGGCCAGCATTTATTGCCCATCCCTAATTGCCTTTGAAAAGTGGTGGTGAGCTGCCTTCTTGAACCGCTGCAGTCCATGTGGTGTAGGTACACCCACAGTGCTGCTAGGGAGGGAGTTCCAGGATTTTGGCCCAGCGACAGTGAAGGAACGGCAATATAGCTCAAGTCGGGATGATGCGTGGTTTAGAGTGGAATTTGCCTACATTACAGCAGTGTCTACACAAAGCTTTCATTGGCTGGGCAGTGCTTTGAAACGTTCTGAGGCAAATCTTTTTGTCTGATTTTGGGTGGGTTTGATTGGAGAGAGAAATGTTGGTCAGGACACAGAGAACTCATTGATCTTCAAATAATATCTGTGAGTCTATTACCTATGGAGAGATAATAAATAAGAGGATTTTTTTTAAAAACAAAATTGCTCTCAGAACCTCTGCTGGAATTAAATTGACTGCAATGATGTATGTTGCTAGTGTGAAGAATTAGCTGAAGTGCCAGGAGAAGTGCTACTAACTTTCCTTTTTTTTTTGCTAAAATAAACCTGACACTGAACATTTAGACACTCCCAGCAGGAAACGCCCAGAATTCCCTTCAAGCACAGTTCCTGGCAGGGAGTGTGAGATTGGTGAATTTATTTTATGGTATTATCCAAATACTTACAGCTCTGTAACACACAATTATTTGTTTGTTAACTGGTCTTATGTGGAATTATTTCTATATTATTGAAGGCATGTTCGTGGGTTAATTTCCACTCTTCTGAAATACAGTGGTTTTCCGATACCACATCATCTTGTTATCACATCCATATTGCCAAATAAAGGGAGATTAGTGATTAATAACTGCAACTTATATTTAGATAGCATTTTTAATGTAATAGATGTCCCCAAGGCACTTCACTGGAGAATTCCAAACAAAATATGATACCAAGCCACAAAAGCAGGTATTAGGTCAGATGACCAAAAGCTTGGTCGACAAAGCAAATTTTAAGGAGCGTCTTAAAGGAGGAAAGTGAGGTAGAGAGGCAGAGAGTTGTAGGGAGCTTAGAATCTAGGCAACTGAAGGCACGGCCACTAATGTTTTTTTTAATCTTTAATGGAATGTGGGCTTCATTGGCAAGGCCAGTATTTGTTGCCCAAACCCACTGTCTTTGAACTAAGTGACTCACTAGGCCATTTCAGAGGGCAGTTAAGAGTCAACCACATTGCTGTGAGTCTAGAGTCACATGTAGCACAGAACAAGTAAAGATGGCAGATTTCCTTCTCTAAAGGACACTAATGGTGGAGCGATTAAAATCAGGAATCCTCAAGAGGCTAGGATTAGATGAACGCAGATATCTCAGAGGGTTATGGGGTTGGAGGAGAGTACAGAGTTAGGGCAGAGTGAAGCAGTGGAGGGATTTGAAAACAAGAATTTTAAAATCAAGACGTTGTTTGACCTGGCGCCAATGTAAATCAGTCAGTACAAGGTGGGATAATTGAACAGAACTTGATGCGAGCTAAGACACAGGCGGTAGAGTTTTGGATGGCCCCAAGTTTACAGAGGGTAGAACGTGGGACACCAGCCAGGACTGTGTTGGAATAGCTGAGTCTAGAGGTAACTAGTAAAGAAACTATGTGCATTAAAGCAGTCAGCAAGGCATTTGTGGTACTGTTACACTACAACTCATAGTAGACAGATCAGGTTGGCTAAATAACACAAACATGGAAACTGTGCATAGGCCATTTGACCCATTGCACTCTCTCCTGCCAAAGGTCATGTACAATCTTAATTTATAATAAACTCTCTTGCATCAATTTAATCTCCAAAGGGAAAGTTTTGCAACGATGTGTTCCAATTCCCAAAGTGGAGAAAGCCTGCGGCAAATTAGTCCGTATTTGCATCTCCAATGTTCAACCTTGCTCTGCTGCTCCACATATACAAAGGAAACTCCTCTCTCTACCCTACTGCCATCCCCTGCAACCATCCCACTCCAACTGTATAAGAAACATTGCTGCCTGAAGAATTTAACCTTCTCAATCTGCATCTATGACCAATAAACCCTGTTTTCTTCCATTCATGGTATGCGGCCATCATTGGCAAAGCCAACATTTAATGCCCATTCCTAAATAGAGGGCTTGCTAGGCCACTTCAGAGTCAACCACATTGCCGAAAGTCCTGTTTCACATATAGGCCAGATCAGGTAAGGACAGCAGATTTCCTTCCCTTGAGGACATTAGTGAGCCAGAGGGTTTTTAATGATGATCTGTTAGTTTCATGGTCACCACTACTGATACTAGCTTGTTTTTCCAGATTTATTTAATTAATTAAATTTAAATTCCCCAGCTACCATGATGGGATTTGCACTCACACCTCCAGATCATTGTTCAGGCCTCCAGATTATTAATCCAGTAACATGACCCCTATGCTGCCGTACCAAGATGGGACATCTCTGACTCTGAGCCAGAAGCTCCAGGTTTGAGTCCCACTCAAGGGCTTGATGGTTAAGGAAGGTGCGTTCATAATGCGGCCGAACAGGTCGAGTATCAACCTGCAAATCCTTCCTTCACACGCCAATGCCAGGCGGTAAGAGGAGAGATTCCTGGTCAACCATGTGATAGGAAGAACATTGGAGCCTCTACCATCACTATCCACAGCTCCAGACTACAACATGTATCTAAAAGTGCATGTTACCACAGCAACTCAGACTCCCTGTGTGAACTGGAACACACCACCCACCAAGATGCTTGCTACAAAAATCCATCTAGTATATTTATGAACGATCTGGAAATTAAAGCACCCTCATGAGGATGCCAGCATGCTTAATAATTACAAGACTAAGGGAATAGATAAGAGCCCAGAGTCAGATCTCAATGTCCAGTTAACATGACAACCAACCATCCTCAAACTCTGAACTTCCAACAGTTTCAGCCAGTCGTGTATAAGGAGGAAAACTAGCTGAACTATTCACAGTAAGTAGTATGTCATAAATGATCAGCTGTCCTTTTTTACTAACAGGCAGCTTGATGTTCATTCTTGATCATGCACAACTTAGAATTATCAGAAAGCAAAGCATGATTTTCTTTTAAAACTTTAAAAAATAAAGTTCAGGATTGAGATCATCGGGTTTTAAGTTACAGCCCAAAAGGAACATGAGAGAAGCAGATTTGTTGCTGACAGTGGAGTTTAGTAAGGAGTGATATTGAAGGTTTCCTTGGATCTATTCTGTAAAAATATACAAATAGGGGGTTGCTGTTGGCAAAAGACAGGAAACGGCCTGTCAGATCCAAACACAGGGAAATGTGCGTACGTGAAATAGGAACAGGAAAGGCTACTATTAAATCAACTTGGACTATACGAAAACACTATTTAGATTAAATATGTTACTTGTTCAGGTGCAATGCTTTGTGAAACTATTTTACTTAACCAAAAAAAACCTAAATTAACAATCTGAAGTTTATAAATTTTCAGTCAGAATTGCAGATATGAAATCTTAATATTTTTAAACAAAGGAATGAAGGAGGATGGATTCATTTTGTTCCTCCTGTGCCAAATCCACAATCTGGACCTCTCCAAGTCAGAACCTGAGGCAGAGCTCCCTACCACTGCCCAATAAGTGCAATGTCCCATCCAGCAATTAGAGCTGGCAAAATTCACTCTCCCTTGGGACACGTTAAAATTGACTAACACCAAATCCGCTTAAAGCAGCCACAGTTACGTCGTGGGGCCAGCATTTCTCAGCTACTCAACTGGTCAACGCAAACCCTTTTTGTTAAATATTCTCTAGCCAGATCTGAGTAATGGAATGGAACTATTCACAATGGGAGGGTAGAATAAATATCTTTAAACATAGGTATTGCACCATCTGAAATTAAAAAGCCCAAAAGCTCTAAAGCACTGTACTCTGATTATTATAAGTTGGACCTTCTGTAGCATTGCCTCAGAGTTGATGGACATGGTGGACCTTTGAGAGATTATTTTCTGGACAGATGAGCTAAATATGGTTCCTCAAGCACATGCATTTTATAAGCATTTTTTATAAAGACAAAATGCTGGAAATACTCAGCAGGTCTGGCAGTATATGAGGAGAGAAAGAGAGTTAATTTTTTAAGGTCAATGAACTTTCATAAGCTGACCTGAAACATTAACTCTATTTTTCTCCCCACAGATGCTGCCAGACCTGAGTATTTCTAGCATTTTCTATTTCCAATTTCTGACACCTGTATTATTTTGCTTTTGTATTTGTGCTCATTGTTTGTTGGACATCACTGTACACAACATGCCTGCCAAGTGGTGCTTCAAGCTGTGACTTATCCCACTGAGACTTGTGTAGCTGCATTGAGACAAAGGGCACAGTAATAGAGTTCCAAGCTTTTAGCTGACTCCTTTATAGTGAACAAAAACAGATCTTTGATTGCTTTGAAACTGTCCCTCTTAGAATTCAAACTCAACTTAACTAGTAAAACATCAGTCACTTGGTAGTACATAACTTGAATATTACTGAAAAGAGAGACATGTTGCCGAGGTTTATCACTGCACTCATCAGGACAAACACAAAAATGCCAAATTTCAATCACAATTTATACAATGGGGGAAAGGGTGCTGATTGGTTGGCAAGTTGAATGATTGCTTTCTCCATGGTAACACCTCAGCCAATGGGGAACTACAGGCTGCTATTACCAGGGGGCTTGGGGAGCTGATAGTTTTCCATTGCTTTTTCCATAACACCTCGGCCAATCAGAATCAACTTGCCAATCAATCAGCACCCTTTCCTCCTCCAGTATAAATTGTGATTGTTCAAAATTTGGCATTCTTGCATTTGTCCTGATGAAGGCAAGATGAAAAGCTTCAGCAACATGTTTTATTATTGCTGAAAAGTGAGACATCGAAGTGTTAAAAAAGTGGAATTTGCCAGAGAATTTGCTTTTGTTTTATTCTTTCATGGGTGGTGGGCATCACTGGCTGAGCCAGCATTTATTGCCCATCACTAATTGCCCGAGAGGTGATTGAACCGCTGCAGCCCCTGTGGTGTAGATACACCCACAGTGATGTTCAGTAGGGAGTTGCAGGATTTTAACCCTGTAACAATAAAGAATCAGCAATGTATTGCCAAGTTGAGATGCTCTGTGACTTGAAAAGGAATTTTCAGGTGGTGGTGTCCCTGTGCTTCTGCTCTCTTTCCCCTTCTAGATGGTAGAGGTCATGGGTTTGGAAGGTACTGTTGAAGATGCCTTGGAGAATTGCTGCAGTGCATCTTGTAGATGGTACACACTGCTGCCACAATGCACTGGTGGTGGAGGGAGTGAATATTTAAAGTAGTGGATAGGATGCCATCAAGTGAGCTTCTTTGTCCTAGATGGTGTTGGGCATCGAGTGTTGTTGGAGCTGCAGTCCTCCAGGCACGTGGAGAGTACTTCATCACACTCCTGACTTCTGCCTTGTAGATTATGAACAGGCTTTGAGGAGTCAGGAGGTGAGTATTGCAGAAAAAAAGAGAAAAGCTTCAACATGTCATCTTGCACTCATCAGGACACTTTGTAAGAATACCAATACAAGGAGAAAACAACAATTTATACTCTATGAGAAGAGAGTGCTGACTGGTGGCAAGTAGACACTGACTTGACAGTTAACTGTCAGTCACCATCAATTGGTGCATTCTCCATGGCAATGCCTCCACCAATCACTTGCCAACCAATCAGCACTCTTCTCATACAGTATAAATTGTTGTTTGCCCCTTATATTGTTATCCTTGCGAAGTATCCTGATGAGTGCAAGGTGAAAAGCTTTGACGTGTCTCTTTTTTCAGCAATACTCAAGTTCCGTACTACCAAATGTCTAGTCAGGAGGTGAGTCACTCACTGCAGATTTCCCAGCCCCTGACCTGCCTGTGAAACCACAGTCATAATACGGCTAGTCCAGTTCAGTTTCTGGTCAATGATAACTCTCAGAAAGTTGATGGGGAATTTGACAATTGTAATGTTGCTGAATATCAAAAGGGAGGTGTGGTTAGGTTCTCTTGCTAGAGATGGTCATTGCCTGGCATTTGCATGAATGTTGCTTGCCGCTTATCAGCCCAAGTCAGAATGCTGTCCAGGTTTTGCTGCATGTGGGCACAAACTGCTTCAATATCTTTAGGATTTGCGAATGGAATAGTTTATGGTTTGTGGGTTAAAAACATTTGGAGCTACACCAGGAGTTAAACATGTAGAATTTTGTAGAAATATTTTAATACACCACATTGAACCCCAACTCTAAGCAGGTTACACATAAACTGCAAGATCCCTAGACTTCCTCAATGACTGGCCTTGCCACTTCAAAAAAAAAGTCTCGTCTCAGAACAACAAAATTCTGTGAAAGATATCGAGCCTAAACAACAGCTTTCTCAGAGAGGTGACAAGTGCATATCTTTTAGTTTGTTTAATGATAGGACCTTATCAATGGTTGTAAATGTATGAAATAACTGCTTTTACTCCTTTACAACAAAAGACAGTGTCCTCTCGAGTGGTTGGGTAGATGAACTGACTGGTGTGGTGCAGAGCCATACAGGAGAGGAAAGTTAAAAACAAAAACAAAAATACCTGGAAAAACTCAGCAGGTCTGGCAGCATCTGCGGAGAGGAACACAGTTAACCTTTCAAGTCCGAATGACCCTTCAACAGAACCATACAGGAGAGGAAAGTTGTTGGTTCGATCCCTGGTCTGTGTTGGGGCTATTCTCAACCGAGCATGCTGGAACATAGAAGCAGGAGTAGGCTATTCCATCCCTTCAGCCTGCTCTGCCATTTAATTGGATTTTGTACCTAATCTGCTAATAACTCCATCTACCTGCCTTGATGCCATATACCTCAGTACCCTCATCTAACAAAAATCTAGCAATCTCACAGTTTTAAAATGCTCAGCCAACCCCTAGCCTCAACAGTTTTTTTTCTTTTTTTTAAAGGGGGTGGGGTGGGAAAGGGAAGAGAGTTTCTGATTTCCACTGCCACGTGTGTGAACAAGTGCTTCCTGATGTTAAAGTCACTGTTCACACAATGAGGAAAGAATGGATCTGAAGCCAGTCTTTTCCTTAATCCAGGTTTATTCCCAAGACCACAGAGTAAAGGCACAGATTCCTCGTTTCCCCCGACACCCAGTGTGAACTGTTTTTTTATGCACTTGCAATAATTTTCTAATCTTCCCCAATTGGTGACAGCTGCTTTCAATTACAAACTTAAAGCACATACTCCATTACAGCATGATTCCAACACTAACACCTGCTATCACCCCTGAATGGCCTGGCTCTAATTTTAAGAAAATACCCCCTTGTTCTGGACTCTCCCCTCCAATGCCCTCTGGATTAGACAGGGGTGAAAATAATAGTTTGAAGAAGCTAGAGTGAAGATTGAAGAGAATAGTGTCACACTGGAACAAGTAGATATGTTTGTCTATGTAGGACAATGATAACAGAAGATGGGTAGATGCGATGCTGAAGTCAGAAGAAGGATAGAGATAGCCAGAAGTAATTTTGTGGAGATGAAAGATGTGTTATCAACAAGAAAACGAGGGCCGGAAACAGGAAAAAACTCAAAAGATGCTACATTCCCGTCTGGCCCAGAAACCTGGACAATAAATAATGATATGTGGAAGAAAATAGAGGTCTTTGAAATGCGAATGCTAAGACATATGCTAAAAATTCCAAATACGGGCCATAAGAAATGAAATTGCAAGTACAAAAAAACTCTAAAATGTCACTTCCAGAAAAGAAAGTATTTCAGTCATTTGGTCAGAGCTGAAAAGCTACAGCGATCTCTTCTAGAGGGAAAAGCAGAGGGCAGCAGAAAGAGAGGTCGACCTAGGCGTAGTTGGATAACGGACACCACGGAGTGGTTGCAGACGAGCTACAGTGGATGTGTGAGGATGGTGCAAGGCAGACGAACGTGACAAACCATGACAGTAGGTGTCCTGGTCGGAGTAGCTACAAGTAGACAGTCAGAGAATAACAGGTCAGAGTTCTTGCTCAAGACTGCAATTTAATGACCTGCTACTAGAAAGCGCATGTGCAAGTTTATTCTCCTTGGTAACATTCCTCGTCAGTCAATTAGCCTCCCAATGTTAATTGTGTATGTTCATGCAAATGATCACCTGGGGAGATTCTGATGCCGATGGAAGTACATTCCCACAAAACTCCACATCTACAGTTTGAAAATGGGAGGTGGGAACACAAAGGCAAATGGGAGATATTCAGCCAAGCATCTCAAATTGTGAAACATTTGATTTCCAAAGAGAATGCTGCAAATTTAAAATTAGTTTGGCTAATCTAATTCTGGATGCCAGAAGGCAAGCGGTAGCATCGTATTCTAACTTAAAGGTGCAGGGGTGGGGGCAACACAGACATAGACCAAATTTGCTTTTTGCAAATCATGTCTTCAGTTACCTAATTTACAGAGTAGAATGGAAAGATGCAATGGCAATGACTGTAGCCCAGCCAGTCCCACTGATTGGTTAGAAGCATGTTGTACCCAGGAGAGAGAGAGAGAGAGAGAGAGAGAATGAATATAAACACGCAGCAGTATGACAGACCGGTGTGTGTACTTGGGCACTGATGCACTGCAGCACAGAGCAAGAGATGCAGGTTCCCACACACGGAGCTCTCAATCTCAAGCCAAACTGCCTCTTAAGTGAAGAGAACTGGCCTCACAGTCACCCCTGGGCTGCTTTTAGTATCCTGGTTATAACAAGTCATGTGTTACAAATGCAGCTCTGCAGTGGACAGGAGGAATGGGACCAGAAGGGATGAGAGAGAGAGAAAAAAAGTCATTCGGACGACGTGGGGAATTTTAAAGATTAACCATGGTATTGAATCTGTCCCCACATTTGGAATGCAAATTTACACCTTACCCTGAATTGGTATCAATCATTTGAAACGGAGGAGAGATTAACTCCAGATGCTGTAACATTATTGCCTTCATAATTTTTTTATTCTTTCAAAAAACCCTATTAAAACAACAAAGAGGGGCGGTTCTTTCTAACACAGTCCTGCTGTGTGCATCTGTTGGACAGGCTGCTAACAGCATTGCCCTGTAAAAAGCACCAGTGTTGAGTGAGGAGAGTAGGAGCAGCGTCTCCTACCGCCGCCTTGCAAAATTACCCCTCAAAACACACCACTTTGCAAAACTACAAACGTCAGGAAGTCAGTCACCAGCAGCAGCAGCGTCCCCATGCACTGCCTGCAGTATTTCAACTGTTGTCTGCACTATGGATTTGACATTAACATAAGATTTGACAGAAGGGGTGGGGGGGGGAGATGCGGGTTGGAAAGGAAGACAAGAACCCGCTTCAGGTCCAAAATAAAAATCAATGCAATCTTTTGAAACACTTTAAAATCTGTTGTATTTTTTTTTCCTGAAGAGGAAGAGATGGGACAATTACCACCAAACTGCAAACGTGGCGCCCCAATAGATATTCGGAAGCCTGTGTGACATTTACAGCTTATGACAGTGTTGAATAAAATAGCAGGGAAGAACAGCTAAAAATAACCGCTGTGTCGCAGCCAGTGCGTGGTTTAGATATGGACAGTGTGATTCATCTCCTGGGCTGAGGCGGGGGTGGGGGGAAACAGGAGAGGCAACCTTACACATCCTTTTATTTATTGCTTTGCGTTAGGACATTGCAACAGGAAGGGTTTTTTTAAACCGCTCTCTCTCCCGCTTCTGTCTGGAAGGTACAGTGATATATAATCCGATTACCCCTCCCCTCTCTCTCTCTCCCTCCCTCCTTGAGCGGCTCTCACACCTGCATTGCGGCTGGAGTGACCCCCAAACAAGACTGCTGACCTCCCCCTTAACCCTACTTGGTGACTATCTGCTAAATCTCAACCCAAGGGAGGAAGCGAACACAAAGTGAAGCCTTTCCTGGACCCCGTTTGAAACAGACAAGCCTTTTTTGCCCCCAGTCCACAGCTCTCAGCCTCTTTCATATAATGTTTCTCGCCATCTCCGTCCAGGTCAGTTTCTTCAGACACACGGTTCAGTTTCAACACTCTGTGTCTAATCAAACCATGTCAAAATGCCTTTGAAATAACTTTAAAGAGGGTTCAGATTGTTGCTTTTAAGATGCAGTCTATTTATTTAATCTTCTTACATCAACACAAAACAGAACGTTTCGGTTGTGAAAGGGGGTTAAACTTTCACTATGCAGGGTTCCTCAAAAATATCAACTGCAAGCCATTTACACAATGTATTGAGAAATTGAGAGTCGCTACAGAGTTTGTTGCGACTGCTTCCTAGTATATTTCAGCTACAAACAGCACAGACTCCATTGAGATTTAGAAGGAAAATTCAAGCTGTAAATTTGACCTAAACATTTCCTCGGTTGTAAACCGCGGGTTAGAATTTGAACTTGGTGGGACGCGGGGTTTCGTGTGTCTGGTAACTGATCCGTCTGGTAGTAATTATGTACTAGTTCCGGTCACCATGAATTCCCTGTGTGAATTATTTAAAAGGAGTTTTGTTCGTGCAGCCTCTCGTTTAGATTTGACTATGGCACTTGCACCGTTCGGTTTGGCCCAGGCACCACGGTGCATACAAATAAAGTGTACTTTGGGACAGAATGGGCGCAGTACTGTCGCGGTGACAGGCGTTAGCCACAGAAGTGAGGAGGGGGGCAGCTTCCTCCCCCCACCGCCGGGACTCTCGACACACACACACACACACGGGAGGGAGGGAGGCTGGTGCCCAGGATCCTGTATCTGTTCGAATTCTATTATATGCCATCAATGTACTGAGATCTCAAAGCAAAACATACCCTGCACCAATAAGCTTTTATGTAAAGACAGCTCTTTCCTGCATAAAGTTTTACAACGCCTGTCAAGGTGCTAGGTAAGCAGAATGACACTCATCGGAGGCAACCATAGACTGATCACATTTGTGTTAATTAATGCCATTGTACATCGCTCTGAAAGGACAGACACAAAATGTACACGATATTCACCTTCAAATTAATACTATATTAGTAAATTATAAATGCTGGCCGGATATTTGATATATATATATAAATATATATATGCCTTCTCGTAATCCTGCTCCCTTTCCCTGTCAAGTGCCCATCTGTGAGCATATTGTTCAATGCAAGTGAATCGAACAAGGGCTTGGGTGATGGGTGGATACAGAGAGATATTCTTCGGAGCCCCTTCCACCTTGTTAATGCTGACATCAAATCCTTTCGTTCGCAGCCGGTAAGCCTCGCTTAAGCCCTCTGCTCAGTGGGAGGCAAGCCCCCCTCACCACAACCTGTCCAGTCAGTCACTCACCTCTGGCAGACAGTTTCTTGGTGTTAATAATCTTTGCAGCATATTCCTGCCCCGTGGATAATTTGACGCATCTGCGAACGACGGAGAAGGCACCCCTAAGGAAGGACAAGGGGGGAAAAAAGAGAAAAGACAAACAAGGATTTTAGTGCAGAAACACACAAGGGGGGGTCAAAAAACAAGGAGGTGTGGGGAGGGGAGGAGGGGGGGGGAAGGCAGACAGCAGCTGGACTGGGGTAGTCGCTGCAAGGGCAGGGGGAGAGGGAGAAAGAGGGGTAAACTAGATGATAGCATACTTTCCTAGCTCTTCGTACAACTGGTACTCGTCGCTAAACCTGGTACACGTTGCGGTAGTGGCCATGTTGAAATGAAAATCCTCGAATTGGTTTGCATACACTCGCCTGTCAATTGTAGGGAGGGCAGACTGGGAGCCACTAACGCGAGATTACGAGAGAGAGAGAGAGAGCTCCAAGCCGAGGACGTGAGCGGATCCCAACGCCAGCACTACAGCGGAACACTGCCTCACACAGCTCGCCTGCAAACTTTTTTAAGGGTGCATTTTCTTCCTGCCCTCCCCCCCACCCCGTCCAAAAATAATCTAAAATTTTGCACCCGTGTTATTGCAAGAAAAGTGAAATTATTTTATACAATGCACGTTTAGCGCCATAAATGTACTTAAAAAGTTACACTGCCCTTTGCTTTTTTAACCCTCAAAACTGTCATAGCTAAGTTCTCTAAAATATATTGAAGTGGAACTGTGAAGCTTGCAACTGACACACACAAATCACGTGTTAAAAAGACGACATGACATGGCAGTAATTTATTAGTCAGTGTTTGAGCAGGGCTGTGGGAAAAAGTGACATTACCACTTATTTTGTGAGCTGAATTGGAAGCAACCAGCCACAGAAAGGGGAAACTTTATGGTTAACTCAGAGTTTCACAGCTGTCACTCGTCTTGGCAAGGGATGGAGTGGTACCTCGGAGTGTGCCAATTAATATTTGCAGAGGACCCCTCCCCAATCTCCGCCACCAAATAATAAGAAATGAAAACTACAGTACTTAGGTACAATACAATCCTTACACTGTATTGGGAAATCAACTGGTCAGTTGTGATGTTACACACATGAAGAGCCTGCATCAAGTATAACCTTCAGGGACAGCAAAGTTAGAGGACAGGAGGTGATTGGGTCAGGACGCACAAATGGAATTCAGTACCCGGTTTAAAGTCCTTGACTGTAATTTTGACATTATGTGACAGATGGGCACTAATGAATTGGCAACCTCTTTTATATCGCTCCATTGAATTTAATGGAAATAAAAATCGCGAGAGATGTAAAAACGGGCTGCTGATTCATTAGCCCCCATTCCATCGCACAATGTCAGAATTCCCCTACTCCCCCATATTATATATTGCCATTGCGTCCCCATTTATAATGGAAGTTGCCCATGTAAACCTGTCATGCTGTAATTACATCCTCCCGCCAGTTGACAGGGAGTGCGCACAGAGGTATTATTTTTGCTAAATTACTGTGTAGGTTATACATGTTTAATAACGTTGATTACCTGAAACAGATCCATAATCTCATTGTGTTGTGATTAATTGCCACTTGCTAATTGCTCCGAGTCAATAGATTAGTTACCCCAGCACTCTTTATATTGCATATTTGTTTTGTATTATAGGTTGCTAAATGTATATAGTCATATTTTATCGCAAAATATATAATACAAATTGTATATTGCTGAAATTTCTTTCGGGGAAAGCTTATGGTCTTGCACTCCTCAGGACAAATGCAAGAATGCCAAATTTCAAAATCACAACAATTTATACTACAGGGGAAAAAGGTGCTGATTGGTTGGCAAGTCAACTCTGATTGGCCGAGGTGTTGCCATAGAGAAAGTAACCGGGAACAATAGGCTCCCCAAGCTCCCGAATGTGCAGAAGCGTTTTGGGTGGTGCATGTACAGCACAGTTTTTATTTTATAAGGTAGGGTGTTAGAATTAAATGTTTTAATAGATATTCTGCCTGCTTTACACTCTGTTTATATTGTCAATTGTAAACCGCCCCTAAAGGCATTCTGCTAGGTGAATTGTTCAACTGCCAGCTGTGGCTCAGTTGGTAACTCTTACCTGAGTCACATGGTTACGGCTTCAAATTTCGCTCCTGGGACTTGAGGATGCAAAATCCAGGCTGTCACTGCAGTGCAGTACTTAGGGAGCGCTCTCTCAGATTTTTTTAGTAGGTGCAAATTGGTTCCTGGGATGAGGGGATTGTCCTATGATAAGAGGCTGAGTACACTGGGCTTTTATTCTCAGGAATTTATAAGAACGAGAGGCAATCTCATTGAAACCTACAAAATTCTGATGGGTTTTGATAGGGTAGTCGCTGAGAGATTACTTCCACTGGTCGGGGAATCTAAAACACAGAGGCATGGTCTCAGGATAAGGGGCCAGTCATTTAGGACTGAGATGAGAGGAAATTACTTCACTCAGAGGGTTGTGGATGCTCCATTGTTGAATACATTTAAAGCTGGGATAAACAGATTTTTGGTCTGTCAGGGAATTAAGTGATATGGGGTGTGGGCAGAAAAATGGAGTTGAAGCCCAAGATCAACCATGATCAGCCATTGAATGGCGGAGCAGGCTCAGTGGGCAGTGCGGTCTACTCCTGTTTCTATTTCTTATGTTCTTGTAAATGATCCCAAGGTACTATTTGGTGAGAAGCAGTGGAGTTTTCCCAGTGTTCCAGTCAACATTTATCCCTAATTTGACAAATGAAGCAAAAGATCCAGTCATTATCACATTTCTGTTTGTGGGACCTTGCTGTATGAAAATTGACCACCATGTTTCCTACATTAAAACACAAACCACGCTGCAAAAGTGCCTCACTGACTGTTGCGTTATGTGCCTGCATGTCATTGTAATGTACAAGTGCTTGGCAGAGCAAGGATTAATGTGGGACTGAAGAATAGCCCTGTGCATGGTATGATGTATATAGTCGCATGGTAATAGACTGAGAGAACAGTCTAGAAAGAACACTGTGGAACCAGCCTGCATGGAGATAACAGCACCATGCATTGACAGTAACCTGGAATCTGTAAGTTGTTAAGGGTTGACAATAAAGGGTTCATGTTTAAATATACAAGTCTTAAATTGAGACATTTAAAGAAACCTATATTAAAACATGGTTGGCAGTGGTGGGAGGGCCTAAAAGATATTGCATCTGAGATAGTACTATAATTCAACATGGTGATCCGCGGTGATATGAAAGATGGCAGCTAAATGCATGAACCCAGAACAGCATTCTAAGATATGAAAAACTGAAAGCAACTGAAGCCTACCTACAGAGATGCCCAATAAGAAGAAACTTGAAGAAAAATTTGAAGAAGCTTCACTTCAGACATAGATGTGAGGAATCCACCAGAGTGAGTGCAAGTCCATTGCAGAAAATTGCATGAACCTGAGTGACCACGGTTCATGAGATGATGATGATGAAAAGTACAAAAAAAGTAGCAGTATTTTAAAATAGGTGGTGGTCCCATGGGTCCAGCATCCAGAAGGCAGCTGAAAGATGGCTGTAATTAAAACAAGGTTTAAAAGGCTGGCAGAGTTAAATAGGTAAACCTGCAGGGCACTGTAGAAAAAAAACCTGCGGAGTTTAAAAGAAGAAATCACTGCAGAGTTGACAGCTTGCAACTTAAAATAAAAAGGCGCACAGCCACTGAAACCCTCAGAGCATGGGACATTCAAAGTGCAAAAGACCTGCAGAGTGAAAAAAACAAGAAAGAATTGCCTTGAAATGAATTTTCAGTGCCCAGAAAAGAAATGCTGCAGTATTTTCTTTTTTAAAAATTTTAGAAAAAAAACTAAGTGCACGATTACCAGAGAGCCTGCCAAAGTCAAAAAAGCGCAGAGAAATGACAGACAGAGAAAACGGCAACTGCAGAGACAGCTTCAGTGTAAAAATAATGGTGACTGCGCTCACAGCTTTAAAGAGAACACAGTTTAAAGCTGTAACAAAAGAAAATAAAACAGTCATGGACAGAAAATTGGAAGAGACCTCAGAGACAGGGCAACTCCACTGATGGCAACAAAGGATCCCAGAGAGAGGGCAATTCTGCTGAGGGCAACAAGAGACTCTAGAGAGAGCGCAAATCCCAATAAAGTGTAAATAGCAACAAAAGAGAGAGAGGACAACAGAAGACCTCATAGCATGAGATAACTCAAAAGAAGCAAAATGTGCATAAAGTAAATGAAGCTGTTCTACAGGAAAATGTTCACATCAGAGCTGAGCTGGAAGATTTAAAGTGCAAGATTCAAGCTGAGTATGTACCTCTGAAAATGCACAATAAACTGAGATCTTCAATAAACCAAGCTGTTCAAGAATTGAACAAGCAAATTTCAGAGACGACACAAAATAGCAGGAGGAAATAATGATCCTCAAAACCACAGTTGGCAAATCAAAGCAGGTGTTTGGAAAACTCAACCAGATGTACAGCCAGGCAAGACAGCGGGCAGAAAAGGCACGGAACAAAGCTGTGACCCCCAAAGACTCCTTGAAGAATCAATATGTAGTCATGGAAAAGCATGAGGAACTAAAAAAGATGTTTAATATTACTTCAGAAAAAGCTGCATTGGAATTATGAGTAGCAACAAAATGATGCACTGAAGTCCAGAGTGAGTTGGCAAGAAGTCAACAAGAAAATAAACCATTGAAAGAACAGTTGATTGTCCTTCAAAATCAAATGCAAAAGGAATACATAACTATTTAGCAACTCGAAGAAATGAAGGCTGTCTTAAATAGCTGAATGGAAGCAGAGCAGGAGAAACTCGAGGACAATGCTGAATTACAGGAAAACTCAAGATAAAGCCAGCGAGCTTTGCAAAGAAAGGGAAACCTGTTGACAGACCTTCACACGCTACAAGAATTTCTTAGGACAAAGTTTATTTCTCTGGAAAATTACGGGGAGAAGGAGAATGAATTTAACATCACTCTGAACAAATGAAAAAACAGTTGGCAGAAAAGGCTCGGAAATGTTCTGTATTCCAGGAGGAAGCCGAAAGCTACAAGAAACAGACTGAAGAGCTGAAGAAGCAGTTGAATGGAAAAGCAGAGATATTGAAAGGAAAAACCATCGAACTTTCCAAACTGCGAGTGGATAATGAAGCCATGAGTAGCACAATTACAGAACTGAAACAAAATAAGACTTTGCCAGAGACAGACCTGGCCAACAGTGAATCCAACGTCAAGGAAATGGACAAATTTTCTATCGCAGAGAGAAAAAAAAGACAGAAATGAGATAGGAAAATATAAATCCAACACTAAAGTGCAAGGCACTAGAAGAAGAAAAAGCTGAGCTGAATGAAAAGATTCATAAGCTTGCAAAAATGCTTTGAAAATAAAACAGCAAACAAATATTTCACTGAAATTGTGAAACAAGTGGAAATAAGGGTTCTATTTGCAAAACATCCCTGCCCAGCAAGAACACGGTGGACATCACAGAAAAAGAAAATTAGAGTCCACTCTAGAAATGAATGGAGTGCACATTCCCTTTGGAAGCAATGGGACAAACCCACAGTGTCCAAGAAAAGCAGATGGGCTGTTAATAAAGAGAAACACAACTTGAAGGAGCGCAAAAAGCGAATCAAATGGAGATAGCTATGTGCCAGAAACACAGAGTACAACTACCATTCCTCCAAATGTGGCAGACCAAGATGTAGAAGAACTGACTAGCCTCTCAAGACCTTCTGAATGTATAATGTCAGAGATTTAAGATAGGGGAGAAAGGATAGTAAGTAAAGATTGTATTACAAACAGCTATACTGTATTGGAAAGGAACATTTTCTTTGGAGATGAAAGGAGGGTGTTGTGTTATGTGCCTGCATGCCACTATCATGTAAGGGTGCTCAGCAGAGCAAGGGTTAAGGTGGGACTGGAGAACAGCCTTACCTACAGTATGATGTATAGAGTCACATGGTTAATAGACTAAGAGAACAGTCTAGAAAGAGCACTCTGGATCCAACTTGCATGGAGGTAACAGCACCAGGCATGACATTAATCTGGGATCTGCAAATAGTTAAAGATTAACAATAAAGTGTTCATATTTAAATGTACAAGTCTCACTGTAAAGTGCCAAGGTTGTGAAAGGTTCTGTTTAAATACAAGGCTTTCTCTTTTTCAATGATTTGCCGGGTCCACCTTGTTAGAATTTGAATGAAACCAAATTGTCCATTCCACTTTGCTCTCAAATCTATTTTCACATGGATGAAAAATCATGTTCATCATACAAGGGCAAAACATGGCGGATGTTGGAAATCTGAAATATCAACAGAAAATGCTGGGAACGCTCAACAGTTCAGGGAGCCTGTGCGGTGCCTCCACAGATGCTCCGAGACCCGCTGAGCATTTCCAGAGTTTTCTATTTTATTATTAGTTTACAACCTGAAATATATCAAAGAAAGAAAGAACCTGCATTTATGTGGCTTCTTTCATGCCTTTATGAACATAGGAACATAGGCCTTAGGAGCAGGAGTAGGCCATTTGGCCCTTTGAGTACTTTACAGCCAGCGAAGGACAAGTCAAGTATCCCTTATCCGAAACCCTCAGGGCCGATTGCATTCCGGATCTCAGGTAATTTTGGTTTCGGATACCACGTATAAACTTACATTACAATAGCCTAAGCATAGGCTAGCTATAGTCTAAAGTAAATAAAATGGCTAGGAAAGTAAGACATATCACTGAATTATAAATACAGGGTACCTGTAATAAGTTTCTTTTTGACATGTTCACAAGAAAAATCTCAAGGTAAACAGTGCAGACAAACAACTAGACTTCCCACGCTAAAGGTCAATGAGGTTCAAAAAAAGTGCGGTTTTTGGATGTGTTCAGTTTTTGGATTTACGGATAAAAGGCACTTGACCTGTACTTCTGAAGTGTAGTCACTGTAATGTGAACAACAAGCTCTGTTCTGATGCCAGATTCACAAGCCCCCAAAAGGAGCTTGGCCCAAGTGGACTGGGAGCAGTTACTTGCAGATAAAACTGTGTCAGAGCAGTGGGAGGCATTCAAGGAGGAAACAGCGAGAGTACAGGGTAAATATGTTCCCACAAAGACAAAGTGGGGGGACCAAGTCTGGAGAACCCTGGATATCAAGGGACATAAAGGTTAGGATTAAGAAATAAAGAGAAGGTTGTGGTAGATACCGAGGGCTCAATACAGCAGCGTCCCTAGAGGGGTATAAAAAGCGCAGGGGGGAACTTTAAAAGGAAATTAGGAAAGCTAAGAGAGTGCAGGAGAAAGCATTGGTGGGTAGAATAAAGGAAAACCCAAAGGGGTTTTTTAAATATATAAAGAGCAAGAGAATAACTAGGGAAAGAGTGGGGCCAATTATGGGCCATAGAGTTAATCTGTGTGTGGACCCGGAAGACGTGGGTACAGTCCTCAATGAATACTTTGTGTAGTCTTCACAATGGAAAAGGTCAACGCAGGTATAGACACCAGGGTGGAGGACTGTGAAATATTAGAGGAAATTAACATAGAGAGAGAGGAGGTACTAGCAGGTTTAGCAGCCTTAAAAGTGGATAAATCCACAGGCCTGGATGAAATGTATCCCAAGCTTTTGAGGGAGGCAAGGGAAGAGGTAGCAGGGGCCCTGACAGTAATTTTCAAATCCTTTCTGGCCACAGTTAAGGTGCCAGAGGACTAGAAGACTGCTAACATTGTCCCATTATTAAAAAAGGGGGGAAGGGATAGACCAGGAAATTACAGGCCAGTCAGCCTAACCTCATTGGTGGGGAAGTTACTAGAAATAATTCTGAGGGACAGAACATATATGCACTTGGAGAGACACAGATTAACCAGGGATAGTCAGCAGGGAACGTTGTGTTTGACAAATTTGATTGAATATTTTGAGGAGGTAACCAGGAGTGTTGATGAGGGTAATGCATTTGATGTGATCTACATGGGCTTTAGCAAGGCCTTTGATAAGGTCC
The DNA here is from genome assembly GCF_964194155.1 of Cetorhinus maximus. NCBI lineage: Eukaryota > Metazoa > Chordata > Chondrichthyes > Lamniformes > Cetorhinidae > Cetorhinus > Cetorhinus maximus. The sequence goes on from NC_135905.1 coordinate 31,198,550, forward strand.
CTCATGGTAGACTGGTCAAGAAAGTAAGAGCCCATGGGATCCAAGGCAAAATGGCACATTGGATCCAAAATTGGCTGAGAGGCAGGAAGCAGAGGATGATGATAGAGGGATGTTTCTGTGACTGGAAGTCTGTTTCCAGTGGGGTTCCTCAGGGCTCGGTGCTGGGACCCTTGCTGTTTGTGGTGTACATAAATGATTTGGACTTAAATGTAGGGAATATGATCAAGAAGTTCACGGATGACACGAAAATTGGTAGGGTGGTAAGTAGTGAGGAGGATAGCCATAAACTGCAGGAGGATATCAATGGACTGGTCAGATGGGCAGAGCAGTGGCAAATGGAATTCAACCTGGAAAACTGTGAGGTAATGCCCTTGGGGAGTGCTAAAAAGGCAAGGGATTATCACTATCAATGGTAGGACCCTGGAAAGTACTGAAGATCAAAGGGACCTGTGCATATTCACAGAACTCTGAAGGTAGAAGGCAGGTAGATAAGGTGGTTAAGAAGGCATATGGGATATTTGCCTTTATTAGCCGAGGCATAGAATACAAGAGCAGGGAGGTTATGCTGGAACTGTGTAAAACGCTGGTTGGGCCACAACTGGAGTACTGCGTGCATGAGTAAAGATTGGATAGGCTGGGATTGTTTTCCTTGGAGCAGTGAAGGTTGATAGGGGACCTGATAGAGGTATATACAATTATGAGGGGCATAGATAAAATGGATAGGAAGACACTTTTTCCATTAGTAGAGGAGTCAAAAACCAGGAGGCATAGATTTAAGGTAAGAAGGAGAAAACTAAGAGGGGAGTTGAGGAGAATTTTTATCACCCAGAGGGTGGTGGGAGTCTGGAGCTCACTTCCTGAAAGGGTGGTTGAGTCAGAAACTCTTGTAACATTTAAGTAGTATTTAGATATTCCCTTGTGTTGCCATAGGTGCCAGGGCTATGGGCCAACCATTGGAAAATGGGATTAGTGTAGTCAGATCTTTGTTGACCGGCATGGACACAATGGGCCGAATGGCCTCCTCCTGCGCTGTAAACGTCTATGACTAAAATAATTTGCTCGGGGCAAATTGCATTGTGCATTTATGGATAATGCAAAATAACTGCAGCCTTATTGCAAAGTGCTGGAAATTCATTTTTTTCCCCATACTGTTTCTGCTGCAATGGATTTCAGAAATACAATACTTTTCAACAACGTTTCCCAAGCGTCAACTGTTTACAACTAATGTTGAATTTTCCACAATAGCTTCTCCATGATTGTTTCAATGTATTTTTGGTACGTGCTTAAAAACAAGTTCAAATCAGAGCATCAAAATCCCTGTATATCCTCAGTGGAAACTTGGACTAACTACTTCTCATTAAGCTGTTTTCTACAATGGATAAGGGACTGTTGACTGTTGACCCACCCTCAAGCTTTTTTTTTGTCATTCAATTTTTGAATCTTTCTTTGCCTACTGATTTATCTGCAGATTATTTCCATTGTTTTTATGCAGCGATAGAGTTGCTCATCCTTTGGGTGACTGACTCTGTCCTCTGGAGGTTAGGACCAGGGAGGGTTCCCAGAATGTGCCAATTTTTTCCTTGGGGTGGCCACACAGAAAAGGCAGAAAATGACTAATCTTCGCTTGATAGTACAGAACTTGAATATTGCTAAAAAGAGACACATGTTGGCGAATCTTTTCATCTTGCACTCATCAAGACAAATGCAAGAATGTCAAAGTTCAAACAGTCACAACAATTTACACTACAGGAGAAGAAAGGCATTCTTGCATTTGTCCTGATGAGTGCAAGACGACAAGCTTTGGCAACGTCTTTTCTCAGCAATATTCACAACTAATCTTGCAGATTCTGAGCTGAAGGCATCCTGCATAACAAAAGGACAGAGCTCAACCAAACAAAGGCTGGCTACAGGTCTTGTTTTTAACTAACTTTAGGCAGGCACTTTCTGGATGCCCAAGTTGGAAAGCACTGCTGTGACTCAGAGACATGGCGTATCCTACTGCACATAAATTACCACAAATACACTGGCATAAGGACAAGTCTTTAAAACCTTTCTTAAAACAATCTCAGTCTCAGAGTATAATTGGTATCAGACTGTACCTTTTACAGCATTGCATGGCACTAATTATTAGTTCATAGCTCAAAGAAACCCTGAAGTAATGAAAAGGCACCACAAGAACAATACAATACAAAATTAGACTCAGTATGGAATAAGTGGCCAATTTACATAGAATTACACAGAATTTACAGCACAGAAACAGGCCATTCAACCCAACTGGTCCACACTGATGTTTACAGTCCATATGAGCCTCCTCCCACTCTACTTCAATTAAGTCTGTCAACATATCCTTCGATTCCTCTCTCCTCCATGTTCTTATCTAGCTTTGGCTTAAATGATGTTCATAACGTGGCCAAACAGGTCGAGTATCAACCTGCAAATCCTTCCAACACACACCAATGGCAGGTGGTAAGAGCAGGAGCGATTCCTGGTCAGCCATATGATGGAAGGAAAGTTGGAGCCCTCTACCATCACTATCCAATGCTCCAGACACATATGTAAAAAGTACATTTGCCACAGCAGCTCAGACTCTCTGGGTGAACTGAAACACACCACCACCACCTTATGAAACCCTTTCATAATGTTAAAGTTATCTACCAGCTCACCCTTCTCTTTTCTAGAGAAAAGAGCCCCGATCTGCTTAAGCTTTCCTGAATGTTATCATTTATTTCACATGCAGGGCTATTTGTCAGGAAGGAGAGGGAGAGAGGGGGAAGCTCTCAGCTGCTTTTACAAAAGCTTTGTGGAAACATATCTAATAGATTGAGGGTAAGCTGGAGTTGAGGGTTAAATGACAGCATGTGGACATCACCAGCTGTTGGCAAGAGCTGGAAACTGTTGGTTTCTGTTAGCCCGATAATGTAAGGTTGCTTTTAGAATTCACAGTGCAAGGTGGACTGCATATAAAGGGAAGCTTTTAAAGGGAAAAAGTCAGTGGGAGTTAAGCGATTTGGTCAGGAGCTAGGGAAGGCGGAAAGCTGCAGAGCAGAGATAATATTGAGGAAGACCATCAGAGATAACAGGCTGGCTGCAGCAAGAGTGCTGGGAGGGGACTTGAACACACAGAGAACAAGAGAAAACAGTGACTTAAAATTAATGGTACACCACATAAAAAGGAGATAGATCTAGAGAAGGAGGGGAATGCTTGAAGCCAAGCTAACAAAAGACTAAAAATGCTGGGCAACACTATGGCACACTACATTATGACAAACTACAGTAGGACAAGATTTGATCCAGAATTTCCGCATGAAAAGTGTCTATTCATATTCAGCCTGTCAAGTGCAATTACAGACCACTGGGGTAGGCAGTTCTGCACAAGGAATGGGAGAGTCCCTAGAATCACTCTTGTGCATCTCTGGCCATAATTTGGGAAAGTAGACACAAAATTGGCTGAGTGACTGGAAACAGAGAGTAATGATTAATGGACGTTTTTTGGGCTGGAGGAAGGTTTGTAGTGGAGTACCATGGGGGTCAGTGTTGGGACCCTTACTTTTCCTGATAGAGAATAATGACCTAGACCCTGGTTTTTGGAGGCACAATTTCAAAATTTGCGGACGATATGCAACTTGGAAGCATTGTGAACTGTAAGGAGGATAGTGTAGAACTTCAAAAGACATGGACAGGTTGGTGGAATGGGCGGACAGGTGGCAGATGAAGTTCAATGCGGAGAAATGTGAAGTAATTCATTTTGGTAAGAGGAACATGGGGAGACAGTATAAAATAAAGGATACAACTCTGAAAGGGGTGCAGGAGCAGAGGAACCTTCATTGTACGTGTGCATAAGTCATTAAAAGTGGCAGGACAGGTTGAGAGCAGTTAATAAAGCATAATAAAGTAATAATAAGAAATCCTGGGTTTTATTAAAAGGGGCATAGAGTATAAGAGCAAGGGGGTTGTGTTGAACTTATATAAGACACAATTTTGGCCTCAGCTGGAGTATTGCACCCAGTTCTCGGCACTGCACTTTAGGAAGGCAGTGGAGAAAAGATTCATGATAATGGTTCCAAGGATGAGGAACTTCAGTAATGAGGTTAGGTTGGAGGAGTTGAGACTGTTTTCCTTGGGGAAAAGAAGGCTGAGAGGAGATTTGGTGGAGGCATTCAAAATCATGAAGGATCTGGACAGAGTAGACAGGGAGAAACTGTTCCCACTTGTGAAAGTATCAAGAAGAGGGCACAAATTTAAAGTAATTGGCAAAAGAGGCAAAAGCGACTTTGGATAAACTTTATCATGATGCAAGTGGTTGTGAATGCACTGTCTGAGAATGCAGTGGAGGCAAGTTCCATCAAGGCATTCAGAAGGGAATTAGACTGTTATTTGAAAAGGGCTGCAGAGGGAAGGCGGGAAATGGCACTAGGCAACATATTCATTCGGAGAGCCAGTGCAGACACAACGGGCCAAATGGTCTCCTTTTGCACCATAACAATTCTGCGATTCTGTGATCTCACGGTTCTCACGCTGCCCAATAGCATTGCCGAGTCTCCAAATCTCTTCAGCAATTTTATCCTTTGAGTGACTGATCTGTACAGACCAGGAACATCCCAAGTTTGAGTAATAGCCTGCACAGTTGTAACAGAATATGTGTGTTGGCCTCAGCACCCTATGTTAGACACCAGAGTAGGCCATTTAGCCCCTCGGGTTTTTGTTATAGGACTGGAAAATTGTCTAGGGTTCTGACTCCTGATTCCTATCCAGCAACCCCTTGAAATACAAGAGTATAGGTGTCAATTCTAGACTGAAGGGGGTTCAGCTGTGACAACTCATGTGTTGGAATAGTCTGTATAAATTCTATAATAAGATTCACAATGATTAATGGCTATGTTGATGATGAACGGGATAGTGTCCATCAGGCAATAACCCAGCAAGAGCAGGCAACAGGAGAAAATTCATGTTAAGGACAAATGTCATTGCTGGAAACTTGAAAGAAAGTCACCTACATTCTGAGCTAGTCGATAGCATCAAGAGCAGGGGAGCTAAAATGTGTGGAAGGAGGAGAGACATAAGTTCAAACAAGGGGAGTGTGAAGAAGAGTGACAGAGAATAGAATGAACTAGGTTGAAAGGGAACAGAAAAAAACAAGGCAAAAACAGAATTACCTGGAAAAACTCAGCCGGTCTGGCAGCATCAGCGGAGAAGAAAAGAGTTGACGTTTCGAGTCCTCATGACCCTTCAACAGAACTGAGTAATATTAGGAGAGGGGTGAAATGTAAGCTGGTTTAAGGTGGGGGGGAGAAGTTGGGGGGAGGGGGGGTGGTTGTAGGGACAAGCAAGCAGTGATAGGAGCAGATAATCAAAAGATGTCACAGACAAAGGAACAAAGAGGTGTTGAAGGTGGTGATATTATCTAAGAGAATGTGCTAATTAAGAATGGATGGCAGGACACTCAAGGTACAGCTCTAGTGGGGGTGGGGTGGAAAGACTGACAGGGCATTACAGGTATAGATTTAAAAATAATGGAAATAGGTGGGAAAAGAAAAATCTATATAAATTATTGGAAAAAACAAAAGGGAGGGGGAAGAAACGGGGTGGCGATGGAGGAGGGAGTTCAAGATCTAAAGTTGTTGAATTCAATATTCAGTCCGGAAGGCTGTAAAGTGCCTAGTCGGAAGATGAGGTGCTGTTCCTCCAGTTTGCGTTGGGCTTCACTGGAACAATGCAGCAAACCAAGGACAGACATGTGGGCAAGAGCGCAGGGTGGAGTGTTAAAATGGCAAGCGACAGGGAGGTTTGGGTCTTTCTTGCGGACAGACTGCAGGTGTTCTGCAAAGCGGTCGCCCAGTTTACGTTTGGTCTCTCCAATGTAGAGGAGACCGCATTGGGAGCAACGAATGCAGTAGACTAAGTTAGGGGAAATGCAAGTGAAATGCTGCTTCACTTGAAAGGAGTGTTTGGGCCCTTGGACGGTGAGGAGAGAGGAAGTGAAGGGGCAGGTGTTGCATCTTCTGCATGGGCATGGGGAGGTGCCATAGGTGGGGGTTGAGGAGTAGGGGGTGATGGAGGAGTGGACCAGAGTGTCCCGGAGGGAACGATCCCTACGGAATGCCACCGGGGGGGTGAAGGGATGGAGGAAGAGGGTGTGAAAGATGCAACATAGCTAGATAAGTGAAACAAAACTAATGATTATTTAGCTTCAGTTTTAACAACTGAAAAAATTATCCCGTAATATCTTGTTTAATATGGTATATTCAATCTGATTAAAAGAAAAAAGCTGAGATGTTGATTTAATACTAGTGTTTTTAGTAGAAGTATTGAATTTCAATACATCTTCAAGCTATTCTATCTTAGTGTGATTCAATAGCTTTAATGGCAATGAATAAATTATTTTTTTACACACTTTATATTGTGGATTATTTTACAGACTAAAAATTGCCTGTGTTTAGCAGCGATAGCAAATTTCAGTTCTTGCTTATCTTAGTGCCCATTTTGTCATCCCAGCATTGCCACCACAAAATTAAACAGAATTTGATTTTGTTCCATATTCACTTTCACTTTCCAGTTCCTCCCTTTCTACATGTCTTCCATTCGGTTCCCCTTTTATTCTGGTTCCTCTTCCTTCTTGCTGTAGCTGGCCCTTCATTTCACAGTGGGTCCTGCAATCATGAGTTGCCAATCCCACTAAAGTGACTTGAGCACAAAATCTCCAATGCTCCAGTGCCAGTACTGAGGGAGTGCTGCACTGTCTTTCACATCAGGTGTTAAACTGGGACCCCCTGTCTGCTATAAAAAATCCCATGCTACTATTTCAAAGAAGATCAGGGACGTTTTCCCAATATTTATCCCTCAACCAAGAACAATAGAAGCAGGTCATTGGGATGCTTAATGCCACTTGTGGGAGCTTGTTGTGCACAGTTTGGCTCCCATTTTTCCTACATTACAACAGAAAAGGAATTCATTGGTTATAAAGTGCTTTGGAACATCCTGAGATTGTGAAGTATAAAAATGCAAGTTACTTCATTATTTCTTTACTTTCTCTTTTATTTCACCTTCTCTTTCTCTCTGTTCTCCCATTCTCTTTCTTCTTTCTCCCATTCCCTCCTTTCTCTCCTCTCCTTTTTTCTTTCTCCCTGCATGGGAGTCAGCATTCTTCAGATTCTTCAGGGGTTCCCAACCTCAGCTGTGCCCATATGGAATTTCAAGTAGAAGCCAAGTGTTTTCCCACAGAACAGGGAAAATAACATGGAGAGGGAATCACCTTGGAGTGTTATTGCTGTTGAGTTGGCAGAATATGCAAACTTGACTGGTCTCAGTCTCTTGCAACTTGGTGCATGGCATGATAGACAAAGCAGAAAGGAAAATCCTTAAACCTTAAACTAAGGAAGTTTGAAATGACATTTAGCATGGATGAACATGCACGGAAGGATCTTAGGGGGAAATTATTTGGAAGTTTTAGAGAAAAATAAATATGTGAATCCTTTATATATGGTGAACATGCTCAACCACAGAACTTTGATATGCTATTTGTTATGCTATAACACATAAAAAGTACATATGTGATTCAATGAACGCAACTTGACTATATATGATGTCTGACTTCAGTACAAAATGCAGAGCGCAGTAGACCTTTCACTTCTATTCTGTAAATTAAGGAGACCTGCACTTTGCAACGTATTGTAATTATTTGTATGCTAAAATGAACTCAACCGTGCAATCCTTTTAGTATTTTCAACTTTATTTTACTTTTGCTTTAATGATTGTCTATATTTCATGAATTATGATTTCTTGTTTTATTTGTATCGTCACACTTGCCACATAATGCTTTTTCAATAAACCAATTTGTCTGTCTGCCTGTTTGTCTATCCACCTATCTATCCATTTATCCATCTACCATCCGTCCCACCATCCTTATTTCTATCTGTCCATTTGCCCACCCATCCGTCCGTCTATCTATCCATCCATCCATCCATACATCTGTTTATCTCTCTATCTATCGTTACTTAGTATATACAGAAACAGACCATTCGACCCAGCCAGTCAGTGCTGGTATTTATACTCCACATGAGTTTCCTCCCATTCCATTGCCATCTTAGCCCTTTAACATAGCTTTCTATTCCCTTTTTTCAGTTAGGAGTCTGCTAATGGGGTTAAGGATATGCTAATACGCTTAAGGATAGGCTCATTGGGTTAGAAATATGCTGATGGGGGTACATGGGGCTGGATTTTATGGGGTGCTGTGGCCCCGCCCCAATGTTGAGGGATGCCGGCCCATGATCCCACCCCATGCCCTGCAGCAATTTAATGTTGTGAGCAGCATTAATTGCTTTAAGACCAGACGTCCGCCCCTTTCTCGGAAGGAAGTCCCGCCTTAGAGAGCTTCACCCAATCGGATGGCTGACAGCTTTGTAGTCTCACCAGCGCCACCTGGACTGGTGCCCACTGCTGGGACTACAGGCAGTCCCACCATGCCGAGGAGGCAGGTAAGTCGGGGGTCTCACCAAACTGGCCCAGGCAAGGGGCGGTGAGGGGGAGTGCTGGGTTCAAGAGGCCAGGAGAGAGGGTCAAAGTGGGGGAAATTACTTTGGACTGGGGGGTACCTCCAATGAGCTTGGGGGGTCAGCAAATGAAGTACTGCCCCCAATACCCCCTGCCGCTCCTCCACCCCCACCCCCTTCCCAACACTAGCCAGCTCAACTAAAGCTGGTGGGCTTCCCACATGTCATGGACCTTCCCTGCTGCAGGTAAAATACTAGCGATGGCGGGATGAGGCCCTTAAGTGGCCATTAATTGACCACTTAAGGGCCTCAAAAGGCCCAAGGGTGGACAGACTGTGCAGCACATGCTCCACACCCTGTAAAATTTTAGGGAGGTCAGGGCTGGGCAGGTAGGTGGCGGGAAGCCCAATCCCTGGCTTCAAACCTCCTGGCGGGGAAGCATAAAATCCAGTCCATGAAGTAAAGAAAGTTTGTCTGGAGCATAAACACATGGAGCAGTTGGGCTGAGCTGCCTGTTTCTGTGCTGTATCCTCTGCAATTCTTTTATTGATGGCAGAAGCTACTGAATCAGACTAAATAGCATGGTATATTAGAACAAAATTAACAAAGTTGAACTTAGTAAGTCGGTTCTAAGGTTCACCACACCTCTCTACAGAGAAGTTGTGGCTCATAATGTGATGTTAAGTCTCTGCAAGCTTGGTACCAGCTGAAGAGGAAGACAGTGCATGTGAAAGTAAATAAAGAAAGAATAGATCTGCATTTATATGGTGCTGTTCACAAACTCAGGGCATCCCAAAGCACTTTACAGCCAATTGAATACTTTTCAAGTACATTCACCGTTATAATGTAGAAAATGTGGCAACCAATTTAGTGCACAGCAAGACCCCACCCTCATAAAGGTGGTAATGACCAGATAATCTGTTCTTGATTGCAGGGCAAATATTAACCAGGTCTTCGAATAGGGCCATGGGATCTTTTATGCCTACCAGAGAGAACAGACAGGGCATCAGTCTCAACTGAAATGCAGCACCTCTGACAGTGTGACACTCTCTCCGTGCCACGCTGAAGCCCTAGTTTAGATTTTTGTGCCCAAATCTCTGGAGGGGGACTTGAACCTACAACCTGCTGACTTAGAGGTGAGAGTTCTGCCCACTGAACCACAGCTGACAAGTGACAAGAGGGATGAAGCTAAGCAGAACTTTCTTGAACCAACAACAACTTGCATGTATCTAGCACCTTTAACATACTGAAACATCTAAAGGCACTTTACAGAAGTGTTATCAAACAAAATTTGACACTGAGCCACAAGTCAAAGTGGTAGGTCTTAAGGAATGTCATAAAAGACGAAAGAGAGGTGGAGAGGGTTAGGGACGGAATTCTAGAACTTAGGGCCAAGGCAGCTGGAGGTATAATGGCGCAACGATTATAATCGGTAGCTTGTTTCTCCAGGAAAAATAAGCTACCAAAAATGGACATAAACATGTGATTTGCCTGACTCATGTGTCTCTAGATGCAGGAAGTCTTCTGAGTCTAGACTGAAGGCAGATACAGAGATAGGGAGGGGCAAGGCCATGGGTCGTGTTGAGAACAAAGGTGAGGGTATAAAAATGATGGCGTTGCCAGACTGAGAACCAATGTAGGTCAATGAGCTACAGGAGTGATATGTGAACAGGACTTGGTACAAATCAGAATATGGGCAGCAGAGTTTTGTAACAGAGGGTGAAAGTGGGAGGCCAGCCAGGAGTGAGTTGGAATCCTCAAATCTTGAGGTAAGAAAGGTATGGATGGGAGTTTAATGCAACAGCTGAGCTGAATCTGTAAACAATTTTGTTATTTGAATGTGAATCATAACTATCCATGGGTGATGAAGGTGGAGTTAATATGACAAAGGTTGGGAATAACGTCTGTAAATTTGAACCAAAGAAATAGATAGCTATTAGCAGCACAACACGTGAAAAGTCCATCCCACTGTATGACTCATATAATACAAAGGATGAACCGTACTTATTATTCATGTTCCCCACAATCTCCTGAAACAGATGTTCTCAAATCTCTCACTGAAAATCTTATTATACATCTCTATACCAGGGGATCAAACACCCAGGATCAAGTCTTAATCTGTTCAAAGTGTTCATGCTCAGACCTTACTGCAATAAGTAAATCAACACATGTGATCAAAATGCACTATATCATGAACTAAAAGAATAATTTTTTCCCATCACTCGTCATATATGGTGAGAGACTGGAAAGACAGAAACCAATAGGATCTTCGAAGTTCGCAGCACAGAAGGATGCCAATCAGCCCATCAGTTCTGTGCTGGGTCATTGTTAGATGACCAATCCTAGTCTCACTGCTCTGCTCTCTCTCTCACCCCTGACTATCTAAGCTCAATTTTCTAACTGTGGAATGGCACCACACATGTTTAAACCAGCAAAGGAAAATCTTGCTGTAGAACAGTTGACTATCACCAGTGAGCAAACAGACAGCAATAGATGTGGGAGACACTTGATGGTTGCCCCAGAGCTAAGACATCACTCCATAATTTTATAAAAATTATATATATATATATCAGCATGACTAATTTATTTAAAAAAATTAAAATTGGACAAAGGCTTTAAAATGGCTGAAGCCATCAAACAAAAGGAACTCCCTGGCATTCAGAACAGCTGTCACCTTGTTATCTCTGAAGAGACGCTAATGACCCCTGTGACTGCAGACATCAAATCCAAGGGAATTGTACAAAGACAATTTACATTTCTAAGGCCAAGGACTGGCCAATGGAGAAAACCAGTCTGCAAGGACAAAGCACCCCTGAAACCTCTTTTGAAATTATTAATGGTTGAAACATTACCAATCTCAAGAATCCAGACTAAGGAATATAGTCCAAGCCACAGTGGAGAGGTGGGAGTCACCTGATGACACCCCCATCCCCACCAACACCACCCCACTACCCTCCCTCCCACCCACCCCCCAAGCTGCTGGAACCTGTAATGTTGCCTTATGGAACTGCACAGCTCAGGTTGCCATTTTCCATCAACCAATCAGCAGCTCAGAACAAGGGCTCGGTCCAGGTGAATGCCTGGCCCCCATCTATATTGCTTCTACAGGAACTTCTGTACCACAGCCTACAAGGCTAATTCATCTTGACGTGTCCATCTCGTTGTGGAAGTCATCTCTGCTGGAAAAGGTAATAATCTAGGATTAGTCTTCGACCTGCCAACTCTGTGGAAGAATGCTCCATTGGACTTTTGATTCTGGACATTGGACACATGTGAAACAATAGTTCATACCTTCTCTGTGGTCTTTGCCCTCTACCTCTTTTTATTTATCAATGCAAAAAGAGGGAGATGTTGCAAATCCTCTTCCCATGTTTTGAGTGTGTGTAGAATAAACTAACCTTCTGATTTTACCATATCTTGAGTTTGCTGTGGAGTCGTTGCTAGAAATTGAATCACACCAAAAACTGAGGACTTTGGGAAAAATACACCACCACTTATAAAGGGAGAAATCAAAATCAAAACGCCTTTCTGTTTACGGACAGGTGATGAGAGGAGAAATCAGGGCTGTTTAAATTAATCCACCTCCTGTCCGAAATACGGTCAATATGCTTCAAGCATTGTATTCTCAAGCCAACCTCGCAAAAATCACAGACTGTGACTTTTTTCTATTGTGGTGGTAATATGTATGATTAGTCACAGTCAGAAAAAGACCAACCAGTCCAACATGCCTGCCCCACACTCATGATGCCTGGAACATCATGACTAGACTATTCCTACTACCTACTTCCAGTGTCCCTACAACCACTCCCACTCCAACCCCTCCACAGGTATGTAATGCTCCAGGAAGATGCAAAAAATAGGAAACCTCCAGGGCCAATAAAGGTTAAAAAAACACTCAGAGGAACCTGTCTCCAATCTCTGTTGGTGCTCATCCAGCTCCTTCCACTCTAACCTAAATAATCTGTTTCAGCTCCAAGCTGAAATGAGCAGCCCCTACAGCAGTTTTATCCTTTGCTTTGAAGTAAATTATTAGTATAAGCTTTCATTTGATTGCTACTTTTCAAGAGAAGTGGGGTGCATCACTTTATTGTTGAATTTTTCTTTCTTTGCCACAGAAGTTGGCGTAGAACCTGAAATAGAACATGACAATACACTGGATTCCACTCAAGTCGAAAATGACTGCTGTGACAGTTCAAATTCAGTGTGTGTCAATTTGCACAGAGTGACAAGAAAGAAGGACTGGTGGTTTCATCCAGATAATTGACATACCATAATGGGAGGGGCAAGAACAGTTGGCCATTCTTTCTGCCATGGAACCCCTCCTATTGAATAATTCAATTGTCTTGCAAATGTTGGCATGGATTTAGCTTGAGGAGAGTGACATGAATGGAATGTAGCTGCAATTTTTACAGTGCCAGGGGTAAGAGCATGGAACAAGAAGTATCCATCATCCCTTTGCCCGCTGACCTACATTGGCCAGCAACACCTTGGTTTCAAAATTCTCATCCTTGTTTTCAAATCCCTCCATGACCTTGTCCCTCCCTATCTCTATAACCTGCTCCAGCACTACAACCCTCTGAGATATCTGCTCTCCACTAATTTGGAGCTTTTGAGCATCCCTGATTTTAATTGCTCCACCATTGCAGCCATGTCTTTAGCTGCTAAGGGCCTAAGCTCTGGAATTCCCTCCTTAAACGTTTCTGCCTCTCTACCTCTCTCTCCTCCTTTAAGATGCACCCTAAAATGTTGAAATGGTAATGAACTGGATACATCCGTAATGCTGTTTTGCTTGTGCACAAGCTATGAGAAAATGTCTGCATTTGCTTTATGGTAAAGTACATTGGTATAATGAAAAATATCATGTTTAAAGACAGTTGCCAGACCTAGTGAGTTAAAATTCCTGTTTTTGCAAATTTTAGTTAAAGAATCAACACAAGATTTTAAAAGTTTCACATCAACAGAAAGCATTAGTGGACTGTGTTCCATTTTTAGCACTCGCCTGAGGATTCCCAAACTCTCCCAAAACGGAGCAAGCTACACATATGGCTTGATTTTGATATTGGAAATAAAAATTGGAGCGATGTAAATCTCATTAAAAAAAATCCTCTGTATCACTTGGTTTACACTCTAGCACAAAGTCAAAATCCATCCCATGGAGTTGGAGAATTGTTACAGCACAGAAGGAGGCCATTTAGCCCATTAGCCTGTGTTAGTTCTATAAGAAAGCTATCCATTTCATTCCATTCTCTTGCCCTTTGCTCAAAACCCTTTGATTTTTTTTGTCCTTTTCAAATATATATATTTTAAAAACAACATGCATTTATATAGTACTCTTCACAACCACCAGGCATCCCAATGCGCTTTTGCAGCCAATGAAGTACTTTTGAAGTGTAGTCGCTGTTGTAATGTCGGAGACTCACCAGCCAATTTGCACACAGCAAGCTCCCACAAACAGCAATGTGATAATGACCAGATATTCTGTTTTTGTGATATTGATTAAGCAGTAAATATTAGCCAGAACATAGGCCCTGATATAGGAGAACTCCCCTGCTCTTCTTTGAGCTAGTACTATGGAATCTTTTACATCCACCCCCAGAAGGAAATATCAGTAAAATCTGGGAAATGGCTGGTACTGGTCCAAACTAGTATACTTCAGAATAGAACTCCAGTACCAGTCATTTCCAAATTTACTGGTTTTTCCTTCTGGGAGAGTAGACAGGCCTGAGTTTAACATCTTACTTGAAAGGTGGCTCCTCTGAGAGTGAGGCACTCAAGTATATGCCTAGTATCTGTCTTGGAGTGGGACTTGAACCCACACCCTTCTGACTCAGAGGTAAGAGTACTACCAACTGTGGCACAACGGATACACTTACCCACTTCCCCTTTAAAAGTTATTATGGATTGTGATTCTGCCAGTGTAACTGGTAAGATATTCCTTGCTCTAGCAATTCTCTTTATTAAAAGCATTCTCATATCCTCCCCCTTCTATCTGGTGACAACTTTAAATTTATGCCCACTAATTACCATCTCATTTAGAGTGGCATTAGTAATTCCGGATGTGTCTTACTAAAATCCCTTATCGCTTTAAGCACCTCTATCAGATTCCGCTCTTTAGCAAAAACTGCAAAAAAAAATTTGATTTTTTTGCTTGTTAAGGTCATTGATTAGAAAAAATCAAAAAGTGAATACTTTGTTCAAGGTCAGGTCTGAAGTTAGTGAGTTTAACAAATGGGAACATATCAAAGTAATAGAGATAAGTGCTTCTGTCACTGGTGGAAGGCAGAATAGAATATGAGGCCTATAGAGCACAGAGAGGTCAGGAGAGGCATGATTTGCAGTGGAAAGACCCCCAGCAAGCAGGCAACACAGAAGATTTAACTGTCACCCCTGTGCTTGCTGACATACATTGGCTCCCGGTGAAGCAATGCCTTGATTTTAAAATTCTCATTATTGTTTTCGAATCTCGACATGGCTTCACCCTTCATGATCTCTGTAAGCTCCTCTAGCCATCTGGGATATTTGCACTCCTCCAGTTCTGACCTCTTGGGTATCCCCGATTTTAATGGCTCCACCATCAATGGCCATTAACATCAACTTCCAAGTTCCTAATCTCTGGAATTCCTTCATTGAATCTCTCCAACTCTCTATCCTCCTTTAAAATGCTCCTTGAAACATATTTCTTTGATCAAGCTTTTGGCCATCTGCCCGAATGTCTCTTTATGTGGCTCGGTGTCAAATTTTGTTTGATGACATTCCTGGGACACGCGTTGGGACTTTTTACTATGTTAAAGCCACTATATAAACAAAAAGTGTTGTTGTTTTTGTTGTTGTTATCTACCTGGGTGTGACAGAGGAGCGATGCATGAGGGTGCTCAGGTTTAGTAGGTAAGTTTTAATTGAAGTGTATAACCTCGCCAACGTAGAAGTGTTGGGGCAGTTACCATAAACTACCACTAGTAGTAAATTCCACCACTGCCCTCATCTTTAATGGTAGCAGTCCTTTTCCAGTCACCAACAGGACATCTCAGGAATCAATAATGTTGCTTGTCTTCCTTTAGGACAACCATAAAATGTTATCTTTTCCATACAATGGGATAAAACAATGATAAGTATGGTCAACATGTGTTACAATCATTGTACATGGGCACACTCATGTAGTGTATAATGCAAATCATAGAATGTCTGAGCAATATACAGCATATCGAACATGATCAGAATGTACTCATGTGATGCTGCTAGGTCCACTGTTTATCTCCCATTCATCTACTTAAATCTGATGGCTAATTCTCCTACACAATGCTTACACCTTTTGTTCTGATTGGCAGTTAACAGTGCAGGAAACCTGGGCCTGAATTTTACCCTTGGCGGGCGCGCATGATCGGAGGGCCCAGGTGCGGCCGGGAAACGGGTCACTGACTATGATCGGCCCCCAACCGCGATCTCACACTGACTGGCCAATTAACGGGCAGCCGGCGTGAAATGTGCACTGAAAAGCTCAGCGCTGCCGGGGTGGGGGCGGGAAGAGGGCGGGCGATGATGTCACCGTGGGCACAGGTGAGAGATCTGTGAGAGATCTCCCCAAAGACAGGCAGCTGCCTCAGGGAACTGCACAACTGCAAATAATGAAATAAAGGTGTAAAAAGCTGCAAAAAAATGTCCATGCATCACATTCAAGCACCTGAAAGCATACCTCATAAAAATGCTGTCCCCCAGATATTTCTTTTCATTTTATTTCCTAACAGAGATTTCATCCTGCCCTTGGATGAGGTTTGATGAAAAATGTGAAGGCCGCCTGGCCGATTTGCCTGTCTGCCAACCATAAGGTTGGACGGGCTATGAAAAATCGCAGACAATTGCGTCATTATTGGGCTTAATTGCCCTCTTAATTGCCAGCAGGGGTGCTTCTGACATTTACACATGCCTGCTAAGTGAAATATTGCGTGAATGCGTGATGACATCGGGGCACTCGCTCGCTTGTCCTTACCTGGTCTGGCCTACATGTGACTCGGGACCCACAGCAATGTGGTTGGCTCTGAAATGCCCTCTGATCAAAAGCAATTAGGGATGGGCAATAAATGCTGGCCCAGCCAGCGACACCCACATCCCACAACCGAATAAAAAGAAAATCATTCTTCTAAACTCTTTCTTTAGCTCCTGGTGGTCACGACAGTTACCATTCTTTTATAAGAGCAACAGACTGCGTTGAAGTAAGGATTTGCCACAATGATCCTTGCTGGTGTTTTTTTGTGCTGCTTATCATTGCTAAAAAATCCAAATCCACTAGGAATATCAGCCAGAGGAGTTTTCCCACATTTGGTGTGACCACACCATCGACTGATTTCCCCCATTTAAAGAGACAAACGTCTTCCCCGAATGAAGGGAAAATGAATGGATATGTTGACGTAACCAGCTTAATGTGCTTAATGGGGCCGGCTCAACAACAGGAAACACTGGACAAAGAAAGACTAGAGACCATCTGGTTCACCTTTTATAATTCTTTCATGTGATGTGGGCATCACTGGCAAGGCCTTTGTCACTCATCCCTAATTGCCCTTGAACTGAGTGGCTTGCTAGGGCATTTCAGAGAGCAATTAAGAGTCAACCACATTGTTGTGAGTCTGGAGTCACATGTAGGCCAGACCAGGTAAAGATGGCAGATTTCCTTCCCTAAAGGATATTAGTGAACCAGATGAGCTTTAAAACAATCAATGATAGCTTCATGATCACCATTACTGAGACTATCTTTCAATTCCAGATTTTATTAATTAAATTCAAAACCCCACAAGCTAGGGTAGATGGTGGCATAGCCGTAATGTCACTGGACTAGTAATCCAGAGGCCCAGGCTAATGCTCTGGGGACATGGGTTCAAATCCCACCATGGCAGCTGGCGGAGTTTAAATTCAATGAATAAGGCTGGAATATAAAGTGGCTTACATGTGACTCCAGACCCACAACAATTTGATTCTTAACTGCCCTCTGCAATGGCCTAGCATGCCACTCAGTTCAAGGGCAATTAGGGGAGGGCAATAAATACTGACCTAGCCAGTGATGCCCACATCTCATGAAAGAATAAATTATAAAAAAGCTTCTGTGGCAGGATTTGAACCTGTGTCCCTACAACATTAGCTTAGGCATCTGGATTACTAGCCCAGTAATGTTACCACCACACCACTGTCTCCCCATACTACAAACTTGTCAGTTACAATAATATAAAGATAATGGAACTGTTAATCAATCTCTGTCAATTAGTCAACAACACACCCAGACATGAACTCCTCTCATTGGAGAGAAATGGGGAGAATGCCAACTGCCTGGCCACAAATGGGAATCTATGTACGACACAGGTTTGGGACTAAATAACTTGGAGAATAGAGGAAAAGAAATATTGTACCAGCAGTCACATCAGCCGGCATGATAACAAAATTGCAGAAGGCGGTCCTCAAGCGTTTTAGTTTTAATCCAGTTTTTGTAGCATTGCCTCTCGGACCAATGTTCTTTGTGTCAGTGATGCTTGATGATGTTCATACTGAAGGGTTAACAGTTGTAAGATAATAGTTTGCAAGTTTATTGATAAATAATAGAGTCAGCATATTAAAAGGCAGCCTTTTCCACAGGAAAGTTAGCAGGAATCAATATTTCATGAAAAGCTAAACCACAAACCATTTCAGCCAGCAAGTAGAAAGCAGCTGAGAAATGGAGCTAAGAGTAAGTCGTGTTCTGTTTCCACTTCAAAATAAGCAGTTACAAGCAAATGTAACATTATCTGCCCATCTATTTATCTAATTATTTTTTGCGGCTGCCATAAAGGCACTGGCCAGTCCCCACTTTCTTTTCTGATAGGTCTACATTAACCATATGGTCAGTCATGTGGTTAACAAGAACCAATTATCACATTCCGCAACAAAATAACAAAGGCCAACATTACAACATGGCATTAAATGAAATCTTAGTTAATTGAAAAAACTCCCAACAATTTGGGAACCTTTCACTTAGTTAGAACATGTCTGATTTCTACCTTTCCCTTCCTTAACACAAGAAAGGAGGGAGGAGCAGTATACACGTTGAATTAAAATACTGACTGCTAGGATTGTTAAAGGGAACTATTCATTATCTGAACGAGTTTACAGTTGCACACAAACATTAGAAATGAACCAGACCAACAGGGCTCCTGTTGTGCGACTTATAAGGTTGTTACAAATTTACAGATAAAGCTACCATCAACTTGAAGGGCGGAGGAAGAGGCTGAAAACTGTACCTTTTTATTTGAAATAAAAATTTGCCATAGACCTTTTACAAGCTGAAAGCAATGGCAAAAAATCTGACCATTTAAAAACCAAAAATTAACTGAATGCTTAGGAAGGTGTACAGTCAGGTCCTAAAACCTAAGGCAAGTCTCTGATCTCTCTGCTAAGTATCTGCCTCTTACAATTCGAGATTTCACTTTTCCTTGCGGAGAACATCTGTTCTGTTTAGATACAATAAATCAATTTGGTCTGGTTCATTTCTAATGTTTGTGTGCAACTGTAGCCTCATTCAGATAATGAATAGTTCCCTTTAACAATCCTAGCAGTGAGTGTTTTAATTCAACGTTAACATGTACAAAAGCTGCTTTACAACCACATGACAAAACACAAGGTCAGCAATATTTGTATTTGCTGCTTTATGTGGATAGAATGGATAAAAGAGGGTTGTACACAATATGGAGGCCAGGGGACAGCTGTTAAGTGTATAACCAATTTCCCGGACATATGTCCACATTCCTATATGTGACGAGAGAAATAGCTGTGCTTTACTGCTAAAGAAGTTGAGAAATGGTTGAAAACACTTACAATGACAGATCCAACTGTAAGTGCGCTCACAGGGGGTAGATCCTGACTGTGCAATGGAACCAAACAAGTGCTAGTGATTCAGGTTCTCATCCATTGAAGTGAATGGAAATAAAACTCAGGAAGGATATAGAGCAGACTGCCAACTTGCTATCATCCGTTTTACACTGGGGCACAAAGTCAAGATATGCCTGCTACTGCTTTAGGAAACTGTGTGGAAAGATTTCACTTGGGGTGCAGTTTCCTTGGGGCCTCATCTGGCTCTAGCCCAGGTAAATTTGCAGGAATCCCCATTTTGGCAGAGTGGGAGTCGCTGTGAGGACCATCACCCCCCCCCCCCCCCCCCCCCCACACCCGTGTGTCTACTATACATGTTTTAGATTTCACTGAAAACACTAACTCAGAAAAACTGCACTTACAGAGGGTTTCAAACATTTTAATGGGGGGGACCCTGCAAATATTGACATATGCTTAGCCACCCTCCCATAAATATTAATACAATAACAAGACCCCTGCAAATATTAATACACTTTTGGGTATCCCTATAAAGATCTATATTTTCAGAGATTCTCTGCAACTGTTAATAAATTCTCTGAGACTCCCAATAAATATTCAAACAGTCTGGGAACCACCTGCGAATATCTAGTGGACTCCCTTATAAATATTAATATAGTTGCTGGTGTCCACCACAAATATGAATATAACACTGGCGCTCTCCCATTTCCTAAAGATAATGTCAGCTGTCCAAAGGAAAGCAGTGTTACTGCCGTATAATGTGACCTTTATTTGTAGATAGCTAACCCAGTGGTAACCTGCCTCGCGCTCGCCCACATTCGACAGAGGTGGCATGGGGTGCATCATTTAAATACTTTAATGAAGCTGCTTAAATTATATTCAACCAGCGGTTTTCTTTCAATGCCTGTGGTCCAGGTTTCCCAGAACTTGGGAAACCCAGCAGCTGGAAGGAGGTGAGAAGGGCTTAGATCCATCAGCACTGCTTGTGGGACAGGGGGACAAGAACTGTTTCTCCCACCCCCACCACTCGAGGCCCACCAAGTTTACCTGTTTCCCTCCCCATGGTTGGGCTTTCTGATATTTTCTCCGATCCTTCATGATTTCCCACTATGACCCCTCCACCCACTGCCATCTCTCTCTCCCACCATCCTCTCCACTCCCTGCCCTGATGGCATCTCAATCTGACTGGCTGTCAGTCGGGAAACAGGGTTAAAAAAATTAATTGAAGTCCTGTTGTTAAACTTGTCAGGATCTCCAGAAAACCTGTACTTCTGAGTTTCACAAGCACTACAATCTCAGCCCCACCTACCCCAAAATATTCAGGCTAATGTGCTAGTCGATCAATAGAGTCATTACAACACAGAAGGAGGCCATTCAGCCCATTGACTCCATGCTGGCTCCTTGTAGAGGAATCCAATCAGTCCCATTCTCCCGCTCCATCCCTGTAGCCCTGCAAGTTTATTTCCCTCAAGTGCCCATCCAGTTTCCTTTTGAAATCCGTGGTCATCTTCACTTCCACCACCCTGGTAGGCGTCGAGTTCCAGGCCATTATCAGTCACTGAATAATAAATTCTTCCTCACATCCACTGCCCACCACCCCCACCAATTTCTTGCCCAAGACCTAAACCTGTGTCCCCTAGATGTTGTACTATAAGACAATGAGAACAGCTTTTCTTTGTCTACCTTATCTAAACTTGTCATAATCTTGTACACCTCTATCAAATCTCCCCTCAATCTCCTTTGCTCCAAGGGGAATAAAAAACATAGAAAAATACAGAGCTCAGATAATGTAGCTCTGGGATTCCCCTATAGCCCCAAAATATCTGGGTACCCTATAATTTGTGATGTTGCTAACCATAACAAAAAATATTCCCATCTTTTGAACATACACTTGATAGGGATGCAATTCACAGATTGTCAATGAATTATGAACTGCAGATCTGTACTCAAAAAACAAATAAAATCTGACAGATAGTAATACAGGCTGAAAGATCAAGGATTTTGTCGTGAAATTTTAACCAAGGTGAGTCGGTAGTCATTCCATTGGGACAAAATTGTTTAGCATAAAGTAACACGCAATTTTAGTCTATTAACAGAATGAGCTCCTTTACGACTAATGCATGTATATTTTTAGAATCTGTATGACATTTTTGAACTGATTTTTTGAAGTAATTTTTTAAGCCACACAAATGACAGAGTTCCAATTTATTCTTCCCTTTTATCTGGCGGTTCTTTTATTGTTGAAGACCAAAGGAGTTCTCACGCCTCCACTGAGCATTGGATTTGTCCTGGGGTCATTTAATAGATAATTACCTGGTACAGCTGTTTTATATATCTTGAGACTGCCTTTTTTTTAAGCAATCTTTTCACTATTAAATAGCTGGAAAGATGATAGGGGGATTTTAAATCCCCCTATGACGTGTTCAGGAATGGGTTAAATTCTTTAAAATAGGAAACCCAATCCCAAGCCGCCATGAATGCACCTGCTTCTGAGTTAACTGGATCGAGTTGGGGGTCAGTCAAGAAATTTACTCTCAAAAGGTGGGTCAATAATCATAATATTTTAATGAGGCAGCATACCTCAAATTTTAGCAACCATGTGAATTTAAAGACTCAGGGATGCCAGGCAGCTAAAAGGAAGTGAGAATCGCTAGAATCAGCAGGTTAAGTGCTTTTCATGTACTGCTTGTGGGCCAATAAGTGATGTCCCTCACCTGGCTCCTACCTCCCCGCAATTTGCCTCCCTCCCTGTGATCAGTTGAAGTCCCCAGCGATCCAATGTCTCATTCCCTCCCTACTCGCTGCCAACTGTGATCCCTCCCGTGATCTCTGCATCTCTCTTTCCTTCGTCTCCATTCCCCTGGCTATGGCCTTATACAGCAGGCTTTCCCACATGTGCACTGTCCAGTCAGCCTCTCAATATGGTCGGTTGCCTTGCGAGAAACTGAGTTAAAAATGTTCAGATGAGATCCTGCTATTAAATTCATCAGGACTTCCTACTTCCCCATATTTCCAAGTTTCCTGGCCACATTATGATCGCACCTTCCTTGGCCATCAAGTGCTGGGGTGAGACTCGAACCCAGAGCTTCATGGCTCAGAGGCAGGGATGTTACCCACTGTGTCCCAAGACCTCCCACCTGATGACTAGTGTCCCTATATTGTAGCCATCTGGCTGGACTGCCTCCTCCTGGGTATGTTTGTCAGTAAAATTGAGGTTGGGTACCAGTCAGAGATGGGGATCATAGCTCCAATGATGCTCTAATGAAAAGTCATCAGTCTGAAACTCTAACTCTGTTTCTCTCTCACAGGTGCTGCCAGACCTGCTGAGTATTTCCAGCCTTTTCTGTTTTTATTACCAATGATGTTCCCTTGGCATTTCAGTCAAGGGCTTTGGGCAAAAGCCAACCCTCCCCCATCATCTTCCCAAAAAATGCCCTTAATCACCACCGCACCCAACACCCCCACCCCCCACAGTTACTACCAGCATGAAAGGAATGCTCATAACTCGCAGAGAAATAATTAAAACAGCATCACTGAAAAACCATTTGTCTTTTGAATTGTAATTATATGCTTTACAGCATCATCCAACCAGGTAACCATGGCTGCATATTTCTTCCTGGTGAGGTTGCTTAGTGAGCATTATTTACTGACATATTGTTTAGGTATTGAGTGGGGTGTGAACAGCTTGTAAAGCCACTTCATATAAAGGTTGTTTAGGATACGGCTTGCTCTCAACTTCCTGATTCTTGGGGTATTGTGGTTCCTGAGCCACCTTATCCCCATCCTGCAGATCAAATCATGAATGTCCAATCCATGGACTCGTTAGAGCACAGAATGGCCAAAGCAGGTTTGACAGAGATGTACAGTTTAGAACCATGAACAGTTTAGACAGAGTGAATATAGAGAAACTGTTTCCAATGGTCAATAACGAGAGGACCCAGATTTAAGGTGATTGGCCAAAAACAAAGGCAACATGAGGGATAAACTGGTTTACACAATGAGTGGTTGGGATTGAGAATGCACTGCCTGTTAGGGCGGTAGATCTAGATTCAACTGTAGCCTTCAAAAGGGAATTGGATAAATAGTTGAAGGAGAAAAGTTTGTATGGATGTAGGGATAGAGCAGGGAAGTGGGACTAATTCGGTGGGCTGCATGGCCTCCTTCTGCGCTGTACTATTTTAGATTCTATGATCATAGTCGTGTTAAGTGTGGTGATTGGATTTTCTGCTCAAGGAGCCCCTAAAGATGAATCGAGACCATTGTGGATGGGGAGAGAATCCTTTATATGAAGGTTTGGACACATTTGCCCACTGTGTGAATTTTTTTCAATATTTTTCCCACCACAGGTTTCAGTGGATGAATGACTGTGGGTGGAATCGTCGCAGATTTGCATTAAGTGCAGCAGCAGGCGGGAAAGAAGTAATGTTACCCACCGGCCGCAATGGTGGGTTTTTGTACCGTATTGTCCCATTCCCGGTGCACAAATGCTAATTAATAATTATTAATATGCATTCACAAGAAACGCTCCAGATCACTGTTGTGAGGGCTCAGATTTGCCCGGCCTGCCATGACCCCTCTAAACTCCTTCCTCCACCGAACTCCCTCCCTTACAGCTTCCTCCCCCCTTATACTTACCTCCCCACTTGCCACATTCTCCCTCATTTCACGCTCCTCCCTGTACTCCCTCCTCCCCCTCCTAATCTCACCACCCCCTGACGCCTTTGTTCCTCCCCTCCCAACCTCACCCCCGCCAGTATACCTTCCTTTCCCAGTCATACCGAGACCTTCCTCTCCCAACACCCCCCCCCCCGTCCCAGTACACCTTCCTCTCCGACTCACAGCTGGACCTTCCCCTCCCTTCCCGCTCGCCAATCATCCATAGCAGTCTTGGCCAATACTGTGAGTTCCAAAGCAGTGCCAAGACATCAAAGGAGACCTCCCACCTTCTGTGGAGCCTTGTCCATGAGAATCCACCCAGCATGCAATCCAGGGTCCAGTAGCTGTAGGGCTCCAGCAACTTCTGCTCCTCGGATGTTCGGGATCTGAGCAAGGCCCCAACGGTAAGTCCCGACTTCTGCACGTCACGCTTGTCCAGACATGTTGTGGGACGACGTGTTTTCCCGCCAGCGTAGTTCTGTTGAAGAGTCATACGGACTCGAAACGTTAACTGTGCTCCTCTCCACAGATGCTGCCAGACCTGCTGAGTTTTTCCAGGTATTTTTGTTTTTGTTAAAGATGAATCTGGCCTGGGTCGGGTCTTACTTTACACCCCATTACCGGGATGCAAATCGTGTTCACACCAGCCTCCAGCGGGATTGGCGTTCCGCCATGGCAGACACCATCAGATGATCCCACTCTGCTCTCATGCCGGCGTGAAACTGATTTTTGGCCTTCTCGCCATATTGTTCCCACCCCCCTCCCCACCTACCCGCCAAGACACTGGACACCAACGGGGCCGCAAAATTCAGGCCTACATCATGAAGGAGAAAACTTGGCTGATGAGCTTTGATGATGGAGACCCTGTTTGAATCTGATACCTAAATCAGGAAATATATATCATCAACATAATGGATAAAATGATGGTTTGTGTGCAATTTCTATTAAGATCAAATACCCTGTTACTTATACAGCTGCCTGGGCCCTAAGCTCTGAAGTTCCCTTCATAAACCTCTCTGCCTTTCTACCTCACTTTCTGCCTTTAAAATGTTCCTTAAAACCTACCTCTTTGACCAACCTTTTGGTCATGTGTCCTAATATCTCCTTCTGTTGTCTCGGTATCAATTTTCTGTTTGATAAAGCTTCTGTGAGGAGCCTGAGAATGCTTTACTATGTTAAAAGTGCTATATAAATGCAAGCTGTTGTTGTTGCTGTGGTAGTATGCGAACTTGTTATACTTAAACTGAGTTACCAGTACAATGTCTTAAGCACTGCACTGCTAACCCAGTAGTCAACGATAAACATTTCTACAATGATGGTCCCGAAATTTGCGAGTATTCTCCTGGTCTCTCCTAGCACTAATTTCAATGGGAAACAAGGGAATTAAGCATTCAGCTAAAAATGGTCATTGACATTATTTCTCCAGGGTCTTCCAACAGCTTTCATGGTTGAAGTTACAAAGGAAGACCAAGAAAGCCCCCAAGGAATTTCAGGGCCATGTATTTTGGCTACATTGATACTTTTTCCCCTATTTAATAGACTTTGAGAAGTTAAGATACCATAGACAATGCAAAATTGGGAAGAACGAGAGTTAAAATCCATATGGCTCTTCTTTGGAGCTCTGAAGAAGAGTCATACGCACTCGAAACATTAACTCTGTTTCTCTCTCCACAGATACTGCCTGACTTGCTGTGTTTTTCCAGCATTTTCTGTTTTTATTTCAGATTTCCAGCATTCGCAATATTTTGCTTTTACATTAAAATCCATGTGGTTAGCTTATGGCTGTTTCTTGTCCAATGACCATCATAAGCAAATGCTTCCTTCGATGGTTGAACCGACTGCCTGACTCAGACCAGTATCTCATAAATAGCAGCATATCCCATTGCTGAGATGGAACCGTGGTGCATTTTAACTGCCTGCTCAGTCAAATGTCAGTTGTAGATTCTGCACTCAGTAAACATGGTGGAGACTGATTTTTCTTTATTCATTCACTGGATGTGGGCTTCGCTGGCTGGGCCAGCATTTATTGCCCATCCCTAGTTGCCTTTGAGAAGGTGGTGGTGAGCTGCCTTCTTGAACTGCTGCAGTCCATGTGGTGTAGGCACACCCACAGTGCTGTTAGGGAGGGAGTTCCAGGATTTTGACCCATCTACAATGAAGGAACAGTGATATATTTCCAAGTCAGGATGGTGAGTGACTTGGAGGGTAACTTCCAGGTGGTGATGTTCCCATGTGTCTGCTGCCCTTGTCCTTCTAGATGGTAGTGGTCATGGGTTTGGAAGGTGCTGTCTAAGGAGCCTTGATGAATTCCTGCAGTGCATCTTGTAGATGACACACACTGCTGCCACTGTGCGCCGGTGGTGGAGGGAGTGACTGTGGATGTGGTGTGAATCAAGCGGGCTGCTTTGATCTGGATGGTATCAAGCTTCTTGAGTGTTGTGGGAGCTGCACTCATCCAGGCAAATGGGGAGTATTCCATCACACTCATGACTTGTGCCCTGTAGATGATGGACAGGCTTCGGGGAGTCAGGAGGTGAGTTACTCATCACAGGATTTCTAGCCTCTGAACTGCTCTTGTAGCCACAGTATTTATATGGCTAGTCTAGTTCAGTTTCTGGTCAATGGTAACCTCCAGGATGTTAATAGTGGGGGATTCAGTGATGGTAATGCCATTGATCATCAAGGGGCGATGGTTTGATTCTCTCTTGTTGGAGATGTTCATTGCCTGGCACTTGTGTGACGCGAATGTTACTTGCCACTTGTCAGCCCAAGCCTGGATGTTGTCCAGGTCTTGCTGCAGTTGGGCATGGACTGCTTCAGTATCTGAGGAGTTGCGACAGGTGCTGAACATTGTGCAATCATCAGCGAACATTCCCACTTATGACCTTATGATGGAAGGAAGGTCATTGATGAAGCAGCTGAAGATGGTTGGGCCAAGGACACTACCCCGAGGAACTCTTGCAGCGATGTGCTGGAACTGAGATGACTGACCTTCAACAACCTCAGCCATCTTCCTTTGTGCTAGGTATGACTCCAACCAGTAGAGAGTTTCCCCCTGATTCCCATTGACTCCAGTTTTGCTAGGGATCCTTGATGCCACACTCGGTCAAATGCAGCTTTGATGTCAAGGGCAGTCACTCTCACCTCACTTCAGGAGTTCATCTCTTTTTTCCATGTTTGAACCAAGGCTGTAATGAGGTCAGGAGCTAAGTAGCCCTGGCAGAACCCAAACCGGGCATCAGTGAGCAGGTTATTGCTAAGAAAGTGCTGCTTGATAGCACTGTTGATGACCCTTCCATTACTTTACTGATGCACAAGAGTAAACTGATGGGCGGTAATTGGCTACAATGGGTTTGTCCTGCTTCTCTTATACAGGACATACCTGGGCAATTTTCCACATAGCTGGGTATATGCCAGCGTAGTAGCTGTACTGGAACAGCCTGGCTAGGGGCACGGAAAATTCTAAAGCACAAGTCTTCAGTACTATTGCTGGAATATAGACAGGACCCATAGCACTATCCAGTGCCTTTAGCCGTTTCTTGATACCACGTGATGTGAATTGAATTGGCCGAAGACTGGCATCTGTGATGCTGGGGACCTCCGGAGGAGGCCGAGATGGATCATCCACTGATAGGAGGCCCTGTCAGTTAAGTGTAAACCTTATTCCCAGATAGGATTACAAACCATCAGGATTGGCCTAATGTCTCCAGGAATTGAGGATCAATCCTCAGGACACTGCTGTTGCAACCCTGGAGAAAAGTCATTGGGACATCAAAAAAAATTACTTTTTTTTGTAATTTTCTTTGAACGTTTCCCTTTACCAGATATAAAAATATTGAAAATAGGGAAAAAGGCTGTATGACTGACAGTCAAACATCATCCAATTGGGTAATGAGTCTTTTTGCTTTCCAGTTGGTGTAGGAAGGCCATGCGTCACAAGGACGGATGTGTTGGCCAACTAACGGCTGGAGTGTGGGGGCAAGTCATGTGACGAAACCTCCAGGAATACATTTAATCACAGTTGGCAACAGTATTCCTGCAGGACCCAGGGGAACAGGAGTATTCTTCCAGGTTCCACAGAGTTTGAGCCGCTGCTCCCTCCAAGTGACCCTCACTCCCCACCCACAAACAATCCCCATCAAGACTTCTGACTGCCTCCAGACTGCTCAGTCATTGCAGGCCCAAACCGGAAAACTGGAAAAGTTGCCTCTCGGTGGGCAGCTGGCCAACAGGATGTTAACTGGGTCCACCCATTAAAATTCACCAGGGCCTCCCACTACAGCTGCCGGGTGGTATGCAGGTAACCTTTCTGATTTCCCATCTAGGAGTTAAAATTCTTTCTTCCACATTTAGTTTCATTTTTTGTACTAATTCTTTGTTGGAGACTATGTTGTCACATATAACCTGTAGAGCGTACAATGTAGGGCAAAAGCGATGTGAAGTGATAATCAGACAGCTTTACATACCCTAGAAACTCATTGTGGGGAATGGGAAGGCCCTACTGCAGTCTTCCTGCTGACTCAACGTCTGGTGGTTTCTATTTGACCCACCATGGCATTGTGGGCTACCATGTTTGGGTAGGCTGACGCACAATGTCTCTCTTGCGTGACACTATGTAGAGAGTGTTGGCAGAAGCATAGCTATTAACTAACATATTCATTAAGAAATTTTAGCACTGCTTAACATGGCCAGACAATCTGTAATATAAATAAAACTTGATTTAGTATTTTAATATTCTTTAACCTTCTATCTTCAAAATGCTGCTGAGGTGAAATCATGCTCTATGTTAATAATTTATGCTAGTCACATTTAATACTTTTCTCTTTCGGAGGGAAGAATACAAGTCAAAGTTCTGATATTGTATTCTGATATTCTGATATTGTAGAGCCAAATCAACAACAGAAACAACAACTACATCATCAATGACAAGAAATCAAAGTGATGAGTGTGTACACTTTTGCTGTGGACACGTCTGTGCAATATGAATATGTCAGTGGGAATTGAAGAAACCAACTAAGCTGTAATAATGTTAAAGCCGCTAAGATTGAGACTTGGCTGGTAAAAATTGCACTGATGGTATTCATGAAGCTGTGAGCTTTCCCAAGTTGACACCAAGAAAAATTTAAGAAAGTTTGTTTCACTGACTGGGACATGGAGGTCCTGATTAACATTACTCCAGAGAAAGATGTGGTGGTTTAAGCCTACAGGCATTCAATGAATACAGAGTGTGTCGGCACATCATTGATGACATTAACTCCAGCTGGACATTGCAAGAACTGGCAGAGTCTGGGTAAAATGGCAGGGTAAAGCAACAATATCAACCTGCCTTAATTAGGAGATAAAGACCATCGATCAGAGATAACTTTAAAAGACAGTTATTATAAAATATCATTTAAAAAGCAGTATGCATACACTGGTAAAAAATGGCCACAGCTGCCTCCACAGGGTAGTCACACCACCCTGCCCCCCCCAAATCAGGTACATTCTTAATGTAAGATGAAGAATATAAAGATATAAATTAATTTAAAATGTATATCTGTGTATGTTTGTGTATGTACAATTATACAAACTTAAAGCATAGAAACAGCTATTCAGCCCAATTGGTCCATATTAGTATTTTTGCTCCACAGAAGCCTACTTCATCAAACCCCATCAGCATACCTTTCTACTCCTTTCTCCTTCATCTCCTTATCTAGCTTCCTCTTAAATGCATCTAAACTGATCACTCCATGTGATTTCAAATTGTGACTATTCTCTGGGTAAAGAAGTTTCTTCTGCACTCTTTATTGGATTTATTCGTGATAGTTTCATACTTATGACCCCTAGTTTTAGGTCCCCCATAAGTAGAAACATCAGGCAGAGTTTTTGCATTTTGGGTCAGAGCCCCGGCGTCGGGGTCAAATTTGGGTCCTGACCCCGCACTATGTTGGTGGGTGGGCGGGCTCTTGAATCTGAAGGGTGAACGGGAGGCTATCCAGCATGGAAGGAGCTGCAGCCTGCCATTGCAGGGAAGGGAGAGAGAGGGCGCCTCCATGTACAGGGCCCACTGCACAATTGTAAAGTTTTTGAAGTAAAAAATGGCCACAGCTGCCTCCACAGGGTAGCCACACCACCCTGCCCCACCCCAACCTGCCTCTGGGAGGTTGCCTCCAGGAAGCTGACACCCTTCCGATGCTGCATGGACCCTACTGACCAATTGGAAAATTCCAGTCGCTCTCTGATTAACAGCAATTGGCCTCTTATAGACCCTAACAAGCTACCTGCTGCTTGCGGGCAGGCAGCTATTCCAACCTTGGTTCAGCCTCCAGGAAAATAGCTCAGGGGGAGGAGCGGGGGGGGGGGGGGTGCCAGCAAACCAGCGTGCCAACCGGTGGCATGAAATTACGTGCCCAGCTGCCTGCACTCCCACCCCCAATATGGTAAAAATCCTGCCCAGTTTCTCTATGCCTACATTGTCAAACTACTTCAAATCTTAATTTTAAAGACCTCTATTAGATCACCCCCCAGCCTTCTCTTATCTGCAGAAAGAAGCTGCACCTATTTACTCTTTCCTGATAATTAGAACCTTTCAGTTCTGGTATCACCCTCACAAATCTTTCTTGCACCTTCTCCAGTGCTTGTACATCTTTTTTGTATTGTAGAAGCCAGAATTGAGCACAGTAGATTAAATGAGGTCTCAACAAAGTTCTATGTAAGTTTAACATAATATCTGTGTGTGTGTATATGAGTGTATATATCGACAGGAGGTGCTGTCGCCACACAGAGAAATGTTAAAATGGATGGAACAAGGAAAACAGTACAAGTTAAAATAGCAGGCTAATGCAAATTGCATTATACGTGTCAGGAATGGTAGAATTGAACGAATGCTGCATGGTTTAACATCACCCACATTGCCCTGTTTGAATTCACACTTCTCTCATATTTACAGAGAAAACTTTGGGAAAGCAAAAGAAGAGGGTATGGAAGATCATGGACCCTCTCAAGATGTTTAACTGCCCCACGAAGAATAAACAGTGCTATGACTGCAGAAGCAGCCTGTCCTTGACAGGTTGGAGGGTCACACTTATCACCCAGTACATACTGTATTACAGCAACATACCCATGCACAGTGTACGTGTATCTCACACTTGTAATGCAAGTATAATGTACAAATCGTTCAGTGTGCTTAGGTACTAACAATATTGTATGTGCTCCCTTCAAAGCACATGATGAGTCCAATGATCTTGAGTGCGCAGCTACAGAGCAGCATTTATTGTCAAGCCAAGCATTATCAGCTATCTTTATATCAATCAGTTTCTGAGACCATGGGTCCATTATTTAATGATGAGAAGGCAGCACCAAGAGGTAAAGCACATGCCACTGGTAGTGAAGGCATAGCAATGCTGGTAGCTGCTGAGAAAATCACAGGTGCTGAATGCCCATTATCAGTTCTCTTGAAACACAAACATCAGTGAGTCTACCTTCCAAAGACTAGGCACAAAATCAAAGCTGTCAGTCCAGTGTAGCACTAAAGGAGTGCTATATTGCCAGAGGTGCTGTCCAGTTAAGATGTTAAACCAAGGCTCCATCTGTCCCCTGAGGTGGGCGTAAGTGGCCCTGTCTCACTAGTCAAAGAGAACCACGGTGCCCTGGCCAATATGCCTCAAGCAACATTACTCAAACAGGCTGGTCATTATTAAATTACTGTTTGTGGAATCTTGTTAAGCACAAATTGGCTGCCACATTTCCTACATTACAACAGTCTCTACACCAGAGGATGTGAAGAAATCTTAGATGTCTTGAGGTCAAGAAAGGTACTTTACATATGGAAATACATTCTTCCTTCTATTCTTTCATGATACATGAACTGTACTTGTAATAAACTTGGAATGCAGGGCTAGTTTCTCGTAAGAAACAGTAAACTTTATTTACAGGCTCCTGGTGAAGCTTGTTCCAAGATCAAGGCTGAAAAGCTCTGTGACTAAGATTCCCAGTGCTTGGGGTTGATTCATTTGTACAATCACATGATCCCCATAACAGTAGAAATAGTTTAACTTAATTACTACATTCCTCCTCCCTTAATTTTGTTCTTATTTACAAAAATATCTTAACCCATATCATATACAATTATATACAGTTCATGCCATTATAAATTCAGTCTTTGAGGAGGTTTTTGGATTTGAGTAGAGCGACGCAACTCTACAACTGGAGGTTCTTTCATTGGATCGACTTGCACAGGAACTGCAGCTTCGGGGACATCCCTTAGACAATGACAGTTCAGAATTATTTACTTCAACAGAGACATCAGGTATGTCCATTCATTGTTGATCTAGCACCTCAGGTGTCGAAGTTTCAGCTTTGATTTCAGGTGGATTAACTGGCTGTTGGAGGGTTTCTCGACTTCTGAGATGATCCACGTGTTTCCTAACAATCCTGTTTTCCACTTCTACCTGATAAGATAGTTTCAGAGGCAATTTTACCAGAAACCCATCTTGGTCCAGTTGCAAAATTTCGTACAAAAACTGTTTCTCCCACAATAAACTCTCAACTTTTACTGTGAACATCATGATTTACTTTCTGACTCCCCTGGTTTCTCTCCACCTTCCCCTCTAAATTAGAGAATACTAGACTCAACCTTGTACAAAGTTGGTGCTTCATTAACAATTCTAAAGGTGTTAAATCAGTGATCGCATGAGGAGTTGTGCAATAGCTGAACAGAAATTTCGAAATTAGTTTTTTAGCATTCCCTCTGATAGTTTCTTCATGCCTGTTTTAAAGGTTTGTACTGCTCTTTCTGCTAACCCATTAGACGAGGGATGGTGCGGTGCTGCTCTGACATGTTTAATCCTATTTAGGTTCATGAATCTTTGGAATTCAGTACTAGTGAAAGCAGTACCATTGTCTGACACAATAACTTCAAGTAAACCATGAAAACTGAAACTCTGGCGCAGTTTTTCAATGGTTGCAGGTGATATTGTGACCTCACTTCAAACACATCCATCCACTTGGAATGTGCATCAATAATCACAAGAAACATGGTACCTACAAATGGACCTACATAGTCTATATGTAGCCTAACCCAGGGTTGACCAGGCTGCTCTCGCAGATGCAGTAGAGTTGAAACGGGCAACTTCTGCTATTGCTGGCACTGGAGACAGTGTTCCACCATTTTTTCTATATCATTGTACACCTGATATAACCTTGTGCAAGCATCTTCATTTTCAAAATTCCAGGATGCACACTATGAAGTTCTTCCAATAATTCCTCGCACAGGGATAACGACTCTTGCCTCCCGTAATAAGATACCATCTTGACAACTCAGTTCAGATCTACGGGTAAAGAGTGGTTTTAATTCTTCAAAGACTTGTGCATTTGACCATCCTTGCAATTCCTGTTCATGGACTTTTGCTAAAATTGGATCCCAATTCATCCAATTCTTTGTCTGTCTCGCGCAGACTGGTGAGGAATCCAGGAAATTCAACATAAGTACTATCTCTTGAGGTACTGGAACATGTGTAATACTATCTGGCAAAGGGAGACGACTGAGGGCGTATGTACTCGCATGCCGACGAAATTAAAGCCCATCTTTGAATTCTAGCAGAGGCTATCGGTGGGATTGCCTTATCTTCACTAAACAATTCTAACAGTGATTTGTGATCTGACACTGTCGTGAAGTGTCAACCGTGCAAATATTGATGGAATTTCTTTACTCCAAATACGATAAATAAGCCCTCTTTTTCAATTTGTGAGTAACCTTTCTTGGCTGCAAAAAGGGTTCTGGATATGTATCCTATTGGTCTTTCAGATCCATCCTCCATCTTGTGTGACAACACTGCTCCCACTCCGTAGGGAGATGCATCACAAGTGAGTATCAATTCCTTAGACGCATCATAGTGCACTAGCAGACATGACGGGTGTAAATGCTTCTTAACTCTAGTGAAGGCTTCCTCTTGCTGGGCCTTCCAGGACTATCTGTGGCTCTTCTTCAATAATAAGTGTAAAGGGGCTAACACTGTAGATAGATTAGGGAAGAATCGATTAATAGTTTACCATGCCCAAAAAAGACTTGAGCTCCATGACGTTGGTAGGAGAGGGTGCTTCCTTGATTGCCCTGACTTTCTCCTCTAATGGATGCAACCCTTGGGCAACCACTCGATGACCCAGATCCCTAACTTCCTTTGCTTGGAAAATGCACTTTTCTTTTTTTAAACGAACACCAGCCTCCAAAAATCTCTTCAGAACCTCCTCCAGATTGGCCACATGCTCTGCTTCCATGGATCCAGGTACAGTACAACTTGGGGAAGTCCTTGTAGTAGGCTTTCCATGGTTCTTTGGAAAATCACACAGGCAGATGACACACCGAAGGGTAGGCGTCTATACTGGTACAGGCCCTTGTGCGTGTTTATGGTGACATAACTTCTTGATGCATTGTCCAGCTCAAGCTGCTGATCGGCATGGCTCAGGTCCAGTTTAATGTCGGATCTTCCTCCTGCAAGTTTAGTATACAGGTCTTCAATCCTTGGGATTGGGTATTTGCCTAATGTCGCAGCCTTGTTCACAGTTAATTTATAATCTCCGCAGATGCGAATGGTTTGGTCTGATTTCATCACAGGGACTATGGGTGCTGCCCATTCTGAAAATTGGACTCACCGTATTACTCCTAACTTCTCCAAATGACAATTTTGCATCTACCTTTTCTTTTAGCGCATAAGGCACAGGTCCTGTCTTAACAAACCGGGGTGTTGTTTCAGAGTCCACATATATTTTAACTCGCAGACCTTTGATTTTCCCCAACTCTTCTTGGAATACTCTGTCATTTTTTTCAGCAACTCTGGAACTCCTCCTGTTCTTGACCTGAAAAATTTCTGATCAGTTTAGTTTGATTTCTTTCAACCAATTACGGCCCAGAAAGCTAGGTCCTTCTCCAGTTACAATAATTATTGGCAGCTGACCTGCCTGTTGCCTAAATGATACGGGGACAGAGGTGATGCCTTTCACCTGTATTGCTTCTCCTGTATATGTTATTAACTGAGCAGCAATTTTCTCCCACCACTGTAGGTCGATGCTCCTGTGTCAACCTTCATGACCAGAGGCTTCCCATTTACTTGAAGGGTGACAGTGATTGGTTCAGTTTTCCTGGCCTTCAGATTGTGTAGGGAATAAACGTCAGCCTCAATAACTTCTGGCTCATCTATATTGTGCACTTCATT
Source organism: Cetorhinus maximus (assembly GCF_964194155.1). Classification (NCBI taxonomy): domain Eukaryota; kingdom Metazoa; phylum Chordata; class Chondrichthyes; order Lamniformes; family Cetorhinidae; genus Cetorhinus; species Cetorhinus maximus. The sequence goes on from NC_135905.1 coordinate 31,233,723, forward strand.
TAACTTGACCTGCTGCCTGAATGGCTGTTTTGATCTAGCTCTGCATTGTTTAACAACATGCCCTTTTATTTGACAGTAGTGGCATTCTGCCTCTTTAAATCTACAGACTTTGGGTACGTAATTTTCCCCCACATCAGTGACATTTTAACTTCTGGATTACTTGTGAGCTGCTTCCAGTATTTCTTTTTATTTTTCTACTGGTAGGGGACCGTGTCCTACTTCGCAGTAGCTTCCCTGGTTTTTGCGCCATGCCTGGCATCAGGTTCCTGCCCTAGCTGCAGAACGGCGCCATGTTGCACACTCTGCAAAGCTTGCGAATCCCTCTCAGCAGTGCCCATTGCTAGCACTATCTCCATGGTGCGCTTCAGATCTAACTCAACTTCTGCAAGCAAATGGCACTGAATGGAGCCATAGAGTCTACAGCACAGAAAAGGGCCCTTCGACCCATCGAGTCTGCACCATTCAAACAAGTACCTAAATATTCTAACCCCATTTTCCAGCACTAGGCCCAAAGCCTTGTATGCCATGGCATCGCAAGTGCACATCCAAATACTTCTTCAATGTTTCAGGCAGTGAGTTCCAGATTTCCACCATCCTCTGGGTGAAAAAATTCTTCCTCACATCCCCTCTAAACCTCCTGCCCCTTACCTTAAATCTATGCCTCCTGGTTATTGATCTCTCCACCAAGGGGAAAAGTTCCTTCCTGTCTACCCTATCTATGCCCCTCATAATTTTATAAACCTCAATTATGTCCCCCCTCAATCTCCTCTGCTCCAGGGAAAATAACCCCAGTCTATCCAATCTCTCCTCATAACTAAAACTCTCCAGCCCAGGCAACATCCTGGTAAATCTCCTCTGCACTCTCCCTAGTGCAATCACATCCTTCCTATAATGCGGATTCCAGAACTGCACGCAATACTCTAGCTGTGGCCTAACCAGCGTTTTATACAGTTACAGCATAACCTCCCTGCTCTTATATTCCACGCCTTGACTAATAAAGTCATCGTTTATGCCGCAAACCAAATGATCTCACAACATGTCGTTTAAAGTATCACCGAAGTTACAGTGCTCCGTTAACTGTTATAACTTCATGATGTACATTGCGATCGACTCACTGGGGGCCCTTACTCAAGAGTTAAACTTGAATCTTTGCATGATCACTGAGGGTATAGGCTGAAAATGTCCTTTCACAGGGTCCACTAGTTCGGTGAAGGAATTGGAATTTGGCATGCATGGAGTCGTCAATTTACGGATTAGGTTAAACGTTTTGCTCCTGCAGACACTTAGGAGAATTGCCTTCTGTTTCTCCTCCGCCATTATTTCGTTAACTATAAAGTAGAAACCTAATCACTCAATGTACTGACTCCAGTCCTTGACGGACGAGTCATACGGGTCAATTCTACCAAAGAGAGGCATTGCTGGTGAGTATACTTCTTTTCTTTCTTCCTTTAAAAAATCAAAATACTCACAGTCACGAGGTGCTGTGTTGGCATTATTTATCCGCGTCACCAATTGTAATAAACTTGGAGAGTGCAGGGCTAGTTTCTTGTAAGAAACAGTAAACTTTATTTACAGACTCCTGGTGAGGCTTGTTCCAAGATCAAGGCTAAAAAGCTCCGTGCCTAAGATTCCTCGCGCTTAGGCTGATTCGTCTGTACAGTCACATGATCGCCATAACAGTAAGAAATGACCTAACTCACAATTACGATAGTTCTGATGTACAGTGACTGAATGTAAAATTGCTGGCGGCGAAGTCTACCATTAAACAGGGAGGAATGTCACGGACAACTGTAGAGATGATTTCAGTAATCTGGACCAGAGATGAAGCATTAGGACTGGCATAGGTGCCAACTACCTTCCCCTCAGATAGATCAGTAAGCATCAGATGGAGATGGACTGCAGTACAGGCATAAATGAAAAAACATGGGAATCACTGAGTTCCAGTAAAGCCAGTGGAAATTCTGAACCACTACTTATTCCTGCATGACTGGCTACAAGCTCTGCTTCAGAAAGCAATCGGAGGATGACTACAACACACAGCACCCTTTAGATAGTATGTGCTGCAAACCACTGTACTGAGGGATGGAGGAAGTGGTATTGGGACTTGTGGCAGGGGCAGCTGATCCTGGTGTGTGGATGAAAACTTTGTTCTACTAACTCACTTCAGCCGGCAGTGAGGTGAAACTTTGAAATCTTTCTCTTTGTGCGACCAACTCATAGCTCAGGTTTCTTTTTTTTAATTTTGCCCTGTGTAATTCTGCATGGCATTCCCATCTTGTTCTTCCAAGCCAATTTATTTCAGAGCTCCAACTATTAGATTATGAGGAGAGATTACATAAACTAGCCTTATATATTCCCTGGAATATGAAAAGTTAAGGCGAGATTTGATTGTGGGTTTTAAGATTTTCAAAGGGACTGCTAGGGCAAGATAGGCTAATAGGTAAAGAGAAACTTTGTCTGCTGGTGGAGGAGTCTAGCACAGAGGTCTAACCTTAAAATCAGAACCTTGGTCATTCAGGAGAGAATTTAGGAAACACTTTTTCATGCAAAGGGTAATAGAAGTGTGGAACACTCTCCCACAAAAAGCAGTAAATGCTAACTCAATTAATAACTTTAAATCTGGGATCAAAAGACTTTTGTCAGCCAAGGATAATAAAGGATATGAAGCCAAGATGGGTGAAGTTAGGAACCAGACCAGCTATGATCTAATTGAATGGTGGGACAGATTCGAGAGGCTGAATGGCCTCTTCCTGTTCCTATAAGCCCATCATTAGGAGCGCAGGGTCACTGAATTTACTTTTGCACACTTTGGACTGTAAAATAAAGTACAACAATTTTTTAAAATCTTTTTATTTTCTTAAATTATTTTTTTAAAAATTATCCTCAGCTTATCTGCTACTGAAGCCCTCATCAAAGCTTTTGTTACCTCTACGCTTGACTATTCTAACACACTCGTGGCCAACCTTGCTAGGTCTACACTCCGCAAGCCTGAAGTCATTCACTGACCTAGATTGACACCCAGTTAAGGCTGTCTCAATTTTTAAATTTTCATCCTTGTTTTCAAATAGCTTTGTGGTCTCACCCCCCTGTATCACTGGAATCGCTTGCAGCTTTACAGCTGTATCACTGTAATCACTGTATCACTGTATCACTATATCACTGTAATCACTGTATCACTATATCACTGTAATCACTGTATCACTGTAATCACTGTATCACTGTAATCACTGTAATCACTGTATCACTATATCACTGTATCACTGGAATCGCTTGCAGCTTTACAGCTCCTATTGTTCAGTGTCAAATTTAGTTTGATAGCACTGCTAAAATGCCTTGGGATATTTTATTACATTAAAGACACGACAATGCAAGGTGTTGTTGTTGCTGTTAATTCACGTTCTGGATGTTGACTGGTAAAGCCAGCGTTTATTGCCCATTCCCTAGTTGCCCTTGAGAAGATGGTGATGGTATAATGTCCCTTCTTGTAAATAATGAAACAGCTGATCTACTTGCATTAGTAACTCCATTAAAAAGTGTGTCTTTAAGCCCTACATTAGCCCTATTCACCGAGGAAGGCTTCTTAATGAGGTGATTGCTGAAGAATGAATATGTTATTTTGCATTTATGCTGTCAGCTTCAAATCCACACTTCTACCTCTGTAAGAGAGCTCTATACAAGCATGATTACCTGCCAACACGACACTCTGCTCCTGACTGGGTAAATCATCCATATTTTGACAGTGTGGGAGAAAGGTTTCAAAACATTTGGTTTTTAATTTCATCTTCATTTTATAAAGTGTTCAAAAGCCCCAGCAGATATTCCTTTCCCCAACCATTGCCCTGCCCCCCACCAACCACCACTGCAATCCTTAGCATTTTAAAAATTTCTCTTAGCACTCGTCTGTCATTATTCTATTCCATGTGATATCAAGCCTAGCCTAGTAATCTCCCAATACTGTTATTCTACAGCCACATTGGGATGTGACTCCAGAGTTATACTGTCACTTGTGATACATCCTCAGATCATGCAATGAACTTCAATGTCTAATGAAATAAAATCAGAGCATTCTGGTAATGCATGGCAGGTCTGTATCTGTAAACAGAAAAGGGAGTTTATGCTGTTTTGGGTGTGCACCCTTCATCAAAACTTCTCCCCTAAAGGTCAAAAACACAAAACACCATTACCTGTCCTTTCTCTTTATAGCTACTGACTGACATAGTGTGCATTTTCATAATTTTTTGTTTTTATTTCAGATCTCCAGCATTTATGATGTACAAAAAGGATGGGCAGGGATAAACCTTCTTGTCTATCAAGCATGCCCCAGACTCACTGTGACAAATCATTTCCTTAACAATGCACCGACTCCCCTGCCCCCACCCCCAGTCGTACAGCCATGTAATCTCCTGGGAGTGGCAAAAATGCAGAGATAAACTCCAAGCCAATAAGGGAAAAAATAATCTGGAAAATTCCCCTCCTATCCCCTCAAGCAATCAAAACTCAGAATAGAAGGATCGCATGGACCACATGTAATCCGTAAAACCACTTACCTTCAATAAGATGCGATCTTCTCCTGGTCAAGAACCAGTCCAGCTCTCTCTTGAAGGGAGACCAGAGAGTCAGCAGTCACAAACAAGCGATTTCCAGAAACTCACTATTCTCTAGGAAAAGAGGAGCTGTCCAACATCCAGTATGTTCCTACACTTGCGTAGTTTAAGTTCATATCTCCTGCTCCTCCCCGGTCTGCCAAACTAGATTAATCTAGCAATAGGCACACAATCCAGCCCTTCCATTATTTTATAAAACTCTGTCAGGTCACCATAAGTTTACACTGCTCTAAACCAAATACATCCAGCTTCTCAAGTCTATCGTGGTTCTTTAATCTTGCTCTCCTATGATCTTTTTCCAAGTCACTAATTTTCCTTCTTAGTTTAACAGTTAATGATTTTTTTTTAAATATAGGCTTTACTGGTTAACAGGGTGGGATATATATGTTAAAAATGTCCTGTCAGGTTAGATTGATAATGTATTATACTGTGCACACTAGTTGTAAAATGTATCAGTGATCAAATGAAAATTAATCCTGCACTAATTACTACAGGTCACAGCTGTTAATCCCTTGTTATCGCACATCAAAAAATTGGAACAGACTGATAGGTGGATTAGATGTTGACAGTTTCCGTATCAAAAGGAAAAGAAGCAGAAGACTCATGTTTTTGACTAAAGTGAGTTGGAATGCTTCAGGATCATATTGTGATCCTTAAGCAAAGACACAAAGAACAGAGAGGTTGGTTTGGAGAATTCTGGGTCACTTTAACCATTGACCCACATAAAATACGACCTGTGGGATAAAGATTATGCTTCTGCAAATTCTGCATCCTAAAAGCTTATATTTTGTGTCCATTCAGCTAAAATGTTACCCCTATATCTATAAAAAATTTAAAATGCTCCATTTATGTACACGTCCAGTCTACTAAAGCTAACTTGCTGTTGTTACTTTTTTGTCACACTTGTGTAACAATATATCTATTGTAAATTCCTGTATCCATAGTTATAATGTAAACACTTTCTGTTGCAATGACACACTCCCAGCAGGGATGGCACTATAGCACATTGGTTTTACATCCCTCGGCACCTCAGCTTATACTGTAAAGACGCTCCCATGCCTAAACCAATTCCACATTTCTACCTCCCAAATTGCCATAACTTTTACTATTTAACTATGTATAATATTAAATTTATATTGTACAAAAATAAGGAGAGAATGTATGACTTTAAAATAATGACGGAGTTATATCTATGCACCGTAGTCCAATTATCCCTCACCTTCTAACTTGCTTCATCTGAATGCTGACATAGTACTGTATTGACTTTTTCTGTGCAATGATTAACACACGGACTTTTCTAAGCAATAGCAGATACAACAATTTCAAGGCTGAAATCTAACAATGAGATTCCGAAAAGAATGATGCAGCACCTTATCACATCTCTCAGAAACATTTCAAAGTGTTTTTGAATATTGAGAGTTATTTTGTAATGCAGTTGTTTTGTAAACTTGACATCTGTTATTGGGAAGGTACTAGAGGGGATCATAAAACATGTCTAAGAGATGTATAAGTGAGTTACACCCATAATTGGTAGTATCCCTGGGAAAGGGAAGGGGCCAATAGGAATTCTCAACACAACTTCTGATAAAATAGGTCATCTTGTATAAATGTGTTAAGAGTTTTTGAGGAAGTGTCTAGTATAGTGGAGGAGGGAAATCCAGTAGACGTTGTTAACCCAGACTTTCCGAAAGCCTTTGATAAGTTACCTTACACCAGTTATTACACACAAGTTAAAATCTGTGGTATCAAGAATTTGAAAAGCTCTATTAGGAAATAGCTCCAATCCAATCCAATCCCATAGCCAATAAGTTGTAGTTAAAGAGTGTGGTTCTGCCTGGCAACATCTTACTAGTGATGTCTTCCAAGTATTGATTCTAGGTTTGCTATCTTCATGGTCTTTATTAATGAACTGAGCAGTGGTTGGGATTCTAGTCTGTGAGTTTCTAAGTGATGCCAAAATCTGTGCAAGGGCTAATCAATTCCAAAAGGATTTTGATATACCAGGGTGTGGGCCACAATGGCAAATGGTATTTAATTTAGATAAATGTAGTGCCATGCATGTAGGTAGGGCAAACATATAATACACAAATCATTTGCAGGGAACAACACTGAAGGAGCATGGATTTCTAAAGAGGAAATCGTGTTTAGTTAACTTGCTGGAGTTTTTTGAAGAAATAACAGAAAAGGTCGATGAGGGTAATGTTGTTGATGTGGTGTACATGGACTTTCGAAAGGCATTTGATACAGTGCCATACAACAGACTTGTGAGAAAAGTTATTGCTCATGGAATAAAAGGGACAGTAGCAACATGGATACAAAATTGGCTGAAAAATAGGTCAAAAATAATCAAAGGATATTTTTTGGGCTGGAGGAAGGTTTGTAGTGGAGGTTCCCGGGGTGGGTATTGGGACCCTTGTTTTTCCTGATATATATTAATGATCTAGATCTTGGTGTGCAGGGGACAGTTTCAAAGTTTGCGGATGATACGAAGCTTGGGAGTGTTGTAAACTGTGAGGAGGACAGTGTAGAACTTCAGAAGGACATAGACAAGTTGGTGGAGTGGGCAGATAGGTGGCAGATGAAGTTCAATGTGGAAAAGTGTGAGGTTATGCATTTTGGCAAGAAGAACATGGACAGACAATATAAAATAAGGGGTGAAATTTTGAAGGGGTGTAGGAGCAGAAAGACCTGGGTGTATATGTGCATAGATCATTGAAGGTGGCAGGACAGGTGGAGAGAGCAATAATTAAAGCATTTGGATTCCTGGGCTTTATTAATAGGGGCATAGGGAACAAGATCAAGGAGGTTATGCTGAATTTATATAAGATACTTGTTAGACCTCAGCTGGAGTGTTGTGTACAGCTCTGGGCACCATATTATGGGAAGAATGTGAATATATTGGAGAAAGTGCAGGAGAGGTTTACAAAAATGGTTCCAGGGATGAGAAACTTCAGTTATGAAGATAGATTGGAGAGGTTTGGACTGTTCTCCTCGGAGAGAAGAAGGCTAAGAGGAGATTTGACAGAGATGTTCAAAATCATGAGGGGGCTGGACAGAGTAGATAGGGAGAAGCTGTTCCCACTTGTAAAAGGGTCAAAAATGAGAGGGCACAGATTTAAGGTGATTTGCAAAAGAAACAAATGTGACGTGAGAAACAACTTTTTCTGGTTCAGGTCTGGAATGCACTGCCTGGAATTGTGGTGGAGGTAGGTTCAATCGAGGCATTCAAGAGGGTATTAGATCATTATTTGAATAGAAACAATGTGCAGGGATATGGGGAAAAGGCAGGGCCACGGCACTAGGTCATAATGCTCATTTGGAGAGCTGGTACAGGTATAATGGGCTGTATGGCTGCCTTCTGCGCCATTAAGATTCTGTGATTCTGTGAAGAGATTAAAAGAGGAAAAGGACTAGGTGTTACAGTGCACAAAGCACTGAAGGCACATGACCAATATGGAACAACCATAGCAAAAGCTATAAAATATTGGATTGTATTAATAATACCATTTGGAATGAATCATAGGGAACCATTTTGACACTTTACAGGTTGCTGGTTGGACTGCACCTGGAGTACTCTGCCCAGTTTTGGGGTCCTCCCACATGGTGTGTGATATAGTGGCGGAGAGCTCCTGGTTTAGACTAAGGGTTCATTGCATGAACTTAAAAGATTGTGAATACTTGGGTGTAGTGCATTTATGGGTGTAACTCACTTGCAGGTAAAATTTTGTGATCTTTTGTACAATTTGGACTTGTTCCAATTCTGCCGAGATTAAACCATTATCTAACTGAAAATGATGTGAATACTCCAGGCCCAACTAACCGAGTCGAGATAATTCTAGTCGCAATTGCTTGGGACAGAATATGGGGTGGGAAGAGCTCAAGGACATGCAGATGGTGCTGCTCCGACAGTCAGCCAAGGACAGGGACAACGTGTCAAGCTGTGAAAATAAATCAAAGACACAGTAAATTCTTCCCTGTTGGAAACATGAAGTACCTGCCTTTGTGTCACATATCATTGTATCTGAAAAAGTTCCGCACTCTTCCTCCTCTTTGGCAGATATCTGACTCAATATTTCCATTGCATCGCCTGAGACTTAGGCTTCTATTTCTAAAAAAGAGAGCTTGAAAATAGTTATCCAATTCCACCCACACACCTTAAAATAATTGGATAGAAATTGGTTTGTGAAGAATAAAGGCAGAGTTTAATGACTGTACTGTGACTAATTTCAAGTTAAATCACAACCTGCAGGCTCTGGAAACTTATAGTTCCTGCCCTTAATAAGCATGAAGCCCAGGTACATGATCCATGGGAGGTTTACCAAGATGAGCACCTGGTACCACGGGTCCATTCGTGAGCTATAGATAACTTGAGTCTGCAGCACTGGTAAGAAAGTGTGGAACTCCACTCTATGCATGACCCAGTTCTGCAGGAAGTGTTTGGGAGTATGACACCCATGGATTGTCCATGAGTCTCAGAGCTGCACAATGATAAACAAGTTTACGGTACTATCCATGAGTAAATCTGAAGGATTTATCGTTGTCTGTTAAAAGCACCATTTGTGTTGCCCTTTGTAGAAGCACAAGGCCACTGACCATTGCAAACTAACATCAGAACCCATTGTAAAAGAATACTAGGCATACCTGATATAACATCACCTAGGAGATATAGTGCTACTGACTGTGTCTTTTCTTTTGATAGGCCCTATCTTCCTATGGCAGATCTTGATCCTCAATCACACTCAGTGTGTTCTCTAGGGGCTGGACTGGCAAATGTTGAGGGCAACGTCTGCCTGCAATTTCTGATCAACTGACATTTTGGAAAGTAATATTGTAATAGATGGTATCTATTTGATATATGCTTCTTTAAGGGATAAGGTTCTCACAGCAGTGAAAGGGTTAGCAAAAGATTCTGTCTGAATCTGCAGCACAGCATATTCTTGGATGGTTTTGTTTGGGAGAGGAGGTGGCAGAGGAGGAGAGGAGGAGGGCAGCCTGCCTGCAATTGCCAAGATGGGGTACGAAAGAATCTGTTAATGACTTGCTCCAGTTCTGTCATGCTCCATCATAGTTTTATTTCAATATATTTTGTACTATTAGATCTAAATTATTCTTACAAGTATGTTCTGTATTTATTTAAACATTCTAAATTATTTTTTTCTTAAATTTTCATTAAATATTACAAGGGTGTTAGGCAGCATGCTAATTTTCTACATAGTACAATTCTATGTAGGCAAATGATAATCATTATTTCACAAATGCCTTTATAATTGCTCTGCTTAGAATTCTGTCTTACCCAAATGTTTTTCCCACCTCTTCTGTGGGTGGAGCTTATGTTGGGCATGGTTCTGTAAGAGCTGGAGAATTTCAGTTATCTGACTCTGTTCTTTACTTAACAGTGTATTCAACCAGGGGAAGCATCACAATTGAGCCCACTCCTGGCTTAATGTAAAAACTGACCGGCAAGAAAAGACATAAGTCCATCTAGCTCTCCTTCTACCATCCTGGTAGTTGCATAATACAGTGATAATGGATTTGTTGACTAATCAGATAAATTAGTCTCTTATCAATTAGTCTGCAAGAGACCTTGATATGACAATGGTGCAAATCTTTGGGAACCATAGATCCAAAGTCAACTTTTCCCTCCCAAACACACTACGCTTATCACATGCCATGGCTCAAATTACTTATATACTGGATCCTAAAATATTATTTCTCGAAATAAATCATTGAAATTTGCATTTGAATGTATCAAGACAAACTGCTTCCATTGTCTCCCTGGGAGCCTGTTCCATGAGGTTGACCACTTGCCCATTGAAATGTTATTTCCATAGATTAGTTTTGAATTCACCTCCATCCAAGTGCATATCGTGTCCTCTGGCTCCACTGCTCGGAACAAGATGAAACCGCTTGTCATGGTCTATATTATCTGGTCTCTTTGTAATCCTAATAACTGCAATCATATCAGCTTTCAGATTTATCTTTTCCAGTGAGAATATTATCCGCTCATTAGCCTCACCCGCACTTTCTAGCGAGTGTTATGGATAGCAGTTCAGGACAGAAAGACTGGTTAATTTCTTATCCAAAGGCTAATGCCACACCGAGGCTATTCATAGCATTTTCTCACTGCTTTTCCAGCTGGGGTCATCTAGCTCAGACCAGAAATTGAATGTGCGACCTTGTCTTTCTGATAGCTCAATTGCTAAAGGGGCAGCATGAAGGTAAGTCACCTGGTAAAGGTGCTACAATTAGGATTGGTTTACCCTCCCGAGACATGAAAGATCCCATGGCACTTTTTGAAGAAGAGCAGGGGAATTCTTTCTGGTGTCCTAGCCAATAGTTGTCCCTCAGCCAACATCATCAGAAAAAACAAATTGCCTGGTCATTATCCAATTGCTGTTTGCGGGACCTTACTGTCCACAAATTGGCTGACAAGCTTCATACATTACAATTCAACAACACTTCAAAAATACTTCATGCATTTACTCCCTGTATTTTAATCTCTACTGGTGGCATCATAAAATCAATATGGGCAAATGAAAAGTGGGCTTGTGTCTCACCTCCCTGAGCTGTAATCAGCGTCACAGTGGAGAAAACCATACAATCAGATGTACATGAACCTTTCCACAGAAGAGGGGAGGTTGACTCTGGGTCATTCTTGTACATATATTGGCATCCTTGGTCTTGGTCTTCCTCTAGCCAAGTTATTCCAACACAGCTACAAACACTGACATTTATCTGACAGTGTGAAAAATTTCCCATGTATGTCCTGTCCACAAAATGCAGGAAAAATCCAGCCAGGCCAAATAACATCCTATTAGTTACTCCCAATCATCAGCAAATTGGCGCAGGGAGTCATCAACATTGTTACTAAGCATCAGCTGATCATCAGTAATCAGCTCACCGGTGCTCAGTTTGGGTTCCACTGGGACCACTCAGCTCTGGACCTCGTACAGCCTTGGTTGAAACGTGGACAGAGATCTAAATTCCATAAGTGAGATTAAAGCGACCACCCTTGGCATCAAGGCAGCTTTGAACTGAGTGCAGCACTGAGGAGCCCTAGTAAAACTGAAGTCAGTGGACTGCAGGAGTTCCTTGGGGCACTATCTATTTTCAGCTGCTTCATCAATGACCCTCCCTCCATCATAAGGTCAGAAGTGGAGATATTTGCAGATGATTGCACAGTGTTCAGACCATTTGCAATTCCTCAGATAATGAAGTGATCCATGCCCACAAGCAAGAAGACCAGGGCAAAATCCAGACTTGGGATGATAAATGGCAAGTAACCCTCACACCACATAAGTGGCAGGCAATGACCATTTCCAATAAGAGAGTCTAACCATCTCTCCTTGACTTCAATGGCATTACCTGTAGTGTAAGGGTGGCACATACAGGATTAATGTGGGACTAAGTACAGTACCACCCATATCATGATGTAAGAAGGCACATGACCTAGATTTAGGGTCAGTGTGGTGTTGAGCAGTGACGTGTGAAGACCTAGACATGGAGATAGCTCCTTGCCTGTACCCTTTACTGTATATATGTATATAGTTAAAAGTAGTTGATAAAGACTTGCTGTTAGCCTACTGAAGACTACAAAGACTCTGTTGTGCAACCAAAGCTCTCCCAACATTACTATCACCACACTGCGATGGTCCAACGTCAAGGATCACAACCACCTTCTCAGTGGCAACTTGAGATGGGCAATAAATGCTTGGCGACAATCATATCCTGATAAGTATTGTCTTTAATATCCCTAAATGTTGGTTCAGAGCAGCATTGGCAGAGGTTCACTGTTTATCCATTTGGTCACAGTTGACATGCCTCTTGGGAAGTCCAAGAAAAAAGAAAATTACTTCAAGAGAGGTGGCATTTACCCAGTGTTTATGGATGCCTAGCATATGCAGAAATCCTCAGTTCAGAGGCCAGGCAGGAAAATTGATTTTGCTATATCTCTGATAAGCCCATTGTTATCTCGAGCCAGAGAAAGAGATACACAAAAGCACCTTGACTTGCCTTTGCGATTTTCCCTCTAAATACCCACCAGCATTGAAAGATTTGTGTATTGTTCAGTATCGTGTGATCCTGTGCATTCCTTATTTGAATTGTTCCAAGCTATTCATCCATGTTTAATTAAAGCATGGTATAATTGCTTAAGCTCATCTATTGATTTGTTGGTTTAGCTTATCTTTTGGGAACCAACAAATAACTCCTGAATACATCAGTTATATGATGCTTGCAATATATTACTGAGGCCTTTGAAAAGCTCCATTTCAAATTTCTGTCATCATATGTCCTAACTCGAGCAAATTACATTTTCAGTTCTGGTCACATTCAATTATCACAGATTGTAACGGACCTGATTGGTTTGTGCTTTTTATTGATACTTACTACCCCACATACATGTTTAGCTTCTGGAGGGTTTACGTTAATGAAGTTTCTCTGCAATGTGCTTCAAAATACATGGTGCAAAAAAAAAGACATTTTGAGCTGCTCGATGGATTCTTTGAGGCTGATTTGTTTGTTACATTGATAAACTCTGTAAAATGTAAATGGTGCCATCTCGTGGACAATGCGAGTCAGTAAACCCTTGCTGAAGGATATAAACTTCAGGCAAGCACATAAGACAGAGTTTTCAAATGGTTCACTCCATTCGCATTCACACGCTGCCATAGTTATGCTTCAAAGACATGAGGAGGTAAGATAAAGTTTATATCATTTTCTAATAGACTTCTATTTTGCTTCTCCTGTGGCACTGAGATTATACAATCACTGAATTTACAGCATAGAAGGAAGCCTCTTCTGCCTTTCAACTGGAGCTTTTCCAAGGCAAAAATATTCACTCTAATCCAATTTCCCTGTGTCCTGTGATATATTTCCTTTACAAATATCCTCCAATTCGCTTTTTAATGATGTACTAATCTCTAGGAGATCTTGTGTTGCAGTGGCGAGCGTCCCTGTCTCAAATTAAACCAGAAGCTCCAGGTTTGAGCCTCATCAGCTGCTTCATCAATGACCTTCCTACCAACATAAGGTCAGAACTGGGGATGTTCGCTGATGATTGCATAATGTTCAGCACCATTCGCAACTTCTCAAGTACTGAAGCAATCCATGTCCAAATGCAGCAAGACCTGGACAATATCCAGGCTTGGGCTGACAAATGGCAAGTAACATTCACGCCACACAAGTACCAGGCAATGACCATCTCCAACAAGCGAGAGTCTAATGTTCGATGGCATTGCCATCACTGAATCCCCCACTATCAACATCCTGGGAGTTACCATTGACTAGAAACTGAACTGGACCAGCCATATAAATGCTGTGGCTACAAGAGCAGGTCAGAGGCTTGGAATCCTGCCACAAGTAACTCACCTCCTGACCTCCAAAGTCTGTCCACCACCTACAAGGCACAAGTCATGAATGTGATAGAATACTCCCCACTTGCCTGGATGAGTGCAGCTCCAACAACACTCAAGAAGCTTGACACCATCCAGGACAAAGCAGCCCGCTTGATTGGCATCACATCCACAAATATTCACTCCCTCCACCACCGACGCACAGTAGCAGCAGTGTGTGTCATCTACAAGATGCAATGCAGGAATTTACCAAGGCTCCTTAGACAGCACCTTCCAAACCCACGATCACTACTATCTAGAAGGGCAAGGGCAGCAGATAAATGGGAACACCAACACCTGAAAGTTCCCCTCCAAGTCACTCACCATGCTGACTTGGAAATATATTGCCGATCCTTCACTGTCACTGGGTCAAAATCCTCAAATCCCTTCATAACAGCACTGTGGGTGTACCTACACCACATGGACTGCAGTGGTTCAAGAAGGCAGCTCACCACCACCTTCTCAAGGGCAACTAGGGATGGGCAATAAATGCTGGCATATAAAAGTGCATGTTGGCAGAGCAATTCAGACTTACTAAGTGAACTGTAATATACCAACAGGGGTGTCCACCTCACTCAGCAGATGTAGTAATGAATTATATGTCCCAATGACCTGAAAAAAAATTCCTCTAAAACCGATCATCCTGAGTCTATGTCCCCTTTTAACCGACCCACAATCAGTGGCAACTAGTAAACCCAGTTATAAATGGACACGGTTCATCACAGGATATCAGAAATGAAGGTAATTGAAGCTAAATCATTGAAATGCAGTTTATTTATTCTTCGGATGTGGACTGCACTGGGAAAGCCATGTTAATGCCCATCCATGTTTGTCCTGTAAAGGTGGTAGTGAGCCTTCATCTCCAGCAGCTGCTTCTATAATTGAGGGACCTGCTGGACTACTGTAGAAGGCAGTAAGAATCAAGTGCAAAATTAGGATTACTTGAAGGCCCAACCAGTGAAGGACAACTGGTTCCTTTCCTTAAAGGACATTGGAGAACCAGTTGGGATTTAAATGACAACCAGTCCAGAAAAGCTTTCATGGTCATCTTTCCCTGGGCCAGGCTCATATTTTATCAGATGTATTGAATTTAAATTCACAATTTGCTCTGGTGAGATGATGAACTCATGACTTCTGATTAAGTCCAATATCATAACCGCTACACTGTCATACCTGTCATTTAAATGTGAGGTGCCACTTGTACTCAACAGTTCCTTATTTTATACCAGTCTGTGTTCTAAAATTGAATCTCTTTCTTGCAATGTTTGAAAACCTCTTTGTCTTTGCCAGAAGTGGTAGGAAAGGCAACCATCGTTTTCATCATCATGATGCCTCATGCATATTATTTCACCATGTGATCTGGCCTCAAGCAAATAAAACTGTCTTTTGTACGTGAAATAATTTTGGCCTGTATCCATTCACTCCCCACAGCACAAATCTGCTGCAATTTGGCAGAAATTAGCAAACTCACTCAGACAGCCAATGGGGTGGCTAGACATGAGGAGGTGAACTTAAACACATGATTCAGGTTGGCACTCCAGTGTGGTACTGAGGGAGTGCCGCACTGCCTGAGGTGTTGTCTTCGGAAGAGATGTTAAATGAGGCCCCGAATGCAAGGCCCCGGGAAAAGGGAGTGAACAAGGTGCAAAATACCAGGGCCTGTGATCCAGGAGGGCTCAGGCTCACTGCCAGAACAACAGTAATCATTGGCCGAATAGGATGTGCCAGCTTCTCCAGTCTCTCCTTTCTTGCTTGCCTCAAGTGAGGAGGAGAGTTCTGTTTGTTGGGTGTTGGTGACAGGTTTTGTTGTTGTAGAGGTGGAGAATGCGGTGGACACTTTCTTCAGATTTGGAACTCAATTCAAACAAGGTGAACCGTTCAGAAAATTTCAACTATGGCCTTTAAGAAGCTGTGTGGGCAACAATTTCACTGAGGTATCATATGGCCTTACTTTTAAACATTGCTGGTGAGCTGGGTTACTAAGCAATTGCACATTTAGGTGGCTCAGGCAACCTCATATACTAAGGATGTAGCATTTTTGTAAGCCTTTCTGAACCACTGATAGTCATATTAATACAAAGATGTACAAGTGGATCTCACTGATGAGAAAGCTCATAAAAAACTCAGAGGTTCCACTGCGCATTAATGACAGAGGCATTGTACCACAAAACCCAGAATATATTACTAGGGTTAGAGGAAAATGATTTGAGTGGTACAATCTCCTGTAATGTCACCTCAGAGTGCAAATAAGGTGCTCTATTAATCATTGTTTTAATATTAATCAATTCTGTTTGAAAATCATCATGTTCTTCCTCACTCAATTTTCTTAATCCACTGGAAACTAACTTCAATGTTATGCAGGCTAAGTGGGGCAGAACAGAGACATTTTAAAACATGTTGCAAATCAAAGGCAAGCTGCAAATTAAATGTGTCATGACATACAAAGGAAGACAAAATAACTAAAGTTCTTCCCATTGGTAAAACCAATTCTTGGCAATGATACGAGACTAATTATAAGGAAGTGTTATAGATAATCCGAACAATTATAAGTAAAAGTTCATAGATACAGGCATTCCTAGCCCTGAACTAAGTATAGCTAGCTTTCAGGTTTTTTTCCCCAGAAGTAATACAACTGTTTAGTTGAGTTCCTCCAATTGTTGATATGACTGGATTTGAAGTTGATGCCTGTATTTATATTAGCTGTTAGGTACTTATCTTACTTTTGTGTTCAAGTGTGTTTTGTAGAAATTTTAATTAGAAACAACCTTGCATTTATAGAGTGCCTTTCACAGCTTCACAAAAGTGCTTTTCAGTTACTGAAGTACTTTTGTAGTCAATGCTGTAATGTAGGGAATTCTGCCACCTAACCTGCACTTAGCAAGATTCACAAAGGGCTGGGGATAAAGGGCCCAGAAACAGGAGAAGCACCAGGGTCCAGGATTTTTCTCCCTAGCTCTGCCCGACTGCCCTCTCAGGTGAACATAAAGAGTCCCACATCAGTATTTAGAGGAAGAGCGGAGGAGTTCTCATCAGTACCCTTCAAACAACATCACTGAAAAATAAATTATCTGGTTATGTCATGCCCAGTACAGATATCATATTCCTAACTTTCAAGGTATGGACTGTATGCAATTTGACTTTTAAAACTGGACAACGCGCTGCTAAAATGGTTGCTGGGAGTCAGGTGACTACTGTATGTAATTTATGCACAAAGAATTAACCCATGTCTGAATTTGCTTCTGGAAAGTTCTCCAATGCAAATGAGTTTCCCAGGTGCAAACTCCATTACCAGCTCAATGGGAGAGATCTAATGAACAATGGCTACCAGACATGTCAGAACCATGAGGATGGAAGATCAAATAAAGTCTTCCAGTGAACTAATCTTAGCTAGCATGCTGGTGGGTTATCAATCATTCCCCCATTGGGTATCAATCACCCCTGCTCCAACACATTGGGCAGAATTTTCTGCCTGCTGGGTGGGTGGGCCCAACCCAATCTTCGGCGGGCAGGGAGATGATCCCCGCTGGAGAAGCGGGCCCCGCCGCCATTTTAAGTGGGTGGGCCAATTAAGGCCTGCCCAGCGTGACATCCAGCAGGAAGCGCTATGCGCTTCCTGTGTGGGCAGGGAGGGGGGGTTGGATTCCCCAAAAGCGAGAGTGCGCTCTTTTGCGCATGCGCATCAAAGAGCCCACATCCCCCTGAGGCTAAGTGCTGCCTCAGGGAGATCGCTGACACTTTTAAAAAGATTAAAAATAGAAAAAAAAATTCCCTAACATGTCCCCCTATGTGACAATGTCACATGAGATGGGACATGTTCATAAATTACAGTAAAACTTTATTAAACTTTTTAGAACCCTGCATGAAACCTCATCCCGCCGGTGGATGAGGTTTTATGTTTTTTCTATTCCCCGCCGGGGCTTCTGGCCTTAAGGTTGGACGGGCAGGTCCTTTAATTGTTACAATGATCCTGTCAATGGCCTCAATTGGCCATTGACAGGTCGGCGGGCCAGCAGCTGATTTTGCTGTGGGCCTGCCTTCCTGAAAATTTAAATGGGGCGGGATGACATCGGGGGTTCTGCCCGACATCATCCAGTGTCATTTTATGCGTCGGCTAGCCCCCTGCTCGCCGACGGCAAAATTCTGCCCAGTATGTGGACAATGGGAGGCACTGAAACTTGCCATCACATGATCAAACAGATCTTATTACTCCAAAAGAGAACCCAGCACGTCAGTCTGAATCCAACAGCACAAGAGGGACAATTCCTCCAGCCTGTTATGACCGATGCAGTTGGTAAAGTGGAGTTATTTAAAATTCCCAGAGGGAAATTTAAATAACAGTCATAATCTATAATTTTAAGTGTTATGTTTGAGATGCAACTCTAAATTCAGGAATCAGACCATCAGTTCTCGAGGCTTTACATTAAACTAATTGAAACATTCTATTAATTTACACAGGTTAAAATATATACACATGGCTACAAATTACCACTATCATAACTTTTAACAAATTTCCAAACTAATCTCCATTGAGGCAACAGCGACCCATAGACTTAACCAAACACCAGGCAAAGCATTTTCACCTTACAAATTCAAAATGGGGTTCTTTTCACTGTAGAGCCAGTTGGAGGCTTGCAGCTGCCTTTGACCTTGCATTGCCTCTGCTATGCACACCCGAAAACTACCTAGCACCACTGATTAAATTCAAATTCTCATTGTCTCACCTCAAAGTCTCTTTGAACTTTACCTTTTAACAATGAAACCCCATTCATTGTACAATTTTATTAGTGATATGAACATGTTGCTTGGTAGCTGTTAGATAGGTGTCAGGTTTTCACCCCACTTCTTGAATGCTCTAGTCAAAAAACGCAAATGCACACTATGTCTCTTACATATCAAAACTAGTACATATCAAAGCACCCAGGCTAGCTGGTTTTAATCCAATTAAGACACACCCACAGACTAAACCTCTATTTTAAAATAAAAATATTTTCCAAAATATTATATACATCAATAGCTTCATGACACAGCCAAAAAAACAGAACCTTGCCTAAAGACCAGTCAACCCAAGCAGTGTGAAAGGGACTAATTTGTTTTCACCTGCAAAGATTCACCGCTACAGAAACTTGGTCGTAACCTCATTTGGAAATCCAGAGATTTCCTTCACGAGAGAGGATCCATCGAGGCCGACAATATTTTCTTCCTAAAGGACTATTTATCCACATGATTTACCTCTTGTATATATTTTCTTGTGAATAATTTAAATGCATGCTTTGTCCATCTTTACCTGTGTGAATGTCTGTGTGCGTGAGGGAGTGAGTGTGTTTCATTGCGTTTACATTTCGAGTGCAATTTTGTGTGAATAAACATTGGGCAGAATTTTCTGCCTACCGGGCGGAGGGCCCTACCCAATCTCCGGCGGGTGGGGAGCCGATCCCCGCCAGAGAAGCGGGCCCCGCCGCATTTTAACCATGACGTCCGGCGGGAAGGGCTATGCGCTTCCTTTGCGGGCAGGGGGGGATTCCCCAAAAGCGAGAGTGCGCTCTTTCACGCATGCGCACGGATGCTAAGTGCTGCCTCAGGGAGATCGCTGACAGCTTTATAAACTTTAAAAATAGAAAAAAAAAATCCTTAACATGTCCCCCTCATGTGACAATGTCACACGAGATGGGACATGTTAATAAATTTCACGAAAACTTTCTTAAACTTTTTTAAACCCTACATGAAACCTCATCCCGCTGGTGGATGAGGTTTCATGTTTTTTCTATTCCCCGCCGGGGCTCCTGGCCTGCCCGCCAATGTTAAAGTTGGACAGGCAGGTCCTTTAATTGTTTTAATGATCCTGTCAATGGCCTCAATTGGCTATTGTCAGGTCGGCAGGCGCACAGCTGATTTTGCTGTGCCCCTGCCTTCCTGAAAATTTAATTGGGGTGGGGTGACATCAAGAGTTCCCCCCAACGTCATCCCATTTCACTTTGCGCGTCGGCAAGCAGGCCCCACCCCCTGCTCGCCAATGGCAAAATTCAGCCCATTATCTTTTCTTCTGATTTAAACTTACCTGAAAGCCTGATATTATTAAAGGTCACAACTCTAAAAAGGTAAAACACTCCGTCTAAACACACATCTTGTTGCGGACAACCCAGAGGTGAGGAGGAAGGAGAGAAGTTATCCCACCATCCCTCTCCCCGTCCGTAACAGTCATCATCACATTGCTGTTTGTGGGAGGTTGCTGTGTGCAAATTGGTTGCTGTGTTTCCTACATTACAAGTGACTTGATCACACTTCAAAAGTACTTCACTGGCTGTAAAGTGCATTGGGTCGTCCTGAGGCCATGAGAGATGCTATATAAATGCAAGTTCTTTCTTTCTCAAAGGCACATCACACAGAAGGTTTCAAGGGAGTATTTATGGAAGGCACAGCAGAAGAGGTGTGTTTTGGAAGTTTTTTGCAGGTACAAAGATGTAGCAAGATGGAAGAGTTTGGGGAAGAGCACTCCATGGCGAGAGGCAAGATGGTTAAAAACTGAGGACTGAATATTGCCTGCACATCCTGGTCCAATTATTCCTTGCCTGGTAACCTTGCTTTGCCTGACAACTGCAATTAATCTTGACTGCTCATGTGCGATACCATGGTGGATCAACGAATAAGAAACAAAATAAGTAGGCACTTGAAAAGATGATGCTTGTGTAAATATTTATCAAATTTCATGAACATTGGTAAATGGCATTCAAAAGATACTGAGTAAGTTTCAGGCAGTTATTTTAAGAGAAGTCATTGCCCTGTTAACTATATGATGTGTGAAAATTCATTATAGTCCTTTTCAGAATAGTAACATAACATCATCGAGCGAAGCTGCAGGCATGCTTAATCAAATAATCCCTGTCTGTACCAAATCATGTTCTTACTGGTGACAGGAAGAACTTGTTTTTGCCTGTGCCGAGGAGCAGATGGTCCAATTAAGGCTGCAATATGCCATAAATGTCACATTTTACAACACAAATGTTTCAAAAGTGCTCACACGTTTCAAGTTGTATTCCAACAGACGAGCATTTTTCTGTAATGAGAATACAGTTACTTTCAATGCTTTTTTCTGGTGGTCCACTCCAAGTGTCCTGTGAATAAAAGTTTCCTCATGTAAATCTTACCGATCTCAGTGACGCCCAGGTACCTGAGGGTTTCACATCGATTCAGCTGCCACTGTCGCGAGAGTCAGTTTCCGTATGCTCAGTTAACTTGAAAAAACAAGTACATGGCTTATTTGTATATACTTGTAAGGAAAAAAACAATGTTTCCATGCCATTCACAGAAGCTTCACAAATCTTTCGAGACAATTATAATAAGTTGCTTCTTCAAAATTTCAGCCTTTCCAACCTCCTCTGGAAAGAATCATTTTTCATCAGCATATTGCTGCTAAGAACTTGGTCATCAAGAGTGAGGCATGTTGCCCATTATGGCCCATTCTTCATTCCTGTGCCATGTCGTTCACCCGATCCATGCTTTGTCTGGAGGTTGAAAATGGACCATATTCACAGGGACTCAATATAAAAACCTCTAGACAAAGTAGGAAAAAATGTGCCCAACATCACCTTTGTTCTGATAGCTGCCTTTGTGTGTGGCTGCATCAAGCTTTGCATAGACCCTTGGTACGCAAACACCAAGTGTCATTACGTGCTGAAGCTCTACCTGTCCCAGCTGTTGAGAAGGATGGGTTTGGCCATTTGTATACAGAACAGTCCAAGCAGTTAGACTGTACCATACCACCTATCCCATGTAGAAAAGTTTATGCAGAAAAACACCTTTAACCACAAGTCCATCAGGCAGTGGTTTGCACATAACTTCCTACAGGCCCTGCGGGAAAAGTAGATGGTTGATCCTGTCGGACGGTTCCCTGAGCAGACTGTCAAAGTCATTTGGCAGAATGCCCAATTGCCAGAACTTTCAAACGAGCACCAAGACATAGCTTGGCTGGTGATGAGAAAGGCCCTCCCCGTCAGATCCTTCCTATATGCCCAGAGTCTTCACCCCCTCTTTACATTGCCCTTGAGGGAGCTGCGTTGGGGAAGAGACTGTTGTTCACCTCTTTCTGGAATGTGCCTTTGCAAAGAAGGTCTGGAGAGAGATGCAATGGCTTTTGTCAAGATTCATCCCAAGCAGCTCTGTGACACAGGGATCTGTGCCCTGAGGGCCTGTTCTCAAGGACGCATACCAAGATAAACATCAACTGCGACTGGAGGGTCAACAACTTGGTGAAAGAAGCTCTTTGGTCTACCCGAAACTTGCTTGGCTTCCAGTGCAAAGAGTTGTCCTCGACCGCGTGTTGCAGACTAGCATATTCCAAGGTCTAGGACTACGTGCTGAGGGATGTACTAAAGCTTGGGGTAGCCTCCACAGAGGCACAATGGGGAAAGGCCACTGCTTAAGGCCTTTCAGCCATAATACACCGAGGGGCTGGAAAATTTGTAGGACCCCTTGGGTTGTATCCCTGTCATTGAATGTACTGTTTGAATACAAGAGTATTGACATTGTATTGAGGCACCTAAGAGAGGAGCATGCTTAATGAAGGATAGTTGGATTCTATTGCACTTTCTTTAATTTTTCAATTTGAAATGTTTTGCCCCATGCTGCATGCCTGACATGGAATGTATATTGTAAATATGAAGAAAATTACAGTTGTATAGTGACACCTAAGAGTGGAAAATACTGTATGGAGACAAGTCAAATTTTATGGCACTTTCTGTAATTTTCAAGTTGAAATGTTTTGTAAAGTATTTTAACAAATTTTATGAATAAAATATATTTTTGAAAAAAAATCTATTGAATTTTCTGGAGGGTGTTCTCAGAACACCTGGCTGTTGAGCGCAGTTATTTGTGATTTTGTCCTGCCACCAAATTCTCATGATGGACCTCAGGAGCCTTTGGTGGAAGTGTTTGAGAGCTATGATGAGGCACCTATAGCAGACCCAGGTTTCTGCACCATTGGTAGAGTTTGACATTAACCTTCAGCTTAATGCCATGCTGCTTCCAGACACGATCATGGAGTTGGCCATTGGCAGAACTTGATTTCTGGATGCATGCGCTGATACCTTCATTAGCACACTACAGAGCATTTCACATACTCCCGAATGTGCATCTTTAAAATAAAACTGCAGCTTACATGCAAATCAGTAAGTACTATGACTCAAACTTACTTAATAATACCTACGGCATATTACACTTTGGAGGCTGCTGTTGTTTAATATGCATCTAGGAAATGTTCCTGCTTTCTAGTGTCCATGCAGATAGCTATCAGTGGTACTGCCATGCTAAGTTTCAGAGAAACATATCTCTTTCGATTTTCAGAAGTCTGCGGGTCTTTTGAAGGGTCCCACCAAAACGTTAGGCAATTTAATAAACAATCTCAAATGCTGTTTCACGTACTTTGCTGGTATTTACATTCACTTTTTCTATCTCCATGAGTTGATTTGCTGCCATTTCTCTTCCAGGTAGGGCGCCCATTTAAAAAATCTGGAATAAAAATCCAGTCTCAGTCATGACAAACATGAAATACCAGATTGTCATAAAACCCATCTGGTTCACCAATGCCCTTTAGGGAAGAAAACCTGCTGTCCTTACCCAGTCTCGTCTACTTGTAACTCCAGACCCATAGCAATGGGGTTGGCTCTTCACTGCTCTCGGAAATGGCCTGACAAGCCATTCAGTTGTGCTGAACCTGCCATGGAGAAGTACACACACCACATTGTCTGTGGCTGCTCAAAAAGGCGGCTTGCCACCGCCTTCCCAAGGGCAATTAGGGCTGAGCAATAAATATTGGCCTCGCTGGCATTGGACAAATGAACAAATAGTAAACATAAAATGAAGCAGTTCTGCCACTCAACTTAAGACAACCCCCTTTTCCCAGGGACCAATTTAGTAAATCTTTGCTGTACTGAATACAATGCAAGTATATCTTTTCTTAAATAAGGAGATCAAAATGGCACACAGTATTCCAGATGTGGTCTTGCCACAAAGTCCTGTACAATTGTAGCAAAATGTAATCCCCTTGCAATAAAGGCCAACATGCCATTTGCCTTTCTAATTGCTTGCAGACATCTCAGGGGGCTGTTGGGGCTGGAGGAAATTAAAGAGAGAGAGAGAGAGAGCCGAGGCCATGGAGGGATTTGATAAATGAGGTGGAGCCATAGTAAGTCAGCAAGCACATGGGTGATGGGTAAACGTAACCATTCTGTGATTCTGTAAGATGACCAACTGTCCAGGATTTTCCCCGGATTTGGCTTCCCAAGTCCCAAATCCCAGGGCATTAGCGAATCAGGTGGATTTTTTAAATATGACAACCAGCAATGTTTTTAATTCCACCGTTAGCTTTTAATTTCAGGCGACCGAGATGGGAGTTGAACCTGTGTCCCCAGAGCGTTAGCCTGACCCTCTAGATGACAAATCCTGTGACATTACCACCAGTGTCCACGGCGCTGTAAAAATAAATCAGACTGTGCAAGATGTTGGTGTCATGGCAATCTGCTGCGCATGCCCAGCCCTTTCCGGACCGCCTTCCGGTCACGTGCAGCCAGCGACTTCCGGTCGGGCCATGGGCCCGCGCAGCCGCAGTTGCGGAAGAGGGGAAGGCCCGTTGTTGTGCGCAACATGGAGTCGCGTGTGGTGCCGAGCGACCTGTACCCGCAGATTTACAGCTTTCTGCTGCAGAACAAGTTCGACAAAGCCGCCAAGGAGTTCCTGAAACAGTCGAACGTGGTGAGTTCCCCGCTCCACATCTTTCGGGAAAAGACGACGAGTGTAACAAAAAAACCCCGCTCCTACCGGACTCGGCGGCATCACACGTGCGGCCTGCTGCTCCGGCCCGGGGCCCCAGCAACGCTCCCCGGCCGGAGGGGGCATGCGCAGAGGGAATGGAACGTTCCCCAGGAGCACGCGGGATGCCCGCGACTCCCAAAAGTTCCAAACCCGCCGCGCGTGCTCCCGGGGCACGTTCCATTCCCTCTGCGCGTGCTCCCCATCTGCTGGGCTACCTCAGCACGGTTAACAAGCAGCGGTAATGTTACTGGGTTAGTGCCCCAGAGGCCCGGGGTGGGGGGGAGAGGGGGAGACACGTGTTCAAATCCCACTAATGGTGCCGGGAAACCGTCACCCATTGCCATTAATCCACCTGGTTCACTAACGTCCTTCCAGGGAAAGAAATTTGGCGTTGTTGCCTGGCCTGGGCTACATGTGACTCCAGACCCACCGCAATGTGGTTGACTCAACTGCCCTGTGAAATGGCCTAACTGGCCACTCAGTTCAAGGGCAATCAGGGGTGGGCAACAAGTGCTGGCCTTGCCAACGATGCCCACATCCCTTCAAAGAACAAAGGAAGAAAAAGGGCTGGGCGTGTTAATGAAATGGCTCATGGTTAACAGGTGCACATGCAATAAAAATGTGTATTATATTATTACACGTAATAAAGCTGTGTGTATTATATATGGGGGGGAATGTGAGGATGAACTTTTTTTTACACAACAACTAGTAATGACTTGGATCTTGCTGCCTATGAAGGTGGTAGAAGCAACTTACAGGGTTAGAGTGGATTGCTCTACGTATGTAATAATCTGCCCATCTCTACACAGGCAGGAACGCTCAGAACTATAAGATTGTTACTGCACCCATGCCCTTTGTTCTGAGTACAGGGGTGCCACACCAAGCAAGGAAAGGTAGCAGTGTGGGCAGCTGTGTAAAACTTGGAAGATTGACATGTAATAGGTGATATAAGCAGAGAGAGCAATAGAGTAATGCTAACTGAAGCAAAGATTGAGGCACCGTATGTCACAAAAACAGGGGCTGAGCATTGGCAGGATAAATATTCAAATCTCTGGGTGACTCTTATGGCCATCTCAACCTACTAAACCATCCTTGTGTGTTCACTGAATTGGTTAATGAACTGCTACTTACCCTTACTGAGAATAATTGAGATCATTGGAGTTATGGGAAGATAAGAAGTGTGTGTTTCAGATCACTTAGCATTATTTTTCTGTGTGGCTTTGATTTCTTTGCTTCAAATATTTCATGTTTACTTTTGGACTGTCTTATTCTGCTTTTCCCTTCCCTATAAAACTCTTGACTGGCAGTGGACAATTTATAATGTCGTTATGGAGACAGGGAGAGTGATTGCACTGTTTTCAATCTTAATCTGCGCGTTGAAGCCATCATGTGCAATAATTACAAAGGGCTGGAAGCAAGCAGTAGTGCTGAGATTAATTATTGAAAAGTTACAGCACGGAAAGTGACCATTCGGCTTATCATTTCTATGCCAGCTGACAAGGAACCATCCAGCCTAATTCCACTTTACAGCTCTTGGTCTGTAGCTTTGTAGGTTACAGCGCTCCAGGTGCATATCCAAAATACTTTTTAAATATGAGGGCTTCTGCCTCTACCACCCTTTCAGGCAGTTGGCTCCAGATCCCCACAACTTTCTGGTTGAAACAATTTCCCATTGAGTCCCCTCTAAACCTAACCAAGGGGAATAGGGCCTTCCGATGCACTCTATCTAGATTCCTCATAATTTTATACATATTAAAATGGTCCCCCCTCAGCCTCCCCTGTTCCAAAGACCCTAGCCTGTTTAGTCTTTCCTTGTAACTGAAGTTCTGCAGTCCAGAGAGTGTGCGCTAAATCCTCGCAAATCTGCTCTGTATCCTAGGGCACCTGTGCATTGATCTGAAAATTTCTGCACATCAGAAAATGAATCAGTTGGAGGTTGTACAGCACAGTGTCTTTTTTCTGCGTTGAGATTTTTTTTTAACAAAATAGAAACACTGGCAGTACTGACTACTTAGATCTAGCACACACTACCTTATTAAAATGCACTGTCGTTTCTAGGAAGTATTTGTAAATGAGATATGACCACTTCCAAAATCAGGTGTGTATTTACCATTTCTCTGTAAATTTTAACGTTGGAATTTTTCATTTCGGTCTTTATTTCTCTTTGTCTTTGTAGAAAGTTCCAGATCTAAAGTCGCCATCTCTTGTGGAGATCTTTGACTTCTGGGTGAAGTAAGTGCTAAATGATGGTTTTTAGTTTGTTTTTGGGTTTGAATGTCATTCTGTGACCTGAGCACCTAATCTTGGTTGAGGCTACAGTGTGGGAATGCTGCATTGTTGGAGGAATCGTCCTTTGAATGAGCTGCTAAGCTTGGGCTCCATCTCACCATTGCTACAAAGAGCTACAGTCTCTCCTTTTAGCAGGAATCAAAAAAATGCAACCATTTGCAAAATGATAGGATTGCCTTCATAAATCAGTGCATTTCGCAGTTATTCGCTATGACCTGGATATCACAGTCAACGACAAAGCGACAGTGCTCGCCACTGACCTCGAATAGAGCTGCTCGTGCAGTTCCAGCAATCTCTTTGGTGTGAATTTCACCTTTCCCGGTATTACTTTGATTCCAGCGTCAGTCCTAGTCCAGGATTCTCTTAAGGTTAACTTGCAGGTTGAGTCAGTAGTTAGGAAGGCAAATGCAATGTTGGCATTTATTTCAAGAGGACTAGAATACAAAAGCAGGGATGTGCTGCTGAGGCTTTACAATGCTCTGGTCAGACCACATTTAGAATATTGAGAGCAATTTTGGGCCCCGTATCTCAGGAAGGATGTGCTGGCCCTGGAGAGGGTCCAGAGGAGGTTCACGAGAATGATCCCAGGAATGAAAGGCTTAACATATGAGGAACGTTTGAGGACTCTGGGTCTATACTCGGAGTTTGGAAGGTTGAGGGGGGATCTGATTGAAACTTACAGAATACTGAAAGGCCTGGATAGAGTGGAAGTGGGGAAGATGTTTCCATTAGTAGGAGAGACTGGACCCGAGGGCACAGCCTCAGAGTAAAGGGAAGACCTTTGAGAACAGAGATGAGGAGAAACTTCTTTAGCCAGAGAGTGGTGAATCTATGGAATTCATTGCCACAGAAGGCTGTGGAGGCCGGGTCATTGAGTGTATTTAAGACCGAGTTAGATAGGTTCTTGATTGGTAAGGGGATCAAAGGTTACGGGGAGAAGGCGGGAGAATGGGGTTGAGAAACTTATCAGCCATGATTGAATGGTGGAACAGACTTGATGGGCCGAATGGCCTAATTTCTGCTCCTATGCCTTATGGACTTATGCTCAAAGGGATCTCTGGCGTCTAAAACAGTGATGTGATATCAGGCAGGGTTGGCAACCAATCACATTGAAGAATTCTCACAGACAGCAGGCTGGGAAGTAAAAACCACTGAGTATCCTTTGCAAACAACAAAATAAAGATTGGGGTATACATGCAGTATAAGCTTAAGGTAGAAACTGAAATATCATAAACTTTATTTTTAAAAATTTTAAGAATCTAGAATTTTTTATATCATAATGGACATGACATTTATTTTTTAAGGGCCAGAGTGGTTGTCAGGAGGTAATTATGAACTTAGTATGCTGTTAAAAGCGCAGTTTCACCTCATTCGACAAGGCATAACTTTTTCATGGGAATTTACGTCGAGTGTAATGACGTAAAAGTGGAAGTTCACGTCAATTCAAGTGACTTCAGGTTTCCATCCGCGAGGACATCAATAGCGCATCCTACGAAGGAGCAGGGAATTATTGACGGAAATCCAGCCGTTGCTGAGCGTTTGCCAGAAGTTTTTGTCAGCTTTGTGGGTGTCCTGTAATAATGGCAAATGCCGACAATTTTGCTGTCATTACAACTGCAAAATCCAGGCCCATATGTGAAATGCTCTGTGGTACATTGGAAATGTGATAAGATGATGTAATCTTCCACTATTCATGACTTTGCAGTCTTTTGCTTTATGGTCTGGGAATAACAAAAAAAACTGCTTTCAAAACGGATAGCTATGAAAGCAATGTTTAATACAACAGTAAATTTGCTACTCCTGTTGCGTTTGATGACCTAGAAAATAGTGTTTTATGTTGCATCTACTGTTAGGCTCATATGTTAAACAGAAAAAAAATGTAAAATTTTCTGTTGTATGGAAATACACCATCCCTGAAAATGAATTCTGAGCCATGTTGCACTTGAAGTAAATAGTAAACCTGTCAGGGTAAATCTTCTGAGGGGTTTTTCCTGACAGGAAGATCATTCAACAGAAGCACTATTGGAGACTTGGGTAGTGATGTCCAGGTGTCTAATTTATGGGGCTCCTGATTTTCTGGTGGTTCATTTTAATTGTTAGAAAATTAGGAGTTTTGAGCTTCTCGACATCTATCCTGAACTGTTAACAGTGGAACTGTTTGATCTTCAGTGTTATGTACACTGAATTCTTAACCTTTTCAATTTATCGCAACAGGTCATCTGAAGTAGCAAAGAAAAGGAAGCCTGTACTCAATGGTCCTGCTGCAAAAAAGGCAAAGAAAGATGAAACTTCCAGTAGCTCTGACAGCTCAGACAGTTCTGATGACGAAAGCAGTACAAAGAAACCAGGTATATCCAAATATGCTAAACTTTTCAAGAAAAGCAGTGTTGCAGGTTCAAGAACAGAATAAACTTTATAGCTATCTACTTTATAGTCTACTGTTAGGTGTGAGTCTACAATTAGGCAGCACTTGTTGAATAATCCTGAGTGCGCTAAAAGCTACACTAACAACTTATTTAAGATAATCAGTCAGGCTCGTAATATAGCCCATTTACACTTGCTAGAAGCATTCATACACAGGGACCCGTTCTCTGCAAACAAAAGAAGTATGTTCAAGCCTTGCACTTTTTTCAAATTACACGTTAGCATGGGCAGTCGATAGTTTCCCCTTTGATTTCTCCATGGCAAAGCCCCAGCCAAAGTCGACTTGACAACCAATCAACACCCTTTTCTCCTGTAGTATAAATTGTTGTGATCATTTAAAATTTGACGTTCTTGCATTTGTCCTGAGGTGCAAGATGAAACGCTTCAGCAACATGTCTCTCTTTTCAGCAATATTCATAGTTAACCTATTGCGAGTGCACTTTTCAACAGGGATCCTTGGATAATGATTGTGGTGCCAAGCTTCTGTTTCCTTTCTTGTACTTTCTATGCAGCTAGATCCATATCCTCCTTCCACTTTCTGGGTAAGATCAGTTATCTGTACCTGGGGGGTTCCTAATCTCAGGACTGCACTGGACAGTACAATTGCATTCTGAACAAGTGAAGGATTTTCAGTGTTTCGATCTGCAACTGGACAGAAAGTGAGATTGCAACATAGGCCTGAATGTGTAATTTAGGCTGTAATGCAGTGCATTGATGGATGTTGCTGTTCTTTGAATGAGGCACTGTCTTATTGTTCAAGTTGATGTTAAAGATGCTTTTGTATTAATGGAAAAGCAGTGAGTTGCCGCTGCTGTCCTGGCCAACATTCTCCCCATAGCAGTCGGCTGTTCATGTTGATGCTTTCAGGGTAGGGCTGGTGAATAGTAACTGCCTGAAAAACAGCTATCACTAAAGTCCTAATTCATTGTATGAAACTCTCTGCTCCTTTGCCATAAGATACCAAATAAGTATATATCCTCTAGGCTGTCAAAATAGTTAACTGACACATAATAGGGAAAATTGAAGGAATGGCGGGTATGCAGTAAATGGACTTAATCCATGCTCTGGTAACTTAAGTTTTTTGCTGTGAGTTAGCTGATCTCAGGAGGGGTAGGAACAGTGCTCTAATCTATCCCTGCGGCCATAGGGCAGGAATGGGACATCATTGGGGCATTTTGTTTTGAGAATAGGAGTGGACAATTGTGACATGCACCATAGCTCTTGCCAGCAATGTGTGTAGTCACTTGTGAATAAATGGCACCTGATCTGGGTGAGGTACAGGAGGGCAGCCAGCACCTGGGATTGTTCCCCAGCAAGGAGTTGAACTCTTCGGGAGGGGTGGATTCATGCAACTCGGAGAGGGGTGGGGGCAGGGTTGCTCATTGATTACTTAAGACCTACACAACTGTTGTAAATTGACTTTTTTCTCCCTCTACATTGCAAGTGGTAGTTACAACAGTAAAATACAAATGTCAACATTTTACTAGAAAGTAAGAAGCACATTTGTATAGCACCATAAGTCATACAGTGCTTTCGCCAATTAAGCACTTTTTGAATTGTCACCTTGTTTGGCTGATGATTTTGATGTTTATTCTTCTAGTGAGCAAGCTGCTAACACCCACAGTAACCAAACCTGCAGCTAAAAAGGCTGCTCCAAAGAAGGAAAGTAGCAGCAGCGAAGATTCAAGTTCTTCGGATTCTGAGGAAGAAAAGAAACCTGCACAGGTGAGAACGCAAGAAGTAATTAGAGCATGTTTATTAAGGAGCAGATAACAAGCCTTTTGGTCAGAGTTGACTGACTATGATGAGCCCATATAGTAAACTTCATTCATCTTGTGTGGTAGTGCTACGGGTGGAATATGACTTGAATCATAACCTCCTTGTGCCTGGAGTAAGCAGTGACCAAAAATAGATATACATATAAATTGTGCCTTTTGGTTTAACTTCCTTCTTCCTGCAACTGGTCATGCGATCATCTTACTGAGGTACAAATGTGCGGGAGATGGTCACCCCTGTGATGTTTTTCCAAAGTGGTCATTGTGTTGAGTGTTGGTGTGCTGTTGGACTAAAGGTGTAATTTCTACCCAGTTCCTGCCCTCACTTAATGTCCAAAGTAAGTCCAGCACAGATCACTGGATTCTTTGTTCTTGGATATCAGTGACACATGCAAGGGGGCATTTAGTGGCTGTCTGTTTAAGCCAGCTTAACTATTTCATGATTTAAAAGAAAAATAGATTACTACTGTGAACAACTAGAAGGCTATGTCGATGGGGAGCTGAAGCACGGTGGGGAGACATGTGTATACAGTAAACACCAGAATAGACCAGCTGGGCTGAATGGCCTTTTCTGGCTGTAAATTCTATGTAACAAATGTTGAAAAAGGGTTTATTTTTATCATTTATTCCTCTTTTCTTGGTGGTGGTTGTGGAGAGGGAGGGAGGGGTGGGGTGGCGCCCTTGACATTTAATGCATGCTAAATGTGAAAGACAAAGCCAACAGCAAATTGTCTTTTGCTCATTTCCTTTGATTTAGTTTCTGTTCAACTCGTTTGCAGATCCTGCCAGAGTTACTCAGCAGGATTGTTGGCATTCAGCTCTTGTGAACATTTGTTAACTTCTCAGTTCAGTACAAGGGATTATTTCACTTTTATCTCTCTTGCACCCCTCCACTCCATCAGAAGGCCATCTCTGCTAAAAGTCCAGCTACTGCAACTAAAGCACTTGCAGTCAGCAAGCCAGCTGCCAGAAAGAAAGATGAAAGTTCCAGCAGTGAAGATTCGGACAGCTCGGAGGAATGGAAAACTGCTGCAAAAACCCCTGTGAAACCAGGTAGAAGCAACATTGTTAGTTACCAAGCTGGGCGTTTATAACAAGTGGAGGGGATAAGGCAGTTGCAATCTAATTGGGTTACTGTCCCCGTATGTTAACGCATGTGAATAACCAGTGTAAAGGGCCTTTTGATGCCAAGACGTATATTGTAGTGAATTACATTTCTACAAGTGGCATTTTCTATTCCACTTTCTGAATTATTCTTTCCCTAAAGCTTATCTTCTATTTTCAGCTTTAAAAACTGCGAACCAAGCAGCCGAGGAGAGTAGTGACGATGATTCTAGTGACGACTCTACTGACTCCGACTCTGCGACGAAGGTACCTGCACAAGTAAATAGTTTTATATTGGCCGGAATGATCTGTGTTGCCGGTTTTGCTCAGTAAGAGTGTTATATATAATTTTTACATTTTAAGAAAGAGGCCTGATTTCCAATATTGTTTGTAGCTGTTATGAGTCCACAAACTCAACTTTCTTATGCCCACTTCCCCATCTTTCTTTCTTTGCTTTCCTCCCCCTCCCCTGAAATATGTAGGGTTAGGAGCTGATTAGAGACAGATGTGAAGAAAGTCAACTTATACTTACGGAATTCATATTATAATTTTATTACTTTGTGCCTAAAGTCTTGCATGGAGCACACATCTTAAATGCTTTTAAATTCTTAGGATTTAAACAGCATCACATTTATTGCACATAGCTAGTTGCTCTGAGAAGATCATAGAATGACACAGAAGGTAGCGATTTGGCTCATCCTATCTGTGCCAGCTCTTCGAAACAGTTATCCAACTAGTCCCCTGAAATCCCCTGAAACACACCAAGGCTCCTACGACAGCATCTTCCAAACGCCCAACCTTTACCACCTCGAAGTGCAGTAGATGTCTCGGAACTCCACCACTTGCAAGTTCCCCTCCAAGCCACACTATCCTGACTTGGAAATATAATCGCTGTTCCTTCACTGTTGCTGGGTCAAAACTCTGGAACTCCCTCCTTAACAGCACTGTGGGTGTACCTACACCACATGGACTGCAGCGGTTCAAGAAGTCAGCTCACCATCACCACCTCAAAGGCAATTGGGGACGGGCAATAAATGCTGGCCCAGCCAGCGAAGCACACATTTGTTAAAAGAATTTGTAAAAAAAAAATTATATCCACCCAGTTCCCTTTTGGAAGCTTCTATTTTCTCTGAGACCAACCTTTTCAGGTGCTGCATTCCAGATCATCATAAGTTACTGTGTTATAAAAACCAACTGAGACATAACCAATAATTTCTAAACGTTTGTCATAATTTCCGTAAAGATGAGAGTGGTAGGCTGCTGCATCCTCCTACAGTGGTGTCAGCTGTAGCATTCCCGGACTTGGTGATGATGGAGGAATGGTCAGGTTGATGTGCAGATTTGAAGTGATGGTACTCTTGTGACTTTGCTGCTCTTGTTCACCTTGGTCAGTTACAAAGCTTTGGGATGGGGCCAGGGGTTTTGTTGTTGAAGTGTTAACACTTGCTTCGTAATTACGGCCACTCATTTTTCTGCTCCATACTGTATAGAAAATAATGCCCAAGGCAGCTGTGCCTGCCAAGCCTGTGTCAGCTTCAGGAAAAGTGAAGAATGCAAAAGCTGTGACCCCTGCTAAAGCAGTAGCAGCCAATGCAAAGAAGAGCTCAAGCAGTGAAGAGGAGTCTGACAGCTCAGATGATGAGGCACCGGCTGTGAAAACAAAAGCAAAGCCAGGTGAGGAGGAGTGCTCCAATGCAAAAATAAAAGTGGGCTATTTCCTTAGTGGAGTTTACTGCATTTGTAAACTATAGGACTGCATATGGAACTGGTATAGGTGATGATAACATGGAAAAGTGAAGTTTTGGTATTCCACTTGACAATTGGCCTTTATAATGTGAAAACACCAGATTAAATAGCGTTTATATCGTGAGTTGTAATTTACAATATACAGAGGATTGACCTGTGCATGGAAATTGGTTATGGGCAAGCTATGGCTCAGTGGTGAATCATTTTCCCCATTCACGCAGCTCCCCTTCATGGTTGAATAACCTGCCAGAACTTGCTGACAAATAAGGGGTATAGACAGAGTAAATGCGAGTAGGCTCTTTCCACTTAGATTAGGAGAAATAAACACGAGAGGACATGGCTTTAGGGTGAAAGGGGAAAGGTTTAGGGGGAACATTAGGGGGAACTTCTTCACTCAGAGAGTGGTGAGTGTGTGGAACGAGCTACCATCTGACGTGGTAAATGCGGGCTCACTCTTAAGTTTTAAGAATAAATTAGATAGATACATGGATGGGAGAGGTCTGGAGGGTTATGGACTAGGTGCAGGTCAATGGGACTAGCGGAATAATATTTCGGCACAGACTAGAAGGGCTGAATGGCCTGTTTTCTGTGCTGTAGTGTTCTATGGTTCTAAGCACTTGGATTGATGTCAGAGGGTGACCAGCAGGAATTTGTCATCTTCAGAAAGGGAGAAAACTGTCCCAAAAATTGACAGGCGTTTTGATTTTTTTTAACTCCACTCCTTTCCCTGTTAGGTGCTTACAATGCAGTACCACCTCCCACACAGCAGAACAAGAAGGCAGCTGCAGGCAAGAAGACACCGCCAGCAAGTGTGGTCAAAAAGTCACCAGCAGCGGTTGTAAGCAAGAAGACACCAGTGACACCTGCTAAAAAGGAAAGCAGCGACTCGTCGGATGACAGCTCAGACAGCAGCACTGATGAGGCACTCATGAAACCAGCTAGTAAGTGCTGAAGTACATCAGTAAGCTGTATAGATTGTTTCATAATGTAAGCAGACAATTACAGGTGCCTTAATTTTGGAGATTATTGTCCAGCCTGCTAAAAGCCCCTCCGTCAAACCCTGTTCCTCTAAAAGTTGGAGTGATTTTTTTATTAGCTTAATCTCTTTCTGTATGCAGTTAAAGCAGGTGATTGGCTCACTTTCAGGAAGTGAGGAATTTGTTCTCTGAATGTGAGTGGCCTTGGCAAGGCTGCATTTATTGTCCATCCTTGTTGGCTTGAGAAGCTGGTGGTGAGCCACCTTGAAGTAATTTTTTTTTGCAATTTTTTTAACAGATTTGTTAAGCAACTTCAGGAGGATGTTGACTCAGCCATATAGCATGGACTGGAGTTAAGTGTAGACCTGGCAGGTTCCCCACTCTGAATGATGTTTGAGGTTTTTACTACAAGCCAATAGCTTTCATGGTCACTTTTTCTGGTGCCAGTCTATAAGTTACTAGATTTATCAAATGTAGTGTGCTATGCTAGGTCACTGTTATAACCACTACATTACTGTGTGCTGACATGTTTAACATGATATAGATTTATGTACCTTGTCTTCTGTTCATTGAATTCTTTGTTAACAGCAAAAATTACTCCAGCGAAGCCTGCTCCTGCGCTACCTACAAAAGCAGCTGCCGCTCGGAAAACTGCAGCTAAGGAAGCAGATTCCAGTTCTGACAGCGAGTCCGGTAAGAAAATGTAATTCTGTTAGTCAAGTAAGCTAGCTGTGTATTCTGGTTCTGCTGCCAAAATGAAGTGGAAAGTCTGATCTTCCAGAAAAAGAGACGGCAGTCTTTTCATTTGCACACTGTACAATGTAATTTAGATAAATGCTGCTGCTGTTAAATGTGGAATGTTATTAGTTATGTCCCTAAATGTTAGGGTTTGGGTAATATATGCTACAATATCAAAAAAAAACAAGATGATAGTTGGAGCCATTTGTTTTTCTGTCGAGCCCTGAAACCTTTGTGAAATAAGGGGAGGCGATGACATAGAGGTAATTTCACTGGACTATAGAGGCCCAGGCTAATGCTTTGGGGACATGAGTTCAAATCCCACCACGGCAGCCACTGGAATTTAATTCAATTAATAAATCTGGAATTAAAAGCTAGTCTAATGGTGACCACGAAATCATTGTCGATTATTGTAAAAGCCCACCTGGTTCACTAATGTCCTTTAGGAAAGGAAATCTGCTATCTTTCGTCTGGCCTACATGTGACTCCAGACTCTTAACTTCCCTCTTGAATGGCCTAGCAAGCCACTCAGTTGTATCAAACCGCAATGAAGTCTTTAAAAAAAAAACGAATGAAACCGGACGGACCACCCGGCATCTACCGAGGCACTGGAAACAACAATGGCACACACACCCTGTGGGCCCTGCAAAGTCCCCACTTACTAACCTCTGGGAGCTTGTGCCAAAATTGGGAGAGCTGTTGTACAGACTAGTCGAGCAATTATGTTGCAGCCCAACATAGTCAAATGATGTCCCAGATACCGCCATCAATATCCCTGGGCATGTCCTGTCCCACTGATAGGACAGACCCACGAGGGGTAGGGTCTCAGTGGTATACAGTCAGGAGGGAGCTGCCCTGGGAGTCCTCAACATTGACTCTGGAACCCATGAAGTTTCATGGTATCAGGTCAAACATGGGCAAAGAAACCTCCTGCTAGTTACCACCCACTGTTCTCCCTCAGCTGATGAATCAGAACTTTTCCATGTTAAAACACTGAGGATGACAAAGGCACAAAACGTACACTGGGTTGGGGGCTTCAATGTCTATCACCAAGAGTGGCTAGGTAAAACCACTATTGACCGAGCTGGCCGAGTGCTAAAAGACACAGCCGCTAGAGTGGGTCTTTGGCAGGTGGTGAGGGAACCAGCAAGAGGGGAGAACCTACTTGACCTTGTCCTCACCAGTCTCTCGCAGATGCATCTGTCCATGACAGTATTGGTAGGAGTGACCACTGCACAGTCCTTGTGGACACCCTCCATGTTGTGTGGCACTATCACCATGCTAAATGAGAGAGATTGCGAATGGATCTAGCAACTGAAAACTGGGCATCCACGAGGCACTGTGGGCCATCAGAATTGTATACAACCACAAACTGTATCCCCATGGCCTGACATATCCCTCACTCTACCATTAACATCAAGCTTGGGGACCAACCTTGGTTCAATGAAGAGTGCAGGAGGGCATGCCAGAAGCAGCACCAGGCATACCTAAAAATGAGGTGTCAACCTGGTGAAGCTACAACACAGGACTGCTTGCATGCCAGAGGAAGTAGCATGTGATAGACAGAGCTATCACAACCAACGGATCAGATCTAAGCTCTGCAGCCCTGCTGGATCGGGTCGTGAATGGTGGTGGACAAATAAACAACTCACTGGAGGAGGAGGCTCCACAAACATCCCCAACGATTGGGGAGCCCAGCACATCTGTGCAAAAGACAAGGTTGAAGCATTTGCAGCCATCTTCAGCCAGAAGTGCCGAGTGAATGATCCATCTCTGCCTCCCCCTGAGGTCCCCAACATGAAGAATGCCAGTCTTCAGCCAATTCAGTTCACTCCACATGATATCAATAAATGGTTGAAGCCGCTGAGTACTGCAAAGGCTATGGGCCCTGACAACATTCTGGTAATAGTATTGAAGTCTTGTGCTTTAGAACTAGCCAGGTCCCTAGCCAGGCTGTTCCAGTACAGTTACAACACTGGCATCTACCTAGCAATGTGGAAAATTGCCCAGGAAGTCCTGTATACAAATAGGACAACTCCAATGTGGCCAATTACTGCCCCATCAACCTATACTTAATTCTCCATCATTTTGCTGCTGATTTTTCTTACCAGCACTATCAAGTGGCACTTGCTTAGCTATAATTTGCTCAGTGACGCTGTGTTCCACCAGGGCCACTCGGCTCCTGACCTCATTACAGTCTTGGTCCAAACACGGACAACAGAGCTGAACTTGGTGGGGTGAGAATGACTACCCTTTACATGAAGGCAGAATTTGATCAAGTGTGGCATCAAGGAACCGTAGCAAAACTGAAGTCACTGGGAATCAGGGAGAAAACTCTGCACTGGTTGGAGTCATACCTAGCACAAAGGAAGATGGTTGTGGGTGTTGGAGGCAAAATCATCTCAGTCCCAGGACATCAGTGCAGGAATTGCTCAAGGTAGTGCCCTTGGCCCAACCATCTTTAGCTGCTTCAAAGTGGGGATATTTGCTGATTATTGCACAATGTTCAGCACCATTTACAACGACTCAGATACTGAAGCAGTCCATGTCCAAATGCAGCAAGACCTAGGCAATATTCATCCTTGGGTTGATAAGCAGCAAGTAACATCCAAGCCACACAAGTGTCAGACAATGTCCATCTCCAACAAAAGAGAATTTAACCATCTTCCCATGCTATTACCATCACTGAATCCCCCAATTATCAACATCCTGGGGGTTATCATTGACCAGAAACTGAACTGGATCAGCCATATAAATACTGTAGCTACAAGAGCAAGTCAGAGGCTGAGAATTCTGCAGAGGGTAACTCTCCTGACTCCCCAAAGCCTGTCCGCCATCTACAAGGCACAAGTGGAATGCTCTCCACTTGACTGAATGAGTGCAGCTCCATTAGCACTCCAGAAGCTCAACACCATTCGGGGCAAAGCAGCCCACTTGATTGACAACACATCCACCACCTTAAACGTTCATTCCCTCCACCACTGGCGCACAGTGGCAGCAGTGTGTGCTATCTACAAGATGCACAGCAGAAACTCACCAAGGCTCCTTGGGCAGCACCTTCCAAACCCATGACCTCTAGCACCTAGAAGGTCAAGGGCAGCAGATAAAGGGGAACTCCACCAGCTGCAAGTTCCCCTCCAAGCCACACACCATCCAGATTTGGAACTATATTGCTGTTTCTTCATTGTTGCTGGGTCAAAATCCTGGAACTCCCTCCCTAAACAGCACTGTGGGTGTTCCTACGATACATGGACTGCAGCGGTTCAAGAAGGCAGCTCGCCACTTCTCAAGGGCAATTAGGGTTGGGCAAAGAATGCTGGCCTAGCCAACGATGTCTACATCTCATGAATGAATTTTTAAATTATATAATTTAATCTCCCTTCCTGGGACACCCAGCAAATATTAACGTAAATCATTATTTAATTCTGGAGCAATAGCATCAGCTTGACAAATTTCTATCATACAAAATTAATTAATGGCAACAGGTAACCGAGTTTGGCAAATCTTTTGGGTTTAATAGTGTCTTAGGATTGTTTTAATGCATGTTTTCGACACCTTCATTTCCTGTTCCCAAGGAAGGCTATAATCAGAAACATTGAAGTGATGTAAATCTGCCCTGGCGTTAATGTGCATTAGTTTTTGCTATGTGGTTTAGTTGATTTTTCTGTATGTTTAGAATACATTCTAAGGTGTTACCAGTGTGTATTCTGCATTGCCCAATTTTTTTGATTGAGGTAATATGGAGTGAGGATAGTAGAGGGAAATAAAGTTCCCTGAAATCTTTTGTGTGTGGACAATTTCTTTAATTGCACATTTCCTTTAAAGTTTTCTGCGTGGCCGCACACATGATAATTTAAAGGTGTCACTGTATCCTGGCCTTCACAGGAACTTGCTGGTTGCTGGGTGGCCATGCAACTCAAGGGACAACATCCGACAACTAGTCAAGTCAGCTGTGTGTGCTCCAACATAGTCAGTTCCAAAGAGAGAGCCTGGTTCATCCTAACGCCTGAGCTGATTCACAGTGACATGTGTATTGTGCTCACTCTGTTCTCAGACTATCGAGACCAATAATATATGGTCAAAGTAACCCAAACAATGTTCACCCAAATATACACACTAGAGACCAATAATTTAAAACCAGCTGTTTTTTACAGTGGTGATCCCTTCCTTCATTCACTTTCATGGACAGTACCATTCTTATTTTTGTTTATAAAGGAACATTGTAGGTGTCGTACTGGGCTCTGTGGTAGCATAGCCTTTGAGTCAGAAGGTTCTGGGTTTACATCTGGCTCCTAGAAACCGGAGTACAATGTAGTCCAACAGCCAGTACTGTCTTTCAGGCAAGAATCTTTGTTTCTCATTTTATTGCTGTTTAAAGGATTTTGCTACATACACAACGATGGTGTCTGTTTGCCGGCACATCAGTTTATTGTAATCCCTTGTTAATTTGAGAGTAAGGTAGATTAATAGCTATGTCTGTAACGTTCACAGATTCTGAAAGTTCTGAAGAAGAACCCAAAGCAAAGATTATGGCAAAGGCTACACCAAAACCAGCCACAAAGCCCACACCAAAGTCAGACATGAAGCCCACATCAAAACCAGCTGGAAAGTCTCTGGCTCAAGCAAAGAAAGCAGAGAGCAGTTCAGAAACTGACAGCTCTAGTGATTCTGATGAAAAGAGCGCGGCTGCTCCGGCCATCCGTCCAGCTGCTAAATCAGCTGCTGTGCGTGTAAAACCAGGGAAGCAAAATACTCCAGTGGCCAAGGCTGCTGCTGACGACAGCAGCTCAGATTCCGATGACGACAGCAGTGAGGAGGAGGTAAAACATGCAGCAAAGGTGCAGGCTCCTACCAAAGGAAAGTCGCCTGTGGCAACAGCTAAAACCAAATCCCCGGCGGCAACAGCTAAAACTAAATCCCCAGCGGCGACTGGAAAAGGCAAATCACCAGTGACTGGAAAAGCAAAACTCCTGGCTGTGACCAATAAAAATGAAACTAGCAGCTCTGAAGAAACTTCAAGTGACGATGAGCCTCAACTGAAAACTCAGGTTGGACAACTCAAGAAAGCAGTTACTGCTTCGTCTCCACAAACTGCAGCCAAGAAAGCTAAAAGCAGCAGCAGCAGCTCGGAAAGTTCAGAGGAAGAGAGCTCGAAAGGAAAACCAAATGATGTGAGAACACCAACGTTGATATCGGCCAAGAAGACAGCAGAGAGCAGCTCTGAAGATAGCTCCTCTGAAGACGATAAGAAAAACAACACCAAGTCTGTAAATGGTGAGTTTTACTTGTCACTTTTTAATTAATTGAGAAGTTTGGGTGAAGGGGAAAGGTGGACAATTGGGTGAAGCCAAAGTCGGGACTTAAAAGTCTGTTTGGCTTGACATCTGGTAAGTTCTTACTATTGATTTGATAGCATCAAGTTAAAGCGAAACTCTTGTGGGATTGGCGCATTAAAATGTTACAAGGGTGGCTTTGACTGGTAACCTGAGAAGCCTGCCTGATTTGTCTTATCAGTGTATGTTTCTCAACTTGTGAAAGTCATCCAAACTCAGTCACTCTGAGCAGCTGCCAGCGCTCTATATGCAAGATGTAAAGGATAACTGGGTAAACCAGGGATAGTTTTCCCAGCTTCGTTTGCACAAATTGCACGTTTTATGCTCAGCATCCCTCCCCCCCCACTGTACCCCCAGTTTTATTCTTACCTTGTACCCTGCTGTTCACAGTTCATCAGTACCAACCATCATGCTTCATATTTGCATTTTAGAGCTTCGGCAGCACATGTCTAATAATTTAACTGTGCAGCTCCTTTCCAGCGAGGGCAGCCTGCCAGGAGCTAAAGACGGTGCTGTTCTCTTGCTTCCCCGCCCCCCGCCCCCCCTGCCACCACAAGCACAACTTTGATTCAGCTGCTAACAAAAAAAGCTAAAAGCTACTGCGGATGCTGGAAATCCAAAACAAAAACAGAATTACCTGGAAAAACTCAGCAGGTCTGGCAGCATCGGTGGAGAAGAAATCAGTTAACGTTTCGAGTCCTCATGACCCTTCGGCAGAACTGAGTATAGTTAGGAGAGGGGTGAAATATAAGCTGGTTTAAGGTGGGGGGGCGGGGGGAGAGAGAGAAGTTGAGGGTGGGGTGATTGTGGGAATAAGTAAGCAGTGATAGGAGCAGATAATCAAAAGATGTCACAGACAAAAGGATCAAAGAGGTGTTGAAGGTGGTGATATTATCTAAGAAAAGTGCTAATTAAGAATGGAAGGCAGGATACTCAAGGTACAGCTCTAGTGGGGGTGGGGTGGAAAGACTAACAAAGTTTAGTTTTAGATTTAAAAATAATGGAAATAGGTGGGAAAAGAAGAATCTGTATAAATTATTGAAAAAAAAGTAGGGATCGTTCCCTCCGGGACACCTTGGTCCACTCCTCCATCACCCCCTACTCCTCAACCCCCACCTATGGCACCTCCCCATGCCCACGCAGAAGATGCAACACCTGCCCCTTCACTTCCTCTCTCCTCACCGTCCAAGGGCCCAAACACTCCTTTCAAGTGAAGCAGCATTTCACTTGCATTTCCCCATACTTAGTCTACTGCATTCGTTGCTCCCAATGCGGTCTCCTCTACATTGGAGAGACCAAACGCAAACTGGGCGACCGCTTTGCAGAACACCTGCGGTCTGTCCACAAGAAATACCCAAACCTCCCTGTCGCTTGCCATTTTAACATTCCACCCTGCTCTCTTGCCCACATGTCTGTCCTTGGCTTGCTGCATTGTTCCAGTGAAGCCCAACGCAAACTGGAGGAACAGCACCTCATCTTCCGACTAGGCACTTTACAGCCTTCCGGGCTGAATATTGAATTCAACAACTTTAGATCTTAAACTCCCCATCCCCACCCCGTTTCTCCCCCCTCCCTTTTTTTTTCAATAATTTATATAGATTTTTCTTTTCCCACCTATTTCCATTATTTTTAAATCTAAAACTAAAACTTTGTTAGTCTTTCCACCCCACCCCCACTAGAGCTGTACCTTGAGTATCCTGCCTTCCATTCTTAATTAGCACTTTTCTTAGATAATATCACCACCTTCAACACCTCTTTGATCCTTTTGTCTGTGACATCTTTTGATTATCTGCTCCTATCACTGCTTGCTTATCCCCACAATCACCCCACCCTCAACTTCTCTCTCCCCCCGCCCCCCCCACCTTAGACCAGCTTATATTTCACCTTTCTCCTAACTATACTCAGTTCTGCCGAAGGGTCATGAGGACTCGAAACGTTAACTGATTTCTTCTCCACCGATGCTGCCAGACCTGCTGAGTTTTTCCAGGTAATTCTGTTTTTGTTTTGATTCAGCTGACCTGTTTCTAACGCACAGCATTTGAAGCTTGCTTACATGCATAAGCAACCCTGAGGACGTGACTGATATGTATCCAAGCATTCTTGCAGATTTAAGGGTGACAGGTTGAAATAGGTGGATCAGTTCAGTAGGAAAGAGCTTTTCTCCTAGGTCATGGAACAAATGCAGTGCCCATTTTCTGCGCTGATGTTAGTTGTGCAGGTAGTGGCAGAAGTAAAGGTGGCAGGACCCTGCCCAATCCCTGGGAGCTGTGTTGGTGTCCTCTTACTTGTCCACTGTCTGCGTCCATTAAACCAGTTTGGGAAACAGCTAGAAAATTACGTTTTAAGAATGGGAGGGGTCAAGTCCAATGGGCCTTGTTTTTTTTGTTCCGTTATCACTGGTTGGTTTCGCTGGGTCTAAAATCTGCCTGTGCATCCCGACTGGTTGGGTGATGTGCTTTTACAAGGTGTATGTACAAGGTTCTTCAGGCTGTCTTTTTTATGCCACATTTATGCTGGCAGAGCTTTCACCAGCTGGAAATGACTGATTGTCATTGGGTGCTCAAAAGGAGCAACTGTTTGTGTGCTCAGGTCTTCCGACTGTGTCAGCTGCGGCTCAGTTAACAGCACTCTTGCCTCGGAACCACAAAAGATTGTGCTTTCAGATCCCCACTCCAGTAACTTGAGTAGAAAAACCTAGGCTGACACTCCACTAGAGTTCTGAGGGAGTGCTGCAACGTGGCAGTGCTGTCTTAGGAAAAGATGGTGAACAATGGAGGTTGCATAGCACTATTTCAAAGAACAGCAGGGAAGTTTTTCCTGGTGTCTTGGCAATATTTAACCCTTAATTAGCATCACTAAAACAGGTTGTCTGGTCATTATCATTATTGCTGTTGGTGGGAGCTTGCTGTGTGCAAATTGGTTGCTGTGTTTCCTACATTATAGTAGTGAATGCACATCAAAAAATACTCCATTGGCTGTAAAGCATTTTGAGATAACCTGGATTTGAGGCCACAATCAGATCAGCCATTATCTAATTGAATGTCAGAGCAGGCTGAGGGGGCACATGGCCTTCTGCTGCTGCTCCTAGTTTGTATGTATATAAATGCAAGTCTGTATTTCATTCTCTACTGCAATAATGAACCTCTTTTGGCAGATTGAAAATTTAGTGCACAGGTACTCTTTTATTTATCATACAATAGGGAGATGTTGTGCTAGCTTCCCTGGTGGTTTAATGGATAATTGCATTTTCTTGTGTGGTATGAAACATTGCAAGTTTGAAGTTCGCAGATTGGGTGCTCTGTGCCAAGTTAGATAATCACAGCCAGACCAGCAGTTTACATGTAACATTTGGCCTCAATGTTTTTATCTAGGAAGTGTAAAAGCCAGTCAGACTCCAGCTCCTGATATATTCCACTGACTCCTGGGTGTATCTGCTGGTTCATATTGGCACTGTTCAGAACACGTCGTTTGGCCAGTAGGAGGAAATGTTAGGTTACT
This sequence comes from Cetorhinus maximus, assembly GCF_964194155.1. Classification (NCBI taxonomy): domain Eukaryota; kingdom Metazoa; phylum Chordata; class Chondrichthyes; order Lamniformes; family Cetorhinidae; genus Cetorhinus; species Cetorhinus maximus. The sequence continues at coordinate 31,278,406 of NC_135905.1, forward strand.
GCTACCCTGCAAATGTGTTTCAGTTCTCACTCCTGAAGAGCTCCCCGTGTTGTACAAGTGCAACCCTGCACATTTCACATGCCAGCTGGCCTAGTGGGTGACAGCTTAAGACACTTCAAAGGCGCGTCACTTGGGAACCCTCAAGAGTATCAGTAAATTATTGCTCCACAATTTTAAACCGAGCACCAGAGAGAAAAGCACTGCCTTCATACCCAGTCTTCATACATCCTCCTCACTATTTAAATTGTTGAGAATTTGATTTCTGCTAATGTTTTCTATCATGCTTCCAAAACACGACAATAGTTTTGATATGTTTTCATCTATACCATGACTATGCTTATTGAACAATGAGTAGATTGTTTTAACATAAGCCTCACACAGCAGTTGCATGCTCTTGAATGAGTTTAATCTGAGCTGGTTGTGAATTATAACCTGGGAGTTCATTGCCAGTTGTATGCAGATTTCATGGCTAACTCTGATGTTTGTGATTGCTTATTGTCTCAGGTACAGTAAATACTAAGAGGAAAAGGGAAAGCTCCTCCTCATCTTCATCTGAATCGGAGGATGGAAAAGGTGATTCGACCCCAGCAAATCAGAAACTGCAAGTGAAAACTCCAAACACCGTACCGAAAACAAAAAAGGTAAAGACATTTTGGAAAGAATATTTGCCTATCTTTTATAGAAATGTAATTCTAGTTTCACTGTAGCTTGAAATGCATTTAATCATTTTGCATGGAGATAATAGTTCGTATAAAGATTCATATCTCTTCAGAACTTCTGGATTTAAACTGTCAAACCATATGTGACACTAATTTGTTCCCTATTTCAGAAAACCTTACAGTCCATGTTGACACCTGGAGTTAAGGTATCATTCTTTATAGTTTTTATGATTTCTTGACCTATTCATTCTTATTTTGCTAATTTTCTGCCTCCTGTATCATGGTCTGAGTGGTTAATCTTCCTGTGTGATCCTTTTTTAAACATTGTTCTCCACCTTTATGGAGCACAACACACTTAAGCCCAGTTCCATTCCTATCATGTGTGTTTTCCAGCAGTGATCACTGGGCTGTGATTGGCAGTTGGAGCACTGTTATGTTCCCAAGCCCTGGGTGGCATTCTGGCCTGTGGCTCAGCTGCACTCTGGACTTGCACGTTCTACAAGACTGTTTGCTCTAGGCACTCGGAACTTTTTGTAAAATAAAAACCTCGTCAACATTGCCTGTTTTCTGCAGCTGTAGCTGCTGCCACCAGATCACATGTTGAGTGAAGTTGTAGCGGCAGCTTACACTGTGCTGCAAGATTCAAGAGCATGGTGCCTGAGCATTGTGTCTGCCAAGATAATGACTTCACCTGAATAGAATAAAATCAAATAGTGTAAAAGCTCGTGAGAGTTTGCGCATAACAGGCTTGTGTCTACATCTATATTGTGTTCATGTGTCCACAATCTTGTATGCGAGTTCAAAAGCCCCTTCGCCCCTCTGGTGGGTCTCTGCCGATTACACTCGTTCTGGGTTTGGGAATGTGTAGTGGTTCAGCATATTGCACCATGGTAACATTAATCCAGTGTTAAACACCTGACTAGCAGTCAGATGATGCCACAGTTCTGCTCTGCTGCTGCAGAAATTACCAACGACTTTGAACAGAGGATAAGTGCTTCAAGAGCCTCTAACATCACCATGAAGGGGGTTTCTTTCCCCTTTTTATATTACCCCACCCTAGCACCTTGATGTCCTGTTGTTCCTGTCCCAATCATTAACAGTGTATGTTTGAGTCAGGGAGACATGACATTTAAGGTTTTGCCAATGAGTTTGTGTAGAAACCTGGATATATCTTCACTTCAGCAAAATTAGCTCAGTGCCGAGTCCATTCTGGGCGTGAGCTTCAGGCCACAATGTTTTAATTTTTTGTTTATAAATGTCCTTTTTCAATTGAATGATCGGAATGTAGGCTGTTGAATGCATTGCTATCATGATTTATTTTAGAATATTTGAGATGTAAAATTGGTCTGGTAAGCGTGAAGCAAGCCAATTGCTTTGGTATTATCCTCATTATTAAAGTTGTATTTTTATATATCAGTAAAGAGCACAAAGGGATGAATGAGGGGAAATCTGCATGTTGCAACTTTTTCCTTCTGTTTGCCTCAAGTTCAGCATTGACTTCACAATAATATAAGTTGAAGTATTCTCTTAGATTTGTGGATCCTGTTGTTAGAGCGGCAACTGCAAACATTCATTACAACAAGGCACCAGGTACCTTTGTCACTGCAGCTGAATTTTACGGTGCTGTTCTCGCTGAACTAAATCTCTCTTTTAGAATTTATACAGTGGAAGGAGGAATCAGATCATCTTCACAGTTACCTTTTAATGTAAAACATGTTGTATGTGATAATGTACTTTGTTCCCTGTTTTTCTTTTTGTGTAAAGAGCCCTCAACCTAATACTCCTTTCCGTAGAGTAAGAGAAGATGAAATTGAAATTGATCCACGCCTTTCAAATAATTCATTCACTGCAAAGGTAAGGCTGGATTCAGTCAAATCTCTGTGTTCAGTGCTATGAATGAGCAACCTTGTACATTTTAAAGCTAATGCATTTGTTAACAGTACAGAAATAACCGGTGGTACCATTAGTGGATGGTCCATGTATCAACAATGCATTACTTATGTAACAAGTGACAAGGGCTGTTTCCAGTATGTGGGATGGTATATAGGCTGGTGATTACCTACACTGCACTGAGAGGAGTAACTATTATGTTAGTAAGTGAGAGAAAATTATATATTGTCCCTTGGTTATGTGTACAAGAGGAAAATATTTACACCATCAATTTATTCCAACCTTTTTCTGTTTGAACTTTACCATATTTTATTTCAAGGTTATTACTTTTTTACAACACAATCAAGGGCAGTTGCAAGTACAATTGCCTTCGGGGTTAGGGTGGAGGGGTAGGGTGGTGGTGTGCAGTTCACTGCAACCAGGAATGGGAACCATAGCTATTTAGAACTTTTTTCTTTCCTGGCTTGGGACTACTGTATCACTGCCAGAGCTGCTGTAGTTAAAATCAACTTCCTCAATACTGACCAGTAATTGAATCTGGTCTTGTCTGGTGTGCATGTTGGTATGCCTATGGGGGAATCCCTGTAAAATCAGTTTAGTGACGTGTAGAGTACCTTTTGGAATTTATGATTCTCAGGTCATGCTACCAGGTTCGGCCAGTAAGAATAGGAAGTATTAATGGTCTCAAAGTGCTATTTGTGATGGACTGAAATAAAATCTGTTGAGGATTAATTCTAGTGAGAGTAACACTATTGGAGGTTTGTGCCCATTCTTGATTTCACTTGGGATGAAGCAGTGCATTGATAGGAAAGGGGGAATTATCCACAACTCATGCTGCTGGCTATTATCCAGTGCGATCTGCTTGGAAATGCATGTATGTGGCTGTCAGCTGAGGGTAACATCAGGCTATGCTTAACTGCACCCCACGGTTGTCTGACACTCACTCGAGTGTTAGCAGAGACCTGGGGCTCCGTCTATGAAAAGAGGGACGATATAGCTTGAACCACAAAGGATTGTAAGGTGACTTACCATTCGGTCAAACCAGATACCATTAGAACAGTGGCCAAGCTCCCTCGGTTGTATAGTTTATTATCTCATACTTCTACTAAATTCTTAACCCATAAAGATAGCTGGACTTTGAACTTGTTTTGAAAAATTAGTCAAAGACCAGGTCTGAATTCTGGTAACTTTGCGAATTGAGGTATAGTTTAATTTGCTGCCTTACAGCTCTTTAGTATCTTCTCAAATGTTCTCAAACTGACCATTTTGAATTTTCTGAAGCTTTTCTTGAAGTCAGTGGTTGTTCCTCCTTTATGTGTTGCACACTAAGCATTGATTATTTGTGTTATAGAAAGGAGCAACTGGAGACTGGGGCGAAAAGGCCAATCACGATTTAAAATTCACAAAAGGAAAATCCTTCAGACATGAAAAGACTAAGAAAAAGCGTGGGAACTATCGGGGTGGGGCCATCAATATGTCTGTGAATTCCATCAAATTCGACAGTGAATGAGTGGAAACTGTAACACTCTATTGTAAAATTATAGAATTTAAATCTTTATATATGGTTAATTCTTGGAGTGTATAGTTCCAGTATCTTTTTTAAAATCCTTCATTAATCCTCTGGAAGTCAGACTGCTCTTTCCAGGGGATATTGCTCGTATTTAAAATGAAGTTTGTTTTCTTTTGATGGAAATGTTTGTTTTAAGTGAGATGTTAACTTCATCCCTAACAGTAAACGTCAAAACGAATGCCAGAAATGTAGCTTTTTAAAAAGGGAACTGGCAATAATATGATCCTTTTTTTGAGTGTCAGCATTGTACTGTTGTTCTTTATTAGATTTGAGGAGCAAAAATTATGGAAATTTCCTGTGTAGAAGTAACATTTAATAAACCATGTCTGAGCTAAGTTTTTAAAAAAAGACCTTTGCCTTTCATTAATTTGATCATTGATGTATTATAAAGCCAGGTTGTGGAATTTAAGTAAGTGCAACAATGACAAGTTTTAAAAAGTGAGTATGCACGATTGCAATATTGACCAAGGCACAAACAGCAGATTCCTGTGGATCGTGCATAATCTACTAACCTTGCTACCTTTTGTAGCTTCACAAAAGCACAGAAGTTTTGGCCGATTGTAGATCACTGCACAAAATGCCTACAGCCTGGTGACTTTCCAAACATGGCAGATCACTCAAGTGGTGACAGCTGGTTAAGCCTGTAAGGAGAATTGTTACATATTTGTTTCTCAGAAATCTACAGGAATGCTAACATCAGTGGAGAAAATAATCTGCATAAAGTTTCTTAGAGTCAGACATCTGCTCTTGGTGTTGCCACCAAATGATTGATTGAGAGATGTCTGTCCACTACTATGTGAATGACTGTGTGTCCACAACAGAATCGCCAATAAGCATTTGAGAGATTACACATACTGTTAGAATTCCTACGCTTGAGAAGGCTCAGCTTCACCAGTCATTGGCTTTCATTAATACGCCATCAATGTAGAACAGTTATTCAATAGGATTTTGATGTTTCCCAAACTTGTGGAGACCAGATATTCATCACTAGCTACAAAATATATATGCACAATCTTTTGAGAATGGATTTGAGATTTTAAATAGTAAGTAATCAAGAGCGCAATAGCTTCACTGCCAGAGCCAGGAAAGCAGCTTCAAAGGGGTTTTGCAATTCAACTGCTGTATCACTCTGTGTGGTGACAATCTGTTAACTGAAATGTTCTGTTTCTAACAGTGTGCTCTGTTTATTTTAAAAGAATTTGTTCAAAAAAATTGTCTATCAGAATTGATATATTAAGAGACTTGGGGAAGGAAACGAATCAATCTCTACATACTGGCTCTAGCTTTACACTCTGTCGCCTGCCATTTCTGAACATAGCGTCCAGATATTTAATAGACCTTTGGCTCATGGTCAACCTATAATCTTGACTTTAATGCCAAGAGCGCCATATTCTTTTCATTCACTCATTTCAACAGACCTATTAAGATGATGGTTGCACATATTTGGATGTTACTGCACCGCCCAGCTTGCCAAAACTGCATATTTCAACCCAACTTGACAGCTATTTCGTGCTGTCTGTTGCTCAGGCACCTCAACTGTTGGGAAAAATGCTAGCCACGAGTCAAACAAAACCAAATTCTTCAGCAAAATGCTAGCCACGAGTCAAACAAAACCAAATTCTTCAGCTAGCAGATCCTGTGTCACTGGATTCCCCAAGAAAATTTTGAGAGCAATCTGACTACTGTCCTGCAGAAGGCTGGCCCTGCTTCCACAGTGCTTCACTAAAAGGTTTTGCATATCTAAATGTATCATTGTTTAGAAGCACCCAGAGAGAACGGCAACAGGGAAGGTAACAATGGTGGGCTATTTTTCTTGTTTCATTGAGCAAGTAATATTTCAGCTTCTGGATCATTAGAAACCCAACAACAACTATATTCTGAAAAACATCATCATGGTCTGACTGATGTGAGACTCCTGATTCTTACTCAATTACAGACAGGTGGCATACAGCAGCCTAGTGAATGACACCCATACTCATACCCACTGCAACTTTAACACAATCCTGTATTGCCTGGCTCTAAAATGAATAGCAATTTGCCGTGCGGTGAGCGTATTGGACAACACTGATGTAGAAGAGTACTTTGCCAGCTTACTATTACCTAGATTTTCACTTTTGGACATGTGGAAGCTCTTCAATGGGCAAATAATGCAAATTGTTGTTGTAATGACTTCCTGGCTTTGTGCCATCAGTAATTTTCCATCCTTGAACACAGATGAAGATGTCGGGGCTTAGATACAGAGAGATCTGCCACACCCTATGAATCAGCCTTGTGTCAATTGCACAGAAAATTCTGGTGTTACTTGCTCCTATTCTCAGCTCCAATATGTGGCAGCATTTGTTAACTCACAACAGTCTAAATCAGCAAGAGTAAAGAGACTTATTGTGATTGATATGGACTGCAATTGTGATTGACATGGACTGCAACCAATGAGAAAGAATCAAGACTAGTGGATGAAAATGAAAAACAATCAGTAATTGGAGCTTTAACCACGTAATAAATTTAGCCTCAGGCTCCTGACACAGAAGTAGGCCTTATCAGGAAAGCACTGGGGTTTACAGCATTGGAAAAGCTACTGAATGAAACAAGCATTATCGAGTTAAAAGGATAAATGTTTGACTAGCTGAGAAATGAGCATGGTTCAAACTAATCTCTCAAAATGATTTCAGTAGTTTTATTAATTGGTTTCTGATATATTCCTCTGACACCAAATGAATCAAGCAGCTTTTGATTTTGTCCACATTTTATCAGATACATATCGTCTTTTATGAGGTAACTTTTGATTTCAGCCAGTAAGCAACATGTGCCTCTACTGATGTGATGCACTGATTGATGGGTGTAGTGCGAGATCCAAAACCTTTTGAGATAATAGTGTACATCAGATGATAAGACAAGTTTTCCTTTTCCCCTTTCAATAAAGGTTTCAGAACAATAGTCTATTGTGTAAGACTCTATGTGGCCTATTGTGCCTGGTCTACGTGGGAACTCCCCAGCCTTTTCTACATAGCCCTGCAAATGGTGGGGGCAGCCTTTCAGAGCCTTGCTCAGTGGAGCCTTAAGTATGAGCCTAAACAATCTATTCACCTGTGGTTGAGCGTGATTCCTACTGTAGGGCACCAAGACTGATGATAGCCATACAAACCAGCGAGGTCTGTGTTTCCATCTCTGGGTCAAAACCTGGAACTCCCTCCCTAACAGCACATAACCACATCGACTGCAGCAGTTCCAGAAGGTGGCTCATCACCACCTTCTTAAAGGCAATTATTATTGAATTTATTATTATTGAATCATATAAGCTATAAAATAAAACATGTAAGATCCTGAGGGGGCTTGACGGGGTGGATGCTGAAAGGATGTTTCCCCTTGTGGGAGAGACCAGGATCAGGGAACACCGTTTAAAAATAAAGGGACTCCTCTTAAGGTAGAGATGAGGAGAAATGTTTTCTCACAAGTTGAGTTTGTGGAATCCTCTTCCCTACAGAGTGGTAGAGGCCGGGTCATTGAATGTTTTTAAGGCTGAGGTAGACTGATAGTGTCAAGAATCTCCTTGTTGTTAGTCAAGAATCTAAAGATGTCGGGGCTAAGCCAGACAGTGGCTTTGTGGCCAAATTCAGACCAGCCATGCTCTTATTGAACACCGGAGCAGGCTAGGGGGGGCCAAATGGCCTGCTCCTGTTCCTAATTTGTATGTTCATATAGTTAAAGATCAATGAGTGCTGGCCTTGAATGAATGAATATCTATATTTTAAAAATCAGCGTAGAAGAGCTGCTGACATAAGGGACTAAGTCAGCATGAGTTGAACCATTTCAGGAGGCGAGGTTAGGTGGAGTGGATGGGGGAAGGGAAGGGAAGAATCTCTGTCGAAACTGCAAACTCCTAAGATGTGTAACAATATCCACCTCAGGTGAAAGCAACCTGAAGATTGCTGTTATATTGTTTCCATAAAAAATGCTAAAAGTACAAAAATTTGCAGCCTGTCGTATATTATCAAATAGATGCTGGGAATCAGTCAGGAATGACTGGCTAAGACTGGGATGGTACCATTGCCAAAGGTGTACTGGGAACCTCACTGGAGAGGTGTTTTTCTTGTTGCACTGGTTCTGAATAAGGGCGGAGCGATTAAGTAGGAAGTGAAACTGAGTTGTTGAAAGAACACACGCCTTTTTCCAATTCTTTGCATTGATCAAAGGACACAGTAACAACTCGGAGCTTCACAGATCTGGCTACACAATCAACAGGTAAGAGTCCTATCCAGGCAGCCAGGTGAAAAAGGGAAAGAGTTTAACCACTGTGCCTTTGAGAAGATCGTTTGCAGCCTGCAGCCTTTAAAAGCGTGTTGTTGAACAAGGAAAGCTCAAAGGCAGAGAATCGTTTGCATGTGATACCAACCAAATTAGTCACCAGAGACTTCCTGGAGCCTGCAGATTATTGTGATTTACTTCACTTACTATTTGTAGATAATTTCTAACCGAAACAGAGTTCCAATCAAAGTTAAACTTTGCTTTCCAATCTTGAGTGTAAGAAGCCAGTGGCCCCTTTCAGTACAGACTGGGGAATGGGAGCATACGGTTCTTTCTATTCATTGAAATTCCTTTGACTTCCTGGTCACAGGTGGAGTTACAAACTCGGGATTTTACAATGTGAACGGTGCAATGGTTCAAGAAGGCAGCTCAGCGCCACCTTCTCAAGGGCAGCTAGGGATGGGCAATAAATGCTGGCCAAAGCCAGAGACGCCCACACCCCATAAATGAATATAAAAAAGAACTTGGGATTTATGTAGCGCCTTATTGGTGTGTTCCAAAGTGTTTGCATCGAATTGCAGTGGCAAGTAGGCAGTCAATTTACACGCGGCAAGATCCCACAAGCTGATGGAATAAATATATCTGCCTACTTTAAAAATAATGGAATGTGGTAATACAATTGCCAAACCCAAATGAATGCAAAAAGTACAGGCAGGGTTTGTCTCCCAGGATAGCAAATTTATTATGAATTTAATTTTGTAATAATAAAACAGTCATAATTTTGGACTGAATATTCAAACACCTCTAGCAATGCATCCTTGATTTTTCGTTATTGTAATTTTTTGGTTACTAACAGAAAGGGATCTCCTTTTTGCTGGTCTCTTTGGGATGGAAATTCATTTAGGCCCATTTTCCAGGTCTGAAATATGTGTCCCAGCTGGGAGGCCCATGGGTAACCAAAAATTGGGCTTTAGTGCCTTTTTAATGTGGTGCGGGCACACTACTGGAACCTGTCTCACCTGCCCACTCGCCTCTGCAATTCGAAGTAATTCACAGTTATGGGACACACCAATTAGGCACTATGTAAATCCCAGATTCTTTTCTTATTCATTTACAGGATATGGGCGTCACTGGCTAGGCCAGCACTCATTGCCCGTCCCTAATTGTTGGATGGAGGTAACAGATCTAATGGAGCTAAAGGAGAGATGATGCAGCAACAGATTTTGAGTGTTTAAAGATAAAAGCAAAATACTGCAGATGCTGGAAATCTGAAACAAAAACAGAAAATGCTGGGAAAACTCAGCAGGTCTGACAGCGTCTGTGGAGAGAGAAAAACAGAGTTAACGTTTCGAGGCCGTATCAGACTCAAAAGGTTAACTCTGTTTTTCTTTCCACAGATGCTGTTAGACCTGCTGAGTTTTCCCAACATGTTCTGTTTTTATTTGGGTGTTTAAAGGCTTTTCCATCAGCCCATGATTTACACCGCTTGATGAGTTGCAATACTTTCAATTTCATATTTGAACTTTTCTCCTGTCTCTTTATTCGCTTCAAGGTAATTTGCCCAAAACCTACAGCCTCCACTCATCCTCTTGACTGAGGGAGTGGACTCATAATCCAAAATATGACAAAAATTGGCCATATTTTTAGCCCTGGATGAGCCACCATTCTGACAGCAGCTGAGGTACCATCAGTGGCAGCATCTGTAGAACATTTGGGTAAGATTTCCTGCCCCTCATGCACCCAGCTCCTGATTTTCAGTCATTCCTCTCAATGAATGGAGAATTATGGCGAGGGTCTGCGCTGAAGCTTAACATTCTTAACCGACACATTAGCAAGGACACCGTCATGGCTGCACCATCACCACAAGTTAAGGAGGAGTAGAATCACCATCTTTAGCGTAATATGGATGGGCAACAAATGAGTGTGTCAACTGCAGTCCACTTCCCCCACTCATTGAAGGGAGAATATATCTCTCTGATGGCCAGTTAAACCATTAGACAATAAATGTGTAAAATTATTATTTACACATATTTCTGTGTAAATATACAATCCATATTTATACCATCTAGAATCAAAAGTCAGTTCAGACTGAGAGTTAGTGCTTGCAAGGAGCAAGCACATCCTGCACTAATATATTAGATTGCCAAATCTGTGTTGGATATTGGTACCAGAGTCAGTCTGCAGTGGTATAAAATATTCATTTTTTTCTTTTCTAGAATGAAAGTATTCTTCACCCTCCTGCTCTTCATATTGACTTTGGCCATCTTGAAGCCTTCCACAGCTGCTAAAATAATGGTAATCCCACCAATCATGTTTGAAAGTCATTTGCAAATATTTAAAACGCTGGCAAAGGCATTACATGGGCAGGGGCATGAGGTGGTCATCGTGGTGTCAAGAGGGCGAGAAATTGAGGAATCTCCTTACTACAGGTTTCAGCAGTACTCTGGTATGTTCACCACCCAAACGGCTGATGACTTCCTGCAGGAGAAGATGAAGAATATCTTCTCAGGGAAGTTAACAGCGCTGGAACTCTTTGGCATTTTGGACCGTTACGCTGCCAACTGTGACCAGATGGTGGGCAATCGAGACCTAGAGGACCGGCTGAGGCAAGAAAAGTTTGATCTGCTGTTGGTTGACCCCAATGAAATGTGCGGCTACATATTTGCGGAAATCCTGGGTGTAAAACACGTTACCTTCTCCACTGGTCTGTGGTTCCCAGCAGAGCTCGGTGCTCCTTCCCCAGTTTCTTATGTTCCAGAGTTTAACTCCCTAATGACTGATCGGATGAATCTCTTGGAGCGTGCTTGGAACAGTTTGATTTACATTATCAGCAGAATAGGTACCAGGTGTGCCATCCTTCCAAAATATGATGCAATTCTGGAGAAACACAGTATGAAGCCCTCCAGGTCCATGTTGGAGCTTGTCCAGGGTTCCAGCATGTTTCTTCTCTGCACTGATGTAGCTCTGGAATTTCCCAGACCCAGTCTACCGAGCATTGTTTTTGTGGGTGGGATCCTCACAAGGCACGCAAACCCATTGCCAGAAGTAAGTTATACAATTCCACCTTTCACCAAAAGTATCCTACTAATGTTTCGAGACTGTGTGACTCCTCTTCAGAGCTTGAAACATTAACTCTGTCTTTCTCTCCACAGATGCTGTCAGACCTGCTGAGTTTTTCCAGCATTTTTTGTTTTTGTTTCAGAATTCCAGCATCAGCAGTATTTTGCTTTTATCTTAGTATCCTACTAATGATTGGTAATAGAAACTGTTTAATGCAATTGTCCAAGTGCTGAAGGGGTTAAACACCGTCAAGTAAACCCGTAAGGAATGCAAATGACATTCCACGTGTAGAAACGAGATTAGGGAAGGATTTTTTTAATATTCATTCACGGGATCCGGGCATCGCTGGCTAGGCCAGCATTTATTTATTGCCCATCCCTAATTGAAAACAATTAGTGGAAAAATGAACAGGAAATAAATAATAAATACTGCCAATGCTGGAAACACTCAGCAGGTCAGGCAGAATCTGCATAGGCAGAAATGGAGTTAATGTTTCAGATTGATGAATTTGTGTCAGAATTGGAAGATGATTCAGATTTAACTGTTTATAAGCAACTGCACAGCCAGGGAAAAGGTTGTGGGTGGGAGAACAAAGTGATGGGATAGAGGACAAGAGTGGTTAAATGGCAAAAGAAGTGATGGTGTAAGGTGAAAAGAAGATGGTGGGAGAAGTAAAGACACAAAAGATGCATCCAGATAAGGTGTAAATGGCCACAGGATGTCCGTGACAAAATGGGAGTGTTGGTTCAGATCTAAAGTTGTCGAACTCAACATTAAGGCTGTAAAATCAGCCATGAGGAAGGTACACTAGACCTTGAGGTGAGCCCAGGATTCTTTACTCTGGAGAAGAAGCTCTGATGAGATTTAATTATTGAAGATCCTCGAGGGAATAGGCACATTGAAGCTTGATGTGTTCACAAATGCCACAAACTTTAGCCAATTCCCCGAGCCCAGGTCACCTGGTTCGAAGGTAGAAACGTGAAGGTGTATAGGATGTTTAAAAAACAGTATTACAAGTGAAAGTAGACAAAAAAAAAGAGCAGGTGGTATTACAGGGGTTTGTATTGATGACACTCTTGTTTACTGGTTACACAAATGATCTGAATATGAAAAGTTACAACATTGGAGAGGCATGGCAATTTATGATGAGGATTGTGAAAGATTGCAGGGCAGGAGGGCATAGATAAGTAGAAATGAAAACAAAATACAGGCATGGCAGTATCTGTGGAGAGAGAGAAACAGAGTTAACATTTCAGGTTGATGACCTTTCTTCAGAACTGGGAAAGTTAGAGATGTACAGTAAATCCTCACTTAAAGTTGTGATTGTGTTCCTGAAAATCACAACTTTAAGTAAATCAAGGTTTTCCTTAGGAATCAATGTTAAAACTGGAGTTAGGTTCCTTCAGACATTTCTTGCCCCAGAAAAAACAATGTGAAGTTGAAATACTGTATTGTAGACGTGCAGTACTCTGCATTCCTGAGATAACTTGAAAAATAAATCACTAAATATAAATAAATACTGCATTGTTAGGGTGGGGGGTGGGGTGTGGTTGTAAGGACAAGCAAGCAGTGATAGGAGCAGATAATCAAAAGATGTCACAGATAAAGGAACAAAGAGGTGTTGAAGGTGGTGATATTATCTAAGAGAATGTGCTAATTAAGAATGGATGGCAGGACACTCAAGGTACAGCTCTAGTGGGGGTGGGGTGGAAAGGCTGACAGGGCATTACAGGTATAGATTTAAAAATAATGGAAATAGGTGGGAAAAGAAAAATCTATATAAATTATTGGAAAAAACAAAAGGGAGGGGGAAGAAACGAGAAGGGGGTGGGGATGGGGGGAGGGGGAGTTTAAGATCTAAAGTTGTTGAATTCAATATTCAGTCCGGAAGGCTGTAAAGTGCCTAGTCAGAAGATGAGGTGCTGTTCTTCCAGTTTGCGTTGGGCTTCACTAGAACATTGCAGCAAGCCAAGGACAGACATGTGGGCAAGAGAGCAGGGTGGAATATTAACCTTGTCAGTCTTTCCACCCCACTCCCACTAGAGCTGTACCTTGAGTGTCCTGCCATCCATTCTTAATTAGCACATTCTCTTAGATAATATCACCACCTTCAACACCTCTTTGTTCCTTTTGTCTGTGACATCTTTTGATTATCTGCTCCTATCACTGCTTGCTTGTCCCTACAACCACCTCCCCCACCACATTCTCTTCATCCCGCCGCCCCCCCACCACCTTAAACCAGCTTATATTTCACCCCTCTCCTAACTATACTCAGTTCTGCTGAAGGGTCATGAGGACTCGAAACGTCAACTCTTTTCTTCTCCGCCGATGCTGCCAGCCCTGCTGAGTTTTTCCAGGTAATTCTGTTCTTGTTTTGGATTTCCAGCATCCGCAGTAGTTTTTTTGTTTTTATAAGAGGGAAAACATACTTGACCTCATCCTCACCAACCTGCCTACTGCAGATGCATCTGTCCATGACAGTATCAGTAGGAGTGACCAATTGTAGAGACGAAATCCTGCCTTCATGTTGAGGATGCCCTCCATCGTGTTGTGTGGCGCTAAATGAAACAGATTTTGAACAGATCTAGCAACTCAAGGCTGGGCATCCATGAGGCACTGTGGGCCATCAGCAACAACAGAATTGTACTCGAACACAATCTGTAACCTCATGACCCATCATATCCCCCACTCTGCCATTACCATCAAGCCAGGGGATCAACCCTGGTTCAATGAAGAGTGCAGGAGGGCATGCTAGGAGCAGCACCAGGCATACCTAAAAATAAGGTGTCCACTCATGTGCCAAACAGCATTAGCAGCAAGTGGTAGGCAGAGCTAAGCGATCCCACAAGCAACAGATCAGATCTAAGCTCTGCAGTACTGCCACATCCAGTTGTGAATGGTGGTGGACAATTAAACAACTGAGTGGAGGAGGAGGCTCCACAAATATCCCCATCCTCAATGATGGAGGAGCCCAGCATATCAGTGCAAAAGATAAGGCTGAAGCATTTGGAACAATCTTCAGCCAGATGTGCCGAGTGGATGTTCCACCTCGGCTTCCTCTGGAGGTCCCCAGCATCACAGATGCCAGTCTTTAGCCAATTTGATTCACTCCATGTGATATCAAGAAACTGCTGAAGACACTGGATAATGCAAAGGCTATGGGCCCTGACCATATTCTGGCAATACTACTAAAGACATGTGCTCCAGAACTTGCTACGCCCCTAACCAAGCTGTTCCAATACAGCTACAACACTGGTATCTAGCCAGCTATGTGGAAAATTGCCCAGGTTTGTCCTGTACACAAAAAGCAGGACAAATCCAACCCGGCCAATTACTGCCCCATCAGTCTACTCTCAATCATCAGTAAAGTAATGGAAGGGGTCATCAACAGCGCTTTCAAGCGGCACTTGCTTAGCAAAAATCTGCCCACTGATGCCCAGTTTGGGTTCCGCCAGGGCCACTCAGCTCCTGACCTCATTACAGCCTTGGTTCAAACATGGACAAAAGAGCTGAGCTCCCAAGGTGAGGTGAGAGTGACTGCCCTTGACATCAAGGCCGCATTTGACTGAGTGTGGCATCAAGGAGCCCTAGCAAAACTGGAGTCAATGGGAATCAGGGGGAAACTCTCTACTGGTTGGAGTCATACCTAGCACAAAGGAAGGTGGTTGTGGTTGTTGGAGGTCAGTCATCTCTGCTCCAGGATATCACCGCAGGAGTTCCTCAGGGTAATGTCCTCGGCCCAACCATATTCAGCTGCTTTATCAATGACCTTCCTTCCATCATAAGTGGGGATGTTCGCTGATGATTGTACAATGTTCAGCACCATTCGCGACTCCTCAGATACTGAAGCAGTCCATGTCCAAATGCAGCAAGACCTGGACGATAGCCAGGGTTGGGCTGACAAGTGGCAAGTAACATTCGTGCCACACAAGTGCCAAGCAATGACCATCTGCAACAAAAGAGAATCCAACCATCGCCCCTTGATGTTCAATGACATTAGCATTACTGAATCCCCCACTATCAACATCCTGGGGGTTGCCATTAACCAGAAATTGAACTGGACCAGCTATATAAATACTGTGGCTACAAGAGCAGGTCAAAGGCTTGGAATCCTGTGACGAGTAACTCACCTCTTGACTCCCCAAAGCCTGTCCACCATCTACAAAGGCACAAGTCAGGAATGTGATGGATTATTCCCCACTTGCCTGGATGAGTGCAGCTCCCACAGCATTCAAGAAGCTCGACACCATCCAGATCAATACAGCCCACTTAATTGGCACCACATCCACAAACATTCACTCCCTCCACCACTGATACATTGTGGCAGCAGTGTGTACCATCTACAAGATACACTGCAGGAGTTCACCAAGGCTCCTTCGACAACACTTTCCAAACCCACAATCATTACCATCTAGAAGGACAAGGGCAGCAGAAAGATGGGAACACCACCACCTGGAAGTTCCCATCTAAGTCACTCACCATCCTGATTTGGAAATATATCGCCATTCTTTCACTGTCGCTGGGTCAAAATCCTGGAACTCGCTCCCTAACAGCACTGTGGGTGTACCTACACCACATGGACTGCAGCGGTTCAAGAAGGCAGCTCACCACCACCTTCTCAAGGGCAACTAGGGATGGGCAATAAATGCTGGCCCAACCAGCGAAACCCACATCCCATGAATGAATTTTTAAAAAATTTAGTGGCACAAGTTTGTCAGTGCAAGTAGCAGCTGAAGTCTCAGGGCTTCAGTGTGAGTTTAGAGCAGGAATGGGAACCAGGAGAAGCAGAGCAGTTGAAGAATTTTGTGGTGTTGACAATGGACTTGGAGAGTTTAAAAGTGAAAAGGTGGGGTGAAAACAGGAAACAGAGTGGGAGAAGAAGGACTTCAGAGCCAAGGGCAGGAGTGGAAGCTCTGAGGAAAAGGTCATGTGCTCATGCGGGTCACAGAACAGGAAGGGATGGATATATTGTCACTACTTTGTATTGCTTTAAAACTATTAATAATGTTAAGTGAGTCAAAGTTAAATGGAGACTTTTACTGTAATAGGTTTTGAGCACAGGGCAGAACAAGGATAAAAGGAAGGACTGATTGGGCGGAAAACAGGAGAGATTGAAAGGCAGAAGGTGCAGTCTTCCAGGGCCAAAGCAAATGCTGATCGGGCAAGAAGAGAAACGAAAGTAGTGCCGAGAGCGGGTGGGCTACTGTCTGAGAGCGAAAATAGGCAAAAAACTGAAACATGCAAAGAAAAGGAAAGAAAATGGGGGGGGGGGACAGAATTTATGGTTTAAAATCGTTGCACTCGATGTTGAATCCGGAAGGCTGTAAAGTGCTTAACTGAAAGATGAGGTACTGATTCTCAAGCTTATGTTGAGATTCACTGGAATAATACAGCAGGTTAAGGGCAGAGATATTAGTCTCCGAGCAAGGCGAAGAGTTAAAATGACAGCCACTGAAAGCTCAGGGTCATGTTTGCGACTGACGGTCTCTTCGATGTAGAGTAGACTACACTGTGAGCAGTGAATGCAGTTTACTAGACTGAAAGAAGTATAAGTAAATTGCTGCTTCACCTGATGATAAGAGAGGAGGTAAAAAGGCAGGCGTTATATCTCATGCATTTGCCTGGGAAGGGGACAAGGTGTTGGGGATGATTGAGGAGTGGACCAGGATGTCGCAGAAGGAACTGCCCCCTTTCGAATGCTGACAGGGGAGGGGAAGGTGTGTTTAGTGGTGGCATCATGCTGCAGGTGGTGGAAATGGCAGAAAATGCCCGGTTGAATACCAAAGTCGTTGAGGTGGAAGGTGAGGACAAAGGGAACCTTATCGTGGTTCTGAGAGGTAGAGGGAAGGAAGCAGTGGGAGCAGAAGTATGGGAAATATGGCAGACACAGTTGAGGGCCCCGTCAACCACATCAGTGTTTCTGAGATGTCTTTTCCCCTCAACCGTGGTTGACAGGTGATTTTAAAAATAGAATCGTTGGTCCTGCATCGGTACAGAGAATACAAAAGCAAATAAACAATGCTGAGCAAGGCTTCAGTCCACTGGTTATAATGGGTGCAGTTCATAGACCACGAAAATAACAAGATATAGTATAGATTCACTAAGTGACTTCAGAGGTTTGGGCCTTCTTGTCTGGAATTGATGGGGTGACCTGATAGAGGCTTTGAAGATTATGGTTAGAATGAGGTAATTAGCGATGGGTTGTTTCCAGTGGCTAGTGAAATGGTATTGAGAGAGCACTGAATGAACTGAAGTAGAAGTTAGAAAAAAAAACTTCAGAATAGAAAATGGAATTCTCTGCCATGATCCATTGTTGAAGTAGAGTCCATAAACTCTTTTAAAAAGGAATGGGATGACCCTTAGCCTATCATTCCAGTTGGTCAGATAATTGTTTTCTCCTGTGGTGCCACTGGTTTTTTTGGCTAGTGAACATAAAGTTTGGACAGGGGTTTCCCTGGATTGTATCAGTATTGGTATGAGGTCTGCCACACAAATAAGTTTGGGAAACCGTTGCTGCAAGGTTTTAATTGATTGATTAATTGGCTACAATTAACACTGGTCTTTCACACATGGAGCATAATGATCGTTATCTTGTTTGGGTCTAACTTTAATATTCACTAATGCTTCCAACCTCTTTACAATTCTTTGATTTTCATGAGTTCACCTAACTTTAATGATCAAGAACACATTCCTGCCTGATCGTCCATAAACCTGTGGTCATCTGAAATCTTGTTGCCCTTGCTCTTACTTGCATATTCATCCATTAACCCTCTGTTTGCTGACCTACGCTGGCTCCGAGCAGCACTTTGACTTAAAATTCTCAAAATTGTTTATAAATCACTTCATGACCTCACCCCTTTTCTATCTCTGTAATCTGCTTCAACCCCTCAATGCTTTGAGGTATCTGTGCTCATCTAACCCTCACCTCTTGAGCACCCTGATCTTAAAATTCAATCAGTGGTGGCCATGCTTTCAGTTACCTTGGCGCTAAGCTCCGGAATTCCTTCTCTAAACCTCTCCACCTCTCTACCTGGCTTTCCTGCTTTATGACACTGCTTAAAACCTACCTCTCTGACCAGGCTTTTAGTCATCTGACCTAATATCCTATTTGCTTTATAATGCTCCTGTGAAGTAATTTGGGATGCTTTATTATGTTAAGGGCACTATATAAATACAAGTTGTTGTAAGAGCTCTTATTTTCCTTGTGATTCTTTGGGTTAACACGCTTAAAAAATATTTTTGTCGACTGTTTATACATATATAGCAGTTGCCATGCCAACCAGCCAACACACTGGTACTGTTTACCTAGCACAGAGCTGTGGCAGTGTGTGGAGCCAATTGCTTCTGTCACCTAGGCAAGCAGTGCAGTCACAGTAATGTATTCAAGGGGGCTGTTGTATGGATTCAAGTGGTTAAAAAGTGCATGCAGAAGAGGAGGACAAACTAGAAAATGGGTTAATTTTTTCCCCCTCCCCCCAGCACTTAGCATGAATCAGAGACCTGCTCACTTGTATCAGTTAAGTGACTCACTGAGATAAACAGCAATTGCAGCAAAGGACAGCTTTGTCAAGTTAATACTTGTGCAGTTTCAAGGTGGCACCTGGGTCAGAGCCAGAGAGATGAGTGGCAATTTACAATATATAACCGGGATAGATTGAAGCAGCCTTCACACTTGTACTGATAGTTAGACCAAAACCACAGTTAAAATTGATTCTACAACAATTTTAAATTGAAGATGTCATGGGATTTGCAAATAAAATACAGGACAATATGATTTTAATTTCTCCTTTTACTGTTTGCAAGCTTGCCTTCATATATAAAATTACCACTCTCCATGGTATACTCAGCGTTTAAACAAAAATTCCTGGGGGAACAGGGCTATCAGATCACTCTTTTAATAAAGCTGTGGTACGTTACAGGGGTGGGGGCAATGAAATACAGCTTGGTTGATTGAATGCTTTGCTTTACTCACTTGGATTTAGATGTTGAGAGTCATTTTGGATTATCTAAAATAAATCAATGGAAGCCGTGTGGTTCTTGGTGGCTGCTGGTGGGGAGGGATTGTTGAAGTACAAATGGGATCAAGCTGAGTGCGTGGATTAGGAAGAAGTACTGTTATTCCCTCCTAGCCCTGGGAGATAGTCACAGCCTATTGATTGCAGCAGTATTATGACTAGAGAGGGCATTCGACTCCTGGGTTAAATCTGCGGCTATTTTCAGCGTCTCTCCCCCACCTCCAATGTGCTCCTGCCCTGCTAAAAATTTAAGTAATTGCTTCCAAGTCGCACCCGGTACAGACAACACCGAGCGAGAGCAGGTAGTTTGAAATAAGCAGAGATGGATGGATAGCATTGAGAGTGGATAATTAGATGGTGATGTGATGTTGAAGGTGTAAAATGGAAAATCTTCTGTACACACCATCCTGATGTCAGAGCAAGGCTCAAAGAGTCTGTACCCCAGGGTGTTGCAATTAACATCTGTGTCTCTGAGCAGATATAAAGTTAGTATCTGTGGTTGAAACTTATACAGCGTGAGGCTGAATTAATACACCTGGGTAAATAATGTTATGTAATCCACATTTTAAGAAAAGGAAATGGAATTTTGATGCTTTATTTGAGATACCAGTGGGGAGCAGCTCCTGGTTGGTGAGCAGCAGTAGTTATACTGCTAGCTCTGCGCACCTCTCCATTTTGTGGGATAGAGTACTGTACATATGGCCCTGAATGCTTCTCTTCAGAGTCGTCCTAACCAGCAGAATAACGCCACTGAAATGGTTATTTTGAGCTGTGTTTAGTGGGCAGGTTAGCACAACAGAGGGTCTCTGCAAAATTCAGCACAATGCAGAAAAACTGTTCACAGCCATGGGTTCCAAACATACCAGCTCCCAAAACACTAGTCAGGTGGACAGTCACAATATAAATAGTGACACTTCCTGGAACATTTAGTGCCTTAATGGAATGGGCTGGCGAGGGTGTTTTGTGTGTGCGCATGGGGAGTAAGTTGTATGGAGTGGGGGCTGCTTTGGGTAGGGAGTGGTGTGCAGGGCATGATGGGTAATGATGTGTCTGGGGGAGTGGAATGCCCAGAATTCGAAATGGGGTCCAGACTGTATTTCAGCTTCTCTAGTGGAAAGTCTGATATCATCAAATCAAATTGAAACTGTATTTCAAATTGATTACGCAGTGATTTAGTTACAGGGACTGCCTACCAGGGTTGTAAACAGAGGTTGCTAGAGCTGGAGGGAACATGATTTCAGTTTATCCTCTACTTCCAACTGTAGTCAGCGATCTGAAGCTACCCCTCGAGGTCATCTTGTATCAGTTTGGTCTCCGCTATGGGCTGAAATAATGGTAAGTTTGACAGGTCTGCAGCAAGCAAATTACTTACCTTGTTCCAGGCCTGTCAATTCCAGTACGAGAGCAGAGAAAAGTCTGTGGTGCCCCACTGGATGGAACAGGCTCCCAGAGAAGCTAGTGGATCTGGGGAAAATTGACACCATTAAAGGGGAGCTTGACCCACAATCTGCCCAGAGGGTCAAGACACATTGACAGCATTTTCTTTCAGTCAATTAGGGGATAGAATTTAAGGAATAATGTTGGGTGTAGACCTGCCTGCCTGCTGTCCGAGCAATGATTATTTGGGAGGCATAAAATATGGGCAGCAGTGTCTGTGCACAGAAACTCACCAGATGTCTTATTAGCAGCTTGTGACTCCGAAGTACCTGGGGTGCCCGCTTAATAATGCCGCTGGTGCCCTGGAATGGGCCAGTTGGGGCCAGGCGGCTGTTTGTAGGGCCCTGCTTTCTGAACATGGTGTAAGCTGGGTGGAACACGCTTTGTACAAACTCCAGGTTTTTTTCAGCTAGTGACCCTTAAGAAGGAGGGTGCAGGATAAAAGGCAAGAGCATTTTTAAAACACTTGCATCAGTGTGGAAGCAGGAAGAGTACGAGTGCTTCATCTGGCTCCACAGTAACACTGCAGCTGCCAGGATAGGCTCACCATCCCCCTTCATGCCCACCCGATTCATCTTCCTCCATCCTATCGGTTAACCCAGTATTTGAGCCATCGCAGTTCACACATTTTGTGTAGATGAGACCCCAGTTTTCAGTGAGCAGCAGGCCAGGTAGATGCTCCAGGTATACTGCCACTTTGTCAGTTTCTGGTACTAGACCAATTTCTCCCTTTTAGTGGTCCTTGAAGTAGAATTGTCAAAGAAAAGAATGACAGACTTGCATTTATATAGCGCTTTTCACGATCAGTGGATGTGTCAAAATGCTGTACAGCTAAAGGAGCATTTTGAAGTGTAGTCACTATAGTAATGCAGGAAAAGCAGCAACCAATCTGTGCACAGCAAGCTCCCGTGCACAGTATTGTCAATTACGACTAGATCATTCTTCCTTTGTGATGTTGATTGAGGGATAAATATTGGCTAGGTCGTGGGGGAAGAACTCCCCTGCTCCTTTTCAAAATAGTGCCGTGGAATCTTTTACAGCCACCTGAGCAGGCAGGTGGTGCTCTAGT
Organism: Cetorhinus maximus; assembly: GCF_964194155.1. Classification (NCBI taxonomy): domain Eukaryota; kingdom Metazoa; phylum Chordata; class Chondrichthyes; order Lamniformes; family Cetorhinidae; genus Cetorhinus; species Cetorhinus maximus. Next base: position 31,300,348 of record NC_135905.1, read on the forward strand.
TTAACGTCTCATCTGAAAGACGGCACCTCTGTGCAGTGCCCCCTCTGTGCAGTGCCCCCTCAGTGCTGCGCACGAGTGATTTTTGTGCTCAAGATCTAGGGTGGGGCTTGGACAGGAACTTGTGACTCAGCGGTGAGAGTGAGCCATGGTTGACATCATGCTTACCTTTTAAAGGGAAGCCCACAACCTATGGAACGTGTGGATTGTAGACTGCTTGGCCTCTGATGTCACCCTTTTAATTTGCTGTTTTGTTTCAAGGGCCTGACTACTTGGGTTGAAGATGCACCTGAAGGATTTGTGGTGGTTTCATTTGGTGCTGGAGTTAAATATCTTTCAGATAATTTAACAGAAAAACTAGCAACTGCCTTTGCTCGGTTACCACACAAAGTCCTCTGGAGGTAGGTATATATAGAGCTTTGTTAAACTGTTAAGAGTGCAAAACTGCAAAGAATATATTTTTAAAATGTTGTCTGCAGAAGTATGATTGTTCATGAGAAACTTCGAATGACCAAGTGGAAAAGTAGTGCTGGACACTGGTGTACCAGCATGGCTTGCAACACCTCCCTTGCAGACTTTACTACTGAAAAGGACAAAAGCAGCAATTTAATGGAAACATCATCACCAAGTTCTCCTCCCAGTCACACGCCATACCTACTTGGATATATATTGCTGGGCTGTTATCCTGAAATTCCCTACCAAACACCATTACCATAAGGTCTGCAGCAGTCCCAAGCAGAAGGCCCAGCACCATCACCTCACACCAGTAAAATGCCACCTTGCCATAATGACCCAAGTGTAGAGAACCAATAAACAGCACGTGGCAACAAGCCAGTCTTGGATGCTAAACTGGGAGGTATTCTCCATAGCCGGGGGGGAAAAAATCATCCACCGTCTGTTTTACACTTCCAAGTGGGTAGCTCACAGTAGATCAGTGGCAAACTTGGGAAGGAAACTAAAGACCAACTTTATGCTGAAGAACCCTTTCACTCTCAGCATAGGAACAGGAGCAGCCATCGAGTCCCTCAGGCCTGCTCCAAATCCAGTTAGACCACGGCTGATTGGTACCTCAACACCATTTGATCCACATTCCTTGATACTCTACCTACAATTGTCCCAGCATCCCAAACTTTGTGGGGGGTGGGTGGGTGCAGTGGGGGAAACACAAGATAATCCCAGAGTCCTACTACACTGTGTGGAAAAAGTGCTTCCTGATTTCCCCCTTCAATCCCTGGCTCTAATTTTTAGGGTACGTCCCATCATTCCTGATTTCCCTAATGGAGGAAATACTTTGCGTAACTACCCTGAACATTTACAACATCTCAATCAGATCATCCTTCAATCTTCTACACCTGAGGGAATCAAGCCAAGTTTATGAAACCTGTTCTCATAATTTAAGTGAATGTGAGGCTGTACCCATCCCTACATATCTTTCCTGGACAGCTCTACAGCAAGCTGATTTTTTTTCCCCCTTTCATTCTTTGATGGGATATGGGTATCGCTGGCAGGGTCAGCATTTGTTGCCCATCCCTAATGACCCTTGCACTGAGTAGTTTGCTAGGCCGTTTTAGAGGGCATTTAAGAGTCAACCACGTTGCTGTGGGTCTGGACTCACATGTAGGCCAGACCAGGTAAGGACGACAGACTTCCTTTCCTAAAGGACATTAGTGAACTAGGTGGGTTTTTACAACAATCGGTGATGGTCGTTGTGGTCACCATTACTGAGACTAGCCTTATATTCCAGATTTATATATATTGAATTTAAATTCCACCAGCTGCCTCATGGAATTTGAACCCCTATCTCCAGAGCATTAGCCTGGGCCTCTGGATTACTAGCCCAGTGACATTAACACTATGCCAAAGCTGATTCAAAGCAGTGTCACAGGCCACCTGCCCATCTTCTCAAAAGGAGTAGTGCAATGGACTACATCTTCTCTTTCAAATAACTGAGCACATAGATTGGTACTTTTACTGAAAAAAAACCAAATTACCAGAAAGTGAAGTACAACAACGGTGACTGCATGAGATCAAACACAATCTTTTCAATCCCTAGGTTTTTTGGAAAAAAGCCAAGATCCTTGGGAAACAATACAAAGCTGATGGAGTGGATACCGCAGAATGACTTGTTGGGTATGTGTCAGCAATATTACAGAACTAGGTTTAAAAAAAAATCCAAATGATGAAGGAAGGAGTGAAGGAAATCTAAAATATAATTTTGATAAAACTGGGTCAAAAACGATTATGGATGAATTGTACAGCAGTTCAGTGAAACCTGAAAATTACAGACATCTGAGAGTCTGGCATCAGCTCTCTTTTTTTTTGCAGGTGCTCTTATTTTTAAAATGGTTATGGTGTGTAATGTAGAAATTGTCCCTATAATCTTGTAGGGCCTACTGACATTATCAGAACCCAGTCAGCTGCCACATGTTAAGAACTTACGTTTGAAAGCAGATATAACAAACCTGATGTGCCAAGTACAGTTCCTGTAGAGTGGAACTATTCCTGATGACACACACACAAAAGTACTATGAGGGATTGGGTACATGCACGAATTCTAGGTCCACGTGGCGTCGTATGGTATGTGCATCTTTTGTTTGTATGTTGTCAACGCTTTTGGAAATCGGGGCGGTGACTATAGGAGTGATTCAAACTCGAGTAGAAACTCCAGTATGCACTGAGCTAGCTGCTAGAGGGGAGCTTTTCCCTCAACAGGGTATTTCACTACAATACTGATTTTTATTAACTTGGTTTATTTGTTTTAGGTCATCAAAATGTGAAGGTATTTTTGAGCCATGGGGGCCTGAATGGCATCTATGAGTCCATCTATCACGGTGTCCCAGTGGTAGGGATTCCATTCTTTGGAGACCATTATGACATCATGACGAGAATACATGCGAAAGGAATGGGGATTTTTCTATCCTGGAGCACGATGACTAAAGAGGATATTTATCAAGCCATTGTCACAGTGGCCAAAGATCCAAGGTAACAACCGGATATTATAGAATAGCACAGCACAGAAGGCAGGTCATTCAGCCCAGTTATCCCCTATTCTCCATATCCATGCAGTTTACTTTCCGACAACTCTATCAAATTCCTTTTTTAAGGCTGATTCTGTATCCACCATACTATTAGGCAGTGCATTCCAATGAATGAGGCTTTCCAAATCTTTTGTGTTCTGTTTTAGAATCATTCTGTCATGAACAATCTCCCTTTATCTGCTCTTTTAATCTCCATTATAGCCACTTTCTTAATAAATTAATGAAAGCTTGACCATATCTTAGAAAACCCACTGAAATCAATGTAGGATCACTATTTGTATTATAGCACAAGTAGTTTATACAAATAATGTGTTTATATAATCACCTTTAAAGCAATAAAATGTCCAAGGTGCTTCACAAATGCATTTAAAAGCAAAATTTGACACCATGTCACTGAGATATAGGGCAATGACCACAAGCTTGGTTAAAGAGGTAGATTGTAGGGGGTATCTTCAAGGAGGTCAGAGAGGTAGAGAGGTGAAGAGGTTTAAGGAAGGGATTTCTTGGGCTTTGGGCCAATGCAATAAGCCTGCCACTGGTGGTCCAATTAAAATCAGGAATGCTCAAGGGGCCAGATTTAGAGGAGTGGAGATATGAGGGCTATGGATTGGAGGGGCTTCCAGAGGCAGGAAGGGCTGAGGCCACAGTGTGATTTGTAAATGAGGATAAGTGTTTTAGAAAAGCAACGCATTGCATAAGTGGGAGCTAATGTAGGCCAGTGAGTACAAGGGTGATGGGTGATGGTGAACTTTGAGAATTGGAACACAGGCGGCAGAATTTTAGATGATCTCAAGTATGGAGGGTAGAACTTTGGAGGTCAGTCAGAAGTGTTCTCGAATAGTCTAGTCTAGAGGTAATGAAGGCATAAGTGAGGGTTTCAGTGGCCAAATTGGAATGTTACCAAGATAAAAGCAAACAAAAACAAAAATATCTGGAAAAACTCAGCAGGTCTGGCAGCATCTGCGGAGAGGAACACAGTTAACGTTTCGAGTCCGCATGACTCTTCATCAGTTCTGAGTTCTGTTGAAGAGTCATGCGGACTCGAAACGTTAACTGTGTTCCTCTCCACAAATGCTGCCAGACCTGCTGAGTTTTTCCAGATATTTTTGTTTTTGTTTTGGAACGTTACCATTTGTTTGGAAGAAATGGTTGACTGAATTGAGTTTGCTCTGATTACCAGGTACAAGAAGCAGGCTATGTATTTATCCAAATTGCATCAGGACCAGCCTCTTCACCCAGTGAACCGCACAATCTACTGGCTGGACTATGTTCTGCGGCACAATGGAGCGGCACATCTGCGCCCTACCCTGTACGACATGTCCTTCTGTCAGTATTACATGCTTGATGTGGTAGCTGTGTTTATTGTGTTTGTAATATTACTTTGTTATTGTTTTTTGAAAATGGTGAGGAAACTGAAAGGAAGTGTTTTGCCAAAAGTTAAAAGCAGCCACACTCAGAACGGCTTTCAAAACAGAAAGATTGTATCAGAGAGCAAAAAGTGGAAATAAATCATTTCACCATTCTCATCAGATTACAATGGGAAACATATCTAACTGGGTTTCTTACACTTGAAACTAAGTTGCAGAAGTATTTTGATAGCCTAAAGCTAATGTGAGATTTTAAGCCATGTATGTTATTTCTACTGAATTTTTTATAATAAAGATCTATCTTTATAAATTGGTGTGGAATTTGTATGTAGTTTAGAATAAAATGATAAGACATTAGCCAAACAAATTGGCATCTTTTTGAAATTCCAGCTGTGAATTCCTCATTTAACTTTGCCTTGTCTAAAGCTTTGTTACTGCCCTATGATGCCAACAAGGCCCATCCATCCCTTAGTTACCATGAGATGGTAGTGGTCATTTTTCTCTTAGGCTAGCAAAAATACTGCTCCCATGTCAGAGGGCATTGAGTTACACACAGGCCCAATGAAGTGGCTAGATCCCTAAAGGACATTCATGAACTAGTTTTACAACAGTCTACCAGTTTTCTTGGTTATTTGTCTAGTATCACCTCCACAACTGACCCATTATTGAACTCAGTTTCTATGGTAGAATCTAAACTCCCAATGTTCGGGTTTCTAAATCAGGATCATAATCATTCCATTAAGACATTAATTTCCTAGTTTTGCCTCCTGTAAACTATGCCTCTACAGTCTTAACCAGTCTACTTTAGCTTATGTAGGTCCTGTGCATAAATTAGCGTTCTCTGCACTGTTTTGACTAGCACTTTGTCTTGTCTGGTCTACACGTTGACTAAGCTCAGTATTCTGCCTTCCCTTCAGGAGAGGGTCATGGAAGAGGGCAAAAAACATGCTCCAGTACAAGTACCACTTAATCCGCACTGCTGTTTTCTACAAGGGTTTTTTGAGGGGTAGTTTGGAGGAGGGGAAGATCCAAGTGACGGAATTCTCTGAGGTTGTGTCAATCTTTGCAGCACCCTGCAGGGTAGGAGTCTTATTAATAATGGAAAGGTGTCACTATTTGCAGGGGCTCCCCCACACAAAGTCTGAAAATCACTTTTACAGGCTATTCTATTTCTCATGTGTATTCCATTCCCTAATCAGGACATAATGTGCTGATTAAGCAAGATTTGATTGAAGTGAAACTTCACTATACATGCCAAAGAAAACCACTTTACCAAGCAGAATGATTATTTCACAGCACAAAGTTGGTTAGTTTTGCTCCCTTTGAATCTGCAACTGGTCCATTCAGACAAGTGGAGAGAACAAGCTTTATATTTGACAGAACCTATTAAGTGGTATTTATTACTAAATGTTTTGTTTTCTTGCCACTGCGTGTGCTTGGAAATAGCAAAGTCATTATTTAAATCACACTGCATGGCAGTGTTGCCATCTGAGGGACACATGGAGAGCTGCTCAAAAATAGAAAACATTATGATTGCTGATAACACAGTGGCAAATTCAGGAATGTCTGACACTGGAAAAAAATGATCCATTTTTTTTACCCAGCGTATTTAATAGGACAAGTGCAATGGTCAAACAGAATTTATTATCCCCACAGCTGGTGCCGTGGTTTACAGTGATGGACTAGTAATTCAGAAACCTGGGCTATTAACCTAGTGAACCTGTGTTCCAATTCCACCATGGCAGCCCGAGAAATTAAATTCAGTTTCAAAATCTGGAAATCAGCAATGGTTGATTGTTGTTTTAAAAAAAACTCGTTCAATGATTTAGAGAAGCAAATTTGCCACCCGTACCTGGTCTGGCCTTAATGGAGCTCACCAACATGACTGCTTCTTAACTGCCTGCGGAAGTGACCAAGCAAGTTGCTCACCACGCTGACTGCAGCAATGGACAGAGAAGGTCCTCCGCCACCAGCTGCTAACATACCAATTCTGACGGCGTAACTTTAGACCGAATGAACATGATAGCCTTCAGCACGTGCGATTTTTTTTTGCAAAAAAAGGGCATGCTTATATAGAATTAAGAAAGGATTACTTATTAAATTTAGATTAATTCTGCCTCCTTGTGAGAAACTGCAACTTAGGGGAAAAGAAGCATTCGACAGGTAACGATTTAAAACTGAACAATTTATATGGAAGGAAACCAGACAGTGGCTGCTGCATATTGAAATTCAAATATTATCTGCTACATTTGTAAGATGCAGGTATCTTCTGCCTGTTTTTTTTTCCATCACTGCAAAAAGGCATCCTAGAGTTAGCACTATTCTCTTTCTGGGCAATACATGCGTGGGCATTAGGCTTGCATGATACTGGGGATTTGGCTTTAATGCTTTAATGTCCTCCACTGCTGTCTAGGCACTCTCTGTCTGGGATGAAGAATTATCACTTTCAGTCAGGGCTCGAAGAAGCTGCTGGTGGCTGTAGTGTCATAATTTAGAAATAAACACACATGCTAGAAACAAAATCTTGTCAGGTGTTTATGGCACAGCAGATGGTAAATGCAGAGCTGCTCAAATCCCAGAGGGAAATTTGAAACAACTGCCACAACTGTTTTGCAATTTGTATTTTGATTTCGAGATGTGTGCTTTGAATTCAGTAGTAAGAAGTCTACCGAGACTTGCCGGTTTCTATAAAACTAAATTAAACATTTATTAATGAAAGAAATAATTTTAAGCATATACATAGGTCTACAAATTACTACTATGGTAACTCCTAGCTCCCCTAATTAATCTAACTCCCAGTTACACCTCCATTAAGGCAATAGTAAAAACAAAATAGGTTTTAACAGATCCAGGCAAAGCACAACATACCTAGACAAGGGTATTCACAATGAATTCTTAGTTTTGGTTCCTACAGGCAGCAGCTTGGTACATAGAGGCTGGAGGCATTTCACACTTGTTAGATCTTAGAATGCCTTCTTTCCTTACATATAACCTCATCTTCTCCCTTTTTAATGTAAATCTCACCATTTCAATGTGTCTTTGGGCTTTACCTTTCTAACAATAAAAATAATTCATAGTACCAATTTTATCAGTACACTTTGGGAAAAATAAACACACTGTTTGGCTTCTTCTGGTTAAGTGTAACATTTCACCCTCATTGAAATTCACAACTACTCTGGTTTATCTCAAACTGCAAATTTTCCTTTTAGAACTCACATTCTAAAACTTCAGCCATGTTTACTTATTTAGCATTTCAAGCCTAGCTTCTCTGCTACATCAAGACCTTCAGACCAGCTGTCTTTAATTCAGTTAAGTCCCCCAGGCGCACACACCGTCCAGGCCCCAGTATTCCTGCTTTACAATAAATCCCAATAACCATATAAAAATTATTTTCATGACACTCTCCTCCTTATTGAAAAATAAACCATAAAGACAGCCTCATTTTCTTAACCCATCTTACATTATTTCCTGTACTTATTACACTACTACATTCCCTGGTGCATACATTAACATAATATATACACAAGTCCTTTGTATCAACAGAAATCATTCCAGTCCAGGTATTAAATGTCCAAATTTTCTCGTCCAGCCGCATGTATAATCTGTAGATTAAATGTTGCAGTAATAAACTCCATCTGAATAGCCTTGCACTTTTGTCTCAAAATTTGCCCAGAAACTTTAAAGGATTGTGGGCTGTATAATCAATTCTTTCTGACAAATTGCTTGCCATGTAAATCTCAAAATGCTGCAATTCTAACTCCAGACCCAAAATCTCTTTTTCGATTTTTAAATATCTTCTCTGCTATACATTCAACTTCTGTGAAAATTACCCGAACGGTTTCTCAATTACAGTGTCATCTTCTTGTAACAATACGGCCGCAATGCCTATATCGCTTATGTCAACGGCCAACTTAAATTGCTTGACATAATTCGGTGCTGCCAAAACTGGTGTTGCAGTCAATACTGTTTTCAAACTATCAAATGCCTTCTGGTACTCCTGTGTCCATTGAAACTTCTTGTTCCTTTTTAATAGTTTAGCCAATGGAGCAACCACACTGCTAAAATTTGGTGCAAATTTACGATAAAACCCACTCATGTCGAGAAATCTAAAAAATTCTCAATTTGTTGTAGGCACAGGGAAATCCAAGATAGCCTTGAATTTCACATCTCTTGGAGCCACCTTACCATGTCCAATGGTATGACCTAGATATGTAACTTGCGCTTTTGCAAATTCACTTTTAGCCAAGTTCATCACCAAATTAGCTTCTTGTGATTGACAAAACAATTCTTCCAGATGCTGTAAATGCTCCTCCCACGTTTGACTGAAAACTATCAAGTCATCAATATAAACAGCAAAATTGCTCAAGCCTGCAATGACTTTATTTATCAGTTTTTGAAATGTTGCGGATGCATTTTTCATACCAAATGGCATGACTTTAAACTGATATAGTCCATCTGGCATCACAAAAGTCAATACCTCCTTTGCTCTCTCCAATAACACTACTTGTCAATATCCTTTTACAAGTCAATCTTTGTGATAAGTTCTGATTGTCCCACTTTCTCAATACAATCTTCCAACCATGGTATAGGATAGGAATCCGCTTTTGTCACTGCATTCACCCTTTGTTAGTCCATAAAGACTGTTCAGTCTTTATGTTCCATCTGGTTTCAGTACCAGACCAATAGGTGAACTCCAGTTACTGCAACTAGACTCAATGACATCATTTTGAAGCATGAATTTGAATTCTTTCTCTATTGTGATAACTTTGCCAGATCTATAAGGATGTTGCCTTATTGAAGATGAAACTTCTACACATACATCACGTATAGCTAAATTTTCCCCCCAGCTTATTCCCACAAATGGCTTTGTGTGACTGCAATAGCTTCTCCAAATCACTTTAACGTTTGTCTGGAAGGTAACTCAATATTACATTTAAATTTTCAAGTACCCCCTCATTATCCAATTTGATTAGAGGAAAATCAATTTCAGAATCCTGCATTTCTACCTCTTTCTCTTTATCTACCACCACTAATATCTCCTTTTGGTCCTCTTCCCCATCAAAGTATTATTTAAGCATATTTACATGACACACCCTCTGCTTCTTTCTTCTATCTGGAGTATTTATTAAATAATTTAGTTCACTCAATTTCTTTTCAATCCTGTAAGGCCCACTAAACCTGGCCTTTAATGAGTCACCCAGTACTGATAACAGGACTAGCACCTTTACCCCAGCAACAAAACTGTAACTGTAGCTTTCCTGTCTGCTTTCATTTTCATCGCTTGCTGTGATATCTTTAAATATTCCATAGCCAGCTCACCTGCTTTGTTCAACCTTTCTCTGAATTTTGATACATAATCCAGGAATGCAGTTTCTGAATTTTGACCCACCAAATTCTCATGAATCAATTTCAGTGGTCCCCTTACCTCATGATCATAAACTAGTTCAAAAGAACTGAAACCAATGGATGCATTAGGAGCGTCCCTAATAGCAAATAAGAATGGAATTCTCCCATCCCGATCCTATGGATAATCCTGACTATATGCTCTCATCATAGTTTTTAAAGAGTTTGATGCCATCTTTCCAAAGCCCCTTGTGACTCAGAATGATAAGCTGTTGACTTCAACTGTTTTATTTCCAAACTGTTCATTACTTCCTTAAACAGCTGTGACATAAAATTTGAACCCTGATCTGATTGTATTTCTTTAGGTAAACCATATCTTGTAAAAAATTGCACAATTTTCTTTGTTGTAATATTTCTTCAAAGGTATTGCTTCAGGAAACCTAGTAGACACATCCATTATTGTCAGTAAGCACTGATTTCCACTTTTTGCCTTAGGGAGGGATCCTGCACAATCAATCATGGTCCTAGTAAAAGGTTCTTCAAATGCTGGAATGGGAATTAAAGGTGCTGGCTTAATCACTGCTTATGGTTTCCTTATCACCTTGCATGTGTGACACATCTACATAATTTGACTACATCCTTATGCAATCCAGGCCAATAAAAATGTTTTTGTATTTTTGCCTGTGTCTTTCTAATTCCTAAATGTCCTCCCATTGAATTTCATGTCCTATCCTCAGAATCTCATTTCTATACCAAATAGTATAACAATATGATGCACTTCCTGCCAGCTTTCATTTTATGAAACATGATAAGGCCTCCATTTTCTTGGTAAAACATTACCCTTAATGTAAAAACATTTTGTCTGTTTCTGATATAAATGTTTTGTTTGCAAATCCTTTTTCTATAATTCCACTAACTGCCTTCAGTTGAATTGTCCCATCTTATCAAATACAATGTCAGCTAATTGGATTTCCACACCTTCTCCCTGCCTTTTGAAATTCCTGTTCTTCTTGTTTAAACCTATGAGCCTGTGATCTCATCTTCACACAATCTGGAAACAATCCAGGATGCACTCAGCAACACTTCTGTGGAAAACACTTCTACAGGCTGTTCAACTACCATAGGCATCACCCACAGCTGGGACCCAGCTATGTCATTGCCCAAAATAAATTGAACCCCTGGAATGGACAATTTTTACACTACTCCAAAAATCACCTCACCATGTTTTCCACTCACTCTTTAAATTTACCTTCCACAATGGAATAAGTTTAGCATATCCATGAACCTCACTTATCACCTGTTCCTACAATACTCCCTCCGAACAAATGTCACTATCCCACAACATTAAAGATTGACTAGCCCGTGTCTCTTAAAATTTTAACATCTTTACCTATTCCACCCTGTACACATGGAAACATTTTCCCTTCACACAAAAAATCTTTAAACATTTCTGCAACATGCTCCTCAGAATTCTCTTGGGTAAATTGTGAACACATTCCCACTTCTTTACCTATCACTGATATTCCCTGTTTTACCTGTACACAACCCACTGGTTTTCTTGTGCCTGAACCTCAGAACCCACTTTTACTTCCAGAACTTTTCTGCACCTCTATAATTCGAAGAGTTTTTCCCTGCAATTTCCAACACACTGACTTTGTGTCCAACTTTATTACAATGAAAACATCTTAATTTTTGAATCTCACTTCTACCCTCAATGCCTTTCTTTTTATTGAGAAAAACTTCCTGGGAATTTCCACCAATCCTCTTCCCTGACTACCCACCTTCCTTTCATCTTCCCACTTTCTATCCGTTTGATTTAAAAAGGTGACAAAAGAAAGGTTTAGCTCTATGAACCAACTCAATCATCAGCTGCTTGTCTTACCGTTTGAACCCCGTTCCTCCACATGAGTTCTCACTGCCGAAGGAATTGAATCTTTAAATTCTTCCAAAAGAATTACTTCTCTAAGAGCTGCATATGTCGTCTCTATTTTTAATGCCCATATCCACGCGCCAAAATTACTTTGTTTTATTCTCTCAAACTCAATGTAAATTTGCCCAGGCTGTTTTCTCACATTCCTAAATTTCTGCCTGTATGCCTCAGGGCATATGTACTAAAAATACCTTTTTTACCACCTCATAGTTCACCGATACCTCTTCTCACAGCGAAGCATAAACCTCATGATCTACCCACCAACCTGGATCGTAACAACAATGTCCAGTTTTCCACTGGCCATTTCATCTGTATATCTATCTTCCCAAATGAAATAAAGAATGCTTCAACATCTCTTTCCTCAAACTTTGGAAGAGCTTGTACAAATTTAAACATCTCCCTCTGGGTTCTGATCTGGAAATAAGTCCTTCTGTACCTTCTTTTTCAACTGCCAATATTTTAAGCTGGAATTCTCTCTTTCCTCCTTTTTTAACTTCGTCATTTCAAATTCCCTTTCCTGTTTTCTTTCTCTCTTCTGCCATTCTTTGTCCTCTTTGGAATGCCCTTTCTTATTCCTCTTCTTTCTCTGCCCTTTCTTTTTCTGCTGCCTCTAGTTCCAATTTTTTCATTTGCAACTGAATTTGAGCCCATTCCAACGACCTACCCCTTGGAGAACTCAGTCTCTCGGGTATTCCTTCCAATTTTAAATGCTGTGCTATATCTTCAACTATGTCTGATTTTCTTACCCCTGCGGGTAATCCTAATTGTAACTTATCTGTCAATTCCATTAACTTAGCTTTATTTACCTTTTATAAACCAACCAAAGTTATAACTTCAGCTCCCAGAGAAGTCTTAGCAACTGCCAAAGCCATACTGCAGTCTCACCACTTCAAAAACCTCACACCAACTCCTGAATTCGAAGTGCTTCTCATACTCGTAACCATAAGATTCACCAACTCCAAACTAATCAAGGAATATCAAATATATCCCACAGAGAGCCTCCAGTTTTGTTATGGCACAGCAATGGTAAATGCTGAGCTGTTCAAATCCCGGAGGGAAACTTGAAACAACTGCCACAACTGTTTTGCAATTTGTATTCTGATTTTGAAATGCGTGCCTTGAAGTCAGTAGTAATGAGTCTACCGAGACTTGGAGGTTTCTTTAAAACTAAATGAAAGAAATAATGTTAAGCACATACATAGGTCGACAAATTACTACTATGGTAACTCCTAGTTCCCCTAATTAATCTAACTCCCAGCTACATCTTCATTAAGGCAACAGTAAAAACAAAACAGATTTTAACAGACCCAGACAAAGCACATGATAAAAACAAAACAAAAACAGAATTACCTGGAAAAACTCAAGCAGGTCTGGCAGCATCGGCGGAGAAGAAAAGAGTTGACGTTTCGAGTCCTCATGACCCTTCAACAGAACTGAGTAAAGTTAGGAGAGGGGTGAAATATAAGCTGGTTAAGGTGGGGGTGGGGGGGTGGGGAGAGAAGTTGGTGGGGTGGGGTGCGGTTGTAGGGACAAGCAAGCAGTGATAGGAGCAGATAATCAAAAGATGTCACAGACAAAGGAACAAAGAGGCGTTAAAGGTGGTGATATTATCTAAGAGAATGTGCTAATTAAGAATGGATGGCATGACACTCAAGGTACAGCTCTAGTGGGGGTGGGGTGGAAAGACTGACAGGGCATTACAGGTATAGATTTAAAAATAATGGAAATAGGTGGGAAAAGAAAAATCTATATAAATTATTGGAAAAAACAAAAGGGAGGGGGAAGAAACGGAAAGGGGGTGGGGATGGACGAGGGAGTTCAAGATTTAAAGTTGTTGAATTCAATATTCAGTCCGGAAGGCTGTAAAGTGCCTAGTCGGAAGATGAGGTGCTGTTCCTCCAGTTTGCGTTGGGCTTCACTGGAACAATGCAGCAAGCCAAGGACAGACATGTGGGCAAGAGAGCAGGGTAAAGGAGAAAGCACATGATACCCTGGACAGGAATATTCACATTGAATTCTTTTAGCTTTGGTTCCTACAGGCAGCAGTTTGGCATATAGAGGCTGGAGGCTTTTCATACTTGTTAGTCTTAGAATACCTTCTTTCCTTTAACATAACCTCATTTCCTTTATACAAGTTTCTCTCTTAATATAAATCCCATTGTTTCAATATGTCTTTGGACTTTACCTTTCTAATGATAATTTTTCATAGTACAAATTTCATCAGGGAGCTTTGGGAAAAATAAACACACTGTTTGGCTCCTGGCTAAGTGTAGCATTTCACCCTCTCTTTGAAATTCACAACTACTTGAGATTTATCTCGAAATGCAAATTTTCCTTTTGCACCTTACATTCTAAGACTTCAGCCATGTTTACTTATTTAGCATTTAAAACCTAGCTTCTCTTCTGATATATCAAAGTCTTCAGACCAGCTGTCTTTAATTCAATTAAGTCACACACACATTATCCAGACCCCATTATTCCTACTTTACAATAAATCCCAATAACATTATAAAAAATTATATTTCCATGACACAGGCAAGAGAAGGTATTGGGTGGGGGGTTGGGGGTGGGGCCAGAAATATGACTCCATCCCTCACCCTGAAACCCACGAACAATGCACACAACTTACAATGCACACAACTTCAGGAAATACCTAATTGGAAATTGTACTGAAATGGATTCTGTAAAACAAGATTCAAGACTGCTAACTGAGGAAGAGGGAAAAGAGCTGAAAGTAATTGACTTGTGGTGAGACTTTCTTACAGACAGCTTGTGCATCAAGTGATTCCCTTCCTCCTCTCAACCAGGACAGATCATGTATTTTTAATGCGCAAGCTGAAGGGGATTTTCTTTGCGGTAGTAAATCCATTATGTTGCAATTCCAAAATGGCACTTTGCAGCTACAATTGTCATTTCTGTTGCAAATTACAGCAATACAAAATATCATGATGTTTAAAAAAAAACAGAATGCCTTTATTCGCATGAAGAGCATGACCTCGTTACATGACCAGCACTTCCCAAATGCTCCTTTAAAATCTGGCTACACCCAGTCAAAGTAAAGATTAAGTTGCATGTGCTGACATTTCAGTGCAGTAACGATACTGATTGGTGGTAACATATTCATTACATAATTACATCATAATGTTAATCTTGATGAATTCCACAAAAAGTAACGGTCAGTTAGCATCATAATCTGCCCAGATTTCAACTGTAGAAACTTAAAATAGAATACAGTTATGCCCATTTACTAATTCAATCTACTCTCAGTCCTATCAAGTGTTATTTTCAATCCTTGATAACCTGAACATTTAAATTTATAAATACCATTAATAAACTCTCACGCCCATGGGAAAGCCATGGTCATGATTTAAAAAAAACGTTTTTCTCACTGAAGTAGTATGTTTTAGCAGCCACTCAAAATACATCCTTTCACCAAGTCTCTTTTTTGTACTGCAACAATTTTTGTGTTGCATGATGTTCATTGTTAGCTAGTTCCCAAGTGTTTGGTGTGTACTCTTGATAAACCAACAGCTGCAGGAAATTCCAAGCCCTCTTGTGAAACAAAACTGACAGAATGCCATCACTCTATCATGCCAAATAAGATTCTATGGTCCATGCGTTTCCTGCTACGTAACTACTGGGATATGAAATTCAGTACTATCAAATATTAATGGTCTCTTTGGTGGGTCTGGGTCCTTGTCAGCTTTGTGAAGAAGTTTGAAAAGTCCTGTTCCTATGTTCATTGGAATTCCCATGATAATGCACTCTGACACACCTTTAGAGACAAAGGGAAGAAGTCAGTGAGTGGGATGGAAGTTGTTAGAAGCACAGAGAATGAAGATTGAAGTAATAGTCACGGTATTAATCAATAAAATTAAGCTCCAAAACTACAGGGCTAACTTACCACAGACTGAGTCCGTCTGTCCAAAGTATGCAGCATCAAAGAGATGATCTGCAGTTTTCTCAAACGAGGCCAACATCAGAACACTTTCCTTCATTTTTGCCAAGCCAAACCGGGTTATTCCCAATACTTCACCCTGCACAGTTCAAGACAGTATAATGGGACATACATTTAACCCAGCATTAAATGGTTTGCAACTTAATTCTGGTTTAACATACAGAGACAAATGTTCAAAATTGCAAATGTGAAAACTAAACATTTCTTCAAATAATTTTGGAAATGGCTACAGATCCTTATCTTGGGAAGGGGATGCGGGGGAACCAAGCGAACGAGTTGAGTGTGCGTTACATAAACACCAATAAGGTAAAATGGAATGATTTTAAAATGAAGTATTTTAAAGGACAAAGAAAATTTTACCTCTGTTTTAGAGATTTATTTATCTCCTCATACTGCTTTAAGGCAAAGCTGGGCACATCCCTAAAATGTATCCTTCCATTACAATGCTTGAACTTTGCAGTAAAGGATAGCTATGTGCATATTGCATCTCAACATCTGTTTGGGGCAGGCAGGGGCTATTGAAATCCAATCTACTGATAACTTCTCGAGTCACAGGCAAAGCACCTTTTTTTGCCTTTGCTGCTCTTGGCAATTCTGGGAACAGCCAAAAGGCACCAGACAAGGCTGTTTCTAGCCAGACCACCCGGTCTGCGGCTGAGTGGACTAAAAATAATTGTTCTGCAGTGAATGCTTCTTGTTCTGGGAGCTACAGATTCTAACCTTGTACGTCATCAGGTCTGACAAAAGCATAACATGTCTCCTGTCGATGCTCATGCCGTGATTTTTCATTGTATATTGGATCTCATGGATGATGGTGGATCGAGCTCCTTCAATACCCAATGTCTTCTCTACCTGCAAACAATTTCAACACAAGAACTTAAAAAAAGTCAACATTTCTACTTTTCAAAACATTTTCAAGCAAGCTGCTAGCTGGAACAACTGGAAAGATGGGTCAATCCGAACACGGTCCATTACATCAACAGAGAATGGAAGGTTATGCAAAAGATAATTGTGATGAAATCTATTGGTTTATTCAGCCTCACCTTTGAAGAAGGCTTGTGTGAGTGAGCAGCACCAATAATTATTCAGAGCGCAATAGGAAAAAAATCCTTCTTACACAAGCACGTAAATATCATACACAAATATTGCCATGGGCTATAGAAAGAATCAGAGGGTTGCGTTTTTCCTGCTATCTATAAGAAAAGTTCTGTGTTACAAACATGGTCGTAAATGAGGGAGATCACTATTTTAGCTTACTCATGCAGAAAAAGACCCATTCAAATCATCTTACCGAATGCTGAATAAGGCTTTCACCTCCGCTATACAAGGTAAATCATTCACGAGGTTCAAAAACTCTACATGAGTCATTTCTGACATTTGCTGCAAACTTTCCTCTTACTACTTCTAACAAATGTCTTCCAGTGTATCCTGGGGTATACCCTCAAATATGGCTCTGGATTAATCTCATTTATGCCATTTAATATGTTAAACTAGTAAGGCCTTTTTAAATTGCTTCCTTTCAAGGGTAAAACCAACCCCAGTTTCGTCAGTATTTCACCACCAATCAAATCTGCTTGCTAGGAAACACAACAGGTTGATCTGTGTGTGCCTTGAGCTCCAAAACTGAACAGTGTTTAAGATTTGGTCTGGTCTGACCAAAGGTTTTTTTTAAACTTTTTGGCTTTAAGTTCATGTTTTAGCAGCTATTTTTAGATTTATATTGAATTGACCTAACAATATAACTAAAACATTTGTTGCTGCTGCCTGACAGCAATGTGACATGATAATTGCTGAATTTACAGTCATTCCCTCACTTCCTTCTGTTCCATAATTCATTATTTCTGCACTGTTCATACCTGCTTGTGATATCCATTTTTCAAACAATGCCTTACATTGACTTGTATTGAAATTCATCTATCATTGACCTGCCTAACCAAAGAGATATCATATATCTACAGACAAATATTCAGACGAACACCCCCTGGTCTGGTCAGTTGATCCAACTAGAATATTGATATTATATCAATGTTATGGAGAGGTATAATGACAGTAGTGATGAGATATGAACTGTGGTGGTAAAACTCTACTGGAACAACTCTGAAAAGTTAAATTCAATAACAACTTGGAAAAAAGAGCTCAGACATCGAAAAAAAACTGCTCCAAAGATAGCTCAACATTGTTGCACTTAGTAAACTATTACACTGAAGTGTTCTTCTGAAACTCTTGAGGGCATCGTAGCCTTTTATCATACCGCTAACCATCATGTATTTCTCAACTTACTGAATGTAAATGATTGACTCAGTTATAATGTGACTGTGATAGTACATTTGTTGGGCCAGGTTTTCATTATTTCGTCACACATTCTTTTATCAGTTATTTTGATAGATAATTAATCCCGTGTCTGACTAAGCCTCCCCACAGGAACTTGGCCAGGTAGCCAAGTGTCACAGCAAATCAGTGCCCCAAAGTGGTGACATGGGATGATAGGACACAACTATGTGTCTGTGATTCCCATAAAATGAACGTGTGATCTGTCAGGTCAACAGGAAGACACTGACTGATGGACAGAAGGTTCCACACAGGAGAGAACACAGATCCCACAAACAGAAGTCACTCCAAAATCCTTCTGGATCTTTTCCCAGCACCGAGAACTATCATTTGCAAAGGCCATAGGACTAACATCTGCAAGTGTGTATAGATGCATACAGCAAGACAGATAGTATTAGTATATTTTCTAAGGAATAAAGTGGGAAGTATATTACCTCATAAGTATTATTTGATGTTGTGTGTGTTCCTTTGACTCCATGAGTTGCCATGACAGCACGCAAATTGTCACCTTCCACTAACAGCTTGTACTTCTCTTTTCCACCTTGCTCATCAATATGAATAACAGCCCTGGAGACTTCTGGAATACCCTGTACAACAATCTGAAACATTTCAATTTCGTTAGCTGGACTCTCCCATGCTGAGCCATACATTTAAAAAAGATGAGTGAGGCACAGAAACCAGTTTAAATGCTGAAGACACTGCTCCAAACAACAATTCCAGCATGGTCAAATGACACAAAAAATTATGGAATTTGACCAAAGAGCAGGAACTTCTTTCCCACATATTGAACTAAATACGGTTACAGCACAGGAGGCCATTCAGCCCATCACATCTGTGCCAGCTCCCGCTACCATTTTGCTACCCTACTGATTGCTGGCTAACATTATATCTCCCCATTGTGTTACTGACTGCTCTGGGCCCGTCTGAAAACAGTGCAACACTAGAGAGCCTTTTCTCTCCAACATCGTTTAGTTACTTCTTTTAGTTCCTATAACAGCAAGGTACACTTCATGCCTACTTACAAATTTGCTTCTCTTTCTTAGTTTTGTTTGATCTTATACAGGGTGATAAAGCAGCTACATCCAAAAAGTTAACATCTATTCTCTTTGCAGATGCGTGCTGTACATTTCTAACTCTTTATTTCACCTTATTCATATCAGTAGCTGATGTTCAGCCTTTCAATCAATCTTACCTTTGGCAGCTCCTCTTTCAGATATTGAAGAACATAATACATTGAACTTTTGCTATTTTCTCGCGGCGTGACACACACGACTGCTTCACCATGAACTGCAACATCGCCTGGTTTCACTCGTAGTTTTGATGTGCAGATAGAGTACCTCACAGTTTCTGCATTCACCTTGAAATCAGGATGTCAGAATAAAATTACTTCCTTAATCATTGTCTCTAGGAAAGAAGTGGAGGTAAGAAAGCTTTCTGAAAGAGAGGGGTGATCCCAGTGCATTCCCTATTTACCTCTAGTCTGAGGAGTCTGATTCTTTCCAGGGAGAGCTTGATGAGAATGAAGCAGTCATCGGGCAGGAAAACTTCTTCAATATATTCTGAAATCTGTAAGATGAGTAAATTAGAATAATTTAGACTAATTAAAATAAAAAGGCTTGCATCTAGTTACATATTTCAGTTAACGCAGATCAAGTCTCTTGCATTCCATAAACTGCTTCCAATAAACTAAATCAGTTCCACCAAGAAGCAGATGTTTTTGTTTTTATTAGTCTCCCCAGTTTAGGTATGTCTTCACAGGTGCATGGACAATCTGACACTATCCCCAACTTTCCCGCTTACACACAACCTGCTGCTTCAAAGCTCAAGTAACTTATACTTAATGCAATAAAACTTACCAAGGTGCTTCACAGGGGCATTATAGAGTAAAATGCCGAGACACGTAAAGTGATATTAAGGCAGATGGTCAAAAGCTAGGTTTAAACAGGTAGGTTTAAAGAAGGAAAGAGAAGTAGAGAGGTGGAGAGATTTCAGGAAGGAATTTCATAGCTTAGGGCCTGGGCACCTGAAGGCATGTTGTCAACA
The DNA here is from genome assembly GCF_964194155.1 of Cetorhinus maximus. Lineage (NCBI taxonomy): Eukaryota > Metazoa > Chordata > Chondrichthyes > Lamniformes > Cetorhinidae > Cetorhinus > Cetorhinus maximus. Next base: position 31,320,352 of record NC_135905.1, read on the forward strand.
ATGAAGCAATTAAAATTGGAGATGCTCAAGTGGCCAGAATTATGCAGATTTCTCAGAGGGTTCTAGGGCTCGAGGAGATTACAGATAGGGAGGGACAAGGGATTTGTAAACAAGGAAGGGAATTCTAAAATTGAGGCATTGCTTTATTGGCAACCAATGTACGTCAGCGAGCACAAGGGCAATAGGCGAACAGGACTTGGTGCAAGTTTGGATATGATGTTATCCAAGTTTCTTCCACTCAAGTTTAGAATATAGGATATAGGAGGCCAGCCAGAAGCATGCTGGAATAGTCTAGGCTAGTGGCATCAAAGGCATGGATGAGGGATTCAGCAACAGATGAGTTGAAGCATGGGTGGAGTCCAGCGATGTTACAGAAATGGAAATAAGCAGTCTTAGGATAGCCTGGATGTGTGGTCAGAACTTAACTTGAGGTCAAATATGACACCAAGTTTGCAAATAGTCTGGTTTGCCCTCAAGGCTGTTGCCAAGTTATTGTGAATATTCTGACCTGCTCATAGTGCATGAAGTAACAGTTCAATGTTTAAACCTGGCATCAAATCAAATTGATTTTGACTGGTGGCCACGGTATAATTTTCTGCCAGGGTCTTTGAACAAGGCAGTGCAAGCAGAAACCATCTGAATAATTTAGCCCTATACTATCAACAGCTCTGGGTAATTCCAGGGTCTTTACAAAAAATTCCTACGCTCACTATGTTGTTGAAATAAACCCCAATACTATAATTAATTTACCCATGTCAGAAGCAGGAGCCTTGTAGGAATGGCAACTATTGAAATAATATTTACACAGGAGGCTTGTGAACCATTTCTCAAGCATGTAAAGGTTGACCCAATTACATCACAGATGCAACCAACTCAACTTATGATGTGATTTTTTTAACTCTGCAACTGAGAGACCACCATTTCAGAAGTTCTCATCGGTGATCCAAATAGCCTGACAACAACCCAAACAGACAAGACAGCCATTAGTAATTTGAGTATTAATGACAGCACTTGGCAATGCACTGGAAGGATGACTCCGATCAATAAAATAGCCTTTTATCATCCTGGAGATCTAGGTTCTTTGCTTTTTAGGAAACAACATCATGGGCGATCAAATCCATTTCACCTTAACAAACCTTAATTGAACAAGATGTCTAAATGAGGGTGCTGCAATCTTCTCACTTTTCATCAGTAGTGCATTTGAGTGTGTAGAATGCCTCTGGCGTTTTAGCAGCTAGGTAGTTCTCTCAGGTGAAGGTTATTGTGGCCATGATTAAGGGGCATCCTGTAGTACTGCAAAGGATTACACAGAATGCCTGGTGCTTTATCACAGTATTATAATTTTACAGATAGAAACTTATCATTCCAAACCAACTGCTGCATATGCTGGCAAGAATGCAGGTGAATGAGAATTTAACCTGAATAGTGCATGTTTTCAATTGATTATAGAGATTGACCTACTTCTCCTAGCAGGGTCTTTTCAATTCTTCCTTTTACCAGTCGAGCAAAGTCAGCATCATCATCCTGATCAAGATGTGCTGTAATAATTGGGGTGCTGCAAAATAAATTAACAGGTTAACTACATGTTTTGAATTCAGCTAGTTGAAGAAAATATGGAAAAAAAAACTTACCCATGATCAAGTAATTATATATAAATGGTCGTTTGGTAGTAAAGAACTTGAGTATTGCTGAAAAAGACATTGCGTTGAAGCTTTTCATCTTGCATTCATCAGGACATTGGTATTCTTGTGATTGACCTGATGAGTGCAAGACGAAAAGCTTCAGCAAAATGTCTGAATATTTATAAAGAGATAGTAGTCTGGAATTTAAAGCAATGCAACAATTGACTACCTTTTAGGAAATGTATATATTGAATCTGAGGAACTGACAGTCACTTGAACTTGCTTAGTTTAAGTGGGGAAGTTCTGGCAATTCTTGACTAAGCTGGCAGATATAGTACAGGCATTGACTTGCTCCTCTGTCTAGATCGTTCTTTTGGCTGAAATGAGGGCCACATCCAGAGTTCCATGCATTAATCCACAACTAGAACATTCTGACTCCCATCTTGCCCTCATCTTTTCCCTATCCCTTAACCTCTCTCCTGCAAACCTGAAAATGAAGTTGTGTAGGAATAAATATCCATGCAGGAGAAAATGGACAGAACAAAATCAATGATTAGCTTTTTAAATTATATTCGGTTTGAGTGAGCCATGTTTAAAAAAAAAGAGTTGTAAATGGATGACAAATCATCCTCATGGAGTACCAGTTGATATTAACTGTAATTTAAAAACTTGAATAGAAGCCGATTTAAAATTAAGACTAGCCCTCAACATATTATAACTAAAACCTTGCAGCGAAACACAATCATATTTAGATTTACCTTATAGATTTTGATGCATTAATAATTTCTTTTATTCTGGGTACACCCAGAGTAATATTCATGGAAGCTACACCAGCAAAGTGGAAAGTCTTCAAGGTCATCTGTGTGCCTGGCTCTCCTATACTCTGTGCACACAAGGCACCAACAGCAGAACCTGGCTCCATCTGCGCTCTTAAGGGGGCAAATTTCAAAGAGATCAGGATAAATATGCAAACGATCATAATAAATATAACAGTGACTTCTGATAAATGATTAAACTCTTGGCAAAGTCCAAATACTATCTTTTTTTTAAATATGCTCGAGGTTTCAATTTATCAACACAGAACAATAAAGCTAAAAGTGTGATCAGAAGTAGATAACTGTTTCCAGAGATAGTTTTGTCTGATCAGATTTTGTTGTAAGGTTTGACCCGAAATAAACTGATTCACATTCAGTCTCACGCTCTATTTAATGTGGCAGTCATTTCTGTTCTGGTCTACAGAATAATAAACACAGGAAGTGGCCATTTGGCCCACTGAATTCACTTCTACCACCCTGTCGGGCTGTGCATTCCAGATCAGAACAACTCATACATAAAACAATATATTTCTGCAGTTTGCTTCTGGTTCTTTTGGAATCACCTTGAGCATGTGTCCTATGGTTACTGAAACTTCTGCCACCAGAAGTAGTTTCTTCTTATTAGCTTGACCAAAGCCCTTCCAAGTCTTTGAACACTGAATAACTCCTTCATCTTTTCTGTTCTAAGTACAGCATCCTTTATTTCTCTGGTCTTCTAATGTAACTGAAATCTTTCATCCCTACTATATACAACAGAATTCCATTGCTCAGGGTTAAAAACAGAAGTTATTGAAAAAAAAGGTATTGTGCTTAACATCTAAAGTGCTTGTGAAGACTGCCCAATCTTTCTTAGAGGTTTGTGCTCTATTTGCTGGTGGTAATATAAACTCCACTTATCCATGACAACTTCAGACACACACCCTACATAATCATAACCTTACCTTGGATGATAAATTATCAATTCTAGCTAGTAAGGCCATCGCAGAACACATCCTATTTCCACACAACACAAAACTTCCCCACAAAACAGATTTCACATCTGATACAATTCTCTGCAGGGTCTAACTGGTATGCACACTTTTGATCAAATAGTAAAGTTTACAGTTGAATCTGAATCAGAATTAAATTGCTTAGGCTGAAAAGTAAGTTTACGGTGTTGGCCTTGGCTCAGTGGTAGTACTCTCACCTCCAAGTTAGGGAGGTTGTGGGTTCAAATCCTCAAAATTACAAAATGAAAGAACTCGTTTGAAAAAGGACTGCTCCTGCCTTTGGGCAGTTTATGTAACAGGACAACAGGATGAAGGGCATCCAACAGAGGGCGCTGGTGAGAAGTGACTGAAGCATTCTGGGAGAAGTCAGCGCAGTCACCACGACTCAGGAGGGAATCGAGGAGAAGGACTCTTGCACTCAACATTTGAAAAAGAGCGCGGATCTTGAAGGCAGGTCAGTTGAAAAAGAGTGCGGAGATTGAAAGTAGAAGGAGGGGAAGCTGAAGAGGAGCAGCCAGCCTGTGAGCGGCCAGTGAGCGAGTGGCCCAGTGAAGGAGTGGAGCTTTGCGGCTTTGGCTCGAGAGGCTTAGGCGAGCAGAGGCTGAGTACGAGCTTGCTCCCAGTGGGGTAGGGCCGGGTAAAGTCCTTTAATTAAATTAGGAGTAGGTAATGGAGGCAGCTGTTGGGGCAGTTGAGTGCTCCGAATGCAGCATGTGGGAAGTCTGGGACAGCACAATTGTCCCTGATGACTACACCTGCAAAAGGTGCATCCAGCTGCAGCTCCTGAGAAGCCGAGTTAGGGAACTGGAGCTGGAGCTGGATGAACTTCGGATCATATGGGAGGCAGAGGCAGTAATAGACAGGAGTTTCAGGGAGACAGTCACCCCTAAAAGTCAGGAGGCAGGTAGCTGGGTGAATGTCAGGAGAGGGAAGGGGAATAGACAGAAAGAGCAGAGCACCCCTGTGGCCGTTCCCATCAACAATAGGTATACCGTTTTGGATACTGTTGGTGGGGACGACCTACCAGGGACAAGTTGTAGTGGTCGCGTCTCTGGCACCGAGGTTGGACCCTCAGCTCAGATAGGAGGAAGGGGAAAGAGGAGAGCAGTAGTGATAGGGGATTCGACAGTTAGGGGGACAGATAGGAGGTTCTGTGGGAGAGATCGAGAATCCCGGATGGTCTGTTGCCTCCCTGGTGACAGGGTCCGCGATATCTCGGATCGAGTTCTCAGTATTCTCAGGAGGGAGGGTGAGCAGCCAGATGTCGTGGTCCATGTAGGGACCAATGACGTAGATAGGAAGGAGGAGGAGGTCCTGCAAAGAGAGTTTAGGGAGTTAGGTGCAAAGTTGAAGGACAGGACCTCCAGGGTTACGATCTCAGGAGTGCTACCCGTGCCACGTGCTAGTGAGGCTAGAAATAGGAGGATAATGCAGCTAAATACGTGGCTAAGGAGATGGTGCAGGAGGGAGGGCTTCATGTTTCTTGACAATTGGGCTCTGTTCCAGGGAAGGTGGGACCTGTTCTGACGGGACGGTTTGCATCTGAACTGGAGGGGGACTAACATCCTTGCGGGTAGGTTTGCTAGTGCTGCTCCGGGGCATTTAAACTAGATTTGCAGGGGGAGGGGAACCAGAGTGTTAGAGCAGATAGTGAGGTGGAGGAGGATAAAGGTCAAGCGAGGAATGCATGTATAGACAGAAATCAAGGGTCCGTACCTGATAGAAATGTTCTCAGGTGCATCTATTTCAATGCAAGGAGTACTGTCGGAAAGGCAGATGAGCTTAGGGCGTGGATTGGCACGTGGGATTATGACATTATTGCTATTAATGAGAATGGGTTGCAGGTGGGGCAGGACTGGCAGCTCAATGTTCCGGGGTTCCGTTGTTTCAGACGTGATAGAGGGGGAGGGATGAAAGGGGGAGGAGTGGCATTACTAGTCAGGGAAAATATTACAGCTGTGCATAAGCAGGATAGCCCGGAGGGCTCGTCTACAGAGGCCATATGGGTGGAGCTGAGGAATGGGAAAGGTGTGACCACACTAATAGGGTTGTATTATAGACCGCCCAATAGTCAGAGAGAATTGGAGGAGCAAATCTGTAGAGAGATAGCAGACCGATGTAAGAAACAGAAAGTTGTGATAGTAGGAGATTTTAACTTTCCACATATTGACTGGGACTCCCATACTGTAAAAGGGCTGGATGGCTTGGAGTTTGTCAAATGTGTTCAGGAAAGTTTTCTAAATCAATATATAGAGGTACCAACGAGAGAGGATGCAGTACTTGATCTTCTATTAGGGAACCAGACAGGTCAGGCGACAGAAGTATGTGTAGGCGAACATTTTGGGTCCAGTGACCACAATGTCATTAGTTTTAAGTTAATTATGGATAAGGATAGGTCTGGTCCTCGAGTTGAGATTCTAAATTGGAGAAAGGCCAATTTTGTGGAAATGAGAAAGGATCTAGGAAGAGTGGATTGGCATAAGTTGTTTTCTGGCAAGGATGTGTTCAGTAAGTGGAAGGCATTCAAAGGCGAAATTTTGAGAGTGCAGAGTTTGCGTGTTCCTGTCAGGATTAAAGGCAAAGTTAACAGGCATAGGGAACCTTGGTTTTCAAGGGATATTGGCGATCTGGCTAAGAAGAAGAGAGAGGTGTATAGCAGGTATAGGCAACAAGGAGCTAATGAGGTACTTGTAGAGTATAGAAAGTGTAAGAAAATACTAAAAAAGGAAATCAGGAAGGCAAAAAGACATGAGGTTGCTTTGGCAGATAATGTGAAGGTAAACCCGAAGGGTTTCTACAAGTATATTAAGAGTAAAAGGATAGTAAGGGACACAATTGGTCCCCTTGAAGATCAGAGTGGCCGTCTATGTGTGGAGCCTCACGAGATGGGGGAGATCTTAAACAGTTTTTTTGCATCAGTATTTACTCAGGAAACTGGCATAGTGTACAAGGAAGGAAGGGAAACAAGCAGTAGTTTCATGGAACATATAGAGATTAAAGAGGAGGTGCTTGCTGCCTTACAGCGAATAAAGGTAGATAAATCCCCCAGGCCTGACATGATATTCCCTCGGACCTTGAGGGAGACTAGTGTAGAAATTGCAGGGGCCCTGGCAGAAATATTTAAAATGTCCTTAGCCACAGGTGAGGTGCCAGAGGATTGGAGGGTAGCTCATGTTGTTCTGTTGTTTAAAAGAGGCTCCAAAAGTAAACCAGGTAATTACAGGCCAGTGAGCCTGACATCAGTAGTAGGTAAATTATTGGAAGGTGTTCTGAGAGATCGGATATATAATTATTTGGACAGCCAAGGGCTGATTAAAGATAGTCAGCATGGCTTTGTGGGTGGTAGGTCGTGTTTAACGAACCTTGTAGAGTTTTTCGAGGAGGTTACCAAGGAAGTAGATGAAGGAAAGGCTGTGGATGTTGCCTACATGGACTTTAGTAAGGCCTTTGACAAGGTCCCACATGGGAGGTTAGTTCAGAAGGTTCAGACACTTGGTACCCATGGAGAGGTTGTAAACTGGATTCGAAATTGGCTGTGTGGGAGAAGACAGAGAGTGGTAGTGGATGATTGCTTCTCAGACTAGAGGTCTGTGACTAGTGGTGTGCCTCAGGGATCTGTACTGGGACCATTGTTGTTTGTTGTCTATATCAATGATTTGGATGATAATGTGGTGAATTGGATCAGCAAGTTTGCTGATGACACTAAGATTGGAGGCGTTGTGGACAGCGAGGAAGGCTTTCAAAGCTTGCAGCGAGATCTGGACCAACTGGAAAAATGGGCCAGAAAATGGCAGATGGAATTTAATGCGGAAAAGTGTGAGGTGTTACATTTTGGAAGGTCAAACCAAGGTAGGACATACACAGTAAATGGTAGGGCACTGAGGAGTGCGGAGGAACAAAGGGATCTGGGAGTTCAGATACATAATTCCCTGAAAGTGGCGTCACAGGTAGACAAGGTTGTAAAGAAAGCTTTTGGCATACTGGCCTTCATAAATCAAAGTATTAAGTATAGGAGTTGGGATGTTATGGTGAGGTTGTATAAGACATTGGTGAGGCCAACTTTGGAGTATTGTGTGCAGTTCTGGTCGCCTAACTACAGGAAGGATATCAGTAAGATTGAGAGAGTGCACAGAAGACTTACTAGGATGTTGCCGGGTCTTAAGGAGTTGAGTTACAGTGAAAGATTAAACAGGTTAGGACTTTATTCCTTGGAGCGTAGAAGAATGAGGGGAGATTTGAAAGAAGTTTACAAAATTGTGAGGGGTATAGACAGAGTAAATGCGAGTAGGCTCTTTCCACTTAGATTAGGAGAAATATACACGAGAGGGCATGGCTTTAGGGTGAAAGGGGAACGGTTTATGGGGAACATTAGGGGGAACTTCTTCACTCAGAGAGTGGTGAGAGTGTGGAACGAGCTACCATCTGACGTGGTAAATGCGGGCTCACTCTTAAGTTTTAAGAATAAATTAGATACATGGATGGGAAAGGTCTGGGGTGTTATGGACTAGGTGCAGGTCAATGGGACTAGAGGAATAATATTTCGGCACAGACTAGAAGGGCCGAATGGCCTGTTTTCTGTGCTGTAGTGTTCTATGGTTCTAACATACGCCAGCTTTTACAAAATCAGCTTGTGTCTGTAAAATGGTTCAACATTTAAAGAAAAAGTTCTTCAAATAAAGCAAAACAGAAGATTTAGCAGCTAAAGTTGCAATTGTACCCAGGGAATACTTAATACAAAATAGCGCGTGCAATGCAAACTATATTGTTAGAAGGTGAATTGGTGAAAATTTGCACCCAAAACAGAACCTCAGCCCTGCACATTTGTTTCTCACCTCATGTACTTGTCCCTACAGGTTTCTAGAAATTTGTCTACTTGCGTTGGAGTAATTCGGTCCAACTGGTATAGTACTCGAGGCTAAAGAAACAATTGAAGAAGTAACAATTAGTTACTAATTGAAGGTTGGCTAAAAAATCTAGCCATACACATTTGTAAAAAACACTCCGTTAGTGCAAAGCAAAAATATTTTACTCAGTTCTCTTAATGCTGAAAATTCCAAAGATGCAACTTCAGCATTTGAAATATTGCATAATTGAGATGAAAGATATTCTCCTCTTGCCTGCATATTGACAAATGCACTATAAACATTTATTAAAGAATGCAGTATTAAATCTAATACCTCAGTAGTTCCATTGTCATTAATGCCGTATTTGTCTCTAGTTTTCTTGATCTTATCAGAAAAATCCTTGATAAAATTTCTGATTGCCTAAAGAAAATAGAACAGTCAGATTCAATATTCAGAACATTTTGTATGAAATTTATCATTGAGAGTGCTGAATAGCAAAATATATTCCCCAATCAGAGCATATTTTGCAGGTTTAGAATACAGAGATATTCCTGGAATGTTCACATTAAAATTCTATTCAATTCCAAGGTGATCTGTAGAATATCTGATTAAAATACAGTTGAGTCCTGTGAAGTAGGAGTCATTTTTGTACCTGTTATTTCATGCATTAATGACACATTACACTCACTAGTCCAAGCTCAATGTCATTACAGAGAACCTGTATGACAGAGGTTTTTAAAAAGTTGTTTCAGGATAGACTTGAAATTGGTAATCTAATCTAGTGAAATCTGTTTGTGTTATTTCTTCTTCTAATTTTACTTCTTGATATAGTCTGTCAGAGTTGTCATTTCCCTGCCTATCCAAGAAATCTAGAGATTCTGAGGCAGCTGGTGGTATTTTTGGTGAGATCAGCAGAGCAAGGTGTTCATTATTCACCCAGGTATACCATGTCCTGAACTGCTTTTTGGTCGTTTCAGCTCATGGGGAGTGTGGGTGTAGCTGTGGAAGCTGTCCTTCACATGAGGCCCAAGAAAGATTATCTGGAGAAGCCTGCGTCAAGTTCTTTAAAGCACACACCATGCTAGTCAATACATTCAACATATTCATGCATTTCCACTCGCAACCAAGCAGCTGAAATTCCCAGCTATATTCATTCCATCTAGAAATAGGAGACAGAGTTTTTACAAAGGGATTTCACTCTGATTGGCAGGGCGTGACAAGCGGTGTCCCCCATGAATCTGCACTACTGCCTCAGCATTTCACCAAACATATCAATGATATAAATGAAGGCATACACGGGGTGAAATCGGACATTGGCAGGGATGCAAAACAGGCAGCATTGCATCAGTCACCCATTATATTTGGCTTCAATAGAACTAGGAATCAGCGTGTCATAAATGGGAGGCAAAGGCAATTTTGATTATTTTAAATCCTCTGCCCGGGCCAATTTTAACACCCCCACCACCCCGACCGGTGTATGCCTAAGTTTGCAGATCATACAAAGTTAGAAGACACAGCAAGTTATTTAGGTGGGAGTAAGAAGTTACAAAGGGAAGTAGACTAAGTGAGTTGGAAAAACTGTGGCAGATGCATTTCAATGTGGAGAAGTATGAGATAATTCACCTTGGATCCAAAGTAACAAATTAGAATATTTTCTAAATGGCAAGAGTTGGAACTATGGAAAAGCAAAGGGTTTTGGATGTCCAGGTACATAACTCACCAAAAGCTGGTGCATAAGTTCAAAAAGTAATCACAATGCCAATATGAATGCTGGCCTTTATCTCAAGGAGGCTGAAACTTAAAAAAATTCTTTCATAGGATGTGGGCACCGCTGGCTAGGCCAGCATTTATTGCCCATCCCTTATAGTCCTTGAGATGGTGGTGAGCTGCCTTCTTGAACCATTACAGAATCAGAATCACAGAGCAGAAGAGGCCCTTCGGTCCATCTAGTCTGCACCGACCTACCTACCTAATCCCATTTACCAGCACTTGGCCCATAGGCCTTGAATGTTATGACGTGCCAAATGCTCATCCAGGTACTTTTTAAAGGATGTGAGGCAACCCGCCTCCACCACTCTCCCAGGCAGCGCATTCCAGACCGTCACCACCCTCTGGGTAAAAAAGTTTTCCCTCACATCCCCACTAAACCTCCTGCCCCTCACCTTGAACTTATGCCCCCTTGTGACTGACCCTTCAACTAAGGGGAACAGCTTCTCCCTATCCATTCCCCTCATAACCTTCTACACTTCGATCGGGTCGCCCCTCAGTCTTCTCTGCTCCAATGAAAACAACCCAAGTCTATCCAGCCTCTCTTCATAACTTAAATGTTTCATCCCAAAAGACATCATCTGGTGAATCTCCTATGCACACCCTCCAGTGCAATCACATCCTTCCTATAGTGTGGTGACCAGAACTGCACACAGTGCTCCAGCTGTGGCCTAAGGTTCTATACAAATCCAACATGACTTCCCTACTTTTGTAATCTATGCCTCGATTGATAAAGGCAAGTGTCCCATATGCCTTTTTCACCACCCCACTAACATGCCCCTCTGCCTTCAGAGATCTATGGACACACTTGCATACAGTCCCTGTGGTGTAGGTACACCCACAGTGTTGTTAGGAAGGGAGTTCCAGGATTTTGCCCCAGTGACAGTGAAGGAATGGCGATATATTGCCAAGTCAGGATGGTGAGTGGCTTGGAGGATAACTTCCAGGTGGTGGTGGTGTTCCCATGTGTCCGCTGCCCTTGTCCTTCTAGATGATAGTGATTGTGGATTTGGAAGGTGCTGTCCAAGGAGGCTTGGTGAGTTCCTGCAGTGCATCTTGGAGATGGTACACACTGCTGCCAATGTGCACTGGTGATGGAGGGAGTACCAGTCAAGAGGACTGCTTTGTCCTGGATAGTGTTGAGCTTCTTGAGTATTGTTGGAGTTGCATTCATCCAGGCAAGTGGAGAGTATTCCAACACAAACCTGACTTGTGCCTTGTAGATGGTGGACAGGCTTTGGGGAGTCAGGAGGTGAGTTACTCGCCACAGGGTTCCTAGACTCTGGGCCTGCTCTTGTAGCCATAGTACTTATATGGCTAGTCCAGTTCAGTTTTTGGTCAATTGTAACCTCCAGGATGTTGTGTGGGGGGGGTTCAGCAATGGTAATGTCATTGAATGTCAAGGGCAATGGTTAGATTCTCTCTTGCTGGAGATGTCATTGCCTGGCACTTGTGTGGCACAAATGTTACTTGCCACTTGTCAGCCCAAGCCTGGATATTGTCCAGATCTTGCTGCATTTGAACATGGACTGCTTTAATATCTGAGGAGTTGCAAATGTTGCTGAACATTGTGCAATCATCAGCGAACATCCCCACTTCTGACCTTATGATGGAAGGAAGGTCATTGATGAAGCAACTGAAGATGTTTGGGCCGAGGACATTACCCTGAAGAACTCCTGCAGAGATGTCCTGGAACATGGATGATTGGCCTCCAACAACCACTACCGTCTTCCTTTGTGCTAGGCATGACTCTAACCTGCGGAGAGTTTTCCCTCTGATTCCCACTGACCCGAGTTTTGCTCGGGTTCCTTGATGTTGCACTTGGGTCAAATTCTGCCTTGATGTCAAGGCAGTCACTCTCACCTTACCTCTGGAGTTCAGCTCTTTCGCCCATGCTTGAACCAAGGCTATAATGAGGTCAGGAGCTGAGTGGCCCTGGCGGAATCCAAACTGAGTGTCAGTGACCAGGTTATTGCTTAGCAAGTGCCACTTGGTAGCACTGTTGATGACCCCTTTCATCATTTTACTCATGATCGAGAGTAGACTAATGGGGCAGTAAGTGGCTAGGTTGGATTTTTCCTGTTTTTTGTGGACAGATCATACCTGAGCAATTTTCCACAATGCTGGGTGGATGCCAGTGTTGTAACTTTTTGTTAAAACTCTTTTTAACAAAATAGTTAACAAAAGGCTTATAACACTGGCATGTACCCAGCAATGTGGAAAATTGCCAAGGTATGGTCTGTAGCTGTAGCGGATCAGCTTGTCTAGGGGCATGGCAAGTTGTGGAGCACAAATCTTCAATACTATTGCCAGAATATTGCCAGGGCCCATAGCCTTTGCAGTGCCCAGTGCCTTTAGCCGATCTTGATGTCACGTGGAGTGAATCGAATTGGCTGAAGATTGTTGCAAATACTTCAGTGCTATCTTTTGCACTGATGTGATGGGCTCCCCCATCATTGAGGATGGGGATATCCGTGGAGCCTCCTCCTCTAATGAATTGGTTAATTGTCCACCACCATTCACAACTGGATGTAGCAGGACTGCAGAGTTTGGTTCTGATCCGTTGGTTGTGGAATCGCTTTGCTCTGTCTATCACTTGCTGCTTGTGCTGTTTGACAGTCCTGTGTTGTAGCTTCACCAGGTTGGCACCTCATTTTTAGGTATGCTTGGTGCTGATCCTGGGATGCCCTCCTGCACTCTTCATTGAACTAGGGTTGATCCCCTGGCTTGGTGGTAATTACAGAGTGGAGGATATGCCAGGACATGAGGTTACAGATTGTGGTGAAGTACAATTCTGCTGCTGCTGATGGCCCACATGCCTCAGGGATGCCCAGTCTTGAGTTACTAGATGTTTGAAATCTATCCCGTTTAGCACGGTATTTATGCCACACAACACATTGGAGGGTATCCTCAATGTGAAGACAGGGCTTTGTCTCCACAAGGACTGTGCGGTGGTCACTCCTACCTATACTGTTGTAGACAGATGCATCTGCAGCAGGCAGATTGATGAAGATGAGGTCAACTCTGTTTTACCCTCTTGTTGGTTCCCTCACCACCTGCCACAGACCTAGTCTAGAAGCTATGTCCTTTAGGACTCAGCCAGCTCGGTCTGTAGTGGTGCTACAGAGCCACCCTTGGTGATGAACATTGAAGTTCCCCACCCAGAGTACATTCTGTGCCCTTGCCCGCTCAGTACTTCCTTCAAGTGGTGTTCAGAAATTATTTCCCCCTGTTATTGAGCAAAAGAGGAGACAACTGGAGGAAAAAAACATGAGATGAAGGAGGAGTGGTTGTTTCGGTCAAGAAAACTCTCCTACATTTCTGTTTTTTAACGTTGACTCTGTGGTTCTTAATCTTTTCCTGGATTAATGCTGGTCCAAAAAAAAAAATCACTAAGGAATGTGTAAAAGCGGTCTAGGGATGGCTCTATCTGACTTTCCATTCTTCATTATATAGAAGAATTGCTACTTGATATAGCAAAATGCTTGTGATCAGAAACTACATAAAGGGTAACAGGCATGAAATGTTCGCTCCTTTTTTCTCATTACACTGGAAATATTCCATCATGGTACTATGTTTTAAATGCCCCACACAGATTGTTTCTTTTAACTGATTTGTTCAAAGTTACTAAGTACACTGTGGACTAAGATAATTTCATTAGCTATAGGATTGGCATTTGAATTAAGCTCAGATCAATGCGATCACAGTTACCTTCTGTTAGCTGCCAGGATGAAACAATTTTGGGTCATTTAAGCCCAGTTGTTTGAGGGTCTCAACCAACAGGGTGAAACTACTCAAAGTTTAACAAAGTCGCAATCTCACTCAGAGATGGTGTAGAAAGGTCAGAGCAGAAGATGTCTACACTGGTGTTGCACTTTTGATGGTGGATTTAAAGCATGCCAGTAAGCTAGTGCTGGACCAATGGGCATAAAAGGCTCTAATTCTCCAACATTTCCCACCAATAAAAATCTGAACTTCCAGGATAAGCCTGGTGGGAAACTCTGACTTGAGATTTCGATCTACAGCAAGACAATTGCTTGTGTCAGAAATGATTAATTAATATACAAGGAACAGTATATTAAAGCTTCCTGATGCAGGGGTACTTAAAATGACAGAGTGTAACTTATTTTAAAAAAGCATTTGTAAAACAAGTTCGTATCTGACACATTGAGTAGCTAGCAGCAAAATCAGCCAGTGCATTATGGAGGCATTTATAGTGAGTGAGATTCTGCATTAGCAGAAATGCCTAACCACACAGCTATAGCCATTACCTCAATATACTTCTCACAAACGGTCCCAGTTAGAGCCTTTAGAAATGGGATAGGATAATCAATACAAAGAAGTGAAAGACAACAGGAAAAGGTTTCATCTGCACCTAATGTGCATTATGCTTTGATGTAGAGAGAATGAACATTCTGCCAACCTGCAGATATTCATTTTGACAACATAGAAACTCGCTTCTCTTCATAATTGCCTCAGCAGCTACAACCACTTCATTCTTACTCAGAGCTGGTTCACTGTGGCACGGGTAAATGGCCTAGGAGGGAAGAGAAACAAAAGACATCAGAGGCATGTTCTCTAAAAAAACAGCTTGCAAATGAAACCACCTGACACTGGTGTGACTAAATATGTACAACATACAGGAATATATCCTGTACAAGTTAGTCGTTCATCCAAGTTTTACTCATGGTGGATCAAACATTTCCATGAACTATAACAAACCAAAGGGCTGTCTCCAGAGATAACAAGCGCTTGCATGATAATTGTTTTGACCTAAGTACAAGGAACCTACAAAGTCTTTTGTCCAATGCTTTAGAAATTCAAGACAAAAAGTTCCTGAAAAAAGTGCCAAGTTGTTTAATTTTTTTCACACATATTCAATATATATATACATATGAGAAAACATTTTCTGTTTTTCAAATTCCATTGTGGAAATTAATTAAGGGCACGCACTGTGCAACTTCTGTTGGACACCTCCTCTTAATGGAACTGAGATTTATAGAATTATAGGCTCTCTCTTATCCCCAGGAAGATCTTAATTCTCTCAGTTGGTGTAAAAATTCAGTTGCCACACTGGGTATGGCCAAGGTGCAACATCAAGACTTTGCACCACAAGGTGTTGCAAAAAGGTTCAATCTCAACTCCGGTGAACTTCCCAACTCATCCACACTGCTGTATGGTGGCAATACTGAAGGATGGGTTATTACAGAGTTCAGAAAAATTCTTGTGGCTAGTTCAGTAGCAATGTGCGTGATGTTTCTGTGACAGGATTAGCACCTCAGAGTCATTGTCAGCTGCACACTCCAATTTGAATGTGGCTAAGGCTCACTGCTGTCCCACAGTATCCTCAGCTCTCACTTATGCTTCCAAGTAGCTGGTAATGCACACCACCGGCAGACAGACCCTAGTACCTCACCTTAGCTGTGGAGCTAAACTAAGTGAGGGTATCATCAGTTTTGTCCGGTGTAGACAGGGGACATTACCCCTCCAAGTGTGTGAAATCTGGAACTACGGAAGAGGCAGATAATCCTAACAAGAGGGCAATGGCTCTGAAGGCAGACACCAGCAAAATGTAGGACACATCCAATCTCACTCTCCTGAAGACGACTTGTGGTTAGTCACTTCCATTGTTAGCAATGAAGTCTAATTGGGAAAATACTGTTGCTTACGGTAGAAGCAACTGGCACTACATTGCATCCAATCCTCAGCAAGAGGAAAGAGTCTGAAGAAATTGTTCAACACAAATATAGACAGCGGTCAGAGAGAAGGCTGCCTACTGGACATGGACAGGTGATGCCAGGACAGCCAAGAAAACTGCATGGGTGTGTATGGTGTTGATAAGAGGTAGCAGAACTTGTAAGAACAAATATACTTTTGAGTATTGCTGAAAAAAGGCACGTCAAGGCTTTTGGTCTCGCACTCAGGGCATTTCGCAAGAATGCCAAATTAAGGGGAAAACAACTTACATTGTATGAGAAGAGAGTGCTGATTGGTTGGCGAGCGGACTCTGATTGGTAGAGGTATTGTCATGGAGAATGCACCAGTGATGGTGACTGACAGTTAACTGTCAAGTATTGTTTGAAATTTAGATTTAAAATATACTTTGGAACAATCAATTAATCCTTCAGAGTATAAGTTTTATAACTGAACCTTTATCTAAGTTAGTTTGCAAATTTAAGAATTCTTACTGACCTGAGAAAATTCACAATCTTAGAATGACATTTCTACAGTGGTGAAATCATGGTAGGAGAGCTACAACAACATTTTTTGGTTTCTACTATCACTTGGATAATACAACTCGAAACGGATCATGATACAGTAATTTTAGCAAGTTCTTTTTTCTAAATAGGAATCAAAAAACTTGTCTATATATTTTAACTCATCACAATAAAGCTTGTAGCCAAAGGGCATTCTTTACATATTTTGACCTCAAGCTGGCTGGCAGAAACAGTTTAATCTGGATTTTGTAGAAACAACACAAACTCAAAGGTTGACCAAACTACACAACATACAGCATGCTACACATTAATAGTTATAAACAGAACATCATTACCCGAATATTATCCAGAACCCGCTTAAATTCTAAAGGTTCATCTTTGCCTTCCATAGATGCTGGATCTAAGCCATCTCCACCATAGATAAACTGGATAATGTCACCGGTTGAGCTGCGAACAGTTAAGTCATACTGTGTGCAAAGATCCTCCAAAGATTTAACCAGGCGTCTCTAGAAAAAGGCAGGGACAGAAAAAATATCTTCAGACTGTTGTACACTAGACACTGCAACTATATTCCAAAGGTATGTTGGTATCGAACATCTATATGCAGATAAGTAAGTTTACACTTAGGATTATATCAGTTACAGAAATGGCTTCAAAAATAAGCAAGGGCAGATGCCCAGTACAAACATGTTAGTCACGTCTCCTGTACTCCAAAGACAAATGGAAGAGTACATGCAATAAATACTACCTATTTTGTAGAACGTACATTTTAGAATAATATAAAAGTGTACACAGTGCTAGAGTTTTACCAGGCCCGGGTTCGGGGGAGAGGTGAGGGGAGTGGTGGTGTGGGGTGGCGGGGGTTCTGGAGCAATGTTGGGTAATACACCTTGGAGCAAATGGTTTGATTAAAGATTTCAGCCCAGGTTGTTCTAAACCATTTCCATTTGCCCACTGAGCAGAGCATACACTGCAGTGTTGGCTGGTACCAAGGTAAAACCCAGGCTGACACCCACATGGTGACCAGTACAGGCAGGGCCTTTCCAGTGAGGTGGGTCATACCAGATATCGTCCACCAAGTGGTTTCTCCAGGATGATCAGATCTGGTTTCAGTTAATAACTTGATATGTGTAGGATGCAGCTTGAAGAACAAATGTTCAGCTTTCCACCTCAAAGCTGGAAATGTTTTATTGGTTCAATAAATGAACTTAACAGAGACGCCCTAGATTAATTTGTTAAAGCTAGATTCAGCCACAGCATAGATATACATAAAATTGAGAATGTGTTAGGAGGTATTGAAACACACTAACAGTCCAGCCAAGTCCCATCTATTTGTTGGTAAAATAGTGAAGAAAATTTAGGGTTAAATTGTCTTCAGTGGTGTAAGTTATTCTTCCAAACAGTGGCATGTTATAAACTCAGACGTCTAATTTGCAATGTCAATAAGAATTTCCTGCAAGTAAAAAAACAATAATGACATACTTGAGGTATTCACATTATCTGAGCTACAAAGATTCTCTCAAGAATTGTTGGTGTTCAACAGGGGTTATAATAGCCTTTGTCATTCACCTCCTCCAAAAAGCAAACAAGAAAAATTGCTGTCTACTCTGAATAATTATCTGCAGGGTCAAATTCTCAGTGTAATTTACAATCAGTGTAGTTCAAGCATGGACCGCATTCTGGTGTAGCAAAGATCACCTGGCTCTGAGGTTGAAGTGGGGGTGGAGAAGAGGAATAAAAATTGGTAGAGGCAACACAACATCAGGCTAGGTAAATGACATTACCATTCAGCAGCATTGTGCATAGAATACTTAGGACTATGCACTGGAGGTTATACCACCAAAGGTTTTTTTGTCCACTGGAATAGAAAACTCAGCCAGGATAAATAAACATGCATCAATCAAAGATTTGGTCATTAACACAGACTGCTTTACATGTATACTTCTTTTTACAGATCAAGTGTGAATCGCGGTTCTAAGTGCTAGTACGAGATACTACTTCCAAATACATGGTTCATACTGAGTTGGCAAACATCAAGTCTGATTGTAGGAACAAGTCAATACTTCCAACTCAATTACAAAGATGTCAAATTTTGCCCTTACCTGCATGTATCCAGTTTCTGCTGTCTTGACAGCAGTATCCACTAGGCCTTCACGGCCAGCCATGGTATGGAAGATAAACTCTGTCGGAGTTAAACCAGAATAGAAACTGTCTGCTACAAAGCCCTTTGCGGCTGGAAGCTGCACAAAGAAATGTGCAAATTTAATTAGAAGATACACAGTTTGCAAAGTAATTTGTAAATTAATTATTAGGAGAGGTGAACATAAAGCTCTTGTCATCACTCAGCTCTATCTAAGTAAGTAGACTGCTCACCTTAGAATGCTTTTCGAAGTGAGGTAGAGATCTGTTTTCAAAACCATCAGGAACACGGGATCCACTAATAGCCTGCTGTCCTACACATGCAATCATCTGGGAGATGTTGATGAAAGACCCTATTAAGAGTGTTCATTACATGGGTTAATGCATTATGGGGGAATAAAGGACAAGCACCAGAATTTATCCTAAAGGTTAGAAGTTGTGGTTTAAACAAATAATACAAATATACATAACTGCCTCCATCCAGTGACTTTCTGATTACAACTGTGGACAACCAAGAGGAGGCAAGATGCTTTCCCCCAAAAAGGAAGCAAGCAAAGAGATGGTTGCAACCTGCTTGCATTCAACCTGAAACTGCAGTTACCCTGTTTCAGCAGCAGAGGCCTTAGAGCTGGTCTCTATTTACATTTAATGGATTATAACAGATTATAATTATAAAATGATACAGGCTAAGCTGTATACCCATAAAACCCAAGTGGGCACTGCCACCTACCGAACCTACATACAAATGAAAAATATGGCGAATACGGGAAATCTAAAATAAAGACAAAAAAATGCTTAGAAATACTCTACAGGTCAGGCAGGATCTGTGGAGACAGAAACAGAGCTCATGGGCAGGATCTTCCGGTCGGTGAGCAGGGGTGGGGCCCGCTCGCCAACGCGTAAAATAACTCTGGGTGACGTCGGGTGGAACTCCCAATGTCATCTCGCGTCATTTTCATTTTGAGGTCGGCGGGGGTACAGCTGAGTTAGCTGCGTGCCCATGGAGCCTGTCAACGGCCTATTGAGGCCATTGAAAAATTATTTAAGGTAATTAATGGATCTGCCCACCCAACCTTAAGGTTGGCGGGCAGGCCAGGAGCCCTGGCAGGCTTCGGAAAAAGCACGAAGCCCTTGGGCGGGATGAGGTTTCATGAGGATATTTAAATTTTTAGCAAATCTTTCAATAAAAATTATGGACATGTCCAAACACTGTCGCATGAGGGGACATGGCAGCGAATTTTTTTTAATATCATTTCCATTAAAGATTTTAATTCCGAGCCGATCGCCCTGAGGCAGCACTTAGCCTCAGGGAGAGCTGCGTGCTCTTTCGCGCGCATGCGCAAAGGAGCGCACTCCCGGCTGAGGGAATCCCCCTCCCCCCCAGGGAGTGCATAGTGCTTCCTGGCAGACGTCACGCTGGGTCGGCCTTAATTGGCCCGCCCACGTAAAATGGCGGTACGCCCCCAAATAGGGGCGCCGACTGGAGGCGCGCCCGCTCCCACACACCCCCCGCCCCCCAAAGGGATGAAAATTTTTCCCCATGTTTCAGGTTAGTGAACTTTCATCAGAACTCTCTTCATAGATACTGCCAGACCTGCTGAGTATTTCCAGCATATTGTTTTTATACCAAGTCTATATATTTGTTTTTATTTCTCTCCTAAAGGTGTGGATTCTTGCTTGGGGTAGGGTCCTGAATTGCTGGCAGCCTATCAATGCTTTGTTCGGGTGTAAGCATCACATGAACCTGATCCTCTCCTTACCTGATAACTACATGCATGCACCTTTCAGCTGGGGCCACAGTATAATAGCAGCAGCAGAAACCTTGTCTAATTCTCACTCTTAATCACTACTCAATGACCCTCATGGGCATTGTTCCCAATGTTTGCTGGCACTTATGGAAGTATACACAAGTGTGAGTCAATGTTTCAACAAAGGAAGGAAAAACAGATTCACTCTCAGTTTGCTTGAATTTAAAGGTAAAAATACTGTATTGAATCTTGCCATAGTCATTAAAATACTAAAGAAATATACTTAGAGTTAACTTTTTAACATTAGAATGTTTTTTCTAACATAATTGGAAGATATTAATAAGGGTTGTGAAGACTTCAGGGGCTTTTTATCTTCATTCTCAAAAATCAAACATTTTGATTAATCTCTTATATAAAAGCAAAATACTGCAGATGCTGGAGATTGGAAATAAAAACAAAAAGTGCTGGAAAACCTCAGCTGGTCCGGCAGCATCTGTGGAAAGAGAAACAGAGTTAACATTTCAAGTCCAATATGGCTCTTCTTCAGAACACATTGGGCAGTTCCGAAGAAGAGCCACATTGGACTAGAAACGTTAACTCTGTTTCTCTCTCCACAGATGCTGCCAGACCTGTTGAGTTTTTCCAGCACTTTGTTTTGACTCAACATCAATTCCTTTTGCTACATTTCTTTGAGAGTATTAGACATGTTGACCTGACCAGAGAGCTGCTTCATATAGTTTTGCGCACATATATATGGATATCCGCAAAGAAATGCACTCATATGCAACTACTTAAAGCAGATTTTTTTTTTTACTGCAGAATCCGATTTTAAAAAGTTATCTTACATTTCCCCTTTACCATGTAAGTCAAAACATCCAAGTTTCTTTTTATTAAAACCCACTCAGTGTCTATTTGACCATATAATCTCTACAAAATGCATGTTCACCCACACACCAATGATAGCATTTGTGATTTAACAATGACTAAAATTGCCCAGTTACCTTTTGAACCACAAACGGCCATAATGAGGGGGCTGTTGCTCTTGTCCAGCTCCCTAAGGCACGCACTGCCAGCGTGGTCTCTAATTACAGAGAGCTCCTTAAGGATCAAGGCCTGAAAGTAGTGAAAATATCACGTCAAATCTGTTCAGGCAAAATACATGCAGGCATATTTGGCTTTCTTCATGAATCTATCATAGAATTGAAAACAGTGAAGAACAATAAGTTATTCTAAAACCAAGTATGATCACCTGAGATATTACTTATGTTTTCACACGACTTTAGGTAGAAGTGGCAAATGTGTTTTATAAACTCATTTCAGCAGTAGTGTTAAGAGAAGCTCAATGACCTGCAGTAAGAGCACTGCAGTCAGGTTTTTTTGGAAGAAGCATAAGTTTTTGAGATAATCAAATTAATAACTCTGAAAAATACTGATAGTGTTAACTACAGCTCTTGCAAATCATATGAAAGTTTGTAGCTTCAATTTTTTGCCAAGCATCATACAGACTATTTAGATGAGTATAAATAGTTAAAATGGTCTGTTGGACCACTAGAAACAAATTTTGATCACTGAGTGGCCTGCTTTAGCATCAAACGATATTTAGCCACCAAAACCAGATGACCCCATTGAAGAATGAGGGATGAACAGTGCTTTAAGTGTGATTTCACCTTTAATAGTGCCCAACCAACTTAAGGATCCTTACTACTCTTCACAGTATTACAGAATTAGCATTTCTTTTTAAACTTTACTCATGACAATCCATATTACCAGTATCCAAGAAAGTTGATGGCAAACCAGTTTCACTCAAACCTTTCAGAAGATTTAATCACATCAGTTTAATTACATCAGTGTAGGTTTTGGTATCATATTGAATTTTCACTATTGGATTTTAAAGTAAAAATCCTTGTTTATAGTAGTAGTAATTGATTAATTTTAAGTGTTGTTGGGGAGACAAATTTCTGGCTAACATTTTTTTTAAATTCATTCATGGGATGTGGGCTTCGCTGGCTGGGCCAGCATTTATTACCCATCCCTAGTTGACCTTGAGGAGGTGGTGTTGAGCTGCCTTCTTGAACCTCTGCAGTCCACGTGGTGTAGGGACACCTACAGTGCTGTTAGGGAGGGAGTTCCAGGATTTTGACCCAACAACAGTGAAGGAAAGGCAATATGTTTCCAAGGATGGTGAGTGACTTGGGAGGGGCACTTCCAGGTGGCGGTGTTCCCATCTATTTGCTGCCCTTGTCTTTCTAGATGGTAGTGGTTGGGGGTTTGGAAGGTGCTGTCTAGGGAGCCTTGGTGAATCCCAGCAGCGCATCTTGTAGATGGTACACACTGCTGCTACCGGGCGTTGGTGATGGAGGGAGTGAATGTTTGTGAATGCGCTGTCAATCAAGCGGGCTGCTTTGATCTGGATGGTATCAAGCTTCTTGAGTGTTGAGGGAGCTGCACTCATCCAGGCAAGGGGGGAGTATTCCATTACACTCCTGATTTGTGCCTTTGTAGCTGGTGAACAGGCTTTGGGGATTCAGGAAGTGAGTTACTCGCGGCAGGATTCCTAGCCTCTGACCTGCTTTTGTAGCCACAGTATTTATATGGCTAGTCCTGTTCAGTTTCTGGTCAATGGTAACCTCCAGGATGTTGATAATGGGAGATTCAGTGATGGCGATGCCAATGAACGTCAAGGGGCGATGGTTAGATTCTCTCTTGTCGGAGATGGTCATTGCCTGGCACTTGTGCGGCGCGAATGTTACTTGCCACTTGTCAGCCCAAGCCCGGATATTGTCCAGGTCTTGCTGCATTTGGACATGGACTCCTTCAGTATGTGAAGAGTCGTGAATGGTGCTGAACATTGTACAATCATCAGCGAACATCCCTACTTCTGACCATATGATGGAAGGAAGGTAATTGATGAAGCAGCTGAAGGTGGTTGGGCCGAGGACACTACCATGAGGAACTCCTTCAGTGATGGCCTGGAGCTGAGATGAATGACCTTTAACAACCACAATCATCTTCCTTTGTGCTAGATATGACTCCAACCAGCAGGGAGCTTTCCCCGATTCCTGTTGACTCCTGTTTAGCTAGGGCTCCTTGATGCCACACTCAGTCACATGTGGCCTCGAAGTCAAGGGCAGTCACTCTCACTTCACCTCGGGAGTTCAGCTCTTTTGTCCATGGCTGTTGGTTCAAACGTGTAATTTCTTCATTACACATTACAGCCACTCTGTTCTATAATGCAAACTCAGATTTATTTTGTAATTTAACTGAAAGGAACATTCTGTACATCCTGCTAGATCCAAATATATTTGTTATTTCAAGAAAAGATGAACAAATTATTTACGTAATTGACTAACATGAAATTTGAAATGCACACTTCTTTCCCCCCACACCGAAAGGATAAACCAGCCCTTACTTCTAATGTTTCTTCTGCTGTACATCCAGGTTGTTGTTGAAGTTTGCCCGTGTTGAGTGCTTCAATGAATTCATCACACTTCTTATAGCCAGCATCAAGTAGTTCCTGTTTGGCTTTTAATAGCCCCTTACCTGGTGTTACGTCACCAATACCAATAGAAAATCCTCGATTGGCTAGATTTTGGAAAATAAACACAAACATGGAAGATTAAATCTTATAAGTTAAACAATGTGCTTGCCATGTCCCCACTGGACAGCACAGCTTCCATGTCCCCACTGCTCAGATATCCAATACACAGAATAAAAAAGAAAAACCCTCAACAGCATGCATTTTAAGCAAAATATTTCAAGGGAGTAATTACAAAACAGTAATCTTATTTTAGGTGCAAAGTAATCTCAATTTAGTCATGGAGATTACAATGTTATCTGAACCACTGGAAGAAGTTTCCACTTTTTAATCATCCCTGAATATCGGATGTGCTCTATTTCCTGCTGCCGTTTTGAAATGCAAAAGAGTTTACAACAGGGAATTGGGGAAAAGACTGCACTAAAGTTTATAATGTTGGTAACAGTTACTGGTCTTCACTCTGTAAACCATCTTCCTGCAATTTAAAACTGATTGCTGCTAGTCATGCAGTTCTATATACCAGATAAGTAAAATGAAGATAGTAATGCTGCCCCCAAAATCACTGCATTCATGTGCCTCTAAAGGTATAACACCTAGGGCAGAATTTTGCCGTTGGTGAGCAGGGGGCGGGGCCCACTCGCCGACGCGTAAACTGACACTGGCAGAACCCCCGACGTCATCCTGCCCCATTTAAATTTTCAGGAAGGCAGGCCCACAGCAAAATCAGCTATCCTTTCCTTCTTATTTGCCTGATCATAGAAAGGGTCCAAATTCACTGATTGGTCCACGGTGTCTTGGACAATTCCAATCCCAACACTGGCCAAGCTAACAATATGGCACCATAAAACAAATTGTTGTAAAACATTTTAACTATTTGCAGCCCCTTTGTTAGTTCTTGTTCTCCCTCCATTAACCTTCCACTTGGGGATTGTACCCAGTTGTTCAACCTTTTTTCCTCTGTCTCCTTCCCACGTGTTTCTGCTTTGTTGCATTTCTTCACTTCTCCCAGCATTGTAGCATTAAACAACATGATATATTTTTTCAGCTGTTACAAAATAAATCAGTTTGTTGTTCATGCAGCTGCTTATTGAACTGGTAGTGAATTAGCAATCCGAAGATTGAGAGCTCAAATCCAAATTGTGGAATAGAAGAACAAAACAAAAGATGTCCTCAAGGTAGATCTAATATTCATTAAGGCAATAGCATTTTATAGCCAAGTTATTACTTACATAGATAGACAGGAGCCAGTCGAGCAAGACGTGACATAGCATCTGCAGCCGCCATCTGCCCCCAGTCTCTCAGCAGGATGTAGAAGATGTTGTTCTTGGAACCTGACCCTAGAGTTCCTTTATCCAAACTCCCAGACATCAGCTCACTGTTCTGGATTACAACGACTGCAAGGTGACAAAAAAGTAACTATGCGAGGAAGTAAATATACAACATGCAATTGGATATAGGAAGAGATAGATCTGTGTGAAAAGGATGAGAGAAACATTGTAATAGTGCTTATTTTGTTCTGATTTGTGGTGAAGTAGTTTCTAGACAAATGTCAGCAATCAGAGTGGAAATAATGACATGCATTTCCACTAGCATATCACCAAAGTTTCAACTGATTTTCTTGGGCTACAAAATACACTTCAATACATATTATACGCTTCTATCATTTGAGCACTCATTGTCTACCATGTCTATAATATTTTTACATCATCTATATATCTATATTATAAATAATAAACATGTATATGACTTTTGAGCTCATCTGGATTATTCCAAGTGAGAGGATCACCAGGCTTTTTAACTAGCATGCTTGATTCCATATCAACCACCAAAGAAATATCTAACAATTTTATTAACATGTACACAAGTGTTCAATGATCAAAGTCATTGAATTTTATTTGAATTTTCCCATAGGACTTACTCGATTCTAAGATTTTTTAAATTGACTGTTTAATAGTTTCGTATGTCTCCTTCCGGCCACAAACATGACAAAAATTCCAAACAGACAGACTAGGAATAAATCTATCATTGTTGTCAGTTAAAACATTTCATCAGGATCTGAAAATAGGCTTCAAAATGAATGTTTTCTAGGAAAATGCGGTTTTTTTTTTCAAGTGAGTATAATGTTGCTGGTTGGTGCAAATCATTTACTACAACTAGCATCTTCAATGTAGAGAAATGGTCCAAGGTGTTTTAGACAAATCAAGTCAAAACAAAAGAGATACTGGGAGGAGTGATGAAAATTTTGATCAAAGAGGCACATTTAAAGGAGGTGAGATCGGTAAAGAGGTTTAGGGAGGAAATTCCAGAGTTTATGCCCTAAAAGGTAGGGTACACAAGACACCAAAGCTGGAGGACTGTAACGCTGGAGGAGGCTAGACATAGAGAGGGGGCAAAGCCATGGAAGGATTTGAATACCAGCGAGTGGAATTGGTGCAGATTAGATAAGGGCAACAGTACACGAATTTTGGAGCAGTGGCCGAAGATGGTGGCTCATCCAGGACTGAATGCCAGACGAGCAGGTTGTATTACAGGGCCAAAAGAGTGTGGAGAGAGGCAGTGCTGAACGTCATCAGCCCACAACTGAAACCTGATACCTTGCCTTATGCTGGAGATGCTCTAACTACAATGGATAAATAAAAGAATGGAACCAAGCAAAGGCAGTCTACAAAGCTGGGAAATAAAGCAGAATGGAGAGGTTGCGTGTATCAAAGATTGTATAAGGTCTAGAAGGACAAGGAGGGATATTGCACCATGGTCACAATCACAGAGGATGCCATTTGTGATTTTGATTAGTGCTATTTGTGTTGTGGTGGGGCTGAAATCAGATTGAAGAGTCTGAAACATGAAATTGTGGAAAGATGGGCACAGGTTTGGGCTGAAGGGTTTTATCAGAAAGAGGAGCTGGCAAAAGGGCAGTAATTTGCAAGAACAGAGAATGCAAAGGGAATGGTACTTGGACAAGTGAAGAAACAAAAGATATGTTTGGGAGGTGTGGCTAGACACATCTTTTGTTTCTTTATATGTCCCTTTGAGCTTGCACCATGAACCCTTTTGTCATTTAATCACTCCTGCCCTCTATTCTACCACAGACCTTCACTTTTGTTCTTCTTCCCACCCTCCCCTCATTCACTTGCTCAAAATCCTTTACATAGTTCACCTTGCATTGTCTCTCTAGTTTTAGAGGGGGTGCATTAGTGGTTAGCAATGCAAGCTCATCGATTGATTTCTGGGGTAAGTGTGCTACCCCATGAAGAGACTTGAGAGTAGAATGAGCCTACATTCTCTGGAGTTTAGAATAATGAGGCAATCACATTGAAATGTCTACAATTCTAAGAAGGCTTGACAGGGCTGCTGCAGAGAAGCTCTTTCCCATGGATGGATAGAACTAGGGGCTTCAGCCTCAGGATAAGGGTTAGCCGTTTAGACCAGTTCCTGTTCTATCCTTCACCTGCTAGCTTTCTGGAACGTAGCATTCTGATCTAATGATTTGAAGGTTTTTGTTTTCAGGTGCAAATTTTATATGACTTACAGGAGTCATTGTAACAGAGGTCTTCGCCTTTTCCACAGTACTGTTTGCCCTTGGTACGCAGGTTTGCATTAATAGGACAGTCCTTGTTTGGTTTCAGAATGAGGCTAAAAATTTGCTTCCCTGTCCATAGCGTCACAGGCTGTAAGGGAGACATTATGACATTATCTTGCACTTAAACATAGACCATGCTTAACTCTCAGTCATAAATCTGAAGTATATTTCTTGGTAAATTCATACAATTACAGCTTCTCTCCTTCTAATAAATGCAAAGAATAGCCACAATTAACTATTAATTATGCACATGAATGGAATTAAATAACTCACAAGCATTTCACTAAGCTGTATACACCTCCCAAAAATTAGGCATCTAGTTTATCTCACATCTATTTTATCAAAAACTTTAAGAACCATTGATATGTTAACTGTAAACTTGTATACAATTCCAAATGGGCAGTTACCAGCAATGAAGACATTCAAGTTGCCTAAATCTTCATAAGGCAATTTTAACACAATTCACTGATTTTTAGTTATCAATTCAAGGACCACATGTTTACAGGCTGACTTCAGAGTTGAGATAAGGTATGACCACGCAAAAAAAGTCAATATCTTTTCCAGTAAAGGTGAGGGCGGATTCCATCTGATGGAAACTGGGCACCTGAGTCCCAACTCTCATATGCTAATCAAGGTATCAGGACACCATCAAGTCTCCAAAAGCTATTATTACTTTATTTGGACCAGAAGCTCTCCTATCATGTGAAGGCCAGTTTTGAGAGGATCAGGAAGCTGAAGGAGTCCTCCAGGTACTTTAAAAAAAAACTGTTTTTCCTTTCTTCCAGGCCCCACACAAAAAAACGTAGGCTTCCTTGTACTAGATCCCAACCTTACCTATCCACAAAACCCTTTTCTCCACACTTGGCCGAGCACCAGTGAGCAGTCAAGGGCTGCCTGATTTTTTTGGAGGCTGGTAACCGTTTCCCACCTGTTTCAGGTTGAAAGTGGAACAGCGGCATGTTAATCAGATCCAATGCCTACAACTGTCATGGCCACATACTGCGATACGTGCACTGTACAAACCAACAGGTTTGGGGTGGCAACCCAGTGACAGCTAAAATCCTGCCTCACCCCCTAATTTCCAATTTAGTGACATCCTGATTACCAACTAAAAAGATTAAACTGTAGGAGAATATATTAACTGTTTAGTAAAAACAGACTGAAGCTAAGTTTTATGAATCAAGTTAGTTTCACATCTTGCATAACACCCCCATTTGTGGAACATTAGCATATAGTACATTAAACATATACTGCATAATACTGTCCACTTTAAAATCTGTGAGATAAGGATAAAAAGTCCTGCCCAAGCAATTAGCTTACTTAATTCCAACATAAAATTTTAAAACTTTTGATTTTTCAAAATGGTTGGAAGGATCACCTTCCGGATTGCAGGAGGTGGAAGACTAATTTTGATTCGCTCATCTTTGCCTGAAAGAATGGAGGCAACGATCTGACATGTCTTTGCTCTGTCAAAGAAAGTGTCTTTCCTGGTAAGCAGATAGGCACCTGTACAAACAAAAATGAAATATCGTCTAAACAATAGAATATTTTCTCAGCAATCACATACAAAGCCATGAGATATATATGCAAAAATCGGCATACGTTTTACCACATTGACACTGCATATAAGCATGGAAGTCCTAAACCTTAGCTGGTATCAAATGTGCCAGTTTGAGGGTAGCACTGGTTAAGGATTAGGAACAAGAAAGCAGACCTTCAAAGGAAAGCTTGAAATTGTTTTAGGCCACTTCTGTGTTAAATCCAAATAAAATCCTAAATTCTACAGATTGGATCAGTTTGTACATTTGCTCACTAGACACAAGGCAAACACTATGCCAAAGTTTGGAGACTTTTAAAAGCAACTCTTAGACTGTGAACTTAGTTGAAACAAACATAGATCACACTATTGATATTGAACAAAGAAACAAAGAACAAAGAAAAGTACAGCACAGGAACAGGCCCTTCGGCCCTCCAAGCCTGCGCCAACTTAGATATTGTTAACCAATAGAACAACTGCACTCACACTTAGTTACCTAGTCGATTAGGAAAATAATGTGAACAGGTAATTTTTAAAAAACAATCCAAAACAGCAATTGTTTGACGAGGATTTAATTGTCAAAAATCCAACACTTCAATGTTACTATGAATGAATGTCAAATTAAATACCAAGAAGAATGTTAGCAGTGTTTGCAACAATAATTCCAAAAAAAATTCCTGCAAGGACTGTTCTGATATAAGACCTGAAACGTCAAATTGGTTTTCTTCTCCACATATGCTGCCCGACCGGCTGACGATTGAGCATTTTTTGTTTTTAATTAAGTTGTAAAATGTACTCAAATCCTAGTACATAATTGGTTATACGTACTTTTGGCCTAATCTAATTCCTGGTAAGTTCACAGAGAATGTAAATTCCAGTTGATTCACAAGGTCATAGAACTTTTTATTTTCACTACTCTTTAACATATCAATTCATTAAAATCCCAAAAGGTTGTCATGAAGATGCTCAAATCTAGCTTACCTGTTAAAAAATCCTGGATTGCAGCAATTAGTGGTTCCCCATTTCTAGGAGTTACCAAATTGGCTTTTGTCTAAAGGCAAAAGAAAAAGAATTGTGTGGTAATAAACTAATTCAATTGTGACCACTTTTGTATGTATTCAATGCTCCAGAGAATAAAACATTGTTATTGAAACTAATTTGTAAATTAGATCCAGTCAGGTAAAGTAAAGTAAACAAGGCAGCTTGGATAAACAATCTATAGCACAATGCAAGATGTAAACCAAAAAAAAAAGAATCTTTGAGTATCAATCTCCTGACTAAGATGACCATGATACTGAGGAAACAAAAACCAAAATAGCTGGAAAAACTCAGCAGGTCTGACAGCATCTGTGGAGAGGAAGACAGACAATGTTTCAAGTCCGTACGACTCTTCATCAGAACCGTTCATCGCTTCTTCAGTTCTGATGAAGAGTCATACGGACTTGAAACAACTGTCTTCCTCTCCACAGATGCTGTCAGGCCTGCTGAGTTTTTCCAGCTATTTTTGTTTCAGGTTTCCAGCATCTGCAGTATTTTGCTTTTATGACATTGAGGAAGCTGCTTTAACAAGGTTAAGGACATTTGATTTACTTGAGTTTGTCTTCATTCCTCTGTTGTACTCTAGCTTCACCCAAGTATGTTGGTTGAACTTTGGTATTTACCAATTGGAGTTCAACAAACAGGGTGCTACTGGTGTTTTAACCAACATCTTTCCCAGGGCTACCAAGTAACAACTCATTCACCTAATTTACCCTTTGTAGGTCCATGCTGAACACAGCTTGGCCACGTTTGCCTACCAAACAACAGTAATCACACTTCAAAAGTAATTATCAAGGCAAAATACTGTGGATGCTGGAAATCTGAAACAGAAACAAAAACAAAAAATGCTGGAAAAACTCAGCAGGTCTGACAGCATCCGTGGAGAGAAAGACAGAGTTAACATTTCAAGTCCGTATGACTCTTCTTCAGTGCTAAAGAGAAGTAAAAATGTGGTGAAATTTTTACTGTTTAAGGGGGGTGGAGGAGGTGAAGCTGGATAGAAGGCCAGCGATAGGTGGAGGCAAAAGAGAGATTGCCAAAGATGTCATAAACAAAAGGTCAAAGGGGTGTTAATGGTGGTGGTACTGACTAAAGGAGGTGTTGATGGTGACATTAAGGGTGGAAAGCAGAATGTGATAATAGCCGGACAAGGATAAACACTCTGGAAAGAACAACATGAGCAAGTGACAGATGGCCCTAGTGGGGGAGGGGACGGTGGTGGGAAAAAAGGATCGAAAATAGGCTAAAAGGTGGGGATAAAATAATGAATAAAAAAGAAAATAAATTTTTAAAAATAATAAAAATAAGTGGGAAAAAAATAAAAATTAAAACTGAATATTGAAAAAGGGGTGAAGATGGAGGACAGAGTTCATGGTCTGAAGTTGTTGAACTCAATGTTAAGTCCGGAAGGCTGTAAAGTGCCACCACCAAACACATCTTCCCTTCAACCTACCCCCACCCACCCGTCGGCATTCCGTAGGGACCGTTCCCTCCAGGACACTCTGGTCCACTCTTCCATCACCCTCAACACCTCAACCCCCTCCCAAGGCACCTTCCCATGCAATTGCAGAAGGTGCAACACCTGCCCCTTTACCTCTCCCCTCCTCACCGTCCAAGGGCCCAAACACTCCCTTTCAAGTCTTCCCTCATTTTGGTCTACTGCATTCGCTGCTCCCAATGTAGTCTCCTCTACATTGGAGAGGCCAAACGCAGACTGGGTGACCGCTTTGCGGAACACCTTTGGTCTGTCCACAAGCATGACCCAGACCTTCCTGTCGCTTGCCATTTCAACACTCCACCCTGCTCTCATGCCCACATGTCTCTCCTTGGCCTGCTGCAATGTTCCAGTGAAGCTCAACGCAAACTGGAGAAACAGCACCTCATCTTCCGACTAGGCACTTTACAGCCTTCCGGACTGAATATTGAGTTCAACAACTTCAGACCATGAACTCTCTCCTCCATCCTTGCCCCTTTTTTATCTCGGTTTTCCAATATTCAGTTTTATTTTTAAATTTTTTTTTTCACCTATTTTTATTATTTAAAAAAATTTATTTATTTTTTTACTCATTGTTTTATCCCCACCTTTCAGCCTATTTTCGATCTTTTTTCCCACCACCATCCCCTCCCCCCCGCCCCAACCCCCACTAGGGCCATCTGTCACTTGATCATGTTGTTCTTTCCAGAGTGCTTACCCTTGTCCGGCTATTATCACATTCTGCTTTCTACCCTTAATGTCACCATCACCATCAACACCTCCTTTAACTAGTACCACCACCATTAACACCCCTTTGACCTTTTGTTTATGACATCTTTGTCAATCTCTCCTTTGCCTCCAACTATCGCGGCCTTCTATCCAGCTTCACCTCCGCCACCCTTAAACAGTATAAATTTCACCACATTTTTACTTCTCTTTAGCTCTGAAGTCATATGGACTTGAAACGTTAACTCTGTCTTTCTCTCCACAGATGCTGTCTGACCTGCTGAGTCTTTTCAGCATTTTTTGTTTCTGTTTCAAATGTAATTATGTTGTGAGCATGTTAGGATCTCTTGATAACATTGTAACATGTTCCTTCTTTAAGCTTCCTTGCCAATGTTCATATTCACAGATTCAACTACTTAAAATACATGTTAAATTCCTGTTGATAGCATCCTGTTAATTGTTCTGGAGCACTTTCTCCTGTTATGAAAATTAGGCTGAATGATTTATAATATCTTGGTTCATGGTTTACTCATTCATGGAAGATAAGGATCCATTCACTACTCACAATCCTCTGGCATAGCTCCTGAATTAATGAACATCTTAAACGTATTAACCCAAACCTCCTCATTATTTCCTTAAGATTGTATGGTGTAGGTCATCAAGGCCCTGCCCTTGAGTTTTATAATAGGCTTGTTTATTAACTCTGATGCAGTGAAGACGACAGCTGGCAATTCATTTGCTGTAGTAAATTAGCTACAGAAAATCAAATGTAGGTGATATTTCAGTTCAACTCCAAAGCATTGCTTTGTTAAAGAATATATTGTTATTAAACTGCACTTACCCCCATCAGAACAAGTGCTTCAGCCTTGGCTTCTTCAGTTTGAGGAAGATGAAGATTCATTTCATCGCCATCAAAATCTGCATTATACGGTGTACAGACACACTCATTGAACCGGAATGTTCTGTGTGGTTTCACCTTGGCCTGAAATTTTTATCAATGCAAAAAAAGGGGGAAAAGTGTTGCAATTTCCTTTTATTTTGGTACACGTTACATTTTACAAAAGTTATTAGTGATCCTGGTTTCAGACGGTCATATAAATTGGACAGGGTTGGGGGGGTTGGGTGTGGAGGGAGGAAGTGTAAGGGTGAACAAATTGTACAAATTCTGTTTCTGCGAGTCG
Source organism: Cetorhinus maximus (assembly GCF_964194155.1). Lineage (NCBI taxonomy): Eukaryota > Metazoa > Chordata > Chondrichthyes > Lamniformes > Cetorhinidae > Cetorhinus > Cetorhinus maximus. The sequence goes on from NC_135905.1 coordinate 31,353,565, forward strand.
CAGACTGCATTTGAGCTAAATATATAGCTCGCTTTTTTAACTTTCTCACACCTTGCATACATGCCAAAAACCATCAAGAGTACAAAATGTTAGCAAGGTGTTAAAGAACACATTAGTTAAAATATATTTTGCAGTATTGTACTACAGAAGCGGATGCACAAAATCTTTTCAAGTTATTTTTACGTACTTCAAATCTATGATGCAACTGAAAAGACCAGTATCAAACAATTTGTTTATTCAACCAAAGGTATGAATAATGCACTTCTTACATCATTTCATGTATTACAAAACACTTACTATATGGGCCATGATGCTGAGTTTGTGCAGGGATGGTTGTCTATTGAACAGCACTATATCCCCATCAATTAGATGTCGTTCCACAATGTCACCGTATTTCAGCTCCTGTGCCATCTTTTCCCTATTTCCATATCTTAGAAACCTTTAAGGAGGCAAAAGTTAGGCAGTGCATGTACATAAACATATACAAAAATGAAAATCATGTTGCCCCTAGAATAGTAATTTCTGCTTCCACGCAACCAAACTTTTTGGTACAAATATTGGGTAGCTGCTAAAATATTAGTAAACAGTAAGGTGCACTCAAAAGTACAGTAATATGCCATAACCAGTACGATCACACAATAGAGCAGTTTACAGAAAATTTATAAGCTCTCGCTTCAAAAGAAAGCTGGGAAGATATGCCAGACCACATCACTTAACCTCACAATCACTCCATGGTCAGAACAGTGCAAGTGCCAAAAATGGCAATTTTTTCTAAAAAAACACTATGCATACATCTATAAATAATTGCTCGTGATGGTTAGTTCACTGAAAGTGGTCGGCTTGCATTAGTGAGCTACAGTTATGTGGTCAATCCGCACTGGTTAAATTTCTATGATACGCCAGCCCACAGCTTGAAATTGCACCCTTCTCAAAAAAAAGCCAGCTGAGGAAATTGCAAAAAAAAAATCACCAACTTCATCAAGCTTCAAGTCTCCATTCTGTATCATTTCTGAAAGAAAACAAGCTAATCTCAAGAACAATATTTAAAATTAGGATAGGAAAAATGTAAATCGACATCCTTCAGCTATAAAATAAAACTCAAAAGGAAATGATTACCTCTTCAGATTTGTGTGCCGCTGCTGAATGAAGTTAGCCCCAGGGTGTACTTCAGGTCCACTGCGTACCAGTTTCCTCATGAGTTCCAGGTTGGCTTTTGTGACCTGTTGTAAAAATATTTCGTTGAATATGCTTCAACAGATACTTTCTAATAAAAAAAAATTCTTAAAGGAACTCACCCTTTCGGGATACGTCAGGATTTTTGCCACATGCACTGGAACCGCTACTTCGTCGATACGCAGATTAGGATCAGGAGAGATTACAGTTCTGCTGGAAAAATCCACTCTTTTTCCAGACAAGTTTCCTCGAAATCGACCTAAAGTTTTATTTTGAATAAAGGGTTACTGTTTAGTAATAAAAAATTCCTCCTGTATGATGGCTGTGGTGTATTGTTAGCATTCTGAGTGGCTTATAACCTAAAAAGCTTTTTCAGTCTGACAGACTGCAATAAATAATTTGCTTCAGTATATTGTTTTGTCTCAACCTCTGAACTTGAATGGTTTGTTTTTTGGGCGAAGAGGGTAACGACAGAAATCAAGATAGAATGGAATTTAATGAAGATCTTAATGTAGGAGAACAAAGCACAAGAAAAATTAGCCAAAGGAATCAGAAATTCCTGAGGGAAGTGAAACCAACCCAAATACAGCCAATCTTTTTTAAAAAAAACTCACTTCTATGTAGCAAACTAAAACTTTCCTGCTTCTTAACTGCCCAGTTATTCAAAGAAATTCACAGATCATGTATTTTTATGGCACCTGAATTCACGATCCAATTTCTGAAGATTTTTCTAACCTCACTGGGTTTTGGAATGTTGTATCGGAATGCTGTAACTGCATCAATTATGGAGACACTCTAATGTGTTTACCTTATTGAGCCATAGAAAAGCATGTTCACACATTTATTTTGCATAATTAACTGAGCTTTCCTCTATTTATTTCATGACGTATAACTTGCCTGGCCGAGGACAAGTGGTTGACTTGCTTCCCAAGTCTCTGACAATGTCACTAGATGTCCGGCAAAAACAGTTTGGGTGATTAAGCCTGATATTTTTTCCTCTCATGTAGGATGTTTATGCTGTTTCAACAATGCCATGGCAAGCAAAGTATTGTGTGATGAATTCTGTTGTGCCATCCTTATGCATTTCTATCTTTTCAGATGTCGCACATAATTTAAAAAAATTTGTGAAGTGGCATGGAGATTTCACAAAGCTAGATCAAATCATAAACTGTAAACTAAATGCTTCCATTTTGATAAGTGGGTCTAGTTAGGGAAAAAGCAGATTAATTTGAAATGTTAGCTGCTGCTTCCTTGATGGGAAAAGGCATCAACCATTAAGGTGCTTAGCATTATTCTCCTCCAATAATCAAAGTTTAAGGGAAAAATTACATTATTAATGGATAAAAGACATTTTCAATTGAAAAAGATTATATTAAAAATAACAAAAAAAACTATTGACAGTTACATGATGTGTTATATAATCATCCTTAATATTATTTGGATCAAAGTAAATTTAAAAATATGCAGCCTTTGCTGCTGAGAAATCGAACGTCTAGCAACGTTCTGCACAACCCTCTTCCTTTTTCTCTCATCGTCAACGAGGATACCACTGAATCAACTAAAGATCAAAAAATGTCAAGTAATTATGAATTTTGTTTCATTCTGTTTGGAGATAGATCCTTTAACTATTTAACAGAAATAAGTTCACTACATTGCCAAGTAACCTACCCTGTTTTCCTTTCAGCCTCTGCACAAAACCCCTGGTCCATTTCTTGGGTGCCATATTGAGAGGAATGCCAGAAAGCTCACTATTGATGTAAAGTGCGCACTGTAATTGTAGGAAGTCCCAGTCTTCCATGATCATCTGCGTCTTTGCTCCAGACATTCGATGCTGAGGAAGCAAGAGAGTTCATGATCTAATTCTGTGCTCTGGAGTGGAGAGCTGCTGATGGGTTTTGAACTGAAGTTTACAAATAGACTATACAGCAAGAATTCCATTATTTTAAAGTACAATTCCATTTCCCTCATTTTATAATCTTCACAAAGACAAAATTAAAGTATGTTTGATCTAACCATTTTCAATCCAATTCCATTGTACAGAGTCCCAGTGTTCAATTCACTAAATCTGCCTGTGCCTCTGTGAAGCAGTCCAAGATATCTTTTTCACATCAGTTACACTATAAATGCCAGTTATATCTCTGTTTACCTAGAACATCTTTTCTCCTCATACTTTAGTTCTTTTAAATTTTCTCTTCTTTGTAACTTCTGTCTTCTATCACGCAAATATTTAAGATATTCACACATTTCTTTAGTGATGTATCTCTTATCTTTTTAAAGTTTATGGTATAGAGCAAGATGAAATCCATTGTATATTGGGTCAGAGGAGAGTACTTGGATCAGGTGCAGATGATGTTGGGAACACACTTAAATGAGACAAAGTATTTGGGCTGGGCAGGACTCAAGTATAGATGCTGAGAGGAAGTGGAAAATTTGGAAATGGAGAGTGACACCATGCCACAGATTTGGCTTTGGGGGCATCTGTAGTATATCTGTTCGGCGAGGGAGTAATAATTTCCTCGTAGGGAGGACGCACAGTGAAAAGCAGAAAGACTATATAAGAAAGTTTTCTTTTGTGAAGTACAAAATTTGCACAAGAAAGTTAAAAAAACAGTTTCCTAATATATGTTTCACATATACTGGTCTATTATTTCAAGCTAGTGAAATTATTGAATGTTAAAAATGCAGAAAATAAAATCACAGTGGCCACAAGATGGTGTGTGGATTTTGTTGAGAACAAGTCTGAAATGTTTGCATTTGTACATTATGGTGGATAGTTATTATAATTATGAGGTTTAAAAGATCACAATGTTTTGGGACTGTGTCTTTAAATGTAAGGCAAAATGAAAGAGGTCATGTGACCTGCTCTGACGTCTGCCTGACAGCAAGCCTGGGTGGTTTTTTGTTATAGATTAAAGGGGTCCCAGAATGTTTTACTGCGAAGAAGATGTAAGGTGTTTACACTTGCAGACAGTGGCAGCAGCCCGTGTGCTAACACTGGACTGGGAGTCTCCAAAGTCCCAGAAAGGTGTTGAAAATAAAAACAGAATTAGCTGGAAAAACTCAGCAGGTCTGGCAGCATCGGCGGAGAAGAAAAGAGTTGACGTTTCGAGTCCTCATGACCCTTCAACAGAACTAAGTAAAAATAGGAGAGGGGTGAAATATAAGCTGGTTTAAGGGGCGGGGGGTGGTTGTAGGGACAAGCAAGCAGTGATAGGAGCAGATAATCAAAAGATGTCACAGATAAAGGAACAAAGAGGTGTTGAAGGTGGTGACATTATCTAAGAGAATGTGCTAATTAAGAATGGATGGTAGGACACTCAAGGTACAGCTCTAGTGGGGGTGGGGTGGAAAGACTGACAGGGCATTACAGGTATAGATTTAAAAATAATGGAAATAGGTGGGAAAAGAAAAATCTATATAAATTATTGGAAAAAACAAAAGGGAGGGGGAAGAAACGGAAAGGGGGTGGGGATGGACGAGGGAGTTCAAGATCTAAAGTTGTTGAATTCAATATTCAGTCCGGAAGGCTGTAAAGTGCCTAGTCGGAAGATGAGGTGCTATTCCTCCAGTTTGCGTTGGGCTTCACTGGAACAATGCAGCAAGCCAAGGACAGACATGTGGGCAAGAGAGCAGGGTGGAGTGTTAAAATGGCAAGCGACAGGGAGGTTTGGGTCTTTCTTGCAGACAGACCGCAGGTGTTCTGCAAAGCGGTCGCCCAGTTTACGTTTGCTCTCTCCAATGCAGAGCAGACCACATTGGGAGCAACGAATGCAGTAGACTAAGTTAAGGGAAATGTAAGCGAAATGCTGCTTCCCTTGAAAGGAGTGTTTGGGCCCTTGGACGGTGAGGAGAAAGGAAGTGAAGGGGCAGGTATTGCATCTTCTGCGTGGGCATGGGGAGGTGCCATAGATGGGGGTTGAGGAGTAGGGGGTGATGGAGGAGTGGACCAGGGTGTCCCGGAGGGAATGATCCCGACGGAATGCCGCCGGGGGGGGGGGTGAAGGGAAGATGTTGAAGATGCGGTGTTGAAAATGTTGGCCTGTAAACAGTTGTGCTTTAAACTGTCCATTTACTTCCAAGATCAAAGAGAGTTGGGGTCCAGGGATAGCTAAGCAGCATTTCTACCTGGATACAAGATCCATGTAATTCACATTGCCATGGAAAAGCATGCCGAGGAAGCTATTTCAAAGGTCAGGTTACAGGCTTTCCTAAAATATTACTGAATATTGCAGACAGTTGGGTTAGTCTGCCAGGTTTCGGGAGAAAGCAGCTAGAGGCCGAAGGTCTCTATGATTCACTGCACCAGAACACAAGTGGAAGCTTGTGCTCGTTAAGAAAAGACCAAATTTGCTAGGAGTTAAAACAAAGTTGGGAGATTCATCTGGCTTGCACGAGAGGGAGGATCTCCAGCAATACTCTCGCCGTGAAGGGCAGTTCTGGGGTTAGTTACCAAGCTGAGAAAGGAAAAGAACAGAAGTAAACTCAAGGGAGCTAAGGATCATTTTGGACTGATTCTGGGAGAAATGAAAGTCTACTTAAAGGGCAGTGAAACCTATATATGATAGTGGTTTCTCGGTTGTGCTAAAAATAAGGGGGGTGGTCTATTCCGTTCTGTAGTTTAAAGTATAAGCTACTTACAAAAATAGTCTTTAATCAATAGTGCTTTTAGTCTGTTGAAGCAAACCTCTTCAAACATGAAATTTGTTGCATCATCCGTTCAGCTATTACCTGGAAGCTCGTATTTGTTTTAAAACTTTTTTAAAAAAGTTAACGGTCTCTACAGGGATAATTATACTAATGACAAAATATATCAAGAGGACTTGAACCTGCTATAATCATCCACGACTAATGTCCCAACACTATTTTGTTATCAAGTGTGTATCTTCTGTACTATACACAAACACTAAAATTTCCATATGAAATACATAGGCCACGTTTGAGAGAAGGAAATAAAGCCACAATCACACTCGTACTTTCGTTTCCATTAACCTGATACCAAATAGAGCTCCTCTTATGTTGTGATGACTCTAAGGGCAGAATTCCCCTCCCCCACCCCCGCTGGGGGGGTTGTGCAGGGGCGGGCACGAACCTGATCGGTGCCCCCGATTGGGTCCGCGCCGCCACTTTACGTGGGCATGTGCGCAAAAGAGTGCAGAAATCTCCCTGAGCCTCAGGGAGATTAGTTTAAGTTTTAAACATCTAAATAAAGAAATTAAAAACTTTTAAAATATGTCCCCTCATGAGCTGGGACATGTGAATGAATTTTTAAAAATTTTTTTACTGAATTTTTAAACACTTCATGAAACCTCATTCCCCCCCGTGGATGAGGTTCCATGAAAAATGCGAAGCCCACCTGGGCTCTTCGCCTGCCCCCCAACCTTAAGGTTGGGCGGGCAGCTCATTTTATTAATTCAATTAGTTTTTAACAGGCCTTTGACAGTTCAGCAGGCGCGCAGCTGAGTCAGCGAGCGGGCCCCACCCCCGCTCATCGACCCGAAAATTCCTCCCTGAGTAAACTTTGGAACATCAAAACTATTTCCTCTCCAGGGGATATTGGTCTGAATCAGACTTAATGCTAAAGGGATTTTCACGGCAATGGTCCGAGTTCAAATACAGCCCATTCTAATAGTCTGGAAGTCTGGTCAGTCTCTGGCTGCTCGTAACACACAATCTGTAGAATAAAGCCAGCAAAGATTAAGCACAAACTGCAATACGAAATAGACAAAACCCGGTAGGAGGGCTTCTTTGAAGAAATAGAGATTGCTGCAGTTGGGTGGGGTGACGGGGAGAAAGACGACTAATCAAACTTAGGTCAAGAACCAACTGAGTAAAAGATAGCTTCACTTTGCATTTGGGCATGCTTGATACCTACCGATACTATTTGTAAAAATCTTCCATTTCCAAGATCCCTCAAGCAGAGACAAAATTATGCCCAAAAATCAATGTAACACAAGCACATTTCCTTGGCGTTACGCACAAGTCAGAAGATATGTCTCTTACAAGGACTGGAACAATATAGCACAGCACAATATATTATTCCACAGCTGGGGAAATATCTGTCCTTTTAATGTTCTTAAATACAGACATACTTTGGCAAAGCAGACTTCACCCTCTTGATGCTAGTGAAATTTCTTTGGAATTATCAGTTTCCTGTGTTTTTTATGTATAAACATGTAATTTTAGATCAATAAGAATTTGCATTTAAATAAAATTTGTAGATTAAGTAGAATACCTCAATTCTGAAGGATGTCTAAATTTGCATAAGGACTTAAGAAAATCAGTTATTTGAATGATGTACCATCTTATAATGCACATGGGGAGACAATTCTCTTAAGTCAAATAAATTCTAATATTCAAACAATTCAAATTGCAAGGTTATTTAATTTGACTACACAGTCCTACATTTGATCCATTTGTTTTAATTCCTACCACTGACAGGAAAGAAGCTACTTTGCAAGAACTGGAAATACACGGGGTATAATGGCTGTTGGGTAGGAGTGGAAACCTTTGTTAATTTATCTTTAACTTACCAAGGGCACTGAGGAAAGAGTCAATTGTTAATATCTATATTAAATGTTACACATTTTTGACTACAGGTTACAGACCATTCCTACATATAAAACCAAAAGGTAGGTATGGAACAAATATACTCTAGGGACAGAGACAAGCTTACATCTGTTTAGGCTGATCTTAGCTAATGTTTTACATTTACAGAGACTGTCTTTTTAAGAAAAAAATATTTGGGATCTGTAATACTTATTTTAGAACCCTGTTAAGGATGCAAAATGTAATTGTTATTATATTGTAGCAATGATCAGTCCACTTCAGTTCTACATATTAAACAGTGCATGCTCATCAGCAAATATTACATCATAATGCTGTACAAAATGTTAATACTAGAAACATGGCCTGACCTTTTTAATTACATCATTTAGGAAGATAATTTCTGTCAGCTTCATGGTTAGATCATCTTCATTAGTCCCCGATTTCAGGTCACTGACCACTGAAGGCCTGATACAAAGTGGAGGAACCAATAATCGAGTAAGGACTAAGTCTGCAGGCTTCCCTGCTTCCAGGTTCATAAGAAGCAATGGGATATCTTCTGAGGGAATCCTTTTGAATATGTTTAACACCACAAGAGGGTTTAGATTCTCCTGAAAGGAGAAGAGATAGCAAGTTGTACTTTAAAAATACATTTCTTTCAGATTTCAGTGATGTATAATTAATGCTACATTTAGAAATCTGCAAACAAACTTTAACTTTTAAGAAAATGATGTACTGTAATGAAGTACAGGTTAAAGTATATATCAAAGATGTTTGTGCTTCGCACAATGTACATACCTGTCAATACTCAAGATAAAACATTAGCTTCATGAATACCAAACAAAATTTCTTACTCACACACATTTCCAGAACTGCTTTATCCAATTCAGGGTCGCGGGTAGTTGGAACTATCCCGACAGGCAATGAGCGCTAGGCGGGGTACACCCAGCCCAGGAGAGGACGCAAGTCCATCATAGGGCAAACACTCACGCACACCAAGGTGAAATATACTGTAGCCAATCCAACTAACCAGCATGTCTTTGGTCAGTGGAAGGAAACTGGAGCACCCGACAGAAACTCATGCAAACACAAGGAGAACGTGCGATCTCCACACAGACATCCGAGGTCAGAATTGAAGCCGGGTCCCTGGAGCTGTGAGTCAGCAGCGCAAACCACTGCGCCACCATGCCGCCCAAAATTTGTAAACACTAATTAATAGATTTACTAAAATTAGAATGTTAAAGTTAATTTTATTGCAGAGTTGATATTCTCCTTAATGAATTGTTATATTGATTGCTGGGCAGCTTCACAAACATAATTCTCACATTACCTAATGAAACAACCATACCAATCCACTGAACTAATACAATGATCCAAGAAAGTTGATTTTGGTAATAAGAAGCAGAATTTGTATTCAAGAATTTGAATACCACAATACTAACTTGAGCTCTTCCAAGCAATGCCTCCACCTCTTTGTTATGTTCTATGGCTATATCAAAAGACTGTAGAAAATCTGATACCACGGGATCCATCACTTTCTTATTTGTCTTGTACTTTTCGTGAATAATTTTCAATAAGCCACATTTTTTCACAGGACCTATTTAAAACAAAGTGCCAATATTTTTAACTTGTTAGAACATTGAAATACAAATAGCTGACCATTTTGAGATAAGGGCATAACAAATTTTTAAGTACTTGGCATTTATATAGTGCTTTATTACATTTCAGAAGTGCCCCAAAACACTTCACCTTGAATAAATTACATTGTACACTCACAATATGGCATTGTCAAACAGCAAAACCCTAACAAAGAACAAAGTGGTGAATGAACAATTAAACCGTTTTTTGGTGGTCTCGGGTGAGGCAGGGATGTTGAAGGGACAACCTATTCTTTAAATTTCCTTGTCTGTGTTCAATAAAGTCCTGAATGAACTATAAGAACAGGTAAAGGGGGCCTCACTTTAATATCTCATCCAAAGGACAGTGCCTTTGGCAATGTTGCCTTCCTTCAGCACTGGAGTATTAACCTAAATTATGTGCTCAAGCCTCAATGTGGAACTTGAACCCATGACCTTCTGGCTTAGAGACAAAACTACTACCAACCGAGCCAAGCTGACACTTCATAAAGTCAGCGATTTTAAAATTGATTTATTTTTCATATGCAGAACATTTCAGTTACAGAATATTTATTTTCAGGCAGGGATCCTGTTGAAAAATAAGAACAGCTCATTTGGTTGACTTCCTTCTTAACCTGAAGAACCTTTAAAAGTGTAGTAGCAATGCAAGATTTTCTGATTGGATACGAGGTTTCTTATCAGATGCTACTGACAAGTACAAGTAAAGCTTTCTTTTTAAAAGATTACCAGTCTAATCAAGATTCTTCTGTACCCTGCCCAAATGCCCGCTGTCAAGACTTTCAATTGTTTTCAGGCAGTCATTACTACATTTTGATAACATACTGCATTCATAATTCAGAAGTATTCCTCAATCTCTCGTATCAGCTATCCAGCCAATGCAGAATTATGGAAAAGTTTGTGCTATGGAATCTTGTTACAAACTGGGGTACAATTTGAACTAATATCAATTTTCTTTTGAACATTCAATCTGTCTGTGTTGAATTCCAGCATAGTTACAAGTAAATAATGGAACATGGAGCGCATCTCACTGCACCACCCAGCTATATTCCATAGCTTACAAAAGTCATTTAAAAAAAAACATTAACATGTAATCACTCTGATGCGTAAAAAGGCAGAAAAATGGTTGATATAGTAACTGAAACTTTAACATTTTTTCCATAATTAATTGGATACCAGTAGTTTTACAATGGGCTCCTACCATTGAAGGATCCACAACATAGACAGAAGGTCTTTTTCCTACATTTTTCAGAGACTTTCTTTTTTAGGCCTCGCTTCTGAAGATAAGTTAAACCAGGTCGTTTCAAAGTATCTAGAAACAGCTTCTTTTCTTCTTGAGACAGCATGATATGAGAACATGTTTTACAGATCATCTGGGAAAAGAAAACAAAGCAAAGCATGATCAGTTCAAATCATCAGCCTTCTGGGCAGCTGCATGCCAGTCTATATGCAAGACACAGTGGGCTGGATTTTTAATCCAGGGTTGGGAAGTGGACATGGGGACTAGTTCCAAGTCCTGATCCAGCACGATGTGCTTTAGACATGCCAACTGCAATTTTCAATGCTCCAGCCAATTAAAGACCAAGGAGCAAGCTCACTGTCCAATCAGGGACATGGGCAGGCTCCTGACATTGGAGGGCCAATAGGTGGTCCTGTAGCACTCAGGTCAGCAACCCCACTGGTTGAGGTGAGGACTGCAGATCTGGACATGCCTCCAGTTGTATTTCACTGCCTGCAAGTTTAACTGATTTTTTAAAAAAGCCTCAGCGGCCCGGCTGTGATCCTGGATGGGTAACCCTTCTAAGGGATGGCCAGCGATGGCCTGGCTACCGTTATGGGTCGGGAGGGGGAGAAATTGGGTTGTCCATTGCTTGATCCATCGTGGTCCAGTACGATGTGGGTTGCCAGCACTGCTGACTGGAAATCTATAGACTTGTCCTCACAATGGGCTGCTGATCTGACCCTGAGCCTGATTGATCTGATCTTTCAAAATGGCCTACAGTCAGGATCAGGGCAGAGAAATGGCATGCAGGCCAGCGGTGCCAAATTGTGTGTCCGCCCACCTTTCTTAAAGTCCAGCTCAGTCAAATCTGCATAAACTAACTCAAAAAGACATTCATTGAGATGGAAAAAACTTGCATAGTGAAATATACAGGGAGCACTCTGTTTATCATGAACACTCTAAATCACAAACTAACGAAAAGTCTTCAATGTACCAATAGCTTTTACAACTTAAAAAGAAAAGCACACAGGTCAGTGTGAGGGTGCAGTGGTTTGGTGAAAGAAACAGTTATTATTGAAGGGGGTCCTCTTCATCCAGCCACTGGGAAACCACTCCGCCGTTGGAATTGAATTCATGACTATGTTAGGGATAAAACTGTTTCTCAGGCACTGGGTAAATAGCTTTCCATTCATCAAAACCTATATCTTTCACAAAACACATTGTTGCTCACACCAGCCTCCCTGCAAACAGTGAGAGGGGACATCTTTTCTTGAATCCGTACTGTGTCCAGACACTCATCTTGTGGCTGCTCACAGCTCCTCTCTCCCTGCCATCGTCTTCCTTCCTTCAATTTCTGATAGTGGATCTGCTCCTTTGAGGAGTTTTGGTTTTGGGGGGGTGAAGGTGGATGGCTGTCGAGGTCTCCCTGCTGCTCTAGTGAGTTGAGCAGCTCATAAGCCCCACCTAACATTGTCTTCCTGCACACTCACTGCTCAACCAGAAAACTGCAGCTTCACTGCGAATGTGGTCTGTTGTGCTTTTCTTTTCAAATGTTCTCAATCTGTTCAAAATCTTGCCTTTACAAGCTTCAATGGCACAGCCTGCCATCTTGTTTCTGCTTTTTTGCCCTATGACTGCGCTAATGCTGGTTAAGTAGAACTAAAAGACCCAGTTCAATAGTCTCTGCTCCAAATGAGAGCAGCTTGGAGCCAAACAGGAATTTAGGCTGCTAAACTAAGTGAATTGATCTGAACACTGGTGAGGGCTCTTAGTAATGCTGCAGCTGATTATGTGCTAATCATAGGCCTGAATCTTCTGAGGAATGGTAATCACCAATGGCTGACACTCCGTTCCCACTTTTCTGCGCAATGCTGGAGCTCTGAATTGTTGGCTGGGACCTCCTATCCTGGTTTCTCCAAAAATGCGGAGTGTACCTGAAATGGTACTGAAATTGTAGTGCTGGACCGTCGGAGGAAGGCAAGCCACATCCCTTATTTAGGGTACTAGCTGGTAAGTAAAGAGTTTAAATGTCCCAAAGCTTCTTTAAAAAGCTACGGAGAGAAGGTGGGTGGCTGAGGTAAGGAGGTAGGGTGGCAGGTGGGGAGGTGGGTATGGCGTCAGGTGGATGAGTGGGTAGGTGGGTTGAGAGGTAGTTGGGCCCGGACGGGCTGTCAGGTCAGGCAGGGAAAATCAGGTGGTCGATCAGGTCAAGTCAGGGCAATCCGGAGGTTGAGGGGGGGGTCAGGCATTGCGGTTAGTTTAGGATAGAGTGGGGGATTCAAGGGCAGAGGGGTCAGTGAAAGTGATTGGATTAATTGTATAGTTACCCAGATGTTAAAACAAGGTTTTAATCTGACAAACATTTCCTGGGTAACTATCCAGGTAAGTAAATGAAGACTGTCCGAAGTCTCCAACTAAATCAGAGTTGGAGACTTTTTCGTGAGTCCCAGGGAGCAGGGAAATTGCCCATCAAAAGTTCAAACTTCCCCACTAAATCCCACGGAGTCAGTGTACTGGGACTTCCATGGGGTCCCGTAGTGGATCTTCCGGGGTACGTCCGGTCTCCGTCAATCCGGAGGCTGGAAGATGTGGACCTATATTTCAGTTGATTCTTCAAGATTGCTGGAAATATTTTTACATTACATAAAATGACCATTTTGAAAATAAGGACACCTGTAAATAAGGCATATAGTTTTATCTTTGCTCAAACGCAGATACATCCATCAAAGTGAATAATAGTAAATACTTTGATAATCTCTGCCCGCTTTTTTCCACACAGTGACAACATCAAACACTTCCATGCTGGTTTATGTCACTGTATCACAGGTGGCCCAATTCACAAAGTTCAACCCAAAGTTCAGAGAGCTTCCTGCTGCATTATGACATTTCCATTTTCCAAGCTCCTTCCTTTGAGCCAGATTTTAAACCCTGACAAATGAAAAAAAATGCAGACAAGTGGAAACTAGTAGAATCTAGTTTCAGAACACAGGGCAGTTTGTCCTTCACATCTAAACAAGTGACTTTTGTGTAGTCAGGATTTGAGTCAAATAGTATGGTCCAAAGTACATTCTGACATGATGCTATTCAGTCGCCTTCAAATGTTGGTAAGATGTGTAAAATCTACTCAATTTACTAAGGTAGTTTGTACAAAAGCTCCCCCTATGGATATGAGATTTTTAAAGGTTATGCCCTGTTTATCATCATTATCGGCTTTGCCAATGCCTATTTTTGCTTCCCAAATGCCATCCTCCAAGGTTAGGTTGTGGAAAGGCTACCAAACACATCTGCCCCACAGTAAACCCTGCTTGCCCAGTATCGCCATGCCCCAATGGATCAAATTTAAAGTTTTACTCTCTTCATGGCCTCATTCTACCCTGCCTCTGCAATATTTTCCAGCATTGCTTCATTTCCCGTAACCATTGTTTCCCTGTGCATCTCCCTATACTCTCCACTTTGGATTCTTTTTGTTGTCTAAACCCTACTCTCTCTCACAAACACTGTCTCTCCACCTCACTGCCCATCTTAAAAGGCCACATTAAAATCCATCTCTTCCACTGAGCTTTCAGCTATCTTTCCTGATTTTCCATTAGCGATTCAGGACTAGTTCCTTTTTTGAAGTGTCAGGGCTGTTTTTCTACTTGAGAGGCTCTACATAAATGAAAACTGCTCCTATTATTAAATTGTACTTGTATTCACTATTAAAATTCACTATTCACTAAAATCTAACATAGATCAGCCACACTTTTCCTAACCCTGCTATTTTGTTTTTCCACAAATGATTTCTAATGTGTTGTAGCTGATCATTACCACCATGAATTTTCAACTCAAAGCCCTCCCAGAGAAGAAAATTAATAGGTTCCTCAAAACAGTGAGTTACAGAGTATGGCCAGGAAGCTGCTAGAGTTGGATCTTTGTGGCTACATGTTAAATTTTTGCCTGGGCTGCAAGATCTCACATCCAGAGATTAGACGTTGCACTGATGAGGGGACCAAAAGCTAACCGTTTGAACATCTGGACCCCACACAAAATCTCAAGAGTGAAGTCCAGAAAGTTAATTGTATTGCAGTACCAGATTTGTACAATTGAAGCCATTTCACTTTCATTAAATTTTTAAAGATATAAATCATTTATGAAGTACAATGCTAGGCCATTTAAGAGATTATATGCTAGCAATAGAGAAAAAAATCATGGGTGTGTTTTTCAAGACCTGTTCAACATAACCTTCTGGGGGGTTAAAAACCTAACAGTGAAATTGCCACATTTAAGGCAATCACCCACAATGCTAGGAACATTGCATGCTTACGCACAGACATTCACCCATCTACTATAACCATGAATGTATCAGAGAGTAGTTATCAATCTGTATACTTTCCCTACTCTGAATAAAGAACACTTAAGGAACCAATTTGAATCCCATAGACTGCTGACCAGCAAGTACTGCAGTAGTCAGCACATTAAAAACAACTGTATGTTACTTCTCCTTACCTGCAAGATTCCAATAATTGCTTTAAAATAACCAACATGGAAACATGGTAGCTCCAAGTCGATGTAACCATAGTGTCCAATGCAATCAGCCAGATTCTTCCCACATGTTTCACATGGGCGATCTTTCTCACTAGTTCCCTATTGAGGTACAAGAGTTGAGCTAGATTAAGAACAGAAAGTACTGCTGCAGCTGTTAAGTGACAAAACATACTTTAATGGAAAAATTTGCTTAAATACACTTAAATGTATTTCCTTTCTGAGCACAGTGAACTCACTGTTTGACACTTTGACACTAGAGGGAAATGGGATTCGATGGAGAAAAGATGGACCCCTCAATTTACAATTGACACTTCGAATAATTAAACTGCATCCATTTAACTTCAGAAAGGACAAGCACTATATAAACTATCATTGTGTTAATTAGCAACATTATTTAATCATTTCATTTCAAAATGCAACTTCTAAAGATAGTTATCTTATCCTACTTAGTAAAAGGTGCCCTTTGCCAACACATTGGTATGAACAGATTGAGCTTACCATGCGATGGTCCAGTACACCATGTGACAAAGGAGTATGGCTGTTATCCTGACTATACAGGTTTTTGCTGACTACCTGGATGTGCGCTTGCTGCCGCATCTGTTCTGCAGACTTCATCCCAAAACAGATGTGGCTTCTATGTGAGAAAGGAAACCAAAAGTCATTACGGTCTTGTGTACTGTATTTAACAAGGACACAGGTCAGCCTGAATTAAAAAGATGTAAGCTGTAAAATAGCCATTTTAAATTTACTTTCTATTATATCGTTCAGACAAATATTGGTTTAATTATCTGCATTCAACACTGTTGTCAACAGACCACCTATAACCCCAGAACTGCACTTGATATGTCAAGTACCTTCTTCGTCAGGTACCCAACATTTGTTCTACTTCATGACTGCACGGTTTACAAAGAATCACATTTTAATCAATCAAAATGGATAAAATTTATTGAAGCACAAATATGGCAATTCTACGCAAGCAGTTAAGTTTCTTATGCTAGTAAGAACTTTCCTGAGTGAACTTTGCAGGCCCAGCAGATCTTGGCCTTTATTCCACCAACAAGGAAATAGTGAGAACTGATCCTTCAGGCCTGTACAACTGAAATGGCCAAATCCAGCTTTCTAAAGTAAAGGGCTCGGCACGATGCTGAACTCTTCTTCCGCCGTCTTCGTCTCCGTGCTCACTTCTTTGGGCAGGAGTCCTCTCCCCGTTCAACGGATCCTTTTACCCACCTCCAATATTCTCCCTCCACCTGGACCCCTCCCTCTGGATTCTTACCTTCTCTTGATCTTTTCATTGAGAACTGTCGGCGTGACATTAGCCGTCTCAATTTCTCTGCTCCTCTCACCCATTCTAATCTGTCTCTCTCTGAACTTACTGCACTCCGTTCTCTCAGGTCCAACCCCAACATTGTCATCAAACCCGCTGAAAAGGGTGCTGCTGTTGTTGTCTGGCGCACTGACCTCTATCTCGCGGAGGCTGAGCGTCAACTCGCAGACACTTCCGCTACCTCTCCCTGGACCATGACCCCACCACTGAACATCAAGCCATTGTTTCCAGGACTGTCACTGACCTCATCTCCTCTGGAGATCTTCCTCCCACAGCTTCCAACTTGATAGTCGCCCAACCTCGGACGGCCCGCTTCTACCTCCTACCCAAAATCCACAAACAGAACTGTCCCGGCAGACCGATCGTGTCAGCCTGTTCCTGCCCCACGGAACTCATTTCTCATTATCTTGACTCCCTTCTCTCTCCCCTTGTCCAGTCCCTTCCCACCTACATCCGTGATTCCTCTGACACCTTACGTCACATCAACAATTTCCAGTTCCCTGGCCCCAACCGCTTCCTCTTCACCATGGACGTCCAATCCCTCTACACCTCCATCCCACACCAGGATGGTCTGAGGGCCCTTAGCTTCTTCATTGAACAGAGGCCCGAACAATCCCCATCCACCACTACTCTCCTCCGTCTGGCTGAACTTGTTCTCATACTGAACAATTTCTCCTTTAACTCCTCTCACTTCCTCCAAATAAAACATGTGGCTATGGGTACCCGCATGGGCCCCAGCTATGCCTGTCTCTTTATGGGGTATGTGGAACATTCCTTGTTCCAGTCCTACTCCGGCCCCCTCCCACAATTCTTTCTCCGGTACATCGATGATTACTTCGGTGCGGCTTCATGCTCTCGTCTAGACCTGGAAAAATTTATTAATTTTGCTTCCAATCTCCACCCCTCCATCATTTTCACATGGTCCATCTCTGACACTTCTCTTCCCTTCCTTGATCTCTCTGTCTCAATTTCTGGTGATAGACTGTCCACCAATATCCATTACAAGCCTACCGACTCCCACAGCTACCTCGACTACAGTTCCTCACACCCCGCTTCCTGTAAGGACTCCATCCCATTCTCTCAGTTCCTTCGCCTCCGTCGCACCTGTTCTGATGACGCTACCTTCAAAAACAGTTCCTCTGACATGTCCTCCTTCTTCCTTAACCGAGGTTTTCCACCCACGGTCGTTGACAGGGCCCTCAACCGTGTCCGGCCCATCTCCCACGCATCCGCCCTCTCGCCTTCTCCTCCCTCCCAGAAACATGATAGGGTCCCCCTTGTCCTCACTTATCACCCCACCAGCCTCCGCATTCAAAGGATCATCCTCCGCCATTTCCGCCAACTCCAGCATGATGCCGCCACCAAACACATCTTCCCTTCACCCCCCCCGGCGGCATTCCGTAGGGATCGTTCCCTCCGGGACACCCTGGAGATCCCAACTTTGTTTTAACTCCTAGCAAATTTGGTCTTTTCTTAACGAGCACAAGCTTCCGCTTGTGTTCTGGTGCAGTGAATCATAGAGACCTTCGGCCTCTAGCTGCTTTCTCCCGAAACCTGGCAGACTAACCCAACTGTCTGCAATATTCAGTAATATTTTAGGAAAGCCTGTAACCTGACCTTTGAAATAGCTTCCTCGGCATGCTTTTCCATGGCAATGTGAATTACATGGATCTTGTATCCAGGTAGAAATGCTGCTTAGCTATCCCTGGACCCCAACTCTCTTTGATCTTGGAAGTAAATGGACAGTTTAAAGCACAACTGTTTACAGGCCAACATTTTCAACACCGCATCTTCAACATCTTCCCTTCACCCCCCCCCCGGCGGCATTCCGTAGGGATCGTTCCCTCCGGGACACCCTGGTCCACTCCTCCATCAACCCCTACTCCTCAACCCCCATCTATGGCACCTCCCCATGCCCACGCAGAAGATGCAACACCTGCCCCTTCACTTCCTCTCTCACTGTCCAAGGGCCCAAACACTCCTTTCAAGTGAAGCAGCATTTCACTTGCATTTCCCCTAACTTAGTCTACTGCATTCGTTGCTCCCAATGCGGTCTCCTCTACATTGGAGAGACTAAACGCAAACTGGGCGACCGCTTTGCAGAACACCTGCGGTCTGTCCGCAAGAAAGACCCAAACCTCCCTGTCGCTTGCCATTTTAACACTCCACCCTGCTCTCTTGCCCACATGTCTGTCCTTGGCTTGCTGCATTGTTCCAGTGAAGCCCAACGCAAACTGGAGGAACAGCACCTCATCTTCCGACTAGGCACTTTACAGCCTTCCGGGCTGAATATTGAATTCAACAACTTTAGATCTTAAACTCCCTCCTGCGTTTCTTCCCCCTCTCTTTTGTTTTTTTCAATAATTTATATAGATTTTTCTTTTCCCACCTATTTCCATTATTTTTAAATCTACAACTGTAATACCTTGTCAGCCTTTCCACCCCACTCCCACTAGAGCTGTAACTCTTTCGAGTTATCAACAGATCGCATGTAGCTCTTTCGAGTACATTCACAGTTCTTGGTTTCCGGGAGTGGGACATGAACCCACAACCTTCTGATTCAAAGGCGAGGGTGCTATGAACTGAGCCACAGCTGACACCTCCACTAGAGCTGTAACTTGAGTGTCCTGCTATCCATTCTTAATTAGCACATTTTCTTAGATAATATCACTACCTTCAACACCCCTTTGTTCCTTTTGTCTGTGACATCTTTTGATTATCTGCTCCTAACACTGCTTGCTTGTCCCTACAACCACACCCCACCCCCCCTCAACTTCTCTCCCCCCACCCCACCTTAAACCAGCTTATATTTCACCCCTCTCCTAACTATACTCAGTTCTGCTGAAGGGTCATGAGGAGTCGAAACGTCAACTCTTTTCTTCCCTGCCGATGCTGCCAGACCTGCTGAGTTTTTCCAGGTAATTCTGTTTTTGTTTTGGATTTCCAGCATCCGCAGTAGTTTTTTGTTTTTATTTCTAAATATCCTGGTACTTCCAATACTGCAACGCGGAGGGTTAATAAGGTCTGGGAGACATTTTGCTAATAATTTGGCAAAAGCACCAACTCAATGAAGTCTGTTCAAGACAGGAGGGGACCAACATACAGTGACATTCCCAAAATAAACAAGGCCAAAGTAACACTTTTTGAGACAAAAACAGAATTACCTGGAAAAACTCAGCAGGTCTGGCAGCATCGGCGGAGAAGAAATCAGTTAACGTTTCGAGCCCTCATGGCCCTTCGGCAGAACTGGAGCATAGTTAGAAGAAGGGAGAAATATAAATTGGTTTAAGGGGGGGGGGGGGGGGGGGGGTGGAGAGAGAGACATTGAGGGTGTGGTGTGGTGACACCACACCACACCCTCAATGTCTCTCTCTCCACCCCCCCCCCACCCCAACGCACCTTAAACCAAGTTATATTTCTCCCTTCTTCTAACTATGCTCCAGTTCTGCCGAAGGGCCATGAAGGCTCGAAACGTTAACTGATTTCTTCTCCGCCGATGCTGCCAGACCTGCTGAGTTTTTCCAGGTAATTCTGTTTTTGTTTTGGATTTTCAGCATCCGCAGTAGCTTTTAGCTTTTTGTTTTTAACACTTTTTGAGACCTGCTGTCTCAGAAATTCATTTGATGTTACCACTAACCCAAGCTCTTCTATTATCCCGTAGAGTTTCAACACTCAGTTGAATCTTAAGCTCCCCAGCAACCCAGCCCAAACCACTGCTTAACCCCAAAGTTCTCTAGTCCCGCACCTCCACCCCCCCAAGATACCAGGTTTGGTTGCAAAATGACTGAAGGAATCACCCATGTGTACTCTAAATTAAATATAATGGACAAGTCTACACCTGGCCCTGCCTTATCCTGGTTTTCAGGTCACTGTAGACATGAATGTTTGGATGGCTGTAATAATTAATGGATCAATTAAATACTTCTACTATTGACACCTACTGTATCTCCCCCTACTCCTGTTCAGCCAAGCCGTCACCCGCTATTCCTACCACCCCCACACACCCCCTCCCTTCCTTCCATCTATTCCATATTCCAACCTCTACAAGCTTTGCCCCAGCCCCCTCGCCTACCTCGAACCTTCCTCTCCCTCTCCACCCCCTCCCTTACCCCTCTCTCCTATCCCTTCTCCCTCCCATATCTTCTCACTCTCTCATCTGCTCCCCCATCCTATGCCACCACTCCCTCCCCCACATGCCTTGCCCCCCATGTCTCCACCCCCTCCCGCCCCCCCTCTCATCTGCACCCCTCACGTCTCTCCCCTGCCCCCCCCGCGTCTCTCCCCTGCCCCCCCTCACGTCTCTCCCCTGCCCCCCCGCGTCTCTCCACTGCCCCCCCCGCGTCTCTCCCCTGCCCCCCCCGCGTCTCTCCCCTGCCCCCCCCGCGTCTCTCCCCTGCCCCCCCCTCACGTCTCTCCCCTGCCCCCCCCCGCGTCTCTCCCCTGCCCCCCCCGCGTCTCTCCCCTGCCCCCCCCCGCGTCTCTCCCCTGCCCCCCCCCCGCGTCTCTCCCCTGCCCCCCCCCCCGCGTCTCTCCCCTGCCCCCCCCCCCGCGTCTCTCCCCTGCCCCCCCCCGCGTCTCTCCCCTGCCCCCCCCCGCGTCTCTCCCCTGCCCCCCCCCGCGTCTCTCCCCTGCCCCCCCCCGCGTCTCTCCCCTGCCCCCCCCGCGTCTCTCCCCTGCCCCCCCCGCGTCTCTCCCCTGCCCCCCCCCGCGTCTCTCCCCTGCCCCCCCCTCGCGTCTCTCCCCTGCCCCCCCCCCGCGTCTCTCCCCTGCCCCCCCCCCGCGTCTCTCCCCTGCCCCCCCCGCGTCTCTCCCCTGCCCCCCCCCGCGTCTCTCCCCTGCCCCCCCCGCGTCTCTCCCCTGCCCCCCCCCGCGTCTCTCCCCTGCCCCCCCCCGCGTCTCTCCCCTGCCCCCCCCTCGCGTCTCTCCCCTGCCCCCCCCCCGCGTCTCTCCCCTGCCCCCCCCCTCACGTCTCTCCCCTGCCCCCCCCCCTCACGTCTCTCCCCTGCCCCCCCCCGCGTCTCTCCCCTGCCCCCACCCCCCCGCGTCTCTCCCCTGCCCCCCCCCCCCCGCGTCTCTCCCCTGCCCCCCCCCCGCGTCTCTCCCCTGCCCCCCCCCCCGCGTCTCTCCCCTGCCCCCCCCCCGCGTCTCTCCCCTGCCCCCCCCCCCGCGTCTCTCCCCTGCCCCCCCCCCGCGTCTCTCCCCTGCCCCCACCCCGCGTTGATGTCGCTTCCCCAGATGCCATCCCCCCCCCCACACATCAATGTCTTCCCCCGGCCCCTATTCTCTCCCCGCACCCCCCCCCCCCAGACCACTCCTGTCTGCCCCCTCCATGCCTCCCGCTGCCCCCCCCCCCCACTGCATTCCCCCCCATGCCTCCCAACCATGTCTCCCCTCCCCCCACACACCCCCTTCTTACCCCCCTCCCCCCCCGAAGTTGCGACCCTCCCACTCACATTTTCTTGGCCACATCTGTCTCCCTGAACTGCTCCTTCACCATGTTGATGCCGGGAATGCGGACACGCACCGCCCGCTCCAACCGCCGTGGCTCCGGCTCCGGCTCCGACCTTCCACCCGCCCGCCCGCAACAGCGCCACCCGCCCTCCCGCAACAGCGCCACCCGCCCTCCCCCAACAGCGCCACCCGCCCTCCCGCAACAGCGCCACCCGCCCTCCCCCAACAGCGCCACTCGCCCTCCGCCAACAGCGCCGCCCGCCCTCCGCCAACAGCGCCGCTCGCCCTCCGCCAACAGCGCCGCCCGCCCTCCGCCAACAGCGCCGCCCGCCCTCCGCCAACAGCGCCGCCCGCCCTCCGCCAACAGCGCCTCCCGCCCTCCTCCAACAGCGCCACCCGCAGGCACTCAGGCTGCCGCCGACCGCCAGAGGAAAGAGGTGGGGTTGGGGTGGGGGTGGGGGAAGAGGGGCGGCGGGGTGGAGGGTGGAGAGCGGGGTTGCAGCAGCGCAACTAGTGGCCGGAGTGTGACATTGCTGTCAGCAGCTGAAATGCATTGAGTGAAAAGGTGCTGCCAGCAGTTAGAATGATAACGTTGCTTCTGGTTGAGGTGCATCTTGCAGAGGTGTCATTCAGCTGTGGCTCAGTTCATAGCACCCTCACCTTTGAATCAGAGGGTTGTGGGTTCATGTCCCACTCCCAGAAACCAAGAACTGTGATTGTACTCAAAAAAAAAGAGTTGCAGAGATGCCCACCCGGTGCGGAAGGGGGTCAGGAAGGAGGAGGACCTCCTCGTGAACCTGGGCCTGGCCAGGTTGGCCATTAACAAGTCCAGGCAGCGGGCGATCGAGGGGGGAGTCCCGCCCGATTGTCCCTCTTCCGTGGCTACGTTCGCGGCTGGGTGTCCCTGGAGAGGGAGCACGTGGTGTTTGCTGGCACCATCGAGGCCTTCTGTGCCTGGTGGGTACTGCAGGGACTGGGGTGTTTTGTTGACCCCTTTAATCACATTTTGGTTTAATGTTTGTAAGTTTCCTTTAAACTTTGTCCTTGGTTTTACAGCTGACCTGAATTAGGGACTGTGCTTGATTTATCCCTTGTTATTGTTAATTTAGTTAATTGTTTTGACTCGAAAAGAGTTGCAGAGACGCCGCTGTCTCCAGCGCCCTGAAAAATCCCACAATGGAACAAGCTGCCAAAGGAAATACTTACAGCCCCATCACTTGAAATCTTCAAGACCAATCTTTATATTATTTCCATTTAAAAGTTTTCATTATCAGGACTTCCATTTAGACAGGTGATGCCTCCTTTAGCTAGTGCTATCCACATAAATGTTGGCCAGACACTGATATTAGGGTGTGATGCCAACACAACTAAAGCAGAAGGTGCCTTTGGCAGGTGACCCAAGTCTCACTGGCACATGATGTGAAAGTTGCCGTAGTCCCAGAGGACCATAGGCTCGCTCTCATCAGAGAGATATGATTGGCGGTGAACTTAACCTGAGGGTCACCATACCTCAGGCGAGGGGCAAAGGTGATGACCTCAGCTGGTATGGGAATTGAACCTGCACTGTTGGCATCACTCTGCATTACAAACCAGCCGTCCAGCCAATACAGTTTTGCAGCCTCAACCCCTTTAGGCAACTTGTTCCAACCGTGATTGCCTTCTGTATAAAAAAACACTCCTTGGCCTGAACCCTAAATCTGGCCCTCCCAGCAACGATGTACCACAAAGCAGACAAAACACTGAGTGCAGGAGAAGAATTAACGCTATAGAATTAATGGTTACAGTACAGAAGGAGGCCACTTGGCCCTTCCTGGCCGTGCCAGCCCTCTGCAAGAGCAACTCACCTAGTCCCATTCCCCTGCCTCTTTCCCATAGCCACGCAATTTTTTTTCCCTTCAGATAAAGATTTAATCCTCTTTTGAAAGCCATGATTGAACCTGCCTCCACCACACTCTCAGGCAGTGCATTCCAGACCCTAACCACTTACTGCATAAAAAAAGTTTTTTTTTCTCTCATACCAACATTGTTGCTTTTGCCAATCACCTGAAATCAGTGTCCTCTGGTTCGTGATCCTTCCATCAACGGGAATAGTTTCTCCCCTCATGGTTTTGAACATGGTGACCAAAGCATGATCTTGGAGAGGAATAAGCAAAACAGAGAGGTTTAGGAACAAGCTCTAGATGGCGGAAAATTTATCCAGCAAGTGAGGAACGCAGAAAGACAGGATGTACAAGAGATCAGAATTAGTTGAGTGGCCTTAACAAGCCGTTCAGTTGCAAAAGACCATTGCGAAACATTACCAAGAGAACTGCAGCAATTGCAGTGACCCATTACCACCACCATGTAGGTGTGGCGGTTAAATATCTTCCCAGTGTTGCCTACATCCTGCGAATGTATAAATGTAAAAGGTTGTTTGCCCAGAAGTTAGAATGTGAGAGGATCAGTGGTGGGTGCCATGTGCACTCTGTGACACACGGTGAGAACTGTACCAGGGGCAGATGTTGGGAAATAATGAATAACTGGTTAAAGGAACTGTTGGTGCTGAGGAGGTTGAAAGAGACAGAAAGAGTTGAAAGAGTTGTGAACAATGGAGGGCCAAAGAAGAGGAAGTTCTTCCTGTTCCTGCTAACTCGCAAGGGAACAGAAAAGAAATGAAAGAAACCTGCCTTTCTGGGGCTCTCCAGGCCTTGTTTCCTGTTCCTGACAGACTTAGGATGGTGTAGAAGCCAAGTGAGCTTGTCCAAGTAGGCCCGAGGATTGCAGATAATGTCATCTGCGGCTGACCGCATCTTTAAACAAGGATCACACTGGTTTCAGGCAGGTATCCCTGGGGTTCCCCACTTAAAATTGTAGCCTTCAGGATCAGACCAGGAGACTAATGGGTAACTCCATTCCCTTATAATTGTCCCCTTGCCCAGTTTCTGTCAAGTAGAAAGTTAAAATTCTTCCCACCACTTTGGGTGTCCTGCTGGAAATATAAACTGTTCCAGAGATTTCTCAGCTTCTTGCATTGTAAGATAGTGAGAACACTGTATATGTGCTTTGCAGGCCCCTGTGATTTGCAAATGGCTTTTGCCCTTAAAGTTGCACAAAAAATGTTAGCCTTTTAATAAGGAAGTGCCATGGAAGTCATGAGATTGAAACTATAAGAGCACAATGTACAATTCCAGAACACCAACGCTGTAGGAATGTTATCTCAATCTCGAAGCTTATCACCATCTGTTAAAGAAACATTGCTACAATGTTTTGAGTGGACCACTATCAGACAAACATAAGAACTTGTGAAAAGCAATATATAACATAAGACCATGTGTGGTACAGCAGCTGGCTAACTGACAAGAAGAGAGCACAGGGTAGATTTTCGTCATTGCTTCCCAGACCAGTAGAGTGCCAGCTCTTTATAGAACCTGCCTGTCTTCCATCAACTGATTCCAAGTAGAATGTAGGTCACAGGGGTTTAATAAAGGCCGTGCAATCCCCCCATTAGATAACTGGTCAGGCAGCGAAGACAAAATTCTATCCATGTGTGTGTGTTCTTGTTTGGCAACAAAGTTTAAACAGTTCTGAAACTCCAGGGTGTATTATAAAGATATTATTGAAAGATTTGCATTTAGGTGGTGCCTTTACATGACCTCCTGGATGTCCCGAAGTGCTTTACAGCCAATTAAGTACTTTTGAAGTTTTGTCACTATTGTGGGAGATATTATGTAGGCATGTATATCGGAAAGGATCAAGTGATACCATCATTTAACTTTTTTAGTTTATCTGAATTTTGAAGAGTGGTACTAGTTTATGGGCAGGATTTTGAGGTCGTCGGGTGGGTGGGTGTGGGCGGGTGGGCAGGGGTGGGTGGGTGGGTGGGCCCAGGAACGACTGGGAAGGAGCCCACCACCTGCGATCAGCCCCCGACCACGATTTCATGCTGGCTGGCCAATTAACGGCCGGCCAGCGTGAAACACGCGCTGAAAGGGCCAGCGCTGCTGGGGTGGGGGTGGGAAGAGGGTGAGTGCTGAAGTCTGCGCAGGCGTGGGGGAGTGCGCAATGAAAGCCCCCTGTACCCAGCACACACAATTTCAGCCTGGTGACATTGGAGATACTTTTATAAATTAGTGCTTCTCAGAGCTGCAGAACAGGAGACAAAGGAGGTCAGTAAGAAGAGTGCAAGTCTTAAGATTTACCCATTTTAAGACTTGAAAATCTTGCATTTATATAGCACTTTGCATCACCTCAGGACCTCCTAAGCACTTATAGCCAATGCAATGTTGTCACTGTTGCCATACAGAATGGCACCTCCTAGTGCAATTATAAGGTTATTAATGTAGGCACAAAGGTGATTAGACATTCACACAACATGATCAATTTGTGCACCTAGCAAAAATACACTTGTACAAGTGAAAGAGCTACTGTATTATTCATGGAAGGAAAACAGTCTGGTTAAACACAGCCAAGTGGCAGCAATGCATGACCGCTAGCTTTCTGTCCCTGTAAGCAGGTGTCACAGACTCCATAGGTTCTAGGAATTGCAGAATATTGAGCTGGAAGTTGTGTCCAGCTTGTTGTGCCTCTGTTTGCAATGTCGGCTGCCAAATGAACACTGCTTCCCCTTGTTTTACAGTAATAAGACCAGAGAATGACAAAGGAGAGATGAGAGAGAGAGAGAGAAAGTAGCTAGAAGAGATTAGAAAGGAAGAGAACTATTATGGCACCAATGTTGAGAAAATTCTGTAAAGGTACCCACATGTTACAATCTCCAAGCATAATCACACCATCAACCAGATGTAGCTCAGTTGGTAGCAGTTTCACTGCTGATTCACAAGGTTCGGGTTCAAGTCCCACTCTCAGGCTTAAGCACAAAAATCAGCTCTGAAACTCCAGTGCAGAACAGAGGGAGTGCTGCACAGTTGAAGTCACTGTCTTTTGATAAAAGGTTAACTTGAGATCCCATCTGCCTGCTCAAGTGAATGTTAAAGATCCCATGGCACAACTTTGAAGATGACTAGGGGAGTTCTTCTCAGTGTCCTGGCCAATATTCATCCTCAATCAACAACACAAAGACAGATTACCTGGTCAATATCAAATTGCTGTTAGTGGGAGCTGCCATTTCCTACATTACAACAGTGACTACACTTCAAAAGTACTTCATTGATTTTGTGATATTTATTGATCGTGAAAAGCACCTATATAAACACCAGTCTTTCTTTATATAATTTGGAGCAGATATACATCGAGTTCACCTTGAATTCAGAGTCACTGCAGCAAGGCAAAATGCACACACTTCCATCTCAGAAGAAATACACATCCTAAGATGAACTGATATTGTAATGAATCTGGAATGATTTGACCAAACATGGTTTTGAATTGATTACATAGCATTTATTTTTGTTTCATTTAAATTTTTAGCACATGACATATTTTAGCCCTTCTTTCAAGGGCCCTTACTTTCAGACACCCTCCTTCACCATTAATAATGAACTTTCAGCAAGAAGAGCCAGCCAGGTTTGCGTAACTGTTAACCTCCCATCCCTGGTGTTCCTGCTGCATTGTGAGAAATCCCAGCAGGATGAGGGGTCATTGGTCAGGAAGCCAAACCCGTAACTGTAGGTTCGTGAAACAAATCTTTCTGTTGGCATCGGAACAAGTACAGGTAGGCTTGGCCTGTATGTCATTGCTGCAAACTCTTGTTTCTGGGCAAATAAATGATGCTTCAGACAGCAGGTTTCTGCCCTTGGATTGAACAAACAGGTCCATTTTGGCTCGATTGCAAATGGTGGCAATCACACTGAGGATGCAAAGTTCTTGGTGTGTTCCAATTCTGCAAACAGTGCAGCTTCTAAAATCAAAAATCAGCCTTGTGCACTTGAGTGAAGAATGTTAGGAAACTGTAGGAATTTCTTGCTGTCTGTTACATTAGAATCTCTGAACAGGAAGGCACAACAATGGCAGCCTAGTTTAATCTGCAACCAGCTTTAGAAAAAGCATTTATAAAATACAGACCATTCAGCTCTCTTAAAGCAATTTGTTAAGTTCAATTTCTCTGAGGCAACTACACGTGTGATTTTTGACAGCTGGAGTATTTTACTTATTGAGAAACTCAAAGGTGTAAATGGGAGTTAATAACAGTCCCGATGGTTATAAAATGCCCTGGAAAGTGAAAATGCACTTACTCATAAACCTTAGCAGAACAAATGTACTTGAAAATGCTGCTAAAATTGGATTACATTTACAAGCCAATACATAACAGAATAAATCAATATAAGGAAGAGACGGAAGCTTTTATGCTTTGACGGGTCAAGCTTTTCATTTGGAGAAACTGCATCAGACTCTCCGCCACCTCAGACATTTGCTTCCTTCTTAGTCATTTGAGCCACACAGCTGCAAAAGGAGCTTCCTGTAATCTCCAGAGGTGTCGTCCTGGTAATAAAAGGAACAAGAGAGACCTCTGATGAGAAGGAAAGATCAGATAATTAAGCTAAACAGCAAAGCACAATAAGCCACCCCAGCACCTCTTTGTCACAGCATTTTAAATGCAGATAATGTCCTATTTTATCACTGCTGGTTTACACTGAATGGAAGGCTTGGCACTAATCCAATGGTTAGCTGGGCTATCCAGACCAGCACAGAGCCAGTTTTGACTCCCAGTACCAAGATTTCAGCAGAGGCAATGCTGAACATGGAAATAAGAGGGGGCCATTTATTATCCTTTTCATTCAATGAGACCATGAGCTAACTCCATGTAGAACCATAGGCTTTAGTGCCTGAGTCAAGGGTAGGCCAGGGTTAAGAACATAAGAAATAGGAGTAGGAGTAGACCACATGGCCCATTGAGTATGCTCCACTATTCAATACGATCACGGCTGTATTCAGCGATGGAGTATCCACAGCCCCCTGGGATAGAGAATTCCAAAGATTTGCAACCCTCTGAGTGAAGAAATTCCTTCTCAACTCAGTCCTAAATGATCGGCCCCTTATCCTGAGACTGTGCCCCCGTGTTTTAGATTCCCCAACCAGCGGAAACAATCTCTCTGCGTCCACCCTATCAAACCCCTTCAGAATCTTGTACATTTCAATGAGATTGCCTCTCATTCTTCTAAACCCCAGAGAATATAATCCAACTTATTCACTTTCTCATTGTAGGACAACTCCCTCATCCGAGGGACCAATTTAGTGAATCTTTGCTCTACCACCTCCAATGCAAGTGTATCCTTTTTTAAATCTGGAGACCAAACAGCACACAGTACTCCAAAATGCAGTCTCACCAAAACTGGTTCCCACACTTGATTGTTGTCCAATAGAAGGTCTGCACGTGAAATTTACACATGGATATGTCTGAAATCCTATCACTGCTTGCTTATCCCTACAACCACCCCCCTCCCCCACTTCTCCCCCCACCTTAAACCAGCTTATATTTCACCCCTCTCCTATTTTTACTTAGTTCTGTTGAAGGGTCACGAGGACTCGAAACGTCAACTTTGTTCTTCTCCGCCGATGCTGCCAGACCTGCTGAGTTTTTCCAGGTATTTCTGTTTTTGATGTGTCTGAAATGTTGGCCTCCCACTCACCAAAATACTAGCAAGACTTCCAGCACTCACTATCAAATTTCCCATATTTGTTTCATAAAATGTACAGCACAGAAAAAGGCCATTTGACCCACCTGGTCTATGGCCTGTGTTTTTGCTCAATCGAGCCTTCTCGTACCCTTATTCTTCTTGCCCCCTTCAGCATATTTTTCTATTCCTTTCTCCCTCATGTGTTTACCCAGGTTTCCCTTAATACACTATTTGCCTCAATACTCCTTTTGGTAGCACGTTCCATATTCTCACCATTCTCTTGGTAAAGAAGCTTGTCTTGAATTCCTTATTGGATTTATTAGTGACTATTTTATATTTATGGCTCCTAGTTTTGATCTCCCACCTGCCCCCAAATATTCCCTGCAAACACATGGGAACCATCACCTGCAAGTCCCCCTTCAAGTCAAACACCATCCTGACTTGGAAATATATCGCTGTTCCTTCACTGTCGCTGGGTCAGGGTAGCAGCTCACCACCACCTTCTCGAGGGTCATTATGGATGGGCAATGTATGCAGGCCTCGTCAGTGACACCCACATCCCGTGAACAAATAAAAACAGCAAGTGGAAACATCCTCTCTACGTCTATCCTATTTAACCATTGTACACTCCTAAAGAAAAACCAACAGGTCACCTGATTCTCTTTTCCTATCATGGAAATGCTGGCTGTGGCTGGATTACGATTCCACAGGTATCCCTATCCTACAGAACCTCCCCCATGCGCCCATTCTTCATGGGTTTGCCTGGATAGGAAGTCGGCTGGCTATTCAACATTGGAGAGCCTCACAGTGAATTCTTCCGTCGCCTGTCATTCCCAACAGAGATCACCGAAAAGCGATCAACAATGGGAATACTGGCAGTTTTGTTTATCTTTTCCCCTCTCCCTAACCTAGAGTTCAATTGCATACCTCCTGTAGGGTTAACTTAGCACAGAGTGGTGACAGAACTGGTGTGGGGGTGAGGGGGGTTGGGGAGGGGGGGTTTGCTGCCCATGCAGAACAAATGGAAAGGACCAAGGCTGCCTGAGCTTTCAGGAGTGAAAGCAAAAGATAAAAGGACCTTCATCAAGGATTGTGTGCCTACTCCTGACTTAATTTCACAAACAAACTGGGACCAGCCAATATACAATAGCCACTGTGTTCTGCAGCATGAGCTGATTGTTGAGAGTAATGTTGAGCAGTGAACATAGAGCTGGAGAAACCTCCTTAATTTCTGCACTTGCTGTTTGAGCCCATATCACTGGTAAAGGGTGAAGAGGGGATAGTTACCGATATGAATGAGTACAGCGACTGCCCATATGTCCTCTTGAACTCAGCCCGAATATCTAACATGTCGACCTCGCAACGAGACACCATGATGCGAATCAGTGTTCTGTCATCTGTCCCCAAACCCTAAATGGAAAACAGGAAAAACTGATGTGTTAACATGTGAGATACAAGGACCTTTCCTTTCTTACTAATCACACCATCGTGAATGCCTAGCTCCTGGCTGTTTGATTCTCATTCCCCACCACAGCTATTCCAAATTCCTCCATCGCCCAGTTCTTCCCACCAGCTGCAATGATGGGACAGTCACGGACAGGGAAGATGGTGACGTGCTACTCAATTGATGGCTCTTTTTAAACCACAGGATGTGACAAAGAATCTTGAAAACTTTTTTACAAAATCTCATCTACACCGATCATAATGTGACAAGTTAAATGCCAAGTAACCTAGGCTGCACGTCCCAATAACTGGAGGATCATATCAAACAGCGCGTGCATTCAGCTGTCCGCCATAGGCAAAGTACTGATCGTCCTCAACTCAGAACATACGGCAGAAGTTTATGTCCCACAGGCAGGCGCGGGCCCGACACGATCGGGCATAAAATTGTGCAAGACGACGTTGGGCAATCGTCCTGATGTCATTGCGCACTGCATGATATTTCGGTTGGCGGGCACACGTCAAAGTCAGACGCGTGCCAGCTGACAATTAAGAGGGCAATTCAGTCCATTAATGGGGCAATTGTCTTCATGGTCTGTCCAACCTTACGACTGGCGGATGGGGGAAATTGGCCATGCAGCCTTTGCATTTTTCATCAAACCTCATCCAAGAGTGGGATGAATTCTCTGCTATGAAATAAAATAAAAATAATTACCTGTGGACAGCACTTTTACCAGCTATATTTTCAGGTGCCTGATTGTGATGCATGGACATTTTTTTTGCAGCTTTTTAAACCTTTATTTGATCATTTTCAGGCTTGCAGCTCCAAGGCAGCGGTCTGCCTTCAGGGAGATTTCTCATAGCGCTCACCCACACCACCAGAAATGTCACTGCCTGCCCTCTTCCCGCCCTCACCCCAGCAGCACTGGCCCTTTCAGCGCGTGTTTCACGCTGGCCGGCCGTTAATTGGCCAGCTAGCATGAATTTGCGGCCGGGGACCTGTTTCTCGACCACTCCCACCGATCGCGCGCACCAAAGGCCAGAATATCGAACATTAGACATGATTCTGCAATTGGACAGCACTTGTTGAACAATCTTGAGTTTGCTAAGAATTGCACTAACAACCAATTTAAGATCATCAGTCAGCCTTGCAATGTGGCTCATTTGCAATTGGTGGAAGCTACATATATTCATATGCAGGGACATGTCCAGGCATTGCACCTTTTTTGAATTAAACAATAACGTGGAGGACAATAGTTCCCTGGTGCATTCTCCATGGCAACACCTCAACAAGACTCAACTTGCCAACCAATCAGCACCCCTTTTGCCCTGCAGTTTAAATTGTTGCTCCCTTTGAAATTTGGCATTCTTGCATCGGTCCTGGTGAGTGCAAAACGAGAAGCTTCAACAGGATGTCTCTTTTTTTTCAGTAATACTCAACTTCTGTCCTACAAGTGACTATAAATTAAATTAAAAGTTTAGTTTAGTTTGATTAAATTTCATGTTAGTGGTGTGTCCTCAGCTTGACTGAACACTGGGGTCAACCTAATGGTTAATTAATATAGGCGACTGAAGCTTTTCCTTCTCTGTAAATTCCTTACCTAAATCACAACGTGAATGACATGATCAGACCATGCTAACCTCAAGAGGACAATCAGAAAATTAGCCTGACAGTGAGCAATAAGTAATACGCTGCCCAAAATAGCCGGATATTTTACTGAGGAGACAGACAGAGGCTAAGATAAAAAGTCCAAGCACTGCCTTTTATTTCTTTGAACATACTGCCAAGACCTGCCTCGTGTTTTCAGTATTTTCTCTTTTAATTCCACCAAGTTACAATTGTGTATTGGTTCACCAAGCATTAATGGCACAAGGCACACAGGAGAGGGGAAAATTTAATTGGGAAAAATAGCTTTGTCTTAATGCAAAAATATTCCGACATGATTTTTCTTGCCCTTCCCCCTTCCTGCCTGAAAACATTTGCTTATCTTCCAGTTTTCAGTTCTGACCAAAGGTTTGCATTCAAAATATTAACACAGGTTACCCTTTACAAATGCTCAAATAAATTGGGATGAAGCTCTTTCCCCTGGTCAGTAACTCTAACTTGGGAAGGAATTCGAGCTTGGAGCCTACATGTCTTAACGTCTGGTAGCCAATGGTAGTGTGAAAGGAATGGGGGATATACAAGAGGCTGGATTTGGAGGAATGCAGGGTTCCTGGAGGGCTTTAGGTGGTGAATTTTAAATTTGGGTAAAGAAAGTACATACAATTTTCAAACATGTTTCTTTCACATCTTTGTGTAGTGCTTCTTTTCTCTTCATAACTTCAAGAACCTTTGGTCCAAACACCCTTCTCTGATTGACAGGGTAGCTGGTCACTGTGCTTCACAGGCCTCAGCTGAACCTGTGTTGAAACCAGTTCAGAGATGCACAAGCAAAGCTCATTTTCCCTCTGCTCTGCTCCCTATGGAGAAGCAGATAGCTTCCACATTGCACGGGCTGGTCAATGGCCGAACTTCATTTCAGCACTGATTACACTGGGATTCGCACAGTCTGGGCTACAGCTGCCTAAGGCCACTCTTTAAACTGAGTAGTCCAAGCCACCACATAAACTGGAACAACTGGTTTGACTTTACTGCATCAAACCCCAGCCATACAAACTTCAGCAGAACAACCAGGGAAACTACACAACTCAACATAGGGAAGCTCAGTCACTATTTTTTGAAAGAGTGAATGGGTGAAGTATCACCACCATACTCCAATATTGCAAAGAGGTTAGAGGAGAGAATCAATCATATTAGTCGAACGGACAATCAGTATGGATTTGGCATGAACAGTACCTCAACCAGCCCAGCAAAATAAATAACGACATTAAACTTTACCTTCATTGACTTGTAGAGTCTTTCAGCAAAAAAGGCCGGAGTATTTCTCAGACATTTCACTGTGAAATGAACATTAGTTACATATTAGCCATTGCCAGTACAAAAATTATACTGCTATAGTATGATCCATGAACACGCACACACACACACACACACACAATAAGAACACAGTTCAAGTTAGAAACCAAGATTCTCAGCAGCAACCAAGTGTTAATGTACCTCTTTAATAATGCTGGCCATTGACAGACAACGTAATGCATCAGCCCATCTCTAAAGAGGTACAGGCTTTTTATGTCTTGGGCAAGAGTTATTTGGCCAACCGAACTCCAACTGCATGCCTTCCTATCTTCTCCTCAATTGCTGCTTTCAATCAATAACAAGGAGAGACTGATGTAAGAGTAAACAGTGATGGTTTATTGAGGCATAGGGCAAAGCACCAGATCACATGTGCTCACTCAGAAACCTCCAGAACTAGACTTCCCAGTTCCCCACGCTATACAGTGATTCATCAGTACTGTCACATGATAGTACACTTGCATTCTCTTAAAAGGGACAGGGTTCCTCATTTTACCATAAGGCTAAAACATTCGAAGGACATATAGAAACGATTGAAGGGTTATGTTGCGAAGGGTGTGAAGAATTCCTGAAAATGCCCAATGTTCATCGACAAGCTTCACCAATATTTTGAGAAGAGAAACATTCATCAGGACTGAGGAGACTCAACTTTGCTTGAGTACAGGAAGTATGTTGGAGTGTTGCACCTGGCAATTAAATATTCACTCCATGATTCCTTGCATACAGTCTGTGCCCAGTCTGAACCAGGCAAAAGAGCTCTTGATGCTAATTGTGGTAAATCTGCATTGCCTCTTTTGCTGGGATTAGCATAGAGCGCTATTCTTCCAAACAGACTATTCACACAGAAATCCTCATTCTTATTTACAAGTCCCTTCACAGCCTCACTGTTTGCCATGTCGTGAGTCCGGTCTGCAGTACCCAGCCTTCCTTGCATCATCAGTAATAAAGCCTTCAGCCATCTTGTTCCTGTACACTGATATTCTCTTACAAGACCCTATTGATTTGCGCCATCTCTCTCCCCAGCTCCAGAGGCCTCCCTTTCAGCTGTGCTTTCTGCCATCCCTGCCATCATTTTTCTCCATACTCCCGTTTTGTGAAGTTCCCTGGGGTATTTTCCTGTGTTAAAAGTGAGAACTCAAAATGCAACAACCACCCTGTGAAAGAACACAATGTTCTGACTTGCTCAGTCTGAGTTTACACATTTAAGCTCCAGCTTCTGTGAAGATCTAAGGCTAACACGGCACTGCAGGATTACAGAAACAGCGGTGAAACAAATCCACTGGTCATTGTCACAATGCTGTTTCTGGGAGCTTGCTGTGCGCAAGTTGACTGCCACATTTCCTACATTACAATAGTAACCAGGCTTTAAAAAGCGTTTCATTGGCTGTAAAGCACTTTGGATGTCCTGAGGTTGTTAAATGCACCATATAAATGCAAAACTTACTTTTATGAAAGAGGGGCAATGCAGGGGAAGGAGCAGTTTAAAAAAAAAGGCCAAAAGTAACCTAGGATAAGATGCCTCAAGTTCCAACTAACCCAATAGCAGACAGTAAAGCAGCTTTATTTTAATAAGACAGTAATGGGATTGTGCACAGGACAATCAGAAACTCAATTGTCACCTCTATTAGTTGAAAAACACTGCAAGTTTAGGGCATACCGCTAGGTGGAGCAGCTTGCCTGGTCAGGACCCTCCATATTAAAAGGGGGAGGTACAGAGTGGAGGGAAAGTGTTATTTCTGGTGCAAAGAGAAGGAGAACATTGCTGGAATTTCTCGAGCAGCCAGAACCGCAGATAATTCCATTAAGCCTATATAAAGAGTTTCACTCTGTGCTGTTCCATTCGCAGCTTGCTGCCGTGACTTACTTAGGGTTACAGGGAACCTGCGGTACAGAAACAGGCCATTTGGCCCAGCTGGTCTTTCTAGTACACAAAAGGCTGCTCCTACTTGAATTACTGCTTCCAAATCTCTCTTGTTGTTTCTTCCTCTTCCAGTTGCCTCTTTAAACGTGTCAAAGTTACTTGCTTTAACCTGTTCAGGTGGCAGAAGGCACCACTAATGCATTTTATCTGTCCACTGCCTATAGAGGTAAGGGCAGCACGTCATTATGTGCTGGCTCAGCAAGCCAACTGTGAGAAAGATTCACGAGCATAGCCGCATGAGCACAGACCCTGGAGAACAGCGCAAACAAACCTCAGTCACCACAGTTTCCTTTCACCTGTCACAAGATATGGCGATACTTGTTTACAACAAGTGAATTTACATTTTAAATCTTACACTAAAATAGAGACTTAGAACTAGAAAGTACGTTGGCAGGGTTATCTGATGAACACCTTGTAACAAAGTCCTTTCCATGCTAGCATAACAGAGGGGCTACCCCATTGCAAGATAACAATCTGTTGTATGGTTGCATACAAATATTATCGACAACAATCTTTAGCCTTGCGAGAAGCTGCTGGGTCAGACAACCGTTAAGAATCCTCAGATGGAAACAATCCAAATCATCGTGAAATGAGAACACATGCGGTGCACGGAACAGAGACTCTGAGCATGAAATGCAGGCAGTTCAGAGGGTGGATATAGGCAGCAGCAGCAGGAGGAGAGTCACTTCAAGACCGTCAGAGAAAAGCTGTGTGGAGTGGGATCAATGAAACACCAAACCCAATTTAATAAGGGAAGCCAAAAGATAGAATGCTCATGAAAAAGCATTTGCTTTCAGCAGGCTGGGGGAGAGGGGCGGTCTTTAGTGTGTCAACATGTCTGTAACTCAGTGTAATCCAGGTCATTTCACCAGGGGTGGTGAGTGGCATTTATGATGCTGTGCTGTTGGTGGAGAATTTTGCCCAGGCAGTACAAACCAAATGTGTGGGCACAGACTACATTTCAATCATAAATTACTTCCCATGTGCTGCATTTGGCAAATACTCTTTCACAAGGGGAATACTCCTTTGAACCTGTCTATTGCACTTGCGCGCGCACACACATACACGCACAGATACTGAACGACCACGCTTCACTGTACTAACCCTCAAACTTACAATCTGGAAAGCATCAGAAGAGGAAACACATGTGCATTATGTGCACATCAATAAATAATATTTTGACATCCTGTTCTTCAATCCCTCCTTAACTTTCCCCTTCTTTAACTAGAAAATGGGGCTTTCCATACTCTTCATTCTAAAATGGGATTTTAGCCTTTATTGGAGGGGGATTAGAGTACAAGAATAAAGAACTCCTGCTACAGTTGTACAGAGTTTTGGTGAGGCCGCATCTGGAATAATGTGTACAGTTTTGGTCTCCACATTTATGGAAGGATATACTTGCATTGGAGGCGATACAGTGAAGGTTCACTATATTGGTTCCTGGGATGAACAGCATGTCCTACAATGAGAGGTTGAGTAAATCGGGCTTATATTCTCTGGAGTGTAGAAGCATGAGAGGCGATCTCATTGAAATGTACCAAATTCTGAAGGGGTTTGATAGGGTGGACACTGAGAGATTGTTTCTGCTGGTCAGGGAATCTAAAACACAGGGTCACAATCTCAGGATAAGGGGCTGATCATTTAGGACTGAGATGAAGAGAAATTTCTTCACTCAGAGGGTTGTGAATCTTTGGAATCTCTACCCCAGAGGATTGTGGATGCTCCATCGTTGAATACGTTTAAGGCTGGGATAGACAGATTTTTGGTCTCTCAGGGAATTAAAGGGATATGGGGAACAGGTGGGAGAATGGAGTTGAAGCCCAAGATCAGCCACGATCACACTGAATGGCAGAGCAGGCTTGATGGGCCCTGCTCGTAGTTCTCTCTTCTTGGGATCATGGAGTCTTCGCCATTAGTCTCAAAAATAGAATCCACTACCACCTTGTACTTTCAATAAGATCGCTCTTATAAACAAAATGAAAAATTTCTAGCTGTGTTTCAACAAATGGCAGCTTGGCTCAAGTGACAGCAACTCTCACCTCTGAGCCTGTAGGTTCAAAGCCACACTTGATGACTTAAAGGTATCACCTGGGCTGCAAGGTCAGTGCAGTCCTGAGAGAGTCTTGCCCCATCAGAGGACTTTCAGAGATGTTAAAACTGCCTGCTGCTTTTCAGCGATGTAAAAGACTCCCAAGTCACTATTTGAGGAGGGGCATGGGAGGTGTCTTAGGGACATAAGAACAGGAATGAGCCATTTAGCCCATCGAGCCTGTTCCATCATTCAGTGAGGTCACTGCTGATCTGCCAACTAACTCCATATACCTTGGCCAACATTTATCCCTTGCTAACTCCACCCAAAACAGATTGCCCAGTCATTTCTCATTCTTCTTTGCGCGGCCTTGCTGTGTGCAAATTGGTTGCTGTATTTGCCTACAATGACAACTCTTGACACTTCACAAGTAATTGCTAAACCACGAAGAATGTCCCAGATATGGGAAGCATTATATCTTCTTTCCAATGCTTACATTACTGTGGCACCATTAATGGCTACAGTCAGGAACTTCTATATCATCAACTGCGTGTTCAATGAGACTGTAATAGTTCCCAATCAAACTACCTCAACAGAACAATCTGCAATTAAACCTTTTTCTCCTGCTCCAAACTTAAATGGCAGCATTTCTGAACATATACACATACACAATAGGATGTCTCACCTACTGCCAACATGCCCCTCTCAAGGTTCCCAGACATCTCCCGGCTGATTGTCTTCTCAATATCGTATTTACAAACCTGCCGATACTCCTCAAACACTGAAATAGAAAACAGACCGTTTAGTCATTAAAAAAGTCTTAATATTCTATTTCTGGAGGACAATGATTTTCTTTTTTCAAAGGGCAGTTAAGGGCAATTAGGAATGAGTAACAAATGCTAGTGTTGCCAGTGATACCCACATCCCATGTAAAAAAAGGGCAGTTAAGAGTCAACCACATTTCTTTGGGCCTGAAGTCACATGTAGGCCAGACCAGGTAAGAATGGCAGATTTCTTTCCCTAAAGGACATCAGTGACCCAGATGGGTTCACAATTGATGATAGCTGTCATGGTCACCATTACTGGCACTATTCCTGATTATATTAATTGAATTTAAATTCTATCAGCTACGGTGTGGGATTTGAACCTGGGTCTTTGGATTACTAGTCCCACGCCACCATCTCCCCTGTTAGTATTCATAATGACCAATGACACACATCTTGAAACATATAAAATTCTGAAAGAATTTTACAGGGTAGACACCGAGAGGCTGTTTCCCCTGGATAGGGAAGGGTTGACCATTAAGGACTGAAATGAGGAGAAATTTCTTCATCCAGAGGGTCATGAATCTTTGGAAGTCTCTACCCGAGAGGGTTGTGGATGCTCCACAGTTAAGTATATTAAAGGCTGAGATAGACTCATTTTTGATCTCTCAGGAATGGATATGGGGAGTAAGCGGGTAATTGGAGTGAGGCAGAAGATCAGCCATGATCTTATTGAATGGCGGGGTAGGCTTAAGGGGCCAAATGGCCTACTTCTGCTCCTATTTCTTATGCTCTTATGTTCTTATTGAATGGTACAGGCTCAAGAGGGCATATGGTCTACTCCTGCTCCTGTTTTCTAATGTTTTTACAAATGCAAGAGTACTCTGCTTGACTCTAGATGGCTCAAGTTATGCAATGGGGAAGAACTGATATAACCTAATGTGAATAGGGCTGCCTGAGGATTTACTGAAAAGTATATTTTTCATGACAGCAGTCAGGATGACACGATTACCTGCTTTCAGGTGGGATCTATTCCTTGCACACAGGATGGCATTAAACTTCGACTCATCTGTTCCCATACGCCCTTCTCCTGCATTATATAAATCCTGAGGTTGAGAAGAGAACATTCTATTAGACCTTCAAAGCAAGAAACCACTACACCATCAAAATCTCAAAATTCATTTCTGGTCTTGCTTTCTGAATTCAACGTATCAAATTTGTCAATACTTATTTGGGTATTTTGTTACTAAGCATGTCAATTACTGGGGAAAATGTTACGATACACACCAAAATGAGTCTAACCAGTCACGATTATCCTTAAGGATAGCGGGTTTCCTTCCCTAATCCATTCTGGTCGACATTTGGTTCAAGTTCACACCAATGTGCTTGTCTTGTAGCTGCCCAGTTGTAACAAACTTAGGGCAACTGGGGATGGGCAATAAAGAGCAGGGCTTTCAACAGGGATGGCACAGGACTGCTTTAGTAATTGTTCTCACCATGTGCCCGAATCATCCCCTTAAAATAACAGCAACTACTTCTTACACCCTAGAGCAACAGGGATGGAAGTTGCAGGGCCCCTCGACACATCTCACAGTGTAAAACATTCATGTGCCAAAACACAGGCATAAACCCTCGTGGCTTAGTTATTAGAACGTGGAAGTGCTGGAGGGAAAGAAAATCCATTACTGCATCTCCTCCAATCGTCGGTGCGGTTTTATTTCACATTTAATGGGACAATTCAGGATTCCACGTTTAATCGGGGAATTCTGCTGACTAAAAATGTCTTATTAAAATGGAACTCTTCCAGGTTTTGTTTTAAAAGGTAGTTTCTTCAGCCAGGCCTATAAAGTGTGGCTGTAGTTTCTAGAAACGTCTCTTATACCACCCCACCCCCCCACCCCCCCCCGTATCCCCCTTCATCCCCCTTCATCCCAGAACTAAATTTGGGGATGGAATAAATTCATGCAAATCTATGCACTTGAACTTGGATGTGAAACCTTGGCTACATTCTTAGAGTGGGAGTGTCTGACTTGGGTCTCTGCCAGACTTCCTGTTTCGAGGCTTGCTTTAGCTCTGGAGGTCAGTCAGTTTCTCCAGAAAGCAGGCTACCCAGTTATGTTCTCATTCTGACTGCAGCAGCCTTGAACATTTTTAATGATACGGCGCTCGAAAGTCTTTAAATATTCAGGCATCACTAAAGCCAAAGACACTTTCTCCATCGTAATCAAATGAGCCAGTCTTGGAATGGACTTGAAGACGCAGCCATTATTAACACAGTAAACAAGCTATGGTGGCAGCCAAAGGTATGCTTGGCAGTGTTTCAAGTAAGCTTCTATTTCCCTTACTGTTGCTTAGACAAGGTTCTAACCTGAAAAATGCAAATATAGTTTCTGACAAACGGCAATTTGCTAGCAGGGACTTTTCACATTCAAAAATAATTAAACCTAGTAATTAAAAGGTTCATGCTGCTTAAAATATTGCAAACTGGCATCCCATGGCAATGCTCAGGGGTACAGCAAAGGCTCTGCCATTTTACAATGGGAGCAGTGTTTTATTACGTAACAACACACACAATATATTCTTCCTGTTACTACAGTAAATTTGTCTTAGTTCGGGCTCTCTCCAAGGCCACAAAGTCTCCTCTCAGTTCAGTTGCGGTCAGTGAGGGAAGATTCTGTGGATGTTTGTAAGTTTCCTGCTCCAATACAATCTGTAATCTTCTCTCAACAGCAGCAATTAACCTGGAATTGATTCTCCGCTCCTCAATTCCACTGCTACCCTTTAATATTCTGTCATCTAAAGGGTGTTAGATACCATCAAACTTAATTACAGTAAGTCGCTGTCTAATGTTGTTTTGCTTTACCCTTGGTTAGTTAATGGGGCCGTTATTCTCACTTAGCATTGTGAGTTTTGTTTTAATGTCATTTTCCACTATTCTGATGTAGGGCTGTGTGACCTGGGTCAAAATTCTGGAACTCCCTGTTAGCACTCCGGATGTACCGATGTCACACGGACTGCAGTGGTTCAAGAAGATGGCTCACCACCACCTTCTCAAGGGTAGTTAGGAATGGGCAATAAATGCAGCCCTAGACAGCGGAGCCCACATCCACAACCGGCGCCATTTTGAAGCAGCCTCTCCCGCTGACCCTTTCTCTCACTGCCAACCCTCCAACTTGCAGCCTCTCTTGCTACCTAACCCACCCACTCACCAATCCTCGCTCAGGCCAAACCTCTCACTCCCCTATCCCGAATCCTCGCTGAGGCCATGAGCCTGAGAGATGAGCGGTGAGAGGCAGAAGTCAAAGCTGTCCCTCCTGCCTCTCGTCGCCCACAGCAAGGGTTCAGGAGAGGGAAGTGACAAATGAGAGCATTAAAACCCCAGCTCAGCATTTTTACACTCTCAGGGGCTGCACATTCACAAGCCTGGAGCTCTGGTTTTGGATCGGATCTGAATTTAGAACCTTCCTTGAAGGGGTACGCAGGTTCAGGAGGGGGAAGCAGCGAACTGGAGAGTTGGGGAGTGGGAGGCTTGGTGAGAGGGTGGGTTAGGGAGCGCGAGAGGTCACATGTCAGAGGGTCGGGAAAAGAAGGAGTCGGGGAGCGGGATGTGTGCTGAGCAGGGTCAGCAGCAAGTGGGAGATACCCTAAGTAGAAAGTTACCTTATTTTTAAAAATCTTTTTAAGTTTATTTTATTCTTAAAGTTATTTCATTTACCAATAAAGAAATTTAGCAGTGCAAAGTATTTCAGCTTAAAGGGTATAATGTTTATGTTTTTTTCTGATGAGGAAAGTCCTGCAGAACCTAACTACAGCGGTTACATTGATTTTAACAGGAAAATGTGGCTCACTTAAAATCAGGATTTTCAGGAACGCAATTACAACTTTAAGTGAGGACTTATTGTATATAAATGTATTATACACAGAGACTAAGAAATCATTCTGGAGCAGCTCCTGGTAAACCTAAGGACTTTTACAATGACAAGAGCATTTATTTTACCAGCTAGAATTGAATACATTCTGCCAAATAGGAAGTGCCAAATAGTCAAATGGTTACAAATTAACCCTAAGGTCACTAACAGATTAATTGTTGTTCAGTGAAAGAGAGAGTGCAGGATGAACACATGTAGACTGAGATCTTTCCATTAACAATCTTGTAACTTCATCACTGCAAATGCTTCAGAGCAGTTTCTCTGTATCAGAGAGGGACAAAAACAAAGTTAACTGTCATCTCCTTTTCATGGTTCATTTTATTTGTTTTCACAAGTTGAGCAAGTACTGGGAATAAATCATCCTTTGCCAGTATCAAATGCTTCTAGATCAGGTATGGTACAGGTTACTGCAGAGTGTGAAATAGAAAAGATTGTTGGGCACTAACGGAATGAAGAGATGCAAAACTAGGACAAGAAAATGGAGTTGATGTAGAAGATGAGCCTGGATATGAGTGAATGGCGGAGCAGAATTGAGGGACAATGTAGTCTA
Source organism: Cetorhinus maximus (assembly GCF_964194155.1). NCBI lineage: Eukaryota > Metazoa > Chordata > Chondrichthyes > Lamniformes > Cetorhinidae > Cetorhinus > Cetorhinus maximus. The sequence goes on from NC_135905.1 coordinate 31,396,575, forward strand.
CTCCTATTTCTTATGTTCTTATATAAAGCTCCATTTATATGACCTGAACAATGTTGTTTAATATTAAACTCACAGTAGCTCTGTTCTAAGCAGTACACCCATTATTGGTCCCCAGTGTGTGTGTCCCATTCCTGCCTTCATGACATCAGAGTTAGACTGACAATTATTACTGAATTATTGATAATTTTGCATCAGGATCCACTATGAACTAAATTGCCCAACTTTACTTCCCTTGATGTACACCGCCTCTTTAGTCTGGTTATAAAAATCCCATGACTTAAACTCCAAAATCAGCAGCACAAACAAGTTTCTCAGGTCACTTGAGAAGTACACCCATTGTTATTCAGTGAGCAATGAGCAAATTCACAAGGCAAACCCATAGGTTTCAACTTGATTAACGGAGACATTTCTTTCCCCCTGTTTACATGACTGGGCAATAACACAGTCTCCACAGTGTTTATAAAAGCCGTGTTACCTTGCAGGTTTAAAAATTAAGCTCAAAAACAGAAGTGGCGTGGCAACCACATCACTGCGTACGGAGGAGACAACATTCCAAAATGTTGTGTTGATGCTATTGCCATGTAACAGGCCCAGTGGGTACAGGCTGCTCCAAAACTCCCACTGTTATCCACGCCAATTAGGATTTTGGTAAGGTGATGAATAACAATATATTCTACTGCTACTGTTCCTACAACACATGGACTGCAGCAGTTCAAGGCAGCGGCTCACCACCATCTCCTCAAGGACATTTAGGGATGAACAGTAAATGCTGGCCTAGCCACCATTCATCCCATGAACGCATAAATAAAAAAATCTACGACTTACCTGAGCATCCTTTTTAACAAGCGTTATATCCACGTTTTGGCTTTCATCTCTGTTACCCTGGAAATGGCAAAAGGAATCAATGGTCATCGAAAATACAGAGTTACTTCTGATTCATGCGTGTGTTAAAGACATGTCTGGTTAGAGCCATACTCTGGCTTCCAACCCAGATCCCATTAACTCTTTGGTGGAGGGAGCAATTGAGTGAGGGCAAGTAGAGTTGCTGCTTCATACTGCAACAACGCAATGGACTCATTGAGTATAGGCTGCTGAGTCTCAAAATAGCCCTATGTAAATCTCTCCAAGGGGGGATAGATGACATCTGGTTCAAAATTAACAGTTTTCTTCTTCAAATAAAACTTGATGTGTTTTGTGTAAACGTTTGTATACCTGAAACTTTGGAAGGACAGGATTCTGCGAAAGTAATTATAATCCAGTCCCATGACTTGTTCTTCTATCCCTCTGCTTCACTCTATGATGCCTCTCATGCCACCTCTCTCTTCTTTCAACAGTTTCATCTTAACCTTTCTCTTCGTATAACAGTTTTAACTCCTCATAACTCAACCCTTTTCAGCTATGGCTCAGTGGGTAGCACTTGCCTTGAGTCAGAGGGTTGTGGGTTCAAGCCCCACTCCAGTGACTTGAACACAAAAATCTAGGCTGACACTCCCAAGTGAGGGAGTGCTGCACTGCCAGAGGTGTCATCTTTGGGATATGAGATTCTCTCAGGTGGATGTTAAAGGTCACATGGCATTATTCTGATGAAGAGCAGGAGGCTCCTGGTGTCCTGGTCAATATTTATTCCTTAATCAACATCGCTAGAGTACATCACATTGGTCATCACATTGCCGTTTGTAGGAGCTAGCTGTGTGCAAACTGGCTGCCCCATTTCCTACATTACAATTGTAACTGTTGTTCAAAAGTGCGCCATTGGCTGTAAAGTACTTTGGGCTATCTATAAAAATGCTACTTTTTCTTTCTTTAACTGTGGTGTGAATTCACCCCTCTGCTGTCCCCCTTTTCCACTCCTGCCCCATGCCCACTATTTTTCTCCCTGCTTTACAGAATGTTGAGATATTTTTCTGTATCTGATCAGAGTTGACGGGAATTTTGCAAATATCCAGGTAAAAAGTAATTGAGCCTAAAGCCATGTCTCGTTCATCCAAGCTTATAATCGTGACACTGACTCCACACGTGAAATATAATTTATCAGTTCTAATTAAGCTGTTGGCCAGAATGACTGTGAAAATGAATGACACATGTACTATCTCTGGTAGGACCCTGATACCAGGGAGGGTGATAAAAAAGGAAGAATTGGAAGGCAAGTTGGGGATACAGAGTTACAGTCAGTGTGACAATTATAAGAGTCCAAAATATTTAATCTTACTAGGAAACATAGGGTTGGGTTTTATGGAGGAAAACCAGGTGGGCTTCCCACCCCACGCCCCCCCAGGGCCTATGTAAGATATGGCATGGTGACATCAGGTTGACCATCCCGCCAGTTATTAATAATGCCGAAAGTGAGCGGATCCCGAAATCGGAAGTCCGCAGTTATCGAGCTATTAAGCTTGTTAAGAAGGTAATAGACTGCAATTTTTCATGGCCCGCTCCATTTTTATGGGAGGCACATGGGGAAAAATGTTGGGAGTGAGTTATGCCAGGTGTGCGAGGCTGGCACAAGGACACATGGAAGAGTCTGCAAATGGGTCGATGGGTACGTGTAGCAGGGGAGTCCGCTGGTGAAGGTGGTAGCACTTGGTTGTTGGCATTCTTGATTTGTTCAGGTCCTAGAGGCTGACGGAACAATTCAGGGGAGAGCAAGAGGACAGCCGGACTTTAAACTGGTGATCGGGACTGTCTCCCAGTTTACGGCCTGACCTCTCTGCCACCAGACGTCCCAACCTAGATGTCCAATTTTCTGCAGAACTTCCCTGCGTCACTCTAATTGGCAGCCGGCTGCTAATTGGCCGGCCGACGCTTGATTGAACATGATGTGACAGGGTGGGGAGCATTTCCTCTTCACCTCTCTTACCCTGCCATTAAGCATAAAATCCATTCCATTCAGGTACAGTTACATTCAGTAAAATGGTGAGATAGGTACTGCGCATGGCTGATTAGTTTGGTGAAAAAGATTTGGTTCCATTTGGTCACCAACCTAAATATCTCCTTAACAAAAAGAAAAAGACCTGGAAAAACTCAGCAGGTCTGGCAGCATCTGTGGAAGGGATTAGAGTTAACATTTCCAGTCCGCATGACTCGAAACGTTAACTGTGCTCCCTTCCACAGATGCTGCCAGACCTGCTGAGTTTTTCTAGGTATTTTTGTTTTTGTTTTCGATTTCCAGCATCCGCAGTTTTTTGCTTTTATCTAAATATCTCCTTCTATGACTCGGTGCCAAATTTTGTCCAATAAGCACTCCTGTGAAACCCCTTGGGATGTTTTACTATATTAAAAGTACTATATAAATGCAGGCTGTTGTTATTGTAAATGAGTGTGCTCTGCTTAAAGGACGGACACACTGAGAAATCAAAGCAGGAGCAGAACTATTTCCATTTCCTTTCCAATTTACCTGAATGAGGGAGACCAGCAGTCTCTCAAAGTGTCCCGATGTGTCACTCTTGATGTCCTGCTCCAGGGTCTTTTTAAACTCTGCAAAAAAACAAGCATGTTCAGTATCACACAGGATCTTAGACCGTGACCTTTCACCAGAAAGTATTTAATGTTTCAGATAGGTGACCTTTGGTCAGAACAGCCATTAACCTTCTCCGTGGAAGGGTCACCAATCTGAAACGTGAACTCATTTTTCTTTCTCCACAGATGCTGGCTGACCGGCTGAGTGTTTCCAGCACTCTCTGCTTTTATTTCTCACTTTAGCTTGGAAACCAGTCAGTCCCCTGTAACAGACTTGATCATCCCATCCCCAAACCAGTCAGGTTTATAGCACCAATGAATGGCCACTCAGTTTGGTTTATCAATGGGGATTGGAGGGATAGACCTACCACAATGTGAACTGGAACTCTCCTCATTCGGTTCCATTTGGCTTTAAAACGTGTCGGGCATTCCAGGCCGGAGAAAGGGTGGGAGTTTTACTGTGTTGGTAAACTGATAGCCCGTTAAACTCCACCAGCAATGCTGCATTCACTTGCAGAGATCCCGAGCCTCGTGAAATTATGAGGGAGACAAATAGGGGGAGGTGGTGGTATAGTGGTAATGTCATTGGACTGGGGACAAGTGTTCAAATCTCACCATGGCAGCTGGTGGAATTTAAATTCAATGAATAAAATCTGGAAAATAAAGCTGGTCTCGGTAAGGGTCATAAAAACCCATTGGGCTCACTAACGTCCTCCCTTTAAAGGAAGGAAATCTGCCATCCTCACCCGGTCTGGCCTACATGTAACTCCTGACCCACAGCAATGTGGTTGACTCTTAACTGCCCCCTGAAATGGCCTAGCAAGTCACTCAGATCAAGGGCAATTAGGGATGGGCAACAAATGCTGGCCTTGCCAGTGACACCCACACCCCATAAAAAGAATAGAAAGAATCTCTCAGTATAATTAATCCAATCTTGTGAGAGGGCTCTGAAGTCTCAGGATTTACAGTTTCCTAAGGCTCTTCTGCTGTCGGACCCAATGGTTTTGTTTTATTTTGGGGACAGGTAGGAAGAAATGGGGAGGGGAGGTGAAGTAGGACGGCTTCCTTTTATTTGAGTTATAACAAAATCCACAAAGGAAACAAAATGTTTGCAAACATCACGCGCTGCTTCTTGAGGTCAGTGTCAGACTACAGAGAATGCCCCGGCTTTATAGAGGCTGCAATGATCGAGACAAGGAGCAATCTGGATTTATCAAGTGATTCCTGAGGGAACAGTTAGTAGGGGAAGATTGGAAAGTGGGGTGATGAGAGATGTACCTTGTATCAAATGCTTACATCATTAATAATGTGACTGAATAAAGAAACAGCATCAGTGACTCGCTCAGCAGTGCTGCTTTTGGCTAAAAAGGGGGGGCAGCACCGAAGAGTATTGGCAAGTGGAATCACCCAGCACATCCAGCCCATCATGTCTGTGCTGACTCTCTGAAAAAGTTACCAACTAGTCCCACTCCCCTGCTCATTCCCAATAGCCCTCCATAATTTCCCCCATCAAGTACTTATCCAATTCACATTTGAAAGCTACACTGAATCACCTCACGACACAGTGCAATAGGATCCGTCCTACTGCTTTTTTTTTTAAAAAGAAAGAATGCAATTCATCAACACAGAGAAATGAGTGGGAATCATTGAGTTGGGAGTATTCCACCTTTCTAACTTTAGATACAATTTTGATCAGATAGCAAAGTTTTTAAAATGTAAGGAAGCTGGTTTGTGCAATAGGTTAGACTTTGGTCATTTACCTCTGGATCCTAGGCTTTAATCCAATCTAGACACAATGGCAGAGCCTCAGTTCTTAGTAAGACTGGAATCATATGACAAGAGTGGCATTAGTCCTTCTATTTATTTCTCCATCATGAATTATAATCATGATTTGGAATACATTGCCTGAAAAGGCTGATGGAAGCAAATACAATAATAACCTTCAAGAAAGGAATTGGATGAATTCTGGAAGAAAAATTTACAGGGCTATGGGGAAAGAGCAGGGGAAAAGAGGCTAGTTGGATTGCTCTACCAAAGAGCCAGAACAGTGGGCTGAATGGCCTGTAACATGCTGTGCTTAATCATTTTACTGTACTGGGAGGGCATTCTCTAACACATGCAGAGATAATAGGTAGGATTTAAAAACAAAATTTGTAAAACATTTCCAGATACACTAATATAGCTTTTGTAAAGACCTGTCAGAGGAGATTAAATAAGTTACTAATGAGCTTTATAAGCCAACTGTCAATCTATATTGGTTTATATCTGGAAAAGAAACCCAGCAACTCGTGATTTTCAAACCCTCTCTCTTGATTTTTTTTTTAAGGAGTTTGTCTCTTGATTATGGGACAGGGTTGGTTTGTCTGTGCTGTGTCTTGACTTTTGCCACCTTGCTGCTAAGGTCTCTGGACTTGGGGTAAGTAGGAAACGTTGCTACAGGGAGCATGTGCACACTCCCCATCCGGCAAAGAGAAACTCAAACCAGTGAGGATTTGTCAGCAGCTTAATTTGGAGCCTTTAAGAACGCACCAGTTTTCTGCGATTTTCAGACAACTGGTGTAACAGCAAAGTTGCTTCCACTTCATGTGACACAAGAAAGAAAACAGTTCAACTCCAGTATTGGGTCCCAAGACTTGACTCCTGAACAGAGTGTCCCCTTTGTGGGGAGGGCAGGGGGCTGTGGGCAGGGGTCTAGCAACATATAACTGTACCATGAAGTCAACTTCAAAAAAGAAAGTGTACAAAAGGATGCGTTGGAGCTCCTGTGCACTTGATAGACAAAGCAGAGCTCAATTAAACATGTTGAGGAGAGAGAGGGAGAGAGAGATAGAAAAAAGAGAGAGAAAGAGTAAGAGAGAGAGAGAGAGAGAGAGAGCTCATGTCTCATTTTACCTTAAAGAAGCTGGAGCAGAGTGCCATGTATGACCCCTGCCCACAAGAGTTAAATTTGCAGCCAGGAAACAGAAGATATTGGCAACTGTGAATTTACATGGAGAGTAGTATGTATAACCTAATTTTAAACTTAGAGACAGCAACAACCTCCCCACTGCCCCCAAAATGTGCATGCCAATAGAGAGCAGGTTGTTTCTGTACTCTGTCATGACAACTGGGTTCTGAATTCAGTAGAATGACTATTTGTATTCTACCAATAAAGGGTATCTCCTTCTCATTTATTTTAGTAGTTCCTCTGCCCACCAGTAAGACATTCAAAAACAAAATTAAAGAAAGACAGGATAACTGTCCTATCCCTCAGAGCTATATAAGTATCTGCACTTCAGAAACAATCTCCTCAGTTATTTTTAAAAAAATTTGTTTATAGGTGGGCATTGTTGGCTAGGCCAGCATTTATTGCCCAACCCTAATTGCCCTTGAGAAGGTGGTGGTGAGCTGCCTTCTTGAGCTGCTGCAGTCCATGTGGTGTAGGTACACCCACAGTGCTGTTAGGGAGGGAGTTCCAGGATTTTGACCCAGCGACAGTGAAGGAACGATGATATATTTCCAAGTTAGGATGGTGAGTGACTTGGAGGGGAACTAACAAGTGGAGGTGTTCCTGTGTGTCTGCTGCCCTTGTCCTTCTAGATGGTAGTGGTCGTAGGTTTGGAAGGTGCAGTCGCAGGAGCCTTGATGAGTTTCTGCAGTGCACCTTGTAGATGGTACACACACTGCTGCTAGTGTGCTTCGGTGGTGGAGAGAGTGAATGTTTAAGGTGGTGAATGGGGAGCCAATCAGCAGGCTGCTTTGTTCTAGATGGGGCTGATCAGTGTTGTGGGAGACGCACTTGTGAAATGTCAGAGTTATTCATTCAGTTAGTAACTGTGCAATCCCCTCTGTAGTTATGGTGGTGGCAGTGGAGGGAGTGGGTAAGGGAGCAAAGAGATGTTATCATGGTTGCTGTGGAAACAGCCAGGACTGATCCAGGCATTGAAGAAGACATCAGTGGTTAGAGAGAAGTTTGTTCAGCGGAAGACAGTTTGCTTGTGCGTGCCCCCATGTCTATTAAAGGTTTGCTAAGCGGATGCAACTCAGTTCATATCGAACATCACAATTGTTCCTTTGGCAAGTGAAGCCAAAAATGAGCAACAGTTCAAGGTTCCTAATGAACAATCAGCACAGGGGAGCCTGGCATGTTTTTAGCTGAGGATTTCTCAAAGTGCATCAGAAATTTCACCCAGACGTTGAACAGAATTTTGAGGCTGGCGGGCGGGCCTGGGAATGGCCAGGAAACAGCCCACAGACCCCGGTCAGCCTCCGACCGCGGTCAGCCCACAGACCCCGGTCAGCGATCAATTCTCCTCTGTCCTTTCAGGGGAAGATGGCCCATAACAACATTGAAAGGTCACGGACAGGCAGAGGCCCCGTTAACCTCCTAATCCTAATACACATGAGCAGGACGCCTCGGAGTTGGAGAGGCGCCAAGCACCTCGGCCATGGAGAGGCTGGGGTGTCAGACGAAGGTCACAGAGGTGAGATGTTCAGATGATGCAAACATTCTTGTGTAGTCTCTTCATTGATGGGAGCCTGAAAACTGGATCCCCCACTGATCATTGAAAGATGATGGCACCATGATGCAGATCTCCATTGTCTCACCAGGGTACCAGGCATGCACAGTGACAGTGTGGTGACTTTAACTAATGACATGGCGTTGTTCTCCCTTAGGTTTGCCAGCATGCACCCAGTCGCAATATCCCAAAGAGCCACCCCTGATGCCAGAGGAACATCAGACTCCAGATGCACCTGCATCACACCCGCTCTCTGAACCAGGCACCAACGCAGATACCAGCACCTCAGTGGGTGTTAGATCTTTGGATAGAATGCAGGTGCACAGCGGTGAGGGCACTTCACACTCGCTTGAGGTGCAGGTGGAGGCAGAGAGTGCCCAGGGTGCTGGCAGTTAGAGGACTGCCGGGGACCAGGACAATGCTCAGGTGGGCAGATGATGAGCCTCTGGAGTCACCCTTTAGGTGGCAGATACTGGATGTCCAGCGGGATGTGCGGGAGGATCTGGCGGAGATCCATGAGGGTCTGGGTGCCATGGTCTCCGTTATGGAGGAATCCATGCGGACCATCAGCACTGTGTTGATCCTCATGGCTGAGCGCACTGCCCCCTCCATTGAGAGAGTGGCGACTCTCATGGAGAGGCAGCTCCAGGAACAGGATCAGGGGTTCCTGGGGTTGCGCTAGGACCTCAGGTGGTCAGTGTCAGTGTGGGAAATGGATGAGGCACCCAGTATCCCTGCTAGGTGCCCTTCCACCAATGGTGAGCAGCAAGGTCCAGAGCGACTTCACATTGGCACACGAGCTGCCTGTCGTCTCTGCCGGCTCCTCTCAGGGTGCTCTGGATGATGGCAGCAGCTCCTCTGCCCCTCTGCCACTGACCATGGCTTCTGATGAGGCTCCAGTGACTGGGGAGTTGCCAACCGTTGAACTGGCCGCTCCCTCCCAGGCGGGGCCAGCACAGGCTCCATGGCCAGAGGACGATCGCCAAGGTCCTCACGGCCAACAGGACAGCAGAGTCAGCAGCTGTCTCCAACGCCGCTGCCAGTGAGGGGGGAACACCGAGACAAAACACTCACAAACATAAGGTTAAGGCACCATAAACACAAGATGGACTGGTCACGGGTGATCTTCTGTTGTGAAATGTTTTGTTTATTTTAACTGGTCTGGGGTTGAAGACCAGGGAAGGTTCTATTAAAAGCAAAAAACTGCGGATGCTGGAAATCCAAAACAAAAGCAAAACTAGCTGGAAAAACTCAGCAGGTCTGACAGCATCTGCGGAGAGGAACACAGTTAACGTTTCGAGTCCGTATGACTCTTCAACAGAACTAAGGAAAAATAGAAAAGAGGTGAAATATAAGCTGGTTTAAGGGGGGGGGGGATAGGTAGAGCTGGATAGAGGGCCAGTGATAGGTGGAGATAACCAAAAGATGTCACAGACAAGAGGACAAAGAGGTGTTGAAGGTGGTGATATTATCTAAGGAATGTGCTAATAGGTGACATTAAGGGTAGAAAGCAGGACGAGCAAGGTACAGATAGCCCTAGTGGGGGTGGGGTGAGGGGAAGGGATCAAAATAGGCTAAAAGGTGGAGATAAAACAATGGATGAAAATACATTTTTAAATGTATTTGCATCCATTGTTTTACCTCTACCTTTTAGCCAAGGTTCTGTTAATTTGTTTTGACCGTTAACATGAGATAAATTTTCTTTTGTCATAATGGCCTGAGTATGCTTTACCTTTTTGATTTAATGTGGTGCAGGGTAGGCCAGTCTGTAATGCTGGGCGTGGGTGGCTCGAAACTTTATTACACAGGCACTGAGTGGACTTTGGGGTCAAATGAAAGGGGCATTTCTGACACCCGGGATGGAGGAGGCAGCCCTAGCGTGAGGTGGTAGCGCTTATTTGGCAGCCTAGCTGAAGGAGCGTTAGATCAAGGTGTCCCTGGCATCCCTGCCTCCCTGGAGGTTACTGAGGTCTGCTTTCCCTCAGCGTTCTCCTCACCGTGCTCCTCTCCTGACTCACCACTGGATTCATCCTCTGGGGCCTGTGCAGCTGCCTCAAGATCCTCTTCCTCCAGTGGGACTCCCCTTGCCAGTGCCAGATTGTGGAGAGTACAGCAATGCAACCACTGTCAGTGACACCCGCTCTGGGAGGGGTATTGTAGTGCTCCCCCTGAATGGCCCAGGCATCGGAAGAGACCTATGGTCCTCTCTATCACTGCCCTTGTGGAGGCTCCTGTTATACTGCTGCTCTGCCGCTGTTCTTGGGTGGTGGAGAGGCGTCATAAGCCACCTTTTCAAGGGATAACCCTAGTCACCCAGCAGTCATCCATCCAGTCAGCCTGAAGCACTGAATAACCTCGGCACCTGGGAGTGTCTCAGGATGTAAGTGTCATTGGAGCTGCCAGGGTACCTTGCACAGACTTGCAGAATCTGCATCCTATGGTCACACACTATCTGCACGTTCATGGAGTGGAAGCCCTTCCTGTTGATGAAGGCACCAGACTGACCCGCTGGCGCCTTGATGCCCACATGTGTGCAGTCGATGGCACCCTGGACATGGGGGAACCCAGCAATCGCTGCAAAGCCTCTGGCTCGCTCAGCCTGGCTGGCCTTGTCTGCACGGTAATGAATGAAAGTCAATCCCCACCTGAACAGAGCTTCTGTCACCAGCTTCACACAACTGTGGACAGCTGATTGGGAGACTCCACACAGATCCTCACTGACCCCTGGAAAGAGCCAGGGGCAAAGAAGTTGAGGGCCACTGTGACCTTCAGAGCCACTGGCATGGGGTGTCCACCCACACAGTCAGAGCTGATCTCAGGGCTGATCATCTGACAGATGGAGGTCACTGTCTCCCCTGAGAGGTGGAGCCTCCTTCAGCATTGCACCTCGGACATGTTGAGGTAGCTGCATCACCCCCTGTAAACCCTGCCAGCGGGATAGTGGCGGCTTCTGCAGCCCCTTCTGCCTTGGACTACCTGCTGGCCCAGTGCCCCTTGTGTCTGCCCCTCTCCTCCCAAAGGTCCCTCCCCTGGAAGTTGCATTGGGACACCTGCCCTCCTCTCCCTTCTGCCCCTCTCTTCCTCCTCAGGGGAGGTTCCTCCAGCAGAGAGCACAATCCCCATCCCAGGGTAAGGGAAGACTGTCTGATACCTGGAAGGGTCCACATGGTCCGAATTCTCCAGGGTCCTTGGAGACACCAAGGAGTCCTGAAAATAAAGCCTGGAAATGCTAACAATGAGCCCCGAACAGAGATGAAGCTGCCATACACCAGTCACCAGCAGCAAACTATCTACTAAATTCCTCATTACTCACACTGGCAATGCTGCTGACCCTTTTTATCCCGCCTGTGGATGAGGTTTTTGAAATTGTCGGTCAGCTGCCTGCCCGTTTTGCCCATGCGATGAGCGTGAAATCGCACAGGCATGAAAAATCAGCGTCAATAGCTTTTTAATGGACTTAACTGGCCTCTTAATTAATGGTGGGCGTGGCTCCGGCACCCGTGTGTGCCCGAGTGAAATATCGCGTGAGTATGCGATGAAGTCGGGACCCTCACCCGACATTATCATGCGCTATTTTACACTCAAGCGTGTCGGGCGCGCGCCAAGTGAAAAATTTTGCCCATTAAGCTTGAACTCTGCCTCCAACGGGTGGTTTTTATTCTAGGCTGACATGCCAGTGCAGGACTGAGGGAGTGCTGCATTGTTGCAGGTGCTGTCCTTTGGAAGAAATGCTAAACTGACACCATGTACCTTTTTTAGCGGTTTGGGCATAATTAAAGCAGAGCTGAGAGTTTTCTGATGCCCCCTAATCAACGTTTCTATTTCAACTACCTCCATAAGAAGCAGATTAACTGGTCATTAATTGCATTATATAAAGACCCATTGGCACAAGATGCGCTTCAAATGTTCTTTGGATGTTTTGGGGTATTTGTAAAACGTATGATACTGTATTCTATCAATGCATGTCTGCCTTTTGAAAGAGAGTTGCAATTGTATAAGGAGTTACCAGCAGCTTCAGTTCCCAGAAGAGTACATTCCTCTCATTGGAAGTATGGTGCTATCAGTCCTTTGGTAATTAATGCATGTGGTCCTCCTTCAGGTACAAGCCTGGACAGTGCAAACTCATAAAACTACACAGGCCAGTGGAGACCAGTCCAATTTGACAGCCAATACACAAGCATTCAAGGCAAAGATCCGAAATGCCCATCCATTACCTATTGTTTATAGGTGGGCATTGTTGGCTAGGTCAGCATTTATTGTCCAACCCTAATTGCCCTTGAGAAGGTGGTGGTGAGCTGCCTTCTTGAATCGCTGCCGTCCATGTGGTGTAGGTACACCAACAGTGCTGTTAGGGAGGGAGTTCCAGGATTTTGGCCCAGTGACAGTGAAGGAACGGCGATATATTTCCAAGTCAGGATGGTGAGTGACTTAGAAGGGAACTTCCAGGCGGCGGTGTTCCCACGTGTCTGCTGCCCTTGTCCTTCTAGATGGTAGCAGTCGTGGGTTTGGAAGGTGCTGTCTAAGGAGCTTTGGTACAGAGAACCCACAAAAACACCTTTGGTTTTGTCACCAACTCAGACAGGAAAGGTGTAAATCAGACACAGTGCTGGTCACATCTTACCTGCTTTGTAAGCGCTGTTGATAGAGTGGATATCTGCATTGGAGCGAGACGCCAAGATCTCGATCAGACACTGCTCATCTGTACCAGCGCCCTGAATTCGAAAGAAAAATAATCAAGATTCTTCCCTTTTAAAAAAAATAAACACAGTGGAATCAATTATCCATGAGAATTTGTGTGGATAGTAAGAGATGAGTGGGGGGGTTAGGATTCCCGCAACACTCCTACCACTTCCCTACCCGTTCTGAGTGTGTCCCTTCTACAGGCAAGATTACACAACAACTCGGTAATCATCTGTATTGTGCGCTCCTGTCGTAAGGTCTCAGAGCTGACAGAAAAATTTGGGCTTTATTTTAAACGGTTCTTAGGATGCAAGAAACATTGAATCTCAGAGTGGTTACAGTGCAGGAGGCAGCCATTCAGCCCATCAAGAGCCTCTTCTGCACTGTGTGATTCTGTGATATGTCTGGGCTGGCTCACTGAGTGAGCATTGTGACTTAGTGCCATTCTCCTGCCTTTTCCCCGTACCCTTGCACATTGTTTCTATTCAAATAATCATCTATGCCCTCGAATGCCTTGATTGTAACTGCCTCCACACACTTCCAGGTAGTACATTCCAGAATCGAAACACTCGCTGTGTGAAAAAGTTTTTTTACATCACATTTGCTTCTTTCGCAAATCACTTTAAATCTGTGCTCTCTCGTTCCTTTTACGAGTGGGAACAGTTTCTTCCTATCTACTCTATTCAGCCCCCTCATGATTTTGAACATCTCTATCAAATCTCCTCTTAGCCTTCTTCCCTCCAAGAAGAACAGTCCAAACCTCTTCAATCTATCTTCATAACTGAAGTTTCTCATCCCTGGAACCATTCTTGTAAACCTCGTCTGCACTTTCTCCAATGTGTTCACATTCCTCCTATAGTTTGGCTCCCAGAACTGTACACAATACTCCAGATGAGGTCTAACAAATGTCTTGTATAAGGTCATCATAATCTCCCTGCTTTTGTACTTTATGCCCCTATTAATAAAGCCTAGGATACTGTATGCTTTATTAACTGCTCTCTCCATCTGTCTTGCTACCTTCAATGATCTATGCACATATACACCCAGGTCCCACTGCTCCTGCACACCCTTAAGAATTGTACCCCTTATTTTATATTGTCTCTCCATGTTCTTCCTACCAAAATGCATCACCTCACACTTCTCTGCATTATACTTCATCTGCCACCAATTTGCCTACTCCACCAATTTGTCTATGTCCTTTTGAAGTTCTACACTGTCCTCCCCACAGTTTATAATGCTTCCAAGTTTCGTATCATCCACAAACTTTGATATTGTCCCCTGCGCACAAAGATCTAGATCATTAATATATATCAGGAAAAGCAAGGGTCCCAATACCGACCCTGAGGAGCTCCGCTAAAACTGTCCTCCAGCCTGAAAAATACCCATTGACCATTACCCTCTGTTTCCTATTACTCAGCCAATTTTGTATCCATGTTGCTATCGTCCCTTTTATTCCATGGGCTATAACTTTTTTCACAAGTCTGTTGTGTGGCACCGTATCGAATGCCTTTTGGAAGCCCATGTACACCACATCAACAGCATTACGCTGATCAACCCTTTCTGTTACCCCTTCAAAAACCTCCAGCAAGTTAGTTAAACATGATTTCCCCTTTGGAAATCCATGCTGGCTCTTCCTAATCAACCCACATTTTTCCACGTGACTACTAATTCTATCCTGAATAACTGTTTCAAGAAGCTTCCCACTGAAGTTAAACTGACTGGTCTGTAATTGCTGGGCTTATCCTTACAACCTTTTTTGGAACAGGTGCGTGATGTTTGCAATTCTCCAGTCCTCTGGCACCTCCCCTGAGACTAGGGAAGACTGAGAGATTATGGCCAGTGCCCCTGCAATTTCCTCTCTTACTTCCTTGTCAACTTTAAGTACCGACAGTTTATTGAACACTTCCTCCTTATCAATTTTGAACCCTTCTAGTGACAGATTTTCCTCCTCTGTCACCGTGGCCTCGGTAGCATCTGCTTCCTTGGTAAAGGCAGATGCAAAGTATTTATTTAACACCTCAGCCATGCTCCCTGTGTGTAAATCCCCATTTTGGTCCCGATTCAACCTGACTCCTCCTTCTATCACCATCTTACTATTTGTGTGCTGATAGGAGACTTGGGGATTCCCCTTTATGTTGGCTGCCAGTCTTTTCTCATAACCCCTCTTTGCATCTCTCATTTACTTTTTCACCTGCCCTCTGAACTTTCTGTATTCCATTTGGTTCTCAATCGTATTTTCTACCTGACACCTGTCATAAGCACGCTTTTTCTTTATCTTAATTTCACTCTCCTTTTTCATCCAGCGAGCTCTGGATTTGTTTGCCCTGGCAAGTCCCTATCTATTGACTGACGCTAGGAAGGATCCCACAGAAGGATGTGAGAACACTGATTTAAGGCAAATGGCAAAATAACCAAAGGCAAAGTGAGGAAAATTTATTTACACGCAGCAAGCGTGCACTGGAACGCACTGACCGAGAGTGATTGGGAGGCAGGTTCAATCGTGGCTTTCAAAAGGATATCGGATATTTATCAGAAGAGAAAACTCGCTGAGTTGCTCTTACAGAGCTGACACTGACACAAAGTAAAGAATGGTCTCCTTCTGTGCTGTAACCATTCCATAGTTCTGTGAAAGGAAGAAACGTTTTATAAAGTGTTGGAGAAGAGAGAGAAAGGTGTCTTACTGGATACTTTTACAAGTAAAACTTCTTGCAACACCATCAGGCATTATTGGAATAGATCACATTGATCCTGCTCATGGTGTTACACTGTATAAGAACATAAGAAATAGGAGCAGGAGGAGGCCATTCGGCCCCTCAAGCCTGCCCCACCATTCAATAAGATCATGGCTGATCTGCCCCAGGCCTCAACTCCTCTTTTGTGCCAGCTCCTCATAGCCCTCAACTCCCCGATATTTCAAAAATCTATCTCCCCCTCTTTAAATACTTTCAGCGATCTAGCCTCCACAACTCTCCGGGGTAGAGAATTCCAGACATTCACTACCCTCTGAGAGAAGAAATTCATTCGCGTCTCAGTTTTAAATGAGTGTCCCCTTATTCTGTAACTATGCCCCTAGTTTGAGATTCCCCTCTAATGGAGACACCTTCTCAAAATCTATCCTGTCAAGCCCCCTCAGAATCTTGTACGTTTCAATAAGATCACCCCTCATTCTTCTAAACTCTAATGAATAAAAGGCCTATCCTGTTTAGCTGTTCTTGATAAGTCAACCCCTTCATCCCAGGACTTTTCCTACCGTCATACCTCTGTAGTGCCTTGTCAAACACTGACTAATACTTTGGAGCAGGTTTTCACCAATGTTAATAAGCACCTAATAGCCACAACACACGGGTGGTTGAAAGCATTAAAAGTTGCTCCAGAAACAGTGCTTGAATTACCAAGGATGGACATGCCCTGCTTTTGATTGTTTTACAGCCCAGTTCTAACTGAACAATTTGCTGACTTTAAACACATCAACTACAAACAGGAAGAAGAAACCAAAAAAAAACTAGAGATGGACTTTGCATCGATCCTTCCACTGCACCATCAGCTTAGAAAAAAGACAGCGGGGTGATCTTGTGGAGGCCTTTAAAACTATAAAGGGGCTCAATGGGGTAGAGACAGAGAAGATATTTCCATTTGTCTGGGAGACCAAAACTAAGCCACAAAACTAATACCACGCCAATAATTCCACTGGGGAATTCTGCAGAAATAACTTTACCCAAAGAGTGATTAGAATGTGGAACTTGCTACCAAATGGAGTTGTTGAGACAATTAGCATAGATATAATTAAGGGGAAGCTAGGTGAATACATGAGTGAGAAAGGAATATAAGGATATGTTGATGGGATTAGATTAAGGTAGGGGGAGGTTTGGGCGGAGCATATAGCAATTGGGCTGAATGGCCTGATTCTGTGTTGTTAATTCTATGTAAAACATGCCTGCTGCTGTACTGGTCAGCAGCTATGTGGATCTACATGCCAACTTCTCACTCACCTTGATTGCCTCCTTCAGCTCAATTGCATCAAAATGTATGGAGGGCTTCAGCAGTGCCAGAACCGCTTTCTCAAAATTACCTGACAACTCAGACTTCAGCTCCTTTATCAAATCCTGCAGTAGAAAAGGACAAATATCAAATACACAGCAAGAGTGCAGTGACTGAACATGCAGGAAGCCAGCTGCTTCCCCTTGACCAGACAAGACTGTTCATGCTGGTCCCATGTCATCACACGTGTAAGGAATTGCTCCTGGCAGGACCCCCCCACCCCTGACATCGAGAGGGTGCTCAGTATTCCCAACATTTTGTCAATCCCTCAATGAGACCACCTTGAAAACATGGAAGAGATTAAAACTGAGCTGGGGGACCCCAGAAGGAGGCTAAATCTGAGGATTAAACCAGGTTAGTAGCTGGGGCCTACATGGAGACACAAACCTACAACTAGACACTTTACCTCCATCCCTTGCTTATCCACACTGCCCCTCCAACTATAATGTTGAAATTAACTTATCTTTCAGAGCCATCATAATCTACACAATGACATTTACTTTATTAGAAAATGTTATATGTTTTGTCATTGCATTTGAAGCTTGGGATACAGAATATATTATAAATTTAATTTTTCATTTTTTAAAATGTATTTTTTCATGGGATGTGGGTGTCACATTTGTTGCCCATCCCTAATTGCCCTTGAACCAAGGGGCTTGCCACACCATTTCAGGGGGCAGTTAAGATTCAATCACATTGCTGTGGATCTGGAGTCACATTAGACCAGACCAGGTAAAGACAGCAGATTTCCTTCCCTGAAGGACATTAGTGAACCCGATGAGATTTTGTGACAATTAACATTGGTTTCATGGTCATAATTACTGAGACAAGCTTTTCAATTCCACCAGCTGCCGCAATAGGATTTGAACCTTTGTTCCCAGAACATTAACCTGGGCCTCTGGATTACTAGTCCAGTAACATTACCATGATGCCACAGTCTCCTCTCATATATAATTACCTTTCATAACCTCAGGATGCTCCAAAGCACTTTACAGCCAATGAAGTACTTTTGAATGTAGTCACTGTTAAAATGTAGGAAACACAGCAGCTCATTTGTCTCACAAACAGTAACGTGGCAATGACTGGATAGTCTGCTTTAGCGATGTTGGTTGAGGGATAAATATTGGCCAAACCAGGGAGAACTCCCCTGTTCTTCTTTGAAATAGTGGCATGAGGAATAAATGTCTCCTGAAGGAGGTCCATTGCAGGACTGAAAGTAGTCTTGCCTTTAACCTCCATTATGGGACGAAGAGTGGGTTTTCTGGATGCAGTTCCCCTCAAAAGTGAGAAAAAAATAAAAAGAAACATCTTGGGCTTCACTCAGCCACTAATGGTCAAAGATACTTGCCTTTCCATAGGCCGTTTTAAAGGACAGGACAATCTGTTGCCTCTGCTTATTCGAACGATGAGTAACTACATCAATGATAGCTTGTTCATCCGTGCCTAGGAACAGAAGGGGTCAAAATCAAGAGTGGCTCCCGCAGTAACAACCCCATCGAATTGTATATTAGAATTTATTCATAATAGACAATTCCAGATGAATCAGAAATACTGTTGCCAAATGGATAATATTGAGCTGCTTAAATTATGCAACCCATGGTAAATGCAAATAGCTCTTCAATGACAACTCTATAACTTGTATTCTCAGCAATTTTCCAATACGTTCTGGGCCTCACAAAATTGACCCAGTGTGGTACAATAAAAGGTCATCATATAAACACAATTCTCAATGATTTTTGGTTAAAGAGATGCATTCAAGGAGAAACAAGATAAACACAAGGGAGAAAGGGATCGAAGGATATATTGATTGGTTTAGATACCGAGCTGATGACAGGAGGCTTGGGTGGAGTGTAAGCCTGGTCTTTTGGGTGATTGGTCTATTTCTGTGCTGCTATATCTTTGTAATGCTGAAATAAGGGGAATGTGGGACAATAGCCAACCTCAGCACTATTTCACCTCTAGGCCAAGTTCAAATTTCGCCTAATCTGATAGGATGAAGGCCTACCTCTCCCAGCTAATTATTTAGTGTTCACTGCAATTGAGTTTATACAATCGCAAGAGGGGCAAATCCTGAAACTTCCATTAATTCAGCACAAATTGATGACATTACTTAGAGGGTGCACAAATATGGCTGGTCAGGGGTTGTGGAGTGGGAGAGGGGAAACGGAAATATCACATAAAACAGTCGGTGATATTTTTGAGAGGCTGGGATTAAGGCACATTGTCAGAATGAACCAGCAGGAGGTGTGATGCTGCTTCTAACCCAGCCCTGACCTAGGAAACACTTACTCGATGCTGACACCGGTGTCTTGAAATCATGCTGCTGTACCAGAATGTGGCAGAAGTAAGTTTTAATGGACCGTTTCTTTGTTAAAATAGTATGGAGAAGAATTTCAGGCTCTCATGTTAACGACGGCTTGGTTTCAAGGGTTTGGTGTCAGAGGTGAATGTGATAGAAGTGAATGTGTTCTATTCCTCAGCACTAATTTGTTACCTCAATCACCATAGAAAACACGTAAAAATAACTAAAAGTCCAAACATTTGCGAAATAAAAACCCCCTTCATGAATTCTGAGAAAAGGTGGTGATAGGGAAGGGTACTGACATCACATCATAACTGAAAGACAAAGCTATTTTTGTGATGCGTGGTTTCACACTAAGCTAGCTGTCAGCCCTTCTTTTTGCCATCGTTAGGAGCTAGAGATAGGTTAAGTTATATTTGTATTTGTGGGTGTTAGGAATAGTTTTTACTTTTAAGTTTAATTCGTTTTTCTAGATTGGTGCTAAGAAGAGGGGAACTTGAGTTTTAATTTCATTTTAAAAGTTGCTTGCAAGTTTTGTAGGTTTGTGTACACACCTACATTCTAATAAGGTTTTGTGACTCATTTGTAGAAAAACTGGGCTGTTGCCTAGCAACAGGGTGCCCACAGGCACAGGGAGAAGCAGAACAGCAGTTTTTTTTTAGTTCAGTGGAAACCAGAAGCCAGGAGAAGCTGGGCACAGCGGAGGGAACTTCAGAGAGAGCAGATTTCCCAAAACAACGGAAAGGTCTCAAACCCAAGGAGTGAGACAGAAAGGAGGGGTCCCAAGAAAACTTTCTAGTCAACGAAAAAGAACATGAATCTGGAAAAGTGAAGTTAAGAGTGAGGAACAGAGGAAAGCTCTAAGCTTAAAGGGAGAAAGCTACAGGAAGCAGACTTAAAGCAAAATAGGCTTGCGAGAAGCCTGAAAATCAGAGGAGACAGCCAAAGGTTGGTGACTCCTTACTATGGTTATGTGAAGCAGTGGTGTTCTGTTGGCACAGCTGAGTATCTGAGAGTGAGTGCTTGGAAGGCAAAGCCTGAGTGCACGTGGCGATCCACGGAAGAGGAACATCAGAAGGAGAATTCAAAACCCTGGAGGTGGATACCTGTGGAAGGCATCCGAGAGAAAACGTCATTTGGGAGAAGATTCCAAAGCAGTTTCTTCAAGAGTGGAGATTGGAAACCCTCGTGTGAAAGAGGGTTCAGTGAGACGGGTTGGCTCATGGTGTGTCAAGCATCTGGGGGGAGTTAATGAGGGATCTATAGCATCTGTTTGGGGTGACATCTGTTTCAGAGTGTGGTGTGTTTGAACACAGGTCAGCTATTGGTTTACATGGACTGTGCATTTACTGTGAACATTAGAGTATAAGATAGCTTTTGTAACTTGTGTTATCTTTATGAATCTGTATATATCTGTAAAGGTATAGTTGCAGGTGAAGGAGTATTGTAATATAGTTCATCTTTCCTTGTTTAATAAATGTTTTATTCTTTTGTTAAAAGTTCATCAGCTGACTCCTGTGACTCTGTTCAGTAGCTACTCTCCACGTTTCTAAATAAAAAATAAAAGTTAGGATCTATCAAGCCGGGTTCCACCCTGGGATCTGATTTGTCCAGTAGTAACATCAGCTGGGATTAGAACACTAGAGTTTTGTGTGGGCAGTGGAATACCTCCACTGAAAGAAGTTTCCCGCAGCCTAGTTAAAGCCAGTCTTTAGGCCCACTTAGACAGTCAAACAGTGAAAGAAAGGACCTTGCTGAAAGTCAATGTCACAGAAGGAAGCCATTTGGCCCATTGAATTAATGCTGTGGTGGAAATAAGGAGTATATCCCTCCCCTCTTGAAAGAGCAGAGAGATTTCCTCGGTATCCTGGCCAGCACTTTTTCCTCCAAGACCACCACCAAAAAAGAAAAAAGACCCATCCCATCAGCCTTCTTGTTATATGTTTGGGATATTGCGAAACACAAAATGGCTCCCTTGTTGAGCTATTTAACAACGGTGAGTGGACTTCAAAGCAAATCATTATCGATGAGGTGACTAGAAACAAGAGAGGCATGATAATGCATGTTATAAATATAAGTTATTTCTTAAACAGGAATTATAAACATTTCTTCAACCATGGAGGGCATCACACCTAACCCAATGTCTACACATGTGCACTTCCCAGCAGGGATCATTAAAAAGCAGTGAGGAGGAACCACCATCATGCCTTGATATCTTCTCTTCCCAGCCCCGAGCTGCCAATGCGGAATAGTTTCTCAGTTTCTCCCAGAATGAGAAAACTTAATTTAAATAAAAACAAATTTAGATTCACTCACCAAATCCTTTCATAGCTTTCCTTAGAGCTTCAGCATCCCTCAGGGCATCGAATCCTGCAGCATCTCTTACAGTCGCCCGGTTCACAGGCTAAAGACCACAAGATATTTGTCAGCTAAACAATTCATAACCAGTAAGAATTATTCCTCTTTGGGTCTCAGTCATGCACCAATTGCTTTTCCAGCTAAGATGGCAGGTAGGTAAACCTGATGCCAACATTGTAGACAAGTGCGTGCATCACTTTGTCATCACCCGGTGTACCATGGGTTAAAGTTCTCAAATTCATTAAGTCTCATTAACCATTCACTCAAACATCCTTGCATTGTAATGGCTGTTAATGTACCAATTCAGATTGGGAAATTTAAGCACCCACTCATTATGCAAAGCTTTACTCATGTCAGTTCTGTACCCGAGCGTTAGAGCTGGTGTGCAATCACCATGTTGCAATCAGAACCTTCCCTGGAGTATTGCATTCACGCACCACACTTTAGGAAGGATACATTGGCATTTAAGTGAGTGCAACACAGATTTTCTAAAATAGTAAAGGACTCTAAGGATTAAATTAAGAGATTAGACAAACTAGGATTGTATTCCCTGGGAATTTAGAAGGTTAATGGGTGATTAATCAAGGTGTTCAAGATATTAAGGGGAACAAATAAGGTAGAAGGTGAGAAGCTATTTCCTCTGGCTGGGGAGTCTAGGACTAGGGGATATGGTCTAAAGATTAGAGCCAAACCTTGCAGGTGTGAAATTAGGAAACGTTTCTACATGCACAAAGAGTGGTAGAAAATTGCAACTTTCCTCCACAAATTGACAACTGAAGTTCAATCAATTGTTAATTTTAAATCTGAGATAGATAGATTTTTGTTAGCTGAAAGTATCAAGGGTTATGGGGCAAATGCACGTATACGGAGTTAAGTTGCAGATCAGCCAACGTCACATTCAATAGTGGAACAGGATGGAGGAGCTAAATGGCCTCCCCTTGTTCCCCAGTTCGGGCGCAAGGGCGGAATTAACTTTAACTAGCTTTTGTACTCAGGGATGAAAAACATTGGAGTGTGTGTGTAAAGAGTTCCAAGATGTGAGAGGGCGGAGGGCAGAGTCAAGAGGGACAATTCACGTTGTCCACATTCACTCACTGAGAAATTCTTTCCTCCCCAGTCAACTGATTTTCAAAAGTAATCAGGAACGATTTGGAACATCCAAATCACTATATTCAATAAATGTGATGATTATTTGCTGTGCAATGATTTGTAGCAATGCAAATGCCACTGTGACAGCCAACATGCAAACAGAAGCCAGGACACCACACATCGGTATAACATGCAGCCAAGTGTCTTACGTTTTCTTAAATATTGCCAATTAATAATTGTTTCGATCATAAATACTTTTAAACGTTGACACATTATGTTTTAGAAAAAATGGGGTGGGAAATTTTTGGCTTACTTTTGAACACATGTTGATGGCACTATCAGTTTATAGCTCCAATTCCGCTATCATCCCCCAACCGCCCACCACCACCCCCTCTCCCCCTCACCCCCTCTCCTCTTCTCCCCCTTTCCTCCTCCTCTCCTCCTCTGCCAATTTTATCCTCTCCTGAAAGCATTTACTCTGTCTCAAGGGATAGTTCCATATGAGCCATTCACTATATCCCCCATTAGGAACTCAACAGTCAGACAAGTGATAAAGACATTGGCATCACAGCTTATCCCAATCCTGCTCCTGTACAGCATCTTCAGATAGGGATGGGCAACAAGGGAAGCTTGTCCACCTGTCACCCTTCTATACTAATGGACAATGGGAGCTCAACTGCCTCATCTCCTGCCCATGGCCAACCTGACTGAGATCAGTTAATCTAACATAGGCCAAAGAACCTCTCTGGTCTGTGTGGTTGAACTACTCACTGACTAAACCAACATCGCCATTGGGGATATATCCAGCTTTATGTTTTTGGCCCCCATTCACTGTGGAAGTCAAGGTGCCCACAACACCCTACAAGGTGAGCAAGGTTTGAAATTATTTCAAATCCAATTGGCTAAACTCATGCTCCCCCATTAAGTGGCCGGAATTTGGATAAAATGAGGTTTGGACCCAGCGATATATTAAAAAACAAGGAATCAAATCTCATTTCGGCCATCTGAATTTGAATATAACATACATTTTTTTCTTTATTCTTTCATGGGATGTGGGCATCGCTAGCAAGGCCAGCATTTGTTGCCCATCCCCAACTGCTCTTTCAGAGGGCAGTTAGGAGTCAACCACATTGCTGTGGGTCCAGAGTCACATGTAATCCAGATCAGGTAAGGAGGCAGATTTCCTTCCCTAGAGGACATTAATGAGCCTGATGAGTTTTTACAACAATTGATGATAGCTATCACGGCCATCATTACTGAGACTTTATATTCCACATTTTCTTTTATTAATTGAATTGAAATTCCACTAATTGACATGGTGGGGTTAGAACCAGGGCCTCTGGATTACTAGTCCAGTGATAGTACCATTACACCACTGTAATATATTATGCATTTCTTTTCTAAAAGGTGAATACATCTGAATGCTTTTCACACAAATGCCTCAATGAACACGTTAAAAGATCACTTGCAGCAAAACACACTCTCTTCTAGATGAAAGGTCATCAATCTGCAAAATTAACATAATTTCTTTCTCAACAGATTCTGCCTGACCTGCTGAATACTTCCAGCATTTTCTGCTCTTAGTTCTTTTCAACGAACCAGTTGATGAAACCTATGACATTCTTTTGAAAGGATTCTATTTCAGATTTTCAGTATTTTGATTCTGGGCTAGTTGAAAAACAAACTTCTGGAGATTAATGTGTTGTAACTGAGGGTATCTATCTATAAAAATCATTGATCTAACACAGCATCGCATGCAGTTACCTGAGGGAGACAATTCCAAAAGGCTGTAAAGCTTACCTCAAATTCTGAGAAAACCTGGGTGTAAAATGCCAAACAAGATTTAAATAGAAAATTAGGATATTTTCCATCGGCTTAAGCAAGTTGCTGTTTCATGTAGAAAGCAGCCATTATCTTAAGTAATATGAGTTATCACATTCACAACAACCCTGTTCGATCGCAGGTGTGAAACAGGACAGAGATATGAACTATGAACACACAAGGATTTTTGTGTCAGCTCGGAATCGTTGCAAAGGTGGCTGCAATGATAGCTCGTGAACAAAACAAAATGTTTGATTGCTTTAGACCTTAGGGAAAAAAAAGGCAATAAATTTGACTTCTGCTGTAAAAGCAGCGAGGATAGCCAGACTACAGAGAACAGCACATTCAGAAAACAGCCACATGTTTTCTTTGGTTGAGCGAGGGAGATTTCTCCTGGGCTTCAACCTTAAGTCTGGAACAAAAACAAAAATACCTGGAAAAACTCAGCAAGTCTGACAGCATCTGCGGATAGGAACACAATTAACGTTTCGAGTCTGTATGCCTCTTCAACAGAACTAAGGAAAAATAGAAATGAGATGAAATATAAGCTGGTTGAGGGGGGCGGGACAGGTGGAGCTGGATAGAGGGCCAGTGATAGGTGGAGGCAAAGAAGAGATTACCAAAGATGTCATAGACAAAAGGACAAAGGGGTGTTGACTGTGGTGATATTAGCTGAGGAATGTGTTAATGGTGACATTAAGGGTAGAAAGCAGGACGAGCAAGGTACAGATAGCTCTAGTGGGGGTGGGGTAGGGGGAAGGGATCAAAATAGGCTAAAAAGGTAGAGATAAAACAATGAATGGAAATACATTTAAAAATAATAGAAATGGGTGGGAAAAGAAAAATATATATTAAAAATATATATATATATAAAAAAAGTATAAATTATTGGAAAAGGGGGGATCGGAAAGAGGGTGGGGATGGAGGAGAGAGTTCATGATCTGAAGTTGTTGAACTCAATATTCAGTCCGGAAGGCTGTAAAGTGCCTAATCGGAAGATGAGCTGCTGTTCCTCCAGTTTGTGTTGAGCTTCACTGGAACATTGCAGCAGGCCAAGGACGGACATGTGGGTATGAGAGCAGGGTGGAGTGTTGAAATGGCAAGCGACAGGGAGGTCTGGGTCATGCTTGCGGACAGACCGAAGGTGTTCCGCAAAGTGGTCACCCAGTCTGCGTTTGGTCTCTCCAATGTAGAGGAAACCGCATTGGGAGCAGCGAATGCAGTAGACCAAATTGAGGGAAGTGCAAGTGAAATGCTGCTTCACTTGAAAGGAGTGTTTGGGCCCTTGGACGGTGAGGAGGGGGGAAGTAAAGGGGCAGGTGTTGCACCTTCTGCGGTTGCATGGGGATGTGCTGTGGGAGGGGGTTGAGGTGTAGGGGGTGATGGAGGAATGGACCAGGGTGTCCCAAGCGAACGGTCCCTATGGAATGCAGACAGGGGGGGTGAAGGGAAGATGTGTTTGGTGGTGGCATCATGCTGGAGTTGGCGGAAATGGCGGAGGATGATCCTTTGTATGCAGAGGCTGGTGGGGTGATAAGTGAGGATAAGGGGGACCCTATCATGTTTCTGGGAGGGAGAGGAAGGTGTGAGGGTGGATGCGTGGGAGATGGGCCGGACACGGTTGAGGGCCCTGTCAACCACCGTGGGTGGAAAACCTCGGTTAAGGAAGAAGGAAGACATGTCAGAGGAACTGTTTTGGAAATTGGCATCATCATAACAGATGCAACGGAGGTGAAGGAACTGAGAGAATGGGATGGAGTCCTTACAGGAAGCGGGGTGTGAGGAGCTGTCGTCAAGGTAGCTGTGGGAGTCGGTAGGCTTGTAATGGATATTGCTGGACAGTCTATCACCAGAAATTGAGACAGAGAGGTCAAGGACGGGAAGGGAAGTGTCAGAGATGGACCATGTGAAAATGATGGAGGGGTGGAAATTGGAAGCAAAGTTGATAAATTTTTCCAGGTCCTGACGAGAGTATGAAGCAGCACCGAAGTAATCATCGATGTACCGGAGAAAGAGTTGTGGGAGGGGGCCGGAGTAGGACTGGAACAAGGAATGTTCCACATACCCCATAAAGAGACAGGCATAGCTGGGGCCTTTTATTTGGAGGAAGTGAGAGGAGTTAAAGGAGAAATTGTTCAGTGAGAGAACAAGTTCAGCCAGACGGAGGAGAGTAGTGGTGGATGGGGATTGTTCGGGCCTCTGTTCGAGGAAGAAGTGGACAGCCATCAGATCATCCCGGTGGGGGATGGAGGTGTAGAGGGATTGGACGTCCATGGTGAAGAGGAGGCGGTTGGGGCCAGGGGACTGTAAATTGTTGATATGATGTAGGGTGTCAGAGGAATCGCGGATGTAGGTGGGAAGGGACTGGACAAGGGGAGATAGAATGGCGTCAAGATAGCAAGAAATGAGTTCCATGGGACAGGAACAGGCTGACATGATCGGTCTGCCGGGACAGTCCTGTTTGTGGATTTTGGGTAGGAGGTAGAAGCGGGCTGTCCGAGGTTGGGCGACTGTCAGGCTGGAAGCTGTGGAGGGAAGATCCCCAGAGGAGATGAGGTCAGTGACAGTCCTGGAAACAATGGTTTGATGTTCAATGGTGGGGTCATGGTCCAGAGGGAGGCCCATTTCGATCCCTTCCCCCTACCCCACCCCCACCAGGGCTATCTGTCACTTGCTCGTCCTGCTTTCTACCCTTAATTTCACCATTAGCACGTTCCATAGCTAATATCGCCACCGTCAACACCCCTTTGTCCTTTTGTCTATGACATCTTTGGCAATCTCTTCTTTGCCTCCATCTATCACTGGCCCTCTATCCAGCTACACCTGTCTCAACCCCCTCAACCAGCTTATATTTCATCTCATTTCTATTTTTCCTTAGTTCTGATGAACAGTCATTCGGACTCGAAACATTAACTATGTTCCTCTCCGCAGATGCTGTCAGACCTGCTGAGTTTTTCCAGCTATTTTTGTTTTTGTTTCAGATTTCCAGCATCTGCAGTATTTTTCTTTTAACCTTAAAAAGTCTGGGTTCTGCCAGTGTTGCCTGGGGCAACTGAGGATGGATAAGGATCTTGACACGTTCATTGACACTGCCCCCAATGTGCTGCACACATCCTTGTCCCCTGCACACTATATTCAATGCCTGCCTAATTGCACTTCACCCCCCTCCCCCATCGCTGTCTTGCCCACTGTTACTTTACTTTCTAGCTCACTTTGACTACTCCAGAACACCTTTGCTGAAAGCTATTTGGCGGATCACTTTAGTTTTATGTTGTTCAGGCACAAACTCCTTTATTGGATTTAGCAAATCTTAAACTTTAGCAGATAAAGCAAGTTTACTCTAATTCATGTAATGAACTGTCTTCCATACCTTTACTGGTGCTACAGAGGGAGTTACATTTGCACCAACTGAAGAGTTTGAGGTATAACCTTGAGATGGACTAGCCCCGTAGCCTGGTGTCGGGCCCGAGGGGTAGCCTGCTGTTGGGCCCGAGGGGTAGCCTGCTGTCGGGCCCGAGGGGTAGCCTGCAGTTGGGCCCGAGGGGTAGCCTGCTGTCGGGCCCGAGGGGTAGCCTGCTGTCGGGCCCGAGGGGTAGCCTGCTGTCGGGCCTGAGGATGTCGGAAAGCCTGGGTTAGAACCAGGATATCCTGGATTGTACGAGGGAGCACCTGGCTGACTTCCTTGGCCTTGTGGATACATTCCATATTGAGTTGGCTGCTGGTTGGGAGGTGCTCCAAACCCCCCGGGCCCAAAATTGGGAGGTCCAGAAACATGTGGTTTTAACACGTTCGTTAGGCTGTCAACCTAAACAGAACAGAAGACAACAGTGTTAAGATTTGTGGATGTTAAATCACAATTTTGATTCTTATTTCATTCCAATTTTGCTCAAGTAAAACTAATTGCCGTCAGCTTCATACCTAACTTGTTAATCTCTCATGGTGCCAAACACTGAGTTGGGAGCAGAAGTCAAAATCAGTGTTGTCTTTACAGAAATTCAGGTTAGATCTGGGGTTGGGGGAAGCGATTCTGGACCAAGGAGTGCAGAGCAACCCCAAATTTTGCTTCAGTATACTTTTACTTCTGAATAAAGCTGTTTGATAGTTTAGCCCAAATGGTACTGTTTGCCATCATGGTGTTTTTTGGTTGGTTTAAAGAGACCCAAGTTACAATGAATCATTTGTGGTCTTTTTGAGACATACTCCAAAAATAAAAGTCAACTCCATGATCTCCATCCCAAATATTTGTGGCTATTTAAATAATAATGAGATTACACTCTGCCCAAATGGACAGGTTTTTTTTCATTCGTTTGTGGGATGTGGGCATCGCTGGCTGGGCCAACATTTATTGCCCATCCCTAATTGCCCTTGTTCAGAGGGCAACCATATTGCGGTGTTATTTGAGTTTGGTAGGGGCAGAATAGGGGGCATTATTAGGGGCTGCAAAAGCCTACATTTGGTTCAGATGACAGGGAGTGCTTCTTTTTGGAGTGACTCATCGCCTCTGGAAGAGACTGCTCAGTAATGGCAGTGACTGTGGATTCGCCACAGACCTTCAAATAAGGAGTAGGAAACATCTTGTGTTAAAGAATACAATTGAAACATTCTAAAGCAAAGAAATAGATGAGATTTCCTCTCAATGCTATTTATTCATGCCTTCCATAAAAGTTAACTTCCTTGAGCAAGGTCCAAACGTGCTTTGATTCAAAACTAGTGATAAAGGGCATTGCAATTTCCCACAGACTGCACCAAGTCTGGGTGTATGGTTATACTTGTCAGTGTGTTGATGCCCATCTTCCATCCACTGAGTGTCAATGACTCTTGTCTTTACCAGAGTCCATTAAGATGGCTCCACCACAAAGGTGGTGCAGTAGTGTCAAAATATCTCTGAATTAGGTTGCTTTACATCTTCAGTTTTCCAAAAAGGTTATCTTTATATGCACAATGAAAGCCAATTTCTATGGCAAGCATGAGTGAAAAGCATTGGGAGACAGTCACATTAATTTCCTCCATTTTAGAATGTATTCTATAACTCGAGCTATTGTCTATTCCTCTGCCCCCATGGTCCTTAATCAGTTAAGCACCTGATTGGCACTTAATTCATCAGGCCTTCCCGAAAAGGGGCGATACTGGGCTCTCACCTGCTCTCCAGCTGGCTGGCAAACCCCCCATCACCTCTATCAAATACCAACCTGTGTGTTTTGCTGGAGTTCTGGATATTTGTACTGGCTCCCTAGGCAGTCTGTAGTTCCACTTTAATCAACACATGAAGTGAATGTTTATATAGAGGCTTGAAGAAGGTAAATATGGAGTTGTATAATGAACAGTGGATTCTGCTATGAGAGAATTGTAAGAATGTGTTTCCAGATGAAAATACTAAAACAGACTGAACGACTTTCCTCACCTGTATCCCATTTACTATTTTATGCTGGTTAACGAATATATTTTATCTATTTCCCCCCTTGAGTACACTAGTGGAGTGCTGAGTGTAAATTATTTCCCTAGGCTTCCATTGTCCTTTAAGTCACAAGGTATGGAAGAAAAGGGCCATTCGGCCCATCAAACTGATGTCAACAGAAACCCATGGTTCCCCCACCCCCAGAAAGCTATACATTGCAGTGTTGCACATAGACAGGCTAGATATGGTTAATCTTCCTACACAAACCACAGTGCAGATAAACAAACCACCTGACGGGGATCTTTAAAATTGCAAATGGCTTGGACAGGGTAGCTGTGGAGAGAGTGTTTTAACCTGTAGGGAGGATCCAAAGGGGCTATAAATACAAGACGGTTAGATCTAAAACGGGAAATAGGCGGGTGGAATGTGAAACTCGTTATGCTAGGAAGTGGCTGAGGCAAATAATGAAAGTGCTTTCAAAAATAAACTATGACAAGTACGTGAGAAAAGGGAATAGAAAGGTTTGCTGAAAAGCTGAGATGAGGTGGTAAAAAGGGAGGAAATCTGTGTGCAATTTCAACACTAGCAAAGACTAGTTGGTCTGAATATCCAGTTTCTTTGTTCCATGTAACCTCAAGGAATCAGCATTTTTCATTTAAAAACTTCTTTTACCCCCTTTCAATAATTTGCTGTCCTTCTTTCAGTCCTGCTGCTACCAGGCTGGATTTGGAAAGCTGGCTGTAATCTCACCTCGGCCGTTTAGGGGGATTCCCGGCCAGATCTTAGGCCCATCGTACTGCTAGCTTTGTTCTGCTGTCAGAGCTCCCGTCCCTTTAAAGAATGAGATCCCGTGAGCTCCGTGAGCTGCCAGGCAATCTGAAGGGCCTCCGGCTCTCCAGTTCTAGCAAGAGCCACCAGGGAGTGGTGGCCGCTGCCAGGATTGTACCTGGTTGACAGGAGAGCGATGGGCGTCGCCCTTGCAGCAAGGTAAGTGGGGTCGGGGGTCGCTGGGGCAGTCCAGAAGGCCCTGGTGAGGGGGTGTTGTTGGTGAGGGTAAGAGAGGTGTTGCTACGAGGGCAGCCGCTGCTGCAGAGTGCCTGATTAGGACAACCCCCAAACCAATCCGTGCTCCCACTCCGAGTCTAACAGGGTTCACCGAGTGTTCTCCCCAGGCAGTAGAAAGTTCCCCCTCCACCCAGCCCACCACTGGTAAAATGCCAATGGTGGTGGGAAGATCCCCTTAAATGGACACTTATTTGGGACAATTAGCCCCTGGACAAGAAATCTGTCCGCCATCTACTCCACCACTGGCAGAATGACATGGTGAGGGGAAGGTGGTAGGAACTCCACCCTCCCCACCCCGAGTGTTCCCTCACCATTTTCCGGCTCCCTCACTCCCCTCAAGCCCCATCTCCTATCCCACGTTTACAGGTCCCATAGGACACAGCTTTTCCTGTGAAAACATGACCAGGAGGAAAGGCAGGTGACCTGTTTATAAGTGACGCAGGCTGAGGCTGGGGTGTGAGAAGGAGTTGCTTTATCCCACAAGTTTGCTTCTTTCCCTCCACTGTCCACTTGCACATCAGCAGGAATTCCCTGTCTATAGAAAATCAAAAATGTATTCCCAAAGTTCAGAATTCAAACTTTAAATTCAAAACAGATTTTTGATAGACAATGGACTCAGAGGTTATGGGGGGGCAGACAGCAAAGTGGATTCGAGACCACAACCAGATCAGTCATGACCTTATTGAATGGCGGAGCAGGCTCGAGGGGCTGAATGACCTCCTTCCGGCTCCAAAGACCTATGTTCCCATGACAGTGAGCTCCATAATACAACAGGAGACTGAAATGGATTATGCTTCATGAATATATTGCACAGAAGGATCAGAAACTGTGGCTCATCACAGTTTGATTTTACAAAATGAAGATACGCTGGGAATCTAAAATGAGAACACAACATGCTGGAAATGCTCAGTAGGTCAGGGAGTATCTGTGAAGAGAGAAACAGAATTAACATTTCAGGTTGAAACAAAAACTCTGCTTTTCTATCCACCAATCCTGCCAGACCTGCTGAGTATTGCCAGCATTTGTAACTTTATTTTAGCTGTTCTAGGTTTATATCAGAATATTAACGACACGTTCCTATATGTGTATAAACTTACCATTCCTGTCAAATTGGAGGGATTGGCCTGAGCAGACATGTTTCCAAAAACATCTAGTCCGATGGGTAGAGTTGGATTAGCAGGATTGGGACCCCAGGGATTACCACCTGAAACGAAGCAAGAAACCACAAGAACCATCAGGGCCAATGCAACCACTTGGCAAACTAGGCAGTTGCCCAGAGCAGCAAAGAACTGCAGGAACTATTCTTGGAATTACATCAATAAACAAACAGATTTCAGCAATGGGAGTGAAATGTCCAGATGTACACCCACATATACTGACATACATATAGATTTCCATGTTTTTATGTTGCAGTCTTTCCCAAATTTTCATATATTCCTCATTCTACTTATGCAACAGTTTCAAAAACTTGTATATCTACATGGCTTTTCCAAAACAGTGAATCAGTAAATAATCTCAAAGAATGTATTTTAATCCAGCCCTCCTCTCCCTCCAGGTACCATGCCCTAAGAGGGTGCTGGCAACCAAGGGCTTCCATTGGATTGGTCCATGATTACACCTGGCAAAGCACTGCAGTGGTTTGATCTTGCCTCCTGCAGTACAGCTGACCAGGAAACTCTCTCACTCTTACTGCCTGCCATCAGGTGCATTTGAAGGATTTACAGGCTGATAATCAAACTGTTTGCCAATGTTGTGAACGTATTTTTTGCAGCCATCAATTCCTGGAGTGGAACTTGAACCCAGAGCTTCTGTCCCAGAGGTAGGGACACTATCCACTGTGTCACAGGGCCTCCACCTAATCTAGCCCACTCTATCATAATGATTATTTATTGCATAAATTGCACATAAAATCATCCAGTAACTGTTGCAGGAACACATAATATTACATCCTGTGGGCTATATTACATATTATAATGTGCATTTCTTCTAATACATATCCCGTGAAACAATGAAAACAATTAAAATGTACAAATCAGTATAATAATTTCCTTTTTCATGTAATTTAAATCTGTAATTATAAATGCAGAGTTTTAATTCATACTACTGTACAATATTAATTTTTGAAAGTTAATTGTGGGGCCGGAAGCCACAAGGCTGAAGGTTTGTCGATGGTGCCTAATACTCACACACCAGCCCTGAGAACCACCAAAGAACGGAAGACACAGATATCTATTGTGACAAAGATTTCACACAGTCTTTCTGCCAATTTGCCAATACTAACCTCAATCAAAGTCTGCATAGTTTTGTGGATTGGACAACATCAGGCTCTAGAATATAAATGTCAGGGAGTTGGATATGAACTAACCAACAGAAGTCTATGTACACCCAGTTTATACCAAAACAAACGAAGTCAAAAGCCAATTGAAAAATGGCACGTTTTCCCAGTGGCACCAAGGCTTGGCCTCCTTACTGGGCAGTACTACTAACAGCCTGACGCATGAAATGAAAGAAAATTCCAGAGTGGGCATTTCTTTCAATGAATTGCTCATCACCAAACCCAAAGTCTAATTCTGATGCAAAGAGGTAGGAACTGTTGCTTCACCATATACACAGAAGTAAACCTTAGATTATCTACACTATAGAGTTTAATGGAACACTGCTCAAGATTGCGGTAGTCATAAGGACAGGGTTACCAGAATCTTCTTGGAGATATCAGTGTAACTAACTTCGTTCATTTGACAGTTTTCTCATTTCAGAGTCACAAAACTGTGGCTTCAAGCCTTGAACACCTGGGT
Source organism: Cetorhinus maximus (assembly GCF_964194155.1). Lineage (NCBI taxonomy): Eukaryota > Metazoa > Chordata > Chondrichthyes > Lamniformes > Cetorhinidae > Cetorhinus > Cetorhinus maximus. The sequence goes on from NC_135905.1 coordinate 31,430,070, forward strand.
GAAATACTGACAAGAGTGCTGCATTGTTGACATGCAATACCAATGGAGTGCTGCATTGTTGACATGCAATACCAATGGAGTGCTGCATTGTTGACATGCAATACCGATGGAGTGCTGCATTGTTGACATGCAATATCAATGGAGTGCTGCATTGTTGACATGCAATACCAATGGAGTGCTACATTGTTGACATGCAATACCAATGGAGTGCTGCATTGTTGACATGCAATATCAATGGAGTGCTACATTGTTGACATGCAATACCAATGGAGTGCTGCATTGTTGACATGCAATACCAATAGAGTGCAGCATTGTTGACATGAAATACCAATGGAGTGCTACATTGTTGACATGCAATACCAATGGAGTGCTGCATTGTTGACATGCAATACCATTGGAGTGCTGCATTGTTAACATGAAATACCAATGGAGTGCTGCATTGTTGACATGCAATACCAATGGAGTGCTACATTGTTGACATGCAATACCAATGGAGTGCTACATTGTTGACATGAAATACCAATGGAGTGCTGCATTGTTGACATGCAATAATAATGGAGTGCTGCATTGTTGACATGCAATATCAACGGAGTGCTGCATTGTTGACATGCAATATCAACGGAGTGCTGCATTGTTGACATGCAATACCAATGGAGTGCTGCATTGTTGACATGCAATACCAATGGAGTGCTGCATTGTTGACATGCAATACCAATGGAGTGCTGCATTCTTGATATGCAATACCGATGGAGTGCTGCATTGTTGACATGCAATACCGATGGAGTGCTGCATTGTTGACATGCAATACCGATGGAGTGCTGCATTGTTGACATGCAATACCGATGGAGTGCTGCATTGTTGACATGCAATACCGTTGGAGTGCTGCATTGTTGACATGCAATACCAATGGAGTGCTGCACTGATGACATGCAATACCGATGGAGTGCTGCATTGTTGACATGCAATACCGTTGGAGTGCTGCATTGTTGACATGCAATACCGATGGAGTGCTGCATTGTTGACATGCAATACCGATGGAGTGCTGCATTGTTGACATGCAATACCGATGGAGTGCTGCATTGTTGGCAGTTTAACACTGTAGATAAGACTGAGGCTCTTAAGTGCCTGCTCCGGTGAATGTTTAAGATTCCCATGTATGACTGAGACAACATTTTGCATTATAACAACCTTCATTTATTTAGCCTCTTTAACATAGCAAATAATTTTAAAGTGCTTCACAGAGGCAATAACATTGTTGAATTGTGGTGTTGGGGAAGGTGACCAAAGGTAGGATTTGAGGTGGTTTAGTGAGAGGGCTCCAGAGTTCAGTGTCAAGTCCTGCAAGATTCTGGTACCACGTGTGGAATTGGAAGGCAGAGAATGGAAAGATGAGAAGACAAATGAAGGGCATGTGTTGGGGATGTACAGCTGGAGGAGATGTTGAAATTGTTAAGGAAACATAGAAACTAGGAGCAGGAGTAGGCCATTCGGCCCTTCAAGCCTGCTCCGACATTCGATATGATCAATGCTGATCAATTCAATCACAGATCCAAACACGATGAAAATAAACGGAATGGCCAATTTTGTTAAAAGTCATGGTGAGATAGCATGCTGCCTGATCACAAAAGTGGTCCTTAGTGACTATGACCAGGGTGACCTGAATGCTGACAGGGTAGAATTCATCCTGAAGGCATTTGCACAGGGACAGATGGGAACACAGCTTAAATTTTCATCCTTTAAACTCAAACTTAAATTTCAGTTAACTGAATTGGAGAGAAAAAAACTGGTAATCTCTGGGTCCCTTCGAGAGTGTGACATTTCAATCAATGTGTAAACATCGGATCCAGTAACTCCTTCAACCTGGGGCAGCACGTCTTTAGCACGCCACCATTGCTCATTGATTTATTTTTAAAATGAGCCAATGGAAAGACAGAATTAGATTAGTCCACTGTACGATGCAAAAAGATAATGCTCTTGAAGCATTAAATCAAAATTGTGAGTCAAATAAAAAAAAGCCACAGGGATTCAGTGCTGGAGGAACTGACTACAGGATGCCCACCATTTTTCCTTAGGATTTACATGTAGTTAATAAAATGCTTAAGAGCAAATGGTCCACTGGTTGACTTAAGAGTCGAATGGACGAGAGAATAACTAATTCAGGAATGATGAATCACGGTCCCCGGCTGGGTAGTCTCCAGTGCTCCTTGGAGGGTGATTTGAGGTACTTCAGAGTTTTTGGAAACCAGTCTATTTGAAGTGTACTTTCTTTAAAATTTGCACCCTGCAGAGATTTCTAAAGGGTGTCACTGTCAACCTCCTCCCCCCACCGCCCCCACACACCACCCTCTTCTTCCTATCTTTTACAGCCCACAGGAAACCATGACATATTTGAGCCATGCCAACTTACCTGGTGCAGGCGGGTATCCTCCTGGTGCTGGCGGGTATCCCCCTGGTGCGGTCGGGTATCCCCCTGGTGCGGGCAGGTATCCCCCTGGTGCGGGCGGGTATCCTCCTGGTGCAGGCAGGTATCCCCCTGGTGCGGGCGGGTATCCCCCTGGTGCGGGCGGGTATCCAGGGTAACTCATCTTTTAAATCTGAGAAATAAAGTAAATTCAGACCTTTTAAAAAAAAATCAACATGGTGGCACAGCTGTCTACAGTAACTGTCTGAAAGAAAAAAGCATTTATATAGCTTCTTTCACAACCTTTTAAGATGTCCCAAAGCGCTTCACAGTCAATAAAGAACATTTACTGTTGCAATGCAGGAAATACAGCAGCCAATTTGTGCACAGCAAGCTCCCACAAACAGCAATCAGATAATCTGTTTTTGTGATGTTGGTTGAAGGATGAATATTGCATTAGACACCAGGGCGATCCTCAATGTTCCCCTTCAAAATAGCACCATGGCATCTTTTACAGCCATCTGAGAGACAGATCGGCATTTCTTAACATCTCATCTGAAAGATGACAGCACCGACAATATGCATTCCCTTAGTACTGGACTAGACTGGACTGGACATTTTAAAAGACTGGACTAGAATTTGTGCTCAAGTCTCTGTAGTGAGGGCCAAACCTGCAGCCTTCTGACACAGAAGTGAGAGTGCTTACTGACTGAGCTACACCATGAGACAGAAGCAGGGCCGGTCAGGGACATCACTGGAAGCAGTATGAGGATGGACTGTCTGAGCTGAAAATTGGCAGAGAGAAATCCCAGAGCATGGGGAGGTTGCAGACAGGGAACAGCCAAGAAATGTGGATGAGTCCTTCAACATTAGCTTCTTCACCAGGATGCTTTGAGGCTTTACGAGAACATGGGGCACTGAGTGAAGCACTAGTACAACTTCTCCAGCACCAAGAGGGCTAACTTTCACCTTCGTAATGTCACCTGCCTCTGTCCTTGCTTCAGCTCATCTGCTGCTGAGATCCATCATCCAAACCTTTGCATATAAATTCAACTATTCCAATGCTGTCCTGCTTGCCGTCCACTTTGCACCCCCCATAAATTAGAACTTTGCTGCCCTTATCCTAACCCACACCGAATCCCTTTGATGCTTCATCCCTGACCTATATTGGCTCCTGGTTCGAATTTAAAATTCACATCCTTGTTTTCAAATCCCTTCATGGCCCCTGCCGCTCCCTATCTCTGTAATCTCCTCCAACCCCACAACCCCCTGAGATCTCTGCGCTCTTCTAATTCTAGCACCTTAAGCATCCCAATTTTAATCACTCCACCATTGGTAGCTGTGCCTTCAGCTGCCTAGGCCCCAATTTCTGGAATTCCCACTGTAAACCTCTCCACCTCCCTCTCTTCTCTTTCAAGAAGCTGCTTAAAGCCTAACTCTTGGCCCTAACCTTTGGCCATCTGCCCCAGTATCTCCTTATGTGGTTGGATGTCAAATTTTGTTTGATTATACTCCTATCAAGAGCCTTCAGACGGTTACTATGTAAAAGGCAATATGTAAATGCAAGCTGTTGTCATCTAACTGTTCACAACATACTCCAATCAAATTTCTCTCTCTGCCATTTTAACAGAGGCTTCAGACTGTTAATATTGCCCAACATCACACTGAGGCTTAGCCCTAAACAAAGTGCGGTAACCCCAGAATCTAAAGAAGCCACTCATAATCAAGAACCGTGTACATTTTGTGCAGTTGAATGGCCAATGTGATTCACTTCAGCAACAACTGCGATTGAGCCAGATCAGATCTGGACCCAAGTTGGAGGCAAAGTGGAGTAGAGCAGAGGCCAATCTGTGATAAGAATCCATCTCACCTGCTCAGATTACAGCCTGGATTTTGTCTTACCAACAGCCCTAGAACTGGAAAACTGGAAACAAGCCAAACCTCCAGATTTTCCCACAAAGCTGGAGTATGGGGACTGGGAGAAACTTGATTAAATGAAGGACAAAAATGTCAACTGCTTATTTGATGCAAGGAGCATTTATTCCATGTGCAACCCCCTGACAGCCTAGCCAAATAACAGCCAGGAACTGCAAGATTATGACATATCCATATGATAATGTAAAGATAGCTTAGTGCTTGTTTACATAGGGTAGATCTCTAACTACCAATAGCAAAGTAGATGCCAGCCCGAGAGACCATGTTGAGATGGTAGCAGCGGGGAAGGGGTCGGGAGAAAGAGGTGCAGTGAACAGATTAGAATGAGGAGAGCACATTCCATATCACCTTCCTGCCCAAGCATTTCTGGGATGTGTTTGCCTTCCTTGTACCCATACCGAATACCAAAGCATCTCCTAATGTTTGGTCCTAAATCTATATATGTGACTGTTGGACTGGCTAATACGTTCTTTATAAGAACACAAGAAATAGGAGGAGTTGACCTAATGGCCCATCGAGCCTGCTCTGCCATTCAATACAATCAGGCTGATCTTGGGCTTCAACTCTATTTTCCCGCCCATTCCCCATATCAGTTAATCCCTCTGAGACACCAAAAATCTGTCCGTCTCAGCCTTAAATGTATTCAACAATGGAGCATCCACAAGCCTCTGGAGTAGAGAATTACAAAGATTAACAACCCCCGCGTGAAGAAATTTCTCCTCATCTCAGTCTTAAATGATCGGCCCCTTATCTTGAGACTGTGTCCCTGTGTTTTAGATTGCCTGACCAACATCTCAGCGTCCACCCTATTAAGCCCCTTCAGAGTTTTGTAGGTTTCAATGAGATCGTGCCTCATTCTTCTAAACTCCAGAGAATATAATCCCAATTTACTCAGCCTCTCATCATAGGGCAACCCCCTCATCCCAGGGACCAATTTAGTGAACCTTCACTGTACTGCCTGCAATTTATTCTACTTGAAGCTCCCTGTAATCTACCCTCCTTAAACTACAGATTGTCATTTTAGTGCCAATTTGTCTCAAGAGGATTTAGTCCTGTATTAACACCTAAGATTATGACAGCATTATCACATTGTCTTTTGTGGGGTTTTGTTATGCACACATATCTCCTGCATCACAACAGTGACCACACTTCAAAAGTACAATTGCCTATAAAGCTCTTTTGGACCTTCCAAAGTCACAAAAGACACTATATAAATGCAAGTCTTTCTTTCTTAACTCTAGGAAACTGGATTATTGAGTTTAGCCAAAGTCATCTCGAGCAGAAATGCCAACAGGGAGAGAGATTCCCATTCCAACAGGTTAGGCTAGTGTTGGATCCTGTGGATCCTCATCGCCAGTTTGTTGTGAGAGGTGGCTGAGTTGGTATTATTGATAGAGTTGATCAGCAAACACTTCTTTAGGTGGAAAACTTCTAATTTATTTACAAAGATGCTCAACAGCAACTACATGTGTGCCTTCACTTCAAACTATCTACAGAGCTAGCCTGTGCTACTCTCCTATTGGCTATTAAAGATCATGTGATCTTCCTTAACAAACAAACATACATTCTTAAAAAGGTATATTACACATTAGATAAAACCATAATTACCACATCCCTCCCCCTTTACTCAGATATACATTTTATATTTACAAGTACTATTTTCTCAAGATAGCAAAATATTTACACAGGCAAGTAATTTACAAATTCAGTCTTTCTGGGGATTTCCTTAGGGCGTCTCAGCTCTACAGCTTCAGTTGCTTTGTCAGGAACCTCCTTTTCCAGAGTTGCCTGAACATCAGGTGCTTCGGTGGGCCCTTACAGTTCTGTATCCTCAACTCTTACAGGAACATCAGACATTCCTGTTCTCTCAACAGGGAACGCTGGCCTGGTCGTGAACACTGATCAATTCTTGGTGATTTGTTTCTCTCCTCCTTAGATGATCCATATGTCTCCGTATGAGTAGGCCTTCCACCTCTACGTGGTAAGATAGAGGTCCACTTATTTCACCCGGTAATCACGTTGGTCCTTCTCCAAAGTTTTTCACTTATACCGTCTCTCCCACGGTAACTTTCATCTACTAACTATGCCAGCCGTGTCTAGTTTTCTGGCTTCCCTGATTCCTTTCCACCTTCCCCTCCAAATTTGGCATTATTACGTTCAATCTCTTCCTGAGACAGCGTTTCATCAATAACTCCGCAGGTGTGACACCTGTTGTTGTGTGAGAGGTGATCCTATAATGGAAAAGAAAACGTGCTAACTTGGTTGCTAAGGAATCTCCAGTTAGCATCTTCATGCCTGCCTTGAATGTTTGAACCGAACTTTCAACCAGTCCATTTGAGGAAGGGTGGGTACGGTGAAGTTTTTACATGAGTGATACCGTTGAGGCTGATAAACCATTGAAACTCAGCACTCACTTCCTGTAGTCCGTTAATGGCAAAATTTTGACGCAGCTTCTCTATTGTAGCAGAAGACATTGGTGACTTCACCTCACATGTCCATCGATCTTGAATGGGCATCAACAATGAGCAGAAACATTGTTCCCATGAAAGGTCCCACATAGTCAATGTGTAATCATATCCATGGCCTTCCTGACCACTCCCAAGGGTGTAACAGAGCTGTTGAAGGCAACTTTTGCAGTTGCTGACATTGCACACAATTCTTCACTAAACTCTTTCATCATCCATCCCAGGCCACCATAGGTAGCTGTGAGATATGGTCTTCATTCAGGATATTCCTGGATGTGCGCTGTGTAGTTCAATTAGAGGTGGCTCCCTTACCTTTAGGAAGTACTATCACTTGCGCTCCCCGCAATAAGATGCCATCCTGGCTGGTTAAAGTACGATTACATTTCATCAGATACAGGCTCTTGTGACCAACCATGAAGCACTGGTTCTCATACTCGAGATAGGACTGGGTCCCGACCTGTCCAGTCTATGATCTGCTGAGCACATACTGATAAGGAATCTAAGAAATTTAACAATAAAACAAGTCCCTGGGGAACTGGCACTTCCTTGTCATTTTCTTGTAAAGGCAAACGACTGAGTGCATCAGCTTTTGTTATTTGATTGCCAGGCCTATGTAAAAGATTATATTCAACTGCTGCCAGGATTAAAGCCTATTTGTGTTTGTGTCTTCTTTCTAGTGCTCACTTTAATCACGCCCTTCTTTTCAATTTCCATATTAGCCTTACTAATTACTCTTAAATGCAGGCTTGACTTAAGTGAGTTCAGTGGTTGAGTCTCCCAAAATTTCATCATCTGTCTGTTTCTTAGAAAATTCTGCGACTTTCACTTCCAAAGCCCCTTCAGCTTCACCTAGCTGATTCTTCAGCTCTTTCATCTCTTTTTTCTATTTATTTGCTGCCTCGTGGAAAATTGAGCATTGTTGTGTTTCCTCTGCCAAATCATCCTGGTTTTTTCAGAGAAGCACTGAATTCTCTCTTTTTTTTCTTCATACTTTTCCAGAGGTGCAAATTTAGGCCCGAGGGGATCTTGTAGTGTGTGAAGGTCTTTCAGCAGCTTTTCTTTTTTATTTCAAAGGTTGCTCACCTCGTCTCGAACTCTGTCATTAATTGTCTCTTCGAGTTCCTTCCGCCATTCTATCCTGTTTTGGCTTAAGACAGCCTATGTTTTTTCAGATTGTTGAGTCCTTACACACTCCTTTTTCAAAACAAAAACACTTCCAACTTCCTTTTGGAATCTCAGTGACCAATCAAGATCGATTTCCTTCAGCCAATTTCGCCCGAGGAGGATTGGTCCTCTGCCTTTCTACACCAACACTGGTAGCTTTGCTGATTAGCTTCCATAATGGACAGTTACCCTAATTATGCCTTTGACTTGAACGCCCTCACCCGCATATGTTTTTAATTGGACTGTTGTTTCTTCTAAATTTCTTCTAAATAATGTTCCCCATTATTCAGATATCTGAAGGTATGTTCCCCAATTACTGTAGTGGAAGCTCCTGTGTCCACTTCCATTCTAACAGGTCTACCATTCACTTTCACCGTTACATATATTGGTTCTGTCTTTCCATCCTTCAAATTAAATAACGAGTAAATTTCTGAGTTTGTTGTTTCAGGCTCTTCTACATTGTAGATCTCACTGAGTTTTTTCTTTTGTTTGAAAGCCTACTTGACTCTTTCCTCAACTCTTTCCTTGCACTGTCTCATTATGTGTCCACTTTTATGACAGTAAAAACATTCTATTTTTTTTTTAAAACTGCCAATCGTTAAAAGGCTGCTTGTTTCCATCTCTATTGAAATTTTTCCTTGTTTTTGTTGCTAAGTCATTTTTAAAAATTTTCCGACTAGCGGGTCTGTTTCCCGCTTCTCAGCAGAGTCTTGCATTTTCGCGCCCTTTTTGGTTGGGGTTTCCTGCCTGATGTGGAGGACAGCGCCATTTTGCATGCCCTGTGGCTTTTGACTCTCTTACTACACTCTCCATGGCCAGTGCTATCTCTAGTGCTTTCTTGAAATCCAAATTTGCTTCAGATAACAATCTCTACTGAATCGCATCCTCATTCATTAAACTATCTCTGGGCATGTCGTTTAGAGATGTACCAAACTCACAATGTTCCGTTAATTGCTTCAAACTTGCCACATAGCATACAACTATCTCTCTGGGGTTCTATTTCTCGAATTAAGCTTGAACCTTTATATCATTACTGAGGGCTTTGGTAGATAATGACCCTTCACAAGGTCCACCAATTGATCAAAGTTTTTCGAATCTGGGGCACTGGGTGCCATCAAACTTTGATTAAGCCAAAGGTTTTATTGCCACATGTGCTTAAGAGGATCGCTCGCCTCTTCTCTTCCCCCACAATCGCGTTCGCTTGGAAAAAGAATGTGAGGTGTTCAATATAATGAGACCAAATGTCCGTGCTTGGATTGAAATGATCAGTTCTTCTGAATCGCAGCAGCCTGAGAGGGAATCACTTCTTCAATTCGAATGGAACTGCTACTTACAATAACTGTGCGAGGTACAGTGCCGGTTTTGTTTCACTTGATTTCTTCTGTTAAACTTGTTTTATCCCCGTCGCCAGTTTGTTGGACCCTGTGGATTATCGTCACCGGTTTGTTGTGAGAGGTGGCCGAGTTGGTATTATTGATAGAGTTGATCAGCAAACACTTCTTAGGTGGAAAACTTCTAGTTTATTTACAAAGGTGCTCAACAGCAACTACATGTGTACTTTCACTTCAAACTCTATCTCTACACTACTAACTACAGAGGTAGCCCACGCTACTCTCCTAATGGGTATTAAAGATCACGTGATCTTCCTTAACAAACATCCTACTTAAAGGTATGTTACGCATTAGATAAAACCATAATTACCACAGCAAGCCTCAAATCAAACTTGTGTTAATCCACATCTGTTGCTGATCAAACACCAAATGTGTGCTAAAAGCAGCCTGTTGCCTTGGCAAACCAAGAGTAAAGGTCAGGAAAATAATAGAAGGTGGGTTAATGGTTCAATCACAAACACTGCATTCATTTCAACATTACTGGATGGGGGGAGGGGCAAGTGCAGCATCACCATAACCCAGTTTAACTGGTTACAGTCATTGTTTCACTTACCAATTCTATGCACAAGTGGTTAGGATTTGGAGTGCACTGCCTGATAGCATGATGGAAACAGGTTTAATCGTAGCTTTCTAAAAGGAATTGAGGGAGAAAAACAGGCACATGCATGGGGAAAGAGCGAGAGGAGCGGGACTAACTCTTTTGCACTTTGAAAGAGCTGGCACAGGCTCAAAGGGCCGAATGGCCTTCTTCAGTGCTGCACTATCCGATGATTCTAAATACAGATTTATCCGTATTTTGATTATTTACATCAAGGACTGGCAAAGAGAGAGATGTGGAAGAATGAGACACAGCGAGATGGGATGACAGGGCGAGAGCTAGAGAGAGGAGACAGAAGGAGGGGATGATGGAGATAGAGGGTAGAATGGGGAGTGAGAGACAGAGATATATACTGTTTTATTAGTAATACGTGTTGAAAAGCATTTGGCATTAGGAAAGTCACAGAGTAAAGTACCCAGAATCAAAGCGGCCACAGGAAAACTAAAAGAAAACCTGACTAACCCAACACAAGCAGACCTCTTGTGTATGTGATGAGTCAGCACTAATGGCCCAGCTTGATCATGGGTAAACTCGGACAACAATGTGCTTTCAATCAATATTCCTCAGCAAAAATATGTTCCCAGAGCCTCTTCACAAGAGGGAGACTTAAACACAAAAAGTTCTACATGCCAAAATAGCATATATGTTCCAAGTGTCACCCCACATAATTCACCTACAAACTATTTAATGAAACAAAGAACATTCATACAATAGTTACAGCACAGAAGGAGGCCATTCAGCCCTCTATACTCTTGCTGGCTGTCTGTAAGAGCATCTCAGTTAGTAACATCCCAGCCATTTCCAGGTAGCCCTCCAAATTTCCTCCCTTCAGAAAATACTTTTAAAAAATTGTACTTTTTAAAAAGGAACTAAATACTTTCAAAGTGAATCTACGATAATCTGATTGAACAAAATGACATTTTCAGGTTGACACGTAACCATGAATTTTAGTTGAAAAGAATTAAATCGACTGATCAGTTTTTTGGGCAATAACATAAATAATTGCTTTTCACCATGGGCGGAATCTTCCAGTCCTAACAGCAGCGGGAAGCTTGGTGGCCGGGGGAACTTAATTTGGCTTGAGGCAAAAATCAGTTTCCCGACGGCGGGATGAATTTTAGCAATTATATTCTTGGGACGTTAAAGGCCCAGTCGAACTTTCTGACGAATAATGTCGGGAAGCCCTTTTGCATGCGTCAGCAAGTCATGCATGCTTATTAAAATGCCACTTTGCCAGAATTAAGATCCCCCTCCAGAGAGAAATTAAAATGTTCACTTTTACAACTGCACTAAGTTGGATGCAGCTGGTGAGATAGGCTTCTTCCATCGTTAACAGTTGCTGCATTGTTCTCTTTGGAAAGCATCTGTAAAGGCCAACCTACGCTTGAGACTGGTAGTACAAGTTGTGCAGAGGATGACCAATGAAGGAAGGAAGGGTTAGTAGGGAAGGGTTAGTAGGGAAGGGTGGAGCAGTGTCCGGGCAAAGGAGGAAGGGCTAATGCAGGCTGCCCAGGTGTTAAATATGGCCCCCGGACCTTCAAACCCATGAGGTAGTGGCAGGGATGGCGACTTCCTGCCCGCCCTGCCAAAAGATTCACCACGCTCCGCACGGATACACAGGCAATAAACTGACCACTGCAAGATCGCGCATGGTCCGTCATCCTGCACCCTCTCTCCCCTCCCCCACCCCCACCCCCAGCAGAAATCACTCTGACTTCAGCTCCCACCACCGAACATAGACTCCAGAATGGAAGATTCTGACCCTCAAATTTGAAAAGCTGCTTTCAACCTTCCCCAGAATGCAGTTTCCTAGAAACTTGGACAAACTGGTAAATTTTAGGTAGTGGCTTAAAGGAGGAGAGGTTTAGGGAGGGAATTCCCTCCCTAGTGCCTAGATAGCTGAAGGCCTGGGTGCCAATGGTGGGGTAAAGGAATTGGGGAATACACAAGATACTAGAATAGGAGGAACAGGGGGTTCTCTGATTGTTGTAAGACAGGAGGAGGTTACTGAGATAGGCAGGGTGAGGCCATGGAGGGATTCGAACATGAAGAGGCGAATAATAAAAAGTGTTGATGAATCGGAAGCCAAATGTAAGTTAATGAGCAGAAAGGGTGATGAGCAAGTGGGACTTTCAACCATGACTGGCCTCTTCAAGCCAGCAACACAATAGACTTAGCTGGAAGGAGCATGGTTGTGCATGGTCGTATTTCAAAACTGTGAAATGTGGAGAGCCAAGAGTTCTTCTGAAATTGCAGGGGTCTCATCCTGTCCTTCATTCCATCATCTTCACAGGACAGCCAGAAATAAACCTGCCCAAATACCTAAAATTAAACTTTTTAAAAAGCCCAGTTGAAAAGAGATGACAGGAAGCTCTAAGCTAACCTTGAGCTATCCATGCAACTAGACAACATAACTTCCCAGCTTTCCTTTTCCTGGCGGTTAGTCTTCTCTCGCTTTGGCGCTTGCCTCTCAGGCTCTCTCACTTTTACACTGGCACAACCAGGAGAAAACTGAGAGAAAGAACTTGCATTTCGAAAGCTTCAGGACGTTTGAAAGGCTTGACAAGCCAATGACCTGCTTCTGAAGAGTAGTCACTGTTGTAACGTAGGAAATGCAGCAGCTAATTTGTGTACTGCAAGCTCCCACAAAGAGCAATGTAACAATAACCAAATAACCTGTTTTGAAGGAATGTTGGTTGAGTGATAAATGAATGTTGTCCAGGACACCTGGGCTAGCTCCCCTGTTCTTCAAAAACAGTGATGGGATCTTTTACATCACCTGATAGAGCAGAGGAGGCCTTTAAAGAGCAGGACATTTTCAGTTAGTGAGTGACCATTATCTACAATCACACTTCTAACCTGCTCCTCCCACCATACAACACGAGATTTTACTGCGGAACAAGTCTTATTTTCTAAAACTCAATCCACAAACTTCAAAAGCTGAGATCTCAATTTCATCGAACATTGTTCAGACAATGACAATGTCCATTATTGACATTGTCCAACGTTGATAAAACAGTCTGTTAACCAGAATCCTCGGAGTAAGGCAAGGGAGCGGGTGGGTCATCTCCTCTTGATAATAGTCATCCTTGTTATTATTTCCTTTTATTTATTTCCTTTTCACTTTAGTCTGGTGACTAAAAAAGAACTCAAGAAAGGTAAAAAAAAACGTAATTTCTTCTGGGAGTCGGCTTCAGGCCAACTTGGCACAGAGAGTGGGGCTGCTTCAACCTGAAACACATTTTCACAATTGAGAGTTGGCTTTGCACATGGGCAGTAAAGATCGATTGTAGGCGAAATGGGAGAGTGTGGGATAATAAAGACAAACAATTCAACCCCATTTTGAAATCATTTTCCTAATTAAAAAAACATATTGTGTCAAGGTAAATAAGAAAACGTGCAGCAATTTGGGAGAGAGAAACAGACTTGATTTCAGCCCCCAACTTGAAAAAAATCCCTGGAATGATCCAGAATTTCAATGAAAATGTATTTTTCTTTATCGCTCAACTAACAGCTAAAAACTGATTATCTTGCCGCTACGGTACTACTGTTTGTGGGAGCTTGCTGTGCTACCATATAACAACACCACATTACAAAATGAGATGTCCTAAGGTTGTGAAAGGCACTATATAAATGCAAGCCTTTCTATTTTCCCTCCAATACAAACTGCCATTTAATCAATCTTAGGTTAACCAGAAGGCATTAACTACTGAATCATAAACTGGTGATTATACAGTATACAGTATTAACATTAAGGACATAATGACCAACATGTATTGCTGCGTATAAATGGCAGGTGCACTTATCTGAAAAGGAAAAAGTGGAGATAAACAATATTATATCAAATTTAGATGCAAATGTAGCAACTGCCATTTACATAGATGCAGCTGTATTATGCTGATGGTTTGTTGCTAGAATCCTTAGGCTAGCAATACAAGTACCCAGAGGCCAAGTTGTGCAGGAGTGCTCCTTTGAAAAAGGTGCAGTCCTCCTAGGTAACCTGATTCCTTACTTACATTGAGAAACCTCACACCACAGGGCAGGCTGCCAGGAAATGGAAGCTGTTGTCAAAATATTGTCATTGCCACGCATTGTGCTGGAAATGGCAGTTCTGGCTTCATGTGTAAGGTTCACTCAATATAAATCATGCGGCACCATGTAAGGGTTAATATTACAAGCACTTGCTTTTAGTAACGTCTGAACTTGTTAAAATATCGAGCCCCCACACAATGAATGAGTTTGAAATGGAGTTACTCATGCAGACTAATGTGGCAGCCATTTCGTACATCAAAAGAAAAACTCTGAAGTTGCTGCAGTCCATTCTATCAGGTCCAACCCTGACATTATCATGAAATGCTGATGCTATTGTTTGTGGAACCAACCTCCACCTTTCATGGACTGAACACTAACTCTGCAATTCTTCCTCCCTCCACTTGGACCATGACCCCCACCGCTGAACATCAAATCATAGTTTCCCAGGCTGTTACTGACTTCATCTTCACTGGAGATCGCTCCTGCCATCGTCTCCAATTTCAATGTCCCCCAGTCATGCACAGCCCACTTCCACCTCCAAACAGGATTGCCCTGGTTGACCTATCCTTTCAGCCGAGTTCTTGCCCAACAAAATATTTTTCTTCCAATTTCAACACTAATCTCTTCCCATCTACATCCATTACCCTTCCCAAGCTGTCCGCCACTTTAACAATTTCCTGACTCCAACGGTTTCCTTTTCACCAGTCACCCAGTCTCTCTAATCCTTCACCCAGATGGACTGAGAACTCTCTGCCGCTTCTGCAAGGAGATCCCAAGCAGTCCCTGTCCACCACCACCCTCCTTATCCTGGCTGAACTTGTTCGCACATTGAACAACTTCTCTTTTGACGCCCCTCACTTCTAACAAATAAATGGTGTTGCTATGGGAACCCATATGGGATGTGGCTATGACTGCCTTTTTGAGAGATACGTGGAACATTTTCTTCCACTGCTACTTAGGTCTTCCTCCCTAACCTCAATGCACCTGTCAGGAGTGTGATGGGATATTCTCCACTTCCTGGATGAGTGCAGCTCCTACAGTACTCAAGAAGCTCGACACCATCCAGGACAAAGCAGGTCATTTAATTGGCACCCCATCTACCACCTTAAACATTCACTCTTTCAACCACCGATGCACAGTGGCAACAGTGTGTACCATCTACAAGATGCACTGCGGCAACTCACCAAGCATCCTTCAACAGTACCTTCTAAACCCACGACCTCTACCACCTAGAAGGACAAGGGCAGCAGATGTTTGGAAACACCAGCACCTCCAAGTTCCTCTTCAAGCCACACACTATCTGACTTGGAACTATATCACCGTTCCTTCACTGGGTCAAAAATCCTGGAACTCCCTTCCTTACAGCACTGTGGGTGTACCTACACCAAGTGGACTGCAGCAGTTCAAGAGGGCAGCTCACCACCACCTTCTCAAGGGCAATTAGGGATGGCAATAAATACTGGCTTTGCCAGCGATGCCCACACCTCATGAAAACATTTTTTAGAAAAAAACTCTTTTCCAAGGCACTGATGACTGTATCCATGTCATTTCCTGCTTTCGTCCCGAACTGGAAAATTTAACCAAATTTGCTTCTGCACTCTGGTCTCTGGAATGGGATTTGAACTCACGAACTTCTGACTCAAAGGCAAACATGTACAGAATAATACAAGAACAAAATATTCTAATGAAAGGTCATCGACCTGAGGCATTGCTCCGTTTCTTTCTCCACAGATGCTGTCTGACCTCCTGAGTATTTCCATCACTTTATACTTTTATTTATGCAACACACTGAACCAAGGCCAACATTCATCCCACAAATAAACACAAAATAGATGACCAGTTCATCTGTCAATGATATTGGTTGAAAGAAGAATGTTGTCCAGGACACTGAGAATTCCAAAGTAATGCCAGGAGATCCGTAATGTTCATTTGAACTACCAGACAATGTTGAAGAATCTTCAGCTACCAGCGCATTCAAGAGGACAGTGCAGCATTCCCCTAGTACTGCACCACAATGTCTTCTTCAGTACTGCAATGAAACATCAGCTTGGATCATAGGCTTTCAAAATAATGGTGTGCAGACCTTTGCAGGTTCCTGAGGGGATTCCAACATGTCAACAATGCCATTAAACTTCCACCAATCAGGAATTGGGTAAAACACACCAAAAGGAGAGTGACTAGAATTCGGTGCTCAATTTTTTTCCCCCTGTATTTGTTGAGTTCTCTCTTTTCCTGCATACCAACAAAAGACACTGTCTGCATTGTTAACAAGGCTTCCATTTGCGCAGCTGCCAGCATCTTTCAGAGTTGGGACAGGGATCCAGGAGAGTAGCCTTGTAATTCCAGGCGATCGCCAGCACCGGAAGACTTGAAAGCCACTGACCTAGATCAAGTGTTGAAGATTCCCAAATCCTTCTGACCCAGAGGCAAAAAAACTGTGTCAGGCTCAAAAAAAATAGTTTGGTTCCACAATAGAAGGTAAAAATGAAGCAAATGCTGTTCACAACTTTGAGAAAATGCATGAAACTTTCCAGGGAAAGTGTTAAAGAGTGGATTTCTCATGCAGAAGTCGAATTACTTTTAAACTTGGGGTGGGATACTGGCCAGGAGTCATACTTGCAATATTAAAATAAACATACAAGGGATTACTCCAGTGCTCAATGGTTAGTTGACTGAATGTGTAATTGTCTGACAAATATGGCTTGGCTCCTTCAGTGACTCAATCTGTTAAAGTTTCCACTCACTCTTGCAAGCTTGTGGCAAAGGTCAGAACATTCTGGCATGTTTGCAGTGGTTTAATTTTGGTCTGTTTTTTCTTAAACTATATATTATATTGACCGCCTCACTAATACTCAACACTTGGTCAATGTAAGGCACATGAGCTGCTGCTAATGCAACATCTAAATTCAGTCTTGACTGCAGAGTTCCAGTCTATGTGAAGCATTCTCTACACACTCAATGAAAATGGGGATCACTCCTCTATTAAAAAAAAGCAAGTTAACCTATTCATTATGGGGAGGGGGTGGTTAGCTCAGTTGGCTAGATGACTAGAGTGTGGTTCTGATTAGCACCAACAGCATGGGTTTGTTTCCATTCTGGCTGAGGTAGTCTTGGGATCTGTCTCCTCGCTCTGCCCCGGAGAGGAGACGGCAATGACAAACCAGCACTGACCATGGAAAATAGCTCGGGATGAAGCATCAGCAGACAAAGAGCCAAGGAGCTACCTTCAGGCAGAGCACACATAAAGGAAGGAAGGAAGGAAGGAAGGAAGGAAGGATGGAATCTATACTTAATACATTAAAATTCCTGCCTTTGGCACACACATCTTGTACATATTAATCTCACTCATTGTATCAGGCAAAGAAATATAGGAACTGCTGTAGGTCATTTATTCTGCTATTCCATTAGACTGTGGCTGATCTGTGTCTTAATTCCATTCGCCTGCCTTGATTCCACAGCCGTTAATACATTTGCCTAACAAAACATCGATCAATCTCAGTATTGACATTTTCAATTTTTCCACCCAGCCTCAGCTTTTTTGGGGGGATGGCGTTCCAGATCTCTACACAAAGCACTTTCTGATATTACTCTAGCTAAACTCTATGATGTTGTGCCAACATTTGACCATGGCAAAGTCAGTAGCCACTAGGAAGGTCACGCCAACATCAAAAAATGTTCTTCACTGTAAAGCTGCTTACAGCTAGAAAACAGGACCCTAAAATCAATGGATGGAACATTAGCCCAGGTGACCTAAAACTTGGCCAAAGAGGATCTCAAAGGGTGAGCAAATTCCAGGGTGGGGACCCAGATGACCAAAGGTATTGCCAGCAATGGAGGATTGAAAAGGACAAGACGCCAGAGGTACGGAGGCTGGAAAATATCCTGCTTCTCCACAAAGCTCACATAATACAAGAATCACATAAGATGCAATGAAAAGGCTAAAATTCCCTTTGATTCCAGGCCCATGGTGGAGCCCTGGCTAATATTTCTCCCTTCCCCTGCTCAGAGACATCAAGGTCAGTTGTGATGCAGCCAATTTCTTTCCCAGCTGAGACCAGCGCTGCCCAGGGCAAACCTGGAACTTACTTGATCATTGTGTTCCATGAAAACATTGCCCAGTCCATTGACTGGATAATATACCAAAAATAAAAGTACAAAATCATTTTAACCAGCTACTTGCATAATGGAAATAAGCAGGACAGAAATGGTATTTCAGAACGGAGGGAGATTTGGGACTAAACCCAACATTCTTCCACAATTTATCTAACGTCCCAAAGCATATTTGGAATGGTGACTATTTTCTGATATGAAATTTCCACACTGCTAAGAAGAAAGATAACTTAATGGAAATGAACATTAGGCAGCTTCTATTCCAAGCCCGCAATCCCTTCCACCGGAGTGAAGAAGGTGAAAACGATCCACCGATGAATCACATAGTATAACCCCCACCCGGTGCTCCTAAATAAGGATACACTCCACCTTCCCCTGAACACCAAGAGACATGAACAAGTATTGAGAGAAAAATTGACTGGACCAGCTGATTGGTTGGCTTTGAAGGCCTCTTAGCAGATACGAGCTCTCACTGTCCACTCGCTTTCTAGCAAGTTCGTCGGTCAGTGGTAAGTACATGAATTCTTTCCACTGAAATATGCTTCTCAGCTTTCCCAATTCTGCCAGAAGCCGTAGTTAAGGCCCGTGTGAGCCACAACTAAGGCCCAGGCCGTTAGTAACAGGCTTTCAGAAATATTTTGTTCTTAGGCAGTGCCAGAGAGAACAAAGAAAAACTGTATTTTTACACAAGTACTTTTCAAAGGAGTCAGCTCCTACTCATCTTATTACAAGCAAGGAAACATTTCATTTTTTAAGCATCTTTTTTTACTGCCATTCCCATATCCCTGCAGATCAAAGGCTCATGAGGAAAGAATTTCACCAGAGGGAAAAATAAGTCACTTCAGGAAGCTGGGATATTTTTGGTGGGAATGCTGGCATAGATCACATCAGCCATCCTTTCTCCTCATTTGCTCCTTCAGTTCTTTTTCTATTTTCATTGCTACTTCCTTCTCCATTTACTGAACTATTTAGAATGGGAGTAAGGGATACAGTTGCAAGTTATTGGGATTATGTGTACCCCACATAGTGTCGTTGCCATTTTACAGATTGGGCTGATGTCAATCTTTGTGTATATCGGTCAAGGTTTTAAATTCTGTGGATCAAAGTCAATCATTTAAGTTAAAACATAAAACCAATGCTGAATTTTTTTCTTAAAAAAGGTCTCTTATTTTATTTTTACAATTATTAATTGAGTGGAAAAATTTCATTATTGATAGATTGGGAAATATTGATATACTTGTCCACCAGTCACCAAAAGCAAGCGTGCAGGTGCAGCAAGCAGTTAGGAAGGCAAATGGTATGTTGGCCTTCATTGTAAGCAGATTTGAGTTCAGCAGTAAGGATGTCTTACTGCAGCTGTATAGGGCCTTGGTGAGACTACGCCTTGAGTATCGTGTGCAGTGTTTTTGGTCTCCTTACCTCAGAAAGGATATACTTGCCATAGATGGAGTGCAGCGAAGGTTCACCAGGCTAATTCCTGGGATGGCAGGATTGTTGTATGAGGAGAGATTGGGCTGACTAGGTCTGTATTCACTGGAGTTTAAAAGAATGAGAGGGGATCTCATTGAAACATATAAAATTCTAACAGGGCTGGACAGACTGGATGCAAGGGTGATGTTTTCTTTGGCTGGTGAATCTAGAGCAAGGGGTCACAGTCTCAGGATACATTTAGGACTGAGATGAGGAGAAATTTCTTCACTCAGAGGGTGGTGAACCTGTGGAATTCTCTACCACAGAGGAATGTGGAGGCCAAGTCACTGAATATATTTAAGAAGGAAATAGATAGATTTCTAGACTCTAAAGGCCTTAAGGGATATGGAGAGAGAGCGTGAGTATGGCATTGAGATTGAGGATCAGCCATGATCATAGTGAATGGTGGAGCAGGCTCGAAGGGCCGAATGGCCTACTCCTGCTCCTATTTTCAATGTTTCTATTTTACCTTCTTATGCATTAACAAATCTAAACACAGGAAGATTCTTATGATTTTGTTACTCTTCTGGACCCAAAACATCACCATTTAAAGCACAAATCACAATTCCATTAAACGTGCCATTTAACTTAACTCCCTTCTAATGATACTTTAAACACAAATACAGATCACTCCTTATCCTGATGGAGTTTGACTGCAGGTCCCTCCACTGAGGTGGCTTTGCAGACAGGTTTCATTTTATTTAATTACAAATCAAAATGTGAATTATGAGGCTCATTTTCAAACATTTTAAATGCAAAAATGATTTTGCATTTTTACGAGATCTGAAACAGCCTTTCCCCTTCTCCAATTTTTTAAATAATTAATTAAAGTGTTCAAAGAGAATGGAAAATTAAACAACTTTTTTAATGCCCCTATGATAGTGTTCAGAGATTAATCTTTAATTTCAGGGGACTCAGGGACTATCCTGGTGGGTCGGTGACCATCAGGTATAATATACTTAGACTGGGTGGTGACGAAAGCTAATTTGTAGCTCCGGGAATTATTCCAGTTAATACATGTGCTATAAAGGTCAGGCCCCAGTTTCGAACCCTACATCAATAATCAACTTTCTGTATGGGGATCAACCGTATCTCTGCAAGTGGTAGGCCTCAGGAGAAATGCAGAAAGCAGTGGGAAAGTAAAGAAAACAGCTAGCAAGTGATTTGAGAATACACATTACAAGATGCATGACGCAGAATGCTTGGAAATACATCTGCAGCCTTTTCTGAACAGCCAATTTTCATATCTTTTGACACGGACACTACAATCAAGAGTTGGCAGGATTCCCAGTGACGTCGCTGGAACCTATAATTTGCATTTTAAATTAATATTTACATCCAACCTTCACTTACTTAAAAAAGACTGCCACAATCAGAGTATTAAAAAGGGGCAATGGTAAAAGATACAACTAAATGCTCATGCTGACCATAATTTAAAACAGGAGTTATTAGGTCAGACCACTAAAGGGACTAGAACGCATGCTCATTATGCGATCTCTATGTGTTAAGGGACGTACTAAAGCTTGGGACAGCCGCTGCAAAGGCAAGGTTGCCAACCCTCCAGGATTGGCCTGGAGTCTCCAGGAATTGAAGATCAATCTCCAGGACACTGCTGTGTGTGACCCTGGAGAAAAAAAATCATCGGCCTATTCAAAAAGATGTTTCTTTAAAATTTCCTTTGAACATTTCTCTTGACAAGACATAAAAATGTCGAAAATGGGAAAAAAAGGCTGTTTGGCAGACAGTCAAGCATCATCCAATTGGGTAATGAGTCTTTTTGCTTTCCAGTTGGTGTAGGAAAGCCGGACGTCACAAGGATGGACGTGTTGACAGATGGCTGGTTGGAACGTGTGGGCAAGTTGTGTGATGAAACATATAATGGAAAGGCCCCTCCTGCCATAGTATATTGAGGGGCAGGAAACCATGTAAAACCCCTCAGGCTGTATACACCAGAGAATGTTTGGCATGAAATGTAAATGTACATTATAAATATAAACTGTACTTGGTAGTATTGTGAGGCACCTGATGTACTACTGTATATTGATAGAAACTGATCTGTTTGGAATTTAAATAATATAAAATTTGAACTGTTATGTAGTGGACTTCTACAAATTTTATGAATAAAGTATATTTTAGGGGAGTGAGGAACCCCTACCTTTTTGGGTATGTAACCAGGCATCAAACTACCAATCTTCTTCCCTTCCTACACACATCAACCTACAATGAGAATGGCACGATAGGCATTAGGAAGCCTTTGGTATGTTACACAAGTGGCTGTACTATTACAAAGCGAGTGTTGACAGTTGATCAACTGTACAGGGGAGTCATACTTGAAGCAGACTCTGTCCTTATCCAAATATCCATACTTCGCAGCAGGATATCAATCGAAAAGCAGGAAACCTGACTGAATTTCCTCCCTCTCAACGATGTTGAGGCCAAAGATTGGTAACGTCCCTATTCTCACTTTAGCAGAGATCAGGAAATTCCAGATTGGGAATTTCACCTGGAGTCTATACAGCTCATCTGCTCCCTGAAAGATGGGAGTGAGCGGGTGGGGAAGAGAGCCAACCAAACTAGCAACATTCAATCCATAGGGTCTGGAGTTTAAAAAAGGCCCTCGTAACTTCGCAAGAGACATGCCTGTTTAACTAAGTGAGGCTGCTTCAGAAACTCAGGACAATAACAGAGCCGTTCCAGTTCATATAGTTTTGTTCAACCTACAAGGGCAGACAAAAATTAAAATCTAAAGGGAAAATCTGATCCCATGTAGAAACACTAAGCAGTTTGTGCTATGAATCATGAGCCTGAGAGGAGGGAATTATCAATCATCGCCATGTTGTGAGATACTGAGCTGCTCACAGAGTCTAGTGTCCATAATTTGTAGGGAACTATAAAATAAATTGTACCAAACTGTTCCTCATGAGGTTTGAACTCCCACGCATGCTGCTACAGGACTTCACACCAGCGCTCTATGTAAATAATAGCTTCTAAGAAGGAAGACCTCTAATGGCTTAGCTCAGCTGTGCATTTTATAAGGGAGCCAAACTTTTAAACCCAACACTGAAACTGACACTTTTCAAAACTCATTTTATAAAATGCTGAATTGCCTACCTGGCAAGTGGTTCTTGATTCATTAATTTAATGACTGCAGCTTGGCTTTGAACTCGTTCATACCTGCTCTGAACAGAGGCGAGGGTAAGCTGCACTAGTCCCAACCAGTCTTTTGAACAGATTGTGTGAAACAACCTACTTCAAACCTTTAAAGGTCAAACCCAAGACTTATTGAAAGCATTAAAAAATATTACAAACCACCTCTTGAAATATAATGATATCTCATGTGAGGTCAGAGGTCATCATAGAATGGCAACAACATATGAGGAGCTTATTTGGCCCATCCAGCCTGTGTCAGCAAACTGCAAGAGCCATTTAGCTAGTCCTGCTCCCTGATCCTTTCCCCGTAACCCTCCAGATTTTTCCCGTTCTGGTACTATTCATTCCCTTTTGAAAGCCACTACTGAATCTGCCTCCCCCACCCCTTCAGGCTGCGCATCCCAGGTTGTAAACACTTGCTACATAATGGGTTTTCCTCATGTCACCTTAGATTTAACGTAATTGGTGAAAGAACCAGTGTCATCTAGTCTTGAGCCTTCTGCCAATGAACTGCCAGTTTCTCCCTCTCTAGATGCCTCGTGATTTTGAACACCTCTAACAAATCTCCTCTTGACCTTCCCTTCTCCAAGGGGACCAGACGCAGTTTCACCAATCTATCCATCCAACTCTGTCTGTTATCCCTGCAACCTCTCTCATCAATCTTTTCTGCACCCTCTCCAAAGGCCTCACACATCCTTCCTAAAGTATAGTGCCTAGAATTGGACACTTGAGGCCGGACTTGTGTTTTATAAAAGGTTCATAATCTCCCATGTGAGATGGAGATGATAATTCAAGGAAGGACATAACTTTTTGATAACCTGCAGGGTACCTGAGCTACCCAGTACCCAGTACACAGCACCCCCCCACCCCCCCACTCCCCTCTCCAGCCCTCCCTCTCTCTCCCTTTTATCTAAAACCCACTGGTCACTTCTCATCCGTCCAGCAGGCCTTGTATCAGTTCTCAAGGTGGGCCAGACTGCGGCCAGATGATAAAAGATCAGCGATTTTCACAGCAGGCAGACTCGCATGCAATGGATTACTCAGGCACATGACAGGACTTTCAACTACACTGTCCAGAAATCCAGAATTCAGTGAAAGACAATCCACCACAGGAGAAAAGTGCAGCGACTCTGCATTTGAAGAAACCCTTGACATAAACAATGTGCACACAAAACAAGAAACAACAGCGAGGGGCGATCTGGCAACTTGCCCGTCCTCTGCTCCTTGTGAGTTTCATGTTTGTTTCAGTCTCTGGGATACTTTGTAACCAACGGCCCGGGCCAGCGCAGATCCACCCCCACTCCCCACCCAGTGCCACCCCACCCAGTGCCACCGCAGTAGAAACACAATCTGCAAGAGCTTGTGCGGTTCCGCTAAAAGGTTTAAGGCAGAGAGAGAGAGAGAGAAGGGAATCCGAGCTCAGCGCATTTTAACCCAGGCGCCAGCCGGACACGGCTTCTAAAGAAGATCAGACTCTGATCCCAAGAACATTTTCACCTACCTGCAAAATGTCCCGCCAAACGTCCCCTGTCCTGAAATAAATGTGAGCAATCTCCTTCCTCCTTCTCCTTAATCCGCCCTGTTTTTCTCTCCTCTCTCAAGGTAGGCGTGGATCTGTTCAGCTGACCTTCCTGCTGAGCTACAACCCGCCCTCCGCAACGTCAATGCAAACATACCAAACTACAAATTGGGAAAGTTTACATGGGATCTGTTCAGTTCTAGTTGTGGTATTTGTTACTCTGTAAAGTGCCGCAAGGACGTTCAGCGACCTTGTTCTGAAAGTCCAAGAGAATTGAGTCATCTTAGAGAAATTGTGTCATTATAGAGGGAAAAAAATGACTAAACTCACTTGACGACAATACTGCTTTTGCCTTGAGGCCGCCTCCATGCTTTGAAACTTCGATGGAAAAGTTGCTGCATTATGGATGCTACACCTTATTACCTCCTCCTGCTGCCCAGGATAATACATTCATAATATCCTTCATAGGCGGGAAAAGGAAAGACAGGATTTCCCGGAGCGCCTTACAGCCAATTTAGTTCCTTTTTAAAGTGTAACCGGTGTTGTAATGTCGGAAACGGGGCAGTCAATTTGCTCACAGCAAGCTCCCACAAACAGCAATGTGATAACCACAAGATTGTTTTTGATGTTGATTGAGGGATAAATCTTGCCCAGGACAGAACACCCCTGCTTATCTTCGAAAAGGGGGAGTAGAAGGGGCGCTGCTTGCTCGGTTTACTATCTCATCTGGAAGATAGCACCTCCAATAGTTCAGTACTGCACAAGTTACATAAGGGCATAGTTTAAGTGAGTGAGCAAAATTGTGGCAGTTGGAGTTCGAGGTGGGAAACCGAGAGGTCATCCACTTTGGATCCAAGAAAGACAAATTGGAATATCATCTAAATAGCAAGAAGCTAGAATCTATGGAGGGGACAGAGGGATTCGGGTCTCCAGATCCATGACTCACTATAACCTGGTGTATTGGTTCAAAATATAATCAAAAATGAAAGCAGGGAGCAATTAATTGCCCTTCCAGTCATGGGTGGATGTTCAAATTCAAGTTTCAGGAACCCTTAAATTCAGGCATATGTGAAAACTGATCCCAATAAAAAAAATGGGTCTATGTGCATCCTGGGCTTTTGGAGTATAGGGACATGTCATTTTCACACCATAACTCCAATGATCAAACCAAATTACGTTTCAAAGACTACCAGCGAACTTTCCTCATCACCAGCAGAATATTCCCTCACTTGTCCAGAGGGATTAGTTCCCTTACCATTGGACTCCTTCAGAGGCACACTCTGGTTGCAGTATGCAGAATGCACTGCAACTCACCGAGCTCGCTTTGGTAATTTTTCCCAGCCTTGCAGTCTCTACCACAAGGACAGTAACAGCAGAAAGATCATGGGAACATTATTACATTCACGTTTCCCTTTAAATAGCACATCATCCTGAATTGGACACATACCACCTCTTCTTCCTTGTTGCTGGGTCAAAAATGCCCTCCTTACCACCACTGGTAGCAATAGCAGAAGGACTACAGCAGTTAAGAAAGTCCACCATCATCATCACAGGACAACTAGAGATAGAGAATAACATGCTTTTGCAAGTTTTACACCTCAGACATTAAAAAGTTAAAAAAAAAAGGATGTCAGTTGTTACTTCTGATCTACTCTTGCAAAGTCATAAGCACCTACCATCTGCAAGTTGTAAATGACTGCTGCATATTTACAGCAATGAGATGGTGTGTCAGTAAAGGGACAGGTCATGTTAAACACAAATTCATCCTTAGCGGTTGGACTTGAATTTTGTGTTACAACACACCCACCATAATCAAGCAGTGCAGCATCTGATTTAGACTGAGCAGTGACACTTTTCTTTTGAGGAAAGGAAATAGTCGGGACAGGAGAAGAATATGCTTCTTCCAACTTTTGAATCTGACTTTAAATTAGTCCAGACTTTTGGGAGGAAAGGGTTTCCTCACAGCATCCAGTCTGTAAAGTTTTCTGAGTGAGATTCATTTAGACAGTAACCACCTTATTCCTATTGGAGTGGATATGGGATGAACCAGCATAAAACTCTCAATTGACACTAAATTGAAAAAGTTAATCCAGAGAGCTATAAGCATGATTCATGCGCAAAATGGAACATATAGTACAAATTCACAAAATGTACAGTACAAATTCACAAAAGTCATCACGCTTAGTCTTCATAAGGAATGTTTTATTCTTGATCCACTTTTATATTCAGTCTAACATCCCCTCCCTTCCCATGGCACCTTCTCATGCAAGTGCAGGACTTGTAGTACCTGCCCCTACCTCCTTCCTTCTCACTGTCCAGGTAAAACAGTGATTTACTTGTACAGGAGGTACTTCTTTCAATTTAATATATTCACTGTTCATGATGCAAGATCCTCTACGATAGGGAGACCAAATGTAGGTTGGATGATCACTTTGCTGAACACCTCTGTTGAATCCACAAGTGTTACCACGAGATTCTGCTCATTTTTACTCTCCACCTCACTCCCACTCTGACCTCTCTGTCCTTGGCCTGCTACACTGTTTCAATGAAGCTTAACATAAGCTGGAGGAATGGCACCCCATCTCTAGGCTTTTTACAGCCTTCCAGGCTCAACAATGAATTCAACAATTTCAGATCATAACGACTGACCTCACTGGTAATGATTCTGCTGTTCATTAAATTACTCCTGCCTTCCCCCCTTCCTTTCCTCTCTCTCCACTTTCTTTGCCTCTCTATTTACTTAAAACATGTTACAATTTCCAGCTCTGATGAAAGGTTACAGACCTGAAAAGTTAACTCTGTTTCTCTCTCCAAAGATGCTGCCTGAGAAATTGCAGCATTTTCTATTTAACCCTGTATATTTATTATATTAATGGCTGGAACAGGGATCAATTTTGCAAGAGACTGAATAATGTAAAAGTAACCTTACTCATGTATCCTTCATTTTCTTCCTGAAGGAGTGGTCTTATTGTTAGCAAAATAATTCATTTTAGGAATTGCCTCCACGGGTTTGAGTTGCTTACATTAACTTCAAAGATTTGTACATGTCACAACATGGGATTTGGCTGCACTGAAAGTAATATTAATTTAAAAAAATACCTTATTCATCCACGAGGAATTACTTTATTGTTCACATTATTTGTTCTGTGGAAGCAACAAAAGAATACAATATACAAAGGGTGGAGATCTATTGCTACTGTTACCCTGTATAATCCATTGCAATGCAAAAATGATTGTTTAATTCCAGAACTATATCTTAATTTGACTTCAGAACAGAGCAGTGCAGGGCTTGTTGAGGGAGAAAGTCCCATTATGATTTATAACTTCTGGTGTCAAACTAAGTTTAAGATGTGCTTAACAAGAACTGTGAACCCTCTGGGTACTTTATAGCTTATCCAGTTTTTGTAATATTTTTAGAGTGTGGCTCTCCTAACAGTGCTGCCTAATGACAGAGCTCAGTCTATGTTGAAGTGAGATGCTCTCTGCAGAGGGGCAAGAATTCAGTTGGGGCCATGCAGTACAAGTTATGCAGTCTGATGTCTCAAGTACAGACACAGCCATAGAAAGATGTGCTCATGGGTCTTGTGAATGAGAAGCTTTGTAGAGAGTTGACTTGTGGCATCACTGAAAGGCACATAGACTATAACAGTTTCCAACACCCATTCCAAAAATATCACCTATAAATAACCCCAATGTTCAACAAATCCAGAGCGAGGAGTTAAAAAGAGTGAAACTAAGTTAAGCTCTTACAACTGCGACTAAAAATAGGCCCATATTCTGCTAGGGAAGAATTCCTTCTCACTCCCACCCTTATTCCAAATCTACCTCTTCTAAAGTAAAAGAACATAACAGTATATTACATCGTTTGGTATATGGGCTGCTTCTTAAGTATTATCTGTCAAGAAAATTAAAATAGGGATGAGACCCGATCATAAGTCAATAAACAACCGCCGCTAGTTTAATCATTTACCTGTGAACTTTTTCCATCATCAGTTTTCTGTTTATATTTTTGTAGCACACAATGGGCCTTTGTCATTGTTTTGTAAACCAATGTGTCTATTTGCTTCACAGCCATGCTAATTTTAATGTATTTCTACAACACAATGATAACATAATCACGTGTGAACATCCATTCTCCTGGATACAATTTGCTTAAACCAGTGTTTAACAAAAATGTTGAGTTCTGATCCCCACTTTCCCTCAAACTCTCCATTTAAATATCACCGGGTTAAACACAAGGGAGCCTCTCACTGAAGTGAATTTCCCATAACAGACAAAAACAATCCATAATTTGAAATTTTTTGGGATTAGTCTTCAACTTCATGCATGTAATGGTATAAAAGCATAACAAATAAGAACAGGAGCAGCCTGATGGAGGGGTCAGTTGCACAGTTGGCTGGACAGTTAGTGTGCGACTCAGATTAATGCCAACAGCATGGGATTTGATCCATGTTCCAGCTGAGGTAGACTTGGGCCTCCTTCCCCTAACTGTAGTAAAACAAATCACAGCAAGTTTGCTGCGGTTTGGCAACTAATCGCTGAGGACCTGCCTTCATGCAGAGAACCAAAGAAGTAGCCAATGCGGGACTTGAAACGTTAACTGTGTTCCTCTCCGCAGATGCTGTCAGACCTGCTGAGTTTTTCCAGGCATTTTTATTTTTGTTTTGGATTTCCAGCATCCGCAGTTTTTTGCTTTTATTTATATAAGTAGTTGATGCAGCCCTTCCACCCTGTTCTGCCATTCAGTTAAATTATGTGTTAACTCCATCTACCTAACTTGGCTCTGGAATAAAAGGATGAGAGCTTTCCTTGGAGCAAATAGAGAAAACAATTCCTGCTGGTCAACGACTAGCAGTCACTGGGAGATGGTGGCATAATGGTAATATAATTGGACTAGTAATCCAGAGACCCAGGCTAATGTTCTGAGGGCACAGGTTCAAATCCCACCACAGCAACTGTAAATAATCTGGAATTGACAATCTTTCTCAGTAATGGTGACCAGGAAACTGTTGTTGTAAAAAACCATCTGGTTTGCTAATGTCCTTAAGAGAAGGAAATCTGCTATCCTTACATGGTCTCAACTATATGTGACTCCAGACCCACAGCAATGTGGTTGACTCTTAACTGCCCTCTGAAATGGTGTGGCAAGCCACACAGTTCAAGGGCAATTAGGGATGGGCAATAAATGTTGGCCTTGCCAGTGACACCCCACATCCTGTGAAAGAATAAATAAAGAAAATAATTTGCAAATGATCTAGAGGGAAGGTGAGGATAATTTTTTTCACTTAGTGAGTTCTTGGGATCTGGAGTGCTCTACCTGCAAAGGTGATGGAAGCTAATTGCATAAATAATTCCAAAAAAGAGTTGGACAGATATGTGAGGATGAGGAACAAACAATGTTACGGGACTGAGGGGTAAACCTGATTGCTCTCTCAAAGAGCAGGCACTAGCATGATGGGCTGAATGGCCTCCTTTTGTGCTGTAATTGTCTATGAATCCTTAATACCCTTGCTTAACACAAATCTGTTGTTGAAAAGAACAGGGGAGAAGACTGGAGGAACCAGAGAATAGGATTATTTAATGTCAGGATTGGAAGTTAAAAAACTATGGATTAGAGGAGGGCAGCATGATGACTCAGTCTCTAAGAGGCTGCGATGAATCCGGATTGAAACAGAGTGATGCCACAAGACCTATTCTGCAATAGCGCATGTCACAAGGAGTGCTGGAATCTATTACTTGCATTGGATATTATTGTAAAGAAAATGACGCACAGATCTTCATATTGCCAAACAATTGAAACTTTTTTTCACAAAAATATTGCTCCTTCAAAATTTTTCAGATCTCTTTCCACATGACAAAGCAGCCACACCCTCAGTTATTTATGGAAACCATTTTGCAATGAGTGTCGGAAAGTATTGCCAATCCATGTATATTCAGTGACCCCACCTCATATTCCCTGTTGATCTTTCATTCATAAGCACCAGGGGTGCATCATCCTGACTGTTGTGTGTGTATTGTTAGTGCTATTTCAGTGTTATCATGGCAGTAAAATCTGTTAAGCCATTGCCTATCACTTATAACCTCGCACCAATTTTACAATGTTATGAGATACTCTGACTTCCTGCCTATGACACAGATCCATAGAATGAAATGTCACAGACATAAGGGCATGAAAGATAATTGTCAATGGCAATAGAAGGAGAAATCAAAAGGAAGAATTTGCATTTATATAGTGCCTTTCCTGATCTCAGGATGTCCCAATATGCTTTACAGCCAATGAAGTTTCTAAAGCGTAGCCACTGTTGTAATGTAGGGCACATGGCAACCATAAAAGGGGTCTCTTTCTCTAACCTACTGTTGCTCCATTGCCTCTTGCTGTCCATGTTCTCATTTTTATAATTCTCTCTGACAGGTCAATGGTGAACACAAAGCTTCACCAACACCATGGTGAAGTGTCTGGCTGAATGATCAGATATTGCTAACACATTGTCCACTGGTGCCTGAGTGAAATAATTTTCTATCTCATATATTAATTAATGTTTGTCTGCCTGCAACGCAGGAAGAATCCCAATACATGATAGGAATACTGGAAAATGCTGCATTAACTGAAATATTACCAGTGATGTGTCAAATTCCAGGAATTTTCAGAACTTACTGTAAAATAAATTTAAAGGATGTAACTAGTAGAGTTGATGGGGGGAGCCAGTGGATATGGTTTATTTGGACTTTCAGAAGGCTTTCGATAAAGTCCCACATAAGAGATTAGAGTGTAAAATTAAAGCGCATGGGATTGGGGGTAGTGTATTGAGATGGATAGAAAACTGGTTGGCAGACAGGAAACAAAGAGTAGGAATAAACAGGTCTTTTTCCGAATGGCAGGCAGTGACTAGTGGGGTACCGCAGGGATCGGTGCTGGGACCCCAGTTATTCACAATATAAATTAATGATTTAGATGAGGGAATTAAATGTAATATCTCCAAATTTGCAGATGACACAAAGCTGGGTGGGAGGGTGAGCTGTGAGGAGGATGCAGAGATGCTTCAGTGTGATTTGGACAAGCTGAGTGAGTGGGCAAATGCATGGCAGATGCAGTATAATGTGGATAAATGTGAGGTTATCCATTTTGGTAGCAGAAAGAGGAAGGCAGATTATTATCTGAATGGCTATAAATTGAGAGAGGTGAATGTGCAACGAGACCTGGGTGTCCTCGTACACCAGTCGCTGAAGGTAAACATGCAGGTGCAGCAGGCGGTACAGAAGGCAAATAGTATGTTGGCCTTCATTGCCAGAGGATTCGAGTACAGGAACAGGGATGTCTTCCTGCAATTGTACAGGGTCTTGGTGAGACCACACCTGCAATATTGTGTGCAGTTTTGGTCTCCTTATCTGAGGAAGGATGTTCTTGCTATGGAGGGAGTACAGCGAAGGTTTACCCGACTGATTCCTGGGATGGTGGGACTGACATATGAGGAGAGATTGAGTCGATTAGGATTATATTCGCTGGAGTTCAGAAGAATGAGGGGGATCTCATAGAAACGTATAAAATTCTAACAGGACTAGACAGGGTAGATGCAGGAAGGATGTTCCCGATGGTGGGAGAGTCCAGAATCAGGGGTCACAGTCTGAGGGTATGGGGTAGACCATTTAGGACTGAGATGAGGAGAAATTTCTTCACCCAGAGAGTGGTGAGCCTGTGGAATTCGTTACCACAGAAAGTAGTTGAGACCAAAACATTGTATGCTTTGAAGAAGGAGTTAGATATAGCTCTTGGGGCAAAAGGGATCAAAGGGTATGGGGAGAAAGCGGGATCAGGCTATTGAGTTAGATGATCAGCCATGATCATAATGAATGGCGGAGCAGGTTCGAAGGGCCGAATGGCCTACTCCTGCTCCTAGTTTCTATGTTTGTATGTATTTATTTTTTAACTTGAAGTCTTCTCATTCCATGATGATCTCCACTCTATGAGAATGATGGTCCAACTGATTCTGTTCCCAAATGAGAATTTCCATGGATACAGCCCCCAACCTGTCAACCTAGGCCCTTCACTAACGAAGTAGTATTCTTCAGACCTTCATAATCACACCTTTAATTCATAGAGCTCAACTTGTAAACCTTTCCCTCAACAGGATTTCAACATGATTGAATCACCACTCAAATACCCCAA
Source organism: Cetorhinus maximus (assembly GCF_964194155.1). Classification (NCBI taxonomy): domain Eukaryota; kingdom Metazoa; phylum Chordata; class Chondrichthyes; order Lamniformes; family Cetorhinidae; genus Cetorhinus; species Cetorhinus maximus. The sequence continues at coordinate 31,462,469 of NC_135905.1, forward strand.
AAATAAACACTATCAAAGCTTTTTCCATTTGCCAATTTGATACGTACTGAACTGTATTGAAATGAGTCATAATGATGGAATAACTTTCACTGTTCTTCCTCCCCAGGCTTGAACACAGAGGCTGTTTGCTGGGGCAGGGGCGGCTTGGGCTATGTTAAAGCATGAGGCCTATTAACTACAACACTGGAAAACCACACTCCCTCCAGGAGCCAGAGTTTGAATCCAAGACACTGATAGCCCACACTTTATAGCATTCAAAGTATCAATGGCTGTATTTATGTCGCCTTGGCTCAAAAGGAGAAGAGTGGAGAGGCAACTTTTCCCTGTATTCTCAAATGCACCTTCCTGTCATATTAATTAAGCATCAATATATTAGGGGTGGCAATGGCATAGCGGTATTGTCGCTGGACTAGTAATCTAGTAAACCCCAGGTAATGTGCTGCGGACCTGGGTTCAAATCCTGCCACAGCTGATGGTGGGATTTGAATTCAATAAAAATCTGGAATTAAAAGTCTGATGACCATGAAACCATTGTTGTAAAAACCCACCTGGTTCACTAATGTCCTTTACGAAAGGAAGTCTGTCACCCTTACCTGGCCTACATGTGACTCCAGACCCACAGCAATGTGGTTGACTCTTAAATGCCCTCAGAGCAAGGGCAATTAGGGATGGGCAATAAATGCTGGCCTAGCCAATGATGCCTGCATCCCCTGAATGAATAAAAAAAATCTATATATAAACAACATACATGATAATTTTTCCTCCCCGCCAAGAGTGATGAATGAGGTGAGCTGAATGGAAGAAAATTAGGAAAACATTAAAGGAATTGCACTTCTACCTTTCAAAATTCCAGGTGCATGATTCTCTAGTTGTTCACTCTGAATCCGAAGCCACTGTAACTCATTTCATCTCCTTTGATTTCACTCATGAGGTTACCTGACAACCCAGGTGGGATAAGTCTTCCACTGTGGCATTTTAGGCTGGAAATAGAGATTAGAAACTTGCATCATATAAATTCAGACCCACTTATACAGTAGCAGTGGTAGTTACATTTTTGATCAAATTTGCCCAGTCCCAGTCAGTCCAATTTATCAGAAGGGGCACACAAGAACACAAGAAATAGGAGCGGAAGTGGACTATATGACCATTCGAGCTTGCTCTGCCATTCAACACAATCATGGCTGACCTTGGGTTTCAACTCCACTTTCCTGCCCACTCCCCATACCCCTTGATTCTCTGAGAAACCAAAAATCTGTCTATTCCAACCTTAAATGTATCCAATGATGGAGCATCCACAACTCTCTGGGGTGGAGAATTCCAAAGATTCACAACTGAGTGCGTGGGAAGGTCTGAAACAGAAGGCCTGGCAAAAGATAATGATATTTACTTTTAATCTAATTGAAGCACGTTTTTACATCTGCCCTGATAGTGGAGTTGTACTCCACAGTATATGAAATCCAAGCAATAGCAATGCCCTCCTCACATCACTCCATTCTGCAGTTAAATTGGAACTGCACTCTGGAACTGCGCTGATGCTCAGTGGGACTGAATTCTGAAGGAACCTTCTGTTACTGGCTTTCCATTCTGTCTTATTACCTTGTACCCTGCCTTCCGAAGTTATACACAGAGATAAAAACAAGTTATACGCCCTTTCTTACCCTGACTACTTCAAAAAAACCTTCACAACTTCACACTGCAAGAAAAATCTGGAATCATGCAGAGTGTTTGGAATCACTTACAATCTGATCAAGTCCCTCCTATTAAGGGGAACAGATAGGACAGAGGAAGAGAAACTACTTGCGCTGGCTGGGGAGTCCAGGACTAGCGAGAATAGTCTAACAATTCGAGCCAGACTCTGAAATACTTCTTGATGCAGAGGGTGGCAGAAGACGGGACCTCTCTTCGAAAAATGACGATTGATGCCAAGACCTTGCTATCTGCTTCCTTCCAATCCCAACTCCAGGTTTCCAGTCCCCAAAAGTTGGCTATGAATAAGTGCAATAAATTGATAAACAAATATTTGCGAGGCATAAATTTACCCTTGTTCAGTAGTTTTCATATAAAGGTCACATATGGTGTTCTTTTATCAACAAGTGCACAACGTAATTAAACTGAGTAAGATTATCATTTGTCAGTCTACAGAGGTTTTATTTAAATTGATTAAAAGAATATACATTAAAGAGATCATTTAGATAGCACTGAAGCTTTGCAATCAATGTTAAGTTATGGAAACATGTAAGTAAAAATATATGGCCCTTAACTCAAGATAAACACCCGCATTTATATTGTTGGTGTTTTATTGTCCCACCATGTTAATTTTTTAAAATCATTGATGTTTTAAACCCCTGCTCGTGTGGTTTAATCTTCTGCTGCATCCTCCTTTCTCTGTGTTGCAGAAATACTGCTAGCTATTGCCTCTTGTACACCACTAACCCCACATTTATTCTCCAGCGAATTTCCAAGCTTGCTTTTCCTTAGAGATCAGAGACTCCAAAGAGCACATTGTAGAATTGAAAGTGTTGATTTTTGGATTAGATACCTGCTGTGCCTAGTCAGATGTTCCATTCAGCTGTGTATAGTGAACCTGTTCTTGGTGGTCAATGACTTCAGGATGTGGAATTTGCATCATTTTCCATTCGTACTAAATTTCCACTTCCATGTCAATATATAAGAAATGGAACTGATATTTAGTAGCACTCAACTGTAGCAATATTTGTGTCTTCCCCCACTCACTATATTTAGAATGTAATTATTTCTCTTTCAGTAGCTTTTACTAACAGCATTTTATTCATTCTTTAGATGTGGGCATCGCTGGCAATGTCAACATTTATTGCCCATCCCTAGTTGCTCTCAAGAAGGTGGTGGTAAGCTGCCTTCTTAAACTGCTGCAGACCATGTGGGTTAGCTGCACCCACAGTGCTGTTAGGGAGGAAGTTCCAGGATTTTGACCCAGCGACAGCGAAGGAATGACGATATATTTCCAAGTCAGGGTGGTGAGTGGCTTGGAGGGGAACTTCCAGGTGGTGGCGTTCCCATGCATTTGCTGCCCTTGGGCAGAATCTTCTGCCCATTGGGCAGGCCAGTCGGAAGCAGGCATGGGTGGGCATGGAGCTGATTGCTGCCCACGATTGGCTGCGCGCCGCCATTTTACATAGTTGGGCCAATTAAGGCCTGCCCAGAGTGATGAGCGCCTGGTAGCGCTCAGTGCTACCTGTGCGGGCGGGGGGAGGAGGGAGAGTCAGGGTCTGCGCTCTTTTGCGTATACGCGTGAAAGAGCGCAGATATCTTCCTGAGGCAGCTCTGTGCCTCAGGGAGATTAAGTTCAGATTTAAAGTTTTAAATAAAGAAAGTTAAATATCATTTACACATGTCCCCTCGTGTGACAGTGTCATATGAACTGGGACATATGACATGTTTGAAAAATTTTTATTTATTCAATAAAACCTTCATGAAACCTCTTCCCGCCCTTTCAGAATTTTGAAGATCTCTGTCAGGTTATCCCATAGCCTTCTCTTTCTGGACACATCATCAATCAATAATAAGGGGAGGTGGTGGCATAGTCCAGAGGCCAAGGGGACTTGAGTTCAAATCCCACCATGGCAGCTGGTGGAATATGAATTCAATTAATAAATTTGGAATATAAAGCTGGTCTTGGTAATAGTGAACCTAAAACTATCATCAATTGTCATAAAAACCCACCTGGTTCACTAATGTCCTTTAGGGAAGGAAATCTGCCATCCTTACCCGGTCTGGCCTACATGTGACTCCAGACCCACAGCAATGTGGCTGACTCTTAACTGCCCTCTAAAATGATCTAGTAAGCCACTCAGTTCAAGGGCAATTAGGGATGGACAACAAATGCTGACCTTGCCAGGGAAGCCCACATCCCATCAAATAATAAAAAAGGAAAAATATACAGCACCAATGCCTCCCAATATTTGCTTCCCCAGAAACTTTTTAAAAAGCGGTAGCTTTTATCAAACCCATCAGAAGTCTGTTCCAGAGGGCAGCAAGTTTCTGAGGAACGAATTGTCTATTATCATCTAATCTGACTTGTCATGAATGTCTGTTACAGATGTCCTCACCTCCGACTGCCACTATTCATTTTAGTCATCTTATGCAAATTCAATTGTTCGATCATTTTCAAAACCTCAAATCATTTTCCAGTTCCATGTTTTCCAAAGGGAATAATCTTGAGTCTCTGAACTCAGTGTTATAACTGAGAGGTGTGAGTGGTAGCCTCTTGATGGCTCTATACAAAGTGTGCTGTCCTGGTGTGAAAGCTGTTTTCCAGGATTTTGTATAAGTGTATAGTCAGTGCTGCTATTTCATGTGCCAGAATCCGAATATTTCTGCAGGTCTCATCGACATAATTCTCCAGATCTTGTTATCATCTGGTTTGCATGACAACAAATGTTTGGTATTTCAACTCAAAACCAAACGGCAAGCTGCCAATTCCAGTTTGTACAACACATGACTAGCTTTCCAAATAACCAATTTAAAAGATCTCAAGATGCAACTAATTTAATAATATTTCACATTTCACAGCGTCTTGGTGTGGCCTTTCCAAAAGGAATTGTTTTCAATAACTTTCTCCTGCTGCAGCTGAAGAAATGAGATGATGCAGGAATGAGCTTCTGCCATCAGATCTTTTTCATCCAGCCAAGCAGGCAGATGGGACCTCAGTTTAACATTTCATCTGAAAGGTGGCACCTCCAACAGTACAACACTCCTTCGGCACTGCACAGAAACGTCAGCCTTGAGTTTCCTGCTCAAGCTCTGGAGTGGGTCTTGAACATGGAATCTTGCAACTCAGAGGCAAGCCTGCTGTCTCACTGAACAGCAGTTGGCACTCCATATTTTCATATTCCCATTATTAACCCTTATATCCACATTTCTAATAGGATCAGTGGAGGAGTACATTTATTCTTCTCGAGGTCTCTCTGCCTGACCACAGGTCTGACCCACAGTGCCACAACCTCCACCATGGGTAGGGCAAGGAAGCAGGTCCCGAATCCACCCTAACCGGAACAGGAATTGTATTCCATGCTATTGGCACCTATCTGAGCCATACCGGCCATCCAACCAACTGAGCCAACTGGCACCCCCTCCAAGCCCCCCAAGGGGCCTGAGTTTCTGTGGCAACATACACTCTTACATGCATGTTGTAGCCTGGAGCTTTGGATAGTGATGGTAGAGGCTCCAGTTTCTTAAGAGTATATTTACAGCATGACAATTGTACAAATCCAGTTTCTGTTGTAAGGCAGGTATAGGAACTTGTAATGGGATAAAATATGAGATATGTGCATGCCGATGTAAGATTTGTTATAAATATTATTGTATGCAATATATTTTATGCAAGCATGAATTTTACTTGCGGATTAAAGTCTTACCTTTTCGAGGGAATTTTCCCGAATACTCATAGGATTCCCAGGAGCATCAGTATTGATGAACTGTGCTTGGTAGGGAACATTTCAGCAACTGATTAGTACATAGGTTATATTTAGATTGCACTCAGTGGTGTCTGATATCACAGGGCAGTGCCTCATTTCAGGCAGACGCTCGTTTGAGGTCAAGAATTTGTTGGGTCACTTTGCACACTGACCGACATTATGGCTTTGCACACTGACCGACATTATGGCTTGTTCACAAAGTGAGGAAATGGAAGGGGCAAAAATATTTCAAAGGCACTTCGACTTGTCAAATTGTAACCTTATTTTGTGCTATCTAACTATATTTCAACATCTGAAACAAACAGTGCAAGGTCACAAAGGTGCCAGTGATTAGAAAAATATCAAGTACAATGTACATGTTATTTTCTTTTGGTGTAAAGGAAAACTGAGAACCTTCAAATGGTTTCAGGCCAAAAGAGGTCCAAAGGCCAGAAATGTAGTTTATTTAATGATAACTTTTCTGCATGTGCAGACTATCACCTGACTGACAGCTGTGAAGCGCCTAGGGACATTTTACAATGTTAATGGTGCCATATAAATACAAGTTGCCATGAGGAAGTTGCCACAAATGTGCAGAAGGACTCTGCATTCTTTCTCCGAAATAACTCATCACCAAGCTGAAGCAGAAAAGTAGCATAAAAATGCCCGATCTAAACCATGCTAGTGTGTTATTGTGAAACATACTTGTGGAGCATTGGAAAGGACATAGCAACAGGAGTAGGTCATTCAGCCCCTTGAGCTTTTTCCACCATTTAATTGGATGATGGAGGCTGATTTGTACCTCAACTCCATTTACCCAACCTTGCTCCATATCTTTTAATATCCTACCTAAGAAAAATCTGTCTCAGTTTTTAATTTTTCAATTGACCCCCAGCCTCAACAGCATTTTGGCAGAGAGAGTTCCACTAGCCTTTGTGTGAAAAAGTGCTTCCTGACATCACCCCTGAATGGCCTGGCTCTCATTTTAAAGTTATGCCCTTTTGTTCCTGACCACTCGAACTAGTTTCTCTCTATTTACCTTATCAAATTGTTTAGTCACCTTAAACACCTCAAGTAGATTGCTGCCACCTGATTTTCTATATGAGGGAATACAAGTGCAGGCATTGCATCTGCCATTATAATGTAACCCTTTCAGCCCAGGTATCATTATGGTGAATCTGTACTGCATCTGCTCCAAGGGCAGTTTATGCTTCCGGTGGTGCGGTGCTCAGAACTGAACGTCCAGACAAGATCCAACCAGAATCTTATACAACTGCTGTATCTTGTACTTCAGCCCCCTCAAGGTAAAAGCTAACATCCTATCAGTCTTTCAAAGAGTCAGCACAGACATGAAGGGTCATGAGATCCTACGATTCTAGGACATTTGATAAGTTGAGATGAATGAAGGTGGAAGGAGGCTCATGAAGCACATAAATACTGCACGTAGACCCGTTGGGCAGAATGGTCTGCTCCTGTGCTGTAAATATGAAGTTAAGCTTTTTGCCCATGAGAAAATGTTGTTTGCTTTCCTAGTGGCACAGATGTTTCCTCGAATGCAGTTTTCTGTTAACCATTCAGTGTAGCGAGAATGCAGGAAGTGTATGCAAATGACAGAAGAATCCTAGAATCTATCTGGAATAGACATGTGTCCACAAATAAAACTTACATTTGCTGGGTGTGCAGAGTTTCTATTTGTGGCAAAGTGAGGTACCCTGTCCCTTTAAGAGAGTGCAAGTGTACTGATCATGTGACAGCACTGACGAATCACTGTACAACTGGGAACTGTAAGTCTAGTTCTGGAGGTTTCTGAGTGAGCACGTATGATCTGGTGCTCTGCCCTATGTCGCAATAAACCATCACTGTTTATTCTTACATCCATTATTGATTGAAGCAGCAATTAATGAGAACATAGGAAGGAGTGCAGTTAGAATTCAGTTGGCCAACGAACTCATTTACCCAAGATATAAAACTACCCCTGGTTGCTTTAAGGCCACACCTCAATGTTTTCACCTGTTTGTATCTCGAGGTATCACTGTTTACACTCTATAATAAAGGTAATTGAGAATTAGCTTGATCCCAAATCGCTGTTACCATGCTCTTTGGCTGTTAAGGAGTACAGATGTAAGACAATGACCAGAATTTTCGGCTCGGCGAGCAGGCCCCGGACCCACTCGCTGAGGCGTTAAATGATTTGGGGTGATATTGGACGTGCGTCCCGATGTCACTGCGCGTCATTTAGATTTTCAGTTCAGTGGGTGTGCAGCCAAGCCAGCTGTGCACCCGCCGAACTGTCAAGGGCCTATTAAGACCTGTTAAAATCTAATTAAACAAATAAACTGAGCTGCCCGTCCAACCTTAAGGTTGGTGGTGGGGCAGGCGAAGAGCCCAGGCGGCCTTCGCATTTTTCATGGAACCTCACCCACGGGTGGGATGAGGTTTCATGAAGTGCTTAAAATTGAATAAAAATTTTATCGAAAATTCATTGACATGTCCCAGCTCAAGTGAGACTGTCACATGAGGGGACTTGCCTTAAAATGTTTACATTTCTTTATTTAGATGATTAAAATTTAAACTAATCTGTGTCTCAGGGAGGTGTGTGTGAAAGAGCACAGGTCCTGACTCAGGCAACCCCCACCCCACCCGCACAGGGCGTGCTCAGCGCTTCTGGGCGAGCGTCACGCTGGGTGGGCCTTAACTGGCCCGCCTACGTCAAATGGTGGTGCGGACCCGATCGGGAGTGCCGATTGGGTTCGTGCCCGCTCCCGCCCATCCCTTCACAACCCCCCCGATGGGGGGATAATTATCCCTCATGGCCCCCCAAGAACAGGCATATTCAATTATTCACCTCTGTACAACATCCCTTCAGATGGGAGCTGATACAGGATTAAATGCTTACTCACTTACTCAATGGTGCTATAAGGCTTTTGCTGTCTTCTCCCTCCATCCTGTTCGGCCTCACTTCCCTCCACGCTGTACCTCTTCCCTCCAAAACTCCCCTCCCTCCCCCTAAACACTGCCTCCCCACTCACCCTCCCCCCCTCCTGAGAGTGGCGCAGACTGCAACCTCCAGTGGCTTGGTGAGACCTAAGGAAACCGTGCCGAAATGTGTGAAGCCACGGTGCATTGAAGAAGCAGTTTTCATTCATATACAATCACTCCTTGTCATATTGCCATCATGTCCCAAAGCACAGCATTTACAATCAATGCCTCCCAAGTGCAATTGCTGTTGTTATGATCCCAGCTGATGTTAAAACAGGATAAGTCTGAGTCAGTCTGAAACCTGGCTTGGTAGGTCCTGACTTTTCTTTTTTTTTAGAATCCATAGAGGGCAGTTACTGAACACATTCACAGGGCTCTGCTAGTGTGCCTTTAACACAAAGAATAAAACATTTATTAAACAATTTAAATTGCAAACTTCAGATGGTTCCAACTGTCTTACAGCAATAGTTACCCAGATAAAGTTAGAAGAATTAAAACTACTTCTAGATTCTGGGTAACTGACCCACTCCCACAGGACTTCCCCCAAATGCCTATGGGACTCCCCCAGGCCCAACCCCACCTGACCACCCTGACCCTACCCCCTGGCCCGCCAAAACTCTCAGGTTCCCCCCACACACCTCCGCCCCAACCTCAGGAGCAGCCAGACCACCCCAACCTCCCCACCCCGCAGCCCCCAATCCTATCCATTTACCTAATACACTTTCCTTCTCCCTGGCCTGTCAAAGTGGCTGCACTTGTAAACTTACCTGTTTACAATAGTTAGTGCGTAAAAAGTGGGGTTTGGGTTACTTATTTCGACTCTCCTGTACTCAACAGTGGCCCATGGGAACCCACTGGCTGGAGTAGTCTTGCCCAGCCTGAGGTGGGCAAGGTAGGAGCAGCTTCGTTTTAAGGTAAGAAACTAGGAGCAGAGTGGAAATCTGACTCGGTTGCCACACCACCAGAAGTTACGGGCCACTATTATAATGCGCATTGTGTTAACATTGATTTAGATGTTCAAGTTGACAGTATGTTACACATAAACCTTTAGCATCTTTAATCCAGAAGAAAAGTCCCAAGCCATATCACAGAGGGGTAATCAGTCAAATAATAAACACGGTGTCCAAAATGGTGTCCAAATTGAAGAAGTACATTTTAAGAGGAGTCTTAAAGCAGGAGAGGGCGATGTAGAAGCAGAGAGGTTGTAGGAAGGTGATTGCAGGATATGGGGTACTGCCCACCGGGCGGTGGACAGAGGGGATGCACAAGCCTGAGTCAGAGGAGGACTGGGCAGTGGGTGGTGGGTGGAGAGAGGGGATAAAGCTTGAACAAAGTACGGAGTAACTGAGAGGCAAGGCCATGGTGGTTTTTAAACACAAGGATGGGAATTTTTGATTTGAGGAGATATTGTAGGCCAGCAGGGATGGCTTATGGATGAATGAGACTCGAGGGGCACTATGCAGTTGATGGGCTCAAGTTTACACAGGGAGCTGGGAGCCCAGCCAGAAGAGCACTGTAAATAGTCTTGTCCATAGGTGACAAAGTCATGGGTAAGGGTTTCAGCCACAGGTTGGCTAAATTTGGTGTGGGCAATGATATGGAGATGAAAGCAAATGGTCTTTGTTATGGAGAGGCTATGGAGTCAGATGTTCAGCTTGGGGTTGATGTTGGGATTGCAGACATTCTGGTTCAACCTTAGACAAGGGTAGGGGGAGGGAATCAAGGACAAGATTACAGAATTTTTAGTGGGGACCATGGCAGGTAGGGGTGGATCATTGCTATAGTTACCCAGAATCTAGAAGTGGTTTTAATTCTTCTAACTTTATCTGGTAACTATTGCTCTAAGACAATTGGAACCATCTGAAGTTTGCAATTTAAATTGCATTATTGGATGGTTCCTGCTGCAGGGCAATTGCCTGTCGGAAGTTTGAACTTCCTGTGCAATCCTTATCTGGGGGCTTCTGTTGGGGTGTTCCCCAGATGCTCTTCCCTGGAGTTTGGAAGTTAGGGCCCATATGTGATTGGAATCACAACAGATGCAAGACTAAAATCAATTGCAGAAAAACTGACAGCTGCTGCAGAAAGGTAACTTGTTGACACTGAATATTTTGCATATGTGGGTAAAACTGTACTTGTATTGAAAAGTGAAAGTTATATTATGGTCATTTATCAGATAACCAAATGTTTCATATTTCATGGGCAAAATGTTTCTCCGGTCTGGGGGGAGGGGAGGATGTGCAGGAGCGGGCGGGTCCCTGATCGGCGCCATTTTACATGGACGAGCCAATTAAGGTGCGCAAAAGAGTGCACAGATCTCCCTGAGGCTATGTGCTGCCTCAGGGAGATCATCTCCGATTGAAATTTTAAATAAAGGTGAGAGAAAACTTTTGCTGCCATGTCCCCTCATGGGACTTTGTCACATGAGTTGGGACATGTCCATAACTTTTATTTTGAAATATTCTGAGATTTTTTAATCACTCATGAAACCTCGTCCCGCCCGTGGATGAGGTTTGATGCTTTTTCTGAAGCCCGCCAGGGCTCCCGGCCTGCCCGCCAACCTTAAGGTTAAATGGGTAGGTCCATTAATGGTTTCAATTTGTTTTTAATGGCCTTAATAGGCTGTTGACAGGGCACGCAGCCAACTCGAAAATCTAAATGATGTGGGGTGACGTTGGGACACACACCCAACCTCACCCCGTGTCATTTAATGTGTCGGCGTGCAGGCCCCGCCCCCGCTCGCCAAACAGAAGATTCTGCCCATGATGTTTCAAACAGTGTCAAAGTGCTACAGCATCCCCTAGTGGTTATTGCTGACAATAACCTCAAACCTGACAACTTCACCAGAAAGACCGTCCCCGCTTCCTAACATTTATGCCTCGCTTGACAGGACACCTAACTTGTTTAGAAATATTTTACCAAGTGACCCCAGGTCACAGAAAACACAATGCAGTAGATACCCAGTAGCTTATTTTGTGCAAAGCAGTGTCAATGTTGCAAATCCACAACACAGATATATCAAAAAGATACACAAAAAACTTCATAAAAGATATTTGTTTCCAATTGATTACCTTAGCTTGCTGCTGACTTATGGGAGTTCGAGCATGGATTGGGTGAATTTGAATCCAAACTTGGATCAATAGTGAAGGATTCAGAGCGTCATTGTTTAGGTCAGTGAAGCCAAACTGGTTTTGGAAAAAAAGACTTGCACTTGTACTGCACCTTGCGTAGAGACCGAGCGTCTCAAAGAACTTTTAGCCAACAAAGTATGTTTAAAGTGTAATTACTGTTGTAATGTAGGAAACATGACAGCCAATTTGTGCACGGCAAGCTCCCACAAATAGCGATGTGATAATGATCAGATAACCTGTTTTTAGTGATGTTGGTGGAGGGATGAATATTGGCCAGGACACCAGAGAGAGCTCCCCTGCTCTTCAAAATAGTGCCATGAGATCTGATACATCCATCCAAGCAGGCAGATGGGGCCTTTGTTTAACATTTCAACTGAAGAATGGCACCTCCGACACTGCAGCACTCCCTCAGTACTGCACTGGAGGGTCAGTGTCAATTTTTATACTCAGCACCAGAACCTTCATTAGTTTCACATTGTAGCAGCTTCACTTGTGCATCTGGAAACACAGAGTGCTGCACTGACTTCAACTTGCCAGGTGTGGCATCTGAGACAGAAATATTTGGAGTCAGAAGGTGACTCAAACCTGAATCCTAGGCTCCATTTGCAGAGTTAATTCCACGGCTGGTATCTGAACTTTTCCAGGTTGTGCTATGGAAGCAAATGAGTGCAGTTTGGAACTGAGTGTACACCTGGGAGTTTGATGAGTGATGAATGGGGAAGTTAAGTGAGGAGGGGAGGGAGATGTTCCTTTCCTTTTGCTTTTTCTAATTTTGTCATCCTGAAGGAATTAGTTCTTACTCTACTACAGGGAGTGTCTGGTGAATTGCTTCTTATTCTACTACAGGGCAATCTGGTTAGTATCTGGTGAGTGGTTAAGGTCTATTCCATTCCTAAGGTTTAAGATAATACAGGAACTGGTGGTAAGTTTAATAAAATATATAAAAAAGGAAAATAAATAATTGAATAATATAATTAAGTAATTAAAACACATTAAGGATGGCAAGATGGGTGATATGTCACAGATGCAGCATGTGGGTGCTCCTGGATGCCAGTGTGACCCAAGGCAAACACATCTGTAGTAAGTGTTTCTGGCTTGAGGAGCTTCAGCTCAGGGTCATTGAGCTGGAGGCTGAGCTGCAGACACTGTGACACATCAGGAAGGGGGAAAGTTACCTGGATGCTTTCTACCAGAAGGCAGTCAAACCCCTGTGGATAGAGTCTTCTGATTTGGTCAGTTGTCAGGGCCAGGAGGGTGTGACTGTGAGTGAGGCAGGTAAGGGAACCCAGAGGGCAGGGGTGCAGGAGCCTCAGCCTTTGCAATTGTCTGATAGGTTGGAGGTTGTCTCATCTTGTTTGGATGAGAGTGGGGCCTGCAGGATGGATGTGCTGGCTGACAACTGCACTGTAGTAAAGGAAGCCATTTAAGTGGGGGAAGCAAAAGGAATGTGGTGGTAGGATGGTATAGTGAAGGGGATTGACACTGTTCTCTGTAGCAAAGAGTGAGAGTCCAGACAACTGTGTTGCCTGCCTGGTGACAGGGTTTGGGACATCTGCTCTGGGCTGGAGAGGAACTTGCAGTGGGAGGGGGGGGGAGGATCCAGTCATCGTGGTCCATGTAATCACCAACAACACAGGTAGAATTAGGAAAGAGGCTCTGCATAGCCAGTATGAGGAGCTAGACACTAAATTAAAAAGCAGAACCACAATAATCTATGGATTATTACCTCAGGCACGTGCAAATTGGCATAGGGTACATAAAATCAGGGAGCTGAGTGTGTGGCTCAAAGACTGGCATGTGAGAAATGGGTTCCAGTTTGTGGAGCACTGGTACCAGTACTGGGGCATGTGGGGGCTGTACCATTGGGATAGTCTACACCTGAACCATGCTGGGGCCGGTGTTCTAGCAAGACAGATAACTAGGGAAGTGTAGAGGGCTTTAAGCTAAATAGTGCGGGCAAGGGGTCAAATTTGGGAAGATGTGTTCAAAGAGTAGAGACAAGGCAACAGAGAAAGGTATTGATGTGGGAAATGATAAACAGGCCATGAAGGGACAGAGAGCACAAATCTAAGAGTAAATCAGCAGATAATGCTAGAGGTACAAAAATAATAAAAGGATAAAACTAAAGGCTCTGTATCTGAATGCACATAGCATTCAAAACAAAACAAATGAACTGATAGTGCTAATAGAAATACATAGGTATGATCTGATAGCCATTCCAGAGACATGGCTGCAGGATGACATAGATTTAGGCCTGAATATTGAAGGGCACATGAAATTTAGGAAGGACAGGAAGCTAGGAAAAGGTGGAGGGGTGGCACTCTTAATTAAGGACTGTATTAGCACAATAGAGAGAGATGACCTAAGTTCAGGAAGCCAGGATGTAGAAGTGGTTTGGGTAGAGATGAGAAATGAAAAAGGCAAGAAGCCACTTGTGGGCGTGGTGTACAGACCCACTAACAGTAACCATATGATAAGACAGGGTATAAAGGAGAAAATAATAGACCTTGTCAGAAAAGTACAGCAATAATCATGGAGGATTTTAATCTACATATAGATTGGGAAAACCAGATGAGCAGCGGTAGCCTAGATGAGGAACTCATAGAATGTTTTCGGGATAGTTTCTTAGAACAGTAAGTTCTAGCGCTAACCAGTGAGCAGGCTAAACTAGGCCTGCTATTGTGCAACAAGATAGGATTAATTAATTACCTCATAGTGAAGGCATCCCTAGGCAGCAACGATCATAATATGATTGAATTGTACATCAGCTTGAGGGAGAGAAGAATGGGTCCAAGATTAGTATTTTAAACTTAAATAAGGGCAATTATGAGGACATGAAAGCAAAGCTAGCTAAATCGAACTGGCAAATTAGGTTAAGGGATAGGTCAAAAGAGATGCAGTGGCAGACAATTAAGGGGATATTTCAGATTACACAGAATAGATATATTCCAATGAGAATATCGAGGACCCATCACCTGTGGTTAAATAATAAGTTAAAGACAGTATCAAACTTAAAGAAGAAACATATAATTACACAAAGGTGGGTGGCAGGTCAGAAGATTGGACACAATATAAAAAACAGCAAAGAATGACTAAAAGGTTGATAAAGAATGAAGAATTAGAATATGAGGGAAAGTTAGCTAGAATTATAAAGACAGATAGTAAGAGTTTCTATAGATATTTTAAAAAGAAAAGAGTTAACAAAGTGAGCATTGTCCTATAGAAAGTGAGTCTGGTGAATGGATAATGAAAAATAAGGAGATGGTGGATGAATTGAACAGGTATTTTGCATCAGTCTTCACTATAGAGGATACAAGTGACATCCCAGAAATAGCTGTAAATCAGGAAAAGGTAGGGAGGAACTCAAAAAAATTACAATCACCAGGGAAGTGATACTGAGCAAACTGATGGAGCTGTGGGCTGACGAGTCCTCGGGTCCTGATGGACTTCATCTGAGGGTCTTAAAAGAAGTGGCTAGTGAGATAGCTGATGCATTGGTTTTAATTTTCAAAAATTCCCCAGATTTGGGGAAGGTTCTATTAGATTAGAAAATAGCGAATGTAACTGCTTTGTTCAAAAAGGGAGGGAGACAGAAAGCAGGAAACTACAGGCTTAACATATATCATAGGGAAAATGTTAGAAGCTATTGTTAAAGATGTTATAGCAGGGCACTTGAAAAAATTCAAGGTAATCAGGCAGAGTCAACATTGTTTTGTGAAAGGGAAATCATGTTTAACCAATTTATTGGAGTTCTTTGAAGAAGTGGCATGTGCTGTGGATAAAGGGGAACTGGTGGATGTTCTGTCCTTAGATTTCCAGAATACATTTGATAAGGTACCACATCAAAGGTTATTGTGAAAACTAAAAGCTCATGGTGTACGGGGTAGCATATTGGCTAGCTAACAGGAAACAGGGTGTAGGCATAAAAGGGTCTTTTTCTGGTTGGCAAGATGTAACAAGTGGTGTGCCACAGGGTTCAGTGCTGGGTTCTCAACTTTTTACAATTCATATAAATGACTTAGATGAAGGAACTGAAGGTATGGTAGCTAAATTTTCTGATAACACGAAGATAGGTAGGAACAGTTAACCGCTCCCTTACAGGGGACATGTGCACCAAGCAAACAAAAACTCCACACATTTGGATTTCACAGCAATTTGGTTTAGAGAATTAAACATTGTGCTGGATTTCAACTTGTAACAAGATGTTGAAACTAAAAGAAGCACCTGCAATTTGGTTGGAGAGTCATTACATTCAGTTTGGGGGTCTTCAGTGTGAGGAAATGCAGTGATACATACTCGAGCAACTTCTCTACAGCTTATAACCAGCTTATATTTCATCTCTCTTCTATTTTTACTTAGTTCTGTTGAAGTGTCATATGGACTCGAAACATTAACTGTGTTCCTCTCCGCAGATGCTGTCAGATCTGCTAAGTTTTTCCAGGTATTTTTATTTTTATTTTTGTTCAAGAATTCAATGACTGCTTGACAAACTGGTAAATAGACACCATTAACTTTGATGGTTTCCCTTCAAACACAAAGACCTTGACTGATAAGAAACTTCAAAGTGTAAAAAGCCACCATAGTCACCATAAATGGGAGGAGGATTCAGACTGTAATTAAAATTATCATTTCTATATTTTTTAGTTCTGATGAAGAGTCATACGGACTCGAAATGTCAACTGTATCCCTCTTTGCAGATGCTGTCAGACCTGCTGAGTTTCTCCAGGTATTTTTGTTTTTGTTCTAGATTTCCAGCATCCGCAGTATTTTGCTTTTATATTAAAATTATCAGAATGCCTTATTTAGAAGATGGTTTGGCATTTGCTACAGGGTCACATGATACAGTGGCCATCTTTACCCTGTTAAAAATATGGCTAACTGCTACAAGTAGGTAGAACTCCATGACAGGACTTTATCACACAGGGAGAGGGGGACTAACAAGCACAGCCATCGAACTGCTGTAATCAGCCATGCTAAAAAAAGGGCCACATTGCTGTTCCTTGAAAGATGAAAAACAAACCTCTTCTCCCCCACCCCCTTACTTGGTTCCATTTTTAAGCTTACCTGAGAAACCAACCTCCTGCAGGTTGACTATGGGAGCCATCGCAACTGCTAAGCCATCTCTGCAATTTCAAAGCCTTCACTTCAGACAATGTAACAAAGTGACTATGAAAAACAACAAGCCTGCATTGAAATAAAGACTGAGGTCTATTCCATTTTTAGAATTATTGTTTTTATCTTCATCTAGTTTTGGTGTCTATGTGAGAGTGCAAGTGAGAGAGTGAGCGAGACATGGCCAGAATTTTCTGGCCCCATTAGTGTCGGGCATCATAGCGGGTGGGGGTAGGGGGGAACAATATGTGAGGAGGCCAAAAATCGGTTTCAAAAATTGTGAAGCCAGTTTGCGACTGTTTCCTCCAATGGCGGACTCTGTTTCCTGCTGCCTCACGTCAGGAGTCTAATTTCAATACTTTAGCATCTCATTATAAGCCCTGCTCACCAGAATCACCCCACAACGCTGGATCAACCAGGCACACACACCGACATGTTTCAAAACTGTACATAAGCGTCGTGTGCCTGGTGGGCTGCACTTTTCTCGGGACTTCATGGTTTGTTTGCCCACCTTGCTTCGGGTAGCACTTGTGGGCATCAGCGCCAGGCTTCGCAGGCAGCACCACATCACTTTCAGAGGGGTTCATTGGCATGTCTCTATCCACCAGACCAGCCGTATGGCGGGGAGTCACTTTTCAATGGCTGCAGGGCTAGGGCTTGCTTGAGGGAGGGGGAGAAGTGTCCTCAGGAAAGGGGAGAGGCTGCAGGGTGAGGGCTGGACTCTGGAAGAGGTGAGAATCCCAGGGGGTCACATGTTGATCTGTGCAAGTGGCCTCAAGATGGTGAGGGCGGAGGAGTCAGTCTCCAGAGGATATGAGGCCAGATGGGGATGTGAGGGTGTGTGTGAGAGAGTGAGTGGTGATGTCCCCTGAGCTGGCAGTGAGTGAGATGCTAGTGAGTGCGTGATTTGCTCTGTTTGGCTCTCTTCGGCTCTGTTTGGCTCTGTTTGTTTCTGTTTGGCTCTGTTTTGCTCTGTTTGGTTCTCTTTGGCTCTATTTGGCTCTGTTTTGCTCTGTTTCACTCTGTTTCACTCAGTTTGGCTCTGCTTTGCTCTGTTTGGCTCTGTTTTGCTCTGTTTGGCTCTGTTCTGCTCTGTTTGGCTCTGTTTGGCTCTGTTTTGCTCTGTTTAGCTCTGTTCGGCTCTGTTTGGCTCTGTTCTGCTCTGTTTGGCTCTGTTTGGCTCTGTTTTGCTCTGTCTGGCTCTGTTCAGCTCTGTTTGGCTCTGTTTTGCTCTGTTTGGCTCTCTTTAAACAAAGGCTGGCAGAGCCAAACAGAGTGAAACAGCCTGGCAGATACATACAGAGCCAAACAGAGACAAACTGAGCCAAACAGATCCAAACAGAGCCTGGCAGAGCCACACAGAGATTGGCAGAGCCAAACAGAGCCAAACAGAGCCTGGAAATGCCAAACAGAGCCAAACAGAGCCTTGCAGGGCCAAAGAGAGCCTGGCAGAGCCAAAGATAGACTGACAGAGCGTAACAGAATATGGCAGAACCAAGGTGAGCCAAACTGAGCCAAACAAAGCCAAACAGTACCAAACAGAGCCCAACAGAGCCTGGCAGAGCAAAATAGTGCCAAACAGAGCCTGGCAGAGCCAAAGGGAGCCTTGCAGAGCCAAACAGAGCCAAACAGAGCCTGGCAGAGCCAAACAGAGCCTTGGAGATCAAAACAGAGCCAATGGGAGCCTGGCAGAGCCAACAGAACCATGCAGAACCAAAGACAGACTGACAGGTCATGACAGAACCTGGCTGAGCCAAACTAAGCCAAACAGATCATTGCAGCGCCAAACAGAGCAAAGTAGAGCCTGGCAGAGCTAAACAGAGTCAGAGATAGACTGACAGAGCCTAACAGAAGCTGCCAGAGCCAGACTGAGCCACACTGAGTTAAACAGATCCTTGCAGAGCCAAACAGAGCCAAGTAGAGCCTGGCAGAGCCAAACAGAGCCAACCGGAGCCTGGCAGAGCCACATGGAGCCAACCAGTGTTTTGCAGAACCTGGCAGAGCCAAACAGAGCCTGGCAGAGCCAAACAGCACCAAACAGAGTCTGGCAGATCCAAGCAGATCCTGGCAGAGCCAAACAGAGGCAAACAGGTCCTGGCAGAGTCAAACAGTGCCTGGCAGAGCAAAACAGAGCCTGGCTGAGCCAAACAGAGCCAAACAGAGCCAAACAGAACCAAACAGAGCCAGGCAGAGCCAAACAGAGCCAAACAGTGTGAACCCGAGCCTGGCAGAGCCAAACAGAGCCATACAGAGCCTGGCAAAGCCAAAAAGAGCCTGGCAGGGCCAAACAGAGCCTGGCAAAGCCGAAAAGAGCCAAACAGAGCCTGGCAGAGCCAAACAGATCCTGCTGGAGCCCAACCAATCTAAACTGTGCCAAACAGAGATTGGCAGAGCCAAACAGATCCAAACAGAGCCAGACAGAGGCTGGCAGAGCCAAACAGAGCCTGGCAGGGCCAAACAGAGCCAAAAAGAGCCAGACAGAGCCAAACAGAGCCAAACAGTGCTAAACAGAGCTTGGCAAAGCCAAACAGAGTCTGGCAGATCCAAACAGATCCTGGCAGAGCCAAACAGAGCCAAACAGTGCTAAACAGAGCTTGGCAAAGCCAAATAGAGCCTGGCAGTGCCAAACATTGCGAAATAGTACCAAGCAGAGCCTGGCAGATACACGCAGAGCCAAACAAAGGCAAACAAAGGCTGGCAGAGCCAAATAGAGTGAAACAGCCTGGCAGATACATACAGAGCCAAACAGAGCCTGTCAGAGCCAAACAGAGCCTGACAGAGCCAGACGAAGCCAAACAGAGCCAAACAGAGCCAAACAGAGCTTGGCAGAGCCAAACAGAGCTTGGCGGAACCAAAAAGAGCCAAACAGAGCCTGGCAGAGCCAAACAGAGTTAAACAGTGCCAAACAGAACCATACAGTGATTGGCAGAGCCAATCAGAGCCTAGCAGAGCCAAACAGAGCCAAACAGAGCCAAATAGAGCCAAACAGAGCCAAACAGTGCCTTGCAGAAATCTCACTGAGGCACAGAGGTTCCTCAGGCAGATTACTTTCACTTATAAGACATTGATTAAAGATAAACAAAATTTAGGGACATGTCCCCTCACATGAATCTGTCCCATGAGCTGGGACATGTCCATTAATTTTATTAAAAATTTTTCCAGCAGTTTAAAAACTTTCATGAAGCCTCATCCAGCCCATTGATGAGGTTCCATAAAAAATGTGAAGGCCGCCTGGGCTCTTCGCCTGCCTGCCAACCTTAAGCTTGGACGGGCAGCTCAGCTAACTGCTTTATTGGCTTTTTAAATGGCCTGACTCAGCTGCATGCCCGCCGAACTGAAAACCCAAATAACACGGGGTGACATCTGGACGCCCGCCCGATGCCACCGTGTGTCATTTTACGCCTTGGCGTTCGGGCCCCGCCGCCACTCACCAAGCCAGAGATTCTGCCCCAAGTGTGCGAACTCTACCAGTGCATTAAGCAAGAATATTAACCCTGTCATAGACAATTTGGAGGTGTTAACTTTTATTGCTCATTTATATTTGCAAGTGCCAGTTTTAAATAAGCCAACACCAAGCCATTTTTAAAAAGGGAAAAAAGGTAAATTTGTTTTTCACACCCTTGCCCTGGAGGTTACTAAAAAAGCTAAGGGCAGAATCGACCCAGATTTGCACAGAGTGCAGTAGCTTGTGGGGAGAAAGTCATTTTGCCCACTGGCTGCAATGGTGTGTTTTCACACTGTTTTGTCCCATGTCTGCCTCATTAATGATGCAGCCACAGGAAATATGCTGTCTTGCCGGCAGGCAGCCTCTGGTTTACCCACCACACCGTCACTTTGCTACTCCCTCATGCAGGGCAGCATATTTAAACTGCAGCAGCATGAACACTTCTCAATGCTCGCTGCCCAGGAGGGCACCAGTGAAGTCATGGCCCCAAAACAGTGCAGCCCTCCGGTTCAGTGACGCATCCCTGGGATGCCTTCTGGATGCCAAGGGAGCCTGTTGCAATGTCCTCTCCTTCTGCTCTGGCTGCAGGAGGCACATCACTTTCACTACTCCAGCTTGGGAGGTGCTGGCAGTGACGGTCAGTGCCAATGCTGCACATAAGACGTCGACCATCCAGTGCAGAAAACAGATGAATGATCTTATCTGTGCCGCCAGGGTAAGGCAACCATATCATTGCTTTAAACTCATACTCACAAGCCAAACAGAGCCAAACAGAGCCCAACAGACCAAAACAGAGCCAAACAGAGCAAAACAGAGCCAAACAGAGCAAGACTGAGCAAAACAGAGCCAAACAGAGCCAAACAGAGCAAAACAGAGCCAAACAGAGCAAAACAGAGCAAAACAGAGTCAAACAGAGCCAAACAGAGCTGAACAGAGCCAAACAGAGCAAAGCAGAGCGAAACAGAGTAAAACAGAGCCAAACAGAGCCAAACAGAGCCAAACAGAGCAAAACAGCGTGAAACAGAGCCAAACTGAGCCGAACAGAGCCAAACAGAGCCAAACAGAGCGAAACAGAGCAAAACAGAGCCAAACAGAGCCAAACAGAGCCAAACAGAGCGAAACAGAGCACAACAGAGCAAAACAGAGCCAAACAGAGCCAAACAGAGCAAACAGAGCCAAACAGAGCCAAACAGAGCAAAATAGAGCCAAACAGAGCAAAACAGAGCCAAACAGAGCAAAACTGAGCAAAACAGAGCTAAACAGAGCCAAACAGAGCCAAACAGAGCCAAACAGAGCCGAATACAGCCAAACAGAGCTGAATACAGCCAAACAGAGCAAATCAGAGCCAAACAGAGCCAAACAGAGCCGAACAGAGCCAATCAGAGCCAAACAGAGCCAATCAGAGCGAAACAGAGCAAAACAGAGCCAAACAGAGCAAAACGGAGCCAAACAGAGCCGAACAGAGTCAAACTGAGTCCAAACAGAGCAAAACAGAGCGAAACAGAGCAAAACAGATCCAAACAGAGCCAAACAGAGCCAAACAGAGCCAAACAGAGCCAAAAAGAGCAAACAGCGCCAAACAGAGCCGAACAGAGCTGAACAGAGCCAAACAGAGCAAAACAGAGTGAAACAGAGCCAAGCAGAGCAAAACTGAGCCAAACAGAGTCAAACAGAGCCAAACAGAGCCAAACAGAGCAAAACAGAGCGAAACAGAGCAAGACAGAGCCAAAGAGAGACAAACACAGCAGAACAGAGCCAAACAGAGCCAAAGAGAACCAAACAGAGCAAAACAGAGCAAAACAGAGGCCGAACAGAGCCGAACAGAGCCAAACAGAGCAAAACAGAGCGAAACAGAGCCAAGCAGAGCAAACTGAGCCAAACAGAGTCAAACAGAGCCAAACAGAGCCAAACAGAGCAAAACAGAGCGAAACAGAGCAAAACAGAGCCAAACAGAGCCAAAGAGAGACAAACACAGCAGAACAGAGCCAAACAGAGCCAAAGAGAGCCAAACAGAGCCGAACAGAGCCAGACAGAGCAAAACAGAGCCAACAGAGCCCAAACAGAGCAAAACAGAGCCAAACAGAGCTAAACAGAGCGAAACAGAGCAAAACAGAGCCAAGCAGAGCCTAACAGAGCCAAAGAGAACCAAACTGAGCAAAACAGAGCCAAACCTAGCCAAACAGAGCCAAACATAGCAAAACAGAGCCAAACAGAGCCAAGCAGAGCAAAACGGAGCCAACAGAGTCAAACAGAGCCAAACAGAGCAAATCAGAGCCAAACAAAGCCAAACAGAGCCGAACAGAGCCAAACAGAGCCAAATTGAGCAAAACGGAGCACAACAGATCCAAACAGAGCCAAACAGAGCAAAACAGAGCCGAACAGAGACAAACAGAGCAAAACAGAGCCAAACAGAGCAAAACAGAGCCAAACAGAGCAAAACTGAGCAAAACAGAGCTGAACAGAGCCAAACAGAGCCAAACAGAGTCAAACAGAGCCGAATACAGCCAAACAGAGCCGAATACAGCCAAACAGAGCAAATCAGAGCCAAACAGAGCCAAACAGAGCCGAACAGAGTGAAACAGAGCAAAACAAAGCCAACAAAGCAAAAGAGAGCAAAACAGAGCCAAACAGAGCCGAACAGAGTAAAACTGAGTCAAACAGAGCTAAACAGAGTGAAACAGATCCAAACAGAGCCAAACAGAGCCAAACAGAGCCAAAAAGAACAAAACAGCGCCAAAACAGAGCTGAACAGAGCCGAACAGAGCCAAACAGAGCAAAAACAGAGCGAAACAGAGCCAAGCAGAGCAAAACTGAGCCAAACAGAGTCAAACAGAGCCAAACAGAGCCAAACAGAGCAAAACAGAGCGAAACAGAGCAAAACAGAGCCAAACAGAGCCAAAGAGAGACAAACACAGCAGAACAGAGCCAAACAGAGCCAAAGAGAGCCAAACAGAGCAAAACAGAGCCAAACAGAGCCGAACAGAGCCAGACAGAACAAAACAGAGCCAAACAGAGCCAAACAGAGCAGAACAGAGCCAACCAGAGCGAAACAGAGCGAAACAGAGCAAAACAGAGCCAAGCAGAGCCAAACAGAGCCTAACAGAGCCAAAGAGAACCAAACAGAGCAAAACAGAGCCAAACCGAGCCAAACAAAGCCAGACAGAGCCAAACAGAGCAAACCAGAGCCAAACAGAGCCAAGCAGAGCAAAACCGAGCCAAACAGAGCCATACAGAGTCGCACAGAGCCAAACAGAGCCAAACTAAGCAAAACGGAGCACACAACAGATCCAAACAGAGCCAAACAGAGCCGAACAGAGCCAAACAGAGCAAAACAGAGTGCTACAGAGTAAAACAGTGCCAAACAGAGCCAAACAGAGACAAACAGAGCCCAACAGAGCAAAACAGAGCAAAACAGAGCCAAGCAGAGCAAACAGAGCGAAACAGAGTCAAACGGAGCCAAACAGAGCAAAACAGAGTGATACAGAGCGAAACAGATCCAAACAGAGCCAAATGGAGCCAATCAGAGCAAACAGAGCCAAACAGAGCAAAACAGAGCCAAACGGAGCTGAACAGAGCCAGACAGAGCAAAACATAGCCAAATAGAGCCAAACAGAGCAAAATAGAGCCAAACAGAGCCAAACTGAGCTAAACAGAGCA